>NC_092506.1:30751329-31975079 GCF_047511675.1 Marmota flaviventris
CAGGGATTTTGGAGCGGGTTGACCGAAGGTTAGTGTACAAATTTGGAAAAAATGCACACGGGTGGCAAGAAGACAAACTATGATCTGCTCCAGGCATTAAGCTCATCGGATGGATTTCTCTTTTGAAACAATCAAGATTGCAATAGACATTTGAAAGTCTTTTTTTTTTTTTTTCTTTTTTAACCTGCAAATGTGCTGATGAAATTTCTCCACACCTCAGCTTACCCACTTGGGGTGTTGGCAGGAAGGGACGATGCCCTTTGGCGGTACCTTGTTCAAACACTATTTCCCTAATCAAGTGTCACAGAACCACAGTAGCTAATGTCATTGGTGCTGTTCAGAGAGAAGGATCTAATTCTGCCATTTGAGACACACCCAATACTTCCATTCCAAAGCTTCCCGTGGTCTCCGGTGGTTAACTGTAGCAGCTCACAAAGGAAAAAAAAAATGAAATCATGTTTAGTTCTTTAGCTTATAGTAGGAGAGAATGAGCTGTAAGACATACATACTTTAGATTTTAAATCATTAAAGTCAAATTCTGCAGAAAAGTATCTGAACAAAAGAGTTAACCCATTAAGCTGGAACATAATTGGATTTAGCATAGGTTAGTCATAAATTGCTTAACCAGAGATTTTCTTGACCATTCAGCAAAACTCCATGGCCCACCTTCTGAAGTGATGACACTTCAAATTAGCCACAATATTCATTGAGATCATCCCCCCTCTCATCCTGACCAGTGGCTGGCATCAGATATGCAAAAAGTTAGTCAACAGACACTTGCATCAATTTCTAAATCACTGCTGTTTCTTGATTCAAGTGGTCAACTCAGTAAAATCATAGCTCATTGATTCTGTCTGTGGTCAAGACATTATTCAACCTTTATAGAGCTGGATATGTCCCAAAACGTGTAATGGCCAATTAAGTGGTCTCTTTTGTTTCATCTTCTTGCCTGGTATATACTCAAGTACTAAAATATATTTCCTTGAAAAAAAATAGCAACAGTGAATTGACACCAATAAATGTTCACGGGTTAAAATCTGCACTGACATTTTCTCATCATTCACTGGTATGTCAGTCGTGACCTACAACTAAGTGGACTGCACCTAGGACTTCCACTTCACCACAACTGGAATCATCAAGCGATGAGGCACTGATCCATGACACAGGCTGCAGACCTCCATGTTCAGTTAACTTCAAAAGTAACTTGTTCTAAAAAATGTGAATTACTGTAAGATAATCTATTTTTGGATTCATGTGTTTTCCAGGTGGATATAGTTTGTAAACAATGTGAATAAAATATTTAACATATGTGACTGTCTGCATTGTTCAGTTCAGCAGAGGAGGTACATAACAGCGAAGTATTGTCAACACCTCCGGACACAGTGCCCTCACCTGTCATTCCAGCTGCTCAGGAGACGGAGGCAAGAGGATCACACGTTCAAGGCCAGTCTAGGCAACTTAGCATGACCTTGTCTCAAAGTAAAAGATAAGAAGGTCTGGGGACAAAGTTCAGTGGTAGAGTGTCCCTGGGTTCAATCCCAAGCATCACCAAAAAAAAAAAAAGGCATCGAATTGACAACCTGTTAAAAACCCTGGTGATTTTTAAAGAGCCCCAAAAGATTCAAGAAATATATGGAATGATTCTACCCATCACCTTTAATATTATAAAAGAGAGGTCCACACACAAACGAGCTCATGAGCTAGCAGAGCAAACAGATGCATTTTTGTGATACACAGTGTGTGTTAAGTTGTTGATGATCTGAGGTTGTGTTTGATTTCTTATTGGTAATTGTCTTCTTTAGAAATCAGGAGATTTACATAAAATTCAGATTTCTAGATTCTTTTCAGATATCAGATCTGGCAATACTAGTTTCTTAGTCATTTTTGGCCTAAATTTTCTGGAGATAAGCTGAAGCTGCACCTACGGGCACAGAATCTGGTCACTTCCTACTGCCCTCTGTTTATAATGTCAGCTACCTTCCAGCTCTGCTCTGCCCTGTTGATTTTGGGCTCGGTTTAATTTTGCGTACATTCAGAATGCCTTTACATTTTGAGTTCAGGACCCCCGCCCCAGTCACCTGTCAAGGTAAGTGCTCTGTTAAATGACTAGAGCAAAGCCCAGGGTGAGGTTGACAGAAGAGATGGTCCAGGAATTTGGAAGTTAGCTTGGAGCTTGCAAGCAAAGAGCTGGGCCAAGAGGCTCCAGGAAGGGCGGGCCCTGAGGTGGGCACAAAAGGCAGAAGTGGGCAGGACCCTGGAGTAAGTGGTGGCTCCTTTCCCTCCTGCCCCAGCACATCAAGGGATCCAGAAAAAGCTTGACCTTTCTGCAACTCAAGCATGTATTTCACAAAACTGTTAAATCAGCATCCTCTGGATGAGCTTCATAAGGCTGCCCGAGACAAATTACCAAAGTTGGTGGCATAAAACTAAAGCGGTGCATCCTTCACAGCTCTGAAAACGGCAAGTCTGGGATTGAGGCATTGCCAGAGCTGGGCTCCCTCCATATGCTCTTTGGGGGGGGGGGGGGGCTCCTTCCTCACCTCTTCCAGCTTCTGGGGGCGCCTGGTATTACTGGCCTTGTGGCTACAAAATTCCAAGGCACCACCATCTTCACATGGTCTGCTCCTCCTTCTCCCCCTTGGTCTCTCAGAAGGACACCTATCCCTGGATTTAAGGCCCACCTGGATAATCCGGATCCCCTTATCTTGAGGTCTTTCATGACATCAAAGGTTCTTTTCCCAATATGGTCACATTCACGGGTTCTGGGAGCTAGGACATGGGTACATCATTGGGAGAAACATCATTCAACCTGCTACTTAAGCATGTAGCTTAATTCATTGCAGAATGGAAATATAAGGGATTGTGGAAAGTGCTACACTTTAACTTTAAACATTACTCTAAGTAAAAGAAGCCAGTCACACAAGACCACATGTAAACAGAATGTGGACCCCGTTTAAAAAGAAAGTGCAGAGTAGGCAAATCTGTAGAGAAGAGCTTAGATTTAGATGGCCCAGTGCTAGGGCCAAAGGGCAAATAAGGAATGACTGCTAACTGGTAAAGGGTTTCTTCAGAGTGTCATGGAAATGTTTAACATTGATTGTGGTGATGATTACAGGATTCTGTGACTACATTAAGAACCTTGATTTATACACTTGAAATGGGTAAATTTTATGGCATGTGAATTGTACCAGCCCACTGGTACTTGGCACTTGGTTGCTTCCACAGTTCAGCTACTGTGCATAATGCTGCTATGAACTTGTTTGAGTCCCTGCTTTCAGTTCTTTTGGGTATACATCTAGAAGTGGAATCATTGGATCACTGGAATTTAGCAGCAAGGGAATCATCAGTGGCCTGAATGAATGGAGTAGGTTCAAGAGAGGGCTGAAGATAGCGGGATGGCAAATACAGGTAACTCTTTCAAGATATTTCTCAGTAGAGGGGAGAAAAATAATATTAACAACAGAAGGCTCTGAGGTCAAGAGAGGGTTTGATGAGAATCTTAACAGCAGGTTTGTATGCTAGGAAGAATGATGAAGAGAGGGCAGAGGGGTGGGATCGGTGCACACATGGGGGCCCATCTGCGGTATGAGCAGAGCTCATCTGTCAAGGTGAAGGAAAAAGAGCACGGAGACATCAATGCCAGCAAGTCAGAGGCTTTGGCTGGAGGAAATGATAATGGAGTTATCTCACATTCTGATGAAGAACTGAGGGATGGGGTGGCTGGGGAGGCGAGAGAGACAGATTTCCAGGCAGTGCTGAGGGCCCCTTGAAGCCTGTGGTCAGATTCAAGAGCACCCAGCCAGCAGGGCTGTTTTGTTCTAGCCACAATCATCTTCTCCAGTGCAAGAGCCGAACAGGTGAGAGGTGGGTTTTACCAAGGTAGGGTTTTAAAGCAGTATCATTATCAACTATATAAAATCTAAACAGACAGTAAAAAGGGACGACGAGCAAAAGGAGGGTGACAAACAGTGAAAAGGTGGCTTGGTCGGTGGACTGAAGACTCCAGGAGTGCCCCAGAAGGATGGGAGGGGAAGCCCATTGCTCAGATATCCACCCACATATCGCCTCCATGGTAGGAGACACTTCCTCACCCTCTGCCTTGGGGTTCAGCCATGCGACTCGCCTTGACCAATGAGATGTGAGTACACATGATAAGAACAGAGGTTTGGAAAGCACTTGTGCAGTTGGGACTGCATTCCTGCACTTCTGCCATCATGGTGAACCCCAGGAGGATGATACATGTGACACAGGGTGACAGAGGCATACCTGCCAAACCACCCGAGCTGAGCCCAGCCTACATACACCAATCCCTAGCCAACTGGGAACAGAGGTGATGTGTGATTGCTATTCTGAACCACTGAGTTATAAAGTGGTTTGTTACAAAGCAAAAGCTAACCAAGACAGTGTGCTCAGAAGGCCGGTTAGACAGATGTGGAGGTTAAAGTCAAATACAATGAGTGATCATCACAACCCTTGGGAAATAACAATTTGGGGCCCCATGGAGAGATGACGGAATGAATACTCAGAAGAGCAAAGCCATTTGCCCCAGTCCCCACAGGTAGAAAATGGCAGAGCTGTAATTTGAACCTAGGTCTACCTGGTCCTTGGTCACAGTAAGTACTGCTTCTCACCCATTTCATCCTTCTTATAAACTCAGCCCAGAAGCTCTTAGGAGATTTCTCAACATCACTTAAGAGGAACATAATCAGAGAGTTAACCTTATCAGTATTTAACTTTGAAAATCACAATAAGAGGCTTCCAGAGCAAAATCGGGGACACTTTCAAGTGTCCGGTATTTACATACAGGAAACGTGTTAGATACGTGTGGTTTTAATTACTTATTTTTAGATTACGAAAAAAATCTAAAACTAAGAACTCTATGTCTTGATGTATATAATCAATTTTCAAATAACCTCCCTCCTATTATTGAATGATATTTATTTGTATGGGCTTAACTTTAAGATCTAACACTAGACAGAGATGACAGTAGTGAAGCTGTGCTAACAATATCCACCATTTGGTGCAAATGGATGGATTTACTTTCTACATCTAGAAATAGAACAGTATCAAAGCATACTTAAATGCAGGAGGAGTTTAGACAGGAGAGTTTGACAGTAGAGAAAGAAGTTTGTGCTAAAACCTGAGTTTGTATCTATCTACTAGTGGTATAATGCTTTTCTGAAGTCTAAATCTCAAGAAGCTCCTAAGTACAAACTGGTTTTGAAGATGAAAGGAATAGGGATTTTCAAGAAAAATGGGTTTCATTTAGTATTTAGAATTTACCTTTAAAATCTTCCATGTGATTTAGAAGCATAAGGCAAATGTGAGTTTAAAGAAAAGGATAACTAAGAGTTCTGTGCCCCTATTTTTTAAACCTATAAAAAGTAAGTGAGCTAACAAAAGCAAGAGATCTAAGTATGATTTCAAAAGTCAGAATATTTGCTATTTTCTCACTGTTCCCAAAGGTTGCTTTAAGACTATGAATTTTTAAAAATAACGCAGTGTCCTCAAGATATTGGTACTTTCATTTTTAAGGGTAAGCATCTGAAGACAGATGATGTCTGGTGTCATTTTTCAAGTTATATATATAGTCAAAAGAAATCAAGGCGGGCATGATGCTGCATGCCTGTAACCCCAGCAACTCAGGAGGCTGAGGCAGGAGGATAGAAAATTCAAAGCTAGCCTCAGTAACAGTGAGGTACTTAGCAACTCAGTGAGACCCTGCTCTAAATAAAATACAAAATAGGGCTGGGGATGCGGCTTAATGCGAGTTCAATCTCCAGTATCTCCCCCAAAAAAGAAAACGAAATCAAATACTACTTCTTCTATTCTTAGAGATTATTTTATTGTAAAAATGTAAGCAATTACAAATCAGCTTGTTGCAAAATCAACACTGTATTAGCATAAACACAATCCAAGTGAAAACTGGAATCTGGTCAATTACAGGCATTACACATCAAGCTGCGATGGCACTACTATTCTCTGAAGACACTGATGCAGTAAGAGTAGTTTTCCTATGAGAATCTTAGAAAAATAAAAATTTGAGTGGATCATCTTTATATTTTCTTTTTATATAATTATAGCCACGTTTTTATTAACAGGCCATAAGGTGATATGTAAACATACTTATTTCACCAAGATTTTTCTTATCAAATAAAATCATATTTCTACCTAGAAATTTTCTTCTAGTCATTTTAAATGAATAATCCAACCAACTGTCGAATGCAAATACATGTTTCTTTTACATGATTGTTAAGCCTTAACTTTATTCTCTCCTAAGGAAGCAGCATTAAAAGTCACTGTTACATTATTTGCTATAGAAACCTGGATTTTCATTTTAAAGACATTAACTTTCATTCACACATTAGCACAGGAGAATCTTCACCCAGCGATGAGTGGGTTGCAGACGTGAACATCATGCTTCACTTCACAGACGCAGAGTTCCTTGCAGAAGGAGGAGGCCCTAAGTCTCACAGGTTAGCTTTCTCCCTTGCAGCCAAGTGAGACCCGGCCTGCACAAAGGTGTGGATCGCGTTCTGTTTTAAAAGAACAAGTGCATCAGGCTAATTAACTCACAGGCAGCTACTGGTATCTTCTTTCACTTGTACCCGAATGAAAATAGTACTCCAGAATTCATTCATTTTAAACTTCCATTGTCTAGAGCTAAAAATGAAGAGTATGGTTTTTCAGGCAACTGCTCTATTTCTCAATTGAATTTCTGAAAAGCTGCTTGAGAAATCTATTAGTTGCAAGAAACAGACCCTGGAGGGAATAATGTTCAGTGGAAACCAAGCTGTGTCTAACTAACCCATGCTCACATCCCATGAGGGCCGGGCTGCTCGCGCTCACCTTAGGCTTCTCAGTGTTGTATTTGTCCAAAAGAGCCTGGATGCGGGCCCCGTAGTCAGGGTGGACATCACTGAAGTTCTTGACCTAGAACCAAATGAAAATAAGTGTAAGCAGCACCTGCACCCTTACTATGCCCCCTGCTGTCTCTGTTTCCCAGTGTATTTTTAGTAGAGGAGGAAGAACATCCCAGCAGGAAGCAGTACCACAACTCAGGTCTGGGAGTGGGACTTGAGGGTCCAGTAACAACTCCGCCATATACTGACTAAGCAATCTGTGTCAGTCACTTAACGTACCTGAGCTTCAGTGTCCCCCTCCCAAAATGCACAGAATAATTTCACCTATGTAACATCATAAAAATCAAGTATTTGGTCTTTGTCCTATGATCCTGGCACAGAGCTCCTGAAACCCTTGGAACTGTCTTCTGTGTGAGACTGAGATGACTCGTGGGGGGTCCTAGAGAGCTTCAGGATGGAGCTAGTGCCAGAAAGACCAAGTGTGTGATCAGAAGGTCACACCCAGTCCATCCCTGAGCCTCCAGGAGGGGAGAGGAGCTAGAGATTGTGTTCAGTCTCCAGGGCCAGCCATTTCATCCCCTGAGCCTATGTAATGAAACCTCCATAAAACCCCTAAATGACAGGGGTCAGGAGCTTCTGGATGGGGGGACACTGAGGTGTAGGAAGGTAGCACCCCCAGAGAGGCCAGGGAGCTCCAGGCCCTGCCCGCACACCCTGCCCACTGCATCACCTCTACTTGGCTGTTCCTGAGTTGTAGCCTTTGTACAAATGGATAAGTGAAGTAAAGCTCTTTCCTGAGTTCTGTGAGTCATTCTAGCAAATTACCAAACCCAAAGAAGAACCATGGGAACCCCTGGATCTGTAGTCAGAATATGCAGAAGGCAGGTAGTAGGACACTGCATTGGGCAGTCTTATGGGGCCGACCCTCTAAGCTGTGGGTTCTGACACTTACTCAGATACTGACAGGTGCTATTAGAATTGAACTGAGTTGTGGGGCACCCAGTTACTGTCAGAGAAGTAGAGAGCTGCTTATCGTTGGGAGAAAAAACACACAGAACCAACCGCATAGAATATTATAAGAAGAACACACAATAGATGAGTGGCATTTGCTACATGTAGAGAGCTGAACTCAAAGTTCTCAACAAGTTATTAGCAACTGTGTGAAGCACTGCCTGAGTTCACAGTGAAGTGTACGGAGACACTGGCACCCACCAGGCAAGCCCACATACTTCAGGCAGGAATTCCTGACTGCAGGCTAAGCCCAGAACGTGGAAGGAGAAGGGGGGACATCAGAACAAGTGACAAAGACTGCAAAGGATGCAAGCCCAGTTCCGCTACTTATAAGTTATCTTATCCACTCTCACCAGAAAAATGAGATAAAACCTGCTCTTCCAGGTTCCAGAGCAACCATCTGGTTCTCTGCAGGTTCCTGAACCCAAGCCTTCAACATCCCACACAGCTGCCCTACGAACAGAAAAGCAGCAGCACAAGGAAATGGTAGGACTCCTAGATTTACAAAATGTTTGTCCCTGTGACAGGCCAGGAAACCAGAAGTAAGAGAGCTTCAGAGCTCCGTGAGCAGCCAGCAGAAAGACCCTCTCCCCAAGTCAAAAGGTCAGCCTTCCTTCTGGAAGTCTCCCAGTTCTCACCCCAGAAAACAGGCAAATGTCTAGTTTACATCTGAAGGAGGGTCAAGGTGTCATGACATCAAGCCTTTAGGCAGGTGTCAAACTACAAATATGTAAGCTGTATTTCTTATCATCCAAAACCTAAGGAAATGGTAGCAGGAGTCATACTCTAACATCAGACATTGACTTGTATTTACTATCCTGCACAGAAGTTGGTAGCAGTTAAATTAAATAGCACAGGAAAGAATTCATCCTGAACTCAACTAAAATTATTACACACTGGAAAAAAGGCTAAGGATCAGCAGATATGTCATACCAGATAAAATGAGACTAGAAAATAATCAAAGATTAATTGAGGATTATTACTTTAAAAAAATAAATATTACTTAGGCTCAATTTAAGTAGGAGAGACATTCTCTTTCAGTATATTAGACAAAGGGAAATGAGGGGAAGGTAGGGGGGATAGCAAAAGGAAAGCCAGTGGAATGAATCTGACATAATTTCCCTATGTACATATATGAATACACCACAGTGAATACCGCCATTGTGTACATCCACAAGAATAGGGTCCTAATTAGAATAAGATATATTCCAGGCTTTTATATTATATCAAATGCATTCTACTTCATGTATAACTAAGAAACAATTAAAAAAAGAAAAAACGATACTTCTTTTAAAGGTTCTCCCACATCACTGCACTACCTCCATCAGCCAGAAGATGTCACCCTTCAGCTTACAAAGATTGACTCACCACTTTCTTCTGGATGAAGAGTTGTGCGTCCTTGAGATGGCCAGCAATGTTTTCACACAGGCGTTTCCTCTCCTCTTCATTCAGCACTTTTGTATAGAATTCCCTCACCTGCTCAGCAAAAAGAAGGCACAAAGAATCAAACAACCAATTTATCTCTCTCTCTCTCTCTCTCTCACACACACACACACACACACACACACAAAACACATCCAAAATGCTACTTTTGAAACATACCATTTTTAAAATTTAAGGATAATATAAAATAATTGGAACTGCCATTTGTGTTTTCTTGTGTTTTAAGCAAGACAGGAGGAACTCATTTCCTAATAGCTCATGAGTGTTTTTTAATAATGTTCTTCATAGTCAATGCTTATAAACATTCTATAAATACAAGGCCTACAAATACACCACATTTTAATATCAATAAGTCAAAAATGTGCAAGTTGTCTCTGAATGTAAATGCAACATAATACAATCTTTGTTCAATTTTCCCAGAACCATGAGAAGAAAAAACTAATTCATTTAAATAGAATATCAGTGCTTACATTGGCAAGACAGATATTGATAGTGATATTTTGCTTAGACTGCTGAATTTACTACTGTAGCAAATGCTGATAGATTAAAATCTATGAATTCTAGTAATCTCTGCTTGATCCTGAAATCAACCATTTCTAGGTTGTAGCTATGATTTTATTCTAACATTTCATTCATTCATTCAACAAGTATCTGTTAAGTATGATTAATGTGATAGACTCAGCTCTGCACAATGTTTTGTTAATGTTTATAAAATTCAATAATATCCAATTATGCAGTTATAAAATTCATAAAATCTTGAGATATATATCGTTTTTCGAAGTAATCAAATATTTACATATACTCTTAAATTTGAGGAAAGTATGGGGCTGGGGTTATAGCTCAGGGATAGAGCATTTGCCTAGTATGTGCAAAGCCTGGCTTCAATTCTCAATACAAAAAAAAATTTTTTTTTTTTTTTTTTTGAGGAAAATATAAATCTAATAACAAAGTTTAAAAAATCAGACTTCAACAAAATCTAATTAAAGTACTGCACCCTGGGAATTTCCTCAGACATAGTTCCAATTAACTAATTTTTTCTTTAACTATATCTAACATTTTTTATAAACATCCACTGGGATTCAATATCTGTTGAATTTTTATTTTGAAGATTATTTGTTTCCAGAAATTTCTATTTGGTTCTTTTTCAAATCTACCTGGCATTCTTTGATTTTTCTTACATTCTAATTTTCTCTTATAGATTAATTCTTGTATCTCCTTAAATATGCGTACATGCTTATTTTAAAAGCACTTTCAGATTATCAGGTGTATGATTCTTCCATCAGCAATTTCTCAGGCCACTGGATTTCATTGTATGTATTGTAGTTTTCCCATGACTCATATTCAACAGGAATTATCTTCTATGTAAGTACCAAATGTGTCCCATCTGTGAAGATATCTTCATGTGGTGATTTTCTCATCCTCTCTGCAAAGCCCAAAAGGGCTCACTGATTTACTTGTTTCTTAGTACACAGCTTCCATGTGGCTCTAGATGGGATCAGAATGTAGATACCTCACTTGAGAACAGGAGAGGGCAAGAACTCCCAATTTCTCAGGATTGAAGAAATTGATTCCATTTACGACTCACATGCTTCCAAGTTGCATCTTCAGTTTGAATGGTGGGGTGCTCTTTCCTGGTCTTTACCAATTCTAGCTCCCTACAACACGTGAAGCCTGAAGCCTTACTTCTAACCTTTGGTTTGTTTGTTTTTATGTAGTGTTGGGAATCAATCCAGGCATGCTAGGTGCCCCACCACTGAGCCATAACCCCAGTTCTCACTCCTAACCCTTTGGAGGCATAAAATCTTCATAAGGGGCAAATCAGGTCTAGTTACCTCCATGAGACTTCAATGATCACTCACTAATTCCATTTTCATTTCTGGGCCTTAAAGATAGTGTACAGGTAATATGTCTTAATTATAATAATTAGCTGAGCTGCATTATTCTTTTAAAAAAAAATTTGACCTAGCATTTCTGTGTGAGAAGAAAAAGAAAACTCTCCTGTGTCACCTCAATCTACCATCTTGGACTAAGAAAGGAATTAGTTACTACATTTTCAGTGGTGCACTACAGCCAGCTTGTCATAAAAGAACATTATCATGATTTCAGGAATTCTTTAAATAAGTTATTAAATATGCTTTTGTAAAATTTAAATTCTATCAGTTTAAAACTGAAATAACAGTAAAGATGAAAGAAATACTCAAAACACATCACTTTATAATTAAGACATATTACCTGTGGTTTTAAGATTGCTTATACCTGTACTATCTCTCTGGTGGAAACAGTATGTAACAGTGATATTAAGTATCACTTCCCAAAGCCATAGGTTCAAGGATATCATTTGGGCAGCTTAAAATCTGCCTTTCTGGGGTTGTAGCTCAGTAGAGCGATTACCTCCCATTTGTAAGGCACTGGGTTTGATCTTCAGTACCACATAAAAATGAATTAAAAAAAATAATGATATTGTGTTCATCTACAGCTAAAAAAAATTTTTTAAAAAAACATCTGCCTTGGGGAATAGCCCCATCCTGAAAATTGATGAATATTACAAACCACAACTTTCTCCCCCAGGGAGTCAAGAGTTAAGTATTTGTCAACACACGACTAAATAAAACCCCCACAAAATATTTATTCTTCTGGAGATTTGATCAATCTCCAGTTTTTAGAAGCAAATAAAAAAGTACCCACATGTGTGTACAAAGATAAACAGCACACCTATTTCAGCATGTGGCCTAACTAGACTACATCACAAATAGCATGAACAGGAAGACTCTTCACCCAACCCTAGCTTCTGTCTTCACTACTGTTCAAATAAAGGCAGTTAACTTTGAAGAAGTTCAACTGGAGGACTCTCCTGTGCTCTGACTTCAAGTCTAGCTAACAACCACTACCCTACAACTTAGTTGCTTACTGCAGAGGGGCATGGACTGTTCTATCATTAATAAATAAAGGATTTGAAACCACTCCATCAGCTCCACATGTTAACCATTGACCCTTTGTGGCAGGACCAAATTCCTTTTTTTATTAAAAAAAAAAAAGTGTCATAGTTACCAGTCAATGCAAAGTAAGAGAATTTTTTTCTTTAATAACCTTTTTAATTTAAGTGGAACATACGTGGCAGTAAAGAGCATCAATCATAAGTGTAAAGTTCAATGTTTCAGTGAACACAACTGTGTAGCGACCACCCAAATGAAGATGAAATAATACCCACATCTCAGAAATCCCCTTTCTCCTACCTAAAGGCAATTCATTTTCACTTCTAATAGTATAAATGTGTTCGGGCGTTGTTTTTTGAAATGTAATCATACAGCGTATATTCTTATCTGGTCTTTTTGCTCAAAGTCATGTTTGTACAAATTCAACTGTATTATTGGTTTATTGCAATAGTTTATAAATTTCCATTACTATACATTGTGAGAATATACCATTGCTTACTTTTCCATTCTTTCGTTAAATGAACATTTGAATAGCATGAATAGTCTTATAAATGTCTTCAAATGATCGTATATATAGCTTTCTATTGGGTATCAACTGAAGAGTGGGTCTGCTGGATCCAAAGGCAAGCATATGTTCAGCTGCAACAGATATTGTCAAACAACCTTCCAAAACAGCTAAACTAGGCTAAACTCACGTCAGAGTTATTCTTGTTCTCACAACACTTGATAGGGCAATCTTTTAAATTCTAGCTATTTTGGTACAAGTGTAGCAGTGTTTCTTAGTTGGAATTTTAGTGATGATTATTGAAGTAAACCACCTTTTTCAACCATTTGGATATCTACCTGGTGATGTGCCTACTGGACTGCTCATTTTTCTATCCAGTGGTCTTTTTCAGATTGCTCTGTAGGAGTTCCTCATATATTCTGTATATAACTCATTTGTTAGATGAATTGCAAATATATTTTCCCCATTCTGTAATTTTTCTTTTCAATTTCTAAATGATGTCTCATAGAGCTGGGGATATGGCTCACTGGTAGAGTGCTTGCCTAGCATGCATGAGCCCCTGGGTTCAATCCCCAGGACTGTGTGTGTGTGTGTGTGTGTGTGTGTGTGTGTGTATGTATATATATATATATATATATATATATATATATATATATAGAGAGAGAGAGAGAGAGAGAGAGAGAGAGAGAGAGAGAGAGAGACTCATGATAAAGAGTTCTCTTTCCTCATGAGCTAGTCTTATTATCTACTGCCCTAATCATTAATCTTCTCTTCAGCTGTGTTAATCTCCTTTTAAATTCATCTACTATGTTATTATTTTAAGTTGTTGCAATTTCTAGTTCAGTATGTCTATTTAATTTTTTATAGATTAAAGTTATAATATTCCCCTTATTGTCATCTATTTTCTTGAAAACATTAATCATAGTTATTCTAAAACCTGCTTCTTACAATTCCATTATCTGCATCTCCAGTATGTTTGTTTATACTGTCAGTTTTTTGTTTTTTTTTCTTCATAGCATCTTGATTTTTCAGTCATAAAGTCTTATGTGTTAGGTGTACCTTATTATTACTGAATTGACATTTATACGTGAAAATATCTAGATATAATCTGAGGTTCTATTATCTGCCAAAGAAGATTTATGTCTGCTTCGGGGAAGCATTAGAATGGAGAAGATCACCTGTGATATTACAGCATGTACATTTGGTTTAGGGCCATGGTTCCTGGCTCAGAACTTTCTCCCCAAAGTAGGCCACAGAAAATAGTATTTTTCTTCCCTGAGCAGGTCATATTTTCCCGTCTCTCTGTGTTGGAGTTGCCATAAAGAAATTCTCTATTCTTGTCTGACAATAGATCATAACACACTCCTCATTCCAGAAAGTCCCATAAACAGAAGGGAGAATTTCTGCACAGAGGCCAAGCAGAAACTGAACAGATCTTGCTGGGTTTCCCTACTCAGTCTAGTAGCAGTAGCATTAGATATGCAATAAAATAAAAAATAAACCAGGGTTCCCAGGGCTTCCAGATAGCTGAACATGAGGTTCTTCTTGGAGGGTGTACTGTCAGAGAGGGCATAGAAGCACTGTGCCCTTCTCCCATACCCTGCTCTATGCACTCTTCATCTGTATATTCTGTTAATATCCTTAATAATAGAACTGTAAACATATTTCCCCAAGTCCTGTGAACCATTCAAGCAAATTAACTGAACCAGACCTGAGGAGAGGGTTGTGGGAACCCTAATTTATATCCCTATAGTGAGAAGCACAGGCAAAAAAAAATACCTTGAGGCTTGAGATGAGCATTAGGGGTGAGGGAGAGCAGTCTCAGGGACAGAGCCCTCAACCTGTGGGATCTGACACTCTCTCTAGGTGATGTGAGAAATGAATTAGATTAGGAGACACTCAGTGTTATGGCTTGGTTATGAAGTCCCCCCCACAAGGAAATTCATATGTTGAAGGCTTGTTCCCCAATGCAGCAACATTCAGAGGTGGGATTTGGAATAGTGATTGGCCTCTCACCTCATCAAGGATTAATCCACTGATGGATTAACAATTTGATGGCATTATGGGAGTTGGTAGAAATTTTAGAAGTCAGGGCCTAGTTGGAGGAAGTTGATCATTTGGTAGTGTCCTGCTTTGTTTTGTTTTCCTCTTCTTCCTCTTCCTCCCCTTCCCCCGTCCCTCCCCTCCCCCTCTCCCTCCTCTTTTCCCTCCCCCTTTCCCTCCCCCTTTCCCTCTCCTTCCTGGCCTCCAGGAGCTGAGCAGCTCTTCTCTGCCATGTCATTCTATACCTCAGGACCAAAGCAATGAAGCTGCTGACCATGGACCGAAATCTTTGAAACTGTGAGCTGAAATAAATCTTTCCTCCTCTAAGTCGTTTTTCTCAGGGTATTTTTCACAGCATTGAAAATCTGACTAACACACCCAGCTAGTGTCCACTATAGACTGGACCACTTGTTTGCTGGTGGCAAGAAATCCCCACGCCTTTCAAGGTCACAGAAGTCTATGTCGATTGTGGTGGAGTCCCGACACGTCCTGTCTGAGACTGAGCTGATGCACAGCTGCGTTTCAGCTCTTGGGAGAACAAGTTTATTTCAGGTTTGCCCTTCTTCCTAGGCATGGCCCTTCAGGGTTCCAGCTGGAGCCTGGAGTGGTAACCAGAGGTTCTCCTTCTCAGCAGACCCTGGGCTGCAGGCCCATGAAACTGCTCTGAACTCCACCGGCATTCTGACCCATTCTTGCAAGACATTAATAAATGCTTTATGAGGAGAGGACAAGAAACTTCAGGCTTGCCTGGCACCTTCTTTTTCCTGCACTTCCTTCTCTCTGACATCTTGATCCCTTAAATCCTTGCTTCATTAGCTCTCCAAAACTTCGAACCACATGCTTTCTGTATTTTCCCTAGCATTCCAATGTTCTCCATAAGTGGATAGGTCTGCCAGAGCCAGAGTAGGAGTCCACGTGAATCATTTTTAACAGAATAAATCTGAACCTTCTTTATTTCCCACATGATTTATCATTATATAATCATGTTATAAATCTATAACAACAGTAGCATGACTGCTTAGAAATGTGCATACTATATGGTCATAAGAAGATCTCTCAATATACCAAGGATCACATGGTAAATTTTAAGGTGCAAACAGTAGCCTCATTATTAATTTGTTCAAGAGTTGTATGATGCATATTGTACCTATATTGACCCGGCACAGGCAAATTTCTTTGCAAGACAGGGAGTATGCAGCAATATACTTAGTAACACTGCATCACTAAAAATATAAAAGTTTTATAGGAGCTATTTTAAATTAAACCTGGTTTATATCTTCAAATAATGTTTCCACATACACACACACACACACACACATGCAAATGTCTTTCAAATATATCCTCCCAGTGAATTAATTCGTATATTTAAGTATATCTTACTTGGAATCCACATTCTCATATTGAGAAACTAGAAATAGGTTCCAACCCAATTTAAATACTAAGTTTAACATAAATGACCTGTATAGAACTCTAGAACAACTACATTTTTTAACTTTATTCTTGTGAGTGTGGTGTAAGTTGCACTGAACACATGACTGGCATGGAGCTGCCCGTGCATGAGCCCCTCACAGCAGCTACTGAAAGTCCCCTTAGGGTAGCCATAGGTGATTGGAAACAGGATGAGCACCTGACCTGCGGCAGTCAACTACAGGTTGACCAGAGACCAATGACACAGAAGCCAGGGTGAAAAGATTAGCTGAGTCCATCTGATTCTCTCTCTCTAGAATCTGATACAGAAGTATTAAGAGGAGTAGAAGGTGCTCCCCCACACTCACACACACACACACAAAAAGGGCTAAAAAAAGATAATAGCTACATGTAACATTTGAAAGGCTCTGAGAAGGGCCTGGCAGTGGGGAAGGGGTTATTTAACAGATTATGGATCTGAAACTCACAACATTAAGAAACAGAGCTTTTGTGACAATATTGAGGATCACACCATTGCAAACCTTGGAGTTGTGGCACACTGCCTTCCTATGCTCACCAATAGTCACAGGAAGAACAACAACATACCTCTCACTTGATTGCTATGTAGACTTGTTGCTTCTAGTAACATCATTACTTAAAAACTAATTTGAAGAATATGCAATAGTTGGTTTAAACTGGCTTCAAGCAGTATAAAAAGATATTGGTCAGGATTATCACCCAAAATAGAAATGATAAATGAGAGAAATATTCATATTTTAAAACAATCGAAGGAACAGGAAAAACATCTAAGTAGATTTGATGGTGCTTAAGCTGTACTTGCTCATTTCTTAGATTTCTGTGAAAACACATTTCCCCAGCAGCCCCAGCTATATCCCTTCAATAAGACTTAGGGGAACTGAGATGAGTCTCCATACCTTGAACGGAAAGAGCACAGTAGTACAACTATTCAACCCCTTCCAATAAGGATCATGGTTTCCTATTAGAGATAAGTCTTCTCTGAATTCAATTTAAGATGTTAGACACTTTAAGAGAGGGGGGAAATAGGCAGACATCAACAGGGAGAATAAGTAAGTGACCTCCACGGCAGACAAGGAACAATTACCTGAGTGACATTGTCCTCATTGGCACTATTGAAGCGCTTCACATCTGCAGAGGCTTGTGAGCCATGCTCCAGGGCTGAGGGCTGCTGTTCCGGAGCACTAAAGCTGTTGGGATAGTAATTTGGAGCACCACCTTTAAAGGAAAACAAGACTCATTAGTAATATGAAGACTGAAACCAGTAGGCAAGCAATTAATATTCAAGGAAAAAAATTCAAGCGGTAATCAAATACACATATACACACACGTGCAATTTTTCACTTCTCAGACTTGGCTACAGGCAGTGCTAAGAGTCTTAGAGAAGGCTTCATCTTCTCAATGCTCATATGGGCTGCCTCAGCCTGAGTGAACAGAGATCTCCAAGTCCATTTCAACCTTCAACAGTTCTCAGCTTTGTAGTCTCCTGATGCTCACCCACACAAGCATAAGTTTTCAAAGATTTGATGTGGTCACTACTGAGACTAGACTCATAACACATTTCAAATCGAAGAGTTTTATTTGGACTTGGGTTCCACTTGAACACTGAATCACAGAACTCTTAGGAATAACTTGAAAGTTCTAGCCCTGTTCCTTCCATCCACAGACCAGTTATGGAGCTCTGAGATGCTAAGGGACTGTGCAGGTCACCCAGGAATGAGTCAGCAGGAGATGTGGGCGAGAGCTCTGGGCTTCTCATCCCTTCCAGCACAGCCTACTTATTATATCTGGCCATTACCGAACTCTATTCCACTGCTCCTTAAATGTTTTTAAAATTCTCACATTATCTCTCTTTTACTATGATGACTTTGATTCTAGCTTTACTTTCACATTCCTCCATAGACTAGTAAAAAAGATATTTTTAAAAATTTTATATTTGTAGTGTGTCAGCATTCATTTATCTGGACTTTATAGAAAGAAATAGTGACAAATATAATCACAATATTTTCTATGACACAGGCTTTTTTTTCCCATTCTGGCATACTTGGTTTCCAAATGACACTCTGCCTCAGCTGAGACCTGTGGAAGCTGACTTATCTGGGCCCACACTGCCTAAATAGAAACTTCAGTGGTTTGTGCAAACCAGCCTGTGGTTGGAATTTTACCTAGCTCACTGCCAGAGCACATTATCCACAGTGGATAATTAAGAGATGCCTATGTATGATACCAATCAGGGCACCAAGTATCAACAGAGAGAATAAGCAAGTGACCTCCACGGCAGACAAGGAACCATTACCTGAGTGACACATATCACCATTATGAAGCTCTATTACTAGCTCAAGAAATTTGTCTGCTATGTCTCCAAGGAAAGCAAAATGCTCCAACAATCAGATACCAGTGTTTTCTGCACTAAAAATTTGATCTTTAACATGATCTTTGAGTAATTTCAAAATTCCATTTCCAAAAAAGCTCTGACCTTTACTCAAAGTGGGAGTTGTCTTTAAAGCACTGACTATTGGGAATAATTAAACTCTTTCATGGATCTTTACAAGCACAGCCCACATGCTCTACTTCTAGAATCAGGCAGCGTGTCAAAAACATCCATACACAGTTTTTTCCTTAAGAATGCCACTGTAATGGTAAACAAGAATGGTAAACATGAAGCAGTTGTTTATGAGTAAAGTTCAAAAGATACATTGATCTCCGATTGACAGTTTCAACAAAAAAAGGACTGAAGAAAGTGAATGGAAAAAAACAACGAACAGAAGAATGAAAACACAGAAGACTACTTGAGGCAATGACACAATTCACGTCTCTGAGTAAATTAGGGAACAAAAATACTGCAGCCACCTACTAGAATTAGTTAGGAAGCGTGTAAACTTGTTCCATACGTGGAAAAGGATTAATAGCAATGGTAATGAGCAAAGCACAAAGTTACATATACAAAATAATCTAAAGTATAAAAAATATTAATAGAAAAGAACAGCAAGAAACACAGTAAAATGCCCGGTAGTGGCCTTAGGATTCTGGGACCATGAATAGATATTCTTCTCCTCTTCTGTATTCTCCAAATTTCCTTTAAGGCACATTTGTTTTTATCATAGAAAAATAAATTTTGTTTTTATATAGGCATCTATGACTATAAATATCGATCATCAGCAAAATTTCTGAAGAGATCAATATAAGCAACCTGGTACGGAAACACGTGTCCCAGGTAGGAATTATAACACTAAGATCTATACTAAACTGTGGGACAGTGAAAGAAAAACACAGGCATTCTGCTTGGATAACTAAAATAAGTAATTAACAATCCAAGACTGTACATAGCACCCAAAAAGGAATTAAAAGAAAAAAGTCATAAATTTGGTAAATGAGCTCCAAAAAACGAAAATGCAGTGGGTTGTTGTCTCGCCAGTTGATCTCACTCCTGTCTAAACAAGGAGTGGCCTAGAAGCACCCAGTGGTTTGCGCAAACCAACCTGTGGTCGGAATTTTACTAGCTCACTGCCGGATCCATCTACATGAATTCAACCACATTCCCTCAGCACAGGGAATCCCCTGACCTCTCTGCCTTCCTTTCTCTCCTCCCACTAGGCCATCCTATCCCTTCCAGACCCTAGATGGACCTGCTCCTCCACGGCCTCAACAGAACCATAAAAAAAGGCAGAAGACATCAGGTCTTGGCTTTGCATTGCCAAGGTTGTAAGTCCTAGTGATTTGAGGAACCGTCCATTTTGTAACTCTCATGTAAGCTTCACTCTAGTACAGCCAAATGGCAAGATCTTTCTCCCTGCCTTCAACTATCAGATGGCCAGCAAAGTAAAATCTGAGGCAGGAACTCTTGACAAAATACATCAAAGAGATACAGGCGGGAGAGTCCTGGGGAAGTCTGAACCAATAGTGCTGGGCAAGAAATACTTGGTCATGGCAGCACCTGCGGAGACTATCACAGCAAAGGAGGTCCTGTGGGGATGGTTTGAAAGCCACTGGTGTCCTGCCCTCTGTACCCTCTGCCCTGGCAGGGAAGCCAAGGCCTACCCTGATTGTCATGCATGCACATGGGGCCATCACGCTGGTAGTTGGCCACTCGAGCACGGTAGGGGCAGTTCACAGGAATCTGAAGATAGTTGGGTCCCAGGCGGTGGCGGTGAGTGTCAGGATAGGCAAAAAGGCGGCCCTAGGGTAACAAACATGACAGAGACAGTTACTTGTGAAATAGGAAGTGGCTATAAATGTCATTGTAACATTCAATGTGAAAAGGACTCTTGTTCATGGTCACCACAAAACTCTGCCTATCACCTCTCCAAAGAGCCAGGGTCTTCTCATTTATGAAGTGAGTTCTCCCTAACTGAACCACCATGTGATCTTCAGGCCACATGGCCACCCATAGAACTTCATGTCTGTCCTAAAATAATGCCTCTTTTTCCTCCCAAATGACAAGAAAGAATCCTGTCTTATATTATTTCCCATTTCTAAGAAAGTTTTAAGTTGTAAAATAAATTTGCTAGAATCTAACTAACCAGAATCCTGAATTAATTCCAAACCTCCTCATTCCCCAACTCTAGGGAAGAAATCAACTGTTTGCTCTTAAAAAGCAGCACATTTCTACAAATCCAACTACATGGGAATTCTTCAGAGAAGCACCTTCCATATTGCATTCTGAATCATCTTAGGTATGCTGGGAGTTCTGAAACCTTTTAGGTCTAAACAAAGTACTATGCAAAGAACACTGGTTCAAAATTGTCACTTATACTCTGGTTTCTCTTCAGATGGTATAAATCTTTCGCCTTTTTCAAAATCGTCACTCTACAATGTCAAAGGTAACAGAAGATTGATAAATGCTTTGTATTAACCAAGGTAGATAAGCATTTAGACGTTTCTTTCAGTTAAAACTTTATGATCAGTCTTAATATCCAATTTCAATATTGAACTATTCTCATTATTCAAAATTCTACTCTATGAGCAATGTTTCTTTCATTGACTTGATCACTGATCTTGAATCTTAATTAGAATTCTTATGTCCTTAATTTGACAAGACAAAAATAAAGCCAAGTTGAATATTCTATACCAAATCAACCCTACTGGCATGTGGTACCTAGTCTCACAGTTCTGTCCACAATGTGCTCTTGATTGAAAACTCCACTCCCATTGTCATCTTAGATAGTCTAAGATAATACTCAGATGGCTGGTCATGCAGCCATGACTAAAACCCAGCTATAGTCGAGAAGCTGGTTGCCTCTTTTGGCTCAAGAAGTTGTGCTCCAACTCTTATCAACAGGGTACAAGATACAATCTAGCTATGAGCAACTCCTGAATATAGCCTCTATCACATGGGTTCTGGTTTTCCATCAACCTACCCCGTCTACGGGTGGAGATCCACAAAGGTTATGAAATGGGCACAGTGAGGCCATACCTGACACCAACTTGAATCTAGGTCTTACTCAAGGCCCTGCCCCTGCATGCCCTTGCTGAGCCTGGAGGAAAAAGCAGAACAGTCCCTTTGCATGCAAGCAACTGGCCCACTTCTCCAACTCCAGCTGGTAAACTGAAGAGTATGGGAGTAAACAGGCTGCACCTGCATTGTCGGGTACTCTGGGGACAGTCTCTCTGGGACTCACACTACACTATTTTGTCATTTCACAGTGGTCTGGCTTATCATTTTAGATAGTCTTAAAATTTGTTAGTAAGGTCAGTGAAAGGTAAATCAGAACACTGTGCATTAACACCCCAACTTCCACTGCCCAAGCTGCAGCCCTCACTGGCTCTCATCCGGAGCAATTTCAAAGTCCTCCTAACTAGTTCTCCATTTCTAGTCCCTCCTCCAACAATACATCCTACCAAAAGAATCTTCCTAAAGTCCAATCAGATTATATCACTAACCTATTCAAACACCTTAAACTTGTTACCAAATGGCTAAATGAGTACGACAGTCCCTTCTCAACTGCACAGCTCCTAAACTATTTTGTGGAATAAGAATTCACAGCTAACTGACCTGAGAAGTTATGGGAAAAGCTAGGATAGGATCGACAGTCTGATAAAACTTAGAGAAGTTCTTTCAAACACTTTGAAAAACTCATCAGGAAAAACTAAAGCACACTTAACTTAAAACATATATACTTGTCATAACTAAAATGTGGAAATGACATGATTGATTTCCACCTGTCATCCTTTTTCATGCTTTTTTCCCCATAATTTCAAATGCCTTATACATGCATTTGCTTTTGTTGTAGAAAATAGGTATTCACTCTTGGTCCTTTTCCCTGGACCTAGAATTCCATTTATATCTTCAATGTTCTACTAATCATGTGACTCAGTGTGCTTGCCTCCAGGTCTCACTATGATCCTAGGGACCAGTGATTCTTGTGAGAAGATTCGGGTGAACTTCTGTTCCTCAATACTACAGTTATGCAGTCTTAGTTTGGCTATGACAATTTCACACCATGGTGAACCCCATTAGCCCCTCCATCAGAGTTCAGCACTCCTCCAAACCCAGGCAGGAAAGCTTTGGGGCCCAGGGTCACACTGCCTTAGCTTCCTCAGTTCCTCAGTTTCAATGCAAGCATTTCTACTTATGCACTGTAGTCTGCTCAAATTTCCCTCATTATTCCCAGTGCCAGCTCCCTCATTCTCTATTTATCACCAAGAGGAGTGATTCTACTTGTTATCTACCAGACCACATTGCTCAAAACCAAAGAAACTTTTTGTTTTCCTAGAAGGAACAACTGTCTAAATTTCCACTCAAGCACTTAAAGTCTCCTCTGACATACACTCAATGAACCAGTCCAAACTCAATTCTTCTCATTCAAGAAAGAATGACAATGTAGCTGAAATATACCCAACATATTCTACCTGTCCTGTCCCAATTACCTGTTGAAAATAAAAATCCTGGCCATTCTTCAAAACCCATCTCCAATGATACCTCATTCCTAAAACTCTGTCACAGACCTCTGATCAGACAACATTTCAGCTTTGGATTCGTCACGGCACTCTGCCTTATGTTATGGTCATCTTTTGTTTCTATATCTGTCATAGCATCTAGGACAGGGCTATCACACAACAAGAGAAAGGTACTCAATTTATGTTAGTTAAAAGGAACCAAAAACTAAAGCCAAAACATACTTTCTATGAAAGCCCTAAATATCCCTACTGTCATAGCAAAAAGTCAATATTTAAAAAAATTTAAAAACAGGAATCTTAGCTTGTACTCCATGGAGACTGACACCTGCCCTGGAATCAGAACTTATATAAGCAAAAACCTTCAGTCACTGTGGTCTGAGCTAGGGTATGATCTTTAACCTCTGTTTTGTTCTCAAAGTCTAAAAACACACACACAAAAAAAATGATTTACATGTTAATTATTAAGCCAATTATTTCCTGCTGATTTGTGGTCCAAAGTAGAATCTCCATTCTTTGTACTCTTGGAAGAGCATATTGGTAAGTGAAAACGGGCCCTGAACGCCTAGCAACTACTGCAAGACATATCACTGAATTAGTCTGCCTTTAATCACTGGCAATTTAATTCATAAAAATTGTCCCCAGATCTGCCTTTATAGATGAAAAATGCAAACAACACCATGGAATAAGAAATAGATGAACTTATGCTGACTAAGGTGTTCTAATCAATTAATTATTATTCCCTCCTGGCCATCTCAGGCCAAAACCATGCTTTACCCTACAAATACAAAAAGGTACTTCTATTATGTTTTTTATTTTTAATTAAGAGACTAAATGTTCACATCTTCACCTACGTAGGAACTTTACTAGAGAACTTGGTTTAAAATTGGTTTATTTAGGAATGCCCATCTAAGGATGTTTCAGCCCAAAGAGTTCCACAAGGAACTAAGTACCCAGGTTAAAGTTTAAGTAAATGTTCTAATTAATTCCTGGTATAAAGATCATGCCAAATCACACAATGTATGTGTGAGAGTGTGTGTGTGTGCGTGCGGGCGCGCACACGCGTGCCTGCGCATGTGTGTGTGTTCACAACAGGACACCTGCCTGAGAACATCTCAAACCAGCAAGCTTACCTGAAGCATTTTGTCAGGACTGGCCTCAATGCCAGGTGGCATATTGCTCGGGTCAAAGGCTATCTGTTCAACCTCAGCAAAGTAATTAACTGGATTTCGGTTTAAGACCAGTTTGCCAACCGGGATGAGAGGGTAGTCTTTGTGAGGCCAAACCTGAAAAGGATGTCATGTTCACAATTATCAGACAACCAACTGAAGAGCATTAAAGGTGCCTATGAATATATCAACTTTCAAATATAATCAAGTTGGTGAAAATAATTTTTGACCCCAAAAAACATGGTAAGAATTTAAGGTGAGAATGTAACTAAAATCTTTTACAATAGTAAGTAGCAAGTATTGGCCCTTTCTCAAGGCAAAAGTACATCAGATTTCCAAAATTCATTCCCTGCTAATAACAATAAATGAAGCCCCCTATAGAAACTCCATGAACTTATCCAACAGAAGTGTGGAACTGGGATGCTGGGGGCCTCACCCACAGCAATAAGACCTGAAGTGCCGCCACCACATGTTGTCTATGATGTCCCTGCTACTGTGAACACGCCATTGGGATTTGTGTTGTTTTCTTAATTAGGTAAGAAGAGACTTTAAAAAGAAACAACATAATTGTTGCTGACTTACCTTGGTGAGATCAAATGGATTAAATGGGAAAGTTTCTGCCTCTCTGAATGTCATGACCTGGATGTAAAAAGTCCAGGAGGGGTAGTTGCCTTTGGCAATGGCATTGAAAAGGTCCCGGAGGCCATAGTCAGGGTCTTCCTGGGAAAGTCTTGCAGCCTCCTCAACAGGAAGGTTTTTGATGCCCTGGTCAGTCTACAGAAAGGAAAGAACGAGGTCAAACTCTAACTTACTGGTCAAGCTATCAAAATTTAATCAGAATTCATTGAACAACTGTGAGAAACCCTACTCAAAGACTAAGCTTTCTTTACAATAGTTTTATTGTTTAAGTCTGATACTAGTGAATGTATCAACAAGAAATTCTACTTGATTATCTTGATTCTTTTAAATATCAAGTAAATCCATCTAGATATTTTAAATTTAACATTATTTCTGTATTTCCCTTTAATTCTATATTATTTGAATTTTTCTACTCATGTTACTTTTCTAACCATAAAAAAAACAAAATATATTTTAAAATAAGCAAAATATTAATAAAATTAAAGGACTTCCTTTTTTTACATCTAGTAATTTTTTAAATCCCATATTATAACAGCTCAAATAAATTACTGAGATTGTGCTTAGCTAGTATCTCTCCAATCCCCACATTCTTCCTGATTTGTTTTGTTTTTAAGGAAATCACCAAATATAGTTCACAGAGCTGAAAAAAACAGCTGCTCTGAACTGGTTCTCTAATTATGAATGGGCAAAAGTAGTATTCTGACTCTCCAAACAAGCCAGAAAAATCAAGGAAGTTAAGCCACTTTCACACGTGCTCTTATTATCATACCACATTGCTCCTACACCGCTCACCAGGATCCTTATTCTAAAAGACTCCCAGCAAGCCAAGTGTCCTGGAAAGACTTCCTGAGCAAAAAGCAACTCTGGAAGGCTGCTCTATCTCTATCACAGAAATTTCAATTTCTGTCTAGTAAATGGCAAAGTCTAAACTCTTCTTACTATTGGTCCAAAAGCCAGGCCACCTTCAGGATTAAAACATGAAGCTCACTATGTGCAGACTACCCAAAGAGCTAATACATTAAACTGTGCAATAATATTGAAATACTCTTATAGCCTCTACTGAATCCCTTGAATTTAGAAAGGAATCCTCATAGGTCAGAAGAATACAGACTGATGACTCCACGAACACCTCAGGATATCTTGATGAGCAGACATGTTAAGCAATTCAGTCTTTCCATGGCCAGCAGTGTTATCCCACTTTACAGTGAAAAGAACTGGCGCACAGAGAACTTTTAGTAACATGCCCAAGGTCTCAGTTACGCAGAAAAGTAAAGATTTGAATTCAGGTTAGCCTAACTCCAAAGCTACCAACTAGGCTGGCTGCCCCACACACAGTCCTTTAGTCTTGCTCTAAGTGACTCCTTTTGGCAATTACAAGCCAATGCTTCTTGAAACCATTCCAAGTCATAAAAGCAAGGAGAGATGAATGTTTCCGTGTATGATATACCCACACAATTTGTTTACATAAAAACTAAGACAAGATAGAAGAGAAGAGGGCTTTTGAATGTCACTAAAAGGGATACTTCATTGATCAGGAAGCCACTTCCTTCTGCCTATTTTAGCAGTAGTATTTGGAAACAGAAGTTCTTAGGCTTCTATTTTTAACTAGCTCTCTGGAGTTCACTGGTAATATCACTTATTGTAATAAATGCCAAGATCATACCAAGAGAGTGCTCTTTAAGTTATTTCAGTTGATTAAAAAGTTCCCCCAAGCTTCTCCAGAAGTAAGTAATTTGATCTAAGTATATGAAAGCAAATTAAAAAAAGAAAAGTATTATTTTGTCTTCTGACATTTGTAACTGATTTTAATTTTTTGCCTTGTTCAAAAATACAACCTCAATAAATGCTAAATAAATCAATGGATCACCTAAAAAATTAGTAGAAATGTTTTTGAGACAATAGTATGAGATACTAGAAGTGATGGTAAGATTGATACATGCACCAATCTGCCTTAATCCTGTTCTGGACCCTAAAAGGCATCTATGCTTAGGGCAATGACTCTGGGCTTGGAAAGGCAGAGCCCCACAACATTTCACATTTGCTAGGGCTTGATTCCAAACTCCAACAAAGAACTCTCAAGAAGCTGGGATAACCTAGGTAGAAATCTCCTTCGGCCTAGCCTGGAAGCCTTAATCATCTCCCTACCTTTGAGTTCAAACCAAAACCTTCTGTCTTCCCACTCCAGAGGAAAATCTTAACCTGCACCAGAAACACTAACCCAGAGAGTCAGTACAAAATGAGCATTGAAAAAAATATATTTATATATATACATATATTTTTTTTTCATTTATTTATATTTGTGGCAGAACTTACAGGGTCCAAAAGGGGGGCAAAAAAAGCTTGAACTGTTGATTGTAGCTATGTGCTACCTCTGGCCATGCATAAAGTAGAGATCAAAGAGAGACTACACACAGCTCTAACTGAGCAGCATGAATTTACTCACTGGGGTGGGGGTCAACACAATATTCACAGTGCTGATCAACTAGACCAATACTTTCTATCCTAGGCAGTAGAAGAAAGGGAGAAGTGGGAGAAGCCCAAATTCCTGCTCAGACTTCAGAAGGAATAAGGAGAGGTGAATAGTAGGAGCCTCTGCCTCAAAGGCAACATGTACCTTATAATGGAATTTACAATAAACTGCCTCTCCATTTGCGTTAACCAGCTTGAAAGTATGCGATCCATATCCATTCATGTGCCGATGTCCATCTGGAATCCCACGATCACTGAACAAGAAAGAAACCTAAGGAAGAGAAGTTAAAGCCTCAAATCTCTCAGTTTAAATCAAAACATTCTAGGTTTTTAAGACATTCCTAAGTTTCCAGAAAATCCCTTAATGACACAGAACATACCAACCAATATCCCATGGGAAGTTACTGGTATTATTTCATTTACAGAAAATAACAAAGAGAAAAGTTTCAAAGCAGGATGATAAACGAATCGTTAATGTCATGACTCAAAATTCCATGGGGGAAGCTTAAAACAAATCTGAAAACTAGCTTAAGCCATTATTCAAAATTCATTTTAATAGCAAAATAGTTTGGTACTATTTTCCCCTTTTTTCCTAATGTAGAGCTTCATCTCAGACTAGAGACTTTAATCCTTAGTATTGCTAAGTGTCAATTTTAATGTTTCCAGTTATCTAGCATCAACATTAAAGGCCTATGAATGATGAGAAATAAAATCAGTCATTATAAAACTCTTCATGATCAAGAAATTTGAAGAAGCATCCCAGAAAAAAGTCAGAAGACAATTCCTATAAAGCAGCCCCATCTGGGAATCATGAGGCCTAATTAATAGTTTCACCCGAGTGATGTATTATAATTCAATGAAAAAATAAGATTCCCACCTGATGCAGAGACTCAGGACGTAGGCTCCAGAAGTCCCAGACCATGTCTGGGTCCTTCAGGTGTGTCTGAGGATTTCTCTTTTGGCTGTGGATAAAGGATGGAAACTAAATGGGGAAAAAAGAAAAAATTCCAAAAACTAAGTTTATAGGAATTATGGTGTCTTACATTATACATTGCCTACTGCTTAGTTATGGATCATAATTCTAAACAATACTTGAATTTAAACTGTCAAACCCTAAAATGAAATTTACTCAGCACATACAAGTAGTACCTAAGATACCTAAAGTATTTCAAATATACAAAGCTAAAGTATCTCCTTAAAGAAAAATAAGTACGTATGTACACACACACACACACACACACACACACACACATATACAATCAAGGTCTACATGCACCTCCACCAGAGCATGCAGAGACATCCTTTACATATTTTAGGGCAAAGCCCCTCTTTTGACTAATCTTCAATGTTCTGCAAGGAAAACTATACTCTTCCCATTTAAGGCAATGAATCTTGAAATGCCAAAACCAAGACTAACAGTAATTGTTGTCATTTGATCTTATAAAAAGATATTAAATGTAAAAAATATATTTAAAAGGACAATCCAGATAACCCAAATTCTCTTCTTTTTGCCTTTCCTGAGGCTTCTCCTCACATGCCAACCTACACAGAGTAGTTGAAATCAATTTAAAGCAACATTTTGGAACATAAAATATGCTATCACCTACCAATAAGGCATCCCTGATGAAGAAAATGGGGGTGTTATTTCCAACAAGATCCCAGTTACCATCCTCAGTGTAAAATTTCACTGCAAACCCACGAGGGTCACGAACGGTGTCAGCTGAGCCTGATTCTCCAGCTGAGAGTCAAATGGGAAAATTAAGCATAATAAGTCATAGTATTCTGCCTCCAAGAAACCAAAAGTCATAAAAGAAACCTTAGGATCTGTAGTTTCTAATCCATTTCCCAGAAGTAAAGTAGGTATTTACATGCCTGGGGTAGTAGGCATTTACATGCCTGGGGTATATCTAATTACCACCCACCAGCTAATTAGATCTACAAATCAAACAAAACAATTAATTGAGAGTAATAAGAGAGCATATATAATAACAGTTCAAAAGATTATCCATTTAATATAACTTGGTTTAAACTTGTAATTAAATTTTAAATTAATATAAGGGAAGAAAATAATTACAAAGATAAAGAGAGTGAGATGTCAAAACTATGAGGTTAACATTAAGAAAATCAGTTAAAATACAAGTTTATTTTGTAATTTGATTTATTTTTGCATTCTGCAATATTTTTAAATGCACAAAGCCTAACATAGAAGCCAAATTAATCATGTATTGTGATGTGTAAGAATTACACTGTGATATTGAGAAAAATCACTTAACCTTCTGAAATGGAATAACCCTATTCTGCAAAGCAGATCTGAGCATTAATGTCTGTAAAGCACCTAACCATGGTCGGTACAGACTTAATTCTCAATAAAGGACAACTATTACCATTACTATTAAATAAGAGCCTTACTCCATGCTTCCCTTTGAGGCAACCACTTATGGAAAGCTCTTCCCAGATGTCACAAAACTGCAGAGGTAACCTCTGTTATAAGAGTGATTTTCCAAGACTTTAACAAACAGAAATATGAGTAATTTCTTACATGTCTCCAAATATTTTTTCTACTGTAAAACTTGCTAAATTTTGGAGAAGTGCTTGTTTCCTATTTCCTAATAAGTTTTCTTGAAATTTTTAAGTTATAAATATCCCAAATAAAGTACAGGCTGAATTGCACAATACCAGTCATGCAAACAGACTGACTTACCAACAGTAGAGAATCGAACTGCAATCGGAGTTCTCTTTCCAATATGCTCAAACACCTTTGCCTTCGAGTATCTGGTGATGTCATGTGTGACCTCAAAGTAGCCAAAGGCACCTAATGAGAAAGATACAAAAATGACCCACCATGAGACCATCACTCAGACTATCAGCCTCTCAAACAGGCACCTAGTGTTGAGAGGAAACTGGTGGTGTAGCACCAGCCTTTTAGGAGCTTCCAATATGATGGGAGGAAGAGGAGCTGTCCAAACACAAAACAGTGAGATTAAATGCAAAGCTCAATTATCATTCATGTTCAAGTAAGTGCCACACAGCTGGAGCCAAGAGGAAGAAATGAGTGGGGCTAGAAGTAATTGGTCAAAGTCAACCCAAAGACACAAGATCTCAGAGGGCCTTGATACAGGTAGGGCCTAGGAGAGAAAGAAAACAAGAAGAGAAGAAAAGGGGCCGGGGTTATGGCTCGGTGGTAGAGCACTTGCCTATCATCCATGAGGCGCCACATAAAAATGAATAAAATAAAGGTATTGTGTCCCTCTACAATCAAAAAAAATTAAAAAGAAGAGAAGAAAATACAGGGAAAAAATAGTTCTAACAGTTATCAAGGATGCCTCAGAACCAAACAACAAATTGATTAGCATATTAAGTCATGATAGAAAAGACACATGCAGAAAAGACAGAAGAAATCTATCTAGGAGGAAGAACTAAAGAAATTAGGAAATCTTAACTGGAAGTCCAAGGGTGCAGGCCAAGAGAATGTTTCATTTCTTTCTCTGGGGCTCTTTTTCCTATTGAGTTTTTAGCTTTCTTTTAAACCCCATTCCCATCTTTTGTTTCCATCATAAAAGCAAGATCAAATTTTTACAGAAGTTTTAGACAAAAAGGAAGGAAAAATTACCCAAACCTACCACTCTAACACAACTATGCTCAATATTGCAGTTCATTTCAGTATGTAGTAAGAGCACCATTTAACCCAAGCAGTATGATAGAAGAAATGGAAGATCGCTGTTTTAAAATAAAACATTTTATATATACTGTTCAATCCAAGGAATCAACCACTATGTAATTACTAATTCCCCTTTTAGTAGACATTTTTTCTTTCTCTGATGAAAAGACATTTGGCACTTCTATCCAAGGTCCTCCAACACTTTGGGAAGGAATTTTGACCCAGGTATTCTGAACTAATCTTTTTTTATACCAAACAAACAGAGCTCTCACCTGCTCCTTTAGCATGCACAACTCTCTCGGGAATTCTCTCTCGGTCAAAGTGAGCCATTTCATCAGTAAAAACCACATCCTGAACAAGAAGGGGCCCACGGGGCCCTACGGTCATAACATTAAGTTTGTCTCCTACTGGATTCCCAGCTCCGGTGGTCAGGACATCGGGTTTCTACATGAACACAAAAGGAAAAAAGTGTAAGAGAGTCAGAACAATTCAACTTGGAACACACTGACACAGGATACATCACCATGCAATTTTTTTATTACTTGCTGCCCTTTTTTTAAATTCCCTGTGTCCAAAGTACTAAATACTTCAAAAACTGCCTGAAATTTAGAGTCAAGTCTCAGAAATCCTGACAAGTCTCAATCCCAGTCTGCTGAGATGCTTGCTCTGAAGAGCAGAAAGACAGCTAAATAGCCTGCCAGCTGGCTCAGTACCTGCTCTACAGTGAGCCACAGGGTTCCACAAGGAAAGTCCCCAGACAAGGAGCCCCTAAAAAGGATCACTTGTGCATAATACTGAATGTCCAAACTGATCATGAGAAAATGGCTAGCACTTCACACAGGGATAACCAACACTCTGTTACAGGATGGATGTTCAAGGGTGCCATCCTGTACAGGGCACTCATTTCTCTCAAGACGATATGCCAGGTACTTGTGACATCTCTTTTGATTAAAAAAAAAGTGACTTCGGGCTGGGGATGTGGCTCAAGCGGTAGCGCGCTCGCCTGGCATGCGTGTGGCCCGGGTTCGATCCTCAGCACCACATACAAAGATGTTGTGTCTGCTGAAAACTAAAAAATAAATATTAAAAATTCTCTCTGTCTCTCTCTCTCTCACCTCTCTCTTTAAAAAAAAAGTGACTTTTATTGTCACTAAAAATATCTTACTTCTCATAAGATATAGTATTAATGTCCGAAAAATGTCAAATGTCTCTGAAACGAAACAGGATATTTTACTGTAATAAAGAACTAGTTTTGACCCACCCATTTCTTCAATTTCAGTGACATCAAAAGCCTCCAAGCTGTCCCTCCTCTCAGGACATGTCTCTCCCGAGGCATTCTTTAAGCCTCACAGAGTACCTCACAGCTCTTAGCTTCATCCTAATCCATGGTCAATGGGGTTTTTTTGACCATAGATAACTGCCTCTCCAGTGTCTTCCCTGCCCACTGGGAAATCAAGGGAAATGTAGAAGAAGCCAAGCTTTGGTTTCATTCTCCTGGGAGAACAACTGAACAGGCTCTAAGGAGGAAAGTCAACAGACCGATCCCACATACCAGAAAAGCGTTCTGAGTACTTCCACATCTGGAGTGGATCTATAACATTCATTCCCTGTGCACAGCTGTCCTACATATTAAAATAAAGTTAATCCTGAATCTTCTCTACAAGGTGATGTGGTGGGGAACTTAAACTATAAAAGTCCTGTGAGCTATTTGAGAAAAGACACTGAATAAGAGATCATGAAATATGCAAAATTAATGAACAAGATCTCACACATACTCATAAATTCCCCTAGCCTGCTAGAATTGTTTTCACATCAAAATGGGCAAAAACCAAGAGGGCACCATGTCTTAAGAAAGCATGAGTGCTGGATTAGAGCTGGGGCCCAACTTCCAGCTCTGCCAATCAATCACCAATTATGTAGCTCCTGGTTAAGTTACTTACTTTTGAGTCTCAATTTTTCATTGGAAAAATGGACAGAATAAATGCACCCTTGAGTTCATACAAGAGTTAAAAGAGCTAAATATATACAAAACACAGACCACACACTAGGCACACATACACCACTTAACCCTGCTGTGAGAAAGTGACCTGATAGCAGAAGCAGCAGAGCATTTGAGATTTTTCTAGTAACCATGACAGATGTATATCACTCTCTTTTTGAAAATACACATTTAGCTAGTAGGTGTGAACTTGTATAATTTTATTTTTCATTTAAAGTAGAAAATGAATCCAAAAAAAGAGCAAAAGCGCACAACTTTCCCTTTAGTTTAATCCTAAAGCCCTAGTTGGGTACAGTGGCAAGTGCCTGTAATCCTAGCAGCTCGGGAAGCTGAGGTAAGAGGATCATGAATTCAAAGCCAGCCTCAGCAACTTAGTGAGGCCCTAAACAACTTAGTGTGACTCTATCTCAAAATAAAAAATAAAAAGGGCTAGGGATGTGGCTCAGTGGTTAAGCGCACTGGGAAATCCACTGGAAAGTGGTTAAACCTCTGGGTTCGATCTCTGGTACCAAAAAACAAAAACAAACAAAACCCCTAAAGCCTTGGTCTTCAGCCTTTTGATAGCGGCCTCTCCAGTGACTTGCACACAGGAACCAGCCAGGGGGCTTTTTAAGGCATCCCAATGCCTGAATAACCCCCCAGAGACTGATGACATAGCAGTCTGGGTGAGGCCCAGGATATTTTTAAAACCCCACGTGATATCAAAGTGAAGACAGATTGAGAACCACTGACAAGAGCCTTGGGATGACACAGACATAATAAATGAACTGGGGCAAAATAAACCTGTCTGCTCTTTAAATACTTTTTTTTAACCATATAAAAAAGGCACTAAAGAAAGCCTAAAAAACATAAAGGGAACTTCCCAAAAGAATAATGCCAAGAGGATCCCAAGCAGCATAGTAAAATAAAAGCTAAACACCCTACTACATATACAAAAATTCACAACAATCCTTCAAGGTAAGGAGAACTATTATCCCATTCTCAATATGGGAAAACAAAGGATAAGAAAGTAACCTGCCCAAGGGGCAAAGCCACAACTTGAATCCTGTCTGATTCTAATGACGACTCTTCATTGATTGCCTAGGTTACACTAAGCCACATGTGCGCTATTTATAATCACCACAAAGAAGATAGAAACTCAAGACACAAATCAACCAATGCAAGGAGTGAACTTCATTGGGATCTGGATTTGAACAGTTTTAACAGACAGGAGACAGACTATGCCAGGGGCCCCCAAGAGCACCCCCAGGTTCACTGATTCTCTAGGACTCCCAGGACTCGGCATCCAGTCATTGTCACGGCTACAATTTACTACAGCAAAAGAACACAAAGCAAAATCTCAAAGACAAAAGGTTCATGGAGCAAAGTGTGAAGCAAACCAGGAGCCAGCTTGCAAGAGCCCTCCAGTGAAGTTCTACAGGACACATCCAGTTTCTTCAGCAAAGAAAAGGTTAGGGCCACACATGTGAAACCGTGTTCAGCAGGGAAGCTCTTCAGACTCAATGGCCAAGTTTTAAATCAAGGGCCAGTCACGTGGCCCCTCTCAGCTTCCCAGAGGGGCAGCAGTTGTATAGTGTAAACCCTGTCATTTGCACGGTTTAAATACAGCTATCAGGGTAGTGGGAACACCCCCAAAGCCCAACTCGCAGACACCAGCAAGGACCAACCTTGCAAGCAGGTCTCTCTAGGGACAGCAGTCTCCCACCTGCTGTAGTCACTGCTTTTCTTCACCATCAGGGAAACCAATCACACAACTGGAAAACTGTTCATTTTTCTAGATGTGACCATGAAATTTCCAAGGAGCCCCTATCTTTTGGAGATAAACACTAAAATATTTATAGATGAAGTGATACCATGTCTGCAATTTGCTTCAGAAAATGAAGGTGATGCAGGTGGAATAATAATGAAACAAGATCACTATGGGGGCTGCAGGGCATGGACTACACTAGGTACGACACTGACCTGTCCTTCAGGACTGGTCTGAAATTTATCATGATATAGAATTTTGATTTTTTTTAATGAAGAATCAAAGAAAAATGTTTAATGCAAGATATATGGCAGAGGGCTGGGGATGTGGCTCAAGCGGTAGCACACTCGCCTGGCATGCGTGCGGCCCGGGTTCGATCCTCAGCACCACATACAAACAAAGATGTTGTGTCCGCCAAAAACTAAAAAAATAAATAAATATTAAAATTCTCTCTCTCTCTAAAAAAAAAAAACGATATATGGCAGAAGCTGAAGCAAAGGAAGGAAAAATGGAGGGCTGCTTCAGTGCTGCTAACACATGAGTGTGGACTCCACCAGACTCTGTTCTGCTTTCCTATATTTACATGCTTAATCAACTCAAGAGCAGGAGAGTTCCACACCACCCATAAAATACACACTGGGCAGTGGACCTGCTGATTAATACTCCTCCTGCCCAGAGGGCTTATCATCACTAGGGAATGTGAAAGTTTAATTTCCAGGTAGGCCACTCAGTGCTAAATTGTGCATTCAGTCTCATGTGCCTTCTTTTTTTTTTTTTTTTTTAATCTTAAACACTCTAGGGGGTAGTTCTCAAGTACAAAATAAATCAATGAATTCACAACACCAGATGCACCCAAATATCTAGTAAAGTGAACTCATCCTGGTTAAGCCAACAGGTGGTTATCAGTTAATATGAATCAGTCTATACTCAAAAGGCAAAAAAGAGTTTTTATTCTTTTCTATTTGTTGCCTAAATTATCCTATACACTGTACTTAAGGGATTCAATAATAACATACTCAATAAATATGTATCCAATAAAATATTAAATAATATATCATCATGCTAAGGATGTCGCTCAGTGGTAGAACACTTGCCCAGCATATGCAAGATCCTGGGTTCAATTCTCAGTACCTCAAAAAATAATAATAATGCATCACAGAACAAGTGAGCTCTAGTAAGATTAAGAAAAAAACAAACTACAGTCTTGATAAAGAACATAAACTGCTGGATCTGAAAGTGTACCTGAAACTGTCTTCACAACACACTAACTGCTATCAAATGTGCGACCTTTACAGCCTGTCAACCTAAATACAGATGACTCTCTGAAGAATACTGATATGTTTCTTGGGGAACAAGCGAGGAGCACTGCAGTGTGGAACATGCATCTCGTGGAAACCCCAGGCATATTCTAAGAGGAAAGGGAAGCTTTTAAAGATAAAAGAGGAAGAATTCATAAATTGTTTTGAAACAATAATCCTTGGTCACAAGATTAATAGGAAGGGTGTTCAAAGATCAATAACCAGGTGGCACCAGCCCAAAGTTGAATAGACAGTTGCTACACAGATGCCCTTGCACAAGCATGTTCTGTTTAAGGATGAAGTGGCCTTTGTGCACAGTCATGGCTCTGACAGCCTTTGGTGACTAATTCTTGTTACCAGGACTAGGAGCTTTAGCACTGGTGGTGGTGGTGGCTTGACACAAGCAACTCCATTTTGATTCTGACAACTTTCACAAGCCTTAGGCTAACATTCAGGGCAAGGCAGAACATTAAGGTTTCTAGAACGCAAAGCAAAGAATTGCATATCCTTGGTGTGTAACCTCATGGGGACAGGGGGAGCAAAAAAGAAAATTTACAATAGCTCCAAGGATCCCTGGGAAGAGAACGGAAAGGTAGTTTTAATTCCAGAAAAAAAAGAAGAAGAATGACAGTATTTTATTATTATTATTATTATTATTATTATTATTATTATTATTATTATTATTATTCTATAACACCTTTTACAAGAAAGAATATCAGACTTCATACTGATAGTGCTGGCCTCCAAGAACAGAGTAACTGAATACAGCTCCTCCTTTATGCGAGTGAGAAATGTTTTGTTTTTCAAACAAGGCTCTGTCATACTATTTTGATAAGACTAAACCCATTACAATAGTTTCTAATTTTCCCTTCTTTCCTCTCGGCAAATTGCCAAGTCACTTACTTGACTACTACAATGTTTTCAGCCAGAAATGGTCAAAACATTGCTACTGGTTTTCGAGAATTAGAAACAGAATAATTGTGTAGAAAAATAAAACTTTTAAGATACACAGAAAATTACTATTGCAAAAGAAATTTTTTCTTTCTTGGAACTGTCTTAAGTAAATCTGGTAACACTGAGATCAGGGCTAATCCTCAAACTTTCCAGAAAAGGTAGAGTTTTGGATAGGGAAAGGGAGAGTTTGGAGACATCAGCTCAAAAAATAAAGCTCAACAAATGAAAGATTCCTTTATTCTTTGTATTAGAAGCAGCAGTAGTCACTGAATTTAGGAAATTAAAAATAAAAATGGGAAAATAAACACAAATTAATATTTACTTATTTATTTTACATTTTGCAATCATCCTCTCCTTTCTTACTTGAAGAAAAACTGTGGAATTGTCTAGATATTGGTGAGGAAGTAGAAGTGAAAACTCAGAAATTTTGATTCCATGTCTCCCGTTTTCCCTGCTGACATACTGTGACTCAGCAATTCCACTTCTAAATATTTCCCAAAAGAAGTAACACATGGATCAAGGATGTGTGTCAATGTGGAGCACTTGCCTAGCATGTGCAAGGCCCTGGATTCAATCTCCAGTTCCAGAAAGAGAGGGAGAGAGAGAAGAAAATGAAAGCACATGTACATAAAGGGTTAAATCACTCAGTCACTCCCTCTCCAACCCATACGTTGGCAGTGTAACATCAACACTTACTATCCAGGTTACCCTAAAAATTATAGACCCTTGTGGGCTATATACATAACTCACTGACAGAAATGGATGGGCTAAGACCCATCCTTTCTCCCAGATAACAAGGCACTGTATAAAAAGGTAAGGCTTAAAATGTTCAGATTCTCCAGCCTGATCTGATGGGATTAAAACTTACTCATTAAACCTAAGCATCGTGAAGAAAGAGCCCTTGCATTCTAGGCAGTGAACAAAAATACCCACTTAAGTTCCATTCAGAGAGGCTAAGGATAACTATAGAATGGCCTTCCTCTGACCAATGTATTTTGGGAGTAAGAGGCAAAGACTTTTAAGTGGATCCAAGTCACACCTGTGAAGACACTTGATTGAATGCTCCATTATTAAAGTTTACAAAGCTCCCAATTCACTTGTCAGCAACAACATCTGACCACAAGGAGACACGCCCAATAAATTGCTTTCACATTGGCTGACTCTGGTTCCCAAGGAGGATCCACCCAATTTGGCATCTTCTAGCTGGTTCTTGAGGGAGGAGACAACAGAGTGCCCTCCCATAGTAGGTCCAAAATCTAAAGCTCCCACAGTTCAGTAAAAGATTAAAACTAATTGGGGACCAGAAGGCAGAATACTGATACAGAACTTCCCACTTACATCAAGCATTTAGCAAGCATGGGGACATGTTTTGTTTGTTGTTTGTTTGACATCATATGTTACCAGCATATTTTTCTAACAAAAGAAGTATTTTAATGTCAGAAAATTAAAAAGAGATCATGTCTATTAGTCTATTACCATATCACAAGAAAATAGCTAGATAGGTTTTCACTAAATATGGAATGTATATTTTAGACAATATAATAGCTTCCAAGACACCGAGGTAGACTGCATTTTGCAGCCTCCCTTACAATTGTGTGTCCTATAACAGAGTTCTAGCCAAAGGAATGTAAATGGAAGTGACTCTAGTCCCTAAACCTACCAACGTCCTCCTCTGTGGCTAACCCTTCTATGGCTGAACAGCAATGGCCTTCAGCACCTTAAAAGCCATGTGCTGACCATGAAGGAGCCTCCTTCAGCCTGGAGCCCTCAATAATTGTGAGGAGCAGAGCACCTGCCCACTCCCTTCAACCTCAAACCACTTTAGATCATCTTATAGGTGAGAAAAAAATTTCTAATATATTTACATCATTATACATGTTGGGATCTATTATTATAGCATTTAACCCACCCAGGATTAAACTTAAAGCATGGGCTATGAATCAACAATAAAAAGATAAACCAATTTTTCACAGGACAAAAAATTTGCTAACAGACACTGCAAGGAAACATAAAAATGATCCATAGCACCTGAAAAGATGCTCAGCATCATTAATCATCTGAGAAATACAAATTAAAATCACAGAGATAAGAGCTCAGAACCACAAGAATGACTAAAATTAAAAGACCAACAAAACCAAGAGACAGTAGGATGGGATTGACTGGAACTCTCGTACACCTCTGATGGAAGAGTAAAATAGTACAACCAGTTTGGGAAAAGTCTGAGCAGTTTCCCATAAAACATTCACTTACCCTATGACCCAGTAAATCCACTCCTAGGTATTTTCTAAGAAAAATTAATACATGGGTGCACATAAAGACTAATAAAAGAATTTTCATAGAAACTTTATTCATAATAGCCAAAAACTAGAAATAAGTAACAAGAAGGAACTTTTCAGGGTGATGACAATCTCCTATACCTTCATAAGGGTTTTAGATTCATTGGTGTATATATTTATTGAAACTTCTGGAACAGTAGACAATATTTGTGCATTTCACTGTATGAAAATAACACCTTAAAAGCATATACACACATTGAACTGTTAATTCACATGATCCATGTTTAGGAATAAAGCATACTGATGTCTTCTTACTCTGAGGTGCACTAAATAAATTAATAGACTACTGGATGTATAAAAGGATGGACAGATGGAATAACCTGTTATAAAAGACATGTAGCAAAACATTAATTGCAGGATCTATATATGAGAATATGCTGCAAAATTCCTTCAACTTTTCTGAATGTTTTTTTCACAATAAAGCATTTGAAAATTACATAAGCTAGGTGGCTTGGGCAAAATTCCTTCTGGAGGGTAAAAATAAGCAATTTTCACTCAGTAGCAAAAACTGAGAAATATCAATGTAACTATCAATCAGGAGGATGTATACAATATGCTGAGATGCCATGAGCAAAAGAGACAGCAATACTTCAATGGAGGTACCCAATTACAGATGTGCTTTGTGGCCCAGCTGTTTCTCATATGGGCAACTATGCCTGGGAAATCAACAGCAGGGACTTAAGGATTCAACAAAAGTTAATGAGTCTCCCAAAGAAATAGCAAGCTAGTCTCAGAATAAAAGAGAGTCTTTAGAAATGAATACATTTGGTTTCTAAAAATCTCACTATTTCATCCATAATGTTCTTCAACTAGCCAATCATTTATGAAAACTTCAGTGTGAACCAGGAATCAGCAGTCACTGGGTATGCAACAACTCCTGGTCTCAAGAAGCTCAGTTCTAATCTTGACTCTGCCACTAACTAACTGCATATCCTTGATTAAGACTCTTACATCTTGGGCTGGAGATGTGGCTCAGAGGTAGAATGTTTACCTAGAATGCATGAGGCCCTGGATTCCATCCCCAGTACTGGGGGAAAAAAAAAATAAGTTAAGTCTCTCTGGCATGAAAAAAATGAGCTATTTTAGTGGTGTATAACAAAGAATGGGATTAGGAGCTTAGCGAAGAATGTCAGCCTTCTCACAAACAGGGAACCATTAACAAAATTCATGAGAGCACTTGGCATCAATGCCCCAGTTTATGAACATTTTAGCACAGTTTTGAGAAAGAGCACTGAGCTGGATAGGGAAAAGTGTAGAATTAGCCCTCTCCGCCATGTTAACCAGAAGCCCTAGGAACTTGGCATGACACTCTGGTCCAACCAGCCAGAAAACTCAACCAAATGCAGTCTCATCTAATCCAATCTTCTCAAAGATGCCCTTTAAGACTCTGCACCTCTGGGCACAGGCCTGGAATGCCTCCCCCACCACCACTGGATTGGATCCCTCTCATTTTAAAAGATTCTGTTCAGATGTCACCTGCTCTGGGGAGTTTCACGGTCAACTTGTTCATTCCCTTTACCAGTCTTCAGGTACTTATTAGACCCTTCACCACACTGGTGACTTATCTTCTCTCCCAGACTAGACTCTGAACTTCTCAAGGATGTGGTTCTTGCCTCATTGGAATTTGTACACCTTGGCCCAGCACAGTGCAAATGAAATAATAAATTTTTAAAAATATATTTTATTTAGTGGTTTAATGCTGTACGTACTACACATGTCACCATGATTGCTGCTGAAGACATCCACCTAAAACACAGTTCTTATATCCCACAAACATGAAAGCATGCAGATATTGTTTCGGGAAGGTTAAAGCTAATGCCTGCTCCCACTCCACTCTGACTTCCTTTCTTGAAGCTGCAGCTCTCTGCCTCTTTCTCCATGCTTTTTCCTTCCGCCCTCAAGCTGTGACCTCTGTCCCAGTTGGCAATAGTGCAAAATTCTGAGCCAACCACCCGGGTCCAGTGGCCAACGACAAATCCTGCAGGCAGTCAGCCCCGCGCCCCAGAAGCCGCTCCCCTGTCCCCTATGAATGTAACAGTCCACCTCCACCCAAAGACAGCCCCCCGCCGCCTGTGGCCGATGGTACAGCCCGGCTCAACGCAGCCGCGGAAAAGCAGGGGCCGTTACTCGCCAACGCCCCGCTCTCGGCGGGGACCCGCCGGCCGGCTCTGAGCGCACAGGGTGTACCTGCGCCGCCCGCTGCTCCTTCCACTGCTTCATCTGGTCGCTAGCTGGATCCCGGCTGTCCGCCATGGTGTTGAGTTGGCGTTGCAGAACGTGCCAGTCAGCCTCGGATCGCGCCTCTCCACCCTGATCGTCTGCTGCTCAGCGGCAGAGGTCGGAGACTTCACGCTCCGCCAATCAGCGCCGCCCCCCTCCTGCCGCCTCCTGATTGGCCGCGAGAGCTCTAGGCGGGATGGGATTGGAAGCCCAGCGGGACTTGGAGCGGGGGCTCCCGGAGCCAGGAGGGCCCGGACCCTGCGGAGAGACTGGTGCTGGGGAGAAAAGGGGAGAGCTCTAGGGGCGCGACAGGTGGAGTAGTGCAACTGTGGCTCGCTCAGCCCTTAAGAGTCAGAAGTCCTGGGTTGAATTCCTTTATGCAAAACAAAGTTGTGCCATGTCCTGATATAAGTATTGTTTGCTACTGAAGGATGGGTGGATCCTTTTTTCTTACATACTCTTTTTCTTATTCATGGATTATCACTTACCAGGCTAGAATACTAATAATATTATGAACCAATATTATCTGTACTATTACCAATAATATTGTTTAGATTACCAGTATTATCCTCATTTTACAGAGTAGGAAACTGAGGCATAAAGAAATTAAAAAATAACTTTCCCAAAGTTACACATTTATTAAGTGATAGAGTCAAGATTCTAGCCCCATCTCCAGAACCCGTGGCTTGTTGCAAAAGTGAATGTTGAAAAGAACCAGTCAAGTCATTTTCTTCCTCAGGATAAATATCAACAAAGTTAAAAAAAAAAAAAAAAAACATAGATCTCCAGTCAGTCACATGTTAACCTTTGTTCTTTATGTGAACATTGCCCTGTTGGAGTTCTATTATTTGTTATTATTATGCTGTTTTCTGTTTATATTATTGTTGGTTTGAATTCCTAAAAAATTATTTCCATAGAAAGAGAAATGGAGAAACAAGACCAATTTCTGATCTGGTAATATCTTTTAAATAAGGTGTATGCTAGGCAGGGATGTAGCTCAGTTGGCAAAGCCCTGGGTTGACACCCAGTTCCAAAAAAGACAAAAAAAAAAAAAAGAACCCATTTCCCCCCCAAAAAAAAAAAATCATACTGGGTACATAGGTAGAATTTCTATTTATTGGCTTTTTTATTATAATTTAATTTTAGTTTAAGTGAAAACACTTCTAAAACTCAGCCCTACTTTGAAAATACTGGAAATCCAATCTCTTTGACTCCTAAAAGTAATTCTAAGTGATAAACAGATTTGGACCCAGGTTTTAACATTTTATTCATAGGAACACATGAGTATTAGGTTGGTATTGTCATTTAGTAAATGCTGCTTTCCAATTGTTCCAAACCTGATGAAATAAAAATATACTGGCATAAAACATAATGTTATTAATCCTGATATCACCAAATCTAAAACCAAGTTTAAATATTCAAGAGAAAATGTTGGAAAGTCCACTGGGAAGCTTTATAAATTTTCTTTAATCAGTATTAAAAGAAATGAATGGAGAGAATGAACTCTATGACTTGTTAGATGACAGGTGTACCAAGCAGTGGGAGCAGTAACGGCATCTAAGGTAATTATTTACTTATGTCCTGTTTCTCACACTCTGAGAGGGTAAATCTTCTACATATTTTAATTGTCTTCACTATGTCCTTATGAGGGAATTGCAGGGGTAAGCAGAGGAGAAAAACAAACAAAAAAGGACATAGTAAGAGATGTTTATAATTCAGAATGAGTCACTCATTTGAGGAACAAGAGTGAGCAGTGCCACCCACCGCTCTGTGATCCTACCACCGTGGCCCAGATGTCCCTTGGTGTCTGAAATGGCTGCAGTTGGAACAATCATGAGAAGAAAAAATTTCATATGCCTTTTCTCATCCTAGCCTCATGTGCCATGCTACACCCTGAGTGTCTGAGGAAAAAGAAATGCATTAGAAAATAAGCTAGAATTTATTTTTACCTTAACTTCTCTGTTTTCTGATATTAAGAGTAATATATACTTACTAATAGACACTTGAAAATGCAGACATATATATCAAACAATCACATATTAATGCTAATAACTAGGTATCTTTCTTACCAACATTTTCTATCATATATATATACATATATACATAAAGGTATGTGTGTGAAAGAGAGAGGTTTATAATTGATTATAAAGAATATATAATCTTATGTCCTTCTTCTTTTCACTTAACATCATAGGATGAAGTTTTTCCCAAGTCATTAAATATTCTTCAAAAAATGTGAATCCCCACTCCATGGCTGCACAATTTGCAATCAAACTGTGTGTCTATACATTTTCCATTACCAGGAATGCTTAAATTTTTTTGTACTGTGACAGTAGTGATACCCCTCCTCTGCATTTGTATTTGCTTCTTTTAAGATCCGTTTTCAGAAGTACTTTTCAGTTCAAATCATATGAACATATTAAGGCTCTTATGACATACTGTCAGTTGCTCTCTGCAACACTTGAACCAGCTTAAACTCTCACTGGCTGTAAGAGTGTGGATTGGCAATAAAATCTTAAAGATAGGTGAGTAGCTGGATTCTATATGTTTACAAGATGCATATTTCATTAGATTCTTTTGAGTGGAGAACCCTCTCATGTTACGTTCAGCCCACTGAATGCCTGCTGTTCCTGGGCCCTCTGCCTGAGACGCTTTCAGAGCACCCCAGTGAAGGAGCAAATAGTGAGGCAAGAAAGTGTACAGAGTGCCAAAAGGGGGAAGTACAGTGGTTGTGGGGGTGTACCTAAGAAGATGGCCTAGCCTGAACTTGGAGGCCATAAGAGGCTTCCTTGAGGAAATAACAGCAAAGTGAATCTTGAAGAATGAATAGATGTTAGGTACCAGGGCAGAAATAAGCATGCTATGATCTACCCTGTCACCAGAAATCTGAAGAAATTTCTGCATTTTTCCTTGAAATTCTGACTTTATCCATGCTGGTACTGTGATGCCTCAAGTAGGACTGGGAGAGCAAGAAAATATTTACAACTGGGGTTAAGGCCTTTTCAAGTTCACCCAGGTACACTGATCTCTGTATTTGACTTTGGCTTTGACTCCTGCTGTTTACCCACTTTCCGGGGATCCTGCCCAGCCTATGTAAACCAATCATGTTTGGCTACTGGGATGATATGCCCAGCTGGGAGTTATTTTCCAGTGCTGCTATCTCCAAAGTGTTTGATTGCCAGTCTCCTATGTGCGGATGTCACACGTGTGCTCTCCCTTGGCTTAACTGTGTGCAGAACCAGGTGCGAATTCTTGCACCCTGACAGTCCCCAAAATGACAGAAAACAACAATAACAACAACAAAACTCACAGGCAAACCAACACATTCAATGTCGACTGAACCTGAAGTGTCTATGGAGAAATGTGGTTATGAAATGTACGTATTTTGAGGGGAACCACTGGCAACAGCTGGGGATGGTAGTCTAGGTGGAGTGGGACAGGTATCTTTCTCCTCTCTTTTTTTCCTCATTAGCCCAGATCATAACCCAACAGGACTTCAAGAGGCAAAACAGCATGGTACATGGTTAAAAGTCCCAACACTAGCATCAGGGCCCTTGAGGTTGACTCTACTGTGACTATTGACAAACTATGTGACCTCAGGTAAGCCACAGTCTTTCTAAGCTTCCATTTCTCTTTTGTAAAATGGAGATGGTAACAGCTTCTGTCTTACTTATAACCTAAGCTGCTAAAACAAAATCTTGTTTAAAGATCAAAGTTTACTTCTCTCACTCAAAACATCCCATACCTAGATGGTGCAGGGCTGGTTGGGCATCTCTGCCACCTTTAATACCAGGCTTCCATTTCTGAGTCCAGTAGCTCCTCCAGCTCATATAATCATAGCTGCATGACAGTCAATGGGAAGGGGGACAAAGGAGCACGTGGAGCACATACCCATTCCTTTTTAGTATCCAACCTAGAAATGACACTCATCATTTCTACTCTCATTCCATTACTCCATATTTAGTCACATGGCCATGCCTAGCTCTACAGGAAACTGAGAAATGTAGTCACTGACTGGGTGACCATGTGCTTGGCAAAACTCAGGCATTCTATTATAAAAGAAAGGGCATGTGCCATGTGCCACACTGACCTCCTGGGGTTGTTGGATTCAGGGGATGTCGTGCACGTAGATATCAGTATTCCCCAGTTATGAGAATGACCATTGCTCTTGAGCCCCCTGTGACTTTTATGGACTGATTCAGCTGCTGAGAAAATGCAACAGACTTTGTGCTCACACATTATGTTCCTCCCATCCCTCTAGGGTGTGCTGTAGTTAAGAGACTGCCTCTTGCCACTTCACATATGGCTGCAAGGTCACATTGTGATGAACAACCAGAGTTGTAAACCAAACTTTCCCATCCTGCATAACCATCCTCTCAAAACTTATATTAGCAAAAGCTTACATTGCTCCTGCTATGCCCAGGCTCCACACTAAGGATTTTTCCAACACCTATCTACAATCCCATAAGGCATCACCCCTTATTATCTTCACTCTATCAACAGGAAATTGAGGAACACAAAGGTTAAGTAACCTCCCAAAGTCACATACCTAGTTAGTGACTTTGGATTCAGACCAAGCAGTGGCTCTAGAGAGCACATGTCAACTCCTAAGTTGTTTTGCCTGCAACAGAGTGTACAGGAAGACAGGAAGATGGGGGCGAGTGCTCCCCATTCTTAGAATACACCCAAAGCCTTGTCCCACACCCTGCTAGGACCTGGCTCTGTGGGAAGCACACTGATGTAAACCAATTGTGAATTTCACATTTCACATTCCTGTGATTGAGAAAGACACAGGAAAATGACATTCTAGGCTTTTGAAAGAAAGAATCATGAGCGGTGATGGATTTGTGATTGCAGGCTAGAGAGCCACGTGGGGGTGAGGAACAGCCAAAGGTGATAAGAGTGGCGGAGAAGAAGGTGGACAAGATGCAGCTTGCTGAGCACAGGGAGCAGGGGAAGGAGGAAGATCTTTAGCCACCCCTTCTTCCTCTCAACGAAGCACAGGCAGAGACTCGGACTTCTAAAATTACAGAATGAAGATCCCCGGGAAAACATGTCTATTCAGACAGTTTCCACCGGGCAAGAGCTTCCACTGGCCTGGATTACCTCTTACATGCAGCTCCTGCCCCAGGATAGGTGGACATAAACAAATTCTACTCTGAGACTCTGTGACATGAAGTAATATTATTCTAATTGTGCCAAGGATCAAAAGCAATGACCTCATGCAAACAAAGGTCATTTGTAATTTTTTTAAAGGCAATTTACACTCAAATGGGTCAGAAAAATTACACACATGTGCAGAATTCAGATATTAAGATATCAAGATGATAAACAGGGCAAGTCTGAGTAAAAGGCAAACTGGAGTTATTTGTATTATTTTTGAAAATTTCTACAATTTTAGTATAATATCAAAATAAAAATGTACCAAAGTGTGTAAGTATATTCCTAGGGGGCCAGTCATATGTAACCATCTTCTCAGGGAATACCTTAATCACAAATTGTTCAGTAGTGGACTGAAAGACAGGGTGGGCCCAGGTTAGGCTCTACATAGGGGTAAAGTAGCAAGAGCAAGGGAAAAAATAGGTGAGAAAGAAATGCCACTCAAACTTCACCTGCATCGCCATTTCACCCAGGAGCCAGTGATTTGTTTTTTCTAAGAACAAGTTAAGACACAATCATGGTTTGCATCTGTAATGTCCCCCAAAACCTCATGTGTTGAAGACTTGGTTCCCAATGCAGCAATGTGCAGAGAGGGAGCTTTGGGGAGGTGGTTGGATCATGAGGGCTCTGACTTCATCAATCACCACCACTACGTCAGTGGGTTCATAGCTGAATGGACTATTGGGAGATGGTAGAAACCATAGGAGGTAGAGCCTCATTGGTGAATTAGGTCATAAGGCATGTCCTGGAAGGTCGTCCGTCTCTCTCTCTCTCTCTCTCTCTCTCTCTCTCTCTCTCTCTCTCTCTCTCTCTCTCCTTCCACATTTTGTCCTCATTGAGGTGAGCAGCTTTGCTCTGCCAATATACTCCTCACCATGATGTTCTGCCTCACCAAAAACCCACAGCCATGGGGCCAAGTGACTGTGGACTGAAACCTCTGAAACCATGAGCCAAAATAAATCTTTCCTGCTTTAAGTTGTTTTTCTCAGGTATTTTGTCACAGCAATAGAAAGCTGAATAATATAGACACAAAAATCGAAGATAAAAATAGGAAGATATAAATACAGATAAATAGCCTTATGGTTTTCTTAATTCATATGTATGAGATTTAATGTGTTAATAGTTTAAAAAAAACCTTTAGTTCATCCCACAAAAAGTGCTGTAAGTTAACCTTGTATTATTATCTATAAGGAATTACTTGACAATGTTTGTTTCTAACTTTTTCATTAGTGTATAATTAGCTATCCATTTAGTAAATATCAGCTATTATCTTGTCTAAATACGCCCTGATTTTATGGCTGCCTTTGGTTATGTTTGGAACACAATGTATCGTGCTGTAGGTTCACACTGTTAGGTTTAGAGATTATTCTGTATATTGTTCTGTTGGCAGAAACCCTGAGAATACAAGCCTTGATGTCAGAGGATGATTACATGCAGGAAAAGTGTCCTGCCTAGTAACGTGCATGTGTCTACAGTAATCATCAATCAATCATAGAATAAACTTTGAGCCAAGAGAAGTACTATAATGTTGGAAAGGGACAGGAGCACTGAATCCCACTACAAACAAAAGTTGCCCAGAATACCAGCCACCAAGTCACATAAGTATGCCACAGTGAACTCCACAGAGAGCACCGCAGTTGGGAGCATGACTCAACAGTGCTGACGGCAGGCTAAGGGGACAGGGAATTCAACATAAGCACACGGTCAAAAGCACTGCTTTGGGCAGTGCAGGGGAGCTCTGTGGTTCATACCAGGAAGGGCCATGCCCTCCTTACATCATATTCCCCATGTCATTTCTTTGCTTCTCTGAAACATATCAGCATGAAAGTTCTATGATCTGAAGATGGAAAAAAAATTGTAACTCTCAGAAATATTATATAACATGAAATAGGATAGTCTAAAAATCAGACCACAAATTGTGAAACCAAAGTCAAAGTTCTATTTGTTCTGGGCCAGTGAACTTTTTTTTTTTTTAAAGAGGCATGTTTTTAAAGATAGAAGCTAAAAGAACAGGGAAAATATTATGAGTGCAGATATGTGGAGAGTCCTGCCTGCACCATGCCAGATGGTCCAGACACCCCACTCCCAACCATTTCAGCCACCCCTGCATCTGTGCTTTACCTAGGAAATGAAAAGCACATGGCAACACGGTCACTGCAGTGGACAATTGTTACAAACACTCCTTCCTCCAAAGCACTAGAAATTCGTGAATGTGGAGCCAGGAAGACTGAATCATAATTAAATGCAGATGTGAAATTACTTTACACTATTGTGGCTTTGAAAGAAAGAAAAACCCAGATGGAAGCCAGTGTCTCCCTGAGAGAGCCGAAAGCCACACAGTCTGGCTGAGGGACAGACTGAGCTGTGAAGGCCTAGCTGGAAAGGAAGACTTAGAAGGAAATCCAAGAAATAAGGGTGAGTGGATGGAGATGAGAGAATCTGCCCCTCATCAGGTTACAAAGGAAAAAAAAAAAAAGGAAAGAAAGAATTTAAGAAAAACAGAGATGTTGATCAAGACTAGATCTCAGTGCTAACACAATAAGAGGGGGAGGGAAGAATAGAATCTCAGTGGATCAGACAAAGCAGAATGAGGGAAGGGAAGGAGATGGGAATAGGAAAGACAGTAGAATGAATCAGACATACTTTCCTATGTTCACATACAGTGAATACACAACCAATGAAACTCCATATCACATACAACCACAAGAATGGGAAGTTATACTTCATGTGTGTATAATATGCCAAAATACACTCTACTGTCACTAAAAAGAACAAAAAATTAAAAAAAAAAAAAAAAGACTAGGTTTTGGGGAAAAAAAACTATCCAAATCCAAAGTTAAAGAAGGGAATGTACTTTTTGTTGTTGTTGTTTTTTTAAGATTTTTTTTTAGTTGTTGACAGGCCTTTATTTTTACTGAGAATCGAACCCAGGACATACAGTCAATCAACAAGTACATGAAAAAATGCTCACCATCTCTAGCTGTCAGAGAAATGCAAATCAAAACCACCCTAAGATACCACCTCACTCCAGTAAGATTGACAGCCATTATGAAGTCAAACAACAACAAGTGCTGGCGAGGATGTGGGGAAAAGGGTACACTTGTACATTGCTGGTGGGACTGCAGATTGGTGCAGCCAATTTGGAAAGCAGTATGGAGATTTCTTGGAAAGCTGGGAATGGAGCCACCATTTGACCCAGCTATTCCCCTTCTCGGTCTATTCCCTAAAGACCTAAAAAGAGCATGCTACAGGGACACTGCTACATCGATGTTCATAGCAGCACAATTCACAATAGCAAGACTGTGGAACCAACCTAGATGCCCTTCAATAGACGAATGGATAAAAAAAATGTGGCATTTATACACAATGGAGTATTACTCTGCATTAAAAAATGACAAAATCATAGAATTTGCAGGGAAATGGATGGCATTAGAGCAGATTATGCTAAGTGAAGCTAGCCAATCCCTAAAAAACAAATGCCAAATGTCTTCTTTGATATAAGGAGAGTAACTAAGATCAGAGTAGGGACGAAGAGCAGGAGAAGAAGATTAACATTTAACAGGGATGAGAGGTGGGAGGGAAAGGGAGAGAGAAGGGAAATTGCATGGAAATGGAAGGAGACCCTCAGGGTTATACAGTGGAGGGGGTAGAGAGAGAGGAGGGGAGGGGAGGGGAGAGGTGGGGAGGGGGGATGGTGGAGGAGGGGAAAGGCAGTGGAGCACAACAGACACTAGTATGGCAATATGTAAATCAATGGATGTGTAACTGATGTGATTCTGCAATCTGTGTATGGGGTGAAGGTGGGAGTTCATAACCCACTTGAATCAAAGTGTGGAATATGATATTTCAAGAAATTTGTAATGTTTTGAGCAACCAACAATAAAAAATTTAAAAAAAATAATAATAAAAATAAAAATAAATTCTTTTTTAAATGTAAAAAAAAAAAAGAGAGAGAGAGAATCGAACCCAGTGCCTCACACATGCCAGGCAAGTGCGCTTCCACTGAGCCACAGTCCCAGCCCCAAAGAAGAGAATGTGTAGGAGCAAAGTCCAGGGAATAGTGGGTGGGCAGGGATGAACATGGCTGCAGGAAGAGCATAAGTCTCCAGGGACAGAGGAACAGAGGATGGAAGACCAAGCTATGAAGACCTTTCTGCTCTGTTGGCAAAATAGGCTATGGTCTGTTGAGAGGCTTATATTTATCAAGAGGAAATATTTCCACTTAGAACAATACTTGCCTTGCAAAGCTGAACAAGCTGTTTCACCATAAGTGTTTCTAAGCAGCTGCGACTGGTTGGGACCACATACTTGCAGAGACCATGGTATGCCAGACTCTCAAATCCAGCTGATAACTCTCTTGATTGGTGAACCACAGGATTTGTTGTAACCAGCATTCAGGCCGATGGACTCCTTCCTTCCTAGCCACAGAGCTAGTTTTCAATACTTCATTTATAGCAATTAATCCCTGATTGTTCCTCCTCAGCAAAACTACTCAGTTTCTACCTTAGGGTGTGTTCCATTGCCTGGCAAGTTAAAATCAAGCAAACAAACAAAAAAAGACTTGAAATATTTAAGCTTACCTAAATCATTAGGTAATGCCTAATGTAATATGTGTAAGAGCTAAAGATGACTTTACCCTCAGAAAGCCCTGTGAAACCAGGTAGAGTCTGGAAGAGACCAGTTAATGCTGGTCATCCAATGGTGTTCATCCAATAAGGAGATCAATCATCCTGTTTCTCTGGAACACAGAGGTTTCCCAGGACATGGGGCTTTCAGTGCTAAGACCAGTAGCTAACCTGGATCTCTGGTTATCCTCCCACCCTAAGTTGTTACAACTGCCACCGCCATTTGGCTCCAAGTCCCAAATCCCAAGGACAGATGGAGGATGGAGGTACACAGCCATGAGAAGAGATTTGTAATCATGAATAGAATTCCTGGAATCCCTGCCACCTCCAGCTCAACACCTTGGAATTCCTGGTTACAACACAGTGAGAAAGCTGGAAAGGCTTTGTTAGGGCTGTCAGCCTGACTCTTCACTTGGAGCCCAGGTCCCTCTTGCCTGCAGCAATACTGTGCCCTGCCATCTTTTCTAGTAGACCATGACAGCTGTCATGGTTGAACAGTTGATCCTGTCTCAAGATTTAAAAATAAAAAGATCTGGGGATACAGCTTGGTGGTAAGTACCCCTGGGTTCTATCCCCAGTACAAAGAAGGAAGGGAGGGAGGGAGGGAGAGCAGGGAGAGGGGAGGAGGGACTGACTTTGCATCTGGACTACCTTCATTTCATTGTAGCAGTGGCACCTCCTGAAACCCTAACTCCACTGTCACCATGATAACTGCCACCTCCTCTCACTTTGTCACCATTGCCTCCACAATCTTTTGCCACCCCAACCGGCTACCTCTCCTGGTCACTGCTGATGTGTTCATCCAATAAGGAGATCAATCATCCTGTTTCTCTGGAACACAGAGGTTTCCCAGGACATGGGGCTTTCAGTGCTAAAACCAGTAGCTAAAATCACATGGATCTCTGGTTATCCTCCGACCCTAAGTTGTCACAACTGCCACCGCCACTGGCTTGTGTCTTAGAATTCAACATGGGAATTGTGGAGGATGCTTCTGACCCAAGAAAAAGTGTTGGAGTAGCTTTTTCCTTTGCCTTGAGTATCCTGCTGGGGCCCCTGGAGAAACACACACCTCTGTTTCCCTGTGGAACTGTGCAACCCTGTAAGACTACACTATCTTTCCCCAGTCTGTTTTCTGTCCACCAGCTCTCCCTACAGCCGTTACCTCCAGGCCAAATCTGCCATATCACTAACCCCCTTGTCTTTGGGGAGGACTTTCACCACACATCCTGTGTGGTAGGAACTGTACTTTAACTTACTGCTGTGGACCAGTATATGTGCATTGATAGAGCATGCCGAATACTCACATTGAACCCTTAACATTTGCTGTGGTGTTATTTTAAATGCTAAAGGGTAGGGAAAGAATGCTTTTAGAAACTTTTTGAAAAAGAAATGAAATCTTTAGAGGAGATATTTCTTAATCTCACCAAAAGCTTTCTTTAAAAAAAATCAAAATTGAGATTAATTTTCTGGTTTTTATAAAACCCATATATGCTCACCTCAAGTGATTTAGAAAATCATATAAATTCAACCTCCAAAATCACACCTAATCCCACCATCCCATATAACTACTGTTAGTATTTGTATCAATTTGATATATAGCCTTCTATTTATACGTTTACTTGCACTTAGATGTAGAAGGCTTTAAATAAAAATGAGATCATCTGTAGAAATATTATGTAAGTCTACATGCTATAATAGCTTGTGTTTTTTTTTACTTCTGAATATTATGAACATCTTCCCTGTTGACAAATAATAATCTACATGACCAATTTTAATAGCTACATGGTATCCCATGTATTCCATGGTATCCTATGGATGTTTATCCCAGGTGTTGAGCTTAGGAAAGTAGGAGCAGAAATTTCCCTAAGAGAAGCTTATAACAAAACACCTTTCAGCTGGACACAGTAACACATGCCTATAATCCCAGCAACTCAGGAGGCTGAGGAAGAAGAATTTCCAAGTTCAAAGCCAACCTGGGAAACTTAGGAAGACACTGGGGATGTAGCTTGGTGGTAAAGCACCCCTGGGTTCTATCCCCAGTACAAAGAAGGAAGAGAGGGAGGGGGGGAGAGGAAAGGAGGGAGGGAGAGTGTGGAGAGGGGAGGAGGGAAGTACTGACTTTGCGTATAGACTAGCTGCATTTCATTGTAGCAGGTGGCACCTCCTGAAACCATAACTCCAATTTGCCACTGTAGTTTAGAGAGTAGTCCATAAAAGAAAATATCTAAAAGCACATCTCCATTAAATATCACCAAAAGGGGCAAATAGAAAACCCAGAGGCTCTCTGGTCTAATAAACAATGATTCATGAATCATAGGCAGGAAACCCTTCCAGAAAAGAAAAACACAAAGACAAGAAAGTAATTTCACTGCCAAATGTTGGCAGTGTAGTCCAAGTGGGTGAAAGCAGTTCAAAAGAGGTGGAGAGAGAGAAACTAGCAACCAGGAAGAAAGCAGAGGTGAAATTATCAAAGAACACAGAGAAGTAGCCCTTAAGATAAGAAAAAGAAGGCAAATATACAAAGGGCTCTTCAAAATGTGGAGATTATAATAAATAATAAGAAGGAGAAAAGCCTCAAAAGGAAGAAGCAAACATATAAGAAATGCAGGGGGCATAGCAATATGTCAGGGTCTTCTTAAGTCAGAACAAAGTTTAAATTGGGAAATATTTCATACTTAAACTTTTGAATACAATAGAATTCATATATATGTAATGTAGGTACATGTAACAAAGAGTACCAAAATCAAACATCTGTGGGTCCACTACTTTGCCTAAAAAGTGGAACATGACCAGTATGAATAAAGTTTTTTTGTATTTCCCTTCCTTCCTCTTGCATTTCTTTATAATTTAGCCCAACATGTATTTTTCATAAATAATGCACTTGGAGACAGATCTACATATTTTAAACTTTATACAACTCATGCAATTATAAAAAGAATCATTTATAGACAGGACAGTAGCCTAAAAAGAGGTTTAAGATGCTCAGGCATGTGCTATGGTCTGTGTAAGTGTCCCCGAAAGGTTCATGTGTTCAAGCCTTGGTCCCCAGGTGGTGCTTCTTGGAGATGCTGTGGCCCTGTAGGAGGAAGGCCCTTGGGAGAGGTCCTTAGAGAGTCCAGGGTGCCCTGCGTGCCCAGGACAGCCTTGAGCGTTGTTTCCCCACGTTTAGCTGGTGGTTTTGCAGGCATGCAGAATGCAAGAGTGACGGGGTCATGAAGCCTCCACCAAGAATTCAAAGGAAAGCTGGGAGGCCACGCAGTGTGTTGCAGGGACAGAGTCCCTGCGAGCCGCTGCTACGAGTACTGTGTGGAGCTGTGGGAGTGAAGCCAAAGCTACAAGGAGACCCCCAGAAGGTAGAGCTGCTGGCAGCGTGTGATGCCTGCCAAGGGAGCAGCGAGCAGCATGTAGAACCTGCCCAGCATTTTAGGGTTAGGATGTCCATCTGGGCTAAAACCAGCAAGGCCAGAAGAGTGGGGCTGCCCGAGCCCTTGGAGTCCACCTTCTGCCATGGTGTGCCCCGTTAGCTGGACATAGAGCTTTAAGATTTCATGTTTTCCCTGCTAGATTTTGTGGTGCTTTGGGCTGATCCCTCCTTTCCATTTTTTATTCTTCCCTTTTTGTCTGGGAATGTTTACATTGTGCCCATCCATCACTGTAACCTGAAGTAGGCAATTTTCTTTTTATTATGCCTCACAGTTGAGTTTGCCTTGAATCTCAGAGGAGACTTTGGACTGGGGCTTTTCAGCAGTGCTGGCCCAGTGAAGTCTTTGCGGACTCTTTGGGATGGACTGAATGCATTTTGTTGTGAGATAGACGTGAACCTTTGGGGGCCTGGAGTGAAATGCTATCATTTGGATAAATATACCCCAAAGGTATCCTTGGGGTATATTTGGCCCCCAGTGTGGCATATTAGGAGTTGGCAGAAAGTTTAGGCGGTAAGGACTATTAAGAGATCCTTTGGTCATTAGGAGAATGTCCCCAAAGGTGATGTGGGACCTCCAAACTTTTCTTTCTCTTTTACTTCCTGCTCAGGAGGTGAGCAGAATACCCTACCAGACACTCCCACCATGACATTCTGCCTTGCCACAGACCCAAAGCAATGGGGCCAATTGATGATGAAGTAGAGCCTCCAAAACTGTGAGCCAAAATAAAACTTTTTTTTCTTTATAAGTTAATTATTTCAGTTATTTCATTATAGTGACAGAAAACTAATACAGTATTTCTGATAAAGTGATGGGACAGACCAAAGGGAAGTCTCTTTGAAGGCTAAGATGACTCTTATTAAGAACTTACACTGAGTGTATATTTGGGAGTCATTGGATGTGAACATGTCTAATAAACTGTTAGCAAGGCGCAACACAAGTGTCTTTGCAGAGGCCTTGATAAACCTCTTAGGGAATAGTTTATTCTAAAAGAAAAAGAACTCAAGCATGAATCACTGAGCCTAGAAATAATGCCTTAGTTTGGAAAAAGAGTGATTTTGAGTATATCATGGGAGCTCGTGCAAGCTTTGGGTGCAAGTTTAATTCCAAGGCAGAGACAGCGCTATAAAGTGAAACATGGGAGACTTATTTTTCTATACTCTATAACACATTGGAGCCAGGCAATGCTACTATGACATGCCACCAAAAGATTATGACATAAAGGAGAGAGAGCCATTCCTTCTCACACTGCCCCATGAGGGCTCCATGAGGATTTGGGGTATATAGCAGGAGACAGAACCATATTCCCTTACTAAGACCTTGAGATCATCTCCAATTTTCACTTTTGGAAACAATGTTGCCATGAACATCTTTGCAGGTACAACTTTGGGTACTTTTGTAAGGCTTTCTATAGAACATATTTCTAGAAATTGAGTTGCAAAAGTCACTCTTTTTTATATATAGGATTCCACACTGGCAAAATACCCATCACACTAGTCTTAAAAGCAGGTATCCACTGTTTCTATCCCCACTATATTAGCTTTCCTTTACTATGATGAAATACCTGAGGCAATTAACTTTATGAAGATAGAAGGTTTTTAGCTCACGGTTTTGGAGGTTTCAGCCCAATATCAAGCTGCCTCATCACTTTGGGCCTCTGACAAGTGAAGCGCATCATGACAGAAGTGTATGGCAGAGCCAATCACTCACCTAATAAGCCAGGGAGCAGAGGGAGACAAGACCAGGGTCCCACAATCCCCCTCACAGGCACATTCCCAGTGACCTAAGCACCTCCCACGATGTCAAACCTGACAAAAATTCTAGCACCTCTCAGTAGTGCCATGCTGGGAACCAAGCCTTCAACCCATAGGCCTTTGTGGGACATTAAACAAGCCTTAGCATCCATCTTCCCTCCACCTCCGACTTTCATTCACATGCTGCCTCTAATTGGTCTCATTAATTGCACAGGCCACTGGGTTTATGTTCAGCAGATCTGATCTTCTTGTTCAGAAGCAAGATTTAATGATCGTGAATATTAACACATATGGTGGTCTGAGAAAGACTACTGAGAAATGGTGGACAGTGAGATGAGTAGACAGACCGGATGGTTCCTTAGCGTCTCCGTTAGTTCTTAGTTTTGGCTCCTTGACTCAAATGCTCAGTGCTAGAAAGAAGGAGGAATTTCTAGATGTTTTGAAAAAATGAACTGTACTAACAAATTCTTCATTAGGCAACTTCTGTCAGGTGTCTTCAGCAGGAGGAATGGATGAGTGGTGCCAGCCATCTGCCACACAGGTTGATGGGTTCTTTTTCACACTTTATCTCACTTAATCCTTCTGACAGTTCTGAGAGGGAGGAGATGACATAACTGAGGCTCAGTGATGTCTAGGGGATGTGACCCGCTATTGCACGAGGCTCAGGGTGTAAGCCAGGTCCACCTGACTCCAAAGCCCATGTTTCTCGCACTGTTTGAGAAGCCTGTCACAGTCTTGCTCGAGACGATGTTCCCAGGTAAGTGGTTAGGCAATATTTGCTAATGCACCACCTCCCAGGATAAGGAAGGGATCAAAAGAGAGAAGAGTATTTTTATTATTGGATTAGACCCTTGGCCTATTTTGTATTTATTTCTTCCATTTATTTGCAGTATTTTTGAATCGTTATTTTACCCATCTTACTATGTGCGGGTGACTGTCCTAACTTTCTGTTTACTCTGGTACAATGTTATTGAGTTTATGACCCATCTTTTAATGAGCTAATTTGAAAAATAACAATAGAAGAGAATATTGAACTTGTGAATTCTAGGTTTGGGGATTGAATCTGAAGTTTCCCTAGCACCAGGTTTCTCTAATTACAACAAAATACCAAAATTAGCCTTAGAAAGAACTCCCTAGGTGGCTGTGGCTCCATTTCTATTGGAATTCAAAGCCCCTTTACAGTCAGATGAAAGGACAGAAGATTAAGAGGGGCTAATGTTTATATTCTACAAAGTCAAAATTCATTCTGGCAAAAATGCAAGTACTATACAGTCGTGAAAGATTTAGATACATTCAAGGATGATAGATCCAACCGTGAGGTATTAAGGAGATATTAAGAATGTCGGGATTGTTATACATAAACTGAGGCCAATGACAAGAGAAACAACCACCATGATCCTCCCATAAGTACCCCTGAGTGGCACCAGGCCAATAATACAATTGGTCTGAAGCAGGCTGGTATTTTTTAATGGTCACATGTAAACCTCTTACTGGCTTTGACACTGAGATTTTCTATTCAGGCAAGCAGTACACATTTTCTGTTTTTGCAACCTCCACCTACTCTTCACTACATTTTGTAATAATACCATAATTTTTGCTTGAAGGAGTTTTTCCCTTCTCTATTCTAACTCACACTTATACCCCAAAAGTTTGCAGTTTCAAGTTAAAGTGAAGCCTAAGCCAATGAGCATACCTCATGGTTCAGAAAGAGACGTGTACTCTAATCTAGTCACAACCAAGTGAGATTCATTTATAGGACTTTTCTCTAACTTTTTAGTAGAAAATTAATTTTCTTTTTTAACAGCCTTCTTTTAATTTGGAGGACATGAGGCCAGAATAGCTGCATCCGTTCTGAAAATAAAACTAGCACATGCAAACAACTGAACATTTAAATATAATGCAAAGTAAAGCCAAGAGGTAAGAAGAAAACATGAAGTGCTTATGAAATATTTTTAAGTCCTAAGTGTAGTATTATCTGATGTACCTGGGGATTCCTCTTGGATTTAATATTTATACTAGCAATACATTTTCTTCTTTGTGTAAGTCAATTTGAGTTGAGGTTTTTTGTTTGTTTGCTTTGTTTGTTTCGTTGTTGTTGTTTTGGTCACTCACAACTGTAAAAGTCTTCACTGATACAGAAATGCCCAGAGCAGGGCATTTTAATGACAGATTCTAAGATGTGGAATTAGCTGAACTGGGTGAGTTAGGATACATAATACTCACCTAAACTTCTCAACAATAGTGTTCTTGATAGGAAACATACAGGTTGTTAGAATCATCCAACCTTCTATGAAGTTTCACTAAGAAATACAAATTATCCTATGTGAGCTGGGCACAGTGGTGCACACCTATAATCCCAGCAGCTTGGGAGGCTGAGGCAGGAGGATCGTGAGTTCAAAACCAGCCTCAGCAAAAGCAAGGTGCTAACCAACTCAGTGAGACTCTGTCTGTAAATAAAATACAAAATAAGGCTGGGGATGTGGCTCAGTGGTCAAGTACCTCTGAGTTCAATTCCCGATTCCAAAAAAAAGGAAAAAGAGGGCTAGGGCTAGGGCTCAGCGATAGCATACTTACCTGGCACGTGTGAGGCACTGGGTTAGATTTTCAGTACCACATATAAATAAATAAAATAAAGGTCTATCAACAACTAAAAAAATATTTTAAAAAGAAGAAGAAAAGAAAGAAATTGTCCCATGTGAAAGAAACCGAAGAAGACAATAATCTGCCTTGGAAAACCCTTTAACCCAAGCAGCACATGAAGGTAGAACCCAAGTTCAACAGAGAACTGGGATATGAGCAAAGAACCATCCTATTTTTATATGAAAGAAATTCTCAGTCTGGATTATAGAATTAATAACTTTCTAGATTTTGATTACTTTGCCTTAAAGTTGAAACTTTTTTTTTTGTTTTTAAAGATATGTATTTCCAGAGAACTCATGCTGGGTAAACAATAAGAACCTATGATTACAAATGGTCTCCAACTGGCATAATAAAGACATTTGAAACCTACAGAGAAGCAATGTCCTCACCTCCAAACACAGAACAGGATATGAAGCCCAGGATTTGACAGGGATCTGGAACAGCTATGTCGGTTAAGCAGCAATCGGAGCAACTCATAGGGGTTTCCCTGAAGAAACTGTAAAAGTGCCCAGGGAGAAAGATTCGTATTTAACTATGTGCCAGGTGCAGAGAACCTAAAGCAATCTTATGACAGTTCTGGTCAAGAAAGGATTTTCCAGTCCCCATATCTTTCCTCCCTCCTCTTGCTTCATCATAGAAGAGCATTAGAAAGAGGAAGGCAAGAAAGAGAGAAGCAGCTCATCACGTCCCTCCTTCCCAGGTGACATTTTATTGTCCACAGCAGCCCGAACTGGGGGAAGAGAGAAAGCACAAACACCACAGTGAGATTAAATTTACAGCTTTAAGTGACCATACATTTTATTATCTGTAACCACTGACTGCTCAAATTTTCACCCAGGAGTAGAGAAAGGTCCACTCCCACTGAGAAGGTTTAGAAAAAGACAGAAATGAACTTGCTTTGACCACAGCACCTGGCTGAATACACTGGTCTCAGTAATTTCAAATCCTATTAGAAGTTGGGGCCACAGATCTAAAATAGACCTGTGGTCCAAGCCCTAACTCACTCACAAACGTCCTCCATTTGGCAAGGAAACTGCTCAACCCTATAAGAGGAGTATCCCTCTCCCCTTCATGTCCCAGGTCCCTGCAAAGGGGAGGAAATCTGTCCCTCCCACAGTTCAAGATTCTTTTTCTACTCCAGGATGATCAATGGTAGCAACACTTCCTTGAGGGGAGAATTTCACCTCTGTCTTCCCGGGAGGGACATAATGGGACCCATGACTTTGATCAGAAAATGATAATAACCCATAGTAAATTTCTCAAAATTGGTGAGTCAGTTCTGACTAGTACTCCATGCAGAACATCCGTAGTTCAGTCCTGGTTGAGCTAGAAAGTACAACCAGATCTTTGCCATGGTATTTCCTCCAACACGAAGTCGAGACAATCAGAATATATAGTCCCTTCTTATGTGTCCTCATCTCAGATCCTAATCTGGATTTTACTTAATCTCCTATCAGCCTAGACAAGAAGGTATTAACATCTTCTAAGAAGAAGTAATTTTTAGGCATAGAGCATTCATATTCAAGATTTAGGAGGATAAAAAGATTTTTTTTAATAATATACTTCTGACTTGCTTTTCAGGAGAGGACATTTGGAATCTCTCTCCCATGACTGTTTGTTTCTTGAAGACAGCTACTTTTGCTGTGCCACTCATGGGGTATAAGCTACTATCCTTGATGCAGGTCTGTGGTGTAAGTGTGAAGGGGTAGTTCTCAAGGTATAAAGTGATCCTTTACATGGGGTCAAGCTGTGCCATTGCTTTGCCACCCCCTGAGTGCGGTGGTATTTATAAAAACATACTGATGTCGCTAATCACTGCACCTGGCTGCTCCCTCTGCCTCTCTGCTCACTTCTCTGCCTTCCTTCTCTCTCTTTCTTGTTCTTCATTTCTCCTTGAATGTGTGCTTCTCCACTTTCAAACAGCCACACAGCCAGATGTCATCAGAAATTCTCCTTCATCTCTCAGCCGAATGGGTACCATTCCAAGGTCAAGTATGGATGAAAGAAGCTAGCCAACACTACCAGGATTTTTTTTTGCCAAGTCATCATGAAACTGCACCCCTAGCAAAGTTTGCCAAGTCACCATGAAGCTGCACCCCTAATAAAATTTCTTTCTTTCTCGTCCCTTCCATCATTTCAAATTAAGAGCGGTGACTTTGTTTTCCCCCCACACCCTGCTCCTTATCTTAATGACTAACTGTGGAGTGAGTTAAAAGCACTAACCCTTCCCTTGCACGCTCCCCAACCCCAGGTTTCAGCAACGGTCCCAATTAAAAGGGAGCTGTAAAAAGTGTAGGGCCGAGAACTGCAGGCACAGAACCCAGACCACAGAGCTCCAAAGAGCAATCCTCTCACCAATGGTTCTTAGATCCAGAGACCCAGGAAGACTTGGTGACGTGGGACTAAGATAAGACACCACACCCCCATTCCAGAACTGGCTATTTCTCAAGACTAATGAACTACCCTGACACCCACCTGCCTGAAATTAAGATGACATTCCCATGAAGAATGCTGTATAAACTTTCTCTCAGGGGTGCCAGGCAAGACGAGCCCCAGTGCCAGCCTTTCACCACCTCCCAACCTGCTGGCTGGCTGCTAAATAAAACCTTCTCTTCTCCCGCCACTCTGTCTCTCTAGTTCATGGCTCTCTTGGGTGGCAGCAGAATTGAATTGTTTGTGGTTTCAACCGGATCTGTTAGAGAACCTACAGAAAAAAACTAAAATGTAAGAATGAAAAAAAGAAAAGGGGCCCATAGAGTCACTTCAGGTGTCTAGATATTGATAGGGTTCCTCCAGCAGTTCTCATGTCGTCCCCTCTCCTGTACCCACTGCTGCCTTTGTGTCCTTATGGTAAAGCCCCTTGTCTCCAGGCCTCCTCTGCTCAAGGCTGGGCCTTGTGATTCTTACCAGTTTTCATCATGAGTTGGATCGATGGTGAATCCCTCTCTCTAGGTCACAGCTTACACTGTTTGAGGTGACACCTATTGCCATAAATGAACTACTGCTGAGCGTTCAGTCGGGCCATTAGGTACGAAGACTCTGAGTCCCTAAATTGACCATTGGTTTATTGGGAGGAGCTGGGGAGCTTGCAAAGCTGCAGACTGCTCTTTGTCTTCTTGCAAAGCACATCTCTCTCTCTCTCTCTCTCCCCACCCCTCTCTCTTTTAGTATTTTAAAAATTTTATTCTAATTTGTTATAGATGACAGCAAAATGCATTCAATTCATAGTACACATATAGAGCACAAGTTTTCATATCTCTGGTTGTACACAAAGTAGAGTAACACCATTCGTATCTTCATACATGGACTTAGAGTAATGAGGCCCATCTCATTCCACTGTCTTTCCTACCCCCATTACTCCTCCCTTCCACTCCCTCCCCTTTGCCCTATCTAGAGTTCATCTATTCTTCCCATGCTCCGTCCCTCATCCCCATTATAAATCAGAGAAAACATACAGCATTTGGTTTTGGGGGATTGGCTTACATCACTTAGCATGATATTCTCCAACTCCATCCATTTACCTGCAAATGCCATAATTTTATTCTCTTATAATGCTGAGTAATATTCCATTGTGTATATATACCACATTTTCTTTATACATTCATCTACTGAAGGGCATCTAAGTTGGTTCCACAGTTTAGTTATTGTGAATTGTGCTGTTATTAGCATTGATGTGGCTGTGTCCCTGCAGTATGCTGCTTTTAAGTGCACAGCACATCTTTCGTAGGGCCGTGTGAGGTTAAATCTTAACTATGGTATAATGTATTGAAAACAACTAACTTGTTTGCTAGTATTGAGAAAACATTTTCCCCAGTGGCAAAACACATATGTTCTCATAAAATGCCAGGAAACATACACCTAAAGTACATAGCAGGTAGGCCATTTGGAGTCTTATTTTTCTCCTTTGTCAGGGTCATTGTGCCCCACTAGAGTTAGCCTCACATGCAAATGTTGCTGTCCTGCCCTGTTCAGCATTCTAGTCTCCTTTTGCTTCAGCTAATAAACAGGAACTCTGCATCTGATTCTTCAGGGTGCACACGCCATGACTTCAGGAGATCGGGCCCCAACAACCTATATATTTTCTGCTCACTCTTCCAGATCCAATCTCCAGCCTTCTGCACGCTAATATATACTCCAGATGTCTCTTTGGATGACTCCTTGGACAAACATCCCCCAATACCTCACCCCAGCCTCTGGTAACTACCATTCTACTCTCTTCCACTGTGAGTTTGACGTTTTTAGATTCCACATTTGAGTGAGATCATATGGTGTTTGTCTTTCTGTGCTTGGTTTATTGCGGTTCCAGTTCTGTGTTGTCATGAAAGAGAGAATTCAACCCTCTCTTAAGGCCGAAGAGTACTCCCTCGTGTATACATACAACTTCATCCATCCTCGGTAACAAGACACTTAGGTTGATTCCACACCTTGCCGGTTGTGTATCTTGCTGCAATGAGCCTAGAAGAGCCAAGATCTCCCCATTGTCCTTATCTCATTTCCTTCGGAAAGACCAAAAAGTGGGGTTGTGGATCATATGGTAGTTCTAGTTTTAATTTTCAAGGAACCTCCATACAAACCTCCATAACATCTATCCTAATTTACGCTCCCACCGATAGTATATAAAGGTTTCCTTTTTCCCACCCACATCCTCACCAAAACTTGTTTTCTTTCATCTTTTGATAACATTCTTTTGAACCATCTCATTGTGGTTTTAATTTGTATTTCCCTGATGATTAGCGATGTTCGGTATTTTTTCACATACCTGTTGGCCATTTCTATGTCTTCTTTTGGAAATGTCTATTCCTTTTTTAATTGGGTTATTTGTTTTCTGGCTATGTCAATACAATTTAGATGATAATCCTTCATTAGCTACTACAATTTGAAAATATGTTCTCCCATTCTGTAGGTTGTCTCTTGTTTCCTTTGCTATGCAGAAGCTTTTCAATGTGATGTAACCCTGTTTTGTCTGGTTTTGTCCTTGTTACCCGTTTTTGGAGTCAAATCCAAAAAAAAATCATTGCCTAAACCCCATGGAGCTTTTCTCCAGGTGTCTTGACGTGACCATGCATGTGGCTCCAAGGCACCCTGGCTTCTCACTGGGTTCAGCCAAGAGGATACTAGCATGAGGCAGAGATCAGGAGAAAAAGGCCAAGGATGGATTTACCATGAAGCTAACAAAGCTTAAACTTTAGAGCTCTTCACCTGCAGGTGTTCCTTCCAAATGTCTGTTTACATGAAATGTGTTCTTATGAAACTTAAAATGGAAGAGATTTTAAGCACAAATTAATATGACCATTGTCTCGTTCTACTCTAAATTCTCCCTGATTATATTACTTATCTGGTGTCACTGGAGTGGTAGTAGGTATATTCGGCATCTGGCGAAAAAGACATTAAGTTTTTAGTTGGATTTAGCTGAATATAATCACACAGTTCACCGTCTCTTCCATGTATGATTTTCTGCTCATGAAGTTTCAGAGGCTAGAAAGCAGCAGAGATTTGTCTGACTAACGCCACGTGTCTTTCCTATGTCCGGTGATCATCAATGAGCCTTTGATTCGTCCACCACTTGCCAACATTTGGCCCTCTCTCCCCACCTCCCTATCAGACTGCAGCATATTTTTCTATTCTTGGCACCCGAGTCTTATCCTCCACCAATTTGCTGCCTGCACTCCTCGTTCTCACCAAGCTGAAGTCCATGACTTTGCCGAACCATGCATTGCAATGTTCTTCTCTTGCCCTGGATGGTCTTATCCAATCACAAGTACCTAACTGCTTATTTATTTTTTGCTGTTTTAAGAAAAAATACTGATGTTGATGAAAACAACATAAAATTCTCATATCAAAGCAAAAATGATAAATACATACCATTAGTTCAAAGAGTATTCAGAATTAGCCACTACAAAAGCAATTTGAAATGCCCTAAAATCTTACAGCATCTATATGAAAGAAATTAGGTATTGATATACCCAAATTTGACAATGTCTATGAAATTTAAGTGGTGTTTCCAGTAGTAACTTATAAAGCTGGAAGAAAATTTCTCTGAACTATTAATAACACAGATAAATTTAGATAAGTATGCTGAAAGAAAAACTAAATTACCTTTTTATTCTTTTTATAAAAATTGTGACTTTTGTATACAAAGAGATGATCAAAGAGTATGCAGTCGTGATTTAAAAAAAACAAAAAAAAACTGAAGAAATTCGGGATAAAAGGACCCTACCTCAACATCATAAAAACTATATACATAAAACCCAAAGTCAACCTCAATGTAAATAGGGGGAAACTAAAAGTATTTCCTTTAAAATCTGCAACAAGGCAAAGATGTCCACTCTCACCACTCCTATTTAACATAGTGTTAAAAACTCACCAGAGCAATTAGGTAAGAGAAGGAAATGAAAGGAATAAAAACAGGAAAGGAGGAAGTCAAATTATCACTGCTTGCAGATGATATGAGCCTATCCTTAGATGGATCCAAAAAAATTTCACCAAAAGACGGCTAGAGCTAATAAACAAATTCAGCAAAGTAGCAGGTTACAAAAACCAATACCTTTCCTATATACCAACAATGAATCTACTGAGAAACAATTTTATTCACAATAGCCTCAAAAGAAAAAAAAAATACCTTGAAATAAATCTAACCAATGAGGTAAAGATGCCTATAATGAAACCTATAGAACACTGAAGAAAGCAATCGAAGAAGACTTTGGAAGATGGAAAGACCTCCCATGTTCATGGATAGGCAGAATTAATATTGTTAAAATGATCATACTACCAAAAGCAATATACATATTCAATGTAATTGCCATCAAAATACCAATGATATTACTCACACAACTAGAAAAAAGAAAAGAAAACAAAACAAAAAAGCAGTCCTAAAATTCGTTTGGAAGATTGAAAGGCCCCAAATAGTCAAAGCAATTCTAACCAAAAAGACAATGCAGGAGGCTTCACAATACCTGATTTCAAATTATACTACAAAGCTAAAGTAACAAAAACTGCAGAATACTGGCATAAAAACAGACACATAGATCCGTGGTACAGAATAGAAGACATAGAGACAAACCCACACATCTACAATCATCTGATCCTCAACAAAGGTGCCAAAAACATGCACTGTAGAAAATACAACTACTTTAACAAATGATGCTGGGAAAATTGGTTATCCATATGTAGAAGAATGAAACTAGACCCTTATCTCTCACCCTGAACAAAAATCAACTCAAAATGGATCAAAGACCTAGGAATTAGAACAGAAACTATGCAACTCCTAGAAGAAAATGTTTAGTCAACAGTTCAGCGTAGAGGCACAGCAATGACTTTCTCAATAGGATCCCTAGAGCTCAGGAAATAATGCCAAGAGTTCACAAATCAGATAGCATCAAATTAAAAAGCTTCTGCACAGCAAAGGAAACAATTAAGAACGTGAAGAGAGAGCCTCGAGAATGGGAGAAAATCTTTGCTAGCTACTTTTCTGACAGAAGATTAATATCTACAATACATAAACAATTCAAATTTTATACCAAAAATCATATAATCCAGCTAATAAATGGGCAAATTAATTAAACAGACACTTCTCAAAAGAAGAAATACAAACGGCCAAGAATATGTGAAAAAAAAATGTTCAACATCATTAGCAATTAGGGAAATGCGAACCAAAACTACACTGAGATTTCATCTCACTCCAGTCAGAATGGCCTGTGCTTATATCTAACCAGCTTGGTTTAGGGGAACAGTTCTCAAATTTGGAGCTGTACAATTTATATATATTTTTTTAAATATTAAGGTCTCCAAAGAGCTCTCTTTTGTTAATGTTAGAGATTATCTATCTGTCCACCCATCTAATACATCTGCATGTGTATGTTTTTGTGTTCATGTGTAGTTAGAAATGACAACTGAGGAATTGACAATATTTATTTTATAATAAAAATAATAATCCCATTATATGTTAATATAAATAACATATTGTTATAAACAATGGCCATATTTTTAAAAAATGTTATGAGAATCATGGTGGTGTTTTGCATTTTTGAAAGTGTCTGTATTGTCTGACAAAACAGATGACAATTAAATTCTCATATCTGCCTTTGCATTCAATCTCATATCATGTGAGTTTGGAAAACTCCACTGTACACTCGTGAGAGGATGAGCATTAAAAAGGCAAGTAACAACTTGGTGTTATTAGGCTAGTTTGGACCTCGCTGACTCAAAGAGCCTTGGGGACCAGCAGCACTTTCTGGCCCACACTTTGGGAATCACATTTTGAAAAACACAGTTTCCTCGTCTACTAAGTGAAAAGTCTGAGCAGAAGAACTTTAAAAAAATGCTAATACTAAAATATTTAAATCCTTTAATTTGTTACTAAAGAAATAATAGCTACCTTTTGGTCACTTTGGAAGTTAGCTAATGAGAATTCAGTATAGGCCATCTGAATGTTAATGATAGTCAAGTGCCCTGGTGTTAAACTTCACTTCTGAAGGGTATCAGAAAAATAAAGAAGGGGGAAAAATATATATAATGTGAATAACTACGATTTATTGAGAAATGAACTTACAGATTGGAACTCTGAATCTTCACATTGACTAACATCTTTCAAAAATTGGATGTGGTTATGGTAAGGCATTTTAAAAGTTCCTATAAAATTACAATAATGATCCCCAACTTCTCATTAACTAGGAACAGGAGGATCTGCAAATGTGTGACCAACCTCCCCTACACTCAACCTGAGTATTTCAAGTTCTAAGCAAGAAAAGTAATTGTGAACAAAATAATGTTGTTAAATGCTGAGAGAAGTTTACATAGTTTAAGAACTGAGTTCAGGAAAAATGCTCCCCTCTGCTGCTTACTGGTTAATCCGGGCCGAGAGCAGGAATGGCTCTTGTAACTCTCCCCACCCTTTCTGGGAAGTGTCCAGCCCATTGAACAGCCTTGTTCTGGAACATCCAGTTGAACTGGATCTCTGGTGGTACATTCTGCCAACCTGAGATCAGTGTGCATCAACAACATAATTCCTTGCTCTCCTTTTTTTCCCAACCCTGGGGCTTGAACTCATTCTGGACCCACAGAAAATTGCCAGTGGTATGTTGGGTGGTAATGGTGGTAGATGTCAAAAGTAAGAGGGAACAAAGAATCAGGATCCACCAGAGAAGTCAGTTATTGTTAGATCAGGCAACATCAGCACAATAGACATCTGTTCTGTTTAGAAAAGAACTTTGTTTAACTTATGGAGCTGTCAGTATAAGCCACGCTCTTAGGGTATGTCATAAAATGATCTAACCTGCAGACTGGAGTCAGAATCCTCAGCCTAATATCAATGGTAGCTGTCATTGCAGAATTCCGTTCCATTTGTGGTTTCCCCAAAAGTGCATTGATTTTTAGCTCTTAGATTCATAGCTTAAGAGCTTTAGGTCTACCTAAAGCTCTGAATTGGAAGCAATCAAGTTCCACTAGCTAGGCATTCCTCAGTTGTTCATGTTCAACAGAGTTTCACTGGGTGTCTATATGGACATGCACCAGGTGTTCAATAGTTAATAAGATGATCATGATCCCTGCCCTGTGGACCATACGGTCTAATCTTCCTTCAGTTAGCACTATCACCATCAGGAATTAGTCAATCAACTGTTTCCAAAGGACAGTTGACCAACCTGGAAAGAACTGTCCAATATCCTCAATTTTAAAACAACTGGGGGCTGGGACTGTAGCTCAATGGTCACACTTAGCATGTACAAGGCCCTGGATTCAATCCCATTGCACCCAAAATTAAAATGACTATGGAGAGACTGTACCTGTGCATCTGAGGTTCAAATCTAGTTAGAAGGGCAGTACTGGAACTTGGCTTTCCTAATCCCCAGATCTTCTCTCTTTGTTTTTTCTCCCCTCCCCCAACAAAAACTCCTGAGTTCACATTTAGAGCCCTGACACTTATGCTGACACATGCAGGAATACTGATTTATCAGCTCTGGCAAAGGAAATATCTTGTTTGTATGGTGTATTTGCCAGCTGCTAGAATACAGTGGTGACATAAATTTGTTTTTCATGAAACTTTCTGTATTTTCAAAATCAAAGTCCAACAGAGAGCTGAACACATGGGAAATATTTCATTTATCATTTTGATTTAGGGATGGATTTATTTATTTATTTAGTTAGTTAGTTAGGTATCGGCGGACACAATATCTTTGTTTGTATGTGGTGCTGAGGATCGAACCCAGGCCGCACGCATGCCAGGCGAGCGCGCTACCACTTGAGCCACATCCCCAGCCCTTAGGGATGGATTTAAAGGGTAAATATTAAATAATGACATCAATCTTTATTATTTTATGTGTAAGAAAAGTCTCATCAAAACCTACCTCTCATAGACATGAAATATGCCTTAAGTTGGCTTATCAGGATTACTAAAATGACTTAATATAACCTTTGGATCAGAGATATAAGAAATGTTCTAGACACAAAAAATTGTGGAATATTTTTAGGAGAGAGAAGACTGAGCTAAACTTCTCTGTGGGGGTTTTCTTTTCTTTTTTCTTTCTTTCTCTCTTCAGAGACCTAGTGAGTTCAGTGTGGTTTATGACCGTGTACCAGGTAGAACAGTTGAGCTTATGGGAAAATTTCCAAGTAGTTGCTTTTTCTGGTTGTCTGAAAAATATTTATTTTTGAAAATGAAGACCCAGGAAAACCCCGGTTGGTGCAAAGCTACATGCTCACAAGGAGTGTAGGCAACACCAGAAAAGTGTCTTGAGCAGGGTGGGGGCAGGGGAGTGCAGGAGAGAAAGAGTAAACACATGTACCCTGTGCACACACTGAAGTGTATGTCCATATTTTCTCTCAGTCCAGTGTGGAAAGGAACACTGATTCCATTCCATATCGTAGATGAAGAAAATGAAGTTCAAGTTCATCACTTGTCCAAGTCACATGACCAGGGATGCAAAGCCTGATCTCGTTTACATTCTCCTGATTATAAATTCTATGTGCTTCCCACCATTCTAGTATGGCATATCCATCACTGTATTTAATTCTCACAATAACTCTCCTGAAATGGATGTTATTTGCAATTTCAAAATTGTTGCCTCAGAAAGGTGAGGTCATTTTGCCCTGAGCCCCAGGGTAATAGGGTGAGCATTTTGTAATGTAGTGAGTGCCAAGCACTGCCCTGTCATTTCAGCCTTGCTCAAACAGGCTCTGGGATCCTGTAGGTCTATATAAGAAGCCTGAATATCCTCTTCAAGAACTTTTAAATTTTGAAATTTTATTTTAATATAATAGTTAGAAATGAATAGAAGCATTGAGGTTGGGGTTGTGGCTCAGCGGTAGAGAGCTCGCCTAGCATGTGCAGGGCCCTGGGTTCGATCCTCAGCACCACATAAAAATAAAGAGATAAAATAAAGATATTGTGTCCAACTACAACTAAAAAATAAATATTTTTTTAAAAAAGAAATGAATAGAAACATAATTTGGATGACCAAATAATGTGATCAAGTTTCAGTGCAGGCATTTATATTCCTGTTTATACTCCTGATAACACTGTTTATTTGACCTTTAGTGTGTTGGCAAACAATCTTGGTCACTACTGGTCTGGCAGGACCTCATGTTAAAATAACAATGACTCTTCAGCATTTGTACTTGGTGTTAATTTTGGGTTTTTTTGCTGACCATAATTCTCTTTTGTAATGATAATTCACAACTGGAAGATTGTTAGAATATTAGGTGATTTAATCTATCAAGACAGAGGCAACTCTAGAGCATCTATATAGGAGAGATATTAATGGCTTTATTGGGTTGGAATGAGGAACATTGAAAAAATTCTTGAAGCTTCCTTGACAAAAATGAATGCAGTTTTAATTTAATTTCTTTTAATTTGGAGTGGCTAGGGCAAGTAGAGATCACAGTAGCACTAAAGCCCTCCCCCATGTCACTTTTGGTAACACCACTAAATAGAGACTTGTTTGACATCCACTTCATGAAAACGTCATAATAATCACATAATTTTTTCATGGCAGATTAATGGTGAGAGAATAGGGAGGCCTAATACCTGCTGCTTTCACAACAGGTAAATGACAACTGACATCAGGATGCAAGGTGCCAAGGACATTCCACCACATTTAAACAGAAAGGTGCAGAGTAATCCCATGGCATAAATGAGCGAGATGAGCTGAGCTCAGATGGTCCAGCCGCTCAACACACGGAAGCCTCAGCAGCCACGAAAAGCAATGTTTCAGACGATGTATAAAGTTATAAACTTTATTCAAGCTTGTTTGCTTCGTTCTTACATAATTAATGAATTATGCAAATCAGTGCACAGTGACCAAAAATAGAATTTTGTTATATTCGAAATGTCTGTCTTATGGAGTGAGTTTCACAGTGACCATCTGCTATTTTTGCCCACTCATCCATTCTGTCTGCTGGGAGAAGTATCCTGATTATTATTTGAGTGTCCACCCTTCCTCTGGGCAGCCCAGGTCTAGTGGCTACTTGCTAGATGGAGCAGAATAGAACATTTTTGTCCATGCAGAAAGCTCCGCTGGATACCACTGACCTAAACCTCATATGAGATGATGTAAAAATAATATTATAGTATTTTATAAATTTCAGTTCACTTCTAAAAGTCATTATTAATCATACTCATTTTCAGTTTTCAGTCACAGGAAAAGAATGATTTTATACAAGTAATCGAGGCCTCTGCAGATCATGTGCAATCTTTGAGAAAAAATCTTTTGATATTATAATAAAATGATGATACTCAATTATTACTTCATCTCTTCCCTCTTGCAGACTTGTTGAAAATGAAGTACCCACCTCCAAGATCATTTCATAACTCCTCCACTTACTCAAGTAAGTGGAACCTTTCTGGATTGCTCAACTTAAAAATACAAGAAACTCTACAAATTCTGAACCAGAAGACAGGGATATGACTCCGATCCAAGCTTTTCCCTCAGGAATTTGGACCACAAATGAATTGAGAGAAATGCAGATTTTAATGGTTAAAGCCACAGTGTCCTGTCACAGAGCTTTGATTTCAGAGCTATAACAACACAGGTTTCCCCCATTATTCAAACTCTCTCCAAACTCCCATGTTCTGAACCCAGAAAAGGAATTCATTTGGATAGCAAAGAATACTTGTATAAAGAATAGAATGTGCCCCCAAAGCTCTTTATTATTGGAAGTCTCTACCTTAGAGTCAAGAAACAGTACTGACTGATGACATTCATTCCGCAAGAAAACAGGAAGAAGCATTTCTTCCAATGCACCTTTGGAACGCATGAATCGTTGTGCTTTCTGAACACGTTTTGACATGTTTTAGCTGATAATCATTTGGTTCTGTGGTGTTCAAAGAAGTTATTTCTACTGATGGCATTTTAAAACAGTATGTCTAAAGCCAGGGGCGGTGTTACATACCTGTAATCCCAACAGCTCTGGAGGTTTGAGGCAGGAAGATCACATGTTCAAGACCAGTTTAGGCATCTTAGTGAAACCCTGTCTTGAAATTTAAAAAGGACTGAGGATGTAGCTCAGAGGTAGAGCACTCCTGGGTTCAATCTCCAGAACGACCAAAAAGTGTGTCTAGAAATATAATTAAAAATAAGGACTATAGAAGGAAAACACATAAATATTTGAGACTCAGAAGATGGATAGTTAACTATACAAAGATGAGGTTTTAGCAATTAGATGCATTGCAAGTGATAAATGATTGTAAGAAGAAGGAAAAAGTCACATGGTAAATGTATAAAAGTCTCTGCTCATGTTTACCTAATGGAGAGGAAAATAATTATGAAAAACCTTAATTAATTGTCCTCTCATCTCCTAAAACAGTTGGGGATGGTATAATCTCTGTGGTGTCCCTAAGGCACATCCTCCCCCTTTCACACAGTGAAAGAGCACGCCTGGCCTAGGGCTTGGCAGAAACATGGATAAATCCTCAGCCAAGTAAGTCAGGGAGGACAGGGCCTGAGTTTGGAGGCAGTGGAGGGAGTTACAAAAGAAAGAAAAGGGACTCTTAAGGGTGAAGAGTGAAGGGCAGAAACCTAGAAATGCTTGAGGGAATTTTGAAGGACAAGAGAACTTGATTCAGTTTTGTTCAGTGCTGGATAGAACTGTGGCATAAGTGCGCTTGTCCCTTTCTCCAAATTTTCAGTAAGTGTCTGATCCCACAAATGAGTCTTTTTTTTTTTCCTTTCTTGGAGGAGTAAAATATAGTTGATCTTGGTATGGTGGCCCACGCTTGTAATCCCAGTGGTGTGGGAGGCTGAGGCAAGAGGATCTCAAGCCAGCCTCAGCAATTTAGCAAAGCCTTCAGCAACTTAGTGAGACTCTGTCTCAAAGTGAAAAAGTTAAAAGGGCTGGGGATGTGACTCATTGATTAAGTGCCCCTGAGTTCAATCCCTGGTCAATAATAATAATAATAATAATGATTGAGTTGCATGTCTGGATCAATACTAAGCAGAGAGAAGAGTACTAGCAAAAGATAGTGTTAATCTTGCACTTGGGCCAGAAGGACCCACCCCAGATTCCACATCCTGGTCTAACACAGTGCTACTCATACTGTAGTACAAATGGACACCTGTGGCCCCCGGGGTGGGGGGGGGGGGCGGGGGAGGTGTCAAAAGGCCGATTCATATTCAGTGGATCTGGAGTGGAGTCTGAGATCCTGCCATTCCTACAAGCTTACAGATGCTGCTGTTGCTACTGGTGGTGGGAAGAGGGACTCTGCTCCAAGAGAACATGCTCCAGGACCTTGCACAAGTGGCCCAAGCCCATGTCCAGGGATACTTTGTCCCTGAGTGCATACAGGCCACATTGGACTCATCCAGTGTGTATAAACCTACATTGCTTATCCACATACCACTAGGGCTGTTTGCCCAAGGAGTGGCTATTGGAAGGCAAGTGGACAGAACTTAGACATGTCCAGCTGTGCATAAATACATGTAAGGCCGCTCATAATGTGATATAATGCGGGGAGGAGGCATGAGAAGAAAAAAAGGGGGTGACCAGGTTGGGAGGGGATTTGTGGGTAGGTCCAGCTCTCCCCACTCTGTTGAATTCCAATGGGGAACTAGAAGATCAAGAATTCTGAATTTCAACCTGGCATTCTAAGTTTTTATAAAGGCATATTAGCCAAGGTAGGAGAATAGTATATATTTTTTAATAGTTTGTTGTAGAGTCATTGGGTTTGTGAGCCTCTCTTCTTACTCCTGCCCTATCCTGCCCTGGACTCTGTAAATATTAGGGCAGGTCTGTACAAAGACGACACACCTCCAGGCAGACCCAGAGTCCTTCAGAAACTGGAACCATCCCAAACAGAATCTCACCAGGAATGTGTAGAAATCAGGATTTCTACACAAGGATGTGTAATGGGAGGCCTAAGCTGACATCTGGATTCCATTAAAATGTTTGGAAGGTATCAAGATGTGAGAAAGCATTCACAATAGCTAAAAACTATGGAACCAACCTAAATGCCCTTCAACAGATAAATGGGTTTAAAAAAAAAATGTGCTGTACATATACACAATGGAATATTACTCAGCATTAAAGAAAATGCAATTATGGCATTTGCAGGTAAATGGATGGACCTAGAGAACATCATGCTAAGTGAATTAAGCCAATCCCCCGAAAAACAAAGGCTGGATGTTTTCTGCTGATCCATAGTGGTGGGGAGGTGTGGGTGGGGGTAGGGAAGAATGAAGGAAATTTGAATTGTGCAGAAGGGAGTGAGGGGAGGGGTGGGGCTGTGGGGATGGGAAGGATGGTAGAATGAGACAGACATTATTACCCTATATATGTGTATGATTACCAAGTACAGCCAGAGGACTGAAAAATTGTGCTCCATTTGTGTAAAATGTGTCAAAATGCATTCCACTGTCATCTATAACTAATTAGAACAAATTTTAAAAAAAAAACAATAGAAGGTAAACCAGTAGAATAGAAGAAGGGGGTCAGAGGGAAGCAGGGGAGGGAAAGGGGAGATAAGAAATTGATCAAATTATACTATTTTATTTTGTGCATGTATGAATATATTACAACAAAGCCCACTGTTATGTATAATTATAATGCACCAATAAAAAGGAAAAAAATTAGTGAGAAAGCAAAATATGTTAAGATTCTACTAGATAAAATGATGGCTTCACCCCCAGAAAATTTGTAGTCAAATTAGCATGTAAACAGTCAAACATATACATTAATACATTAGCAAGTTTCTTTCATACTTTGAAGCACAAGAGAGACTGTTGAATATTCAAGCAGATTAAACAACATCTAAAACATTGCATCTTATTTTAGTTTTCCAGCCAGCAGAGAAGGCAAAAACTAGAGCAAATTACCAAATACTATTTTAATGGTCTGTACTTGAACTTCTAACTTGGGACAGTTATGATAAGATTACAAAACCAAACACACCTTTGTATACACAAAAAACCCCAATGTCAAATATTTCACAAAGATACTGGTGAGGAAGTCCTGACCAGTCAAATTTAAAATATGCTTGCGGGCTGGGGATGTGGCTCAAGCGGTAGCGCGCTTGCCTGGCATGTGCGGGGTGCTGGGTTTGATCCTCAGCACCACATAAAAATAAAATAAAGATGTTGTGTCCACCAAAAACTAAAAATAAATATTAAAAAATATTCTCTCTCTCTTTAAAAAAATAAATAAAATAAAATATACTTGCTTTGACTATCTGTTAGATTTTCTTTCTTATTGGCTAAATTCAGAGGCTGTTGAAGACCAGACCCAGCCAGGTTGGTTAGGGGCAGCATGAAGCATAAAGAGCATTGATCCAGGAGTCAGACCCCCAGATTTTAATCTCGACTCTCTCTGCTAATATGCAAAGTGACCTTGAAGAGTCAGTCATAAGCCTCTCCGTGGCTCATCTTTAAATTAAGGTGACATATTTTCTAGAATAATTAGTCAAGAGAAAGAAAGAAAAGTCCTCCAAATAGGAAAGGAAATCAATGAAATAAAATAGTGAAATTGTCATTTTTGGTTGATGATTGAAACTAACATACAGAAAAACGCCACCAAAAAAACTGTTAGAACTAGTAAGAAAATACACTAGATGTGAGTGATACAAAATCAACACCAAAAGCAGTAGCACTGCCAAACACTAACAACAAAGTAGCTGGGTAGGTGGTGCACTCCTGTAAACCCAGTGACTCGGGAGGTTAAGGCAGGAGGATCTCAAGTTCAAAGCCAGTTTCAGCAACGTCATGAGGCCCCAAGCAACTTAGTGAGACTCTATCTCAAAATAAAAAATCAAAAGGGCCAGAGATGTGGCTCAGTGGTTAAGCACCTCTGGTACTAACAAAAACAAACAAACAAACTAGCCCCCCTCCCCAAAACTCAGGAGAATAATCTCATTTATAATAGCTATAATACAATAAAATAAGATGTTTAGAAATAAATTTAACCAGGGAGGTGAAAGACTGAAAACTGCAAAATGTTGATCAAAGAAATTGAAAAAGACACAAATAAATGGAAAGATACCCTGTATTTGTGGATTGGAAAAATTAATATTGTCAAAGTGTCCATAGTATCAAAGCAATTTACAGATTCAGTGCAATCCCTATCAAACTTACAATATGCCAGGCACACTGGTGCATGCCTATAATCCCAGCAACCCAAGGCAAATTTGAGGCCAGACTTAGCAACTTAGCAAGACCCTGTCTCAAAATAAAAAATAAAAAGACCTGGGGATGTGGTGCAGTGGTAAAGCAACCCTCAGTTCAATCCCCACTGCCAAAATAATAACAATAATGTCATCATTTATCGTAGAAATAGGACAAAAGGGCCTAAAATTCATATGAAATCACAACCCCACACATACATGCCAGATAGCCAAAGCAATCATGCACAAGAACAAAGTTGAAGGTATCAGATTCCAAGATATGTTACAAAGATATAATAATTCAACAGCATGGTTCTAGAAAAAAAAAAAAAATAGACACATCAACCAGTGCAATACAATAGAAAGCCCAGAAATGAACCCATGCATGTGACGATCAATTGATCATTGACAAAGGTGCCCAAGAATATGCAATGGGAAATGGATAGTCTCTTTAATTAATTGTGTTGGTAAAGTGGATATCCAAATGAAGAATGAAATTGGACCCTTAAATAACACATGCAAAAAAATCAGTTCAACATGGAATAAGAAATTTAAATGTAAGGCCAAAACCTGTAAAACCACTAGAAGGAAATGGGAAAACAGAACAACATTGTGTAGGCAATGATTTTTTTTTTAAATTTGCCCAAGTGCAGGTGACAACAGCAAAATAAACAAACTGGATCACACCCAACTAAAAAGCTGCTACACAGCAAAGAAAACAGCAGTGTAGAGAGACAACATGTGGATTAGAAGGAACTATTTGCAAACTATATATCCAACAAGGGGTTAATATCCAAAATCTATAAGGAGCTCAAACAAGTTGATAACAAGAAAACAAAAGCCCAGTTAAAAATGAGCAAAGGAGCTGAATAGATATTTTTCGAAAGAAGAGATGCAAATGATTAACGAGTATATGAAAAAAATGTTCAGCATCACTGATCATTACAGAAATGCAAGTTAAAACCACAGCAAGCCATCGTCTCACACTTTTTTGAATGGCTATCATCAAAAGTACAAGAGATAACTAGTGTTGGTAAAGATATAGAAAAAAAGGGAATCCTTGTACACTATTGAAGGGCCTATAAATTTGTACAGGCATCATGGAAAACCATATGGAGATTCCTCAAAACACTGAGGATAGAACTACTGTATGATCCACTAGCAATCCCACTTCTGGGTATTTACCAAAAAAATTTGACATCGGTTTATTAAGGAGATATCTGCTCTCCTATGTTCATTGCAGCACTATTTATAATAGTCAAATTATGAAATCAACCCAAATATCCGTCAACAAAAGAAGGAAAAACACACACACACACACAATGGAATATTACTCAGCTTTCAAAAAGAAGGAAATCACACCATTTGGGATAACATATGAATATACGTGGTAGAGACTATGCTAAGCAAAATAAGCCAGGCACAGGGAAACAGTGTTCTCACTTGCATATGGAATCTTAAAAAAGTCAAACTCAGGCTGGGGTTATAGCTCAATGGTACAGTGCTTGCCTAGCACATGTGAGGCACTGGATTTCATCCCCAGAACCACATAAAACTAAATAAACCAAATAGAGATACTGGGTCCATGTACAACAAGAAAGAAAGAAAGAGAGAAAGAAAGAAAGAAAGAAAGTCAAACTCATAGATGCAGAGATAGGATGGTGGTTACTGAGATTGGAGCTGGGGAGCATGAATAGGTGATGGTCAAAGGGTATTTGAAGAAATGGATTGTTAACTAGCTTAATTTAAATATTTTATATTATATTCATAAATCCTAACACCCATTTTGTACCCACGTAGATTTATACTATTATAAATTGTCAATTTTCAATTTTAAAAATACCATTAAAATTAATGTGACTACAAAGTCTTCAGCACAAACATTCTATGGTATCTATAAATATATTATTATTATTTTCTTTTTTCACGAATTGCTGCTGATGGTCTTCTTTTTTGTCATTAGAAGAACTGACATTTATATCACAGAGTTAAAGAGGAGACATAAGCTGAATCTCATTTTTATTGGCAAGAATATTGAGGCTAGAGTTCAGAAGGAACCTATTCAACTCAGGCTTACTTAAACAGAAAGGAGGAACTTACTGACTTGAAATTAGAAAGACCACAGATGAGCAAGGTTTTTAGGTTGACAATATTTCAGGTTAAAGTTCAACAAAAAAAAGGGAGCTTTTGCTTCTCAGTTACTTGTTCTGAAACCTAGAATCTTATTTTAATTTCCCAAGAATCCCCATGAAGTGGATAATTTTCTTCCTTTTTAGTATATGCAAATATCTACTTCATGGAGTTGTTGTGTATTCAAAATAAGACCATGCAATTTAAAAATACGCAGCTTGGAGGGGCTGGGGCTGGGGCTCAGTGGTAGAGTGCTTGCTTCGCATGTGTGAGGCACTGAGTTCGATTCTCAGCACCACATACAAATGGATAAGGTAAAGGTCCATCAACAACTAAAAAAATATTTTAAAAAAAATACTCAGCTTGGAGGTGGGGACAACCTCAGTGGTGAAAATGCATATTTAACATGCTTGAGGCCCTGGGGTCAATCCTCAGCATCCAAGAAAAACAGTGCTCAGCCAATTCCTGGTACCTAGCAAAAGCAAAAACATTGTATCCTGTGTACGTGTGTGGTAAAACATGTATGTCTTATTTTTATTACACGTTGCCACTGCCGTCATCATCATCATAATCATCATCATCATCATCGTAATCATCATCTACACTAGTGGTTTCCAAACTATGCTCCAAAGAAATGAAAGTTTCCCTGGGCTTGCAAACAATGAAACATTTGACACCAATAATGAGAATTACTGAATGAAGAGCAAGTTTACTGATTTTTAAAATGTATTTTATGTAGTTTCATATAAGACTTTGCTTACATTTCATTGCTGAAAGCAGATTTTAAAAACTACTGATGATGTTCCAATCCATTAATTTTACTGATAATAAAACTGAAGCACAGAGAGATGAATCTAAATTCCCAGCTTTGAACATGTTAATGTACCTCTTAGGACATACTTCAATGCAAATAACAGAAAGTCCAAATTAACTGGCTTAAATAATAAATGGGAGTGATCAATCACACAATTAACAGGAAAGTCCAAAAGTAGGATCTAATTCAAGGATAGTTTGATTGAACAGCTCAACAAGCTCATCACCACCTGTCTGTTCTATCTTCCTTCGCCTGTGGGTTCCATTCTATGCCAGCTGTGCTCATGGATGTACAATGTTTGCAATTGTTCTGGGGTTTAAAATCATCCCAGGCCATTCAGAAAGAAAGAGGGTGTTTTCATGTCAATATTCCAAGTGAAAATTCTGACATTCATCCTCTAAGTTTGGGTCATGTGTGTACCTCTGAACCAATTAATGTCCCCTGGAGAACTGAATATACCCTTCAGGCGACCTAGAAATGAGTTCGATATTGTTCAGGTTTCTCCAAAGCACAGTGGCCATCTATGGATGGGTTATGTGCTCAAAGAAAAACTTGGGTGGGGTTAGGAAGGAGGAAGAGGGAATGAGCCTTGGTAGGCCACCAAAAAAAAAAAAAAAATATCTGCACTTTGGGACTTTGGGAAAATTACTTCCCTTCTCACATGTAAAACAAGGTGCTGGATTTGGTCAGTAATCTCAAATATTAAGTCACCTGGATGGCTTACTAAAGACTGCCAGTTCCAAGGCCCCCTGCTGGCAGGTTACATTTTTTACATAAGCATGACAGATGGCTCTTCCCTAAGTGGTCTCTGGGCCATCCACACAGCAACACTGGGCAAGTGAAAGTGGGGTCCCAGGACACCTGCCAGATCATGATCTGTCAGTTACTGCTGTGTGGTGAGGTAAGGAGTTGCTTCAGAATACAAACCAGCTAGGACCCTGAGCACACCGATCCAGCTAATTGTTTTTATGTAAGGCTTTCTTGATGAAAGAAGTGGTGTGCTGATAACTGCATGGCTTTATGTTTTTGTTCTGCATTTATCAGCTACCTAAAAAGTCATTTCTACCAGACACCAACAACCAGAGATGAAAGAAGATAGATCATGGGAGACATGTAAGAATCCAGTCCATGTGGGTCTTCAAGGCACAAGATGCTGCAAAATTCACCCTTTAAGCAGCTGCAATGAGGGGGTAAGGACATGAATACTTCACGTGGTCCTGAGGGTCTATAACCCTCCCTGTACCACTGTTAGCCACCAAAGAGTGGACCAACTTCCTTGGTATGAAGCTCTGCAATTAGGTGGCTATTTACAAAGAAGCTAAATTCAGATATGGCCCACACCACTGATAAAAGCCCAGCAGCAGGGTGAATTGGTACTGATCTTTGTTTCACCTGCTTTCCTATTTTCACACGCATGTAACAAATCATGTCTTGTTCTGATTGGATGTTCCTCTGGGAAAAATTGCAAACCATTATTCAGGGATATATTTCAAAAGTTCTGTTAGAATGAGATTAAAGGGGCTGAAATTTAGGAAATTAGATTTACCAGTTTTAATATCCTTGTATTTATTAGTTAGACAATCAAAAAAGGTAATGTTGGAGCTGGGCATGGTGGCGCACACCTGTAATCCCAGCGTCTCGAGAGGCTGAGGCAGGAGGAGCACAGGTTCTGTAAGGGTCCGGCGAACGTCGGAGGAAGAGACCACCAAGGGACTGCAGCTCATGCAACAGCAAAAGGGGTTTATTGAGATTCCAGGATGCTGGGGCTCCGTGCCCACTCGAGAAAGGAGAGCAGCCCAGAGCCCAGAGCAGGGGTTGTGCAATGCTTAAGTACACTTTTTGGGGAGGGCAGAAACTTTACATACATCACAGTCTCCTTTAACAAATCATCATACACCACGGGAAAATCAAACAACAATTCCTAAACATGATTAGTTCATTCGTTGGCAGGAACAGGTCAGGCTGGAGTGATAGGTCATTCCTAAGGAGGGGGTTACATTCAAACTGATTGGTTTAGGCCCTGAGGTGTGTACGTGCTGGACTGCACAGGATCTTAAGCTATAAATCAACTAAATGGCCAGTAGGGCATTGTCTTAACTGCCTCAGGAATTTCAGGTTTTGCATGTAGCATAGGAACTTAACAATACCTGGTCCTTTACATTTTAACTCAGGCCTTGCAACTTAGAAACTTTACAATGCCCGGTCTTTTACACTTTAACTTCAATTTCTTTTACCCTTACAGTTCAAAGTCAGCCTCAGCAATTCAACAAGACCCTAAGCAACTCAGTGAGACCCTGTCTCAAAATACAAAAAAAAAAAAAGGAGGGGGGTGCTGGGGATGTGGCTCAGTGGTTAAGTGCCTGTGAGTTCAATCCCTGGCACCAAAAAAGGCAGTGTTGTGTGATATATAAAAATAAAATCTGATTTAGGTTCCAGTGTCAGTTCTTTCCCTTCAACTGCCTCAACCTCCCTGACCAAAAGCCAGAGGACAGAGAGCCTGAGAGACAGACAGGAACAACCACTTGGTTCTTGACCTGGGTGTGTGCTGCATCAATATTTATTACCCTGTTTTTCTTTTTCTATGTGGGATTATAATTTGCATTTCCTATGTGGGATTATAATTTGCATTTCCTATGTGGGATTATAATTTGCATTTTAAAAGGAGGAGGTTGGGCTGTAATCAGTGGTGGAGCATGGGGCACTTGCTTAGTTTGTGGGCAGCCCTGGGTTCAATCTCAAGCACCAAAAAGAAAGAAAGAAGAAGAAAAGAAGGAAGAAAAGAAGAAAGGAAGGAACTAAAAGAGGAAAAACCAAAAGGAAAGGAATGGCAAATAAAGAAAACACACTGCAGCTAGCTCCTGGTTTTTGTACTAGTAAGTGTCTGGGATTTATTAAACCTAAAAAAAATAGTACCCAGAAGCCTAACTCAGTGGATGCTCTCAAATGTTGTTGTGAAGTCAGTAAAACAATAGATTTTTTTAATGTTATATTTTGCATTTCTTTATCCACAGTGAACCTTGGACAGCAGCTTCTACCTATTTATCTTAATAGATTTCTTTTTAAAGTAACCAGAAATTAAATAAAGACACATACCATGCTCAGGCGCATTGTAAATACACACAGTTGTGGGGAACCTGTGATTTTGTTGGCCTTCTTATGGTGTTGAAACTGCATTTTAATCGTCTGGGTAAAACTAGAGCCACAGACATGGACTGTGGTTTGTTTTTAGGAATGTGTATATCAATCAGGAATGATCTAGCTGAAGGTGAAAGACAGTCTGGCTTAACCCACAGGGATTATTTTTCACACATTCGAGAGAAAGATCTGGATGAAGGCAGCTGCTGGTGTTGGTACAGAGGCTGCATAATTTCCAGGGCTGGCATCTCTGTGACTCTTCCGACTGCCTCCTCCCAGTCACAAATAACCAAGACAGATCCAGGTACCAGGTTGAAGGCACCCAAAGGGAGGGCAGGAAGAGGGATTGAAGGGCAAAGGGCCAAAGTTTTGCTTTTATCAGAAAAGCAAAAACTTTCTCCCCACAGCAGCAGACCACTGTCTATATCTCAGACTGGAAGAGGTCACACAGCCACCCCCAGCTGCAAGGAGCCAGTGAGCACAACATTTAGCTTTTCAGCCTTCATGGAGTTAGCAAAGGACAGGAGGATTGCAAACAGCCATTAGCTAAGCCAGCTGAGGTTGAATGCCAACAAGTCTTCCCTGCAATATCCAAAATGTCCAAAGTGAGAGGGAATTCTTTGGCTTTAAAGGTACATCAACAACTAAAAAATATTAAAAAAAAAAAAAAAAAGAATGATTTCTAGGAGGTCTCTATTTATACATACATGTGGCCAGAAGGGTGACATAACATTAATTTGTTTCTGAAGATTTGTTAGCAGTTGCCTAGTAAGAAACCAAATGTCAAGAGACCAGGATAACTAGATTTTTAACAAAGGAGAAATTCATCAGGAAGACTCCAGACACCAAGAGTGGATGGTTAGTATCAATAAGCAGGCAAAGGCACTGAATTCAGCAAATGAGCCGACTAGGGCACTTGGAGATAAGTTTCACTCACTGCACTTTGCCTAGGAATGATCTCGAAGCCAACTCCTGAAAGACACAGAAGGTCCTCTCTAGTGTCATTGAAGCTGACCGACCACTTCCCACCAGCTTGCCCAGAATTAAGGATGCATGAAAAATGGACATCATGGAGTTGTGATGACAGGAAGGAGCAGACTTAGATTCCTCCCCTACCAGTAGGGCACCCCTTAAGAGGACAGGCACTAGAGCCAGCCAGACCCCCAGGGTCCAAATCCTGGCTCTAATTAACTGGGAGCTAAGCAAGCCTGAATCTCTGAGATTTTGTTTCTTCATCAGTAGAAAAATATCATAGAATTTAAATGAGGATTAAGTAAATTAATAAATATAACTTGCTTAAAATCACATGTGTCATATAACAAGTGTTGGATAAGAGCTGACTCTGCATGTTGGAACACATGTAATCCCAGTTACTCAGGAGGCCAAGGCAGGAGGATTGCAAGTTAGAGGTCAGCCTCAGCAACTTAGCAAGACTCTGTGTCAAGATAAAAATTTTAAAGGCTGGGGGGGTGTAGCTCAGTGTAGAATATGCCTAGCACATGCAAAGTCCTGGGTTCAATTCCCAGTACGGGGGAGGGGGGGGGGTGTCAAAAATTAAAGGCTTTCTCCTATGATTATGTTGGTATCATACTTTTACATATGCCTGTTTTTGATAAAGTTTTCCTTTTCTGTGTTTTAAATTTCTGATTCTAATGGGAGAAAGTATTTTCTAAGTACTCTTCTGACAGGGGATTAACATCCAGCTAATAGAAGGAACTCAGAAAACTTAACAACAACAAAAACAAATAATTCAATTAAAAACAGGTTTAAAAAAATCTGATATAGCCACTATAAAGAACTGTATTGAGGTTTCTCAAAAAGCTAAAGTTGGAACTATCATATGACCCATTTATCCTGCTTCTGGTCATATACACAAAGGCAATAAAATCAGTATACCAAAGAGATACCTGAATGCCCATATTTATTGCAGCACTATTCAGCATAGCTATGATATGGAATTGGCGTAGGTGCCCATCAACAGACAAATGGATGGAGAAACTGTGGAGTATATACACAACAGAATATTATTCAGCCATAAAGAGAAATAAAGTCCTATCATTTGCAGCAAAATGGCTGGAACAGGAGGACATTAGGTTACATAAAATAAGTCCAACACAGAAAGATGAGTGCCTCATGTTCTCCCTAAAAAAGTAACCCCGAAAGTTGAATAGTTATTATAAGAGATTGGGAAGGATGAGAGGTAGAAAAAGGGAGATGGGATTTCATCGGGCGTGATGTGTGTAGGTATGGAAATATCACACTTGAACCCAATTAATATATACAGAAAAAAATCTATTCTAAAACCAACAGGCTTTCTACAAAGAATTCAGAAAAGACAGAGAAAGCAAAAGTTACTTTTAACAATCCATATTTTATCTCTGTAGAGAAAACCACGACCAATATATTATATTTAATTCATCTATAGATACTCATTTACAAAAACAAAATATACCCTGCATAGTACTTTGTCTTTTTAAAAAATTAACAATATGTTAGACACCTCTTTCCACATCTGTAAATATATCTCTATAGAATCTTTTTAGTTGCAAAGTTCACATATATCAAAATAGCAAGGACTACGGATGTAGCTTCATGGTAGAATACTTCCCCACCATGTTGTTGTAGTCAGTTTCTTTCACTGCTGTAACCAAAAGACCTGAAAAGAAAAATTTTAGAGGAGGAAAAAAGTTTATTTGGGGCTCACAGTTTCAGAGGTCTCAGATGTCTGACTCCACTGCTCTGGGCCCGAGACGAGGCAGAACATAGGGCAAAAAGGAGTAGAGTTGGAAAGCAGCTCAGGATAGGGCAACAAAGAAGCAGAGAGAGATTTCACTCACCAGGGACAAAATATAAACCCCACAGGCACAACTCCAATGGCCCATCTTCTCCAGCCACACCCTACCTGCCTTTGGTTACCACCCAGTTAATCCATTCAAGAGGATTAATGAACTGATTAGGTTAAGACTCTCATAATCCGATGATTTCGCCTCTGAACTTCCCTGCACTGTCTCCTACAGGAGCTTTTGGGGGATACCTCATATCTAAACCATAGCACATATGTAAAACCCTCGGTTCAATCTCTAGCGCTGTCCCCCCCCCCCACCGCCGGCAATCAAGTTGTATGCATTAAATAAATACAATTTCTATTTAATAGTTATACCTCAAAACACCACACGATTATTCCCCAAAGCATTTTTAAAGTATCAATATTGGTTCATTACTTATAACAAATGCACTATACTAATATAGGAGGTTAATAATAGGGAAAATTTGGTGGAAGGCATAAGGCTACTCTGGAGTATATCCACAATAGTTCTTTATAATTATTCAAAATAGTGTTTACTTACCAAAAAATAAAAAAGTGCATGTGGCATGGGCTGCAGTTCGATGATCTTTATTTACCCCTGCAGCTGACTGGAGGATACCTTCTTGTTCTTAATTACAGGATGGTTATTTATTCTGAAGTGTGATATCTGTTTAAAGCCTGATGGGCAGTTTGCCTGGGATAATTTGCAGGTTACCCCTTTGTGATATTTTTATGATATCAGTATTTGCAAATTATCTAAATGCACCCTTGGCAAGTTTCTGCTTGGCCACATTCAGCCATGGCTCACCATATACCATAGATGTGTTTTCTGCCACAAACTTGAACATGACATTGATGGACTCCAAGCAGACAATCCTCATGCTATCCATGTTTAAACAAAGAACAGCTTGCTGTCTGGGGCTTATGTTTGTCTTCAAAGAAAATGAGAAGCAGGATAATGAGGTGGAAGATTCCTCCAATGATGGACACATAATGGACCAGGGCTTCTGTGACAGCATATTTTAAAGTGATTTCTACTCAACTTGCCTGGAGTATTTCTGGATGCAACCCAAGACTCCAGTTATCAACTTTTAGAATCAACTCTGGAGTCATGTTACTGAGAACTGAAAGACAAGATTCCTAAGCCTCTATCCCAAGAATTCCATTAGGACTCCTTAGACACTAGTTTCCAGGCTAAGTTTGAGCAAGAGATGTTATTATTTCTCTGATACCTTGACAAGGCAGATGGCAGTATGACATCGTCGTCACCCCTCAAGAATTATAGAAAGCAGGCTCTACTTCAGACTTTGAGCCAAATGGACAAGTTACTCTTGTCTAAGATGCCATCAAGTCTTTGAGGCAGTCACAGCCTAAGACATCACTTTACATAATATCACACTGACAATAAGCAAGAATAAATCACACAGACTGTATAAGGGGGTCGTAGGTATTTTTCATTTGTGGATTTTAGACAACACTTCCTCCATTGCTAGTTTAAATGATGCACCACATTACAATTCTGGTTTCGCTTTTTTCTAGCTAATTTACCTGATCTTGTTTAGGAGAGTGTTCTAAATGTTCTAAATTTGCAGCATTTTGTATTTACAGATCCTTTGCCGTGCAATCTTCATAAACAAAATGTGTGTAAGCCTACAGAGTTTCTATTTGTAATCAGTAAGTAAGGCATAATTCAGTTAAAATTAACTGAATTTAATCCAACAAATATTTGTGGAGTGTCTGTTCTAGGTTTAAACTGCTAGGCTCTGGGGAGATAAGAATGTGGAGGAAGAGATATAAAACAGGTTAATATTTTTGAGAATCATGGGATGGTTGGGCAAGAAAGGCAAATGTACTTGAAACAATTAGATTGTTGGGCAGACATGATAATGTCCCTCCTTCCTTCTTTCTTACCATAGTACCTGGAAGTGAAATAAAACTTCTTCCTTCCAGGTGCTTATGGTAAGAATGAAGGCCTTTCTTATACTGTGGCAGAAATGAGAGCATGGAGTGGGGGTGGGGTCTGAGAGGGTATATAAAATTTCATAGAGGGGACGGCTCCTGGAGGCCCCACCAGAAGGAACAAGAGCCCTCTGGAGAAGACCCAGCAGTTCCTGTTCTGAGACAAAAAAATTCAAGATGATTTTGGGGGTTTGTTCACTAAATCTCTAACATTGCTTTAAGAATAGTCATGTATGAAATGAAGGAACAAGGGGTTTTAGAAAGTTCCAGGTTACAATAGGCTAGACTGGAAACGGGAAGTTTCATGGAGAAGCCAGGAGAGTAGGAACTCTATTGTGTCTTGGAAGATAACCAGGATACAGAAGGCCGCAAATAAACTGGTGAAACATTGCGGGGGTGATATATCTTTTTTTTTTTTTTAATTTAAGGCCATGTAGTGTGACCCATAGTCCCACTTCTAGGAATTTGTCTGCTAGAGTTTGGCTCTTAAATGTCCCCAAAGGCTCATGTGTTAAAGGCTTGGTCCCCAGGGTGGCACGGTTGGGAGGTGGAAGAACTCAAGAGGTGACAGCCAGGAGGTCTTTAGGTCAGTGGGAGTGTTCCCTCACAGGGGATTGTGGTCCCCAGTCCCTCCCTGCTCTTTGTTTTCCTCTCTGGCCCCAAGGTGAGTGATTTTGGTCCACCACACACTCCCACCGGATGTGTGCCCCTCTCTCAGGCTTAAAGGCAACAGGACCAACTGATCACAAACTGAAACCTCCAAAACCCTGATCCAAAGGAAATCCTGTGTTTTTAAGTTGATTATCTCAGGTGTTCATAATAGGGGTGGAAAGATGACTAATGCATTATCCTACAGAAATAGCTTTGTGAGTGGAAAAGACCCACACATAAGAAAGTTTATCAAAATATTCTTTGTACAGCAAAAAAAAAAAAAAAAGGAAGAAGGAAGAAAGCAAGTAAGCAAGTTCCTCGATAAAGGACTAACCGAAGAAATTATGGTACTATGTACAGTGGAATACTATTCAGTCATTAAAAGGACTGCAGTATGATATGTTAATAGCTTGGAAAGATTTCTATGAAGAAAATTCTTGTAGAAAATATGTAGTGTATAAACCCATCTCTGTGAATAACAGTAAAGTATATTTTACGAGTATGTGTCTGTGTTAAGAAATGTATGTCTGCTAAGCTGAAGGGAAATTTTTAGAAGGCCTAACCTGGTGAGGTGTGGGGGGAGGGGACAAAAGGACAGTCAGTGAAGATAATGAATGAAGATGGAGGCTGATTCAAGAGGAAAAAAATGCTAATACCTCCAGAGCACTTCCCCCTCCTCTACCTGTTGCCAAAGTTACCTTCCTTCAGGGAATTGTTCCTCCCTACAAGGAGTTGTTAATGAGTAGGTCTCTGGGTGACTCCCTGCCTGCCTGTACCCACCCTTGGATCCCTTCACCTTTTGGGTCGCCTAGGCAGGATGGGAGGAGGAGGGGGCATGAGAGCCAAGAGAATCTAAAATGTATAAAAGGGGCAGGACACCCCCACTCCTTCTGGCACCAACTTGGACCCCCTCCTCTGTGGAGGAACCTCTGTCCCCCTCTCTCTCTGTGTTCTATCTTTCAAATAAAACTTTACTCTTGCCTCAGCACTTCTCGGGTGTTCCATCTTCAACACTGGGAGAACAGGACTCAAACCTGATTCTCAACCCAGGTATCATCTCTGGAAGTCCCACGGAGATCATCACAAGGGTAGGCTCCTCCTCACCCCCCATCCTTCAGAGGTCAGCCTTCTGTTTCTTTCTGGATGGATGGATGGATGGAATAATGAGTACTCATTGGCTGATGAAATGCAGTTAGTGCAAGCTGCCATTCTACAAGACTCAGGTAACAGGATTCATGGCATAGGTGGCTCCTAATCACCTGTTCTGTGGGTCAGGCATGTTGGGTTCTGCCAAAGCCCTTTTTCACTAGTCTATCCAGGCTCGGAGTGCATTTGGCATGAGTACACAATATCTTTAATCCTGGTCTGCCTTTGGATGGGTGGAGAAAGACAAAAGGTTGAAACAACTGTGAGGTTCTGGCCAGGACCACTTCCTGGTGAATCCCAAAGTTTCCTCCCCCAAATCCTCTCCTGACTGCCCTATGGGCTAGCCTATGGCAACTGGTCGATCAGGTGGCACTGGCAAAAGCCCCAAGGACACATGCACCTCCAAATGAGCCATGCTGGACTCTCCCGTGCTCACTCCTCTGGAACACTCCCCTCCCCTCCCAGATCAGACTCTAGCTGTTCAGATTCTAGGGTTGAGAGAGGGACCTGGAATGGTTCATAAGGAAATGTCTAGGTTCCCTTTGTTCACAACCTTTATAAGTCTGCAGGAATTCCCATTGTTGTTTCTGTGCTCCCAAGCTTTTTTGACTGCAAAAAGGGAGATTTGTACCCATAGCCCTCTAAAGATTACTCTGGGCTCAGTGTTAGAATCTGCCTATCAAGCATAAGGCCTTGGGTTCAATCCCCAGCACCAGATACAAAAAACAAACCATAAAAAAGTGTTGTTTAATAAAACTTTTTTTTAAAAGTAAAAGAAAACAATAGGGGGTGAGGATTCCTTTGGCCCACAGTGAGCATAAACTCTGTATTCCAACCTTTATCCCTACTGTTCTGCTGCTGCCAAACATGGTGTTTGGCATATACCTCTCTATATGATAGAGAATAATGGCCATCAGAGGGAAATGTAAATTTTAATACCGTTCCACAGCTCAAGTTGTTCTGTAAAAAGGAAGGAAATAATCCAAGGTTCCTATCCAGGACTAACGACTTCTCAGACCTTATTTTAAAAGCCCAAATTGCCAAAAAAAATTAGACTCAGCTATGATCCTTCATTCTAAATTAGACTCAGCTATAATCCTTCATTCTAAATGAGGCCAAATTCCACCCCAAAAGTTCATTAACTAATGGGGCAGAGGGGCTCCACACAGACATTTCAAAAAGAGTCCCATGTACTCCCAGGGAATCACAAGTCACACAGTAAGGTGGATAATCTGGAGGCTTGCATTATTTTCATGGCTCCCCATGAGAGAGCACATGGGTTATGCCAATAGTTAGAGGCCCAGGACTAGAGGCTCCAGAACTGGGGAGACATCCCCTAGCTAAAGTGATAGTTCCTGGGTGCAGGCACCTATGGGATGAGCTCTTTCGTTCATTTGTTTCATATGTTCAGAGGGAAGCCTTGTCCTCAAAAGTAATGGGAAATGATATCTCATGATTTTCTGCATGGCAACCTGGCCTGATTACCAACTGGGAAAATGAAAAAAAAAAAAAAAAAAAAGGTTAAAATGCCCTATACGTGAGGTTTTATACAAAACAGCAGCTTCCCTTAGCTTCTGCCAGATCTCTATCTTTCCAAAGCTTGCATTTGAAATGTAAATCGCAGAGACCCGGTAGAACTTGCAAGATTTACAAGGCTTGCAGAGAACAGGTTGAAACCAAAGGGGAAAAAAGTATCACTTTTAAATTCAGGCCACTTGTAGGACCTAAATGGCTGGCTATCTCATCTCCTCTGGCAATCTACCATGCTGCTTTCTTAACAAGTTCCTCCCTAAATGCTGGAACACAGTAAAGGGAAAGTGGAATAATCTTATATATACAAATCTTTTCTTTGACAATCTTTACCTGAGGACTTCAAGACTCTCACATTCTTTATATATCTAAACTGACTCTAATCTGAGCCAAAAGTGTACTCTGATCTTATAAAGATGTTCTGCATGCTCCTTTACTAGGGTAATTATGGCCATGTCGTTTTTTTTTTTTTTTCTTTTTTAGAATTCTTGTTTTTTAAAGTCTTTATTTTTGAGCTCATGGTTTTATGGTGAATTCACATTTGATCTTGTGCACCTAAATTAATATATTTTTCTGATCAGTCTTATATCTATCTTATAGTTGTCTACATATAGAGAATTTTTATACTCTGTCTTTGTTCAGAGGCCAATTTTTCAAGGGTTAACTCTCAAATACATTGGAAAATTTCCTTTTACAAAATCCTAAGTAGGACATAGACATGGTGATGTCGGAAATACATTTGAAAGCCATGGAGGACAAGATGCCACCTGAACCTTTGATTTCAGTGTTCACCATAGCTGTTAGACTTTACACCTAGCATCTCCAACTGTACAGGCCTGCCCTATATTTAAATCATAATGTAAAAAGTCTGATAGACTGTATTTTAATTCCTAACAAGTTAAATCTAATAGAGGCTTTAATAAACATTTGTAGCATTGCCTCCTACCTGTGAATGTCTACCTACAAAAATCTATAAGATCTTTATTTCCCACCTGTTTTTTTTAGTGTGCATACCTGTGTACTGTACTGTTGTGTCTATATACGTGCTTATGTCCATATGTCACGTACATGGTATTAAAATTAGTACAGATAAATGAGCACTCATAAATCAAAATATAAATGAACAATGGCTCCAAATACCTTTTAGTTTATGTTACTTAGAAAATTTTCAATTTAAATTAGGTAAACAGATGAGACTAAAGATGTCTTTAAGGGCCAGAATTTTGGCTCAAATGGTAAAGCACTCACCTAGCAAGTGCAAGGCCTTGGGTTCAATCCTCAGCACCACAAAAAAATAAATAAATAAATAAAGATACTGTGTTCACCTAAAACTAAAAATAAATATATTTTTAAGAAAAATGTCTTTAAAATTACTAACACAAGTTTTTCTAGGTGGTCAGACAATTAATGTTGTTTTCTATAAAATGTCTAGAATATAATATCCATTGTTTCTAGGATTTTTCTTCAACAAGGAAGAGATGGCTAGTACTGTTTACTATACCTGTCTGATATCTTGGCTTTTACAATTAGAAATTAATAAATTAGATTTAACATCAATGGGATTAATCATAAATGTGTTTGTTAAGGAGACATCTGATTAACAAAGTTAAAGTGCTAAAACATTGCTAAATATAAAATCAAGTACTCTTGACTTCTTAAAATTTCATAAGGGTAATATATTTAAACATTATGTGTGTTTTCATAAATGGTAAGTGAAAAAAGTTTTGGATTTCTTTGTTCTGTGTCTTCATTAAAACAAGATTACTAAAAGTTAAGATTTATATAATTTATATGCAAAGAGTATAAGAGGTTTCTGTTGGGTGTCAATTAAAGTACCATAAAAACAAAGTATTTCATCATATTAAAATGAAGTAATGGGCTGGGGTTGTGGCTCAGGGGTAGAGTGCTCACCTAGCACGTGCAAGGCCCTGGGTTTGATCCTCAGCACCTCATAAAAATGAATAAAATAAAGGCATTGTGTCCAATTACAACTTAAAAATTTAAGAAATTGAGTAATTTGTCTAAATTCAGAAATTTCATAAGGTTGTTTCAGAATATAAATTTTAAAAGGGGTCAACAGCTAGGAAAGAAATATAAGAAGGTTCTAGGTATGGAAATATATTTTAGTATAGAAAGTAGAAGGAAAAAGAAATGTTTCTGAATGAGAAAGTATTTTGCATGGTAAAGTAAAAAGTTGTGGAATGTCTAAGTAAGTTACAGAAGGTTCATGGAGGGTAAATTTCAAAAAGTTTGTGTGTGGTCTGGGGCTGGGGCTCAGCAATAACACACTTGCCTGGCATGTGTAAGTCACTGCATTCAATTCTCAGCACCACATATAAATAAGTAAAATAAAGATCTATCAACAACTAAAAAAATATTTTAAAAAAAAGTTTGTGTGTAACTAAGTTGGTTATACATGAGTAACTCAATCGGTTAAAGTTATTCAAGGTTTTTCCATAAGGTCAAATATTAATGTATTGATATAAACCAAAGTTTAATCCTCTATGGGTTGAAGTAACAAAGATTTCTTAAAATATTAATCTGTTCTTATCTATCAAGATAATTTCTTGTATTCTGTTAAGTTGTACTATTTAGAGCACTAGTCTTAAAGGACTTGGGATTTGTACAACTCAGTTAAACAACAACTGTTATTTTAGAGTATTACACTACAATTACTGAGTCTAAATTTTTCTTTAAAAGCTAAACTTGGTTAATATAAGAACATCAGTATAATCATGGTACCAATCTGGTGTTCTTCAAACTAAAGTTTAAAACAAAAATTTGGGATTATAAAAATTATGTTTCTTGGTTCATAGCTATATATGAACTTAATATGTTCTTACTCTTATTAATTTCATTTTATATTTTTCTTGTAAACTTTTTAGCTGTTTATCTATTAGTGCCTTACAGAACTATAACTTCTAATATAACAACTTGAGTTAATTTGAGATAATAGGCTTTACAGACAGGATGTAAGGCTGACTTCCAGTACTAATACTGACCCCAATTAAATAGAAGGGGTAAATAACTATAAAGTTATAGACATTAAAGGTAGAACCCAATACTCTTACTTTAAGACTGGTAAAACTGGCTTGATAAATGTTTAAAACCAAAGCTTAGAGATTAAAGTTAATGAAATAAAAGGGCCAAGAAAGAAAGAAAATATCAATATTTGTCTCTTGCCCTCTAAGTACAGCTTGAACCCAGGGAACACAAAGGGACTTCTCCAAGGGCTTTGTGACTTTGGTCCACATGACTTCCCAATCAGGGAGATTAATGAGAACCTGGAGAACAGGAAGTTGACTAGGGCACATGCTGCAAAGAGGAGGGTCATTGGAGAGGGAGATGTCTCTGATGCTTCCAAGAGAAGCCACATGGTCAACAAGACCCTGACTCATCCTGGCAGATGGCACTAAAGGAACCAAGAGGCTGCTCTCAAGTTCCCAAGAGTGACCACCTGAGAGAACTCAGCTGACTCCTTCCCACTCCCCCTTTGGAGTTGTCAATGGACCTTTATTTTATTTATTTACATGTGGTGCTGAGAATTGAACCCAGTGTTTCACATATGCTAGGCAAGCACTCTACCACTGAGCTACAACCACAGCCCTCAGCTGACTCTTAACAATAGATAGGAACAAGGTTAATGTGACCAGCTCAGTCTTAAACACATAGCAAAACAAGTTATAATCAAAGTCCAGCCATATCTAGGCATTTAAAAGGAATGACAATACATTTTTTAATATAATTTAGATGTACACTTGTGTCATCCCCACCAAGCGTAAGTAGGACTGGAGGCTACAAGAGAGGGATTCTTAGACAAAGAGACTATCAAAAGAGACTATCAAAGTCAGAAGCTTTTTAGTCAATCATCAATTTAAGGACTATAAGCTTTCCTAATCCTACACAGGTAGGCTTGATCTGTGTTTGTTAGTATGATTACCCAGCCTTAGTAATAGAAATAAAGGGATCTCTACCAAACACAGAGGTTTATGCCATCAAAAAGGTATTTTACAAAAATCGGATAGCATTATGTATCTTAACTACATCTTATAAGGGCATTTATGACATTATAAAAACTAAGTGTTATGTTTACATTGCTGATGACTCTGGCAATGTTAAAGATTTTACATCCCCAATTAGAGGCCATGTCCTTGTCATGTGAACAACTTCTTAGCTCTGGTACCTCTTGATGAAAGATTACTGGTTTCTATCATCATGATGATATTAATTGACATGTTCCAGATGCTATGACATTTATTTTGTATTAATTTCATCTAGTACTTGTATCTTCTTGTTTCTCTCATAGAAACACCCACCACCCAGATGACTTTACAACCTGTTGCTTCCAAACCAGACTTTTTCCCCTGGACTGACACAGTACATCCCTAAAAGGGAAACCCAAACAGCTTGCCCCATATCACCTCTCTCAGCTCAAAGCAGCCATTTCCCCTTACAGAATTAAGGGTTTCATTATCAGATGGGAGGATTGTGATCGGGGGCAAAAGGACAGTTAGTGTAGGTAATGAATGATTGGGTCAGGAGATGGAGGCTGATTCAAGAGGAAATAAAATGCTAATACCTCCAGAGCACTTCCTCCTCATCCACCTGTTGCCAAGGTTACCTGCCTCCAGGGAATTGTTCCTCCCTGCCTGGGCTTCTCAAGTCACTGTTCTTGTGCCAGTTCCTGAAACTCTCATCTTTCTTGGCTGCATGGGGCAGTTAATTAAGTGAGATAAGAGGATCATGGGGGATAAAGAAAAGACAACTAGTCATATGTAGGGAGAAAAAACTGGGGTCAGGTGGGTAACCAAGCCCTGGAGAGGCTTGACAGACTGACTCCAGAGCTAGATTAGCAAGTTCATTATATAGGTTTCATCAACTAGGTAATTGTGAGGAAATTTCAGCAAAGCAGGCAATCTGAAGGACGCAGACATTAAGGCCATCTTGTTTGCAAAGAATTCTCTATCCTTGGGAGAAGGTGCTGACTTGAGCTCTTGACTGATAGAACCATGCCACCCCTGGGTAGCATTACCATAGCAACTGGAGCATCTTGACCTGCACCTTTGCACAGGTAGCTCCCAGCACAAATGCAGCCACAAAAGTCAGACAGGCCATGATTTAAATCACTGCTTTCCATACCTCCCTGCAAGGAGTTGTTAATGAGTAGGCCCCTGGGTGACTCCCTTCCTGCCTGTACCCCTGGGTGGTTTTGTTCCCGCCTTTGGATCACTCTACCTTTTAGGTCATGTAGGCAGGATGGGGGAAGGAGGGGGGAAGGAGGGGGCATGAGAACAAAGGAAATCTAAAATGTATAAAAGGAGCAGGACACCCCCACTCCCTCAGACACCAACTTGGACCCCCTCCTCTGTGGAGGAACCTCTGTCCCTTTCTCTCTCTCTCTCTCTCTCTCTCTCTCTCTCTCTCTCTCTCTCTCTCTCTTCTATCCTTTACATAAAACTTTTTGCTCTTGCCTCAGTGTTTCTCGGATATTCCATCTTTAACACCAGAGGAAGGGGACTGACTCAAACCTGACTCTCAACACCAGTATCACAGGCCTAAAGGAATAAACAAAGAATTGTACTTCCTACCTTAACTGGTGAGTTTATGGTTACTTCTAGTCTTCATTTTATTTTTCTAAATACAAATTTTAAACAAAAAAATATACATACTAAAAATAAAAGTGCTACTCTTGACCCATAATATAAATTTTCAGAATATCCCTCTTTAAACTTTGGGAACTACAATGATTTAAAAATAAAAACAAAAAATATATACAAAAAATAATTATTAGTTATTCCTTTCAATGTTATAAAAACAGATTCTTGTTAAAAGTTTATAGAGTATATTGGTTCACTCTGGAAATTAAGAAAACAGACTAATAGTAATTATTCTTACTGATAATATAGTTACTTTCACTGAAGAGGAGACTGATGCCTAGGCAGATATACTCTGAGCCCCATCATCTAAAGCAGAGTCACATCTGCAAATGTCTTCTTGGTATCAGGGATATATTCTGTGACCCATAAATATATTTTCCTTATGTGAAAGTAAAGCCCAAATCATCAGTGGTGCTATTTGGACCACTCCAGTCTACTGAGTCCCGTAGCCATGTAGACTTTCACAGATGGATGTTACTTCATGTTCTGAGGTTGTTTGCAAACCAGGCCCAGTTTGCCATCTGTACTATTGTATGCCAATCTCTGAAACTGTGTTTTGCAGGGGAAAAAAAAGGTCTGATTTATAAGGTGGGCATAGAGAAGGGAAAGCCAGTGTGAAGTCCATGTCCCCCAGGATAAGGCTGAGGATATTTATGGGTGTAGGTGTAGGGAAAGGTAACTGGAGACCAGGAAGTACTTGGTTGCCTGTGTATGAGTAATCAAACTTCATCAGTGATCACCACATACAGAGGTGCTGTCTATGCCTCTAAAACTGGTGCTTTGTAGTCAACTAAAAGCAATGAACTAAAAACAGGTGAAGGAAGTTAAGTTTAGAAAAGCAAGGGATTAAGAGCTGGTGAAGCAGATTAAATCTAGAGGATTTATTCAGGTTTTTCCTCAGTTTCAATGTCTAAGATTTGCTTTAAAAAATACTGGAGATGGGGAAATCAGTTATAGTACAAACAAGGTTGACCACAAATTGATAATTGTTAAAGGGTGATGATTATGTAGCAGCTCATGATGCAATTCTATTTTCACATATGTTTGAAAGTTTCAATAAGAAAAAGTTGTGTGTGTGTTTCCTAAGTGTATGACTAAAATCATTGAAGTAGAAATAAAATCCTGGTTATTTATTAATCTGGTGTCTGATCCTAGTTTGCTGACCAAGTTTGTTAAGAAAATTCCAATTCCCAAAGTTCATCTGTAAAATAAGGTCACCCCTCCAGTAGACTAGAGGAAGAAGATATAGGGAAGGAGGAGGGAGAAGAAAAGGGAGTAGCAAGGAATTAAAATATGGTCATCCCTAAATTTTACTAATTTCTTCAATTGCCCTACTTTGATTTGGAGTATTTTTTTAAAGATTAAAATAGTCTTCGGTTTTTAACCCTTTGTAACTGATTTATAAACTCTCATCACAAATTGGTGCTTCTAATTTTTTTAAATTCTGCATTGAAGAGTCTAAAGAGGTCACTGTCTGAACTCAATGTCAGTTCCTCTGAGCTTGTCTGCAATTCAGTCATCCTTGGCTGAGACTGTTTATAATCATAATACTGAACATCTTTGATTAAAGGGCAAAGATATATTCAGATTTGGGGAAGAATTTATCAATAGGTATAGTTATTTGATCCTCGATCTATCCTCTTAGGAAATTAAAAAAAAAAAAAAAAAATTTCCAGTTCGTGAGAAAAGAACTTGACTTTTCAGGTGAGAGCTTATAGCGCCCCCTGCTGGAAGCATCTGAAATTTATCGACCTGCATATTAAATAGCAAGTTGCCTAGGCTTTAAATCATCTGGGACCTGTTGGTTGAAAATGAAGATTCATGGGCTCTGGGCCTATTGAATTAGAATTTCTGCAAGTAAGGCTTGAGAACTATTATTTTAAGCAACTTTTCAGGTGATTTGAAGCATAAGAGACAAATGTCTCTCAAACTTGCCTACCAAGAATCACCTGGTGTTGCTTGTTTAAGATACCTGAATCATACTCTGGGCTCACTGAATCAGGATCTCCAAGAAAGGGGCCTGGGCTGGGTATGGTGGTGCATACAGGTAATCCCAGTGACTCAGGAGGCTGAGACAGGAGGATTCCAAGTTTGAGGCAGCCTCAGCAATTTAGTGAGGCCCTAAGATACATAGTGAGACCAAAACCAAAAAGGGCTGGGGATGTGGTTCATTGCTGAAGTGCCTCTGGGTGCAATCCCCAGTACCAAGAAAAAAAAAGAGAGAGAAAATGAAAGAAAGGTCTGGGACTTGATTTTTAATTAGAGGGAAAGCTGACTCTCCAAAGATGGACATTTGATAAATATCGGAATTGAATGTCATAGTTAACTCTTGCCATCCTGATTCTCTGTATCACAACTGCAGTCCACTGGTAACTGTATATGGAACATCTATCTACCTGTGGGGATTTGGCAACATTACCATAACCAGGTGGGGCTTCTGTCCTGTCTACTCTGTAATTTTGTGATCTAGCCTATCCCCTAAAACTCTTGCCCTTGAACCCCAAGCTCCCAATGTCTTTGTCTCTAATATCAGTTAACAAATCTGTGATGTCATCTGGATGGCGGGCAGAACTTCCTGTTGGGGTGATCCCCCAGTCTTATTTGCTTCACGAACCTTCTCAATCTTTATTAAACCTTTGCACTGCACCCAACACCATCCCTATCTCTCTTCCTTCTAGGTTTGGAACTACATTTTTTGGAATCACATTTTTGTTCAACGATAATGAAACTCCATTTTCATGCAGAGGTCAGATGGTGAACCTGACCTGTTCTAAGATCTATCCAGATTTCCCAGGGTCCTGTTTTACGTAACTACCTGAGCAGACATAGGAAGAGGGTTAGTATCTTCTCTTCTTCGAGTTAATAAAAAAGTTGATTATTTTAGAGCAGCATTATGGAATAAAAAGTATCCTTAGGCTGGGGTTGTGGCTCAGTGATAGAGTGTTCACCTAGCATGCATGAGGCACTGGGTTCGATCCTCAGCACCACATGAAAATAAAATAAGGATATTGTGTCAACCTAAAACTAAAAAATAAATATATTTTTTTTAAAAAAGAGTGTCCTTGCCCAGCTTCACCTGGGAGTTAAAAGAAACATTAGTAGAGCCATAAATAAAATATTGCACATCACAAAAACACTCGAGGGAGAAGTAAAGTGCAAAATTTCCCAAACCATATCCTTTTTCATAGCCTATAATATGAGAGTAGCCATTCTGTAGAATATGCTTTGGAGAGGTGTACTCTCTCCTTCTCCATGACCACCTTGGGGCTCTGTGTTTCAAATTACAGTCAACCCTAAGTATACGTAGGGAATTGGTTCCAGGAACACCCCACCCCAAGCTAAAATCTGCAGATGCTCAAATCTCTTATGTAAAATGGCATTGGATTTGCATATCCTCTCATGTACTTTAAATCATTGCTAGATTACTTATGCTTAATATAATACCTAATACTCTAAATATGTAATACCTAGCTGGGCACAGTGGTGCACACCTGTAATCCTAGAGGCTCAGGAGGCTGAGGCAAGAGGATTATGAGTTCAAAGCCAGCCTCAGTAGTGAGGCCCTAAGCAATTCATCAAGACCCTGTTTCTAACTAAAATATTTAAGAAGTCTGGGAATGTGGCTTGGTGGTTAATCACCCCTGGGTTAAATCCCCCGTACCAAAAATAAATAAATAAATAAAATACTACACTATAAATGGATATTATCTGTATTGTTTAGGGAACAACTCCGTAGGTATTCAGTACAGACACATTTAAAAAAAAATACTTTCTATTCATAGTTGATTGAATCTGAGATTTAGAACTCATGAATATGGAGAGCTGACTCTATCTGTGTCTCTTTAGTCTTGAAGTCCAGAAACAATATCTATACAAGGAGTAGGCTAATTTGCATTGCCTGGTATACAAAAAAAAGCTTTTTTTCACAATTTCTACATTATTGGTTCCCCCTTCAACAGCTGAATGTCCCACTTAATTTTTTTGACAACAAAGCTGATCTGCTAATCTTGGCACTCTGTTTACCCATCAATCTTTTCAGCTGTCTTTGCATCTGAGAGAGGATTTTTTTTTTCCTTTGTACCATTCTTACCCTAGATGCACCAAGCTGTGAGGTGAGTCAAAGAAGTAACCATGGACCAAGGCTCGTGGTTGTCAAAACTACTGTAAGGCCCTGGGACTTCCATGGGGTTCCTCAACAGCTGTCTGAAAATTTGGGAACTTGGAGAGAATAGGTGTGGCTTGAGACTTTAGACCTGGCACTTGAGCTTATCATGTAAACCCCAAAATCAAACCCTCTGCTTTTTTTGTATTTCATATAATGTTCTGTGTAAAACTGGAAAAAGAATTTCTCAACTAAGCAGTTTGAAAACCACTCATTTAAATCCTCACCCATTCTCAGGCGCAGTGTTAAGTGATGTGAGAACCTAAACGATTGTATAGATCAAGATGTAACGAGCAAGTCTTTCATTATCATCTTCTGGATTCCCTGCTAGGGATGCTCTACCTTTGAAGTTGGGGCTGTGTTGCGATGGGCAAAGGTGTGACTTATGCAGTCGAGGGGGAGAAATAAAGAATGTCCATGCGCTTCTGCCCTTTTCAATGCTTTATTCACCCAAATCACTCAGTACCATTTCACTCTATAAGTTCTTAATCAAGAAAAATGACAATCTGTAATGCTAGGCACTGAAATAGACAAAATCAATCCAGAGCAAACAATTCTAGATTAATTCCAAACACTCTTAATCATGACAGGTCTTGACAGACGTTCACGCTGAATTCCAAGCTCAAGTGCCAGTTCTAAAGTCTCAAGCCTTAGGCTCTAAGTCCAGCAGATGCACACTGACTCAGACCTCAGTGATCAAGTCAGGGACTGAGGCAGGGTTCTCCTGGGGTAGAGCTGACAGCCGGGTGAAGAGAGGTAGGGAGAAGTTGCAGTTCTCACCAGGGCCAAGATGTGGCTGTAGAGTTGGAAAGCGGTGAGGACGATGCAGAGGATCAGGCAAACGATGAGAAGAGTTGGGATGTCAGTCCAGGCCCTCATCAGGCTCTCTGGCATGCGCATCGGTGTCGGCTGGCTGAAGGTCTGTTCATTTGCTACATCATTTACACTGAATATTGGGGCTTCTGACCACCCTTTCAATCACTATCAGCTGCCACTGGATTTCTCAGTGATGTCATTTGCCCTGGGGTGAAAGCATCTGGTCTGGTGGTCCCCACCCTGAGCTTCTTGCCTCTTGCCCTCCCTCCGATAAGCTTGTCAGGGTTGGGAGAAGTGACTTGTTTATCCCAGGGCTATGCCTGACGATCATAGTGGAGGGCTCCATAGGCGTGCCTGGTGAGACTCCAGGTTTAAAAGTAGAGTTTTTAAAAAGGAGTTGCTTAGGCTAAGGCCATCCCTTAGGCTGTTTGAGCCCCACCCCATCCCACACTCTGGTACAAGCCTGGCACTTGCCAGGAAATAGTTAAGGAGACCTAGGCCAGCACCCAGGGATTCAGGATTGAATTACACTGCTTACTGTTCCTGTCCTCCTTCTGAAAACCTGATACCCAAGCCCCTGCCTAGGACCACACCGTCCTAACCACTGAGTCCTTGTTGACTCTTGTGTTGTCCTGAAGTTCCTTGCCCCCTATTCCAGGACTCGGGAACTGGAGTCTTATACCAGTCACTCTGGTGGGGGCCTGCTCCCTGAATGCTAATTATTTTGCCTATTGCCTGGTTCCAGCACTATCATTCCCCAAAGGCCTGTATGATTTTTGAATCTGAGCTATTCCTAGCTTGATCTGAAGTCTCTGCCAAACCCAGGCTTGGATTGTCTTTCAAATCTAAGGGTATAAATACCTAAGTAGATAGAGGCACCTCCCTCTCCCTGGACCCTGCATTTGTGCACACAAACACAGGAGCTGATTCTCTGCGTCCCCTGGTCTTGTGCTGTCTTTTGCCATCCTTGGGACAAGTCCATCTCCTCCCCACATCCTCTCCTCCCAATTTAACAGAATCTGTGACATCTTGGCTCACATTCCTTTGAAGATTGTAGATAGGACTTTCCCAAGTGGTTTTTATTACCCAAGACCCCTTTCTGACAAAGCTGCCCCAGCATTCTGCCAACATTTCAGGGAGGCCACTCTGACAGTGACCCTGAGCTTTTCTCCTCTGAGATTCTTCAGCCCCTCTGAGATTTTCACAAAGGCTATAGACTTGTGCTCTTCAATCTTGTAGCTCTAGCCACTTAGGGCTAAGTTTAAAAATAAATAAAGCTCAAAGTTCAGTTCCTTGGTCACACCAGCCAGATTTCAAGTGGCCAATAGCCACATGTGGTTCATAGCTACTGTACTGGATAGGACATAGAACATTTTCATTATCACAGAAAATTCTATTGGACAGCAGTGCATAAACTTTCTTTCCTCAGAAAGATGCAAATTCATCCTCACATAAAAAAAAATGCTGTAGGCAAGGTAATTCACAGATACCCCCTCCCAAGTCATTGATTAGGAATCCCTTCCTAATACAGACAGGGAGCCCAGGGTTAGCCTGAGTTCTATAGGGAAGTACCAGGAAAATATCAGTCCAGATGTCACAATTTCCCCTTAACCCAAATTCCTAAGCACATGAGGTTTCCTTGGCAGCTTAAGAACATGACTTTTTATTAAATTGTCCCAACCATTCTGTTAGTTTCATTTGTTCATTTACCCAATATTTCTTGAGTTCCGTTGTTATGCTCACATTGACCTAGGCAACATGGTGAACACAACTGAGAAGTTCCCTGCCCTAAAGGAGCTTATTTTTGGAGGAAAGAAAGGTTACAAACTAACAAGCAGGTAATGTTTCCTCCACTATAAGCTTATTTCAAATCTGTATCCCTAAATCTGAACATGTCACTCCCCTGCTTAAAGTACTTTATAATATGCCTTCTTGGCCAGCAGAGGTTACACACACATACACACATACAAGATATATGTGACTAATGCCTCAACAGTGATCCGCAAACCAAAAACTTGGCCACCCTCCAAAGTCAAGGGCTTTCTTATGAGAGAGCTCTGTCTGTGCTTCAATGTGTAGGTTTATAATCCCTTTGCTTTTGGATAAATTTTAGGGTATTTTGTCCCCTAATTCCAGGTTGGTTTTGATTTGGTAAAAAACTGTATATCCAAATAGGAGACCTTTCCTAAGGTAAAGTTTCTAAACTTCATTTCAAGCTTCCTCCTTATGTGATTTTTCATTGGGCAATCCCAGTTCCATTTTTAAATTGTTCACTCCACTGGGAACTTCCCCAATGTTAGAAGTGGTTTTATCATGTTCTGTTCATCTTGCTCATCAACACAAGCAGCTCTTTTCCTTCAAGGATTATATCTGGTCCAGGTCTGAGGAAGGATGACATTTTCTCTTTTTCTAATATAATTTTCATTCCTAAATTTAAAAACATCACCACCAAGTTGCCTTAATTAAACACACACACACACACACACACACACACACACACACACATCCTTTCCTTTTTTGGTCCAAGGTTTTGTATTTTACTGTGCTTGCCAACCTCACAAAAAATTCACTGAAATCAATCAGTTGGTTCACTTCTCAGATGGTTGGATATATCTTTTCCCATCTCTGCCTTCCTTTTCCTTTTCCTTCTCTCACATCACACAAAATACAAACACAGGGGCTGGGTTGTGGCTCAGAGGTAGAGTGTTCACCTAGCATGCACAAGGCACTGGGTTCGATCCTCAACGCCACATAAATGTAAAATAAAGATATTGTGTCCACCTAAAACTTAAGAATTAAAAAAAACCCCAAAATATAAACACAGATGCAGTTTGGGTTTACTTGGCACCTCCAGTCCTCAAGTTAAAAAGAAGACTTTGGGGGGGGGATTGGAAGTTAAGAGATCTATAGTCTTTCATGACTTTCTAGTCCTTTTACTTGATTTTTTCCATAGGGATTTCCTTCCCCCTTTAATGGAGAAAATTACAAAACACTAATATCAGTATGTTTCTGTAAAAGACAAGAATATTTACTAAGTGTAATCACACCACCATGACCAAAACAAAAAGGTACCAATGATTTCATAAACAAATATTGGTTTCAAAGGACTGAGGATGCCACTCAGTGGTAGGGTGCTTGCCTAGCATGCTGGAGGCTCTGGGTTCAATCCCAACCACCTCAAATAAACAAACGCTCCATTGGTTTCATAATATGAAATGTTTACTGACTTTAAAGAAAACTCCAAATTCCAAATAGAACCCACAGATTGTGTAATTGGTTAATATGTTTAAGTCCCTTTTATGGTTTGGGTTCATCTCCAGATCTTCACTGATTTGCAATTTATTTATTAAAGAAACTCAGTTATTTGGTAGTATTCCCCATATTGAACTTGCTGCATATATATATCCTGGGGGTGCAATTTAACATTCAAGGGATCCTAAGGTTCCGCTGAAGGCATACTTATCTTTACATTTTAAGCCATCAAGTAATTTAAATATATTAATATAAACCCCAATGGTCTTTTTTTTTTCTGGAGAAATACTCCAGATAATTTCCCCTTGTACATTTACAGTTAAGCAATTTTCTTTACTTTTGCAGAGTATAGACAAAGAAAATAGAAAACCCCTTTTTGAAGCTCATTTCCTCTAGATGCTCATTAGAGGGCGCCATTTCCTTTATTATATTTCTCTTGACTCATTTTTTAACTGCATACATTTTGTTTTAGCGTTTTTGACAAGTTGAACCTCATTACCAACTTTGATTTCTACTCTCATTTCCAAAAGACGTGACCGTATTCTCCTCTGTTAATTTGATGCCAACTTGTGTCTTTCCTATGACTTCCAACTTTGACTCTGTTCCCAATTGTAACCATCAGGCGGCGACCTTGCATAAATATAAATAAAGACCAGCGTAAAGGCAAAATTAAGTGAAACTGCCAAATAAAAGGCAGTTTCACAGAGGAAAGGACCATTAATTTAAGAAGGAAAGAGACAAACCAGACTTTTCTAGTTCGTATCCAACTCACGGCCCAAGGTCAAAACTGTGTAAAATACAACACAAAGGAGCCATTCAGGAGTGGGGGAGTGCAACTTGCAGTAAACGTGAGCACAATCCCCTCCTTGATTTTGCGGTTCCGCTGGAGGGGGCAAATTTACGTTTGTGCACGTGTGTGTGAATAGTTATGTGTGAATAGTTTGGGGACCGCAGCGGGACGTGCGTGGTTCTGCTGGAACCAATAGCTCTCTCTAGCCGCTTCTGGACCCCTGCCCCAACACCAGGGTTACCAGGGCGCTTCTTAGAGGTCAACCTCTCGCTCTACCCCAAGTCAACTGAGTCCCAAGGAGGCACGAGCCTCGCCCACCTCCGCATCTCACTGGTTCACCATTAAGAGCAGAACACCTGCATCTTGCTCGAGCGCAAGCCAGTGCAGGGACCGCTCTCCCACCTTCGCATCCTCTAATAACCCTATACACGTATTTTCCCGCCTTGGACCAAACGGATCCACCTGAGAGCAAGTGGTATTATACAGAGTTAACAGGGAAGTCGTGGATCCTTTTGAGAATCTGATGTTAGGACTGTCCCTCCAAAGTTATACTCAGAAAAATTAGGTGTGAAACTAAAAAGGGCGTGGGGAAAAGTATTCGTGGAGGCGATTGGAGCTCGTCCATTTATCAGATTCCTCAGATCCCAGGTTAAAAAAAAAAAAAAATTCTGTTCCAGTTGGAGCCTAAAGGCAACGTAACGAAAACCAGACGGATTTAGGAGAAGCAGGGGCGTCCCTTCCCGCTCCAAACTCAACTAGTGTTTCATCTCAGAAACCTGGAGGGGCTGGGCGGAAAATCTAGGGGAGGGATTGGGCGGAAAATCTAGGGAAGAGGCGGGGCGCCTGGTTTAATCCCCTTCCCCATTTTCCTATCCCGCCTCCCACCCCACCCCACTCCCCATCCCCCGTTCGCTCGCTGCAGAGGGAATGAAAAGGAGCTGCTAACTCCCAAAGCCTAAATGGCGGGAAAGGGATCGAGCACAGGGGCTTTTCCTTTACGTTTTTCTTTAAATCGTCAGCTCTGGAGTCTAACGTTCCGATTCTTCCTTTCCCGGTCTCTTCTCCCCACCTCGCAGCCAGCTCGCTTCTTCCCCTCCTCCACCGCCATCCTAAAGGCTTCTGGCGACCCTCGGCCTTCAGCCCCGCCTCCGCCGCCGCGGGGTTTCACCCGAGGCGGAGTGAAATCTGCATAGTGTCCGCCCCTCTCCGATGTCATTTGTTGCTCCCGCTCGTTGCGGTTCCTGATTGGTGAACGCTCTGGGCTTATTTGCATGCGGGCCGCAGCCGGGTACCCAGCTGTGCTGGCGTCCGGCGCAGCGCAGAAGTTTGTCAAGCGCTTTCTCGCCGGCTGGTCCCGGGCTAACGCTGCGCCCTGAGCCACCTCCTCCTTTTGCCGACGCTGTCGCCGCCCGCTTCTTTAGGGATTTCGTCTCTGTGGAAGACAGACGTTCGGCTTGCGGAGAGTTGAAGTGGGCAAGGGAGAGTGCCGAGGAGGAGCCATTCCAAGTGACAGCTTCAGGTCCGGACGCCGGGCGCTTGGGGCTCCAGCTCTCCGCGAATCTCTCCCACCTTCCCGCTGCGGCCGGGCGGGCGATGCGGCTGCCGAGCCCCGCGGCGCAGAGAGGAAGGAGGGCGCCTCGGAGAGCCTAGAGCTTATTTCTGTCCACTTGGGGAAGGGGGCATGGAGTTGTGAGCGCCCCTCGCTTGGCGAGGCCGCCCGCGGCAGGCTCCCCCATGGCCGGGACGTATAGCTCCACACTGAAGACGCTGGAGGACTTGACCTTGGACTCCGGGTATGGGGCCGGGGACTCGTGCCGCTCTCTCAGCCTTTCGTCCTCCAAGTCCAACTCTCAGGCGCTCAACTCCTCCGCGCAGCAGCACCGCGGGGCGGCCTGGTGGTGCTACTCCGGCTCTATGAACAGCCGCCACAACAGCTGGGACACGGTGAACACGGTGCTGCCCGAGGATCCAGAAGTGGCCGACCTCTTCTCGCGGTGCCCGCGGCTCCCAGAACTGGAGGAGTTCCCCTGGACCGAAGGAGACGTGGCCCGGGTGCTTCGCAAAGGCGCCGGAGGCCGGCGGCTGCCGGCGTTTTCCGCCGAGGCGGTGAGGCGCCTGGCCGGGCTGCTCCGCCGGGCTCTCATCCGCGTGGCCAGGGAGGCACAACGCCTGAGCGTTCTGCACGCCAAGTGCACCCGCTTCGAGGTTCAGAGCGCTGTGCGCCTGGTGCACAGCTGGGCGCTGGCCGAAAGCTGTGCGCTGGCCGCGGTCAAGGCACTGTCCCTATACAGCATGAGCGCCGGCGACGGGCTGCGCCGGGGCAAGTCGGCGCGCTGCGGCCTCACCTTCTCCGTGGGCCGCTTCTTCCGCTGGATGGTGGATACTCGCATCTCTGTGCGCATTCACGAGTACGCGGCCATCTCGCTTACCGCGTGCATGGAGAATCTGGTGGAGGAGATTCGGGCTAGGGTGCTGGCCAGCCAGAGCCCCGAAGGCGGTGGGGCAGGTGGCGGGGAGGTGTCCGCTGAAGCCTTGGAAATGGTCATCAACAACGACGCTGAGCTCTGGGGTGTCTTGCAGCCCTATGAGCATCTCATCTGCGGCAAGAACGCCAATGGTAAGTGTGCCAGCCTGGACCCACATTTGGGGTGGGCTACTCAGGGACTGAATTTCTTAAGACGTGTGCCAGGACTCCCGGGAAAAGCGTTTGGTCTGAGGGTGGGGGAGTTCATTAAAAATCTCTTGTCAGAGATTGTCATAGGTGTCTGACTTTTGGAGGATAAAATCATGGCCAATCGGCTCCGTCATGTTCTGTGTGGCATTGTGACTTTCTATGGTACGTTCGCTGTTTAGGTGAGATTGAGTCTCTGGACCAAGCCATTCCTGAACCTTTCTTGAAGTTAAGCTTGCTGGCCTGCCGCTGTTTGCCCTTCGTGGCTGATTTTCTAGTTGTTGCTTTTCCTGAACAACTGGACAGATAGACTGTTTTATCTCTGGTTTTCTTCAGGCCAATAGCAGCTGCCAAAAGGTCCAAACTCCAAGACCCAAGTCTTGCCTAGTGGAATGGGCAGTAGGAGCCAGGAGCTCCTACTGAACCTTAGTCTTGGCTGGGTTAAAGGATACCCAGAATCAGGGCCTCTCATGGGAGATGGAGGGGGAGTGGCTGATTCTTAACACTTTGCACCACAGGGTTATGGAATCTGGTGATTCCTGAAACCCCTTCCCAGAAAGGGAAGCACAAGCTGGCTCCCAGGGCTTTGCCCAAGCTGTCATTAACCAGGTGAGTGGGTGATTGAAACCCCATGCTGAATCAAAAGCACAACTTTCTGGGCTTTCCCCAAAAGAACAATGACCCACTCAATAAACCACATTATGATGAAGGGGTGGGGGCATGGGCAGATGCATGGTGTCAGATCCAGAAAAGGAACCACTGGGTAGTTGCATTTCTCTGAAGGATGACATGGCTTCAGTGCAAAGGATAGAAGCAAAGTACTTGACCTTCTCCCTGGTAAGGTTTAGGGTGTGACAGGCATTCAACAGCAAATGCCTCTCAGACTCCAATTTCAGGAGTTGACACCATGAATTATTTAGAATGGTGCTCTGGTTAGACATCCTTGCGCTCTTATTGGAAGGGGATAAAGGGAGCCAAAATCAAATTTAATTTAACGTACTCATAATAGCTGAAATTTAAAATAACATTTAACGTGTCGGTCATTGTCCATAGCACTTTCTATATTAACTCCTTTTATATGCTAGTGTGAGCTTGTGAAATATATATTTAATCTTCATCCCCATTTCCTGGCAAACAACTCCTAAAATTCTTGGATCCCAAAGCAGTAGTGCCTTTTTGTATGCTAATGAGTTGGGTTGACCCAGTAGCTTCTGGGTGGGGACTGGTCACCAAAAAGACCAAAGCAGGACTTTAGAATATTGGAACTTTCAGCCTCATCTCCTAAACTGGTGGGAAAGGGAGAGAGGCCGAAGGTTAAGTTGATCACCAATGGCCCAGGATTTAATGAATATGCCTGTGTAATGAAGTCTAAATAAAAACTCAAAAGGACATGGTTGGAGAGTTTTGGGTAGTTGAACAAGTGGAGGTTGCCAGAGGGTGGGACTCTCTCTCCCATATTTTGCCTTATGCATGTCTTCATCTGTATCCTTTGTAATAACTTTATAATATACTTGCAAATGTGTTTCCCTGAGTTTTTGTGAGCCACTCAAGCAAATTAGTCAAACCTGAGGAAGGGGTTTTATGAACCCCAATTTATAGCCAGATGATCAGAAGCACAGTGAAACAATGCAGGGGGTACTGCACCCTCAACCCATGAGATTTGACACTCTCACATAGTGTCAGACTTGAGTTAACTTAGAGAATACCCAGCTGGTGTCTGTTATTGCAGAATTGCTGTTGAGGAGGAATTCCCACACTTTTTGAGAGAAGACTTCTGTGTTGATTGTGGTGTAAGAATGGAGCAAGGTGGGCACAGTGGCACATGCCTGTAATCCCAGCAGCTTGGACGTCTGAGGCAAGAGGATTGCAAGTTCAAAGCCAGCCTCAGCAATTTAGCAAGGCCCTAAGCAACTCAGTGAGACTCTGTCTCTAAATAAAAATACAAAAAAAGGGCTGGGGATGTGGCTCAGTGGTGGAGTGCCCCCGAGTTAATCTGAGGTACCAAAAAACAACAACAACAACAAAAAAGGAACAAACATGGTTTGACTTTCCAGTAAGTAGGTATTTCACAGATAGGGAAACCAGGATACTCAGCAGTTGAGTAATCTGCCCAAGATCACAGATATTGACAAAACTGGAATTTGAACCCTGGCATGCTCCAGAGAGTTCAAGCTGCTAACCACTGGGGGAGAAGAAACAGCTTGGTTTTCATTAGTCCAGCTTCTAAGGAGAGAAATCAACACAATAGGCGATTTTGAAGACACTTGCTTACCCAGTGCAGCTCACCTTAACATTCCTCGCTTTGGTTTTCAGTGCTGGCACTGCCAAAGGAGATGCCTGCAACGGAAGAGACTTTGACCTTCAGTTTCCTCCTCTTAGGTCAGAGTTGAGGTCAATCCAGAAACTCAGTTGGTGATGTCACAGCTGGTAATTGTGCTTCTCCCTCCAAGTTCATGGCTTTACCACCAGCAACACCAGCTCCTGGAGAGGAAGTGGAGGGCAGGGGGATTTCCATCAAGCTGTCACAGTCCAGGGGAAGAGTTTTGTACTTTTGGCTGAAGGGGGGCCCAGACGGAACTCAAAGGCTCCTAGGCGAAAAGACCAGAGCCCTAACTCCATAAACTACTAGAATAAATGTGGAACAATGGGTGCAAAACAAGACTTTCATTCCTAGCTTGTGCTCAGCAAGTTGGAAAACTTTTTCCAAATGCAGAGTTGAAGCTAAAAAGAGCGGCTGCCTCTCCAGGGTAACCTAAAAATGCAAAGTGGTCAGGAATGGCTAGCAAACAGTGTCATAGTCTAAAATGCTTGCAACCAAGGAGCCATAGCTTATCAAGAATCAGTCCTCCTTGGGATTTTTCTCTACAGGATGGGTTTTTGGTTTTAACTCATCCCGACCTCCACTCCCAAACAGCCCTGAAGCCATGGTAGTTGAGGCAGCAGGACTCCCTGTGTGACAGCAAAGCTCCTCAGATGTTGAGAGCCAGAATAGCTCCGTCTGTTCCACTTGCTAGTCTCCAGGGAACTCCTTTACAGGCAAGGTGAGCTTTGGCTTCCATTTAGTGACATGAATACTCATTTCTTATACATGAAAACCAGGGGGTGGCCTCTCAAAACCATAACTAGGCTGATTGATTAAGTCCCTTTAGACAAGGTAAAATGAATATTTAGTTGAGGAGCAATGAATTGCTTATGCCTGAAAGCCGACTTCAGAGAGAAGCATAAACTGCTTAGGAAAGAAATGGAAAGATCTGAACCTTTGTTATATTAAAATGACTCCAAGACCAGCAAGGTTACAGTCTGCACAGCTGAAGACCAACTGGGGATCGGCTACATATGGGAGGGAGAGTGCTGGTTAGTATTCTTGTCCTGCTGGTCTCGTCTTTTAAATTATATATTTATTGTTGTTGTGCCTCCTAATTATATAGCATGGGCACATGCATTTGACTCAGCTATATAGAGCTCTTAAACTTTTAATGTCTTCCAACTAGGAATTTTAAGAGCCCTAATCCATCTATTCTTGTCCATTACTCAGAATGCTGGACAAATATGGTTTTGCTCAGCCCAAGATGGATGATAAAAGTACTGTAGTGTTTATAAAACATGATTCCAGCTTCATAGAGCTGCAGAAGTTATATATTGTTGCTCATTTGTTTTTGATGTCTCAGATCCCAGGGCAATGTCATTAAACGATGATATCTTCATGACTTCCTTATGGGAAGCAGAGAAACCACTTTAATAGAGTAGTATTTATAAACAGAGGGCTCCAAGAAAGTAGAAACTTCTCCTTACACTCCCTCTCTGCGTTCTTCTATTTCTCAAGAAACTCCCTGTATGTGAGTTTGGTACAGAGCATTAGCTCTGGGTTTCTTCCTGGCGATTTTTCTTACTAAATTTTAATGATTGTCTGATCTTTGAGAAAATCCTCTTCAGTTTCAATTAAATGAAGGGATATTGATAAGAATGATCTTGCTCCAGATCAGCCAGTACCCAGGGTGCACATAAGGGTTGCTCTATCATAGTGGTAAAGAGCACTGATTTTGAAATCACCATGAGGTTTGAAGTTACCTCTGCCATTTATATGAGTGACCTGGGGGAAACTTGTTGACTATCCAAGCCTCAGTGGTGTCATCTATAAAATGGGTGATAGTAACATCTAGCTCATAAGATTGATACGAAGATTGAGATCATACATTTTAAGACCTTAGCACATAATAAATGCTCAATAAATAGTAACAATTCATTCAACAAGTATTTCCTCAGCACTGACCCTGTATTTTGTATTTGAATTCCTTTGACACCTTGGAAGAACCTTTTAACACCAGTGTTAAAAGTGCTGTGAAGGGCTGGGCATGTGGCTCAGTGGTGAAGCACTTGCACAGATGTACAAGGCCCTGGGTTCAATCCCCAGCACTATGAAAGAAAGAAAGAGAGAGAGAGAGAGAGAGAGAGAGAGAGAAAGAAAGAAATGTGCTGTGAATTACGTGGTGGGCAAGGGGAGTCTTCCTTTCATAAAGTTTATAATCCAGTAGAGAAAATAAGAAAAAGCAAATAAGAATTTACTCTTGGTTGTGGTTAGGGTTTTTTTTGTTTGTTTGTTTGTTTGTTTTTAAAGGACAGAGTAATAGGATAATTTAAGACTGGGGCTAATTTAAGACGGACAAGGAAGACCTCTCTGAAGTTTCATTAGCAATAGCCAATAATATCAATACAACTATCTAAGGACCTTCTGGCCACAAATAATGACCAGGACTTCTCTGAATTATTCACTTATCAGCGAGGCAAGCCTCAACATCTCATTTTCAGCCAAGAAATAAAGGGGATGCCTCTAAAGCCAGGATGAAAACGCTTCTGGTTGTAGGATTCATTTATCAAGGAGACTGCAGGATGGATTTCCACTGAGATAATCAACGGAAGGAGCAGGGGTTAATTGAACTGTGAGCTGCTGTTTAATCAGTTTCCACCCTGGATAGTGTGAGAGGAGGGCAGCTCCCCTTCCTTCTGACCATTTTATTGAAGACGAGGGAGTCGGTAAAACTGAATCAAGGCAAGCTTTGGACATGATAACTTTTTTTTTTTTTCCTTGCTTGAGAAATGCAACCCCAGGCTTAAGTAGGCAGAGGAACAAGCTGGAGTCAGTCGGCTTCCTCCAGAAGACTTCACCTGACTTCCCACCCACAGCTGGAGGAGCCCCTCCTCCTTGAAATTCCCACAGCACCAGGGAATCTTCTTGAATCATTTCCTGTTTCTTTCTGTCTGTCTCTCATCAAACTGTGACCTCACAGGCTTTGTCATCTCCCCTAGGTCTCCCACAGTGTCTAACCCATAATAGATGCTCTGTAAATGCTTGTCTGGCAGATGACAGTTTTAATTTTTAATTCCAGAATTTGTATTTGAATTCCTTTGACACCTTGGAAGAACCTTCCCCCTTTAACAAAGCAGAGAATCTCAATTGGTTCTTGGTGAGTAGAGGCAGCAATTTGGGGGGTCACCACATCTTAGGGACTTCATTCAGCCAGTTGATACCCTCATTGCTAGCAGGCTCCCCAAGGCTGTCTATGATGAGTAAAATGTCAGCTTGGGGGATTTTAGTTAAGAGGTTGCCTTTCGTGTGCTGAACCCAATGTGGAAGGGTTTCACAGCAAAGATCCAACAGGCTGCTTAGGTAAGTCAACAGGAGGACTGAGGGGAAAGTTTCATTAAGAAAAGCTATACTGAGCTCGACAGGCTGAGCCAGGAGGATTGCAAGTTCAAAGCCGGCCTTAGCAACTTAGTAAGACCCTGTCTCAAAATTTTAAAAGGCTGAGAATATGCCTCAGTGGTTAAGTGCCCCTAGGTTTAATCCTTAAAAAAAAAAAAAAAAAAACTATGCTAATCTTCCCCTTGCCAGCACAGTGGCCTGAGAGGACAATGTCTGTTGATGACTTGGTCCAAAGAGATTGCACCTGTGGCCCACCCATCTGCCTCCTGTCCAAGGAATGACCCAAGATAATCAATTCCTGCTTTGCATAAACAACACCTGAGGTTCAGAAAGAAGCAGAGACACTTTGCCACTGGTCCTCAGTTTTGTCCTCTCACCTCCCCATCAGGATATAGACTTTGCCAATAGGGTGGTGGGTAGATGATTTGACCCGTTTCTGTGATTCTTCAGCTGCTGTAATAGGCCTGACTTTTCTGCGGTACTGTGCACTTTTTCTCATCTGTGACCTTGCTGGATCCCCATAAAAATCCTGTGAGTGGGATGTGCTTTCACAGAGGGGTCTCCAGGGGCCTGGAATTCACGGCTCCGTAATGACAGAGCAAGGATTAAGCCCTCACTTGTTCAGTCTCCAAGCCTGGGCTTTTCCTGTAGAGAATCACAGAATAAAGGTAGCAAGAAAGAGGTCAGCATTGACCCTCTTCAGATGGCAGTTAGGGTAAGACTCATAGCAGCAGCATTACTTCTTACAGATCCCATTTGTTAATGGCCTACCACTTCCAGGCACTTCCAATTTGTTAGACCAGCAGAGACTCTCCTGGCCCAGGGAGTGTGCCCTAGAGGTACCATTGATTTGAAGGAGCCGTTATTATGGCTCTTAATGGGGCGGGGAGCTCTGCTACCCAGGGAGGGCTATACAAGAGGCAGCTTCTAGGTGATCAATAAGCTCAGCTGGATGGAAAAGCTGCAGAGTTGCTACATGACACTCCTCCATAGGTGAGGGGAACTGGCTCAAGGAAGGTGGACAGGCCAAGGAGGGAGAGCTCAAGTGACCCTGCATTTAGGCCACTGATCTTGAGAGCTTAGCAATCTTCCCTAGGAGTTGGGAGAAGAGCCTTTTTGAAGGTGGAATTGATTTCCTTAGACTCCACTATGGTGTCCGGCTGCTAAGTCTTGGTGTTAGTTGCACAGGGACAGAAGGAGCCTGCATAACAGTGGTGCCCTGGCTTTGGAGACCAAGTTGGGTCCCAAATTGCTCTGTCCATTACTGACCTGTGCCCTCACTCCAAGTCTCCTTCCTTTGGCGAGAAATGAGGGGCTGGTTCTGGCTGCCCGGGACGGTTGCCCCTGATGCACTCAGTGCTCTGGGGTTAGTAGAGAAGCTTCTGAGTTGGTGAGAAGAGTGCGGCATGGTTGGGACTGCCTGGGTGTGATGCCTCCAAACTCCACTTGGGACCTGTGTGATGCTGGGCAGGTTGTTTAACTTGGATGCCTTACCTTCTTTCTCTAAAGCCATGTTCTCAACCTCAGCACTGCTGACATTCTGAATCTTTTTCTTTTTTTGGCCTGGAGCTGTCCTGTGCACTATAGGATGCCTCATAACACCCTCTTCTCACCACCAGTTGTGACAACCAAAAATGTCTCCAGAAATTTCCAGATATCCCTTGGGGATCAGGTGTCACCTCAACAGAGAAATACTGCTAAGACTGAATATAGTTCCCAACTCATAGGATGGTTGTGAGGATTTAATAAGCATCTCTCTGTGAGGAACCTTGCATTGTTTCTGGCATACAGAATATTAGTTGTCATTTTTTTTTCAAGCATGTTGAATGCACTAATTTTGTTTGCTTTTGCTAAAGTGGGAGCCTCTCATACAGGGGAAAACCATGGCCCAAATCTCAAGAGTGACAAATATTTGTCACAAGGCTCTTCTTGGTGACTAAGAGTTTGTGTGTGGAGCTAGGAACATGTGGTGGAATCTGGAAAAGACCCCCTGACACTTTGCTCAGTTATGGCTTGATTGTCCCCAGGACAAAGCTGTCTGGGTGCGGGGGTGGCGCGGATTGAGATCAGACTGCTACCCCTGAACTCAGGCCCACCCCTGCCAGAGTGACAGCAACAGTGTGGATTCAAAGCTCCAGGCCCCCAGGGAGCAGTTCTGTGGATATTGGACCGGGCTTGTTACAGCCGCCAAGTCAAGAGCCACAGGGATGGCAGGTGTTTTGTGTTTTGCTGGTGTGTCATGTAAACATACTTTGTGGTCAACTTGCTTGTTTTTAAAAAGACCTAAATGGTTTTTGCAGCTTTGGCTGTTTGGATCTGCATGTTGGACTGGGAGGAAATGATTAAGAAACACAACCCAAGTAAACCTGAGAGGTGCCACACCAGCCTCATTAACCTACCACTCACCAAACACCAGCTCTGTATAAGGCAGAGAGGAGATTGGCGGATAAGAGTCCTCATCGGGGGAGGAGTTTAGTGGGGGATGCGAGCATATCATGGATAGTTGTGAAGAAATTTGTAATCAGTGCTTCAAATGATGATGGAGCAATGCTGATAGCCTTCATTTACTGCATCTGGTACCCATTATGAGTGTGTTACTTGAGCCAATTCATTCAATCCCTCATCCTCTCTGAAAGGTAGATACGCTGTCCAGCACATAAATGGGGACCTTGAAGCTTTTGATGATTAGAGAGTGATCCCAATCCCAGTCACCCAAGTGGGTGGAAGAGATTCAAGGCGTCTTGTGGAAGGTACAGTGAGTGTATAAGACTGGATGTCAGGCAGAGCTGTGACTGAGAACTGGGGAGGTTGTGCAGAGCACAGAGGTCCCTAGACAGAGGGAACAGTGTGAGCAAAGACCTGGAAGCCAAGATGTGTGTGTTGGAGAATAGCAAGTAACCCTGTTTGGCTGGGAGCTTCAGATATATAACGAGGAGGAGGAGGAGCAGGGGAGATAACACAGGAAAAGGGAAAACTTTCCCACATCTTTTATCCAGATGTTAAGAAGCCTGCCAGAGTGCAGGACAAGAGTTTTCCAAAACTGATTTTATAAATCAGAAATCGAGTGTGTCTGTTTCCCAGCTCATCTTGACCACAGCCCCTGAGTCCCATTACTCCTCTTGCTGATTGAAAGCTGGACCTCAAAAATGAGCCCATTTGCTGTCCCAGCAGTAAGAGTAACAGAAGAGGACCTGACCCAAGCCAATGTAGGTCGAAGGGCATGAGGAACCTTCAGTCGGCCTTACTTATCCTGTTGAATTTGGCTTCTGAGTTGGTTGGTTCTTCCATGGCCCTGAGCAGAGCATTTCAGGCCAGAGCCATCCCAGTACAGATCAAAGTTGGGACTGGCAAACTCATTAAATGAGACCATTGAATTTGATCTTGCCAAAGCAGGCTTCTCCACTGTGGAAGTAGGGAGCAGCATAAAACAAGATGAGATAAAAGCATCCCAGAACATTTTTTTTTTTTGGGGGGGGGGGGGGGTTTAAGTCTAACTTGATATGTTTAATTTCCAGTTTGGGCCTTATCCAATGACAGCTCAATTCTCAGATGTCTAGTGCTTTTCTGGTGCTTGCTTCAGGTGCTTCTAGAGCATCGAGAAAGATTTCAATCATGTGACATGCTTGATATTGCAGACCACCCTACAGCTCATTTTCATCTGGATTGAACACCCTAGGGTCCAGCCAAATTCTGCTGACAGCAAAATGTGAAAGATCATCAGGGGCTTAGCTAATAACTTGGGTGTTTGTCCTTTTCCTGACCCCAGTGTTATGAAGGAATTTTCTTGTCACTTCAGAAGATAAACTCCATGAACATTATTGCAAAAGTACGTACAGGGTCATTTATAGTTAGTGATTTGAGGTCCACTATTTTGAAAGTGAGCTAGGAAGTGTCCCATGAGGAGAGAAAATTAAATAGGAAAAGAGCTTGGAAATACTGAAGCTATAAGGTTAGGTTTGGGGAGAGATTGAATTTGGCCCTCAAAGTGTAAAACAGGCCTTCTAGTCAGAAAAACCATCCCTACAATTGAGGACACGCTCTCACTGAAAACTTTTTTTTTTTTCTCATGGTGCTGGGGATCCACCCAGGGCCTCTCACATGCTCGGCGAGTGCTCTACCACTGAGCTATGCTTGCAACCCCTTTGATTGAAAACTTTAAAACTTTTTTTCCCCTTCTTCTTTAGAGTAGGAAAATGAGTACTTGCTGTGAGGAGAGCTATTAGTAAACCCAGCAAAGGCTCACATTCCAGGCAAGTATGTGTGCAGAAGTGTCTACGACAATTCAGTGCAGACAACTGTGGATTTGGATCCAGAAAATTCTGGGCTGAAGTTTGCCCCCTCTGTGACCAGAGTGAATCATTGTATTTTCTTGGAGCTCTCCGTCTGTGGTGTGAAGAGGTTGGCCTAGATTCTCCAGGGGCCTTTCGGTCTCTGATAATGTTTCTGGACCCCACAAGGACACTGTGAAATCATTTCTCTAAGGTCAAGCCCTGTAATTAGTATCCTCAGGAAAGAAACAGCCCAGGATGGAACTGGATGTGCTCTCTGAAGGCCCAGCTGAGTCGCAGGACTGAGGGCCATAGTTTTTCTATTAGCATGAACTGTGATTACTGTACTTAGAGTTTTGCTTTCCCCTGCCCTGAAGATGAGTTCTGTGTGCTTTTGGCTGACCTAAAGCACTTGACAGCTGTGTCCAGGCCCTGGCAGGCCAGCACTGTGGCGAGATCCAGCTCTGAGGTGACTTCATACAGCCAGTGTTTGAAGCCTGTCTACCCAGACTTGGGTATTTATAGCTGGGGAGCAGCTAGAAAGAGAAAAAAATTAAATATGCTACACCCTTCTTTATCCTATGTGGGACAGAGACAGGCATTGTAAGGAATTTAGAAGGCGGTCCTGTATAATCCAGCAAGATATTTTTAAATGCTGTTTGTTGCAGTTGGCAGGGCCGGTTTTTCAAAGAGGAGGGAAAATTAGAGTAACTGAGGGTGACAGGCTGCCAGGAATTCTGAAGGCCGAGACGTGGTGCTTGGTGCTCTGAGGTGTACGGGACTCTAACTTCCTTCCTAGACCCCAGGCTTGAGCAGGACTTGGGAAGGTGGGATGGAAGCAAGGTAAACGGGGTGGATTGTGTGGCCCCCTTCCCCACCAGCCCAACCATCTTCCAGATCCTAAGCTGAAAGTCAGCTGAGGGCTAGTGCCTGGTGTCCAGGAACGAGTTGCTTCGTGAAAACTGGGGACCCGGTGGTTTTTTCTTCAACTCATTTCTGTAGCTGGCTAAATCAGCTTGTACTTGGAGACTCAACTTGGAAGCAAGTTGCTTGCAGCTGTTCTTCTGGCCTTAATCCTCCCAGGACACGTCACACAGGCCAGAACTGTGCTGGGACCTAGCTGAATAGCAGGTGACGGGGCCTCAGGGGTAGAGCTGCGTGAAAAGACATCAGGATGACCCCTCGCCTGTCCAGTGGATGCTCAGAAAGTGTCCTAGGCAGTGTTTTCTACCCTCTTGGTTCCCCGCTCACACACACTGGGGTTTGAATGCATGGGGTGCTCTACCACTGAGCCACATCTGGAGCCCTTTTTATTTATTTACTTATTTATTTTTGTTTTGAGACAGGATCTCACTAAGTTTCCCAAGCTGGCCTCCAACTTGTGATCCTCCTGCCTCAGCTTCCTGGGTTGCTGGGATTACAGGCATGCACCACTGTGCCCAGCTCACTTTGGTCTTTAAGGAGAAGACAGTGTTTAGGGTGGTGGGCCTCTGGATTAGGAGCAGGGGAGAGACTCAGAGTGTGGTTTGTTCATTAACAAATTTCGACTGAGGATTTACTGTGTACCGGGACTGTTCCAGATATTGGCAATAAAACAAATAAATAAAAGATCAGAAGAAGAGAGAGTGCTGGCCCTGCGGATAATGAGGAAGAGCAGGCCACATGGAGGCCAGCGTGGCAGGAGAAGATAACTCCAAGTGGAGGGAATAGCAGGTGTGGCTGGGGCGGGGGGCAGCATGCAGAGGGGAAATGGTGATGTGGTTAGGTAGGGCCTCGAAGGTCGTGGTATAAATCTAAGCTGGGAACCATTGAGGGACTTCAGCAGAGTGACACAATTTGGTTTGCACTTTAACCAGGCCATTCTCTCCACTCTGTGGAAATGGACTATAGCATCAAGCTTGGAATCAAGGTGACCAGTTAGGAGGTTTTTTAAAATAACCCAGGTGAGAGAAGATGGGGGCCGGGACCAGGGCGGCCGTGGAGGATCGGGGGTGTGTTCTGAGGTTGGCACCAGTGGCATTTGCCAGCAGCTCGGATGTGTGAGGAATGAGAGGAGAATCAGCATGACAAGTTTCCCATCTGAGTAACTGAAAGAAGGGGAGAGCTGTAGACCGAAATAGAGACAGTGGCTGTCGGTTGAAGTATGAGAAAGCGGGGCTGAGCCAGAGTCCCCGTGCCATTTGGGTTGCTTGTTTCAAACTCAGTGCACAGATACCAGATAGGAGGTTGGCTGGGAGGCAAGGCCACCTCGAGCTTCGTTAAGCATATGGTGGGTTGAAACTTTGCCTCCTGTCCCCTTCCAGTGGGTGGGCACAGTCCATCAGGGCTGGGCCGAGACTCAGGCAGCGAGATTCCATGGTCGGTGTTGCCATCCCTTCAGCTGATGGCCTGAAGAGCCCCTGAGCTCTGCTTGCTGGCGTCCGTGCAGGCAGCCAGCAGCCTTCAGTGACCATCATCAGCTCTGTCATTTCCTGTCATTAGCATGGGGTCTGCTTAATTAGGTCCACTTGTTCTGTGAATCACTGTGACTTTGCATGAATGTCCTTTAATTTTGGAAGAGCAAGACCATTTCCAGGCAGGTTCGGCTCCTTGGAGATCAGCAGGCCCCGGGCCTGGCGTAGGTCTCAGAATGGCGTGGGAGTAGCCAAGGGCCCTTGAGGTGGCTTGGTCCTTGCCCCTCAGGAGGGGCGGGGCACCGAGTGGCCGAGGGGAGAAAGCTGAGGAGTGCCCACTGTCTCACTGACGACCAGCTCCCTGGTGTCTCTGAGCTTCGGCTTTCCTCCTGCGTTCCCTGGGGTGGCTGTAGTTTCTGTCTCACAGCGTTGTCCCTTTGGGTGGCTGTCATTCCACATTAGAATCATCTAGACAGCTTGAAAATAAAAGCGTGTGCCTGTCTGAAGGTCCTACCTCCAGAAATTCTAACTGAATGGTCTGGAGAAGGGCCCGGACCGTGTGGGTAGAGCTCTCAGGAGCGTCTGGTACACAGGGCGCTCAGACATTAGCTATTATTAGTGGTGAAAGCATCATTGTCCTGGAGTGCTCATTTTGTCGCCCCACCCAGGATGGTGGCTTTCCTTCACTTCACAGCTATGCTGCTCTGGCTCACGCCTCATCTGTAGTGATCTCCATGGAACCCCAAGAGAAAACTGAATTGCCTGGGAAGGGCAGAGTTAGGCTTGCATGGCAAGGCACCCCATAGTCATGATTCTTACCCCACTGGTAAATGCAGTGGGTATTATTAATCCCATCTTTAATGGGAGGAAACAGAAGCCCAGAGAGGTTAAGGAACTTGCCCAAGGTCACACTGGTCATACTGGATAAGACTAACAAACCTAGGCAGCCTTCCTCCAGATTCTCTACTGCTCAACCACACGGTCTCTCCCCAGCCAGAGAACCAAGAGGTTCAACTCTCAGTCCCAAGATGAATGGAGCCTTTACAAAGGTACCAGGCCCTGGGCTGTGGGCCTCCCGCGTGTTATGTAATTCTTATCATCTGTATTCTTCCTATTGCTATTTTATAGCTGAAGAAACTGAGGTCAAGGAAGTCCATGTGATGTAGCTAGTTCAAGAGAGCCGTTGTGCTCCGGAGTTCGCAGTCGCCCTGCTGTCCCCTCCTGTCCTCAGGAGTGATCTGGGTGGAGACTAAGCATATGCAATGATTTCCTGAGCAAGAAATGAATGGGTTGGTCCCAGGAGTGAAGGTGGCTGAAGCAAGGCCAAGCATCACTTGCTGCTTCTCAACAAATGTGCCCATTTAGGTGCCTTAAAATAGCAACGCCACTCGGTGGGGTGCCAATGGGACACACAGCCCGCAGTGTAGGTATTTGTTGCTCTGCTTGTTTAAAAATGTATCCCGTGAAGCACATTGCTTCTCTCTGTTGTTGTGAATGAAATACGCTCTGAGAAATTGTGTGTATCGGTTGCTTAAAATAGTTCAAGAGGAAGAATGTTTGGAAGCTTCTCTCTCTTTCAGTCTGTTTCCTCTGGATTTATGACACCTCAGAGAGTGCTGGGCCTCTTCTTGTTTACCCTTCTGGCTTTTCCTTTTTACCATATTTGAGCCCTTGTGTCATCGTAAGCCAAAGGCATTTGTCACCAGAAAAAGTGGCAGCCTTCCCTAGGTAATTTAGTTGGGGCCCTTTAATATATTCTTTTTTTTTTCCCCTTTTTAAAAGGAAAAAATAAAAATAAAACCTGAGAGCCCTTTTGCTTGGGAACTGGCCATCTCTCACTCTTTCTCTCCCAACTGCAAAGGTTCCAAGTCATAGCAATGGCATCTGCTCCAGAGTGAGAACTTTTTCTTTCTTACTTTGTACTGAGAGCTGCCCTGGGACACTGTGGGTGTCCTTGCAGCTTCATCCTCTGGTGCCCAGGAAATCTAACATGCAGTGAGAAAATCTGCAGAGTTGCTCTCTTCAAGAACGTGGCCCCTCGCTATGTGCGACTAATGAAGTTTAAATTTAGTAAAATTCAGGAAGGATGAAAAGCCATCTCCTTCATCACGCAAGTCACATTTCTAGTGTGCCCATTGGCTACCATATTGGGTTGTGCAGATGTGGAACATCTCCATTATCACAGACAGTTCTCTGGGCCAACGTGACCAATAGATTGGGTCACCAGTCAGTCGCTTGGGACCAGCTATCTGAGCTCTTACAGGTCTGAAATTTTTAACCATTCCTCAGCTTCTTAGAAGCTGTTTTCAGTAGCAGGAAGACTTGTGGAAGTAGAGATCAAGGCCATTGACTCTTGCGGCTCTAACCTTTGGAGCCCTGATGTGAGGACATGTGTTATGATTTCCAAGCTGTGTGTCCTTGTCTAGAGTAACTCATTTCGCTTCTCTGAAATAGTTGCCTTATTAGTGAAATGATGATTTTTAAAATACCTTATCAGGACTGTTTGAAGATTAAAAGACAGAATAGCCGGATGTGCATAGAAAGCACAATGTCTGATACATAGTAAGGATTCATGTGTTACAATGTTTCACATGCATTTTTCCATTTGAGCCACAAAGTGTCTTTCAGAGGTAGATGCCCTTGGCATTGCTGCTAGGCTCTTCTGGTCTTTCCTTGGGGCCTTGTTGAATGACTTTTCCGTCTCAAAGCAGAGGTTATTTGTTTGTCTGAACCAGCAGCTCTTCCGAGCTCCCTTTCACTCAGAACTGCCTGTTCTGCCCCCACTGGAGGTCAGCACTTTCCAGAGGCATTTTGCCTGAAGCCAGCCTGTTGGTGTCCACTTGGAGACTGGCCACCAGGAGTTACTGCCAGAATCTGGAATCTGGGGCTTTTAGAACATGAAGTTTACCCAGAAGGTTCAGGTTCTAAGTGCTTCTTGTTGTCTGAGGTCCTTTTGCATCCTTTGCTATGAGGGCTGAGCCTAACGGCCCTTGGTGCGATCTTGACACAGATGGCTTTGGGTAGAGTGTCCTTGAGAAGAGTGAGGATGAAGAGAGGCCTCTCTTGAGCTGTAGAGGGGACTGAGAGGATAGTCAACCATACCTGGAGCCTGGGTTCAAACCTTAACTCTGCCACTCACTCACTTAGGTCGTACAGCTGATTACTTAGCTTTCCTATGCCTCAGTTTCCTCCTCTGTAAGATGGGGAGAATTCTGGGACCTACCTAGCAGAGTGGTTGTGGGGATTAACCATCCTCATCATCATGGTTTCCTAGTAACGGCATGTGGCCTGTGTTCTCTGTCATGCGTTATTTGCATTTTCTACTTGACCATGTAATATCTGTTTAATCAAAAAAAAAATTGATCCAAAGGTGGTTAGCACTTAAAGTGAATGTGTAAATTAATTTGCATATCATGAACTCTACGTGGTCCTTTTTTTTCCCCCTTTCTCTTCCTCCTTTGCAGATGGTGAAGATAAAAGCATGACAGTACATTTGTCATTTCAGTACCTTGCATGGTGACCACAGCCTGCTTCCCTCCTGCTGATTTGGGCTGGGTAACAAGCACACCCCAGCACACAGTGTGCTCAGAGCTGGATTATTTCTATAGGATTTGTTTGTGGTGTGAAGTGCCCATGTGTGTATGCAATTGCCGCTCATTTTCCCACACCCAGAATGTGCTAAATCTGCCATTTGTAATGAACTCCAAATAACTTGGAACCATTTGTAGGGAATTCAGTAATTTTGATCACAGTCGTTACAAGAGTTGGGTTTAAATTGGGGAAACCCAAGTGCCACTGAGAAATGACGCTATCCCCTCTCTACTTCTGTGCATGGTTCTACTGAGGGAGGCCCTACTCACAGAGAAGCTTCCAGAAGAAGAAGGGAAGGATGTGAGGCCAGGATATGACATCACATTTGTGGAACAGTGGGGCCCTCCCAGGCTGACCACTCGCTGTCCTCTGTGGGGCTTCCCTGGAACTGACAGATCTCTCGTGGTAAATGGGTAACTCAGACTCTTCTTGCCAAATAGTTGCTTTGTTTGCTATCTGTGCTGCAGCCTAGTCCTCTATCAGCACAGGCCCAAACCTCTAAAGGGTCCAGCATGTGTGGACCTGCAGCAGGACTCTGCACAGCTCTTCCTCCTTCCTGAAACCCAGGAGGCCCTAAGGTCTGCCATTTCCAGGTCTGACTGCTTACAGAAACATCTAGAGGCACTCAAGAAATTTACATTCTGGAACTTCCCCTAGCTACGTTAAGCTAAATCCACTCGAGGGAGGCAGAGAGAGGAGCTGGACAATGTTGTTTCACTGCTCCTGAGACGGTTCAGATCCCTGGGAGTCAGAGTTTTTTCTGGGCTCCTCTAAGATTGTACATCAGGCAGAGATCCCCCTTGAGGGGGCACAGCTTGGGAAAGGCCAGGCCAAGAGAGGCTGGGAAGACGCGGCACTGAAGGCTGGCCTTTTGAGGGTCTCCTCAGGAGCAGGATGGACACCCACTCAGAGCGACTTGCCCAGGGGCAGATGGAGAGCAGGGCTGCCTTGGAAAACGTAACGGAAGCCAATGATCTCGTGTAGTCTTCTCAGACCTGAGATATTTGTTGAGTGCCTTCTATGAGATAAGCAAGGTTCTAGTGATTTTCCTGAGTTAATCTCATGGAGTCCTCATTACAACCATCAGCTTGAGGTTCTATATCCCATTTTACAGATGAAGAAACTGAGGACTAAAGAACATTGAAATGACTTGTCCGAGGTCACTCACGAGCAGGTAGAACCAGCAGTTGAGGAAAGTGCTATCAGGCTTCAAAGCCCAGACCTTCTGTGCTGATCATTATACTCAAATCATTAGGCTATTGGAAACGAGTGAAGTAAGACTCTTGTGTTGTAAGTAGGATGCTGTGTGCCCCCTCAAGGCACTGCCCACTGACCCTTCCGGCCCTGGCTTTCAGAGCCTTTTCACGGCCCTCAGACCCAGGCTGAGATCAGCAGCCAGTGAGCTCTGCTGTTCCCTGGGGCTGGGTTCTGATGGTCTGCTGTTTCTCCTCACCCTTCCCCTTCCCTACCAACCCTGCAGGCAACTCTTCCCCTGCCTCTTTGGAGGCCTGGTGCCTGACCCTCCTTAGTAAATAAGTCAGTTCCTGGGGGTGCTGCTGTCACTACTGACAGACAACAGCACAGACTTCGTCTGAGCTGGCACTCATCTTCTCTGGGCACTCTGGCTGCTTGGATGGCTGTCACAAGGGCTGGGGCAGCAGGGCTTTGGGTTGAGGGTGTGCATGTGCAGCTGGGCTGCCCGGGTTCCGGTCCTGGTTCCACTTCCTCCCTGACCAGTGACTTCACATTTCTGTGCCTCAGTCTCCTTGTCTATAGGATGGAGGTAATGCTGCCTACCTTGTTCTGATAGTTGCGGGAATTCAATGAGTGGTATGTTCTAAAATGCTTGAAATAGTCCTGGCGCATGAGTGTCCAGGAGTTGGCCATCATGGTGGTTACTAGAGGAGGAGGGGCGTGCCTTTGGTGACCTTTCCCTTGGAATAGGAAGGGAACCCACCCATGTGCTAGTGCAGCTGACTGTTACAGGGCAAGATGGGGGCTTTGGAAACAAATCTGAGTTTAACCCCCACTTACCGCTGCTTTTTAAATGTGACCTAGGCAGGTGTCTTAGCCTGATTGTTTTGTTTTTTAGTCTGTCAAAAGTAGTACTTGCTTCATGGGGCTGAAACGCAGAAGCAAAGCTTCTTACAAGGTACCTGGGCTCAGCTGGCAGCAAATGGCTGGGAGGAAAAATAGGAATTGAATGAACTGTAGCAATACTGTAGTGAAAAACTCGGCTCAAAAGATTATGTGTACAGGGCTGGGGCTGGGGCTCAGTGGTAGAGGGCTTGCCTAGCACGTGTGAGGCACTGGGTTCCATCCTCAGCACCACATAAAAAAATAAACAAACAAATAAAGGTACTGTGTCCACCTACAACTAAAAAACTAATTTAAAAAATAGATTATATATACAGTTTTTATGAAGTTAAAGACAAAAAAAAAATATCAAAGGAGTGTATTATACAGATAGTAAGTACAGTATAAAAGGAAAAGTCAGGGTATGGGGAAAATAGGGGATGGTTATGGCTCCTGGGCAGAGTGAAGGGGAGGGAGGACTCCAGGAGGAGGAGCATATGAGTTAGGTGTAGATGGTTGTTGAGGCTCTAGCTTTGTTTTCAGAGGTGAGCTTACATTAATGGAACTAATTAAAAGTGGTCATGAGCCAAAGATTATGCTAAATCAGATTCACTCACCTAAGGCTAAAAGTCCATGGTTTCTCAATAGGTGGTAGCTATTTATTATTAGTATGCCATGAGCCACCTGGGCCATGCTGTAAGCCACCATTAATGCCCTTTGAGATTGCCTGTCATTTGTGCAGAATACTCTGAGAACTGAAGTTTTTTCCTCCTCCGGCCACAGTGGCTTCCACATGGGGAACCCAGAACAGTGGGGGTATTTAAGTTGCCTTGTTTCTCAGGTTTGGTGCAGGTCTTAGGCATAAACTCCCGTGTGAGTCTAAACTGGCTGAACAAAGACAGGGCTGTTTTTGTCCTTGCTGTACCAGATGGAAGGCTTTCATTAGAGTCACTTTAGGAGCATTCACGTTAGCCAGGAGATTTTCTTTCCAAGGGAAGGAAACGTTTGGGTTGGACGGGACGGTGTTTGCCTTGGGATGCTCTTAGACCTCTCTGCTTTCATTGCCACCGCCAAGCCCCATGACCTTTGCCTACGGCTTTTCTTTACCCGTAATTCCCTTCTCTTAATGGATGGGAAAGCACAGAGGACATTTGAGATGCCCCCATAACATGCTCCTAGGTCTGTGGCATCGGGCATAAATGACCTTCATGCTGTGCTCCTTTCCTCTGAATTTGACAAAGCAGGGCTGGGGATACAGCTCAGAGGTAGAGTGCTAGCCTACCATGCACGAGGCCCTGGGTTCAATCCTCGGTACTACAAAAATAAATAAATGAGTGAACTTGACAAAGCAGAGGAGACAAGAACATAGACTTTGGAGTTAGGGTGACCTTGGGCTCTTCACTGTGTGGTTTGAGGAAGAGACATTCTTAGCTTTTTCTGTATTTTAAATTGAAGTGCATGTGGTGCAGAATCTTGAGCACACAGCTTGGTGAATTTTCTCCCAGGCACACACTTGTGCAAACTACCCAGGTCACAATGAAGATCTAAAACCCTTCCACCTCAGGAGTTGCCCTCCTGGTCCTTCCCTAGTACCACTTCCCACACGTCCAAGTAACCATCATTCTAACTTTTGTTGCCACCAATTAGTTTTGCCTATTCTTGAACTTCTGAGGGTAGGTACATTATTAAGCCTTTCCAAGCCTCAGTTTCTTTGTGTGTAGAAGTGCAAAGGTAGGGTCGTGCTGTGGTCCAGCTGGGAGAGTCTAATGCGTGGCACATGTAAATCTCTAAAGGCAGATTCGTCCAGCAGGTAATACTGGATAAGGCAAAGCTACATGCCCTCTGTGGTGGCCATTGTTGGCTTCAGGGACTGTGCCTGTCTCTCACCTAGAGAAGCAGTGCTTCCCTTGTGCCAATTGTAATTCACAGTGACTCCTCTCCCTCCGTGCCCTTCCATGACATGTGATTCTCTGAACCCGCTTTCTATCCAGGGGTTCCTACTGAAACCAGTTCTTGTTTAATTCAGCAGAGGAAATGGGCAGGAAAAACTGAGTTCTGCTGCTTTTGCCTCTGTTTCAAAGAGGGTCTGTTTGCTCTATTAGCAAAATAAACAGACGCATTGCTGGATAGCAGACTGGGCTGCCCTTGCTGCCCTGGGCTGGGGGAGGGGAGGGTCCCTGGATGCTGGGTTTGCTGCAGGGCCAGGGGTTGGTTGTTGTGTGGTTTTGTCATAGTAGGAGGGGCTACTTCTAGCTCCTCCAAAACAACTTACAAACAAAAATATCCCTACAGCTATGATCACCTGAAATGCTACAATGATCATTTATTTCCTTAGGTCAAAGTGGAGGAGAGCACCTGAGTTAGTGGGGTGCACTTGGGGAAGGTAAGACTTTACGATGTATGATTCCATTTGGCTTCAATCCAGTGATTTTTATGACATCTTTTCCTGAGGGTAGCAGGCCTTCGTGAAGGAGAAAGTAGGACTGTGCAGTTGGTAGGAGGCTCAGAGAGGTTATGAGGGCAAATTCCCTGAATTTGTGATGTGATCTGGGGCTGTGGTCTGCCCACAGGCCATTCCACACACATTCACCGAACACTTAGTTTATGTCAAGTGCTATGTCAGAATGAAGGTGAGAGGCTACAGTCCCTGCCTATTGGGAGCTTTGAGCAGGAATTGAACAGGAGGTTACAGTGTGTTCCGTAATGTGCTGTGCTTGGAAGATGAGGTCCGTAAGCCACATTGGGGGTATAGGGTTGTCACAGTCCTGCAGGCAGTGTCGTTTGGGTTGAGAGCTGAAAGATAAATAGAAGTGAGGTCCCAGACATCTGAAACACGTGATTCACGTCAGTGCATCCTTGGGACTCTCACTGGGAAACACATTGTTAAGGATCCCTTTTGCCCATCCCTAATGAGGTTTTGCTTTTCCTGAACTACTGGACACTTTTGCTAGTTGGCATGCCATTTATTTTTTTCTGACAACCTTGCAGCTCTGCTACCCCAGGCAATATAATTTTGAAAACAAGGGTCTTCTGATTCTGCAATAAATCTTTGTTTCCCTCTTAAGTAAGTGAGAGAGGCTGGATGGGAGGATCTGTTTAGAAACTGAAGACTTTATTAGTAAGAGTTGGTGAGTCTGAACATAACCCTGCTAACGGAGCTGGAAGGGAGACACACGTCTGTTGTGGAAGAGATACCCACTTGGCATCCTGCGTGTGGCCAGCCAATGCATGGGAGACAGCATGCCAAATTTCTCCAGTTACCATGGGACCCAGACTTAGACAGGAAATCATGGTAGGATGGGAAGGAATCCAAAATATACACGGCTGGTATACAGGCTGCAGTTGGGAAAGAGAGTAAGAGAACAGTCTATCTATTTTCCCGAACGAGGACTGCAACGTCAGATGGGGTTGTTTTTCCAAGACTCCTTACATTTTTATGGACCCGATTTTCAAGCTTTAATTTTTTCCACATTAAGCAATCCTTAGGTGATTTGAAAGTGACCCTTTTATATGTTTGTGGGGAGTACTTCTTAGGGTTGTTGTGTTTGCATTTTTAAAAGTCTCCAAACTAAGAGAACCAAAGCCCCTTCAGCTGGGGAGACTTTTTCAGCCATCTGGAAGGAATATCGGTTTGGGTTCCACTACTTCTGTTCCTTTGCTGGGAGCGACCCATTTGAAATCCAGCACCCCTCGTTTGATGGGGGGGTACCAGTGGAGACAGGCGGGCACTGCTATAAGGCAGCATTCTCGGCTTTCTTGGAAATCTCTGCCACCAAGTCCAGCAACTCAAATTTCTCATTCATGAAGAAGCACATTTGCATTCTGCCCATGAAATTGGTGTTAAAAGAAATTGAAAAATCAGGAAGGGGACTTTTCTTGTGCTTTTGCAGATGTAGCTCTGGAAAAGTTCAGCAGGGGCCTAACTGTGCATAGCTCGGGAACAGTTCCAGGTCTCCAGAGGGACATTTAACAGGTTGCTATTGATAGCATTTTCCATGAACCTCCCAGACATATTTCTTGGAGAGTGTGCTTAATTCTTGATGAAATGAGAGTTATATAGCATGGGGTTTGCACCCTTGTGCCCCATTGACAAATACTGACTGTCCCTCTACTTGGCCGAGAACAATTTATCAATTGACTTCATTGAATTTATTGCCTTTACTTCACGCAATGACATTATAACTACAGCCAGTTTAGGAGAGAGGTGATGACAATAATCCCTGATATAGGTGGGAATGCTTTAGGATTTTTACAAAGTACTTTCACATTCTTTCTTTTTCTGATATTACAGTTGTTATGGCCACCATTTATTATGTCTTTACTGTATATCAGGTGCATTGCTAAGCATTTTCCAAACTTGGGCAGTGGTTGTGGCTCAGTGGTAAAGCATTTACCTAGCATGTACAAGCCACTGGGATCAATCCTCAGCACCACATAAAAATAAATAAGTAAAATAAAGGTATTGTGTCCATCTATAACTAAAAAAATTAAAATTAAAAAAAAAACATTTTGCAAACTTTACCTTATTTGATCTTTAAAATCAGCCCTATACAATAATATTCTAATTTATTCCCATTTACAGAGAAGGAAGTTGTAGCTCAGAAAAATTAAGCCTCTTTCCCAAAATCATAGAGTTAGTTGAGGGTCAAGTAGGGATTTGAACCAAGCTTTACCTGTATCAGGGATCATATTCCTAAGTACCTTGCAGTACTGCCTCCTATTCTCTCTGTTAGGACAAAGGCTTCATTCTCTTCAAGAAGAAGATGAAGCACAGAAGGGTTTATTTGAGGTTCTATGGCTCAGGAATGACCCAGCAGGGACCAGAAGTTGGATCTCTCAAGGAACCAGTGTTTTGTCATTACCCAGGACCTGGTGACCTGGGCAGTGGTCCCTGGCATTTCTAAGGTGGCAACCAGTTCTGCAGAAATGGTCAGTCCTACGCTGATCCTTCAAGGCAGGTGGAGTTCTGAGAATTCCGTGCAACATTTTTATATTCTAAGTAATTTGGCTGAAGGTGAGAAGCCATAGCTAGCCACTTACAAATGTATTTCTGGGATGAGCATGGTGGCTTGCGCCTATAATCCTGGCTACTCGGGAGGCTCAACAAGAGGATCACAAGTTCAAGGCCAGCCTCAGCATCTTAGCAAGACCCTGTCTTAAATTTTTTTTTTTTTCTAAGAGCTGGGAATGTAGCTCAGTGATAAAGCACCCCTGGGTTCAATCCTCTGTACCACAAAAATAATTAATTAAAATGCACTGTTTCAAGTTTATGAAACAGAATTCTTTTGCAGGTTGCAGACACAGTACAGATAAATTTAAGCAAAGGAAAGTTATTACTTTTATTTAAAAGTCCTGAAGTATGGTTGGCTTCAGGTGCGCTTGGATTCAGGGGTTCAGTGGTGTGTTTGAAACCCTTGTTTCTCTTGCTTGCTTTCTCTTCTGAGTTTTGTTTCTTGGTTGCCTCCATTTGGGCAGACTTCCCCCATGACTGTAAACTGACTGCAGCAAACAGCTTTGAAGCCCTCTACAGAGAGGGGGAAAGCTCAAACCAAAATCCTGCATTTTTGTTTCATTGACCTTGATTGGCCTGATTTAGGTCACGTGTCCATAAGCAAACCAATCACTGTAGTCAAGGGTCACATGCTCCACCCCATGCTAGAACAGAAGACTAGGAACCCTCCTGGTCTGAGAACCACAGGTGGGCTGTGGATAGAAGAGGGAAGGATGGGTGCTGCAGAGGCATGATGCTGGGAGATCTGGAGGAGAAATAGAATGGAAGACCTAATCTTGAAGAAAAACACACCTGCCTCATTAGGCTAAGAAAGGGTGACTTCTTCATTGGAAGAGTTTCAACAGACCATTAATGATAGTATCTTTTTGATGCTGCTATTAGAGCAAGTATTATTTGTTATGCTCACTAATTTCAGTATACATTTATTCTAATGGAATTTTTTCTCTCTAGAAGAAAAGCACTTCTTTAGAGTGCCTCTTAAATATTCAGATTATAGGTTTGACGGAGAGAGCCACTTAGGTTCTGAATAGCTCAAAGACTGGATTTATTTCTGACTTAATGGTATCTTAAATTATGCCCGGTGGATTAAAATGCCACTTCTCTTTTTTTCCAGTCTACCTCCAATTCAATGCCACCTTGACATGTTTGAAGTTTTAGTGAGACTGTCCACTCAAGCTGCATGTGGTCAGATATTATTGAAATGTTCATTGCACAGATCCTTTTTTTAAAATCAGCAGCAGATGCACGTGGAAGCTGTGACAATATTAGGGACTGTATATTTTCAGGATCCTGGATGGCTAAGCAGCTAATTTGCTTTCCATTTCATAAACTAAACCAGACAAGGAGGGATGTCATTAAATGTGCCTTTTGAAGTACCTACAGCTAAGTAGATCCAGATAGTATGGATGTTGAGCCAACAGGACTCCGTGAATGCCTGTCCTATGGCCAGCATCACAGTAGTTATCACAGAGGGCACAAAAGGAATGCTTTCTGCTCTGGAGGAAGGAATGATCCAGTTGCAATAACAACCCAAACTATCTATTCTGCAGTTACTATGTGCTGGTACATGCTAAGGACTTTCCATACATTGTCATATTTAATCCTCACAATACCAGGCAGAGGGCACAAACTAACAAACTCATTTTCCCAAGGAAGTTACAGAAGATTGAAAAGATTAAGCAACCTGCCCCAAGTCACCAAGCAAGTGAGCATCTCAGCCAGCCTGTCTCCAGCTGCAAAGCCCTTGTCCCTCACCTCAGTACCGTGGACGGAGACTGTCGTTGCAGGATTTCTCACTGTCAAAACAAGTTTTCCCCTGATAACAGATTTCATCACTCCTGAAACTGGAGGCCTGGGAGGAAAGAAGATTGCCTGACTGCTGAGGCCAAAGCCTTTCCAGAAGGACACTAGGTGGGCCCCCTGCCAGCCTCTCTGACCCACGTGATCTCTCCATCTGTCTGACTTGTGGCACTCGCTGCCAGTCCAGTCTGTCTGCAACCCGGACAGTGGGACCAGGCCAACTACAAACCAGATCTTTGTTTGGGAATTGGGTAGACTTTGTTGTCCTGAGCTGACGTGACCACCCTGTAATCCTCAGCATTTCCACACACTGGGCTAGATGACACCTTGGAGCATGTGGGCTGGGAGGTGTTAAACAGACAAGAGGAGTCAGGTCTGGGAGGCCAGACGGCGGACAGTGCATGCTAACGTGCACACGTGGCTGCTGGAGGCTTGTTTAAACCAGATCCTGCCAACATCCAAGGAGCAGAACACAGGATGCAGGACTTCTCCTGGGCAGGATCATTTGGCTTTAGAGTTTTGTTTTTATTCCCCCCTACATGGTTTCTCTTGAAAAAATATATATATATATGTGGGTGAGGAGGAAGAGCAAAAGTGAGGGAATTTTCTCTCAAACTCTTATCAGCGTGGACATAGAGTCCCAAGTACGGCATGGTGCTGTCAAGTTGAGAATTTATTCCCAAAGAGTGAGTGTGTGACCTTGGGGATGGCTTTTTCAACAAGTTCCCTGACTCCTGTCACTTGGAGGCTTATTTTCCTTCAAAAATGAATAGCAATTGGAAAGGAATCCAGGGAGTGAGGGTAACTGAATGTGCCAGAGGCCTGGGGGGTGAGTGCCACACACTCTCTCTCCTGCTCCTGGGGCCCCAGGCTGCTGGGGGCGTGGAGTGCTGGGCTAGAGAGCCGCGGTCTTCCTGAGTTGCTCACTCCACCCTCTGGAAATTTCATCTTCTCAGATACTTTATATAAAAGCTGGCATGGTAATGTCCTCTTTATCCCTTGTAATTTTCTTTGCTCTGAAGTCTCCTTTATCTGATATTAATTATAGCCACTCCAGCTTTCTTTTGATATATGTTTGCATAATGTATTTTCCATATGTTTAACTAGTCTCCATTATATCCCAAGTGAATAGCTTGTAAACAGCATATAGTTGTATTTTGTGATTATCTATTCTCCGAATCAGTATCTTAACTGGTATGTTTAGACTACTCACATTTATTGTAATTCTAGATTCTTTGGATCTAGGCTTTTCATTTTATTATTTGTTTGTTCACTCTGTCTTGTTTTCTCCCCTTTCTTGACTTCGTATCATTTGAACACTTTTTAGTATTCTATTTAAATTCATCCATTGTGTGTTTTGACTATATCTCCTCATGATTGTTTAGTGGTAAAAGGATGAAAAAGAATATACTTAAGTTTCCACAGTGAACTTAAAGTCAGTGTTTTTCTAATACAAGTGGAATGGATAGAAAGCTCACCACCCTCTAGGTCCCTTTATCCTCTATATAAAATCTAGCTTTGAAGGAGATTATGTTAACCCACTAGAGTGCAGAGAAAGGGGAAAGACCTGGAAGGAATGAACGGTTGGTTTGACCCCATTCATTCATTTAGTAAACGTGTATCCACCATCTGACTGGGCAGCAAAATCCCTTCCCTCCTGGTCTGTATTATGTATAGACCAATATTAGTAGTAAGAGTAATAACTAACCTCATTGAGCAATTACCATGTGCCATGTTCTAAGTTTTTATAGGCATTATGTCATTATCCCAACAGTCCTATTTATGTAGGTGCTGTGATTATCTGCACCTCCTAAGTGAGGAAATGAGGGCTCAGAGAGGTTGACCTGCCTGAGATTGCCTCGCCAGCAATCAGCAGAACTGGGAGCCCATTAATTTCATCCTTGCATTATCAAAGGGTCTGCAGAGGGGAAGAGTGCACATTGGAAGGTATGGCAAACTCCCAGACCTGCCTCCAGGAGCTCATGCTGTCTGCCACATCCAGCCCTCCCTCTACTGAGCACACTGATGGTCCATTGGTCCATTTAAGAGGCTTTTTTTCCAAAGCCAGTTCTTTCCTGTTCTCCTGCAAACATTTATAGGAGACTTTCTCTGTGCCAGGGATTACACACATAATACCAAAGCTCTGGACATGGACCTTGAATCTGAAATTAGACTGTGAGGGACTCTAAAGGTGGCCTACCAGTGTGGTTTTCAGATGTGGAAGCAGAGAGGGAAGGAGGGAAGCAGCCTGCCAGGGACATACCGGTAGAGGCTGGGCCTGGCCTGGGCGTAGGCCTGACTCCTGCTTTGGTGTCTTTGTGTTTCTTGTGCCTTCTTAGCAGAAGGGTGTGGCAAGCTAAAGAGTAGCAGGGCTGGAAATTCTGATCTGTAGCTGAACAGAGACGGCCAGCAGTCCCCACAGGGGAGCCCCTCTTTGCATGCCAAGCCTCAGAAGGCTCTGGCAGCTGGGCTGTGCTATTTAATAACCTTCTGGAGACTGATCCAGTGGTCTGGGAATATTGCTCGCCAAGGCTGAGGTTTATTTGTAGCACTAGGTTTTGCATTTCCTGAAGAGGCAGAAATCGACCCTAGGAAGAACTATTGAAGAGGTAACTCAAGTCAAACTGGCACCTGCTTTTTCATAGCATGACCTAGTGTAGGGATGGCACATAGATATCACCTCATGGACTAGACCTGATCAACTGATTAGAACTGCGTGGAGCAATGTGTTGAACCCAGGCCCAAAGAAAGAATTGAGAGAGATCCATTGGTCATGTCTTTTGGTGCCCAGGAATAGGACTGGCAGCATGACTGACAGGTATTTACAGTTAGTATAGGGGTTAAAGCAGTCCTTGGAGTTCAGTTATGGTGCAATAATAAGATCTGCCTTCATAGGATTGTTATGAGAATTAAATAAGAATATATGTAAAGTGTTCCATAAGTGGTGATCATTTTGCTTAGTGTTGGTGAGGGCTTCTAAAAAGAGAAAATTCAATTTATTCATTCAATATTTGAGTGCCTTCTTTTTTTTAATGCCTGGTGCTGACTTGGCACAGGAGAAAGGTTGTACAGGAGGGCTGGGTTTGTAGCTCAGTGGAAAAGTGCTTCCCTTGGTACGTGTGAGGCACTAGGTTTGATCCTCAGCACCTCATAAAAGTAAATAAGGAGAATAAAGGTATTGTGTCCACCTACAACTAAAAGAAAATATTTAAAAGAAAATAAAGTTTGTGAAGGATATTCCAGACATTCTCATGGAGATTGTCTTACTTGGAAGAAATAGACAACTAGTAAATAAGTAGAATAGAGGGAGAGAGTATTGAACAGAATCAATTAGACTCATAAGAGAGAGGACTTGTGGGAGGGAAAGATCCTGTGAGAAGGTGACATTTGAACAGAGACCTAAAATGTGAGTGGAAGCCGATAATGCAGAGGTCTAGAGGGACATTCCCAGAAAGGGAGAGAGGAAAGTGTAAAGGCCTTAAAGAGGACCAACTTTAAGGCACAGGAAGCTTTCGTAAGGCAAGATCAGAGATACCATGACTTACGTAGTAAATGCTTTTAAATTTTTTAATCATGAAAAAATGTAAAGCATTTAAAAAAATAGCGAGCTGTACATCCATCACACAGGTTCATTAGTTACCACCACTGTACCATTTGCTTTATCTGTGCCTCCCTTTTTTGTCTGAAGTAGGTTAAAAGCAGATAGCAGACTTCATTGCACTTCAATATGTATCCTTTGAAAAATAAGCCTTTGCTTACCTGTTAATGCAATGTCTCACATCGAATTCCCACAATGTCCTTATTATAACCGAGAACCTAGTCCATATTTAAAATTACCTGCTTTGCCTCAAACATAAGTTGTTTGGTGTGAATTAGGTTCCAAACAAGGCCCACACGTTGCATGTGATCATTAACTCAAATGTGTTTCCATAACAAGAAAGGTATTTGACAGCAGACCTGCAATTTGGGTAGTTTTTACATGCCTTTCTGATCAAAGCCTGGGAAGACTGTGAACTACTGTTGGCACAAGTGGGTTGCTTCCCATATGGATGTTGGGTACCCTCTGTCCCATCCTTCATTGTTGCTAAGACAGTGCGGTTTGACCAGGAGTCAGAAGCAGTGTGTTTCAAAGCCTGGACTTTCTTTATTTGGCCCAAAGGTGAGGCCTGACTCTCCTGAAAGTTGTCAGGATTCTAGTCTCCTTGATGGTGATTGGTTTAGGTATGGGTCTGTAAACCAGCTCAAGCCACTGAGGCATGAGGGAAGTCTGCTGGGTGGGGCTTCTGGAAGAGTTTTCCTTTCTTAGAAGGATGACCCAAGTTTGAATGGGGATACATTTGGAGCTGTAGCTGCAGCCATCTAATGACTCTACAGAGAAAATCACACAAAATCTAGCATCATGATACAGACCAAGGCGGGGAAATAATATAACTTGCGTCCTTGATAACAGTATTGATCACAGAACTAAGCAACCCTAAAACCACCCTACCCAGGACTTCCCATTACAGGACATAATGATGCCCCTAACTGTTTAAACCACTTTTTATTGCATCCCAAATGTTATGCACACTAGTTCACAGGCATCTTTCTGGATGCAATATTATCTAACAGGCTTTCACTTTTGGAGGAAATGGAACAGAAGACTCAACCTTCAAACTCTATTCTTGTCCTCCTGCTTAAACACTCTACTTCTGCACATTGACTGGTTAGTTTCTCCTTTTCCATTGGAATTCCTGTGGATCAGGGAACACTGTTATGATTTGTTGAGAAATATTTGGGAAGGTCAGACCACAGTAGAAAGGGCAATATGAAGCAGTTTCCTCTCTCCTTACAAAGATTTAATCCAAGATAAAACATCTTTAAATGCTAAAACTATATGAAGGTTTTGGGGCATATGGCTGAAAGGAAGGTACAGGACCTCTTTTGGTAAGCTTACAAATGCTGCTGGCTAATAGAACTACACTGTTTTCAGGAGGGAACAGCAAGATGGAGATTTCAGTGATTCCCTAACGTGGACACATGGTGTCTGTCTTCCTCCCTGAGGAGTTAGTGCTCAGGTTTAGGGGAGAGAAGGAAAGAGGTACCTAACCCAACCCACACAGTGGCCCCTTGGGCTTCCAGGGTCTACTTTGTTTTGGAGAAAAGGTTCTGCTGTAATGAAGCATGTCCATCCAAGTGACGTGTGACAATTTTCTGCATAGCTGTGGGAGTCAGGAAATTGAAATAAATGTCCATGATATTTCAAACCAGGACAAGTTTTCATCAACAGCTGGACTGCCTTGGCCACTAAGTAGATTCTTAGGATGCTGCCTTCTATGCTGATTACCCAGGAAGTGCAAAATATTTAAAAATTAGTCCAAGTCTAACATCCTTAAAAATGCTCCTTCTCCAAATAAAAAAAAAATCTGTCTTCAAAGCCCGAACTAAATTCTTGTTTGGGTCACCCATGTGTATATTTGAAAGAAACAGACATAAGTCATGTCCCATTCTGTTAGTAGAGATCCTAGGGAGTGAGCCATGGGAGAATAAAAATCAAGTTAGGTAGCATGTTTTGGGGATTCGCAGGCTCCAGGTGCTGTAGGCTAAATGCTTTATACACTTGAGTTCGCTTTAACACATTTGCTCTCTAAGAAGCAGCAGTGTCTCATTTTCCACATGTCAAAACTGAGGCTGGGAGAAGTTAAATCATCTACCACAAGGTGAAGAATGATGGTGAGGGATTCACGCCCGGGTCCAGACCACTCCGGAGCCCACCTCACTAACTACCCCACAGAGACAGCAGCCCTCCAGCTGCGTGCTGAGTAGTCAGTTGGCCATTTCTTTCTTGCCCCCAGCCCATTCTGGGCTTGCAGGTTTCCCCTCCCCTGCCTCCAGGTATCAGCTGGTCCCCGGTGGACTCACCCCTCTACCACAAAGTCAGAAGAAAGGGCAATCGAACTCTGCTGAAGACTCTGACTGTCTCCACTGAGTTAGGTACTAAAGTTAGTGGGATTGTGGGTGGGAAGGGAGGTTTGAGCCAAGGCTTCCTCTGTATCAGATCTGAGCCGCAGAACATTTTGTCTCATCCCATTGCCTCGCCCCACGTCATCTGCCACGGAGTTTGGCGTGATCTCTGCTTCAGTGCTACTCCTGTTATTCTGTGGGGCTGACACGGTGTTGTCCCTTAGCTGTAGGACATTTGCCAGCCTTGTTAAGACAGTGCTGGTCTCTGGCTCCAGGATTTCAAACTGGAAAGAGGTGCTTTTGGCAATCCTGCTGGCTCAGGCTAATAACCAGGGCAATTCTTTTGAAAGGTAGGCAGGCTTCCTTCTTTAGCCCTGAGGTGGTACTTTTTGGTATTTCTGCCTTAAAACATCTTGTTTCTCTAAATAGTGGGGTTTGGGGACTATCTTGGACAGCTGCCCAAGAAAGTTCTGGAAGTAACAAATTGGATTCTTATCACATTATGGGTCACCTGTGGGTGCTGGACATTGAGCTCTGACTCCTTGACTGGTACTAAATGGTAATTAATCCCCTGGGCTTTTGGACTCTGTACTTACTGGGTGATTCACAATCTGGTAAAACCACCTTCTTTTGGACTGCCCAGAAAGCTCAGTTGGAATTTCGATGACTACACAATTGTGTGTTTAGGAGCTGAGACTCTAGAGTCATTTCCTGGCTTTTCCACCAGCTGACTGAGTGACCTTCTGCCTTTCAACCTTCAGAGTCCATGTTTTCTGCTCTGGGAAATGTTGGGGCTTGATCTGGGTTGCCTTTAAAATAAGGGATTCTTAATCTTATTGACCAACTGGTGTCTGTATCGGTTTTTAATCGCTATCACTCTATAATTTGTCAATTATAGAGGTTTATTGGCCCATGGCCCTGGAGGCTGGGAAGTCCAAGAGCATGCTGCTGGCCTCTGCTCAGCCTCTGCTCAGCCTCATCTGGTGAGGGCTTTCTTGTGGCAGAGGCAGCCCAGAGACAGAGCAAGCAGGTCGGAGAGAGCCTTCTCTTCTTACAGAGCCACTCGAGATAACCCAGTAATCCAGGAATTGATGGATGCGTTCATAAGGACAGCACCCTCATGACCCAGTTCCCAGAAGTCCCACCTCTCAACACTGCACAGGGGACCAGGTTTCCAACACACCAAGTCTGCAGTTTGCTGCACTATCGGTCATCTGCATTTGTTCCACCAGTTGTTGCCTCCTTATTGAGCAGTCTGTGGGCCCAGCCCCATCCTAGGAAGAAGAGGTGCCCTGGGTACTATAGTCTTGCTACTGGCGGGGGCACCGGGGCCTCTTCCACCCTGGGTCCTTCATACACCAGGACTTCAAAGTTAAGAGCAACGGAGCCAAGTGTTTTGCCAGATCTTCACATTCTATTCTATGTGCTTTTCTTGGCTTCCCCACTGAGGACATTAACACAGAGAGGGTAAGAACCTATGCCATAAACTTCCTATGTATTTTTAGTGCTACTAAGGCCTTGGGCACACATAGGTCCTTTGTGTACCCTAATGTACTCAATTAGAACAGACCCAGCTGAGCTTTATTTATTCTTGGAAACTCTTTGTGGGCAGTTTTTATTATAGTTTTATCATGTTTAAGTAAGCTGTATTAAAAAAAAAAAAAAAGCCATTCTGGAGCTCACAGATTATCTGTAAAATTGGGCTTCAGCAGCACAAGTGGAAAAGTAACTTGGCCTTGCTATTTCTTGGCTTAGCCTGGGACTTGATGATGAAATATTTGTGGTAAACACATGTTTGCACTCGGTCACTGACTTAAGCCTGTGGGTTTTGGGGGAGCAAATGAATAGAGTGTAGAATACGATCCCAAGAGTATCTGTTGCCTCCTGCAGGAGCTGAAGGCTCAGGGCCATCAGTGGGGCTAGCTCTGAAGTTGAGTTTAAAATGCAATTGTTTCTAGAAAGTGAAAGTTTCCCTGCTCTGAGGCGTTCTTGTCTATCCAGAGGATCTCAATTTGCTGATGGTTGGTGGGAAAAGGCTTAAAGGGAGTGGCTTGCAACTTTTCAAATATCCATGTCACAAGTTCTTCTATGATGGCCAGAGGGTGGAACTTACCGTGAAATACAGCCTTGCATTGGGTGCCCTCAGCTGAGAACAGTCCCTGCTGCTATCTCCCCTGTGGCTTCTCCCCTGCCTTGTGGATAAGCAGAGGAGCCTCAGGTGTTCAGCCCTGGTCTAACAAGTCTGACCACTTGATCCCAAAGTTGGTTCTTGTCACGTCAAGTGTTGGGTCAAAGCAAAATAGTTTTTTCTTCCTCTAAAATTTCATTGCAAACATCTAATTAGCAGCTTGATGCAGATTGGTTAGAAGTTGCTATGTAAGCTGGCCTGGGGTAAATTATCCTAAGCCTTCTGAGTCCCAACCCTAGGAAGGGAAGGTGCTCCCCACCTAGCTACCTGGGTTGTAGCTATTGAGGTTGTAGAATTCTGTCCATGTCAGAAGCACTAAGAATTGTCAGGAAAGACGGTCTCAACCATGAAGAGCAGCAGGAAAAGGAACCTGCATTTAAGGAGACCTGTACCCACAAGGATGAGACTCATCTCAGGAACAAGCCTCAGGGACGCACCAGCCAGAACTCACCCTTCCCTCCCTACCGAGGGCTGTGGGTGAGCTGGGATGGGGAGAAGGGAGCTGGACCAGGGAGAGGAGAATGGGAAACCAGAACACGTCCCTGGAATCAATATAATTGTTTCCATTCCTTCTGAGCGTCTGAGGCCTGTGTTCCCCAAAGCGTCCTGGCGCCCAAATATAGTTTTCCATTATCTCAGGAGTCTCCCAAAGATGGGCATTTAAGCCCAGACCTTCAGAGCCCTGGTCAGGAAGACCCCAAACTCAGGTAATTTCAGAGACTCATTTCTCCCCCTCAGCAGAAGCCAGTCAGTCCAAATGGGGTGTGTTTATTCAGTGAAATCCAGGAACCTCAGAGTGCTGGTTTTAATCAGGAGCTCGCTCTGTGGTAATTGGGGCTCCTCGACCAAGGATCTGGTCCCACTTAGGTTTCTAAATGCCAGGCGAGCTTGCCTCCACGGATAGAGTGTCTGCTGCTCACGTGGCCACATGCAAATGCAGCCTGTCCTGAAGACAGGCTCACTCAAGTGCAAGCCTCTCTTTAATGTGGAATTTTGAGCTCTTCTGGCAGGGATTTTTCCAGTCTTTGTATTTTGAAAAGAGGGTAAGATAATACACAGCTTTCTGGAGAAGTCGTTTGGAGAGATGAGCTGGCACTTGGCAAAATGAAAACTGTGGGGACCATTGTGCGGCCGATGACACCTCTGCCTGGTGTCCCCTTGACTTCTCAGAACAGAGCCAGCCTCGTGGGCATGCGAGTGGGTGGTCACTGGGGGCTCCCTGTTTGGAAGGCTGCACTTGTCTTAATGATTGGCTGTCACTATCTTGAAATTCTTAATACCTGAAAGGCTACCCCGCTCCCTTTTCATTTTGCGTGGGGTGGTCTTGCCAAGAGGGTTCAGGCACCAATTGGGGATACCTGGGGTGAAGGTTAGGCTCTGCCGTGCAGAGTGCCAGAGTCCTAAGGCTGAGGGCACACTGACCATCTGCAGAGAATTATCCCCACCTCTCCCCTGCTGCTGGTGGGCAGAAGAGAAAAAGACCGTGGCCCTGCAGCACTTAGCACAAAGTATGCCACATAGTAGGCCCCTAAAAATACACACATCTGCCTGGTCTCTTTAGTCCTTCCCTTCTTCATGCAACAAATACTGTTGAATGTGTACCGTCATCCAAAGGCTGGCCAGCCAGCCTGGCTTCCACATGGCACTCCAGGGTTTGGATGTTGAAAATCAAAATTTAATATATATTTTTTTTTTTTACTGGGGATTGAACTCAACCACTGAGCCACATCCCCAACTCTATTTTGTATTTTATTTAGAGACAGGGTCTCACGGAGTTGCTTAGCACCTCACTTTTTGCTTAAGCTGGCTTTGAACTCAAGATCCTCCCGCCTCAGCCTCCCAAGTCCCTGGGATTACAGGCATGGGCCACCGTGCCTGGCTCAAAGATTGGTATTCTTGGTAGTGTTTTCCATCTTCTCTGTCACCAGCGTCAGCCCCTGTCCTTTACTGTTGTAAATTTGGGGGACTTGAACCCTCAGTTTCCAGAGCAAGTCCACTCCTTCCCCACACCACAGGCAGCACCACCCCAGCATCGTGTCAGAGAAAGGTCATGCCCTTGTGACCTGTCCCCACGTGGAAGAACTCAGCTTTGACATGAGCTGAAGGTACTGGGGAAAGTCCCCTCAAGGATGGGGGTGGGGTTTACACAGTGAATCTGTGGCTTCTCGCCACTCTTCCCAGGTGGTAGTAGTAAGTAGTAACTAGTGACTGCGGGCTTTCCACCTGTGCACTCATTTCTCCTTGGAGTTGCAAAGTCCCGTGTTACCCCTGTTTTACAGATGAAGAAACGGAGGCAAATGAGCCCTCAGTGTCTCTTCTCCCTTGCTTATGTGGCACGGCCTACAGCATCATCTCTGCAGGGGGGGGGGTGTGCGCGGGGTGGTAATGCTCCTCCCATCCTCCAGGGTGTTTGAGATGGTGTTCTCCAAACATCAACCTGTCAGATGCCCCAGGTTACAACCACTAGTTTGCTTACTAGGGAAGAGGGGGCCTCAACTTAACCTGGGAGCCCCGGCCCCAGCAGGCCAGGAGATGGGACCCCCTCTGGTGAATGTGATAGGGATGCAGACAGCTCCTGGCTGGCTCGTCTTCTGCACCAGTGGCCTGCAAGGAGCTACCAGACACTTCAGAGAATGCGGTCAGACCACATCCTACCCAGGAGACCGCTGAGGTGCTCAGGAGCCAGCCAATGGGACGGCCTGTCTGCTAGCCAGCCCTCGAGCCAGCGCCAGGAGTGCGTTCTAAGGGTGTCTGGTCATCCTCTTACTTGTCTTCCTACTGCCAGCCGCTGTCCCTCTGCTGACCTCACTGCAGGGAAGGTTCCAGAACTCCTTGAGCATGAAAATGCACATGGGCTCCTATATAAATCGCTTCATTGACAATGAACTATTGTTAACCCTTTCAGTTCATGGCCCATTTACAAATCAAGATTAGTCTCAATTTTGGCATGTGTAGTTATATTTGCTAAGGAATGGGCTTTTCTTTTTTTCTTAAAGAACACGGGTTTTAGAGTTGCTTGGGCCTGTGTTTGGAGGCCCAGCTCTGTCACTGGCTAGTTCTCTAACCTAACACAAATGACTGTTTCTCTCAGGCTATTTCTTCTTATAAAATGAGAATAATAGAACCTATTTCTTATACAAGGTTGTTGAGAGGTTTGGCTTATAATTCATGAGACATGTGTATATAGTTCATAGTGTATAGAAAGTGCGCAATAAACATTAGTGCTATTGCTGCTACTGCCGAATTGTCTGAGATAAAGGAATATCCTTAGGGAGGGCCTATTTTTCTTAAATTAGTACAGAAGAAAGAAATGGGAACTCTATAGGACTGCAAACCCATTCAATATTGGAACACTTTAGAGTATGGTCTTTTTTTTTTTTTTTTCTAATATTGTTTACTTGTCAATGGACCTGTTTGTTTTATTTATTTATATGTAGTACTGAAAATCAAACCCTGTGCCTCAATACATGCTAGGCAAGTGTTCTACTACTGAGCCACCACCTCAGCTCTGAGTATGGTCTTTTTGATGTAGAAAGGATAAAATACCAGATGTTCCCCTGCAGTAAATATCTTTCAGCCCCTTTGGAATTCCTGGTGATGCATTTGTGTGTGTGTGTGTGTGTGTGTGTGTGTGTTGCTGGGATTGAACCCAGGGCCTTGTATATGGGAGGCAAGCACTCTACCAACTGAGCTACATCCCCAGCCCTGATGATGCACTTTCAAGGAGCTCACCTTATACTCCCCCAGGCATCCCCTGAAGGTAGTCACCATCCCCAGTTCGCAGTGCATGAAAAACTCAGTTTTGTCAGTTTGAGCCCCAATCTTCTACATCAAGTATAGCATTTCTAGCCTTGTAGAAATCCTCCAAAAATGAGTAGATGGCAAAGGTTTTCCTGGGATTCCAAAAAGGAACCATGTAGGGGTATCTGGATGTGTACCGTCAGTGTGAAGACGCCTTGGCAGGCAGAGCCGTGTGCTCTTCCAGACTGAGGTGAGCCCCTTCCTCTGAATGAAGGGCTAATCAAAAGTCCTGCCCTAGCAGAGTGGTAGTTGATGGCCCACTCATAGCATTTGCTCCCTCCTCTACTCTAGGCAAAAGGGAAATGGCATAAAAATTATGTTATATCCTAAGACAGAAGAACACTAGGAACCGGATTGCATTGAAATAATTGCCTCTCATGAAAAATAGGCACTTGCTGGGTGATTCCAACTACTAGGGAGTCAGAGGCAAGTTGCAAGGGTTGCAAGTTCCAGGCCTGCCTCAGCAATTTAGGGAGACCCTGACTCAAAATTAAACTTAGGATGGGGGATGTAGCTTAGTGTTAGAACATCCCTGGGTTCAGTCCCCAGTTCAGCGCCCCACCCCCCAAAGACACCTTAATCCCCCACCCAATTTTTTTTTTCTATTCATCCCTAGAGAACAACTTCAGCTTTACTCCCAATTGCCGTATTGGTGGCAGCTCCTACGTTTCTTCCTTGGTGATCCTCTGCCTTGATCTGGTTTCAGGCACAGCTGAGGGACTGGTTCAATGCATCATTTATATTGCAGGAGATTTTAGAGCAGATTTATTTAAATTGATCTGAAGTGTCCTCTGCAGAAATGAGGAGGACAGCTGAAGCCTTGTCCAAGCTGCTCTGGTGTCCATGGGACTAAGCCCCACTTTGGGTATTTTTAGACCTCCTGGAGGCAGATAAATTTAGAAGCACTTGTGATGTGTCTTTCTGAGTCTGCAGCATGGAAGTGCTGTGCTCCTGTCAGCCTCCCTCCCCGTCACGGCAGCCCTTCCGGGGCCTGACAAGCCAGGGTGTGCATGAGGCCTGCCAGGTCTGCCCGGATGAGATGTGGAGTTCGGAGGCAGCAGAAGCCAGAGCTGCAGACAATGTCCTCTCAGGAGGCAAGACTGTCAGAACCAGAGGGCAGTGGAGGGGCCCAGGCTGCCTGCTGGGCCCTTTAGGAACAGAGAGAGGGCCTCATTGGGTGTCCCCCAGACTGTCATTGTAAACCCGATTGGTATCCTCCATTAGGACCTTGGCCGAAAAGAAGGATCTCTAAGGAATTGCCTGCCTTCCAGAAATATCACACTATTTTGTATATTTGTTCTAGAGGCAGAAAGAGACCCGAATGGAGGCCATGAAGTTTTCCAGGGGAGAGAGGCAAGGCAAGCAGAGAAAGTCTGGGAGCATTGGAAAGAAGCCACGTGACAGATTTGGAAGTTGATTGGGAAAGTGGGGCAGGAGCAGGAGCAGTCAGTCAGGCCTCACACTTCCAGCATGCACATGGGGTAGACGCTGAGGCATTGAGAAGGGGAGGGACCAGGATGAGGACCTGGGAGAGAAGGCATCCTGAGGTATCTGTGGGGTAGACAAAGTAGTAAATAAAAACCTGGATAATGGATCCAAAGGTAAGGACGTGGAAGTCCTCAGCGTGTGCAGGAGAGGTGCTTAGAGGTGGTACTACTGCTCAAGTTCTTCCTGGCTCTCGGCTGTCTCCATGCCTTATCTCATTTCAGTGACAAGCAAGAGACAAGACACTCTGTGCTTGTCCCCCTTTTAGAAACAAGAGCCAGCCCCCATGGAGTTCTGCAGGGAGATACCTCCACATCACACCATGGATCAGACTCAAGCTCAGGCCTAAGTAATGAGCAACAGGCAGATGTGACTCAGGTTTTGTGAAGCCTAAATTTTCTACAGGTATGAAGAATAAAAATTTATGAATGCAAAGTGAGAGGTAAAGGCAAATATATATTTAGAGTGAGAAAATACTACAAAATATTTTTATTTTTTTTTAATTGTAGATGGACACAATACCTTTATTTTATTTATGTTTATGGGGTACTGGGGATCAAACCCAGTGTTTCACACATGCAAGGCAAGTGCTCTACCACTGAGCTACAACCCCAGCCCCTACAAAACATTTTTTAAAACTGATATCACACAATCCAGACAAATCATTTTATTAACCCATGACCCACTTTTTCCTGCTAATTCTTTGACTGTGATCGCCTCTTCATGTGACAGTGATTCTGTACTATTTTCTATAGGCACAATCTAGTCTAATATTAGAATAGGTAACCAAAAGTTGAGGGTTTTCTTTTATCACTGATAGTTTTAAAAATGTATTTTAGCTTCATAATTCACTATTGGTGATGTCAAGGATTGTGTAGGATTGTTGTCAAATTTGGAGAAACTGCAGTCACATCTTTTCTTTTATGAGCTGTGAAATTTGGAAGAATTTTCCAGATTTGCTTCTGGCTTCCTGAATTGTGAATTTGTTTCTCCTCCCCTCCTCGCCTACTTCTGGTGCTGAGCACTGAAGTACACATTCTGGTGTGACCTCTGGCCCTGCACCCTTGTGTCACCACACATTTGGTAATAGGGGTGCTTCTGAATGTCACTGGCTTACTGGGATGTTTAGTAACATATTAACTCCATGTGGAGGTAACTGCCAGCCACTGAGCCCAGTCGACTGTATCCCCAACTCTCAAGGTCCCTTCACCCAGGTGCTAATACTGCCCACTGGATTGCATGGGGAGATGTGGTCAGGTGGAGTGGAGGGACAGTGGTCTTAGCTGACTATGGTCCATCTTACATGTGGCCAACATGAGATCTCTTATGAGGCTCTGGAAGGAACCTGGGCAGGGGAGAGTTGCCTGTAGCTTCCTGGTGAACGTGCCTCTGCTAAAATCTCAGCTAATCAGAAACCATAGGGGCAGAGACATCCAGGACGGCTGCACATTTGTGTCCTATAAGTACCAAAACTTTATCTTTGCAGCCAACCTTTAACGGTTGAGGTAGAACTAAGGCATTTGAAGTGTTCCACACCATTTCCTGTTTTCTTAAACCGTGAGCTGAGCAGACGTGAATATGGCCCCAGTGACTCAGTTTTTACAACACTGGGTGGTCAGGGGGTGATTCACTGAGGGACCCCACAATGTATCCAGATGTTGACCTTAATATTAAATGGCCCCATGCTGTAGTCTGAAGTTTTTATGACTGCTCTCTATTTTTGTAAAATCTTAAGCCTGTCTAATGCCATTTGCTGTTATTTCTTGCTGCTTTGAACAAACTGGTCTGCTCTCAACCAGCTTTCTTTCAGCAAGTAGATTCTGTTGAGTACCTGGTATGTATGGAGTGATGGGCCAGGAAATCTACGCATAGCAACAGGGATTAGCGGTCATGAGCATCCACCCAGGGCTTGCTCTGTCTTTGGTGTCCTGAGCTCACATGTGTCCACTCATACAATTCTTGCAGTGACCTGTGGGGCAATCACTCCTGTTATTATCTCCATCTTACAGGTGAGGAGGCCAAGGCACAGAGAAATGAGGAAACCTGTTCAGAGTCACGGAGTGAGAGGTGGCCAGGTGAGGGTTTACTCCCAGGAGCTCCTGAGAGGTTGTGCCTCAGTCTCTCATCTCACAGTATCCTCAAAGGAACTGTAAACAGACTGTATTATAAGAACAAGGGAATTGAGGCTTAGGAGAATTATATATTCCACCATGTTGTGACTTTGAGACCCTCATCTGACTGTGGGGCCAGACTCATGGCTATAGGTAATGAAGGAATCAGACCAAGAGCACAGCCTGTGTCCCCAAGGAAATGACACTGTTGGAAGTGTGTGCAAAGGAAGGAAGAACTGTGTGAGTTCCAGGGAGCTCTCCTGGGAGAGCCACGATCGGCAATCCGTGGCATTTCTGTTGACCGTGCACGCTTTCTTCATTTCCTGGTCTTTGCTGAGTTCTGTGGATGGTGGATTGCTCAAGAGCTGGGTGTGGGGATGTGAGGCATCAGTCCTCCAAGAGTTTTAGGAGGCAGTGGCGACAAAGGCCATGCATAGAGGAAGACAAGGGATAAACACTGGATCGGGTTGAGAGGACATGGTCGGTCATTTCTCAGTTCAGATCCAGGTGTTTTAGAGAAGCGACCTAGTGGTTTGGAACTTCATTTGGTGACCTAGTGATGTGTTGTCCTCTCCCGAGCCCCATAGGCTTTGGTTGCTGTTGTCTGGCTCTCCTGATACCAGGAAGGAATGCTGGCTAGTAACAACAAAGATCTGCAGGAGAGCAGGTGACTTAAGACATCCTTGGGACTCAGTTCTTAGGACACCGAACTCTGAAATATTCACTCATGGATTCATGCAGGGAGAACAACCTCTCACTCCATAGATCCATATTGAGTCTTCTCAATTTCTTCTGCTTTCCTCTTTCTTTCTCTTTCTCTTTCTCTCTCTTTTTTTTTTTTAAGTTCCTCCCCCATCCTAGTATGCTTCTGTCATTGCCATTGCTTGCTATGGCTGGAAAACCAAGTATGCAAACTCCAGTCATTAGGCATTTTTAAGTGTTGGCTACATGTTGAACTCACTGGAACTGTCATAGAGCAGAATTTTCTAAAAACTTCTTTGAAGATTTATAGAAAGTAATATTTGCCTGGAAGAAATATAAGAGTGCAACAACTACATGGCTCACCTTCTGGTCTTTCTTTCCTTAAGCAAGAATACTTTTGTTGGTGCACAAAGCAAGAACACAAACTTCATGCAGTGTGTTTATAAAAAACAACAACAAAAAAAAAAAACCCAACTTCCTAAATTTACACTAGGCTTCATGTGCTCCGGGCTTCATCCAGTGTTGTAGAATAAAGAAATTAGTTTAGAGTTATGTTGCTGAGACCTTGGAAATACTTCCTCATTGTATGAAAGTTCAGTTTTACCCACTGTGCTGTTCTTAGAAAGTAGACGCTGATCCATTTTAGAATTATTTTTATTAACAAATGCATTGAATCCAACCAAATTATATCATCCTACTTAATTCAGGTTTTTCCGACTCTTACTAGTATTAAAAATTAATATAATCGTGTGAATTGATATTATATGACATTACAATGTCAATATTAACTTTCTTAAGAATGGAAATGTCATACAGAAGAGTGTCTTTCATCTCAGGTTACACGTGCTGAAATATTGATAAAAGAAGCCACATACTTGCAACTTTCAAATGGTTCAGCAAAAATTAAAATGAATGTGGCAAAATGTTAATATTTGGAAAATGTCGGGAAGGGACTGGGATGTTCATTGTGCTATCCTTTATATTTCTCTGTAAGTTGGAACATTTTCAAAAAGAAAGGTCGTAGTGAAGTCCTCCTTTTGTTCTTTCTTAACTGTCTCTTTGAAGATAGAAATCATCTTGAGTGAAATATATTGAACTATGGTATCTTTTGCCTCCTATCTCCTTACTTCACACATTTCCAGGCAAACCCCAAGCCACAAGTCGAGTGTTTTTATCAGAAAAGTAAAACCTCAACAACTGCTCCATTGACCAGATTTGTCAGTTGGCTGGGTAACAGGCTCATGTGGTGTTACTACCCTGCTAGCTGGACCTTTGTGAATACTGAATGTTTCAGACTGCAAGATTTTCCTGTTTGAGGAGAGAAACATGCTTCGTGAGAGCAAATGTGTGCATGGAGGAGCAGGCCTGTCCCATAAAGGCTCCACCACCCACATGCCAAGAAAACGCTGCCCCAAGTCACTGTGGGGGCCCATGCACAGTCTCTTGGGCGTGGGCTGTTGATTTTGGTGTGCAGATGCAGCTTAACATTTTGATCTGCAGCCAGAGGATGCAAGGGTCTCTTCTAGCTCAAGTGCACCTGTGTGCACATTCAGAGTCCATGTTTTCTTTAGCCCAAGCTGTGAGTCCTGATGTGGAAGCCCATTGTCCCCCGCTGACGTGCTGTGCTGTTCCAGGTGCTGCTCCAAGGAGTCTGACTCAACTCAGGTGCTAGGCTGTGATGTCAGCACATGTGGCAGAAATTGCATGTGGCTAAAATTACTCCTGAGAGGCATAAAGTACACTGTGAGAGGCACCTGGGAACTGAGGCTGGCAGAGGGAGCAGGTTCCTGTTCCCATTCCATGTTGTCTCTGGGACCTGACCCTTTGAGGGGAATGGCAACCAAAATCCCTGTGCCATTTCAATCAGAGCACTGTGGGCTTGTGGTGATTACAAACCCTCTGCAGCTGGACTGCCTGGGTTCAAATCCTGGCCCTACCACTTCCTGGCTTCCTGTCTGTCGACAGGTTACTTGACCTGTTTTTTCACCTGTGGAATGGGAATTGTGCTTACTTCATAAGCTATTAGGAAGATCATACAAGTTTGTTTATAGGAAGTGCTTGCAGTAGTGCTGTACCTAGTCTCATGTGAGTGTTGCTAATATTCTTGTTCACGTTGGTTAAATGCTTGAGAAGTGAATTGCTATCTAAAGGGTGGAGAGTGCATTGGAGCTGGCAGTTAAAGAAGAAAATAGGAGATCTCTTCCTCCTCTGGCTGGAAGCTTCCACACGGCGCCGCTCATGTATTCCTTACATTTAATTAAGATCACCTTAGATGTGGGAAAGCTGTTTCTGATCCTCTTATCAGAGTGTAAAGTAAAACATGCTTGACTGGTTAATAAAAATGGAAGATGGAGTTAGAAAATACGTTAGCTGTGAGCTGGGGCATACCCAGAATAGCGGTTGTGGTTGGCTGGCCTGTGGCTGGTGCTGCTCTAGGGATGTGCTCAGCCCAGAAAGTGACCTTCATACCTCTTTCTGGGTTCTCATAGGCTCTCTTTTTCTTTCTTTCTTTTTTTTTTTTTAAGGTACCAGGGATTGAACTCAGGAGCACTCAACCACTGAGCCACATTCCCAGCCCTATTTTGTATTTTATTTAGAGACAGAGTCTCACTGAGTTGCTTAGTGCCTCTCCCGCCATTGCTGAGGCTGGCTTTGAACTTGTGATCCTCCTGTCTCAGCCTCCAGAGCCTCTGGGATTACAGGTGTGCACCACTGCACCAGGCTCTTTCTCTTTCTTGACCAGAGAAATGAACGGTCTGCTGTGGTCTTCCTAACTACCAACAGCACAGTGGAAAGTAGGAGGTGCTAAATGTGAGATCTCTCTTTGGCTCCAAGCAAAGAAACTGCCCTGTGGCCTCTGCTGTATGTCAAAGGCCCAGAGGACAGGAATGTGGAAAATGAAACTGCATCAGGAATAAATCTGCCAGAGCCAGGAAATCAAGATGGAGGTGTGTTATCAGATGCTGATCTAAACCTGCGTTCCAAGACAGATACCATCAAATACAACTGCTATTCATATCTAGACTCCAAGGAGCCTACAACCCCTGGTGGAAAATTGGTAATGTCTTCTGAATGATAAACCAGGAATTTCCCAGCTGCCCTTCTGACGCGGCCCTAGGAGGCTCACAGCTCTAGAAGCCTGACCTCTTCACCCCTGAGACAGTATTAAAACTTGGGTGAAGAGGTCAGGCTTCTGGAGCTAGAAGCCTCTTTGGCATCAGCTGATCCCAGGGATATCTTGCTTTGCTTACTTCCCTGAGACGGTCTCAAGGCCACAAACAGTGAGTCACTCAAGAGCCACAGGCTCAGTGACCAATTCAAGCTGGCGAGAGAGATAGCAGGTCCAGGCCAGCTCTTGATCTCCAGCCTCTCTGGCTTGATCTCAGCAGTCTTTCTGGCTGTGACTGGAGCCCTTCTGGCTTCTTGGTCTAGGGACTGAGCAGCTCATCTCACACCAGAGACCTTCATAGCAAGAATTCCTGCTCTCAAGTTTCCCAAGGAGAATGTTCCTCGACGGATTTGCATCTGTCAGCTCATGGGTTTTGGACAGGAAGGTGAGAGTTAATTTTAGAGATGCCAGGGAGAGATTAAAATCCCATCTCCATGTCATCTGAGAATGGTTAAATAAATCACAGTGCTTGAATATAGTGAAACTTATGCAGCCCTGTTAAAAATTACATCTCTGAGCCAGTCACGGTGGTGCATGCCTGTAATCCCAGCAACTTGGGAGGCTCAGGCAGGAGGATGGCAAGTTTGAGACCAGACTTAGCAACTTAGCAAGACCCTATCTCAAAAAATGACAAGGGCTGGGGATGTAGCTCAGTGGTAGTTATCCCTGGGTGCAATCCTCAGTGCAGGGAGGGGGGTTGTCTTTGAAAGAAATGTATAGGAAAATGCTTCCCAAATATCCACGTTTAGGAAAGAAAGTGGAGATAAGAAATGGTACATATACTGTGGTCCAGTTCTGTCAACACACATGTGTGTGGAAATACACCAAGGGATTTCCTCTCAGAGGGATAGAAACACAATGATTTTTTTTCTTCTTCATACTTTATAATACTTACCAAATGTTATACCCTGAGCGCAGATTATGTTTAAATGTTTAATAATGTCCAGGGTCTTGTACTGAGGAAAAGCTGAATTGTTTGAGTGCTCAGAGGGTGATGTTAAGCAGTGTGTTCTCGGGGTGGCGAAGCCCGTGGGTTTCCCTTCTCCCTGCCTTTCAGCTTTGAGGCCAGGCCTGCGTGTTTTGTTGATGGATGTGATCACATCAGTGTATGTGGGCTTGTTTATGCTAACTTTGGGCAGGAAAATTACATGTTCATTGATGTAGATTTTTTTTTTAAATAGTCAAGTGGTCATTTGGAGGATCATTGCAGGGTTTATAGACCTTTATCTTCAATTCCACCATCTGAAAAATCCTGAAACAGTTCTTTTCTTCCATTCATTTCATGGCAAGATGGTGCCCTTTGAACTAACTACTACAGGAAAGAAAAAAGAGACTTGTTTAGGAGCACATGGGCAGCTCCCCTGTCTGACTTCCTTCTTAACAGTAGTGACCCAGGTGAGCAAGCATGATGTCAGAGCCCTTCAAGGGTGTGAGTCTATTTTTAGTAAGATTTCTGGGGGCTGAAAGGCCAGCCAACCACAGAAATGCCCTGCAGCTGGGGAGGAAAACACAAAATCACAAAGATGTCAATAAAACATCTGCAGTCTTTCTCCCTTCCTCATGCCCCCTCACTACTGGCAAAAATGGAAGAAACTCACATCTACCCACAGGGATTGAATGAGTCCCTGTCCTGCCCCACACCCCAATAAATTGGATGAATGGGTGGATGTATAATAAAGTTGACCCAATTGGAAAAGAGTTTATGAATCACATTCATTTCACGAAAAGCAAACACACAAAAGGCAGAGTAAACACCCAAAAGGTAGAGGCACTCAGAGTCCTTAACAGGTGCACCACCTTAAAACCTGTTCTCATTGGTTATCTTTACTGAGCCCCGAGACTTCAAGCTCATCCCCCACCCCGTGTTCTTTTAAAAGCACAGAAGATGAAAAAGCTATGGCGAGATGTACGAGGTCTGATTATACCCAATTACATCTGGCAAGCCCATGACAGAAATTAATGGGACCAGATTATTCTTCTGTATGAAATGCAGTTTTGCCCAGCCTCACTATTTTAGCTCTTGCCACGCTGTAGATCGTCAAACAAATTAATAGCATGCTAATGGGTGCCTTTCAGGCTTCTCGTTTGTATTAATGAGTCCCACTCCATCCTGATAACCAGTGATTTATGGCACTGGAACTTGCAGCCTGGCTGTAAAAATTGTCTTTTGTCACTCTTTCTGGGGTGGAGCAGCCAGCCTAACAAGCTAAATGGTAGGGTTTTGTAATTGAATTCTAAAACGTGAAACTCCTGATGCGAGAACATTGCATTCTGATCATGGCTTTGGAAATTGAAAGGCCTTCGTATGTCTCCCACTACCCAAAGCTGAATGCCGTCTGATTTGGGTTTCCACCACTTGCGAGGCAAGGGTGTGACATGATTCTTAATGGGGGGTATTCATGCTGAGCTAGCATAGCAGTGAGATCCAGCGGGCTGCAAAATGGCTTCTTTAAAAGAAAACACTGTATATTTTAGAGCCATAAAAGAGACCCCTTCCTTACCTTTGAAGGTGTTCCCAGCCTTTGCCTTTGGCCCACCATGAATGGAAGCAGAAAGCCCTATGTGCCAGGCACCGTGTCACCCTCTCTATTCTTGTCTCGTTCATTCCTCCCTATGGCTGTCCAAAGTCGGTAGTGACATCCTCCCCATTTAACAGATAAAACTGGAGCACAGAGAGGTAAAGTGGCTGACCCCAGTTCTGAGGCCCAGTCAGTGGGGGAGCCAGGATGCTAACTCAGACCCCTTCTGCTGCTTCCTAGGTCACCCACGTTAGCTGTATAACCCTCTTGTTTGCAATGCAGAATGGGAGCCCTAGGGGGGCAAAATCTAATGCCTTTGGTTTGAGGCCCCCATGCTTGCTGTCAATTTGAGCTGAGGGAATGAGAAGCCAATTAATGAAGGAAAAGGTCCACTTTCCTAAAATGTGTCACACAGGGTTCATTTGCTGATCTAAGGTGTCCCATCAAGAGCGGCGCACTGGGAGCTGGGGCTGTGGCTCAGTGGTAGAGCACTTGCCTAGCAGGTGAGGCACTGGGTTCGATCCTCAGCACCACATAAAAATAAATAAAGGCATTGTGTGCATATACAGCTTCAAAAAAAATTTTTTTTTTTTTTTTTTTAAGAAGAGTGGTGGGCTGGCAGGTCTCTCCGATGGAGCAGGATGTGCTAAACTGCCACCTCCAGAAGCCCGGAGGCTCCTTTGACGTGGCAAACAACCGCTTCCATTGTTTTTCCCAAGGAGTAAACTGCCATGAATTCCCAAACACAGTCCTTCCAAACAAGGGAACCCAATACCCTTGGAGATCTTGGCTTACACATCAGAGGAATGTCTTACTTAAATGATTATTATTATTTTTTTAATATCAGTTTGGGTTTGTTTTCTCTGGTCCGTGACCACCGTGTATAGCAATGTCCCAGCAACGATCCATAGACAGCTTATTTTTCATTAGCAACAGTCTGGAAACTTAATTGATGGGCCATTCCTGCCTCCCAAACCCAGCCCCTGCCCCTGCCCAATCCATCCCCTTTACCTACTTTGATTCTTTCAGTTCTTCCTATTTTACAATCACCAGCCATTCCAGAAAAACATCTGTTAAAAAGATCCATCCCCTGTAGTGGGAATTAAGTACATATTTTAACTTCAGAAATTTTTGCTTAATGTTTTCTACATTGCATGGAGCAGAGGATTAATGCAGACGTCCCTGAAAAGCTCCTATGAAACCTTAAGCTGCATCTTCAATCACTCAAGCCGTTCAAGGACTGGAATTTCAAAGTGGATGAGAAAGTACCAAGACTGAAATTAGAACAGGAATCTTTACTAATTTAAGCATCTGCACAGGCCCAGTTGTCTATAGGACAGGCTAAATTCTTCTGCTTTGGTGTTCCCAAGCCTAATAGTATTTTTGTTTTGGAGCTTTTTTTTTTCTTCTTTTTAATGGGAAGACCATAAAGTAACATGGCTTTTTAAAGTAATTGGTTTAAAAGAAGAAGTAGTAAGATTCCCCCCGCCCACCCCCAATTTTCTTTCTGTAATCTTCTGTACTTTAAAGGTAGAAATTCAGGGTTGAGTCCTATGCCAAGGGTATGTCATGAGTGTTCGAGTTTGGCCAACTTGCAGTGAGTTGAGGACGTAGATTTCAGTGCTTGCAACCAGCGGTCCTGGGTTCTGGTTCTGTTTTGTACATACCACCTGCGATCTTGGGTAAATCATTTAGCCTCTCCAAGTGTTAGATTAAAGGAAACTTGAGACTGGGAAATTTATGAAGGACAGAAATTTATTTCGTATAGCCAGGGGACTGAGAAATTTAACTCAAGATACCCACAGGTTTGGTTTTCTGATGAGGGCTGAATCCTCCAAAGGAAGAACACCATGTCCTCAAGTGATGGAATATGGAAGGCCCAGCTCACCTAACAGTGAAGCCTCTTTATGAGGCTTTATGAGGTTTAATCCCACTCATAAGGGAGGACCTCATGTCCTAAGCACTCTGCAAAGGCCTCACCTCTTTTTTTCCCCCAGTAATGCAGGGGATTGAATACACTAAGCAAGTTCTCTACCACTGAACTATATCCCCTGCCCTTTATGTTTTGAGAGAAGGTCTCACTAAGTTGTCCAAGCTGACCACAAACTTGAGATCTCCTGCGTCAGCCTCCTCAATAACTGGGATTACGGGTGTGCACCACCATGCCAGGCTGCCCCACCTCTTAATACCATGACATCAACGCACCAGAACACTGGAGAAGACATATTCAAACAGGACTGAGTCTGAATGTCATAAAGGTGAATAAATTGTCCATTTATACCAAACTTGAAAATGTCTTGGTGCGGTATGTTTTCATTTTAGGGTATTCTACCCTAGAATATATTAGAAAAAATTAACCAGGATTTGGCTGGCATTCTTAGCCTACTACTTAAAAAATATGTAGTTGAAAAAACTGGAGCAAGAATAAGCTCGGTGTACAAAAGCTAAAGAGAGGTGAGGGATCTTTAAAAGAAAATTCATTCATAAACTCCTAGTATACTTGTGGGCTGCCAGGTAGAAGCTGAGGAGTGGGAATATAAAAGAAATATGTACATAAAGTGCCAAGACAAAACCCATTTTCCTTAGTGAAATACCTCGAGAGAGCCAGGTACCGTGGCGCACACCTGTAATTCCAGCGACTCAGGAGACTGAGGCAGGAGGATCATAAACTCAAGGCCAGCCTCAGCAACTTAGCAAGATCCTGTCTTAAAATTTTAAAAGGGCTGGAGATGTAGCTTTTTGGTAGAACACCCTATGTTCGATCTCCAGTGTGTTGGGGGGAGTATCTTTAAAAAGTGTTTCCTAGGCTACAGGTGCAGCTCACTTGCCTACCCAGCTTCAACCTTCTATCCCCAGTGCTGCAAAAAAATACATATATATATATATTTTTTTTTTTTTTTTTTTGCATGATTAGGGTTTTTTTTCCTAAATCATATATAAAAACAAAAGTTGAGCTTAGAGTCATCTTAAATTTCATCAGTAAGATATGGTGCTAATCTTTTTTAGGTCTCTGAGCCAGGTCAGAGTTGTTGGGCATCTTCCTCCTCTTTCCAGTAAACACTTACTTCTCCATTTTGTCATAACTGCAACCTGGCTGTTTTTCGAGAGGACATTGCTACCCCCAGAGCCTTAACGGGTAGTGGCTCTTTATTTCTCCAGGACCTGCATGTGGGTCAGGATACCCCTCATTGCCAGATTTTGGAGTATTTTCATACATTTAATGGAGTATTAACTTAGGGATGAGACCCAATTCTGAACATAAAATCTATGTATACTATGCACCTTATACACATAGCCTGAAGGTAATTCTGTACAGTATTTTTCATGCACCTGTATTTGACTGCAAACTGTCACATGAGGTCAGGTGTGGGTTTTACATTTGCGGTGTCACACTAGCATGCAACAAGTTTTGGATTTTGAGCTGCTTGGTTTCAGGATTGGGGATTCAGGAGGATCAGTCTATATCGTCAGGTTCTGTGTTGTCAGATTCAGTGGGCCCTGCTCTGCCCTTCGTCTTCCTGGATCTCCCCAAAACATTATTTTTTTCTTTTTTCATGTATTTTGGCATAATTTCAGGCATAAAGAAAGTTGCAAAAATACAACAAGAATTTCCCTGTTTGCATTTTACCATCTCTTACACTGTGTGTGGGGTGTGTGTGTGTGTGTGTGTGTGTGTGTGTCCATGCCTGAAAATTTCTTTCCTCACCTTATGAACGTGGCTCAGCAGCATGACACAGCTGGTCCCTTCTTGCAGCTGTTCCTTCCCTTGGCTTATCCTCCTCCCTCAGGGTCCTCTCCTTCTCGGTCCCTTTTGCTGTCTTCTCCCCCTGAGGGCTAGCAGAGCTTTCTGGGTTCCACCCTGGGTGGCTCTGCTCTGGCCCTCTTCTTCATCTAGGCCAATTGCTGGGTGGTATGTTGGGATCTGAACTCTTACACTGCCCCTCCAGCCTGGCCTGCCTCCCTCAACCCCAGACTCTCCACCTGCCTCCTTGCGGCTTCGTTGGTGTCACAGGACCCACACTGAGCTCCCGGTTTCATCCTCCCTGCTCCCCCTCAGTCAGGAAATGGCACATTTGGACTGTGCTGCTGCAAACCTAGTAGTCATTCTTGACTTTTCTCTCTTCGTACCCCACACCCAATCTGTCGGCCAGGGAGACACCATTGCCACTGCTGTTGTAGTCTGAGCCACTTGTCCTCTCCCCTCCTCTGCATCCATAGCCTCCTGACCCGTCTCCCTGCCCCTACTCTTGCTTTCTGAAAACCAGAGCCAGTTTTTAAAAATGTAAATCTTACCATGAGAGTCCCCTGGCCAAAGACCTCCCATCAAACCTAGCATAAAATCCAAGCCCTTTGGAAAAAAATCCAAGCTCTCTGTGATCAGACCCTGCCTTCCTCAGCGACTTCCAAAGCCCCTCTGGGCTTTGCATGTGCTGTTACCAGCACCCAGGTGGCCCTATTGCAGGTCTTTGCCGCCTGCTGCAGGAGTTTCTCTGACCTCTCTGTGGGGAGCTCGGCTTTCCCTTCCCCTCCATTCTCTTTCCCTGCTCATTTTTTCTTCCCACTGGCCACTGCTTATTTTCCATCACCCCCCCACCCCAACAGAAAGGAAGATCCTTCAGGTGGAACCCTTGACTGTTTCTCATAGGAAGATTCTTTACTGTTTGTTGAAAGGACAACCCAGTAGGGCAAAGGCAAAATGGCTGGTTCCTGCCCAGAGTAGAACCCAGTGGCCCCGGCTGGGCTGCCATCCCTACAGAGCAGGACTAAAAGAATCCTCACAGAAACTGGCTGTTTTCAGGTTAAAGCCAACAAAACTTTACCAATTGGCAAAGGAGGAAAGAGCATCTTTGTGTGCCTCAAGACGTATAGCTCTGCAGCTGTTTTAGCAGTTTCCAAGTAAGTTCTTGCTAAATCATTCCCAGTCCTCTTCAGGACACTGTGGCTTTTCCTTCCTTCATTACTGGGGAGAGAGGGAGGTTAAAGGAGGAAGAGAAAGGAATGCAGCCTTGGATCCAGTGGCCTTAGGCCAGGGTCACCAGCAGAATGAAATATATGCTTGATTTAAGGTCTATTTAGATTTGGTTCTCCCTTCCCCAGTTCAGTCAATCTAGAAAATATATTGGTGAGGGTTAGGACTTGGCAAATTAGTATATATGGCTTATGTCTTAGATGTGTAAATCAGTTGAGTTCAGATTCCTCATGCACCCATTTAAATGGGACCTTTGTGTTATTTGTATAAGCCACTGTAAAAGCCTTTTTTTAAAAAAAAAAAAAAAAAATCTCATTAGCTACAAGCAGGGATGTTTCTTTTTTAGCTATTTTGTCCAACCCAAAGCAGCCCATTTATGTTAAATAATAACAACACAAAACAATTCTTAAAAATAAACATAATCAAGAGGAGCTGGAGGAACAGTTTTCAGTCCTTTGTCCCACCCCAGCGAGTCCTGTGCCCTACCCCGTGATCCTGGGGAGCAGAACTGTCTGGTTGGCAGCCCAGATGTTCTACAGACAAAGGAGAGCTCCTCTCCTTCCAGACCGGGAATGTGTTTACAGACCCCTCTTCCCAGAGCAAGAGGCTGGCGGGGATGCCAAGCTGGTCCACTTGGGATGAAGACATCAAAGCTGATTCTGATCCAATTAGAAAAAAAAATACTATTGTCCTCTAATTCCCAAAGTTCTCAGGCTGTTATGAACACTTAGCCTGTTTCCTTGGGGATCACAGTGGCATTGACTTAGATCTGAGGCTCATTGGTATGCACACATAATGACAGACCCCGGTCTCTCACACGTGCAGGGAGCCAGGGAAACCCGGGAGCCACTTGCTGTGCTTCCACTCGGCAGATGAAGTTTTTCAGGATTTGCACAGTGGCTGTAAATGCTATTTTTCCTCAGTTGGTCTTAAACGAGTGTTAGTCTCTAGTGTCTTAGAAAGAAGAATGTGAACACTTTATTGGGGAAAAAAATTTATAACAGTTTCCATTTATAGCACTTCAGAGAATGAACATGGGAAATAGTTTAAGCTGGTAATTTTAGCTATTAGTCCTGGCTGTGGAATTCCTGGAGATACTTCTCCATCTGTGTTCAAGTCAAAATTATTCTGTCTTCTTCAGCACATACTACTTTGTTCCATACCATTTCTTCCTTTGACATTGTTCTTGAAGGCTGCCTGCCCTGAATGATGTATAGGTGATATATATATGCCATACGTGACTCATGAGCTACTTAAGATCTGATATCTTCAACTACTATCACATGTTACAGAGAAGAACCACACTTTTAAGATTAAGAAAGTATTTTTCTGGGGTAACTTGAATTGGCATGGACTGCTGAAATCAGGGTGGATTTAGATGTAATCTTGGCAGAAGATACATCAGCCTTCTCTGCTCCCTGGCTACAATGCAAACCTTAACTCCAGCTGCCATCTTGGAAATATGGAAGATCCATGGATTGGTAAGGGAGAATGCCCCATTAGCCCAGATAGTTCCACTCAGAAAGACAGATGCCTTAGTTCAGTGTCTTCTACACCTTTGTCATTTAGTGATTTCGGTTTTATCTCACAATTTCATCCACATCTAAAAATCACTTGACTGCATTTCCTTATCTTTCTCTTTAAATTGGTTGTTAAAATTCAGGCTTGTTCTCAGTAATATTATTCATAAAATTATGGGTTTGGTGGGCTTGTTATTTTTCATTACTATTCCAAAAAAATTTTAATGTTATTCCAAGTACCACTAAATTCCCAAACCCTGCACTTAGTATAATATTTCTTTAGTGATTTAATATACATGCTGTTTTTCTTCATTAATGATTCAGAATTAACTTTGGGGAGTCAGAAAGTCTGTACTTAACATACACATAAATTGTAAACTGTGTTCTTTTTTGTGTGTGTGCGGTGATTGAACCAGGGCCTCACACACGTTGACCAAGTGCTCTACCATACCACTAAGCTACATTCCTAGCCCCTTTTTTGAAAAATTTTGATTTGAGACATGGGCTTGCTAAGGTGCAGAGGCTGGCCTTGAACTTGAATTCTGCTTCAGTCTCCTGAGTCACTGAAATTATAGTCATGGGCCACCACTCCTGGCATAAGCTCCATTCTGGTTTCAGGAATGTAGAAAGTCAAAATAAAAACATATAGATAAGCACATTATGGTGCTTTACAAAAGGGAGGGATTTTCAGGACCCCCTCAGAGTATAAAAATAGAACATCTAGACATATTGTTGAAGACAGAAGCAAAATAAAGATTAGAAAGAATAGAATCGTTTTCATGCCATTTAAGACATTTAGATTGCAGACAGAGTGCATGTTAAAAGGTTTTATCCAATCTGGTGGGCTGTTCTGATACATGTATTTGCCTCTCTTTCTCTGTCCTTCTTTTTCAAATGGTCATAAATGTAATGGCCATCACTCTAGCCTAGACATCTCAGATGGGTCTGCTCTTGCGTACTACCTCAGGCAGAGAGTCTCCTACCCAGGTAGTGGTTATTAATGTATAATCTGTCTGCTACCCTTAAAATTCTGTTAAGCTCAACTTTCTTGTTTTAAAATGGCAAGTGTCTTCTGATTTTCTCCTGATAACATTCTATCACAGCAAGAAAATAAAGCATTAAAGAGCAAATAGAACCCCAGGGTCCTAACACCAGAAATGCACCAAATTTTAGAAGTATCCGTCCTTCCTTTCTTTTAAAATATGTTTATTTTTTACATATTTTTTAGAGATTGTGGTAAGAAACACATAGCAGTATAATAGTGTTAACCAGCCCAAAGTATATGGTTTGATAGCATTAAGTACCCTCACACTGTGATGAAGCAAATCTCCAAAATTTCATCTTGCCAAACTGAAACTCTGTACCTGTTCAACAATAGCTCACCTGATATATAACATATATATCATGTTTTGTTATCTCTTCTCCCATTGATGGACATGGGGATTACTTCCCCCTCTTAACTACTGTGAAAAGCCCTCATGTGAACCTGGGTGTGTACCACCTCTTGGAGATCCTGCTTTTAGTTTTTGGATATATATGCACTGGAATTACTAAATTGCATAGTGGTTCTATTTTTAATTTCTTGAGGAACTGCCACACTGTTTTTCATACCAGTTGCACCATTTTGCAATCCCACCACAGTGCACAATGGTTCCAAGTGCACATCCTTTCAAGCATTTATTATTTTTTATTTTTTGGTAGTAGCCCTCCTAACAGATATGATGTGATATCTCATTGTACATCATTTTTTTCTCTTTGTATAGGGTACTCCTTCATTTGTGATGGGGTTACATCCAAATAAATCCACTATAAGTTGAAATATCATAAGTCAAAAACTACATCAAATACCTAACTTACTGAACATCCCAGCTTGGCCACACAATATTGTAGAGTGTTGGTGCATGGCTGACTGGGAGCTGCCTAGCATTGTAAGAAAATATCATACCACATATCACTAGCCTAGAAAAGATCAGAATTTAAAGTCTGGTTTCTATGACTACATGTTGCTTCTGCACCATTGTAAACCCCAGAAATTGTGGGCTGAACCATCATAAGTTGAGGACTATCTGTGTAAGTAGGGGAGCTAAAGCTCACCTCTACTCATCTTAGTAATTACTTTGATATCTTTGGATCTAGAAACTAAATTGACACAAGACAGACTTAATAAGAGAAAAGCATACACATTTTATTTTTACATGTACATGAAGACCCTTCTAAGAGAATGAAGACCCACACAGAACAGAAAGTGTTCATACCTTATGGGCAAAGAATAATAAGTTTGTGAGGAAATTATAAGACCTTGGGATCCAGGTTAGGGGGAGTACATTCCAGGGAAGGTCACCAGGAGGTATATGGAAGGATGCAAAATGGCAGAAGCTAAAGATTATTTTAAGAAATTTATTTATATGGATCCATCGTAACATCAATTCTAAGTCACTGGTGGTAGGATTCTCTTCTTTTCTTGGTGCAAGAGTAGCATCTCTTTCTCAGGAGTTGTCATGGCTTGATATAGATTAAAAAAAAAAACGCAATTCCAAAGGCCCTTTCTACAGCAGCTCTTCCCAAGGGCCTTCAGAGCAAAAATAGCATGCCAAGTCAGCACATCTTGGGGCAGCAGGTTCCTTGTATCCTCATTTGTCTATGTAGTGTGCACCTTTAAAACAAGCAAGGGGCTGGGGATATAGCCCAGTTAGTAGAGTGTTTGCCTTGTATGCACAAGGTCCTGGGTTCAATCCCCAGCACCAAAAACAAACCAACAAAAACCACAAGCAAGATTGTACACTATGCACTTTCTCTGTAATAAGACAGCTTCTCTCTATTGCCATGTTTTTGCAAAAATAAAACTGCAAACTTTCATAAATATCATAACTCTTAGCAGAAGACCAGATGGAGAAAGATTTTTGTTTGTTTACTTACTTTTTAAAGAATTCTTTTGTTGTTGTTAGTAATGGCCTTTATTCTAATGAAGACTGCTATCTAACTGTGCATAATGCATCGGTGCACAGATTCAAGTAACTACCCAAGGCTACACATGACAAGGAATGAATTACAGCCTTCCATGAAGAACAAGAATTTTATAACCACTTGTATAATTAACCCTTTCGGATCTTTTTGAATTCTATTTTTATATGTATGTGTGAAAATTTTATAATGAAAATATTTATATAATTATATTATTATTCATATTAGCATGTGAATAATAACATATCATTAACATATGACAAATGTTCATACCCAAAGGCTTTTATTAACTTTCATTTTTCTGATATTAGGGAAAACAAAAGTGAAAGGAGTCAACATCTACCTGACTCTGGTGTGCTTAGAGAAGTGTGAGCTTCTCTACCATGGAAACTGGCATTCTGAAGAGTCAGGGGTGGGGCTCTTTGCGGTTAATAAAGTCCAAGGTAGTGGAGCGGGTGGGAATATCTGGAGGGTCTACTTTCAAAAATAATTGTAGGGTCAGTACAACTGCTTTGCTGCGATTTAGAGTTCTCTTGACTGCCCTCAGGAGCTGGGCCCTTGATCTGTGTTAACTTGTTTTAATGAAGCTGTTGGAGGTAAAACAATTGGGAATAATGTAAGATAGTTGGACATAGTGAGGACTACGGTCAGCTATCAGCTCTGCCTAAAAGCTATTCAAATTTAAATTAAAAAAAAAATGTGTGGACCAAATAACAAACATCTGGCTGGAATTAGGTCCACATGTTCAATTTGACATCTGCTATGGAGCTGGCTTCTTATGGAATATACTTTGCCTCTGGGGATGTACTTGCCATTCTTAGGTTTTAGTTACCTGCCCCTAGGCTTCCTTGCTTAGGACCTAGGGCCGTGTGCACTTATGGCTCATACCCAGGATGCACCCCAGTTGGCCTGCCTGGGAGGGCTTTCTCTCATCAGTTGACTTCATACTCCAGAACAAGCCATTTAGATGTAAAGGAAGACTTAGGGTCAGGGTAGCTTCAAGTTATGGCCCAAGCAGAATTGGGTTGTGCCATGAGTTTTCCAGTGTCCTGTGGTCAGGTTTGGATAGATTCCAGCTCTGCTCCTTACAAGTTGTGTAGCTCTGGAGGCAGGAAGACGCCTTACCACTGCATCATCAGGCTCCAACATCGTAATACAGGGTTACGGCTAAAAGACCTAAATTATACACTCTCTATTTAAGGAGGAGTTCTTAGGGAAACCCAAAGACAAAAGAGAGAAACAAGGACAGGGAATCTGAAGACCCTGGCACCTGAGGTAGAGAAAAACTACAAACTACTAGCTTTAGGAGGCAAATTCCTTTGCCTTTCTAAGCCACACTTCCTATCTTGAGGATGGGGCTAATAATGAGAATGATAAGTGGATTGGGAGATTGAATAATAAAAATGCAGATTGAATACTTAGCACAGTGCTCAGCACAGAGTAAGATCTATGTTAATATTAACCATGGCTATTAGGACTTAGGGACTTTGTAGATGTGTTACAGTGAACCCCTGAAATTAATTGCAAAATGTAGTGTTGATGTACACTTTATTTTTCCTGGGGAAAAAGGATCTATATCAGATTCTAAATGAGAACATGACAGAGTGGTCCTTCACCCTGATGTGAAGGGCTGCTGGGTACATTTTGAAGCTGGATATGTTCTCTTCAGCACTCAGATGTTTGAGAATTAACAAGTCAGGTCCTCCTGGACTGCAAAGTACAGGAGCCTTATTGGATTAGCTCCTGCCACCCTTGTCAGAACTTGACTGATCATAGGTTTATGTCATTGACCCACTTTCTTCAAGGGCTGAGCCAGTTTCCCAAGCAATGCTGATGGCAGAATTGGAAAAGCAGATTCCCATTTAACAAACAGGACCTCAGTAAGAATGGCCACGTTGCTGGTGTCCATTTGAAGGCAGAGGTGGAGGTGGGAGTGTGATTAATAACCCCAGAGGGACTGTGAAGGTCACTGCTGATGTCACGACCAGATGCAGGAGTGCCCGGCAGAAGGCCGTGCTTTGTGACGAGGCAAGAAAACACAGCTTTTCCATATATATTCTGTGCAAACCCCTCTGCCTTCCTCGCACCTGGGGGTGGTTTCTGCAGCAACACAGAAGTCTGGTGGGGAGGGGAGTGGCCTTGGAACTGCTGCAGAGGGTCATTCTTCATTGTCATCTCCCTGTGGGCCTGTGAGCCCCCGAAAACACTATCCCCCTGGGCAGAGACCATGACTATGAAGACTAATGATGCAGTGGGAAAATAACCCACCCAGTGGGCTCTGTCTGTCCTGTTACAATTTTTTTTCAGACCTGATTCAAAGTGCTCAGAAAACGTGGGTGGGGAAGATGGCTTCTAGGAGACCCAGGTATTGGAAGTCTTTGATTATTTTTTGTTCTTAGGACAGCTATAGAGAATGTCTTTATCTCTGGTTTGTCTTCTTTGTTTATGCAATGGAATGTTTTTAGATGATTAAATAGAAACTGGTGGTGAAAGTCAGATGGATAAAAAGAGAGGTGGGTAAATATGTGATAATAAAAGAATAGCAAAGTGTACATGAAAGACTCTAGATGGTAGTTATACGGGGGTCCACTCTCAAATGCTTCCAATTTTGCTGTGTTTGAAACTTTTAATAATAAAATGTCAGCGAATGTGGGTTGAAATATTTGGATGTAAAACTTCTAGAAAATTGCAAGAGGATTTTCATGGATTTGGGGTTCCACACACCGCTCGCAGCCCCATTATTCCCCCCATTTTGTTCAAGCTTCATTCTCCCTGGCTTATTCATTCCATTTTGAGAACCCCTGGATGGTCCATTCTAGTTGACCTGGATACGGTGGGGAACAGAGTGATCCTCTCTGGAGCACACATCATGCAGGGATGTAGGGATAGCTGATGTTGTTCGAGGAAGGGAAAGAAGGCCAGTTTTTGAGAGAGGGAGGGAGTGCCTGGGAGAGGGGTCAGGGAGATTCCCAGAGGTTCACATGCTGGGCTCTAGAGTGTTCCTCTGATTGCAGGAAACTGCCATTGGCCATATCTCAGTACCATTCACCTTGCATGCAGTGGAAGGGGGTCCCCAGAGTCAAGAAATACACGTGGAACTCTGGCTTGTGCACAGAGGCTGTGTTGTATAGAAATCTATCTTCAAAAATTGGAAAATTTTCGAGAAGTGAGTCTATTTTGTGACTAGGATCAGTTGACCCTTCATAGTCATAGCATTTCCCCACCCCCATCTCAGGAAGAGATCCATTCTATTGGTATGCATATTTTTTAAACTACCATAGGGTAAAATTGACTTTTGGGGTTGTGTGTATAATTCTGTGAATCTAAACACATGTATACATTTGTGTAACCACCACCATAATCAAGATAGGGAACAGCACCATCACCCCCAAAAGCTCCCTCCTGCTCTGCTTGCTAGTCACCCCTCCCCCACCCCTTGACACCCACCAATCATTTCTCCATCATGACAGAATATCATATGAATGGAATTGTGCAGTAGGTTAGCTTTCAAGACTGGCTTCTTTCACTCAGCATAATGCCCATGAATATGTTTTTCAGCCTCCAAGGGGACGTGTTGAGAATAATAGAGTTAAAAGGCTTCTGTTTTGCGGGGGGTGGGGGGGTGAGTAGAAAGGAAGAAATGGCATGAAAACAGTGAGGGATGGTGAGAAGCAAGAACCGGAAGAAGGGACCTAGAGATGGGCCTGGAAGGAGAATGCTGGGGCGGGAACCTTGGGATGTAAAGAGGAGAGCTCAGGATCAAACGGCAGGCTTCTGTGTTTCCTCACGCATCACCCACACCTGGCCTCCTGAGGGAACATGTACAGAGGGCTTTGTAAACCTCAAACCTGTTGGGGACTTTTTATTGTGATTATCCATTTCTGCACCTTCATGGGTAAGAGACCTGCAAGATAATGGAGATGGGGGGTACCTTGTTTTTCCATGGGCAAGGATATATTGCCATGTTCTTCCGTTACTGCCAGAGCAAAGCACACACCAGGTCCTGCTGCATAGTGATGAATCCCCCGAGACCCCCGATAGTGATCGATAGCGCCCGCCCTGCTCTGAGGCTCACATAATGAGCTGCACAGCCCCATCAGAGTCACCAGCCAGCCTCGGGGAAACCTCCCCTCCCCCACCATCCACTCATACGACAGTTGCCCCCCTCCCCACCCACCCCCTCCATAGGGTTTCCCTTTGATTGGCAGAGGCCCTGTTATTTCCGCCTGGATTGTCTGACAGCCCCTCTGCCTGGTCTAATTATGCTGGGTCTATTCTCAGACCACAGCGACCCCAGGAAGGCTTTATCAGATTGTCCAACTGACCGTGACCAGATCTCCAGCACCTGCCTCCCTTGCTGATTGAGGAGGGAAGGTGTTTATACACAGCAGAGCTGGTGGCTGATTGACTGGCCTGGGTCCTGGGCTGAGGACGGCCCGTCTGCCTGTCAGTGATGAAAAATGGAGTCCGCCTCTCCACCCAGCCTCATTAACGCCCCTTCGTGTCCAGACAGTATCAAGTGGGGTGTGAGCAAACACGGAGCCTGCTGCCATTGTTCCGGGGACCTCGGGACAGGTTTCCAGCTGCAACTGGGGCCTTCTCTCTCCATTTTTCTTGTCCTCTGCTTTCTCCATCTTTGTCGTTGTAGTTACTCATCCCCTGCTTCTTGTTCACCCTTTTCTGATCACCCTAACTGGGACCTCCTCACCTGTCTTCCACACTCATACCTTTCTTCCAGCATTAGCTTTCATAAATGCCAATCAATAATGACTTGAGTTGATTTATTTGTATTATTAGTGTTCTTTTTCTGAAGAGAATATTGGTGCTAATTTACCTTTTCTAGGCACCCAGGAGTGAGTCTGGTTATACGGAGCCTTTGCTAAGGCATTCCAGGCATTGTGCCCATCTTGCTGGTCACTGTGGCAAATAACCCCATTTCAATAGGACCATTAAATCATCAAAGTCCTTTAGGGCTCCATTTGGGTCATTTGCTAATTGATTTCTGGTAGCCTGAGAAGCTTAAAGGGTTTTCAAAAGCAGAGCCATTGCTGTTCTCCTGTGTGATGAGATTTGGCCCATTGTCTCATTCCAGCTCAGCATTGCTGGGCTGAGCTCTGTTCTCCTGTTGGAGAAACCATGGAAAGGGCCTCACTCCTCAGCGTGGTTTCTGGACCAGCAGCACTGGCATTACCTGAAAGCTTGTTAGAAATGCAAACTCTAGCCCACTCCAGACACCTCCCATATCAAAATCTGTGCTTTGACCACATCCCAGGGATTCAAGTGCATGGCACAGTTTGATAGGGTCTGTTACAGACATTATAAAGCCAGAAAAGCTCCCCTTTAGACCTACCAAGAGGTGCAAGATCTCAGCAGCTTAGTTCTATAAACTATCCAGGAAAGAGTTCTCCCTCCCTCCTGGCTTTGGAGGGGACCTTGTTGGAACAGGAGAAGACCAGTTTAAAGCATGGTTGATGAGGAACCCAATGTGGGTCTGAAGCCCCTGGGACTGTTTCCTGGCAGCTGCTTCTACCTATTCTTGGGAAAATGTTTTCTATTGTAAGACCACCTACAAAAAAAATGGATTTTACCCTCCAGGGCCACCTCGTGATAATACCTTCTAGCCTGGCTGGCATTTAGTTAAAATTTTCCATCTTAACCCATGCTCTAAATTACTACTACTTGACTTTGGTTAAATTTGAAACTTAGATACATGGGACGGTATTTTTTCCTCAATATATATTTTTATACTTGCTAAGTGGACATATACTGCTTCTTTAATAAAAAAAAAACTAAAAATTGAGGCTGGGGTTGTGGCTCAGAGATAGAACGATCACCTAGCATGTGTGAGGCACTGGGTTCAATCTACAGCACCTTGTAAAAACAAAATAAAGATATTGTGTCCACCTATAACTAAAAAATAAATACTTTTTAAAAAAACTCTTAAAATTGTTTTGCATCCCCTATCTCCCTCCCTACAAAAGAAAACTTTTTGGTAGCTTTCCTTATATAAGGAAAGGTTGTCCATGTGTTCAACACATGGACAGCCTTTAGGAATATGAATTGCTAAGAACACATCAAAATCATCTATAACCTCATTGTTTGGTGTTTGTTTCTTCAAGTATACGTTATAGGGACTTTATTTTATTTTTGTAATGTGCTCTTGCTCTTACTGCTGTTTTACTATCTACTTTTCACTTGCTGGGCGCGGTGGCACACACGTGTGAACTCATCAATATTCACATACATAATATATGTATGTATATTTCAATTAATATGTTACATAGTTCTAAGTCAATAAATACAGTTCTTCCACATACTCATTTTTAATGCTTTGTAACATATTTCATTATATGGAATGTTCTATAGTGCTGTGATTTGAATGTTTGTGTTCTCCCCCCCCCAAAAAAAAAAAAATTCATGTTAAAAGCTAAGCACCGATGTGACGGTGTTAGGAAGTAGTAATATTAGGAACCTAATCACCAATGCAGTACTCCTAGGGGATACAGGAGGTGGTTAGGTCTTGAGGATGGGGCTTTCACCAGTGGGGCTAGTGTCTCTTTTTTTTTTTTTTTTTTTTTTAAATAAAGTCCCAAAGCTGTGAGCCTTGAGAAGACAAGCTACAAGGCACCATCTGTGAACCAGACATCAAATCTGCCTTGGCCTTGGACTTCCCAGCCTCCAAAACTGAGAAATACATTTCTGTTGTTTATAAGCCACCCAGTTTATGGTATTGTGTGATAACAGCTTGAATGGACAAAGATGTAGCATGGATTTAAGTAATCATCACCTGTTGCTGGGCATGGTGGCTTACAGCTTTTTTTTTTTCCTCTCTCTCTGTCTATTTATCAGCCCTGCTATGAACTTGACCTATACCAAAATATTTGCTCATGGTATAATTGGTTTACTTAATAACATTTGGAATGCATAGCTTTAAAATGTAGCATTTAAACAAAAGAGGAAAAACAATGTATCAAGAGCTACAAGGCTGAAGGTAAGACTTATAAGACTTCCTCCTGGGGTGGAACTTTGTATCTGTCCCTATCAGCTTCAGGAATAAGCTGTCAGCAAACTGGAGCTTGGTGGAACAGCTTCATTTTGGCACATGGCTCTTGAGAATCATTTAGGGTTTTCTGGGGAAAAAAAATTTTTTTTTTCTGGCCCCCAGCAGGCAGTCACAGAGACTGTGCTAGGATTTTTTTTTTTTTTTTTAAGAGAGAGAGTTTTTTAATACTTATTTTTTAGTTTTCGGTGGACACAACATCTTTATTTTTTTTATTTTTATGTGGTGCTGAGGTTCGAACCCAGGGCCCCGTGCATGCCAGGCAAGCACACTACTGCTTGAGCCACATCCCCAGCCCCATGCGCTAGAATGTTAAGGCATGGTTGACAAAGCCTTGGTGGATTGTAGGATTGTCTCCACAGAAGGGGAGCTACTAGACTCCTCAAAGTGGGTGGGAAGCATGATACTACAGTACACATTGGGGTCACACCCTGGATTTCAGTAGGAGCCAGAACAGATCTGAGGCATGGGCATGGTCAGGGAAGTGGAGGTAGTTTCTAGCCAGGCAGAACTAGGAGCCAGAATGAAGTGGCCTTCACACTGAGGGCAGATGGGGATTTGAGAGCCAGCCTGGGTAAAAGCAGGATCTGAGTCTATCATTTTGGAGAACTCTTGCCAGGTGTGCACTAAGTGATGTCTGAACCTGTACACTGGAAGGGATGCAATCTCTGGGCTCGCGACTTTCTGAACTGGCAAAAAAAAAAGTGGAGGTGGGGAGCTAGGGGAGTTTGGGAGCTGAGAGGGCTCTGGGTCACTGTGGGCTTTGAGCAAGGACATTCCAAATGGACACAGTGAAAACTGTGTGGTGCTGTGCCCTCCAAGCTGGCTGTTAGAACCAGCCCAGCCTAGCCCAGCCCAGCAGGCAGAGAGCAGAGCCACAGCCAGGAACTTGGGCTGGCCTTGGTCTTGGTGCCAGGCTCGCCTCCTCCCTCTTCTTCCATGCTGTGGAGTGTAGCTGTGAAGCCTGCACCTACTGGAGTCCCGTTCCAGGTCTGTCCTGCTTGTGTGACCTCAGGCAGTTCTTAACCTCTTTGTGACTCAGTGTTCTCAGTTATACAATGAGGATAACAGTACCTGTTTTAAGGGATTCTCATTAGGACCAAATCAGTTCATTTATGAGAAGCATTTGGAATAGTGACTGGCTGTCAAAAGGCATTTTCTTCCTAAGTGTTGGTCAATGCCTTTGGGGGATTTGGTCTCAGTGCCTCAGACCTGGAATTGTAAGTAACGTCTTATTTCTTCTTGAGAGCAGAAACCCAGTCGGATCCATGGAACCACCACTGTGCATGGTGCAAAGTCAGGGTTCATGAGGGCTTCTTGACAGATAGGTGGGGGAAGCTCAGACTGTGACACCTGATAAATCTGGGTTCAAACCCTGGCTTTGCCCCTAATTTACTAAGGCCTTGATTTCTCTGGCCTTCTTTTTTCTTATCTTTGACTTCTCTGGCCTCACTTCCTCATCTGTAAAATGAAAGATTAGACCTCTCCCAGATTCTAGTGTTGCAAAGTGCTCAGCATTAGTGAATTTCCGAGAAATGGCAGTGCCGATGATGCTCTTTCTGCTGCAGTAACTGGATGGTTCATGGTTTGGAGTGAGAAGATGGTTTGTGTTTATCTTTCCCTGGTGACTATTAGAACACTAGGAAGTAAACAGGACACCTGGGCAGACACAGCAGGCCGCAAAGCTGCATCCCTGTATGTACGTTTCTCAAACCTTTAGACATGAGACCACCCTGGGCATCAGTCATGGTCTTGGGGTTATTACACCTCAACAGTGGACGAGGTCCTTGGGTCTCTTCCCAGACAGCTTGATGGTAGCCTGGCCTGGGGCGTGACTCCCAGGTGTTTACAACTTGGAAACGCCAGCTCTCGGTTTTGCGTGTGCAGTGATCTAGTTGTCATGAAGGCACCTGTAAAGCGTGCACTCCTGCAGAGCGGTGGACCTCTGGGAAGCCTGGAAGGCAATAAGCAACGTAACTGACAAGCTGAGACCCTGTGCACGCTGCAGGAAGCCAAAGAGGGCACAGATTCTGTTCCTCATGCAGCTACAGAGACAGGTGACATTCACCCCTTTGTGTCAAAATGAAGGTTAGCATGTTGCACAGCCTTTGTTTCTTTCCTTATCAGTGGTTGATGGTTACTTACTAGAGGACTTAAGGATCAACCAGTCCCCAAAGTAATTCTCAGGATACTTGTCCTCTAAGAAGGTACCAAAGGAAAGGATTCCGTAGCCAAATATGCTTGGAAAATGCATTGCACTGTTTGTTTGTTTTGCATTTTATAACACATTTACACATTCAGAGCTCTGAGAAGTCCTGTAATAAACAAATTAAATATTTTTTAGCCCAGTTGTGCCCAAATCATTCACCATGAACACTTCTTACATGTGCCATCTATTAGCCTCTCTAGGAGCTAAGAAAACTGAAGATATTCTGGGCTATTTAATTATCCCAAATTGTGTAACAAAGCAATATACAGATATTTTGAAAGGAGACTCTGTTATTTATTTATTTGATTCTGCTGGGACAGAAAGTGTTCCATAATTTTTTTGGGGGGAGGGGGACAGCCACTCGGTTTTAGGCTTGATCATAAAGTACTCTCACCAGCCCACTGTACTCTTGAAGGGATATGCTCAAAACTGACTCCATTGGGGCAAGACCTGAACTTCAGAAATAAAGGTAAAATTTGAACTTTCAAACATGAGAGCCCCTTGATTAACCAGGACTGCATCCAAGTGTTTCATTGAAGCCTTAAACACTCTCTTCTCAGCCAAGTGGGCATCTCCAGAGCAGGCTCCTCCCCTGATTGTCTCAACTCTGACTGGAAGTTTGGCCAGGAGTATATGAAAACCGCAGGGTGATGGATTTTTCCTGAAAAATATCTTTCACATACTTTGTTTTTGGAGATAACACTTATCTGCAAAACTGCCTTGCAAGTGGAATTGCTTTGACAAGGCTCATTTGAGAAAGTGAGCATTCTCATAATGCTGTCCCGTGGGCATTGGGACGTACTACTCCCAGGGCCCCCGACAGGCCTCATTGCTCACCTCCTGGGACTGTTCTGGTGAAGGATGGAGACGTGGGTCTGCAGGTCAACACTGTGCTGGATCGGAGAGTTCGTTAGGTCACTTCTATAATCTGTGTGCCCGCTAAACAAGAAATGATGGATCAGCTGTTAGCTCTTGTTTATTATTGCAGAATCCCACTCCCACATCCCTCTCACCCTTTCTCTTCTGTGACGGGTCCATCTAATTTGATTTGACGTCCTAGCATTCAAGATTTGTCAACTATTGTAACCCTAAGCGGTACTAATATTGAAAACCATACTTGAAATTTATGTAATCCAGATGTGCATGCCAATAAAACAGAGATGAAATGGCAGGCTTGGGGCAGAGGAGGGGCTCAGAGGTGGAGAGGGGAGTGTGTGTGTGTGTGTGTGTAAGAATCCTGTTGCCCTATATTTTTTCCACATGGTATATATAACCAAGTAGGCTTTTATATATTAATATTTTCCCTTAAGAATAGTAACCGGATTATGAAGTATAGTTTCAAGTAAGTACCAGCATTGGTTTTATTTGCAGCCAAGAATAACTGATTAAGTTTTGGGGAGAAGAAAGGCAATCTATTTTAAATGCTTTTTAAAACTTTTAAATTGGTCAGGACCTTCAACAATGTTGCCTTGGGAATTATGATCACACTGAGTCAGGATTTTTTGACATGGCCCTCTAATGTTGCTTTTTCCCCCTCCTGAAACATGGCATTTTTTTTTAGTTTGGTGTCATTCATAAGGATCCCCTAAGAAACAGGCTCTGACCTCTGACCTGTCAGTTCAAAGCCCTCCCACACTGGTATGCCCAAGTGCCACTTCTAGTTTCTGGAAGCTCAGCGAGTTGGTAAATTAAATGTGCACAGTTCTCGGTTCAGGTATGTGACATTGGCCTTACTTGGAGGGTTGAGCAGTGGCTCCCCTGTGTCACCTCCTGCAAGACTGTTGCCTTCTCTGTCCACAGCCTCTCCCATCTGTGTCTAGCTGAACTGGTAGGAAGGAATAATGCCAATGCAGGGAGTTCTGAATCGGAAGTTTTGGTGTCCTTGACATGAAAGGATGGCAGAATGAATGATTATGCCTTTGCATGCTGAGCGTAATTAACAGCTACCCTGAACTAGACCTGGCAGCTGAGGGAAACTGGTAATACCAGCTAGTAGAAGCAGGTGGAAGGCAATCCCAAAAGGGAAGCACAGAATGAGGACCCACGTGAGTGGAGATGACTCGGGGCAGACTGGGTGGCTGCGGTTGGTACCAAAGCCATGGCTGCAGTTGGTACCATGGGCACCTGTGGCTGGTTCAAGTCAGGAAATCAGAGATCTAGGTTGCTATTTTAGTCCCTTTAGGTTAGGGTAAAAGGAAACACCCAGTCTGCGGGGGAAGCTTGGGGCCTTCCATCATCCCCACAGTTTGTCTCTGGACAAAGTAGGGTCTGCTGTTTCCACAGCAGGCATGGGACCGTGTTGGTGGTGGGGTGGGGGCGGGGTATTTACCAGCTCTCCTGTTGTCATCATTTACAGCCCCAAGTCCAAGAGCATGAGGACGTCGCTTGTAACTCAGACCCTGCTTCACGCAGCCTCTGCCTTAGGCAACAACCCTGTTCTGAGTCAGGTCCTGAGTAAGGAATGCTGTCCTGGACCCAAGCCAAGTAGATTCCAAATGGTAGAATTGAATTTTTCCCGTTGGGTTTCTATCAGGGGATCTGGTGTGGTGTACGAGTGGGTCCCGTGGGGGGTGGGGGTTAAGATGCACGAAGCTGACTGAGGGGTCTTGTGCGGGCCTTGCCAGCCTGGAGTCCAGGTGAGTCATCGCCACCTGGGAAACATCCCTCCCCTCTGTGCAGCTGGGAGGGGCCCCAGGCAGGAGTCAGACGGTCAAGGCTGCCGGTCCAGTTCTCCAGTGCCGTCATCGCCCCACGCAGTCTAGAGTGACTGGCAGCCTGTGCCTGAGCTAGAAGTGGAAAGGCAGGAAAGGTTTCCAGGGCGGGGTCTTGCCTCGGTTTTCAAGGCACGTTCGCAGTGTGAACAGTGTGGTGCCCAGCCAAGTCTGCGTGGCTGATGTGCATATCAAGTAAGATCCTAGGACTGAAATGGGGTTCTGCCAATCCCTGCTCTGACCTTGTCCCTCTCAGCCAGAGCACAGCAAGGCCTCCATGGCGAAAGAAATGTACCTGCCTGCCTTCTTTATTTCGTTCCTTTCAAGATATACTTAAAAAAAAAAAATCTTGTTTTGTTTTTGTGACCCAAGATATATCTGTATGCACAAGATCATACTAGAAGAACAATAACCAGAAATGGGCCAACTAAGTGGACCATAACATTATTCATAAAGGCCAGAATGAGAGTCTCTGTAAGACGCGCCACCATCCTCTGGTAGGGAATACAGCCCGGTTGTTCAGAGCCGGGGTGTCCATCGACCTTGGTTTGGATCCTGGCTCTGTAGCTCACTAGCTGTGACCTTCTTCTCTCTTACTGTAAGATGGGCTGATGGTATCACGTCATAAATTAGCCTGAGAATCGAGTGCACTTTGCACACAGTAAGTGCTTAGTAAGTGGCAGCTGTTAGCATAATTATTATTATCCCTTTTCCCCATAGCAACGGCTTGATGTGGGGCCAAAAGTGTCTGATTGCCTTCCTCTTTTCTAGATTGTTGCTCCAATACTAGTGCGTAAGGGGATGTCAGTTTTTAGGAAATTTGAGCTTGAAGCCAGACGGTGCGACCACCACTAGCTCTCCTCCAGCAGACCCGTGGCTGGGGAGGGGTCCTGTTTCTTTCACATCCTCTGAGATCTGCCATGTTGCTTCACTGTGAAGCCCGTCAAGGGGCCACAGTTTGACTAGATGGACGACCAGCCAGGCAAACCTGAAATCCCAGTGATGTGGAGACTGAGGCAGGAGGATCGCAAGTTCAAAACTAGCCGGGAAACTTAGGGAGACCCTGTTCAGAAAGGGCTGGGGACGTAGCTCGGTGGCAGGTGCTGTTGGGTTCAATGTCCAGTACAAAAAAAAAAAAAAAAAAAAGCCAAGCAAGCCCTTCGGGATGCTGTCATCTAAGGCCAAATGCAGGCTTCTGTGGGGTGGGAGAGCCCCCCCCAGTTTACTCTCCAAGACAGTGGGCTTAGCCAAGGTTCCCCCACAGAGACATCCTGGGAGCCTCCCCTTTTCTTTCCAAATTGCAGTAGGGTCTGTTCCAAAACAAAACAGCAACGTCAGACCCCCAGTGTCTCCTTGTCTCATTTCCATAAGGCATCACAACCTTGATGAATACCAAGGGAAAAGAGGGTCTAATCCCTGGGACAGAACTCAGGCCAAGATTTTCTCACCTGCCTTCCTTCCTGGGACCCAAATGATAACAATAGTAAACATAGTAAAAGTTAAAAATCATGGAGTGTTTACTAAATGCCAATACTATTTATTAAAGTTACATGTTATTTAATCCTTCTGATAACCTCATGAAAAAAAATTATTGCTCCCATATTGGTGTTCCCTTTTATACATGAGGGGACTAAGGCACAGAGCAGTTATGTAACTTGCTGAAGGTCACACAGCTGGTAATGCCCAGGGTAGTTTTAGAATCCAGACAGTCTGGAATTAGAGGCTGCACACTTCATCACAGCCCTGTTCTGCCTCTCATGATAATTATAAATTATAAAATAGTTGTAATTATAAAAATTTTCTATAGAGGTGTGATAAAATGGTATGGAACCATACATACATAACACTCCAATGTCAGTTCCATAGCTTTGCTAGTATAATCTAGTTATATAAGGTGTGAACATCTGGGGAGACTGGACAAAATGCACATGGAACATTTCTATACTTTTTTTTTTCTTTTTGCCAGTTCTCAGGGGATCTATGATTATTTCACAGTAAAAGATCCAAACAAACAAAACACACCACGACCAACACAGTATTGATTTCTTACTGTAGGCCAAGCACTAAATACTTTATACTCATTATTTTATGCATCATTTTATTCATTTCTACCATTACGGATGAAGAAACTGGGGTTGGCATGGTAAATAAGTTGGATGGCTCCATAGGGAGCAGGAGGGCCACTGGGTAGTACTCACCTCCTCGTTTTATTATAAATATCAAAAAGGAAAAAGTACCTGGTTCATGGCTGCTCCATAAATATTGATTCCCATGTGTCTTTACAACAAACATTAAGCCCTACTAGGGATACACAGTCTTGCATTAACCAGTCAAATATTCTGCTGCAGTTTGGCTCACAGGATGCCAGAAACAAGGACAACTCCAGCCCTGTCCCTAGGAGGGAGGGACTCCCATGGTTCCAAAGGCAAGTCATGCATCAATTGACAATAGTGTCATTTGGGTGATGTCGTCTATATGTGAACACCAGAGAGTGCACTCACACAAACTGAGACAACCCTGATCTCTCCAGGAGATGTAATTTTATGGGACCACTGTCATAGATGAGGTCCATTGTTGACCAAAGGTCATTATGTGCCACCAGAGGAAAGATTCACATGGCCCAGAGCTGCTTCTCCTGGAGCCAAAGTCTGGATGGTTGGACCCAAGCCAGGCACCTTCCTGGGATTCAAGGACACGGTGGGGGTTTGAAAGAGGGAGCATTATCAATCACCAGGTTGGATGGCATCTGCGATTATCATCTTCATTTCCATCAGAGGTGTCTTGTGACAGGGTATCGTCAAGTTCAATTTAGTCAGAGTCAGGACATAGCAAGGACTTATTTTCTATTTCCACCCTGAGTTGAACCTGCCTTGAATAATTCAGTGTTCATTTACTTCCAAACACTAGGCGTTCCCGCCCCTTGTGCCCTCCTACATTATGAGGGTCATGTGGTTGCTTGTTTCTCCCTGTCTCCTTGCTCTCAAAATCCCAACTCTGGTTGTCAGCCATGAGTGTTTTTAGGAAAGAACTTTTTTTTTTTTTTTACTTTTGTGGTGCTGGGGATCAGTTGGGCCTCACACATGTCAAGCAAGTGTTCTACCACTGAGCCACATCCCCAGTCCCCAGGACATCATTTTTGTGTACATACAACCAGGCGATGTCACCAACCTAAAATTAGATACAGACCTCAGACTAGAGGGTACACACGGGGGTCTATGCATGTCTTTTAAACTAATATTCTTTTAACAGAATACACATGCATGTGCACACAGGCGCACACACACCTTATGTTATAAAGCTTGGGAGAGTTTCAGATCTGGTAACAGTTGGTGAAGGCTGAGTAGTATCTGACCCCCCTTAGATGGGGCAAATGTTCCCCAATTTTCTGTAGGCTCCCCCATTCCCCAGAATTTACTGACCTTGCATTCCTGGCCCCACACGCATCTAGTTGACACCCTCTGATATAATGAAGGAAAAACCTGTCTCCAAAGGTGCAGCAGAGTAGTTTCCCTGGGAGCTAATTGAGCCCTGGATGACCCTGAACCTCTGTCATACGGAGTCTCGAGCAGTGAAAAGCGGCTCTCAGCCTTTCCTTCTCTTAGGCCAAAGCTTCACCTGGGCCTCTGGGTTGGGGATGGGGATTTTAAAGAATTCCGAGTCCTGCACTAATTGCAGCAGGTTTCTAGACATGGGGTGCTGAGGGTACGTGCGTGATCTGTGGGTGAGGAGCTGATTTGGAGTGTATCTGGGTGATGTGGCCTATTAGCTGGGTCACCAGATAAGGAGTCAGAAGACAAGTTTCAGTCTCACTCTACCACTTGTTAATGGGCATCTGACCTTTCAGAGTCTTGGTTTTCTCATCTATAAAATGGGGATAATTTAATCTACTGTGCCTCACAATGGGCTGGGTAAGAGGACCAGGTCACATGATTCTATAAACTATGTTATGCACTGTAAAATTGCCTCGAGAAATTAGGTGATATAACCCAAGTGCTGTGCCGTGGGAGACCCGGCAACCTCTCTGATACTCAAGTGTGGAGATCAGGGCAAGCTGTGGTCCAGGGGCCATATTCTGACCAATAGGATTGTTATTTTTACATTTAGAAATGACAAACTGTGTTTTGTGGCATATAGAATTTGTATGAAATTAAATTTCAACATTCATAGATAACAGCTCATGGAACGCAGCCTCACCCACTTATTATCTGTAGCAGCTTTCGGGCTACAGCAGCAGAGCTGGGTCCCGGCGACAGGGGCCACACAGTCCACAAAGCATAAAATACTGTCTGACCCTTAACAGGAAAAGCTGGGGTCGATGGTGGAGGGGCCGTGGCCCGATGCCCCTGCTTTTCCCTCATTTCAACACACGTGCTGCTGCAAGTAGATGGCCTGGGGAGTATTTTCAGATCTAAAGCCATAGAGGCAGATCTCCGGAGACCCACAACAAATCTGCCTTTCACGACAAAGCCGGGAATTCTCTCAGCTTAATTCCCATGGAGCAACCGTCCTATCCTGTGGGCTCCCGCGAGGGGCACTTCCTGATGGAAACCACAGCACTTTTTGTAAACCCAATCTCCCTTTTAGCATTAACCACAAAAAGAGAAGAGGCTGTTCCTGTCCCAGTGGGCATTGCTCCAGAGTATTAACTGCCAAGCAGCCCCGGTCTGCAGAGCCTCTCCTCATCTGGATACCCAGAGAGAGCTGTTGCTTCAATAAGCCTGAGGGCAGCGCGAGGGAGGAGATTGTGCACCCCTCCCCCGACAGGTGCTGAAGCCCGGATCCCTCATACCCCCAAATGGGACCTTGTTTGGAAATAGTCACTGGGGATAGAATTTGTTGAGTGAGATGAGTTTGCACTGGGGTAGAGTGAGCCCCTCATCCAGCATGGCTGGTGTCCTAATAGTGGGAGGGAAACTTGAATACAGAGCCAGAGGTGCCCAGGGGGCATGCTTTGTGGCAAGGGAGGCAGAGATTTGAGGCATGAATCCACAAGACAGGGGTTGATGGTCTTACAGAAGCCAGGAAGTGCGGAGAAGTGCTGTTGCCCAGGCTCTTGGAGGAAGCAGAGCCCCACTGACACCTTAGTTCAGACTTCTAGCCTCCAAGAGTGTGAAAAAAAAAATCTGTTGTTTAAAACCACCCAGTTTATGATATCTTGCTACTGCAGCCCTGAAAAATTCATATAGTGGCTGGCCCACAGTAAAGTGTGTTAGTGTCTTTCGAAGCAGTTGGCATGATACCTGTTCTACAAATTCCAGTGACCTGTCTAAGGTTTGGCTGGTGTAGAACTGGTGCAGACCCAGACCTCTGATTCCTAGCTGCTCTGCTGGATCATCAGGGAGCAGAGTCTTTCCTCTAGCTGGTCCCCAGCATCCACCAACATGGAAGGGGCAGTATATCCCAGAGCGATGGTGCCTTCGGCCTTGTGTTTCTCATTCCAGTAGCTCCAAAGAGAGTATTTCTTTACTGTGGTCATCTGAACTTGTTTACTTGAGCTCTCAAATGTGGAGGAGGAAAAATCAGTTGCTAACTTAAAAAAAAAAAAATGGAAGGGCATATTCTGCCTACATCTGTGTGTTATTTGCAATAGAAACTGAGAGAGGAATGAACTGTCATTTTCTTAGCCACTTGCCATGCATCTGAAGAATGCATCCGAGAGATCCTTGGGAAGATATTCCAAATAAAATCCCAGTGTGGAAGTGGATTTAATAAGGGAAGTCTCCAGGGGCCTCCAGGAAAGCCCAAGAACACTGATACTTCCTTCTTAGGTAGCACCTGGCTGGCCATGCTCTGTGCAGCAGACAATTGACACCTGCACCTAAGACAAAGGTGCTGCTTCTCCCCACGGGGGTGGCTCCTTTAAAATGCCCAGCTCGCCCACTGGTAAAGAAATAGGGCTGCAAGTGTAGTCTTACCACTGGAAGTCTAGGATTGTAAAGATCATTTCCTGAATTACGAGTATTTTCAGTCACCCAGTAAGTGTAAAGAGTTGTCTGGGGAGCTCCAACATAGCCATCTCAGACTTATCAGCTGTCATGAGCCTGTCCCACTTCACCTATCGCTTTGTTCTTGTTGCTAAAGTGTTTCATGTTAATCTCCCCCTTTATACTGCAGTGTGAATCTTTTTTTTTAAATATCAGTATCAGGCTGGGGATTGTGTAGCTCTATGGTAGAGCACTTGCCTAAGATGTGCCAAGCCCTGGGTTCCAACTCCAGCACTGCAAAACCAACAAACAGGAAGGTATCATCATGGACCTAAGAACACCAACACTGATTCTTTGGTGTCAGTCTACCCAGTCCTGTTCAGGGCCAAGGTTTTGGGTGTTTGAACCACATGAGGTGCAATGGGGGCGGTGTGAAGTAATTCCACTGGGAGGGGAAGGAGGCCGAGGGGTGTTCCAGGTGGTCCTGGAGGGACCTCTGACTGCAAGGGGCTTCAGAAGTCAGTAAGCCTGCGCCTCAGTGGCCTTGTCCCCTCTGCCATGGTGATCCGGGTTTTTCCATGGAATTCCACTAGTATTGACTGGCTTTTCCCAGGGCTGCCACCTCCCAGGCACCCGTGAGCTGGACACACAGCCTCGAGCCATGGGGGATGATGCCACACTTGTGACATATGGCTGGCAGCGCCTAATGGGCACCTCTGGTTGCTGCCAACAGAGAGAGTTGTTTCTTGCTCTGAACAGTGTTCATTTACAGCCAGAGGAAACCCCCTGTTCCTCCACCCGCATCTCTCTCTTCCTCCCCGCCACCAAAAAAGGGAAGAAGCTTTTTGGCGATGTGTTTTCAGTGGGCTCACTCAAAAGGAGCTTTATGTTTATTTTCCGAATGGCCCTTTGGACCGTTGTGTCCATTTATCATGCCCCGCCACCCACCCTCCCCCACCCCTCCTCCACCCTGAAAACCTAAACTTCATCAAACTGTTCCTAACGACTACCACATGTCCACGGAGGGCGCAGGGGGCGGGGAGGTGGGATGGGAAATGAAGGAAGCCTCCAAGGAGCACAGTAGCATATTAAAATTCAATGGCTTAGTCATCAGAGTTTTCAGCCCCAGCACCAAAGAAAAATAAATGAATGTTCTGTAACGGGCCTGTGGGTCTCGGAGGGAGGGAGGGGTGCGGGGTGGGGGGAGCAGAGGCTGTGGTTTAGATAGAGGAGTTCATGCTGCTGAGAACAATTAGGGCTTTTGCTCAGAAATAAAACAAGACGCACCACTGTTTCCCTGCCCGCTGAAGGAGTGTAATGGCCCTGCAAGAAGGGCTAGGTCTCATCGGCCGGTTCAGCTCACAGATGAGGAAACTGAGGCCCAGGGGAGGCGACTGCTCCAGAGTCCCATAGAACTCGGTGGTAGAGGTGGGACCAGACGCCTGGGCTCAGAACCTCTCAGTCCAGGTTCTCGCCTCCCCTCAGCTGGTGGGTCTGCTTGGAGCTTCTGGAAGAAAATACTACACACACACACACACACACACACACACACACCCTGCCTTGAGCTATCTCTGGGTTTAAAGTGCATCAGCTCATGGGCTGAGACTGCCATAGTGTCCCCAGGATGTCAGAAGAAGGCACCTGCCTTAGCATCCTCTTCCCATTGTCTTCCTCCCCACCCTCCAGGGCCTTGCTAGGAACCCTGGTAGGGCCCTCCCCACCCACCTTCTCTGCTGGGCAGAACCCTGATGTGTGGGTGGCCCGGCCCAAAGCTCGGCTGCTGAAGCCCGCCAGAGGCCTGCCTCTGAAGCATGTGGCTTTTGTTCCTGTTATTCTTCTGTCCCTGAGTCCTCCTTGGAGGAGTTGGCCAGATCCCCTTTCTTCTATGTGCTTTTTAGATGAGGACTCTGAGTCACAAGGAAGTAAGGTGGCTTGGTGAGGTCCTGAGTTGGTGGAAGAACTGGCTCAGCCACGTGCATCTCCTCGTTCCCATCTCCACCTCCATCGCTCCCTCCCCGTTCCGTGACCAAGACTGGAACAGGGAGGTCCTGTGAAGTCTTTGGGTTGGAAGAGATCCTAGAGGAGAAGGAAGCCAGGCCAGGCCCCTGGGGTGAGGCATGGCGAGGCTGGGGAGAGGCCTGGTCAGGGCCGTTCAGGCTCGTACTGCAGAAGCAGCATGTACACCCATACCTCTGGGACACACTGGGAACAGCCAGTCCAGGTCACCCACCACTGGTCCAGAATAGGGAGGGCATTGGAGTTGACTCTTGTATTGGCTTCAAGTCTCCCTGCAGGTTCTATGAACAGCTTGAGGAGAAAAACTGAAAGAGAACAACCAGCTCAGCTGTCAGTGGCAGAAGTCAAACAAAATCATATTTTCTGATTAAGTTTAAAAGGTCTCCCAGGAGTAACTGGACAAACTCCCATGGATTCAGGCCATGAAGTGAAACTCCCAGAGGCATCAGTTCACTCCTGCTTCCCCTGCATGGTGGCAGGAATGCTGGCTGCACCCAGACCTCCAACCATCCCTCTTCCTATCCACGGCACTGGGAAGGGGCCGTGATCCGCACATCGCCACGGGCCCCTGATTTGCTGCCTTTTCATCATAGTGGCAGCATAACTTAAAGATTGTCTCAGAGAGGAAGGACCCAAGACTGAGAGACTTAAAGAGATCTGCACCAAGGGAGCACCCTCAGTAGACGCTCCACCTCAAGCCCTATCCTCTGCACTTCTGGTCCAGGGTCCCCTCCACACCCCCTCTAGGTTCCTCTCCACAGCATCTCTAGGTCAGGTGTGTGAAGTCTGTCCTGTTGGCATTGGAGAAGACTGGTAAGGACCACCACCTCCCTTAGAGAAGTTGTTGGGAGACTTCTCTGGTAGACCATTGATCTTGCAGAGCAAAGCCTGTCAAATGTCAGACCCCAAAGAGACCTCACCCGGAAAAGTAGAGCACCCTGGGCTGGCAACCTCCCCATCATGGAAGATCTATTCAAGACCCCAAGGGGATCCTGAAACCATGCACAGTACTGAGCCCTTGTTAATGCTGTGTTTGCTAAAAATACATACAGATTCTTTCCTTCCTAACTAGCACTCATGTACCATCACTATAACTTTGCAGTTTGAGGTGTGACAGCAAAACCAACACAAATTTCTTTTTCCACCTTCACAATTTCACGGGTAGGAAATTTTGTTCTTATCATAGATCTTAGCAACCTTAGCATGTGATTTTTTTTCTTTCCTTATTGAGAACTTTCACTTTCTCACTTAAACAAAGCACTTTAATGACTTCTCTTTATCACTTCCGGATTGCCAGCATCACTCCTCTTGCACTGTGGGCCTTTTAAGTAAAATAAGGGCCACTTGATCACAAGCACTGCAATACCTCTACAGTCAATCTGATAATAGCCATCTTGGCTATCAGATTGTTTAAGTGACCAAAGGGCGAGTAGCATATACAGTGTGGATACACTGGATAAAGGGGTAACTCACATCCCAGGTGGAATGGCATGAGTTTTCATCACACTGCTTGAAACAGCACACAATTTAAAACATGGAATTTTCTACTTTCAGACCACAGTTGACTGTGGATGCTGAAACTTTGAAAACGTGAAACTCCAAATAAAAGGATCTACTCTGTGTTTAAAGCCCACTTTCTCTCCATATCCACCCTGCTTCATCATGCTGGCCACTTCTGTTGCTATAAAAAGCCATATTTCATCTTCACTGAGTTTTTTTAATGAATTTCTAACCAGAACCCAAAGTTTGGGAATGTGAAGGACGAACTTGACTCTCATGCAAACACTGGTACAAACAGTGGTTTCCCTCTGTATATCCTTTGTACCCATCAAAAATAGCATTTCTCAAGAGATGACCCCTAATTGGCAGACTACTCAAAGCCCGAAGGGCCTAATGTAGACCAGAGTCATCAACAAAGCATTCCTGATGCTAAACCCAGAGTTATATAGCACTGAAGTCCCTGAACTGTGAGCAAGCTCAGTCCACATCCAACCTGGTCCCTGTTCCCCCCTTAGCCTCATTTCACCCCCTGCGGCTGCCTCCTTAAACCTCTTCTGTCACTCTGACATGCTCTGTTGGGGCTCTCTTCTCTGTCTGGTTTTGGGGCCCGTGAGAATGTGGTGAGTGTTTCAGACATCGAGATGTAGAGAGTAGTGCTGGGGACCTGCCTCAGAGCAGCTGAAGGTTCACAGGTGGAAGCCACCAGCAAGAAGTGGCAGGAAGTAGCATGGCGCTGATCTGGCAAGCCCTGGCGGAGGCCTTTGAGAAAACAGTCTTGCATTATTGTCACCATTAATAATGGCCCTTTATTGGAGCCTTGCTAGGACAATGCTCCAAACAAAGTAGAAGGAAGAAATAGTCCCTGCCGGGGGCCTTGTAATTCATCAAGGCAAATGGAGGAAGAAAGATTCACTTGTGGGGGGTTGCTGGGGATAAATTTGATAGATGCTAGAGGTATTATTGGAAGACACCCACAGCCTTGCCTGCATCTCTGTTAGCTTTGTTTTAAGAGGCCTGTTCCCAGCCCCTCCTTTGTCTTGTGTATTCCACTGGCTCTGAGCCCCTTGAAGGCTCTGAGAATAAAAAATCAGACAGATTGAGGCTTAAATCTTGGCTCCAATACAGTGGCCCGACCTTGGATAGATTTCTTTACTTCTGAGCCTTTTACATCTGCAGAGGAGGTACGCAGATTGGAGATCAGAGGAGTGAGAATTAAATGACAAGAGTGCTGACGAAAGGGGACTAGCTAGAACCATCTTTGTATTCCTTTGAGGACTCGGTCCTAACCAGACTTGGTCCTAACCAATGTCACCATGTATTGAGAGCCCACCGTGTGCCAAGCACCAAGCCTAGCGCGTTTCTGGACCTCAGTTACTTGTCTGACAAAGAATGGGTACGAGAATGATTGCTTCCACCCCCCCCACACCCCTTTTTTTCACATGTGGGTGTGAGCAGGTGTTGTTTTCACGTTGGGTGCTGGGCTCACCAAACCAGGGGTGTAGTGGCATTTGGGGGCTGGAAGGGCTCTGTGAAAACCAGCAGCCATCCTGCCAAGTCGGAAGTTGTGCTGTCCTCTGAAACGCTGGCAGCCAGTAGCTGCAGCTGTGTTGCAACAAGTCTGATTTAATTTGGGGGGTGGTACAGACAGCACTGTGTGGTGCTTGTTAAGAGCCAGAAGAATGCAGCTTATTCACCAAATTATGAACATGGTTAGGTCTTGTGTAGGGGAGCGAGAGGAGAATGATAGAATTTTAAAGAGTGAGAATGCTGATAATTATCAACTATCACAATGCCCATCATGCAGAAGATCTAACTGGATTAGCTCCATGCAGCTGAGTAAGCACTGGGTTTCCTTGAGGTCTCTTCCTTCCAGGTTCCCAATTCCTTCTGATCTATTATTTGTTTTTGAGGTGGGGGGGGGGGGTCTCACCATGTTGCTCAGGTTGACCTCAAATTCTTGGGCTCAAGTACATCCTTCTGCCTCAGTCTCCCAGGTGGCCGAAGCTGCAGGCACCTGCCACCATGCTCAGCCTGACTTCTGTATTCATCTATAATATAAATATAAGACGGGAGTCTGATCATTGTCCTTCTTTATAGATCTCATTATCACCATCTTCATTCCTCAGGAATAAAAATCGGGCAAAAATCATTACATTTTTCACATAATGCAATTGGTATAAACCTGAAATGTTGGGGGAGGTGAACTTTTTATTAGCTCTGTCCTTGCGTTTTGCATGACTCTGGGTAGGTCTCCAAGGGCGGCGTCTGTTTTTCTCCCTCTAAAATGAGGGAGCATGAGATAGGATGCGTTAAGAAAATCCATGGAATAGGTAACTATTCCAGTACAAATAGAAACAGGTCATCCTTCCAATGAGGCAATCCTGGGCCAAAGGTCCATGTAATCCCTTATCAGTACAGATTCATCCCTGGTAGGAGGCAGGCCTGTGTTTCTGGACAGTATTCTGGGGAGTGTCTGCATCTGGGAATTCTGCCTTCTCCAAGCACTGGACTGCAGCCTGCCGACGTGTCCTCCTCAGAGAACAGTTGAATTGCCCTCATCAAATTACACCGTGATGGAGGGTTGGGGCTTCGCATATTTATTATTCAGAAGGCACCCTGCTGCCCTGCTGAGCGCAGGTACTGTGTCAGCTATGATCAGGTGGGCTATTGAATTCAGAGAGTCGCCCTTTTGTGTTGAGTGGGGAGTTTGTGGTAGGGTGTAATTCTGCCCTCTCTGTACCTGGCTGGGTAGGGGCACCCAGGAAAGCAGTTGTTCTAGAGCCTCGCCTGACATCTTAATGGAGACCCTGTTTGTTTTTGTTGTGTTTTAAGTTCATTTGGGGAGGTGTTTGGGGACTTGTGGCCTAGTGCTGGTCTTGTAGGGTTGCTGAGCTGTAAACATGACCCTGTGACCCAGCCACTTCTGAAAAGCCATTGATGGGGTATTTTCCTCAGCTTTGGAAGCATCACCAGTCCCCATTCTATGGGACTCCAGGCCAGAGCCCACCTGCTGAAAAGGAGAGCAAGAGACAGCCCACAGGGGACCTAATGTCAACAAAAGACTGCTTTGTACAGAGGAACCTATTTGTGTCTAGGAGGGAAGGGAGCTGGGTAGGGGAGGACTTCCACAGAGTTGTATGCCTCCTCTCCACTCCTCCAATCAAAAATCTGATGGACTTTTGCAAGTGTCCCTGGTGGTTCTTAGCCATTACCCCAACTACGTATAAGGGCCTCAGGTTGCTAGTGCACTTCCTCCCTGACCTTCCCTACTTTGGTCCTGCGGAAAATTCCCCAACCTACTTCACACCAAAGCTGTTTGTTGAATCTGATGCTTCCATCCTCGTTCAATTTCAGTGGTGTGACAGAGGAACCCAGGCCAGACACAGGTTTGTAACCTCACAGTGCAGGACTGTGGGAGCACAGAGGACAGGCTGGGGTGGAAAGGTGACCCAGAGGGCTGTTAGAACAAACTTCTACCAAGCCTGAGGTTGAGTACAGTTGCCTAATCATATCAATAGCAATGATGGACAAGAGCAGAGTCCTTGGACTCTGCCAAGCACATTAAATGCGTTAATCTCTTCACACATAAGATCACGTGAGCAGAGCAGTGCACCAGAAATCAGCCAGGTGTGTAAACCTGTGTTGTGCCCACCACACATACACACCCCTCCAGGAGCGCACACACTTCTGTAGAACTTTTTAGGTGCCAGGCACCATTGCGAAGCCTGTATGTGTTTTACTCCACAGCAACCCTACAAAGCAGGTACTGCCATTGTTTCCGCTGTACAGGTGGAAAGAGGTCGAACAACTTGCAACACAAGACTATCTTTAGTCCTCTATCCGGTCATTAATTCCATCTCTGTAAATCCTTGACAGGTGTTCCTCTTCTAAAAATCAGAGGTGAGAGCACTTCCTTCTGCCTCTCTGTCCTTGGGAGGATTAAGTAAAAATAATAAAGTAGGACAGACATTTGTAAACCATCATGCCGTGTTCAAAGGAGCTATGGGAAAGCCTGAGAAGGCTGCACAGTAGTGGTTGGTAACTGTCGGAATCAGTGGAAGGATGTTTACAGTCAGCGTGAAAATCCATCAAATATGACACAGGGCCCTTGACCTTGAGATTTTTGTGGAGATGGAGCATAATGGGTGGATCCTGGCAGTAGAGTTTCTGGAGTGATGAGAGAACTCCATCTGAAGGTGCCCTGGCCTTGCCCGAGGGATTCTGGGCTGGCTGGGAAGATAGGCAATGCTGGCCGTGATTATGTGGGATGTGCTTGGGAGAGATTGGGTGGTTCCGTGGATTATTACAATTCTTAGAGGTGTGCGTCAGAGTCCATAGTGGCCAGAAGACAGCTGTTGTCATGTTGGCATCCTGGGTCTTATGACCAAATATCCAGGTGTTAGAAGGTGTGTGCTTCTAACACACAAGGCTAAAGACCTGGGTCCCAGCAACTTGAGAAAAAAAGTAACTGTCAGCCCTGCTGGAAATCATTCTTAGATTTTTTTCATAAAGGGGGATTTGAGGTTTGACCTTATTTTGCTGTCCAATATGATAGCCACTAGCCTCAAGTAACTATTTAAAATTACATCTTAATATTAAAATTAAAATTTAATTTTCTCAGTTGCATGAGTCACATTTCCAGTATTTAGTATCCACTAGTGATTACTGTGTTTGAGAGACATTTTCTTCATTACAGAAAGTTCTAGAGGTTACCAGATCCTTCTGGGTATACAACAGCAAGGCTGCTCTTTCCTAGTCTGGGTTCTATGGCCCTTTCTAATCTAAAACTCTCCTTTGCTTCTTGGAGTCCCAGAGGCCTGCTGGAAAGTTAGGTGCTCAGGTTGCATTTGACAAAAAACAACTCTAAACACTTCAGTCATGTTTTTCTTCTCAGCTGCCACGTCCATACATTGACTCTTGAATCAATTTTCTTTTAATTTTTTCCTCCCAGGTGAGGACCAGGGGCATTAGCCCTTTCTAGAACCGTGGTCCTCTGAGCATGTTCAGAATGGACTTATTCAGGTCAAAATGGACCAGTCAGAATTCAGAGGCCAGCCTCGAGCCCTGTCTTCTTAACAAACTATCTCAGCGGGACAGTGGCCAGCTGCTCCTCATACTGGCTCTTGGGGATCATTTTGTGTGTGAGGAATAATGAAGTTACATTGTATATTTAGAATTTTTTTAACTTCATGAGTCTGTGCTTCGGTAGCTACACTGCTGAGAAGGCAATTGACGGCTATGAGGGCTGTGTCTGGGAGAGCTGTGACGCTGTGGCCACTCAGAGCCACCCAGGAAATGTTGGACCTGAGACAGGGTAGGCTCTGTCTCATTCTTGCAGCTGTGTGGCTGTGACAGTCCACCAAATGGAGAACTTGCCAGAAAGACTTTTCAGGACAAAATTTTCTTTTGGAGTAGTTTGTGGTTCCCTGTGAAAAGAGAGAGAGAGAGTGTGTGTGTGTGTATAAAAGGACTGGGAAAATAGACTTCAGGAACCATTTTTTCACTTGGGAAAGAAAAAATGTCATCCGTGATCTCACCTGAGAGTTTGGAACCTGGTGCCAGCCCTGTTTCTCAGCACGCACCCCCAAATGCCACACTGTACAGGTTGCCGGCACTGGGTCTTATTACTGATGCGATTCTCCCCCCGCCACAATTGCCTCCTTTTCCCAAACAAACCCCCTCCAATTCGAAGGTCAGAACCCCGGACAGCTTTTTACACAGCCACCATATGGTGTTTGCTTTAGCACAGATCCACAAATGATGTGTTATTACAGCAGAGGTGCAGAAAATAGATGACAAAACTGGGCTTGTTTCCCCGCTGGAAACCTGAGGCTGAAATACTGCAGTATTCCTGACTCAGAAGACCAGGGGGAGCCTTTCCCAGAATTGGGGCACTCGCCAGGGACCAGAGGGGCGGGGACAAGAACCCAACAATATCGCACTGGTCACTAGGGGCGGGGTAATGGTTTATTTTCAGTCTGTATTTTATTAAATTCACTTTTTCCTGGTGTGATGTATTTCTGTCTCTAGATGTTCCTCCTCCCAGAAGATTACAAACTGACTCTAGTATGGGCATCACAGTTAGCTGAGATTCACCAGTTGGTTTTCACAAAGAAATAGGGGTGAGCAGGGGGTCCGCACTGGGGGTTGGTCAGGCCTGAATACCCACCCAACGGACTGGGTACCATTTCAGATGAATGATGATGTTCTGAGGTTGAGAGGTGTAGTGATACCCAAAAACAAATGCACAGGAGTTAGTTTTCATCTGAGAAGCCATCAGAATGTCCTCGAGGCCAATGATTGGGGGGGGGGGGTGTCACACTTCTTTCCCCCCCATTGTTGGCTCCAGCGGGAAGATAATACATCTGACTTTGTCCTCACTTCCCTCATTTGTAGAAGGGTCACTTAGAACCAGCTGAGCAGGTCTCGAACCCCAAGTACCTCGTCCTTTTTGCTCTCTACCTGGAACTTTCCACTGTGTGATTCCCTTTTACTTCCCGACACAGAGCAGGGAAAGGTGCCAATCTGATGTGCTCGTGGGGAAGGCATCCGCCCTGCTCAGGACAGTTGTTCTAGGCCCTGCGTGTGGAGGTCCTGTTTGGTAAAAGTCATGCCGTGGAAATAGAGAAGTGAAGGGTTTTAATTCATTTCAAACTGAGCAAACCTGGGGGGTTGTTTGCTCATCTGCAAGTGGGGTTCTTCTCCCTTGCCTTGTTTCTCTGTTGGGAAAATGGAATGAGGCAGCGTGGATGCCATTTCTTCATACAGGACACAGCTTTGTACCCACGCCATCCAGTATGGGTGCCACATGCAGCTCCTGAAACCTAACCAAAATGAAATCAAGGTAAAAATTCTATTCCTAACAATCACTGGCCTTGTTTGGAACGCTCGATAGCTGCACGGGGCTGGTGACTACTGTCACCGTACTCGAAGCTGTTATGGGTATGATGTAAGAAGCAGGTGGCGTGGGAGCTTCTCTTCATTCTGGGAGCTGATGGTCTGAGGAGGGTTCTCGTGTGGGCGATGGAGTTGAGCTGCAGGCCCTGGAGGGAGCCCCTCTCCTCTGGTCCTCACCTTCCCCCTCTGGACCTTTCTTACAGGGACACCATGATGGTTCAGCAAAATCCTGTCTGAAAGCCCTTGGCTCAGTGTCTGGTGCTCGATAATTGCTTAAATAACTTAATAAGTCACTAAGTCATGATTTATTGAGCTGTGGGTCTGTTGTCACCACCACCACTGTACCACATAGGAAACTGCAGATCCACACAGACGATGCCTTCATGGTGAGCTGGGGAAGGACCGGCGAATTTCCCTGTGGAAAGGCGCAGGGGTAGTTTTAAACCCACGAGAGTGATGATCAAGCAAAGTAGTTTAGCCGTAAGTTCCCGAGTACTGAATAAAGAGCCCTTCACTGGGAGAGTAAGGGGAGGGTCTCACTCCTTCCAGTGGGCGGTGGAGGGCAGAGGCACCGTTTCCAGGCAGGAAGGAGCTGTGCTAACCACGGGCCTTTAGCTTCCTCTGCGGCTCCCCCGTAAGCAGGGATTTAATAGCCAGCAGGGCCGGCTTCTCTGAGCTGGACTAGGTGTGCAGTGGGCCAGGGGCCAGGGGAGCCGCTGGCTCTGGAATGCTGCTCCCCACCACTCGGAAGGAGGAGAGAGAATCCCGGACCTCTGGTGCTCCTGGCCCAGGTGTGGCCTCTGGGCACGTGGGACCGTGTGATGACAGCAGGTGGCCTGGGTGCAGGTGGTGAGGCGGGAGAAGGCAGCAGGGATATTCCACGCTCACTGTGTTCACAGGGTGTGGGCGCAGCACTTTTGACTTAGCAGCAGGCACAGCTTCCTGAAAGGATGCCAAGGAGGGAGCTCGGGTTGGGCCTCACCTTGGGTGGAGATGGGGATTCTCAGGAGCGTGGAGGTGGGAGCTCAGGCCTGCACAGATCGTGGCAGCAGCCAGAGCAGCTCTCCGTCTTGTGGAGCGAGGGGTGGAGCCCAGCCCTGAGCCACGCAGGAGCAGACCGCAGCTGCCTGGGTTGAGGCAGGAGAGGACCTGGTCACCAATGGCTCCTTGGAGATCACCCTTCCTCTTCTGGACAGCTGCTAGTCTCCTTGGCTCGAGCACCAGGTTAGGGAGGACGCTTGGGGTTGCAAGTTACGAAAACCTTACTGAGGATAAGGTAGAAATAAAACAGAAGAGGATTACTAGAAGCAGGTGGGGCCCAAGGGAAGAAGAGCTCCTGAGCCTCAGGTAGGTGCCGAGACAAGGACGGGGGGCATCTTTCTCCCTCCCTCCCCCATCCTCTCGCTGTCTCTGTCTTTGTGTGTGTCTCTCTCTCTTCCTCCTCCTCCTCCTCCTCTGTGTTTTTCCTCCTTGTAAACAGGGCAGGTTTGGAATCCACTCAGGTGTTGGTGGCCCAGTGGGCTGGTTAAGCAGTGGTCACTCTGAGTGGTTCAGAAACTTCATACAGTGCCCACTCCTAGAGAGAGGTCAACCCTAAGCAAGGGTAGAGCTGGGGTCACTTCAGGGAATGGGCAGAAGTGGGGGGGGGGGGAATGCGGGGAGCCAGGAAGGGGCCAGTTGCAGGCTGGCTCTAGCCACCTCTCTCCCAGGCACGGTGGTGTGGGTCTCTGGCCCAACCTTCATGTGAGGACAGCCACATCGGGTGGTCACTGACAATGGGCTCACCTCCTCAACTTAGGAGCCTGAGCTCAGGATCTCTTTCTAGGGTTTGCTCTCAACGTTGGATCTTTCATGAAAATCTCCTCTTTCCTGGATGGATCCTGAGCCCTTCTTGGGCAGAGTGGGCACTGTGGCCTCTTGGGTTCCTGAGTGTCCTGCCCACAGCACACCAAGAGTGCTCAGGGTGGGATATGGTGAGGGAAGCCGCCCTCCATGGCTCCTGAGTTCCAGTCACCAGGGAGATTCCCGTCTTCTGCCTTCTTCCAAGGGCCATTTTTGGTTTATCCTGCAGTGCATCACTTCTCATTTGACTGCAGATATCTTGCATTGCTCTGCAGAGCTTCCTAAGGGACAGTTGTGTCCTCAACTCCATCTGAAGTTCTTTGGGCATCATGCCTTACATCTTTGTAACGCTGAAAAACAACCTGTTTGCATCACTCCTGGCCCCAGAAAAAAGTTCAGGAGCCTCACGCCGATGCTCATAATGCAGTAAGATGCAGCAAGGAAAGAATTCTTTTGCCCTTCCAGCAGGACCATGTTCTCTCTTATAGAGGATGTTTGGCTTTCCCCAGTGAACTTGACACTCGCTGGCATGGGTCGGGACCCCTGGTCAGTGGTGACCCAGGGTGACCTAGGAGAAGGACGAGGACAGAGTTCCCTCGGTGAAGCCGCCACCCCACGCTCCTTTGAGCCTGGGGGAGTTTCTGGCTGGGTTTCTCTGAGGTCTTCTCCCCACCAGGAGCCCTGCTTCTCCCGCTGCCACTCCCACAGGCACAACAGAACGTGGCAGCACCGTCTGAGCAGGCCGCTTGCTCTGCACCAGGCGTGATTCATCGGGAAGCCCTCTGAAGTCAGGGCTCCGAGCCCACGCCCCTGGGCAGCCTTGCCTGATCTATTTTGGTTTTGGTTGTCATAGAAGAAGGGAGGAGTCACCTCCTTGGCTCTTAGAGTCTTTACTACCTTTCCTCCACAATAGCCAGGCTGCTGTGAGGCCAGGTGTAGAATGTCCGTACCTCAGCCCCCCAGCTTTGGTGTTCCTATCCGCGAGGGTAGCCCAGAGATCAGGAGGGGAAGGTGTAGAGAGTAGGAACATGTGTTTGAGGTGAGACAGGCCACCTGGGTGTGGGTCCTGTCCTACCCGCAACTAGCTGTGTGACCTTGGGCAAGTTACTTAACCCTTTAAAATTCAGTTTTTTCATCTATAAAATGGGGCTGGTAATGTCTTCCTCCCCGTGTTACCCTGAGGACTAACGGAGCAGAAGGTAATTTATAAAGTCCTTACACACGGAAGGTCTCACCGGTGGCAGTTACAGCTCTGCTGAGAGAGGCAGAGAGTTTGTGTAGGGCAGGAAGGAGCTTGGGTGGGTGCTGCCCTCTCAGACTGTCACTCCAGCGACGGGGGGGTGGGGTGTCTGGAGCCTGGGGCGAGAAAGCATCGCTCTGCTCTGACTGTTCACTTTCCACGTCCACCCCTTTTCTGGAACCACACTTGATGTCTGTGTTGGCAGAAAGCTGATCCTAGGGGTCATTGGAGAAATAGTTTCAGTTGCTAAAACTGTCATGTGATGCCACTAAATCCCACTTTTTCCTCTTCACAGGAAACAAAGCTATTCGGGCAGGAAAGGCAGGCATTCGGGATCCGTGGGCATCCTGACTTTACTCAGCAAGTACTTACTGCACACACACCTGGGCTAGGCATGGGCGTGATGCCGGGCCACTCGGCCCCTCTGCAGCTCACAGTCTGGTAGGGCTAGAGGACACTTAGGCCTCAAGAGACCTGGGCCATGGTCTCTTTCAGATCGCCTTATTGCCAGTAGGGAAGATACAGGTCCTCACCACCTGATTCAGCCTCCACTTACCTTCCAGCCTTCCCCCACCACCCATCGTAACATCAGCCCCTCAGCATCCTCTTCTCCCCGTGCTGTTGCAGAATCCCCACTCCCATCTGTCTGCCTGAGTTTCCAGGTCTTCTTCCAGGACCAGCTCAAGGCATCACCAGTCTCCAGGGCAGCTTCAGGGTCACTGGGCACTGCCAGGGGTCTCCCTTCCAGAGCCAGGTAGAGGTTTGGCATAACAGCACTCAGCAAGCTCTGCGAGAACTGGGCTGCAAATGGGCTCTTGGACCTTCCCAATGTAGAACAGCTGCAGGTGCTTACGAGAGATTTGACCTGGAGGAAGCTCTGAAGTAGAGGTCAGGTGGGCTCAAGCTCTGGCAGCCTGCTGTCTTTCAGAAGTGTGGATGAGCTACCCAGGTGCCCTGTAACTGTCCGAGGCCTTAGCAACATGGCATCAGAGGATAGTCCCAAAGTGCTCTTTGGGAAGCCTTTGGGGGATATTCTGGTCAATGTCACTTGACAATGGTTGCTTTTGTAGAACCTCATTTAAGTTTTCATCCAGCTATGGATTTTTTTTTTATGTGAAGCAATTATTTCACCACTCTCCCCAGCTTTTCAATTGCTGGTTAATACCCATATAGTACCACACTTACAAGTCAGTCAGACTTTGAAACTCACTCTTAGAGCTCACTCTTACAACCTAAAGAATGGCTGAGCTCTGTCATTGATTGAGCCCTGGTCCCATTTGTTCTGACTCCTCCCAATGGTGCTGTGTTGGTCAGCTTTCTATCACTATAACAAAATACCTGAGCTAATGTATTTATAAAGAGAGAAAGTTTGCCGGGCATGGTGGTGCACACCTATCATCCCAATGGCTCCGGAGGCTGAGGCAGGAGGATCATTAGTTCAAAGCCATCCTCAGCAATCTAGCAAGGCCTTCAGCAATTTAGCAAGACACTGTCTCTAAACAAATTTTTTTTTTTTAAAGGGCTGGGGATGTGGCTCAGTAGTGAAGTCCCCCTGAGTTCAACCCCCAGTACCAAAAAAAAAAAAAAAAAAAAGAAAGAAGGTTTGTTTGGGCTCACATTTCTGGAGGTTCCAGTCCATGATGGATTAGCCCTATTGCTTTCGGCCTGTGGTGAGTTAGCACATCACATCAGGAGCATGTGATGGACCAAAACCGTTCACCTCATCACCAGGAAGCAAAAGAGAATTAGAGAAAGAGGGTCGGGGGCCACAATTCCCTTCCATGGCAATGACCTAAAGACCTCCCACTGGGCTCACCTCTTAAAGGCTTCACCCCCTCCTAATAGCACCACCCTGGGACCAGGCCTTTAATTGGCAGGCCACTGGGAATATTCAGGATCCAAACTGGGGCAGTTGCACATTCACAGGGTCCAAGGCACAGCCACCTTGGACTCACATGTTTTCACATTTATGTAACCTCGATGGTTTTTACATTAGGCAATAGATTATGCCTCCTTCCATGGCTTTTGCAGCTGAAATACCCCCAGTCTTACTGTGCCCCGCTTTAAAACAACAACAACAAAAAAAAACTTGGGAACTAATACATTCTTAAGGATGCCAAGGGGGCAGGAATTGGGGGTTCTGAGCACATCAGTGGCCCAAGCACAGCCACCTCTGGAATGGACCAGTCCACATTCTGCTTTTTAATAATGCCTACCTTGGAATATGGAATGGAAATGGAGTTATAATTAAAAGGGGTGCAAAAGTTTCATTTGTATGGGACACTTGCAGTTAAACCTTTTTTTAAAAAAAAATGGATCATTGTTCCTTGGGTGGTTCTTGTGGAAGTGGGGGTTTCCCCACTGTGGGTTCATGAGCTGGGCAAGAACCTCAGCCCACCACATGTAGCTGTTCCTTTCTCTCTACCCGTGTCACATGCTTAGCAGATGCAGTCAGCTCAGCGCTGTATATCTGTGGGTTCTGCATCTGCAGATTCAAACAACCACATATGGAAGTCGTTCAAAAAATAAAAGTGTGTACTGAACATGTACAGACTTTTTCCTTCCCTAAACAATGGGGTACAACTATTTACATAGTGTCTACACTGTATTAAGTAGTATAAGTGATCTAGAGATGATGTAAAGTATATGGGAGGATGTGTGTAGGTTATTTACAAATACCATTCCATTTTATATGAGGGACCTGCGCATTGGCAGATTTTGTTATCCTTAGCAAATACAGAGGGTGGATTGTGCGCCTTCTGCCTAGCATAAGGCACGAGATGCTCAACAACGTCCTTCTCTCCTGTGCCTCTGAACCCATTTCTTCAGGTATAAAATGGTGCCAAGAATAGCTTTTCCCATAAAGCTGTTGAGAGCTTTCCATGCAGTGGTGCTTAAAGCGCTTTGCAGGGTTCCTGGTAAGTGCACAATCACTTGCCAGTGATCACTGTGATTGTGGTGAGAGTTGATGGTTTGCTGAGATGTTGCAGCCTGCTCTTTGGTCCTAACTGGGCCTTGACTCCACAGGAGACCTGTCCCCACCCTCCCCTGCAGCAGAATCCTGCAGAAGAGCAGAGGCGGGGCCAGTATGAGAAGGCAGCCCCACAGCCAGTGACAGTGGTGACCGCAGGTCCACCCAGTCACCCAAAAGACCTTGGCCCAGCTTTTAAAAAACTGACCTTCTGGAAAAAAGGGATTTGTAGAGCATTCCAAGGCTCAATTCAAAGAAACTTATTTGCATATCCTACATAGGAACTTTAAAATAAAACAACCTAAAGAAATGAGTGAGGCTTTTAATAAGGTTGAAAGCAAGTTGGAATGGCCACCTGTGCAAATACTGAGACCAAGGTGTGGGGACACAAGATTCATCTCTTAAAGAACAACCAAGAGAGCCCCTTTGTTGCAGCTTGGATAAGACCCTGCCCACTTGGGGCCACCCTTGTCTAACTGGTTTAAGAACCCAAGAATTGCCTGCCAAAAATGCTTTGCTTTTTTGTTTGGCCAAAGAGTCTTCATTTTGAATATAATTCTCTTAGAAAAGGAGAGGGGGGATTGGGGAGCCAACAAGTCTGCTAAGACCCTCAGACTCCTGGCAGATCCTACACTCGCCACCCACACCCTGCACATCCAAACAGGGGCTTCTGCCAGTGTTGGGCCTCTGTGGGGACGGAGCCCGGCATGAGGCTTACGTGGTCCTGGCTTATGGTCCACGGCTTATGAATCTGCACTCAGAGGCATTGCTGAGCCTGGCTGTGTGCCACGCCTAAGCTAGGTGCTGAGGCCTTGGGTCTAGCCAAGGCACCATGTCCACAAGCATGGAGGCCAGTGGGAGCAGAGGCACTCTAGGAGTGAAGAGGGGTTCAACTCGGCATGTTGGAGAGCAGAGAGCCAGAAGCCTGGTTCCAGCCAGCCCACCATCCTTCCACGGCCATTTGGGGAAGAGGGCTGCAGATGGACACGTGTTGCCAGGAGCTGCAGCAAAGGCTGACTGTAAATGACAGGCATTTGTGGCCCTGGGGTACGGAAGGCTTCCTCTGCTGGGGTCCAGATGTTTCTGTGGCAGCAGCATCAGGGGCCTGGTGTTATCCCCTGGCTTACCATGTGGTCCAGCATAGACAGTTGTTCCCCATTCTTGGGAACAGCTTTGGAGAGGAGCTGGTGGGACCTGGGCCTTCAGCCACACTAATGCTCGGGCGGAGGAAGCGGCCCATGCAAAGCTTACGTTTCCTTTTAGGATGAGACACTGTGCACGTACATGCGAGAGTCTGAAGTTGGGAGAGTGGTATCCCTGTGAGTCACCCTGCCCCCTCCCCAGCCTCATCTAGATCAGGAGGAAAAGGCAAATAAACAAAAGCCACTGCCCTGGGGACAACTGCTGTCTCAGCACCTCGGTCAGCTGAGAGGCGGTTTGAGGCCCAGGCACAGACCTGCAGAGTTGGCTGCCAGGCGATGCCCCCTCCGTGGCCCTCTGCTGAGGAAGATCCGATGGGAGGGGGCTGTACTCGTCCCTCAGCTATGACCGGGGAAGGAGTGTGGCCAGTGGGGCACAGGCACCATCCTGGAGAGGAAGCAGCACAGGACCTACGCAGGTCGTGACCTTGGTGAGTCTCAGGTTTGGTTTTATGGTGCATGAGACGGATGCCCCACGTGCCAGTTGGTGTTGTTCACAGCCATCACATAACAACCGTGGCTGACGTTCATCGAGGGCCTGCATTCCAGATCTAAGTGCAGTTTTATGTGGGTTTTTTCACCTCATGAACAGTCGTACAAGGTAGACTCGAGTGTCCTGGTTTTACAGATGAAGAAGTTGAGGCCCAAAGAGGTTAAACCAAGGTCACAGGGCTGGTGTGGTGGGGGTGGATATTCAGATGAACCCAGGCCAACTGGCCCAGAGCCCGGTGTGTGTCCCTTTGCTATAGAGAGAATGAAATTAAATGAGATGATCTACAGGAAGGCTTAACGTGGCACCCAGCGGGGGCTCAGTCAGTCACAACAAAGGCCGCTGGGTATCTGTTTTTTTGTGTGCATTGTTATCCTGCATTTTGTTCGAGGGGCCCAGCTGTGGATTATTCCAGTCACATGCTGAAAATGTGCAGGGCTTTTGGTCTCTTTGTGTTGTGGTGAAGCTGCTGCTTATCTGCTTTCCCACCCCTCACCGCCCGCTCCCGTTTTTTTTTACTGTGAGTTTTTAAAGGTCAGGGGGGTCCTGAGAGATTACCCTCGTATCTGCTAAGTGTTCTGAAGCTGTTTATTCATTTAACAACTGGAAGTGAGTCTTAAAACACAAGAGGAAAAATGAAACCAACTCTTCGTGATCAGCAGGGATACCTCTGGGGCCAGCATCCCTTTTCCAGGGCAGGTGTGGCCCACAGGTGCTGAACGAAACAGCGGTGGTTTGAATTTCAGCAGTGGGGCTAATTTGCTGTGCTGGACTCGAGGGCCAGATGTGTCCCCTTTTCTCCTAGGGTACAGAGGATCTTGGTCACAACCGGGTGGGGTTTTCCAGAACAACTCTGCAAGCCTGGAATGCCCTCTGCTGAGTCACCGCCCTGATACCTGGGCTTGGGTGTGTCTTTGGAGAAAGAACCCTGCTTGGGTGTCTCGGGGCTGGGTTCTGGTGTCTGCCCACGGGCTTCGAGCTTTCACCTTCCAAATGCTGAGTCTGTGCCAAATATTTTTCATAAATGACCTCACTGAATCTGCATAGAAGCCTCATAAGGGAATCGATAATGCTGTTCCCATTTTCACTGAGATAATAAATCTATAAAATAGGAATAAGACTGGGACCTATCCCCCAGGATTATTTTTGCAGATTAAACGCCATACTGAACGGAGGCTGGCAGGGCCTCGAATGCAGTGAGAACTCTTTAGATGTGAGTGACTTCCACTAGAGGAGGGGATAATGGATGAGCCATCACAGTTTAGAATTGTGCTGATCGGTCCACGGTCACCAGGCTGGTCCTTGGCATCAGTTCTTGGCAGAAGCAGGATTTGAAGTGGGTCCATCTCCTCATTCCTCTCCTCCCTGGTCAGTGTGGTGATGATAACCTCCTGCCCCAGGGCCCCAGGGTGGCCTGAAGAGGGCAAGATAATCTTGGGCATGACAGCTTTTTAAAAAGTAGAAGGTCCCACCATCAGGCACGTCCCCTGCTTCCTGATCAGCACCCATGCAGGTTGCTGGTGAGCTGGGCGTGGGGCAGGGCTGTGGAGCGGGAGAGCTGGTCTGAAAGAAGCCTGGCTTTCCTGTTGCTTCACCTTGGTCCTCTGAGGCTGTGGCCACGAGTGTGTGACCTCTATAAGCTCTAGTTCCCTCTTCTGGAAAGCAGAGATAGTGGGGTGCCCCGTAGAGACCCCCAGGATTGGCCTAGGCAGGGCTCGCAGGAGCCATCTAGCTCAGTGCTGAGTAAGGGCACAGTGGCCATCAGCCTGTGGTGACCAGGTAGATCTGTCCACGGCCTCAGGATGGGGAGCCCCCACTGGCCATTACCCCTACCACACCCGCAGAATCCCCTGCTGCCCCGGGACACCAAGATATTCATCTGCCCTGCTCAGAGTCAAGGCAGGCATGACTACTAGAGGACTTTCCTGTACCTCACCCCTCCCCCACCTCTCTCCCATGGGAAGAACCACCACAGCCCAGCAGTCACTGCTCCCTGAGCCTGTGTGGGTGGCATGAGTGAAGATGCTCTCAGTGTTCCTGCCATCACCATCCTGCTCCTTCTACTGCCCCTGTGTGTCTGTCGCACCCTATGCACTAAGCCCCTGGCGGTCACCATCACATGGGAAGATCGGAATTCCAAGAGTTGAAGCAGCCTGGGAGTTCCCAGTGGTGGGAAGAGGCTGTCTTCTGGGCCCCCTTTTCCCACCCACTCTTGTCCCTCTGCCCTCTTGGTTCATTGCTAATGCCTTCAGTCAGAGGGTGTGGTCAGCTCTGACTCAGGGTGACACAAGGTACTTTATGATCTGCACCACTAACAAGAGAGGCAGGTGGCATCATCCATGCACAGAGGAGTCCTGATCGTATTTATAAAAGGCAGAAGCTCATTTGTACCGTAGAGTCCTCTTGTGACCTCAGAGTGAGAGGGTCCCAGAGGCACAGTGACCGTAAATAGTGACCTCTCTGCAGAGAGGTTTCAGATGCAGGATCAGGGCTTCTCCTCACAGCCTCTCCATCAGGTTTTCCTTGTTCGCCGAAGCCAACAAGGGTCTGGAGAGCAAGGTCAACCTGTGGGACCATCACAAGGCACCTCAGAAGAGGGCCACTCTTCCCTGCAGCCTTTTGGGGGCTGTGACCTGTTTTCACCGTAAACTCAGTTTGGATCCTAGAAGTTTGGCATTGTTCAGTGATGATGGAAGGGGAAAGATGCCTATGTGCCAGAACAGGAGATGACCGATTCTTTATTCTACCTAAAGTTAAATGCAAGATTGACATCTGAGAAAAAAAACAACAATGAATTACCAACATTGGAGCTCTGGAAGGCAGGGAAAGCAAAACAGGATTGCTGGGTTCTCCTTCCTTCTTCCAACCCTCCATTTCCTCACCCCTTCCATGGTAATTGGGCAGCAGGGATGTTGTCTGGTTGGAAATTCAGAGGATGAGGTAGGAACCCTTGGACTGGGCCTGGGTGATGGCCACCTCCTCTCCCTGTCCCCTTGGTCAGCCCTCCAGATGTCTGCAGGCATACATGATTACATTCTCCTTTCCCCTCCAGACAGCCTTGGAAGCTGCAGTATTGACTTACTTAATCCCCACAAGTCCCCAGGAAGGAAGTCATAACCATTCCCCTGCACAGAGGAGGAAACTGAGGCGGAGATGCTAAGAATTTGCCCAGAGCCTCACTGTGACTGAGCATGGAACACAGTCCTCGCTTTAACCCCCAGGCCATAACGCAGCCCTTCTAGAAAAAGAGCAGCTTGGACTGAAGTCACCCAAGCATTCCGTGGGAACAGAGTGAATGAGCTTGATGGCGTAAATCTATCCATCCAATACCTGTTTATTATCGGACATCTTTGCTGTCCCTGTCTTCCCCGGTGCCGACATGTGGGATGCTCTGTGGACAGTGGGTGGGCAGTGAAGGAAGCAAAGTCCTGCTCTTGGGCCCCTCTCAGTGGTCAAGGTCCTGCACTTTGGCAGGTATATGTCGGGGAGAACATATAGTGTATTTGATGGTATGAGTGTTATGGAAAAGAATCCTGCAGGGAATTCAAATAGGGAGATCCAGAAACAAGCAGCTCCAGGTCTGGGGAGACTGCCTGGGAAGGTTCATGAGAAGCCCTGAAGGAGGTAGCTATGCAGACACATGGGGAAAGAGCAATTCAGAAAGAGAGCAGCAAGTTCAAAGGCCCATGGCTGCAGGATGCCTGGTATATTTGAGAACAGTGAGACCAGTGTGAAGTAGCCAGAGAGATGGGGTATGGGCACTCTGTAGGGCTTAAGGCCAATTTAAAGACTTTTTTACTCACAGAGTGGCCTGGGGTGGGAGGAGTGTCATGAAGGGACTTTGAATAGAATGGCATGTTCAGATTAGACTTCCGGGTTTTAACAGCTTTGTCCTATTGGCGACAGAGCACAAAGATAGAAATGGGGAGATCAGCGAGGTTATTTCAGGAAGCCAGCTGAGTGCTGATGGTCCCTAGGACCAGGTGGTATCAGGGAAGATGAGAGATGGAGATTGACCTCCTGGGAATGCCCATGCATCTCTGGGTAGAGGCAGCCTGCTCTTTTCTACCCTGAGCTGCCCTCTGCAGAGGGAAGAGGAAGTTGATGACAGCCACAGCACCATGACCATGCTCAGGTCCCCTACCAGTTCCTCTTGTAGAAGCTGGAGTGTCTCCAACCAGGATGACCCTGGTCCAAGTCAGGCTGTATCCTCCTAAACTGGCAGAGAGCCACAAAATATGGGTGGGCAGGGCCTGTTTCCTGGGGGGCGTCGAAGTAGACCACCGCCCGCGCGGCCTTGTCGCCCAGCGAGGGGTCGTCTGGCTCCCACACCGGCAGCAGCACCCCCGGCCGGCAGCGGTTGGAGCCCTGGCAGCCCCCGGGGCTAGGGTCGCTGTCATTGGCCAGGGGAGGCGGCAGAGAAGGGGTCGGGGTGGCTGCCCCTGAGGATGGGGGATCGCGCAGCACTCATTCCTTGGCTGGGGACTTCGTCAGGGCTCCAGGCATTTACACTTTGTGCTTAGATCCTTATCCCACTAGCAGCAGTAAGTTAGGGAGCTGGAGATGGCCCATTGCCTCTAAAGGGATGGCCTGGCTTCTTCATTACTGCACAGCCTGGAGCCCCAGGCTGCCTGGACTGGGAAAGTTCAGATTGCCACAGATGATCCGTCAGAATGTGAGGCTATCCTTTGCAACAGGCATGCTCATATCGTAATCATAGTAATCTGGCAAAAGAATTTATGGAAAACAAGTTGAAATCACAGCATCCAGGAGAACCAGGAAGGAAGGTACAGTCATGGTCATCATTATAGAACTGCCAGCCCTGAAAGGTCACTGTGCGTCCATTAGCTCAGTTCATCTTCAGAGCAGCCTGATGGCGGTGTGGGCTCCCTTGTACAGCTGGGAAAACCTCCAAACACACACACACACACACACACACACACGGTCTGAAACTCATCCAAGATGATCCAGAGGTGGACAGTCTATCCCCAGAGTCCCTGCTCTTGGCCATGAGTCCAGAAATACTTCCAAACAGCTTACTTCCCTCATGCAATTTAAATGACTTGACTCTGCATGCTTACATTCAGCTCTCTCACAAACTTGAGAATCACCAAGGAGAAGATATCATTTCCCCTTCAGATAATAGCTGCCCGAACAGCTCCACCAAATATCTGAAAAATAGACTGAATTTTCAAAATTCCTCCAAATATTCAGAAAATGATGGGACTACTTGAGGGCTCCCAGATGGCTCTGGCACCCCTGGGGTGCAGAGGCTGTCCAGAATGATTAGGGCTGGGAAAACGCAGGTCCACGGGGGAGAGGTCTGTGCCGCTGTTGTGAGGCCTTTGCCCCACTCCTCGGCTCTGTCTCTCTGTCCTCCGCCTCCCTCCTGGCCTGGCCGACAGGCCCAATGTGTTGGCATCTCAATCACTTCTGTTCCCCTGGAGATCCCCGCCTGGCCTTGGGCCCTGAGGCCTCTGGAGTAAATCAGGGAACGGGGGAGGGACGCAGGGAGGGCATCAAAAGAGAATGGGTCCTCTGGCTGTCAGCTACCTATAATCTGCTGCTTAAAATACTGCCATCAGGGAACTCGGGAGCCCCGCGGTCCTTCTCCAGCTAGAATTAAGCTCTCTGAACCCATCAGACGAACCAGCCCAAATCAGAAAGAATTTTTTTTTCTTTAAAAAGTATATAAAGTTGAGTTGTGTGTGTTCTGCCTTTTGCACAAGGCCAGAGGTGGAAGACAAATGTAATTTCTCTAAGTTTACAAGAGCAAAGGAAGGAGAAAATTTCCATATTTTCTCAACTATTCCAAAATGTGTTTTTCTTTTTTTGTTGTTTTGTTTTTGCATTTCCAATGAAGAGACTATTCCCATGACATCTTCTTTCAAAGGGAAAAACTGTATTTCGATTCTTTTTTCTTTTCCCTTTATCTCCAGTCTATCTCTTTTTTCCATTTTTAATCTTCCTCTCCCAACAAGAATCTGCAGGGACTTCCCACCCAACATCTTCCATGTAGAGCTGTCCCCACCAGACCCTGCAGGGACGACCTTCTACCCACACCTCTCCAGGGTCAGCCTGCCTCTGGGCCTGGGCCTCAGGGACCCGGCTGCATTCCTGCCCTGCCCACAGCTTGCTCATGCACTTTCTGTCCCTCAGATTAAAAAAAAAAAAAAAAACCTCTCTCTCTCTCTCTCTCTCTCTCTCTGTCTCTTTCGCTCTCTCTTATTTAGGCCTGTGCTACCCATAAGGCCTGTTTCAAGGAGGACCGGCGCCTCTCTGACTTCCTGGCCTTGTCTCTTTACCTGAGGCACAAAAACTGTTCAATCAGCTAATACTGATCTCCTGCAGCCAGTTAGTGCCTTTAGCCTGGGTCAGGAAAAGCCCTGGAACATGGCAATTAGTGATGGATTCCTTGTGTCTACCGCCTAGGAGGGGTGTCAGCAGGACCCTTAGCTTGTGGCTGAGAAGCCAAGGGGACCCCCACTCAGCATCCTGGACAGCTCTGATAGGCAAATCCTCTTAGGAAGGTGGGATCGTAGCCACCAGCTCCTTTTGATCTTCCTCTCTTTCTTCCCAGCTCCAGTGCGGCTCATTAACATAGGCTAATTCACTAAGGACTTGGTATGTAGCAGTTCAGGATTCTCCTCCCTTCTGATGCAGGTGATAACAGAGTCCATTTATTTATTGAACTCTGCTGTATGTTAGGCATTGGGGTTAGTGCTTTATATGATTTGTGCATAACCGGTGGAAAAAAAACAAGTCCACTTTACAGATGAAGAAACTAGGGTCCAAAGTTAATAACTTACCCAGGTTGTTGTTGTTGGCATTGTTGTTGTTGATGGCATTCATTTATTTCCAGAAGATGTTATTGAGCATGTACTATATGTCTAACATTGTGTAGGCATTGCTTGCGTTTTGCGGGGTGGGGAGAGTTGCCAGGCATTGAACATGTAAGCAAATAAATACGGCAATCTGTATATGTGCTTCAAAGGAGCAAAAAGGGCCCTGTTCTGTGGCAGAACTGACTGGGATTCCCAGATCCTCTAAGTGTAGCAGGAACAGGAAGCATTACCATGTTAACCTGGGACGGGCTCAGTGCTAGGCAATTTGTTACCTGAATGTCCCCAAGGCTTACCACTGCCTGATAGCTGTGTATCTTCATTAGAAAAAGATTCTGCATGAAGCACCTTGCCCAAGTCCTGTGAGAGGTGGCTCAGGAGCTGGCTCAGGAGGGAGTTGCATCTCTCCTCTGAGGAGTGGACCGGTCCCAGTTTCTCCCTGGCGAGCCTCACCTGGGTGTGGTACTCAGTCTTGTTATCAGTGAAAGTAAGGCAGGAATCTCCCGATGGGGAAGCCTGGGGTCATTTCCAGCAACTCTGAGGTTCTGATTACTGCCTCTCCTCTCCAGAAGATAAAGAATTGCCACATGACTTTTCCAGAAGGCCAGGGAGGAGAGAACCTAGTAGTTCTGGTTCTCAACTGTCACCAGGTTCCCACTTGAGATGGGAGTCCCCCTCCCTTCCCACTGCCTCACTGAGTCAGCGATCAGCTGGCCCCGCCAAGGTGTCCACAAATAGCTCCTCTGCGTGATCTCACCGGAAGCTCCTCTGTGTGAGCTCACGGGCTGCTTTGAGCACCTCCTCCGGGGACAGCCTACCTGGCCCTGACCCCAGCCAGCCGGGAAGGAGGCAGGAATAGGGAAAACCCCTTCTCCAGACACGGAGGATTTCAGGAGCTGGAAAAGAGTTGCCAGATCTGCATTAAGATCTTCTGATAAGAATATAAGGGGAAGGAGTGGAAGAGGCGCTGAGTCATCTGCCAGGTCAGCTCCAGCAGACAGGACGAAGGTCTGTGGCCCCTGCACGCAGGGCAGGGGTGCTATAACCCGGCAAGTCAGTGGCCACCAGTGCTTTAGGGAGGGGCTGTTGTCATTTGGGTGAGGCGATTGTCATCCCTCTGGCAACTTATCAGAGCCTTCCCTGCCTAACACCTGCCCCAGGTACCATTCTTGAGCCTATCCTGTGTTCTAGGCACTGCTCTAGGCTCTCCCATTCAGACCCCCATAGGACCTTCACATTTTTCACAGAGCTGTGCTGCCTCTTAGCATGAGATGGATTAGCATCCCCACGGGATGGTGGCATGGGTATGAGAACTGGAATGGACCCGCTCCCCTGCTCTGCTTTCTCACATCAAAACCCCATCACAGGGAGGTGGAAAGGCAGAGTGTGCAGGAGGTGTGTGTGCCCATCCACCCTGCAGGCTCCCCAGGGGCTGCTGCAGAGAGTTCTTCCCCCTCCCCGGTCGACAGGGAGATCAGTGCAGGCACTGAGCACTGAACATAGGTGATCTCCCAAGAGAGTGAACCCATCTGGAGGAACAGGAATGATGTGGGCTAGGAGATCTGAGACAGGTGGCAGTGACCTTCAAAGACATATAATGGCACAGAAAATACTTTTTGAGACAATAAAAGAAACAAAAACCACTGTAGTCATAAAAATGTATCCACAACTCTTCTCTCTAAGTGATAGGATTGTGAGTGATTTTTATTCTCTCTCCTGCTCTTGACCATATTTGCTGTAGTGAATGTGCATTGATTATTCTTCTAATGATAATTGAATAGGATGCTAGCGGGAGAACTCAATCCTTAAGAATTATCTCAAATCTCATGAACTGATTTCTTGTTAAATGTGCTTTTATTTTTCCATGTCCTTTGTGGTGACACTTCTTTTAAAGAAGAGTGTTCTAGCACAGAACTCATTACCAATTGATCAGGAAACAATAAATAATTTTCTGAAACTATCACATAATGGAATACCACTTCACTAGGAGTGCTGTGGCCAGAATGAGAGGTGTTGGCAAGGACAACAAGGAGTTGGAACCCTCATACCGCTGGTGGGAATGTAAAATGGTGCAGTCACTGTGGGAAACAGGCTAGTGGTTCTTCAGAAAGTGAAATACAGAATTACCACATGATCGGGCAATTCCACTCCTAAGTATACACCCAAGAGAAGTGAAAGTTTACGTTCACACAAAAACTTGTATGGTCCAAAGCAGCACTATTTATAATAACCAAAAAAGTGGAAACAAACCCAATGTCCATCAAAGTTGAAGAGACAAAGTGTGGTGTGTCTATGCAATAAATGTCATTCAGCCACAAAAAGAAGTCTCACAGCACAGATACGTGCTGCCACATGGAAGCGCCTTAAACACATGCCAGAGAAAAGGAGCCAGATGCAAAAGGCCACACTTTGTGTGATTGCGTGCATATGAAATATCCAGAATAGGCCAACCCATAGAGATAGGAACTGGGTTGGTGGTTCAGGGGTTGAGAATGGGAAATGAGTGCAAATGGGTGCCTCTTTCTTTGCGGAGGATGAGCATGTTGTGAAATCAAATAGCCGTTAAGGTTTCATAGCTCTGAAGGGACTAAACACCACTGAACTATTCCTTTTTAAAGGGTGAGTGTTATGCTATGTGAGTTATATTTCAATTTTTTTTTAAATTACCATCTTGGACTCATAAATGCTGGGCCTGTCTCCCCATAGTGGAGTGGAGAGCATGGGCCGCTGCTGGCTGGCTGTGCTGTCTTGGGCAGGTTACTTAATGCTGGGGGCATCTGTTATCTTATGGTAAATGGGGACACTGTTAGGTCATAGAGTCCTTGGGACAGTTTGCTCTGAGCCCATTGCTGCTGCTGCTCCTCCTCCTTCTCCTCCGCCCAGTGTCAGCTGTTCCCTTAGGAAACAGGGTTGCCATTTGTGTTAGGGGGTCTTGGTTTTGCTTTCTCCCCCTATAAGGGAGCCTCTGTGAACGCCATCCCCTCTAAGAGGCTGGGCTCCGGGAGTGGAGGGGAGGCAGTGATGGCTCGTCTCGCCTCTGCATTCCCAGTGTTTATTTGAGGCAGAACAAGCCAAATAGACAGTGGCTTCTTCTAAAACTTGCAGTTATGAAAATGCCACGGGGCTTCCAAGTTCAAAGTACTTGCGTGGCATGGGTGTTTATTTTTCATGCAGATCCTTTCTTCCCTCTCTCCCTCTTCCCTCCTCTCTCTTTCCCTCCTTCCATCTTCCTCTCTCCCTCTCTCTCCCCCCACATCTTTCTTTTTAAGGGAAAGGCATAGAAGAGCTAGAATGAGTGCCGCAGAGCTGTTGTTTGCAGATGGCGACATCAGCCATAACAGTGGCGGGGCCTCGCAGACCAACACTTCAGCGCTCTGCTCTCCAGGGCCATCTATTGGCCCAGGACCAGGGCTGAGGAGGGCCCCGTTGGAGGCCAGACTGACAGGCCTCTCTTTTCTGTATGTTTGAAGTCCACGCTGGAGCAGGCAGTTTTTCTGTCCTCCAACATCTGTGCCCTGGCTGTTGGCCACCTCCACACTAGACATGCAGTTGGAGGGATTACGTCACGGGTACATGTTTTTGCCTTTAACTTACAGTGCCACCTGAAGACAAAGCCACTAGTTTGCTTTACTACTGAGTATATCTCAATCTTTTTACTGAAGCTTAAGGCTGACATCAACCCACCCTCTCTGAACAGTTTTTCAGACTTACAGGCAGACTTACAACCTGCCATGTTTTTGGAGCTAAGTGAATTGCATAGGGGTAGAGAAAAGAAAGCAATATGACAAAGAATATAGTTTCTGGCCTCTCTAAGCCAGAAATCTAGTAAAACCATGATGGGTGTACAGATTGTGCCTACCTCAAGCCTGAGAACCATGGAGAGGGGCAGAGTGTAGAAGCCATTAGAGGTCACATGACCCCCTGAGACAAACGACACCTTCTGTCCACTATGTGCCACTGTGCTGAGCACACATGTGCATGGTCCTGGTCAGTCTTCGCTCAGACGCTGTTGCCATTTTACAGACAAGCAAAGTGAAGCCAGAGAAGATGTTCTTGTCCAAGGCCCCCCTGCAAGTAAGACGGGGTTCATCCAGCCTGTGAGCTGGTGTTCTTAACCCTCCCCTGTGCACAGTAGGGGAAGTTCTGTGAAGAAGAGTCTCTGGGTAGAAAGAGAGGGAGCCATCAGTGTGGAGGTCATGGTCATGAGCCCTCCAGTGTCCAGGAAGGGTTTGGTCCTCTGACTCCCTGTACCAGTTGGGGTTTGCCCAGACAGTACAACCCCCGGTTGTGCATGAAGTCTTGGGCTGCTGGATCCTAGGCAGGGCTGAGCCATCTCATGTGAGGAGCCATGGCAGACACAGGTCCCCACCACAGGAAGACCGCTAACCTTGCAGGGCCCAGACACAGGCCTAGGCGTGGAAACTGCCAAAAGACAGATGTGTTTAATGCTTTAATGGAGAACTTTTCTAGCTGTTGGAGCTGCAGATGAGCTCTCTTAGGGAGACTGAGTTCTTGGTCACTGGTACTGTGCCCTCCCACAGCCACATAGGGTATTGTAAGGAGGGACAGACATGAGAACAAGGACAACATATCAAAGATGGGACATGACTGAACAGGCTCAAGCAGGACCAGAGGCTGGGTGCTTTCTGTGGTCCCTTCCAGCTGTGGCTCTACAGAGTGCGTGTTCTGGGTTGGGCTAAGGCCCTGCCTGGGCCAGAGAAATTGCCTGCTGAGACTTAGTCAAGGAGATTAAAAGATTTTGACTGTACCTCAGTTTTGCCACGGGCAGTTGACTAGGGGTATGGACAGTAAGATCCAGGAGGAACACTGCCTCTGCTCCCATGTAATTTGAGACATGCTGACTGGTCGATGATTCGAGTAATGAGACGGATCCTGGGGAGCTGCAGACCTGCTGCCGTCCTCGAGACAGGGCACCTGGCACTGCAGAAATGGTAAGCAGAGGTGTCAGTTCCCCTGCTGGGATGGGGGCCCCCAGGCAGGGGAAACACAGGTGGAAGGATAAGGTCAGTGTGCTCAATGGATGAGCCAGAGCTGGCAGGACGCAGCTCTTGATGGTTCTGGGGGATGGAAGTGGAGCTGGGGGGCTTCAAAGGAGCAGGAAAGGAGAGAATTCCAGGAGCGACATCCCCTCAGTTGAACTGCTCAGACCCAAAGAAGATGCAGAGACTGTCCCGAGCCCCCACCCCACCCTCCCCCCCCCCCCCGCCCCCTGCACTGGCTACACCCACCACCTCTTCTCTGGCTGGTTGCCAACCCCGATTCAGCTCGGAGAGGGATGCTGCCGAAACAGGCTGATTCACTGTTTCCACTGGGTCCCGCTCTGCAGTGTTGGTGGGCAGATCACACACCAGCCTCGTAAACTCACTCTCCGCTTGTCCATGTGACGTTTATAGCCCCACAGGGAGCTGGCTTTTTAATGAGCCTAATTTGAGACTGTAAGTAGGAGTTTGTAAAACAAACAGCGAGGGGCTTCGGGCCAAAGCCCAAAGTTGCAGTGTTGAGTACACAGGTCACACACAGCTCTGCAGACAGGCGGGGGCTTCTCCATGCCCAGGGCGTCCCTGCGGAGGTACTCCCCAGAGAGAGAAGGCCCACCCTCCCAGGACAGCTGGCTCCAGGCTCTGTCTTCCCCCCAGAAAGGGAGAGGCTTAGCAAGAGACCTCCCTGGGAAGCAGGAGGGTCCTGGCTTTCCCACAGGGAGGCAGGGACCTCTGGGTTCGGGAACAGGCCTGTGTGCACCTGAAGGCCTCAAGTGCTCGTCTCACACCCTTAGAGTCTTCTGGGCAGGAGAGCCTGTGGTCCCAAGGCGCTGGGTAAGGAACTCCTGTCTGGGAGGGCTGGCTTTCAGGTTAAGATAGAGCTGGACACTGCCCGCAGGAGCCTGCTGCGTTGACCTTGTCTGCAGGCCCCAGGTAGAAGGCAAGGCACCTCCCTCACTTGAGGATGCTCCTGCAGCGCTAGAGCCCTGGGGTGTGATGTGACTCGGGGACCACTGCCCACCACGCCGCCGCCCTGGAGAGGGCCCTCCTGACTCCCCCAGAGTAGCAGTAGTACGTGCTGTGGACCTTTAGGATGATGTGCACTGCAGCCATTGAAAATGATAGGAACAGCACTTGAGGCTGCAGAAGGACAGCCGTGCGGTGTCAGGTGAGAAAGTCCTCCCGTGCATGCAGGGACATCTTTTTAAAACTTACACGTGCTGGTGCGCAGCCTGAAGTCCGAAGGACATGCCATCTCAGAGCAGTAAAATTGCGGTAGTCTTTCTTCCCCTTCTTGTCTATCTGATGTTTTTAAATTAAACCACAAGCAGTAGAGTTCCGCAGACTTCATGGCAGCACTGAACTGGCTGGGGAGGCTGGGGAGGCAGGCGGCTTCGCTCCTCTGTCTACGCTAAATGCTGCTGGGGTTGCCTTTGCCACCTGAGCCCTCGGAAGACTCAGCCAGAGCCACCTGTTCTCTGTGCAGGCCAAGGGCATGCGCACTCCAGCCAGACCAGACAGAGAGCTTGGATCCTTCATTTTCAGCCTGCTTCTCAGAGATGTCGGTCCTGAGGCTGGGGTCTGCTTTGCCTTGGGACTCTTCATGTGATTTTGTTTGAACAAAGGATTCCAGAGTTTGAAATTGTTTTGTTTTACAAAGCTACTGGTTTATAGCAACTCTCTCATATCAGACAGTCGCTTTATCTGCAAATCACAGAAAGCACAATTGCTTTGGTTTGCGTCTTATTCCCCATGAAAATCTGATACTGAAACCCTAACCTTCGGTATCTGGGAATGTGACCACATTTGGATCCGGGACCTTTAAAGAGACAATGAATGTAAAATAAGGCCATGAGGACAGGCCTTAAATGTCTAGTGTCCTTATAAGAGGTGAAGACACAGGCAAGCACAGAGAGAAGCCCAGGGAGGAGACGGCCATCTGCAAGCCAAGGAGAAGACCTCAGGAGGAACGTGCTGACACGTGGACACATCTCCAGGGTCTAGCCCCTAGAACTTTGAAAAAAAATACATTTTTGTTGTTTAAGCTATCCTGTTGTGTATTGTTTCCATAGTCCTAGCAAACTGAGACAAGGAGGGGCCTACTTTTCACAAGTTCAGGGGCAGGGAGTTCACAGTGTGATTTAGCTGCCTGGTGAGACCATCAAGAAACCCATTTCTTCCTACCTTTTGTTCACACACACCCCCGCCCCCAGCATGTTGGCTCTGGTCTCCCTCTTACCCCTTCATGTGATACAGCAGGACCTGCCTTCTGGAGGTACACTGGCTGCTGCTGCACCTTCTTCAGTGAATGCATCACAGTCTAGGCAGTTGAAAAAAGCAAAAGCCCTGCCATCCAGGAAACCTATCCCGTTTAATCAGAAAATAAATAAATAAATACAAAATACTTTCCAAAACTCCTGAAGACTTTGATATGTGTTAAGGACAATGAGATAATCTGTTAGGGAGCCTGGGTAGGTGTCTGCCAGGTCCCCTGGCATATTGCATAACATTCTAGACAGTGTTGGGATTCTGTTAGCCAGGAAGGTGGTGGACAGGTCACTTGAGAGGGGCTTCACAGTGGCCATTCTCTTACATCTTTTCAGGGAAAGATCGGGGTGCCCTCCAAGATCCTGGAAGTGGCACAGTGAACTCTGGGAGGGGTGTGCCCTCTGAGAATGAATGTTCTACAGGAACTTCCTCTCAGTAAAAGAGCTTCCTCCTCTGTCCTCCTCCACCCCTGCCACACTCTGTACCATGCAGTTTGCTCAGCCATGGGATGACCAGGGAGTGGCTGTTTCTCTTCAACTCTGAACAAGCCCTTTAGAGTCTTTTGGTAAAGGGAGGCGGGGGCTTTCTGAAACATCTTGTTGCCTTTCCTCCCTTGCCCTGTTGTGGGGCTCCCCTTCTATACTTCTAGTCCTACTGCAGCTGCCCCCTCTGGTCTTTGTCACGGAGGTTTTATTTGCCCACGTGATTCTCCTCTCCTAGAACAGGAACCCAGGTCTCATTCACCTCTGTATTCCCAGCACCAAGCTCTGTACTTGACGGGCATATGATGGAGATTTGAATAAGTGGGTGAATGCTGAGCATAGCACAGCACAGCAATTTCAGCACAAAGAGATGAGTGGAACAGAACAGAGCCTGGAAATAGACCCACACAGACACCATCAGCTGACCTTTGATAAGGGAGCCAAGGCCGAGACAGCCTTACCCAGAGATGGTGCTGGAACTTAAACATTCACATGCCGTAAAGGAACCTAGACCTTCGCTCTCCCCTAGGTGAACTCACAGTGGGTCTCAGACCTAAATGTAAAATGCAACACTATAAAACTTTTAGAAAATGGCCTACAAGAAAATCGAGTGATTGTGGATTTGGGGGTGACTTTAAATAGATACCACCAAAAGCACAGTCTATGAAAAAATTGATAAGCTGCACTTTATTACCATGAAAAGTTTTTGCTCTGTGAGAAAGAGACTCTGTCAAGAAAGTGAAAAGATGAGCCACACATGAGGAAAAAATATTTGCAAAAGACACATCTGATGAAGGACCGCTATCCAAAATCCACAAGCAACTGTTAGAATTCAAAAGGAAGAAAACAACCCAGTTTACAAATGGGCCAGGGCTGGGGATGTAGCTCAGTGGCATTTGCCTAGCATGCTCCAGGCCCTGGGTTCAATCCCAGCACTGCAATAAAAAATTAAATTAGGATGGGCAAAAGACCTTATCAGACCAAAGAAGACATCAGGTAGCAAATGAGCACAGGAAATGATGCCTGTCATCATTTGTCATCAGGGAACTGCAGATTAAAACAGCAATGAGACACCACTTTGCACCTGTTGGACTGACCAAAATCCTGAACTCTGACACCAGCCATGGCTGGTGAGGACGTGGAGGAACAGGAACTCTCGTGCGTTGCTGGGGGTGCCAGATGGCACAGCCACGTAACAGGACAGCTTGGCATTTCCTTCCCAAACAAACTGTGTTCGTCACAGTCCAGCAATTGCACTCCTTAGTATTTGCCCAAAGGAGCTGAAAACTTATGTCCACACAAAATCCTGCTCACAGATGTTTATAGCAGCTTCATTCACAGTTGCTGAATGGTGGAAGCAACCAGCGATCAGTACAAACACTGACAGGAATGGGCGGCTGGATGGGGAGAGCGCAGGCAGTGGCTGGCCCCCTGGGATTTGGGCTGTGAATTCCATAGCAGGGCATGTGTCTCCGGCCAGCAGTGGACCCTTGGGATGGTACTCTCCTGAGCCCTGGCCACCACCTCCTCGAGTGTACAGATGACCCTGTCGCTCACCCACTCAAATCCCTTCAGTGGGTCCTCCTGGTTCTCTGGCAGAGTGTGAGTCCCTAGGCTTTTGTGCCTGTAGCTTGTCACACTCTCTGGCTGTCCCTCTTGAGTCCTCCTAAGGGTTCCTGGCCCCGGGCCCCACCCCCTGCCTGTTTTTTTACGGCCCCCCAGCCAAGAGTGGATCTAACATTTTTGAATGGTTGAAAAATATTCATGACACATGAAGATAATGTGAAATTCAAATTTCAGGGTCCATGGTTTCATTCACGAAACACAGCCGTACTTGTTTGTCTAGTCACATGACACTGGCAGAGTTGAGAGGTTGAGAGATCGCATAGTCCGCAAAGCTGCGTAGAGCTGCTACTCTGACCTTTGAGGAAAGGGGAAGACCCATCCAGCCGCTCTGCCAAGCTGACTCTCCTCCCCATGGCCTCTCCCCCGCCTTCCCTCCCCCCCACTTCAGGCCAGGACAGCGGGTCTCAGGGACCTTCCTCCTCCTCCTCCTCTTGCTGGCTCCCTTGGGGCCCTTGGAGTGCAGTATTGAGTGCTCTGCCTTCACAAGGGTGGAGGCCCTCTGTTCCCCTTTATTCCTGTCCCCAGAGCACAGCTGCTGCTAGCACACCAGGTAATCAGGACACCACTTTGAGTAAATGAGTGAACAAATGCAAAATAAATGACCCATCTGCAGCCAGTGCAGCATGATTTTGTACAAATGTGAGCCGCAGCGGCCTCTAAGAAAACAGGGTAGAGAGGCCATGGGCTCCTCCCCTCCTCCCCATGGTGTTAATAGCTTTTATATAGTATCTCGTGGCTTTATCCCAAAGCCACTGGCCCTTGACAGTGAGACCATTCATAGAAATATTTCTATTTACTGTATGCGTCTTATGTGTGAGGTCTTTCCCCAAGTATCCTCCTCCATCATTTCTTTTAATCCTTAAACAATCTAACAAATCAGGAGCTATCAGTAGGCGTATTATACAGATGAGCAAGTGGAGGCTCAGAAAGGAGAAGTAACTAGTCCAGAGTCGCATAGCTAGTAAGTAGGAGAGCTGGGTTCCAAACCCTCGTCTCTCTTGACGCCTACTCGTACATTATCTGGGGAGTCTAATGTTCAGACCCCTTTGGAATTGGAACCCAAATGGGCTGAAGCTGGTTGTTTGTGAGCAGGACTCTAGTGCAGTATATTTCTCTCTAACACGCTCATGTTAGATGCCTTGGCCATCTGTCCTGGACCTTGCAATATTTGCAGTGTTTTTAACCCCCAAGGAGTGACTTGTGTCTGTCCCGGGTATGCAGCACTCTTCTTCCCTATGTCTGAGCTGATGCTGGGAGCCCTGACCCTGTCCCCTCCTTGCCCTCTGGCACTCTGCTCCCTAGCAGCTCCGGAATCACTGGGGCAGGCACAGCCTTGCTCCCCCTCCCGCCCGTCCTGTCTGCTCCCCACCCAGGCAGGGCAGGCCAGCCTCCGTTTTCTCAGCAGGGATTTGGGCTGTGGGGCTGGACTCTCCCTGTTCTCAGACCTCAGCAGAGTGCAACCTGGCCAGGCCACTGTGGTGCGGGAGGGTCGGACCATCTGTGGCTGCAGGCTTGCACAGAAACACAGCAGCAACGCATGGCCCAGAAAGTCCCACGGGGGGACCCAGGTCTGTGTCAGAACCACCTGGGGCCAGGTGAAAGGGCTGGCTCTCAGCAAGGCCGAGTCTGGGGTGAGACACTAGACAGATCTCACCTGCTGTTATTAGCATGGAACCGCCTCTACCTGAGTCTAGCAGAATCTTTTCCCTTATCTACTATTTGTTTTTATTATTAATTTACTTGTAAAGTCTCTATAAAAACCACTAGGCTTTCCTTTTATTTGATTTATTTTTCTTTTTGCCTCCGTGAGCTCATGATGGTTATAGTAATAATGGTTTTTTGTTAAAAAGTCTGAAGATGAATGGGGGGAAAGTAATGTACACTTCTACCTTGCAAAAGTAACCATCTTTGATATTAGAGGACCTCCAGTCTGAGCTCTGTATGGGTAACTAGTTAATAGTGTTTTAACACTTTATTTAAAAGTTTAACTTCAAATAACCAGTTTTGTGCATTAGTTGAAGTAAAAGGTGTAGCTTTGCTTCAAAAGAAACATTCTGTCACCTCTTCAGCCTCTGATGACATGTCTGTCCCCTCTCAGCTCTCACGACAACTGCTTTTATTTCACCCACAAATCATATTTATAAATGTTTGGAAAACGTAGTAATTCAGAAAGCATTATTATAACACCAGCGCGGTGAGCACCAGCCTCACCTGGGCGGCTGGGAGGATCAGCTGGGGAAAGGGTTGATACTTCAGGGTCTGACTCTCAACTGTCCAGTTCCGCCCTGTCTTTAAGTTCTGAAAGTTCTCTCTGGGACTATGTCTTTTTTGTTGTTTTCTTGTGGTGCTGGGGATTGAACCCTGGGCCTCATGTATGCTAGACAGGCACTCTTCGGTACAGCTACACTGTATGTGTCTATTAAATATATCGTCCGTACACAAAAGTGGCTCACTGTTGTCCTTGGCCTCCAGGAATTAGTGCACTCACCGCTGTGGGTCAAGAACAGATTGTGACAAAGGACCACGGTCATGTGCTGGGGTTTTCCTTTTTTTAGTGGGAGGTTATTCCAAGACTCGTGCTTCCGAGGTCACTCAAGTTCTTGGTGTGTTACATCAATCCTTTGGATCGAGGCCACCCAGAATCTCTTTAAAAGTATTCAAAATAACATAGAGATCTTTTTCCACTGGAAAAACCTCAGTAGTTCAAATGTTGGTTTTCTGCCCCACACTGCCCAATGTTGTGACGATTGCTGGTTTTTCCAGAGTTCACCTTTAGGTTTAATTTCCTGAAATTGATCTGCATGGTTACTCTGGCTTTATTTTACTCTCTTGCAAAAATGGGGAAACAGCAGGGAACAGACTGCATCTTATTGAGTTTTTGCTTCAAAAAAAAAAAATCAGATAGCAATCCCATGATCTCTACTAGTTTGTTTATTTTTACAAGCACCCCATAGTCACCCTCTAGGTCTATGAGAGAACTGATATTTACCTTAATTAAATGAATCACCATAACGCGACTAGGACAGCACTCCCAGGGTCACCTGCACTGACTTGTGATGCCCTCTGGTTTTATGGTGGTCCTTCTCTTCCCCTCCGAGTCCTTGCCCAGCTTGGAGCTCCTCTGAGATTTGAAGGAGCTGGCTGCATGAGAAGGGGCAGCCCACCACCAACTCCTCGAGCAGCTCGAGGGATGGAGCGTTCCAGAGGGAGGTAAATCCCAGCCCACCATTGGGAAAGGTTTGCTTTTTACCACTCTGAGGAGGAAGGGGGTTGCTGGCCAGGAGCATGTTGTGCTCCATCACCCTTTGATCTCGCCCTGGGTTCCCTGGCCACCTGCTCCCTGGGCAGTCATAAACGTGTGTTATTATTTTACTGCTTAATGGTGAGCTCTTGGCCCCGGGCCGGACTTTGCCGGAAGACCACCTTTCACTGGTGGTGTTCTGGTAACTTAGCCAGGTGAGGTGTTAACCAGAGCATGGTTATTATTTGCTTTTAATTTCCTGCCCTTCGAGAAGGGGGAAAGCTGGGGGGGCGAGGGTTGGGGAACAGCCCTGGGCCCGGAGTGACTAGGGAGAGCCTGGTGGGCTTTTCCTTCCCAAGCTGGACCCTGGCCCCTTCAGGAGAGGCAGTGCTGTGTGAATTCCGGGGTCCCCTGGGGTGGCACACTGGGTCAGGATCCCACCTCTGCCATTAAGCTGCATACTTAATCAAGTGACCCAGCCCATCTAAGCTTGTGTCCCTCAGAGGCACGGGGGGCACTGTGATAGCAGCCCCTGCTGGGTTTCTTTGAAGGGGTTCAGATGCTTATTGATCCCATCCCTGTTTGTGAGCACCCAACTCCATGGATCATTAACTTATGATTTAAAAAAAGTGCTTCCTCAACTCATTTTAGACCCCTTATACACACACACACACACACACACACACTCGCGCGCATTCTCTCCTCCCCGCCGCACGCGCACACGCACACCCTCCCCTGGTCATCTCCTAACATCTTCTCTCTACTTGAACTCTTGGGCATTACAACATAGTGGTCACATCTCAAGGCAATAGCTTTGCCCAGGAATTAGCTCTTGATCATTCTTGATGAGTCACGGATAGGCGGATGATGGCAGCTGATCAGGCCTGTTTCACGCCACGTCAAGGTTTTTCCCCTTAGTTCCTGCAGTGTCCCCTTAATTCAACCCCGTGTCCCCAGCCTCTTTGAACTCAGAGTGTCGAGTGACCGTTCATTGAGGCCGTCCTTGTGCCCGCTTGTGTCTCTCTGGAGGATTTCCATCCTTTGGCTTTTCAGTGCTTTGTTCGAGGATGACTAATAGACGACAATTGGGCATTAAATGTCCTATATATAAAACCCAAGATCAGAGGGTGGAAACACTTTTAAAAAATAAAATAAAAGATCTGGGTCATGTGGACTCTTTGGAAACCATTCAGTGGGGCAGTATAATTTTTATTTTCAGAAGCTTACGAATTGAACTCCACCCAAGCTTCCAGCGCCTAAGAAAGCTGGCAGAAGAGGCCCTGCCTTGTGCGTTTCCTCACAAGGGCCATAAAGGAGTAATCCCCTGCATCCTGGTTTTCATTTCAAAGAAGCGGGACAGGCAGTGGCCTTTGCTGCCTTGGCCAGTGAAATCCCTGCCAGGGCTGGCAGATCTGGGGGCGGGGGGTCGTGGCAGAGGGACAGCAATGGCTCTGTGCAGAGATTCTCGAGGCATCAGACCATGGGGTCATTCTCAGAAGGCACATTGACAAGTCGTGTGTCAGTAATGGGCTGCTGAGTTTGGAGGTCAGTTAAGTTCCAGCCTTGATGGCTTTTTGACAAATGGTCAGAAAAGCTGAACTACACCCCCATCCAGTTTGCACAGAAAGGATGTCTTTGCATTGAAAAGCCTGCATGGGAGCATGGTGTCATAGCTGGGAGGGAAATTAAACCATAGGAAATAGCAATAGGCTGTGTTCCCACTATGTTCCCACTGCTGACAGTTCAGAAGTTCAACTCTGAGCTGATAAGGGGGAAATGCTTCTAGGGGTCAGTGGGTGCCTAGAGACCAGTGCCGGACATCAAATTAACCCCCCATCTGGGCAGATACATAGATGAAATCCCCATCGATTCCTTTGCACTGAAAGTCTGGTTTGTCAACCCAGTGTGCCGCCATCTGCTCTGGCTTGGCACTTGCTGGAAGGAGGCTGTACCTCTGCAAGCAGAAATCCAGGTTAGATTCCCAGATGGTGGCCTCCAGGACCAGTCGGGTTGCCCACCTCACTCAATAGCGCCTTCTCTGGGCACTAGTGGAAAATCACCTGGAAAGTAAATGGGCTGGCTCCTGCCCCATCTCCACCTCAACCCCAACCCCAGGGACCATAGCAGAACCAAGACTTGGAACACAGGCTATAGAAACGAGGCTCTGGGGTGTTAGGCTTCATACCTGTCGATGTCCTGGGAGGTGCCAGTTTACTGGCAGAATTATTTTCTTCCTTAATCTAAAGGAAAGATGTTATGTATTCTTACCTGTGCAGAGGTATTTGGATTTCTTCAGGAGGGCGGTGGGGATCCTGGAAGGCTCCAGAATGAGGGACAGGTTTTTGAGATATTAAGGCGGCAGAAGCAGCAAGGCCCAGTGGTGGGTTGGAGGTGCGGGAGGAGGAGACGGCTAGTAGGGATGACTCAGAGTCTCTTGTGGGCACCCGGTGGATGCCCTGTTGCACTCAGAGAGCAGACAGTAAAGGAGCAAGATAAGAATTCCAAGGTTCAAGGGTTAGGCAGCCAGAATGAGAAAAATTGAAGATTATGGTCCTGTTTATCGCTGGGGAGATGTGGAGGCTTCACCTTACCAAAAGCACGTTGAGTAGAGCGCTGTCCCAACAGAAATGCAGAATTTATAGAAGAACGAGGCAGAGGACAACCCGGTCACGTGCTCTGTCTCATCATCTGCACAGTGATGAGCCCAGTGTTGCTGGTGGGTCTCCTCGGTAGCAGGAATTGATTTGGGGTCCTTATTAATTAATAAAGGAGTGAAGGGAACACTCCTGCATGCCTGCTTTTCCATCATGACTAGAACAAATAAATTTTCGTAAGGATTCTACTGAATGAAAGAAAAGGGATGCCTTTTCTCTTGTTTTTGTTTTGGTTTAGGGGTTTTCCTTTGTTTTTGAAATTCCTGTTCCCAGACATGACCTTGCCCCCGGGCCCCTGTGGGAATTGGGAAAAGAAGACATGGAGTCAATGAGAGAGTGTAAAGGAAATATTTTCCGTGTTTAATAAGAATTGATGAACAATGAGCTTATGTGGGACCGAGAAAAACTTAGGATTGATGCGAAGGAGGCTTTCTTCAGGAGCAGAGCGGGAAGACAAGCTGCATGGAAAGACGGGGGGGGGGGGGGGGGGGGGGCCTTCCCGCTGTGGTTTCAGGGGAGGCCTCCAGGAGTCCTTTTTCTGTCTTTGCATTTCTTCCCATCAAACCTCAGGCCCAAACAGACTTTCCTTAAATATCCTAGGGGTTGCTTAATTGTAGAAGGACAAGGTGCCCCAAAGGAGGAAGTCATTTCATTTCAGGAGCTCAAGAATGAAGAGATTAGTTTCCAGCCCCATTCAGCTTCTGGTAACCTCTGTAAGGCACTAAACTTTGTCCTGCCTCAGTTTCCCCATCTGTGAGATGGGGTAATACCTCCTGCGGTCCTGGGCATAAAGGTGGTGACATATGCAAACTGCTATTGCAGTACCTGGCACATAAGCAAGCCCTCAGTGAAAGTCAGCTGTGGTCCTCCCATACCACCACTGCCCGACTCCCTCGCTAGAATAATCAGTTACTAGATGTCAGGAGTCTCTTAAAAGCAAAAGGCACACAGAAACATGATGCTATCCATTGCTATTATTAACGATAGGTTCATAATTACTTTTGCCATGGTATTAAGTGAAAGCCCCTTTGGGTGGGTGAGGACTACGAAAATGGAGACTGGTATTAATGGAGCTGCCAGCTCCTGTTACTGGATCTATTGACATAATGTTTCTCTCTGGGAATCCTTTGACAAATCAGCTGAATTTCCTGTCCCCTTGCCCTAAGCACTGTAAATTTGATCCACATGTCTCCAGCGTCGTTTCTATAGTGGAGTAAGGGAGAGGAGGGGAGGAGCCGGGCTGAGCCAGGGCTCTGGCAGCTGTGGGCCCGACTGTGGGTTGCAGCTTGTCGTTGGGATGGCCTTCTCTTTTGTTTTACCCGCTCTTCCTAATGTGTTTGGTTACTCAGTGGTCAGGGAGAATTGCTGCTTGAGGAACAGGGCCTGGGCAGGAGGTTGGGGGAGACCTCGTCACATGCTCTTCCTCCTCCTCTAGGGAAACAAAGCTTTCCCTGGGAAACAACTGCTTTGATGCCATGTTTTGCAGGGTCAGCGCTGGCTCCGGTGGCAGGCCTGCTGTCATCTACAAGGGTTGAAGAGAGGCACATGGGGGCAGGCTTCGGTCACTTCAGCGTGAAGGAGGACAGGGAGGCCTGGCTCTGGGGAAGAGCCGATATGTATCAATCACTGAACCTACAGAATGGTGGAGGAAGACACCCCGGGGCCTGGGCTAGGGGAAGGCTGCCCTGCACCCAGAGAGAGAGACTCAAGGCTCAGTAGGGGGTGTCCATGGGTGGGAAGGGGCTGTCATCACACAAGACCCACCAGACGGGGTCAGCCAGTGGGGAGCCTGGGTGATGTGTTCATGTTCTAGTGTCATCCCGACCTGAATTTGAATCTTAGTTCCATTGCCTACCTGAGCGAGTTTTGGATGCTCTTCCAGTGTCAGTCCTTCGATTTTGAATATGGAGAATGAATGAGACAGATAAATAAAGCCTGTGTTCCCAAATAAAATAAAATAGCACCAGGATAGCCCTCGCTCTGAGCCATGTGCTGGTGCAGGAATTGACGACTGGTACTGTGGACTGGGGCTCTCGATGATGGCCTGAGGCATAGAGAGGCTAAGGAACCTTCCCGAGAGCACCCCACTGGTCAAGTGCCAGCCTAGAACTTCCACTCCAAGGCCCCGTGGTCCTGCTCTGCTGCAGCACCCAGTGCATCCTGGTCACATCACACGGGCTCAGGACAAGGGGTTCTAACCCAGACTTGGCCACAGCCCAGGGGCTGTCCAGTTATCTCAAGAAATTTTAGGAGGCTTTTCCCAAAGGTGACTAAATCTCTGTGGGTATTTTTCTTAAGAAAAAAAAAAAAATGGGGTGGAAGGTTGGGACAAAAAAATAGCACTGAGAGAGAAACAGCAGTTACCAGAAGTTGGGAATCCCAGGCTCTGATGGCAACTGGAATCTCTGTGGCCACATGCTTTAAAGAAGCAACATGTAATTTTAACAGGCTGATTGTGTTTTGTAGGTGCTTTCTTTTTTTAAAAAAAAAAATTTATTTATTCTAATTAATTATATATGACAGCAGAATGCAATTCAATTCATATTACACAAATGGAGCGCAATTTTTCATCTCTGGTTGAACACAGAGTCACACCATTCGTGTTTTCATACATGTACTTAGGGTAATGATGTCCGTCTCATTCTACCATCTTTCCTACCCACCTTCCCACAGCCACATCAATTGTTTATAGCAGCACAATTCACAATAGCTAAAATGTGGATCCAACCTAGATGCCCTTCAGTAGATGAATGGATAAAGAAAATGTGGCATATATACACAATGGAATATTACTCAGCATTAAAAGAGAATAAAATCACGGCATTTGCAGGTAAATAGTTGGAGTTGGAGAATATAATGCTAAATAAAGTGAGCCAATCCCAAAAAACCAAATGGCCAGTTGTCTTCTTTTTCTGGTGCTTTCTAAGAAGACACACAATGAGTTGGAGAGACTTGCATGTTGTCACCCCCTGGGATCTATCCTGACAGCTCTGCTCCCTGGCTGTTGAAGTGCTAATGAGAAACGCTAATTGGACTTGGCCAAGGGCTAGGATGAGTCCCCTTCTTGGAGTGGAGAGGGCAGTGTTCCTCTTCAGTGGCAGCTCCCAGCCCCATGTAGGCTTGAAGAAGAAAGGGGATAACTTGGGGAAATGAGAGGCCTCCGTGGGTGACACTGGCCTCTAGGTGGGCAGGAGAGCACCTCTGACTCAGCCACCCCTGAGCACCATGGAAACAAAACCGTCTCTGTCATCACACAACACTGAGGAGCACAATCCTGGGGCCAGTCAGGCCTGCGGTAGATACTCAGTGAGTGGCCTGGGAGCCTGCGTAGGCCAGGTCCTGGAGCAACTCCATCAAAGGCTGGTATCCAGCAGGTTAAAGCCACAGCCACGGTGGGCCACTTCTCATTCTGACCCCCTTAGTACCAGGCACAGCAAAAAGGCCCATGTCCTCAAGGCTCAGGGAGAGGTGCACCCTTCTGGCCCCTCTGCATCAGAGGAAGGGGATGGGGGCTGAGCCCCGCCATGGCGACCGAGGCCCCAGGAGCTTTCCTGCCTTCCCGAGTGTGACCTCTCCATCTTGCTTCCCCACAGGTGTCCTCTCCCTCCCCGCGTACTTCAGTCCCTACAATGGAGGGTCCCTGGGCCACGATGAGCGAGCCGATGCCTATGCCCAGCTGGAGCTCCGGACCCTGGAGCAGTCTCTCCTGGCCACCTGCGTGGGCAGCATCTCGGAGCTGAGTAAGTTGGCCTCGGCATCTGTACGGACTGCAGAGCAGGGGTCTGAGGGGGGGGGGCAAGGAAGGGTCCGCCATCTGGTTCTGGCCACTACCTCTAAACTCCATGTGCCCCCCTGAAAGCTAGATCCTCGTAGGCCTAAGGTGGCAGACTAGTGGCCCACGGACATGTAAGACTTGGTCAGCATGTGGACATAACCACACATAAAATCTGGACTTCTGGTTTCTCTTGAAATCTCTGATGTCCTAGTAGCCCTGCTCCCCAGCCCTGCCCGGAGCTAAGCCGCAGTTGGTTGGGTGGCCTGGAGTCTCCCTGCTTTGCTACAGAACTGGCCTTCTTTGTTCATGTCACCTGCCTGACCTAAAAGCCTCCGAATTTACAACCAATACTGTTTCTAACGCTTCAGTATAGTAAACAGAAGGGAACAGTTGTGTCCCCCTGGCTGAAGGAGGGTGTGGTCCATGGCTCCTGCCCCCCGTCTGCCAGCTGCGGCATCTGCCAGGACCCCGGGGTTCTGTGGGACACAGTTGGGAATCCCAGGCTGTATCCTGCACTCTCCCTCTCCTTACCTACCCCACTTATTTAAGAAGTCAAACTGCATACTCTGCCTCCTTATTTCTCCCTTACCCTGTTGAGACCACCCAGTGGAGGATGGTGACACATCCCAAGGGTCACAGCATGGGAAACAAAGCTTCATTCTGTCCAGCCTTCCCTGTTTGTGAGGGTTTGTTTTAATTTGTTTTTAGTTTTTTGTTTTTTTGTGGTTTTTTGTTTGTTTGTTTGTTTGTTTTCTGGCCTCTGAACAGTGAAGGACAAGTCTTTCTGTTCCTCCACAATACTGCTTCCTCTATTCTTGCCACATCCCAGGACAGGAAATGAAGGTTCAAGGTCACAGAGGACTTCCAGCTTCCTGTCTCCTGACAGCTGACAGAGCTGGTGCTTGGTGGCCTGGGTCCCCTGCCCTAGAGGGACCCTAAAGGAAGTGGGCTCTGGGGTGAGGCTTGATCTCCACCCTGACAAATGTCTCCTGGACGGTGAGCTATCCTGGGCCACGCACAGTCTGTGTTCTGATGAGCTCTCCTGCCTGAGCACAGTGAGGTCTCTTAGACCTCCATGCATGAGAGAGCAGCTTGGGTTCCTTTAGCCACTGAATATTAATTGAGGGTTTAACCTGTGCAAGGCCCAACCTCTGCCACTGATCTCATTTACTCCTCAGAACAATTCAGTCAGGCTTGTCCTGATGGGAGAACTGAGGTTAGAGAAGAAAAGTGCTGTCCCCACAGTCACAGGGACAGGGATCAGAGCTCGCCTCCCAAGGGGTCTGGCTTTCTGCGTGCTCAGCTGCTTATGGCTGTAGGCTTCCCAGTTGTGGCCAACAGCCTACATCTAGCATCTGACAGCCAAGGCCAAGATCAGGCTCTGGCACCCATTACAGTCCAAGCCAAGCACATGGGGGATACTCAGAAGCCTCCCCAGCGGGGACTAAGCTCTGTTGACTGTACCTTCTAAAACTATCCTGAGTTCTAGTCTGCCCCTTTCTACCACCTCTGCTGCTACCAACTCTGCCCAAGTTGAAGCCACTTAAAACATGCAACGGTCTATGTCACTCATCTGCTCAATATCTATCCTCTCCCCCGATGACTTCTCAGCACACTCATTAAAGCCCCAAATCATCACCATAGCCCACGAGCTGATGTATGATCTGGCTTCTTCCCCTGCCACTCTTCTCTCACGACCACACTACAGCCAATCAGCCTGGGTCAAGTGCCCTCCTTGTCCCCAGCCAACTTTCCACTCTGCCTGCCACATTGTCACCCAAACACCTGGGTCCTTCACTTTTTCAAGCCTCCACCCAAATGGCACTGTATAATTCAGCTCCCGCCCTCATCCCTCTGCTACCCTCTGTGGCTTTGGGGTTATGCTGACCACCACTTGACCCTCATATTTACTTATAAATAGCCATTCATCTCTCCTCTCTGACTAGAGTGTCAGCTCCATGAGGACTGAGACTTGTTCTCTTTGGTCCACTGCTTTGTCCCCAGTGCATAGAACAGTCCCTGGCACAGCGAACTGCACCTGAGGATTTATGTGTGTATTGGTGAGCATGCATTTGTGCACAGGTGTGCTCTAGAAGGAATGAGTTCTATCCTACCCAACTCCATCTCCTAAACCCCGGCGTGGTCCCCATCCCGGCCCCGCCACTGCTCAGGTCACTGCAGAGCATCTCTTCAGAGACAGGCTATGTCACGCACCATGTTCCCTCTGTCCCTCCCTCTGAAACTGGAAGTTTTACTAACCTGCTGTGGAGGAGGGAGGAGACAGAGGTAGAGGCAGATATTGTAATTTTTCTCTCTGAGACTAAAGAACTTAATGAGGCTAGTGATACTTGGCAACAAGCACCTTGGACCTTCAAGTTTACCCTGGTTTTTACATGCGTTAACTCTCTACCCCCTGCCAAGACCAGCCTGCCAGGTAGGTTAAGAGGTTTCATTCTTGTATAAGGTCCAGCTACACCGAGAACTCAGGTCCTAATGTTTTTGCTCTGTCCCTCTGTACCCATGAAAATTTTAAAGGGAAGGAATAAGAAATAAACAAAACGAAGCACTTCTTTTTTAAAGGCAGCCAGATGTTAAAGGCCTTATTTTTGAAGACAGTGCTAAATTCCAGACTCTCTCGCCTGCTGTTTTTATTTGATGGCTCATAATGAGGGTTGGAAAGACCAGAGTGAAACCCATAGCACCTCTAATCAAGTCTTTCATGGTTAACAAGGGCTGAGGGCTTGTTTTTCCCTGCCTGGTGGGTGTTTCTGGGCTTCAGACCAAGGTTTCATTGAGCCTAGGATCAATGGATTCTCAAGTACAAGGAAGCAGCCACCTGTGTTCCAGAAGGAGCCCAGCCCGGCAGGACCAGGGCTTCATAAACTAGCCCTGGGGAAGGGCCAAGGATGACATCCCCGCCATTCCCTTACAGATAGAAACTTAGTAAAGTACCATAAAAATGAATGTCTAGAAAAATGAAATAAGATAGACAAAACTATGACTATGTGAAATGCAAGCCCAATTTTTTCAGATTATTATTAGACATAAAATTACTCTTGTCAAATTGCTATGGGCTTTTTTTTTTTTTTTTTTTTTTTTTAAATTCACTGTCCACTTCTGAAGTTAACTGGTGAACCAATAACAGTCTGGGGACCTGTTCCAATTCACAGACCACTTTCAGTAGTAGGGTACAGCCGTCTGGAGCACACGCATGGGAGGCTGATTCACATACTAGCTGTACAACCGGCACAGATCACCGACCCTCCGTGAGCTTGTTTCCTTCTCTGTGAAATGGAAATGCCTCTCTTCCAAGGTGGTTTTGAGATTAAATGAGAGTTTATCTGTCACACAGCCTAGAAAACAAAAGGTAGCCAAGGAGAAAAATCACCAGAGCAAGCTTCTGTCTTTGGCCGTAAATGGGCTACAGAACCGTGTAAGCTTTTGGTCTTAATGTTTGGCATCTAGTCTTTTTGGACTTGGAGAGAAAACCATTCATAGGGGGACTTGGATAGAAGAAGACGGGAACCTCCAGCTCCCGCCACCTTCACGGTCCTCCTAAAGCTTTGGGGAACCTCTTAGTTCCTGGCTTCCCTACTAGGAAGTCTTTAGGGACAGCTTCCTTTTCTTTTCCTGCAATCTGGCTAGAAATGTGCTGCCAAAGGGTTCTCCACCAATAACAATAAAACAACAATAAAAATAATTAATGATAATGACTTCTACCTTGTTGAGCCTTTGGAATGATATTTCAACAGCATGTCTCTTTGATGGTATCACAGACTCTGATTTCTCCCTCTTGTGGTCCTGTGGTCCTGCCAAATGTTATGACATTTAGACCTGGAGAAACAGGAGCCAGGTTTCAGCTTAGCCGTGCAACTGGCTGTGGGAGGCCAGTGGCCTGCTGGTTGGGATGCCGGTTTCTGCCACCCAGGAGCCTGAGGGCAGGGCTGGGATCTAGCAAGTCAGGGCTCAGGCTCCTCCCGTCCTGGGAATCATGGGGCAGTGTTTGGCCACAGGCAGTGGTCCTGGAAGGAAGAGCTCCTCGGGAGGTAACTGTAGAAAGAGGAATAATAGCAATTAATAAATAATGAATAATATTAGTGTTATATTCAACCTCCCCAAGCACTTACTCTGTGCCAAATGCAATGCGAAGTGTTTGACATTTATTATTTCTTTGAATCCTAGAAATTGGCAGAGTAGGTACTGTCATTTCCATTTTACCGATGAGGAAGCTGAGGCTCTCACAATTATACTAGGGCACACAGCCTGGGAGGAGCAGAGCCCTGATTTGAAGCCACACCTATCTGACTCTGGAATCTAGGCTCTGATCAGTTTTCTGAGGACTTTCAAACCTGACTAGACATTAGAATCATCCAGAGACCTTTCACAAACTACAAATGCTAGAGTCCTGCCCCAGACCCATACACTCAGTCTCTGGACACAAGCTGGGTGTCAGCACCTCGCTGCCCCCAGCTGTCGCAGTTTTGGGGTTTACCAGGAGCACCCCAGCAGCTAACTACAACTGCAGGATGAGCAGTGTGGGGAGAGTGGGGACCTGGAGGACTCTGGAGAGAGCTCTAATTCTATGAGTGTCACTCATACCTGTTTGGAAGCCAGACACCGTCCCTGTGCTTGTCCTGGGAAAATTTGGCAGTAAATAAGCTTAAGTCATGCCTTACCAGAGTTGTCTTTACAAATGAGATGCATGCACAAGGCTTTCTTTGTTCACTCTCCAAACGTTTGCCGAGCACCTAGTGTGCAGGAGACCCTGTGCAGGGCTCCCGGGATACTACAAAGCAGCTCCAGACTCCTAGAGCTGCATAATGAAGATTAATTGGATAAATGAATGGATTGGCTCTGCTGTACATTTAAAGAAACTTCACTTGTCAAATTATAACCTGTTCATGTCTGCCGCCCTAGGGTAAGCCATGTCCTAGGGCTTCCTATAGAAGGGTCTGTGAGGACCCACCATGGGAGGGGGACATGATGACCCCTAAGGGAAGCCCCCAGAGTTCTCAGGCCTGAGGAGAATGCAGCGGCGCCACTTTTCCAGAACAGAGGTGCCTGCAGGTGTCTGGGGCTATTTCAGCCCATCCTTTCTCAGCATTGTGACCTCAAACAATGATGGGACATTTCCTGTCCAGGGCTGGTGGGATGTTGAAAAGATTCAACTTGGACAGAAGCAACACAGGATATGGGGGCCTGGGACCCCACAGACTCCAATAGGGCAGGTTTCAGCCCAGTTCACAGTGAAGTTCATGGACTTTGGAGTCAAACAGACCTGGATTCAAATATAGACTCTTCTGTTCATTAGCCATGACCACAACTAGTTAAACCCCACCTATGCGCCCCTCAGCTTCCCCGTGACCAGGAGAATGCATGGGGCCAGGGAATTTATTCATCAAATAAGCCTCAATTTCCTCATCTATAAAATGAGAATAAAACTTGACCCCTGAGCATCATAAGAATCAAATCATGTTTCTAGGGAACTGCACCCTTGGCACATAGTGGCACTTATTGGATGATGGTGGCCATTGGCATTGAGTGATCGAGGTCAAAGTACCTCTCTGCTCTGAAGTCCTGGGACTTTGCACATGACAGCATAGGGGAGAATTTCCACAGAGCTTGTCACTGGCTGTTGGAGGCTGGGAGGAGAGACCCAGGGAAATTCCCTTGGTCAAACAGCTAGGTAAAGGCCCCTGGGGTGGTGGAGAGAGTGGGGATGTTGAAAAAGAAACCACATTAGCATAAATTCTGGAGGAGACCAGCCCAGCCAAGTGTTTAACTAGCTGTTAAGGCAAGACTGGAAATGAAAGGGAAACTAAATTGCTATTGTGCATCTAGGTGACAGTTTCCACCTCCGCCTGTTGACTCTGGGGTAAATAGTAATTATGCAGGAAGGGAAAGGAGCTGGTTCTCTTAAGCACAAGCATCCCTGGGACATGTGGGCTGTGATCTCATTTTGTCTTGGGTTTCTCTCCCTCTCCCCCCCTCCCCAGGTGACCTGGTCTCTCGAGCCATGCACCACATGCAGGGGCGCCACCCCTTGTGTCCAGGCACCAGCCCCGCCCGCCAGGCCCGCCAGCCGCCGCAGCCCATCACCTGGTCCCCGGATGCCCTCCACACACTCTACTACTTCCTGCGGTGTCCACAGATGGAGTCCATGGAGAATCCCAACCTGGATCCCCCAAGAATGACCCTGAACAATGAACGGTAGGGATCATCCTTGGATGGACCTCCTAGTAGGATGTGTTTACAAATGTGCATTGGCCAACTGACTGACAGCTGACTGGCAAGGCAAGAAGGGCCCTGGAGCAGGCCACCTGACTGTGAGGAGGTGGCCTGGGAGTTTACAGGGGCTGCCTGGGATTCTTTTTTTTTTTTAACCCCAGGGCAGTCACAGCATGGGGTCAGTGAAGCTCAGACCATGGGCTTTAGCCTCAGTGTTATATGTGCCACCTCTAGTACCCACTAGCTGGGCTCTCTGAAACTCAGTTGCTCCTTTAAGAACAAAATATTCTGCTTGGTGGCATATGCTTGTAATCTCAGTTAATTGGGAGGCTGAGGCAGGAGGATCACAAATTCAAGTTTGGGCAACTTACTAAGATTCTGTTTCAAAAAAAAAAAACAGGGTGAGGATGCAGCTCAGAGGCATCTGAGGTACTGGGTGCCATATCCCAGTGCCATAAATGAATGAATGAATGAATAAAATAAATAGATAGATAGATAGATAGATAAAATGAGATCCTTCTCTCTACTTGAGGATTGGATGAGCTGATGCTTTAAGAAAAAGCACCCAGGACAGTGGCTCATTGGTAACTGGCTCTGACATTGGTACCGTCACCTCTTTTGATGCTGATGATGTCAAGCTGGTCATCATTTTTGTTAGGGATCTTGGGCACATTTTGCTCCGTGTGCTCATTTTACAGATGAGAACATTGGGGCCCTGGAATTTCTTTCATCTCCATCAGATTTGTGCCTAAATAGGCCCAGCATCCAAGTCTGCTGTCTCCCTGCCAGTGCCGTCTCCACAAGGCCCCGGCCCTTTCCCAGCTGAGGACAGGACCACTAAGAACAAACAGGTCGTGTATTGTACAAGGGTGACCCAGGAGGGCCATGTCGGCCTGAGGACAGGACGCCTTTTCTAATTGGTCCACTTAGATGGCTACCTGTTTTAAAATCCTCTCCCTAGAGGATATGCTTTTTGATAATTACCCTGAGTCCTATATGTGCTGGCATGAGTCTCATCTGGAAGCCACTAGGTGGCCATTCAAGGCAGGATACCCCCAGGGGCTCGGAGGTTGTGTGCTTGATGGTCCAGGTAGCAGGGATGATAGCACTCGGCTTAGGAAACCCCGTCTGCATCCATTTCACCACACAGTAGGGCCCAGGCGAGGCCATGTGGAGGAAGGTGGCCTGCGACCTTGCCCCAGCTGCCCGTGGTCTTGGAGTGGCACTGCATGGCATCATCTGCTCCATAGCCAGGCACCTCTCCAATGAACAGAGAATATACAGGGGCCAAGGTCAGTTCCTGCTTCGCGGTTCATTAAAAATAGCCACTGGAAAAGTGGTGGCCAGCCTGTGGACAGACAGCAACACCAGAAGCTGGGAGTGCAGTGGCCTTGGAATCAGGTGGCCTGGCCACCAACAGTAGCTCTGGCATTCAGGGACCCTGGGGCCTTTATGCCAGGTTCCAAGCTTCCCCTGTGGTAAAGGAGGCAGGTGGGAGGGTTATCCAGAGATGGCAGCATTGATGGAGCTTTACCAGGTGCTAGCACTGTGTGGGGCACTTTACAGGTATGTACGCTACCAGGAAAGTCGTGCTCTTCATAGCCCCATTTTACAGATGAGTAAATGGAGGCATGGAGAGACTCAGTAACTGACCAAGGCCACACAGACCGTGCTCCTCATACCTCCACCTAACCATCTGTCACTGGGAGGCCACAAAGAACTGTGGCCTGGTAAGTGATATGTGCATGGTATATATTCCCAGTGAATGCTGCCGCACTATTATTACCAGTGTCATCATGATGCCGTCATCACTGTGTTTCTCTGGAAGTTGGAAAGTAAATGCAAGGTCGCAGAGGACACTCGGGGCCTGACATAGGATGAGAGGCTTCAGAAAGATCCAGGCATTCTGAAAGGAGCATCCAGTGGGAGGGGGAGCCAGAGCGCTCTGTGCTCCAGCTGTTTCTGCTTTGAGGCGACAGCCTTGTGGTCAGAGGAGTTGGCTGGGAAGGAGAGGGGCAAGGCAGACATCTGGGGAGCAGCAGAGGGGACTTGCTTGCTGTTTGGTAAGGTTCCCGAGGGTGCGAGGCCCAGATCCGGGCACCCACCCAAGCAAAGGTGGCTGGGAGAAGAGGACAAGAGCTCTCTCCAGGCCTACTGCCCGGGGCTGGGCCTCTTGGCCCTGAGGCCGTGACGTGGCTCTGTCTCTGTGTAGAAGCAGCTTCTGGCTTTCCCCCAGGAGTTCCCAGCCCCAGGGCTCTGACACACAGCCTCGGGTTTCTCTGCGGCTTATCTGCATGTGTTGTCACAGCTGAGCTCTGGTGGTAACACACACGTGTGTGTTTAGATGCCAAATTATCTAAAGCCACAGTCTGCGGCACAAGTCAACTGCTTGCAAAGGTATTTTTCCATGAATCATTTCAGTTGAGTATTAGGCTCAAGAGAAAATTGGAACCACCATTAGGGAGAAAAATTCTAATTTTTAAAATTTCAATACTAAAAGGAGGATATCCTAAAAATACCTGGATGATAGTGTCATCGAGAAGCAAGAAGGGAGAGACACATGGCTAGAGGTACAGGAATGAGGTACATGGGAGCTGAACCAGTCCTCTGCTTCAAGGGGCGCTGAAGGAGTGACAGCCAGGAAGAGCGGCCATGGTGGTGGGCCACCATCTGACCTGTCCTGCTTAAGCCCCAGCCTGTCCCAGTCCTGCATGATGACCCTCTATGGAGGGAGGCCTGGGGCCTGCCGTGTCCAGGACATAAGCTGGGAGAGCCCAGGCTGGGATGGAGCCTAGCGTCATGACTACCTGGTGTCATGACTCCAACTGAAGTAGGCCTGAGGAGGGAACTGCTGTCCCAAGGCCAGCCTTCAAACTGTACCCTACTGCTCCGTTGAACCTCCAGCCAGTCAGTAAAGCTGTCAAGGCCCAGGTTCTGTGGACCGTTATCAGGAGTTCTCACTGTCACCCATGAGGTGAGGGGAGATGAGTGAGCACACTTTCAGAACTGTCCTGGGACACAAGCCTGCTAAGTATTCACTCCTATGATTATGAGCTGATTTATGTTAGACGGAGGGAGCCACATAGGCAGTGACCATGTGGCAAGAAGAAACAGGTACCCAGGAGAGGTAAGGGGCAGTGTGGCAGAGAATGAAGCTCCAGAGAGCCAGGATTTGAGGACCAAAGTGAGGAGAGTTCTGAGCTTGTGGCCAAGAAGGTCCCCTCTCCCACAGTCCAGCTCTTTCTCATGGCTGGGTTTTATTCCTCGCTCTTCCCTCTTCCAAGAGTGTGAGCCTCTCGGGGAAGGAGGCAGTAGAGGGTCCAGAAGCTCCTTGTCACTGTGTGCCTTGTGCTTGAGGGAGAGCCCCACCCAGACCCACCCAGACACGCGCCCATCGCAGTGTGATGTGGCCCTGCACCACCAGGCAGCTTCAGGAGGGACATGAAGCTGCTGTGATACTAATCTTAGTCCCCATTTCCCACAGAGTTCTTTTGCTGGGGCTCCTGGGGCACGCTCAGAAGTTGAGGTTGTGGTCCAGGTGAATCCTGGGGGAAGATAAATGTATGTCTGGTCCACCTCTCAGCTGCCTTGATCCCTGTCATGCTAGCCAAGAAGTTTCCAGCAAGTATGTGAACAGAGTTTGGAAGCCTTGGAGGCAGTGTAGGTTTCACCCACTCTACCTGAAGCCCCTACCTGTGGCTTCGGAGGCCGCCCAGTGATGGAAGCTTCCACAAGGCCCTTGGGTCGTTCTAGGTGTGCTGTCTCCTAGCAGCATGACACTTCAGCTTGTCTTCCTGGGCCTCCATTTCCTCATCAGCAAAATAATGGCTACAGCAGGGTGGCTACTTTGGTTAAATGAGGCAATACAGAGCCTGACACTTTAAAAAGTGCCATCTTCCTCCTGTTATTATAATGATCATAAATAAATTTAGATGACCCATTTTACATTCGGAATAGCCTCTCTCTGCATTTATTTTCAAACTTTTTATTATGGAAAATTTCAAACATACATTGGATAAAGCAGTTATAATAGACACCTGTGTGTCTACTATCACCCACTTTCAACAGTTTTCAACTCACAGATAATCATCTCATTCAGCCATTTCCCAAACCTCAGGTTATTCTGCAATGAATGCTAACATCATATTTAGTTTATAAATATTTTAGTTTGTATTTTTAAAAGATAAAGGTTAAAAATGTAACCATTGTCACACCAGCACAAAATGAACACTAATTGCTTAATATTATCAACTCTCCAGACAGTGGTGTCTATGTATGATAGCATATATCCAGAAAGCAAGCACCAGAACTCATGTCCTTTGTAAATAAATATTTCAATGTTTCACTAAAAGGTCAGAACAATTATCAGACCTCAAATAGAGAATAATGCTTATGAACATCAAATATCCATTCAATGCCCAAATTTTGCTGTATACCTCACTTTAAAATGTGGGTTTTGTTCAAATCAGAACTCTTGTTGTAAAGTTCATCTTTTTTCCACAGATTTGCATTGTCCAATCTGACTAATATCAAGCATCCATAGATATGTAGCTTTAGTGTGGCAGTTCTTAAAACGTGATTCTCAGGTGACATCTGGGTCAGTGAGACTACTACTTCCATTCTTCATACCACTACCAATAGTACTGCTGATATGACCACTACCATTAATAATAATGATTAATGATACAACTAGGAATAGCGTTACCACTATTATAAACACCATGACAACAGTGAGTCACAGCCACCATTAGAGAGCACACATTAAGGACAGACACACTGGAAGTGCTTTACTTATTAACTCATATTTCTCCCTGTACTTCTGTTGATCAGTGGAGAAGGGATAAATGAGAATTTTAAAGACTGGCGTCAGTGTTTGAGTCTGTAGCCCAATGAGGGCAAGAAAAACAAGAGAGAAATAAGAAGTGAGCAAAACCACAGCCCATGTAAAGAGGAAGCTCAGCTGCAGGACAGAGCATTAGTAGGTCAGCCCTCAGTCTGCTGGATCCAAATCCCAGCCCAGCCGCTTGTGAACTATCCAGCCTCCTGCATGTCATTTAGGTCCCAAGCCCCAGTTGTGCCAGCTTCATCGGGGTGGGGTAGCGTTCATTATTAATGTACATGAAGCACTTAGAACAGTATCTGGCACAGTCTGTCTCTGTGGTAGTCTCGTCACCTTCACCACATTCTGGAGGGTCTTTGGAAAGGCTGGAGTAGTTGGGGGAGGGGTGCGGAGCAGGCTACCTGGGCCTTGAGGGACAGCTACAAGAGATTCAAATGGGTAGGGTGACTTCAGCAGCAAAAGTCACAGAAGGACTTCTAGTATTTCAAAGCACATGTTTCATGACAGAAACGGATCCACATTTCAGAAACACAAAACTTAGCCAGGTGCATTGATGCATACCTGTAATCCCAGCAACTCAGGAGACTGAGGCAGGAGGATGGCAAGTTCAAAGCCAGCCTGAGCAACTCGGTGAGACCCTATCTCAAAATAAATAAAAAAGACTGGGGATGTAACTTAGTGGGTTCAGTCCCCAGCACTGCAAAAACAAAACAAACAAAACTTAGTTCTTTCCCTAAGCCAGCACTGATTGTTGTTGAGCAAATGGTTCAAGGTCAGGCTGCAGGTCAGAGGTTTCCAGTGGAGAAGCGCATCCTCACAGAGCTAGGGTCTCAGGGTCAAGTCCAGCCCCTCCTCCTCTGACTCTTGAGCTGATTAAGTCAGCCTTGATGTTTTTTCCCCATTAAAGTAGAGATCCAAGCCTGCTTCTTTGGGTGGAACCCCAAGTTCTGGGCAAGTGGCCCCGACACAAGCGACGCCCCATTGTGAGGACAGGCACCTCTTTGTTCCCTTCCAGATGCACAAGGGGGAGTGCTCCCCTCGAAGAGCTTTTTACATAAATCAGAGGCACCCACCGATAGGCTGTGTGTTCAGTCTAAAGAAGCAGGCTCGTTAATCTTTTGCTCAGCTTGCGAAAGTGTTTTCTTATCAAATAATAGAGATGATGGCAGTGGTGGCTTTATGCTACTGACTTGTGATTCCCCTAAATACCATTTCAAGAAGATTTGCAATGTTAAGCTCTTTTTTCTCTTCCTCTCCCCCTTTCTGTGCATTAAATTTCCATCTGTTTACCCAAAATGGAAGTAAATGAAATAATAGCTATTGGGTGAGTTAAGAACTTGCTTCCATGTATTCCCCAGGCTGGCGTAGCCAGTAACTCCCAAACCGACTTGTTGGTAGTGTGCAGTGCACCCAGGGAGCTGTCCCGCCTACCCCAGCTGTTCCCTATCACCTCACCCTCTTGTTTTCTCTCTGAAATTGCCTTGCTTAAGTAATTGTTTACTTGTCTATCCCTTCCCGACCCCTTTAATGGAAAGACCACAGATCTGCTTTGTTCCTGAGGTCCTCAGCACATAGAATAGTCCCTGGCACACAGTATTTTGTTCAGTTCACAAAATAGGCGGTAGAGACTCATGGTTCAGCTCCTTAAGAGTTAGGCTATAATATGGGGTCCCTGCTCTGTCATTTACTAGTTATGTGACTTTGGGCAAGTTATTTAATTTCCCAAGCTACCATTTCCCCAGCTTGAAACGGAAAATGACTTGACCTACTTCCAAAGGATTTTGTGGGGATCAGATGAGGTAATACATGAAAAGGGCTTGTCACAGAATAAGCTCCCCATATATGGTAGCTGCTCACATCAGTATCATTACTATTATCGTAAACCTATGGAAGGACTAAAATAGCTAGATCACGTTTAATGCACAAATAATCCAAAAACATTGGTGAATTTAAAAGTTGTATCTACTCAGAATTGCATGTTTTCTCTCTCTCTTACTTATATACCTCCCTCCTTGGTCCCTGCCCTTATTTTCACCTTAACTCGGATCAGATAAGTTCCTGGTAGCCCAGGAGCCAGGTGAGTAAGAGAAAATGAGGTAAACCAGATGTCCCCAAGAGATTGATTTGAACAAAGACTTCTACAAACCCACCACCCAAGGATTTCAAAGAACTATACAACCTGGATATTTTCTCTGCCATGGGATCAAACACCAAGCACACCAAGTATCAGGTACTCTCTGTAGTCAATGGTGTATCGTGTCGCTGGTGCTCGCGGGTTTGGCCATGCAGCCTATGCATAATGGGCTGCCATTACCAACCTGGGAGTGATATGATCTGGTTATTTTGCACAGACTAGAGGCATCAAGACAAAGCTTTAGCGCCTGTGAAGCACATTACACAGCGTCCTAGCTGATCCGCACCACAGCTCTTAAGGGAAGCTGCTTCCATTCCCATTTATGAATGAGCAAACTGAGGCCCAGAGGGTCCAATGCATGCCCAAGGTCACAGCAGGGAAGAGGCAGCTGAGCTCAGGCAGGATGTTGGATTGTGCTCATGCAGTGACTTCACACTGTGGTAAATCCTCCCCTCCCAGAGAGCGAGGTCCAGACTCAGGGACTGGGTCTCTCCGTCAGCACTTCCTCTTCCCAGTGTGCCCTGGGCAGCTAGTGCCCAGCAACTTAGGGCCTCTTTCCCGTCAGATTTGAGTTTGCTGTCTCTGGGTGGCCAGCCTGAGTGTGGGCATCTGCCCAGCATAAGGGAAGGAGCAAGCCAGGGATTTGGAGCAGACAAAGGAAGTGGCGGTGCCAGATAACAGCACGAAGACAAGATGGGATCCTAGCCCGGGACAAGTGCCCCCAGGGGGCTGCCCTGTGCGTACAACTTCCTGTCCCATTGTTGTACCCGCTAGTCCTCACAGAAAAGACGACTGGGAACTGCCGGGGCCCCAGGCTTGGTGTTGGTTTGGAGTGTTTTTCTAACACAGGCAGGAACAATCCCCTTTGTCCACAGTCCTCCAGGATTCTAAGAGCGCCTTGGTGCAGGGAAATCCCAGCTCTAAAGCGAATTGATTTTGCTTTCTTAAGGCAGCTTCTGAGGCTGAGCTGGAGATTTTTTGGCCCCTGAGGATGGGAGCAGGATGGGAGCTGAGGCCTGTCGGGAGCCAGGCTGGGCTGCTTTCTGGCCTGCTCCTACTTGCCTGCCAAGCAGCTCTTCAGAGTTCTCTCCTCCCCCAACACCAGCACCTCTGATAGCTGTGACTCGCCCTCCACGCTCCTTACTATTGGTAGGTTTGGAAGGAAGCTCTTAAGCCTTCTTAAACTTGGGGTCCATCCCTGAAGCTTTGGGGTCCAGCCTGCAGTCCCAGCCAACTTTGCGGCCTGATAAGGCTTTGAGTACAAAAGCTGAAGTTTGGGCAGATTGGTGACATGAACCCAAGGCACAGGTGCTCAATAATGCCTCCTTCTGGTTCTCTGCTGGCCAGGGGGGCATTTCCTCCACAGGTTGGTATCGTGACAGATCCTAGGGTGCTCATTTTGTTTTTATTAAGGGCAGAAAAACCACCATTGACTAGCTAACTAGTCTTGGTCAGTTTTCACTTTTGTTCAATACATACTAATAATATACCTCCCTTGCAGGGTGGCTGTAAGGATTAGAGATAATATAGTAAATGGCCTCGTGCTTTCTTGGCATGTACTAGGCCCTCAGCAAATCCCAGAAGTGATGGTGTGCTGCTTAAAAGCCCATGCTGGAGCCTTACCTGAGGCTGTAGTTGGGATGTGGGTGCAGAAAATAGAGTCAAGGCCCCACCCTAGGAGCCTGTTCTTTGTCTTTTCGGATACATACCCATTCCCAGTGCCCCATCTCCATCAACAAAGCCACTATTTGCCTGTTAAGAATTTCTTACATGCATAATCCTTTTCAGCCTCAAGAGCTGCATGCTTTTGCTTCCTCTCAGAAGTTTCCAGAAGCTTTTCATGTAACATTGGTCATCTTTCAGCCTCAGACAGAGGTGCTGTGAGATTACACTAGGCTGAATTTGAACAGAATTACCTTTTCCTAGAGCCTAGACAAAAAGATCCCATCCCTGTCCCACAGCCTGGCATTTGAATAGAAAGACCCCCATCCCTGTCCCACTAGATGAGCAAAGCAGGACGGGTGAACCCTGGGGTTCTCCCAAGGTTGCCTTGTTGGCAGAGGCAAGTGCTCATGGAAGGGAAGTGTATTTGAGTAGATTAGAGGCCCTCACTTCTCTGGCTTCCAGATAGTGAAAGAGCTGTGGTCTCTGGTCAGTTACCACAGACCCCAAGCAAGGAAGAAGAAAACAAGTCTCTGACATATGGCAGCCATGGGGCCCTGTAGGTGAGATGTGACCCATTAGCCAAGAGAGCCACATTCCCCAGGAAGTAGAGGAGGCCTGCTGTTACACTGTTCCATCCAGTGTGTGGGACGTGGTGATACCCTGGCCTGCTGGACCAGCCACCCACCCTCTAGGCAGTCATGCTGGGAAGTTGTGGCCTGGGAAATGGGGCAGATGCCCTGCACCTTGCAAGGCTCAGGCACGGCCTTCCCTGCTGCATGGGAAAGGGTAAAGGGGCAGTGGCCCACGTGCACTCCCCACTGGAATGTAGCCCATCTCACCCACCCAGAGTCAGTCCCAGCCACCAAGGAAAAGATGGCTGTGTATCCTCCACCAAGGCCTAAGGTCTCATGGAGATTAGCACAACCACATCTACCTTTTTCCTTCCCCAGCAAAATTCCACCCCAACATCCCAGCCACCTTCCCAAAGACTGCCTAGCCCTGAGCTGTCACATGTTCCTGATTGGGAAGCTCTCATGGGAAACAGTTCTCTTTTTATCTGGAAATTATTTTCATTTTATCTGAAGAAAATCATTTGCCAGGGCTGAGGTTGTAGCTCAGTCGTAGAGCCCTCGCCTAGCATGTGTGAGGGCTGGGTTCAGCACCACATAAAAAATAAATAAATAAAGGTATTGTATCCATCTACAAATAAAAATATACTTTAAGGGGAAAAAGAAAAGAAAAGAAAATCATTTGCCAATACCCAAGTCTACCCAAGCCTCCAGGACCAGAGATAAAGTAGTTCCCCTTCACAAGAGAGCTCTGGAGTAAGAACAGAGCCCTGAGAACATGCTGGCAGCCAGAGGATTCGGCCTCCAGGATGGCAAACGTGCCTGGCCTTACTTATGTATTCAATAATTGAGTTCCTGGTGGGTTCCTGTGCTGAGGGATGGGGAGACGCCAGTGAGCAAAATAGTCTCTGCCCTCAGAAAAATTATAGTCCAAAGGAGAAAGCAGACAAAACCCCACAGAAACAAATGAAAGCATTACAAATTGGGTTAGTACTGTGTGGGGGCAGAGTGCAGAGCTGGAGGAGAGAACAGAGACCTGCAGAGCTGGCTTGGGGGAGGGACAGGACCACCCGCTGCCTGAGGGCAGCATGGGCCAGGCAGAGGGACGTGGGGGCAAAGGGTCTTTAGCCAAGTGACCTAACACTGTGTTGACACAGCAGTTCTACCTCCTGCCTGGTTGTCCTGATGCTGATAGTCGTAGCAACCCTCTTCCCTCTGAAGAGTGGTCCATGTTGGGTGACACATTCCAGATCTTCCTCAGTGTGAGATGGGGTACATCCCAATAAACCCACCGTAAGTTGCAAATGCTGTAAGTGGAAAGTGCATGTCGTGTTTAATACGTCCAACCCACTGAGGATCCTGGCTTAGCCCAGCCTACTATAAACAAGCCTGCAGTGGGGCAGAACCATGTCACACAAACCTGTTTTATAATGAAGGGTTCCAGGTCTAATTTATTGAGTACCATGCCAAAAGTGCAAAAAGAATAGTTGTATGGGTGCACTTTTGCCCCATACAAGTCGGAAGACTAAGTCACATCATCTGAAGTTACTATATGAGGTTACAGTGCCTAAAACTCATCTCTAAGACGATGCAAACCAGGGCCAGATGACTGACCCATGTCAGTGAGTGTACGTCCAGGATCTCGGACTCGAAGCACGCTGCCTGGGTTTACAGCCCAGCGCTGCCACTGGCTGGGTGCGTGATGTGGGGCAAATCTCTTCACCTCTTTAGCCCTCAGTTTCCCCAGATGTAACGTAGGCATTGTGATAATACCAGCTTCACAAAGCAGGTATGAGGAGTAAATCAGTCAATAGATGTAAAACAGTGCCTGGTGTGTTGTACACTCTGTACTGTACGTGCTGATTGTGAGTGGTTTCCTCTTATTCCTACGTACCCCAATTGTGTCACATAGTTGACTTCCATCCCACTGCAGTTAGGCTGCCCTTCAACCATGGGACAAAAGCAGGGCAATGATTCCCAGCTCATCATGATTCACGTGGTTCTAAATGGCTCTCCATATGTATCCCCAGCCAGGTGTGGTGGTGCACACCTGTAGTCTCAGCCACTAGTGAGGCTGAGGCAGGAAGATTGCTCAAGTCTAGGAGCCCATAGCCAGCCTGAACATTAGTGAGACCTTGTTCAAAATAAATAAATAAATGACCCTATAGGGTCGGGCATGTGGCAAAGGTAGAATAAGTGCTTGGCATGCACATCAACCCCAATAGTGGGGGGAAAAAAAAAAAAAACCTAGAAATTATCAAATGCATGTCTGGGCAAGCTTTATCAGGCACCTCTAATCTGTTTCAGATGAGTCTTAATAAGAAAAGTATATTTTCCCCCACAGAAAGTCTAAAGCCCCACCTCAAACGGAAGTCACCTGACCACACACACAGGTCAGCTGCCCAGCAGCCTGACTCAGGCAGGGTGAGACAGGCCTGGGGGTCCGAAGAGAGAAACATGCCCAACACTGACTCTAAGCTGAGCCAAACCATTCTGGTTTACCCAGCAATTCTAGAAAAATAATTAGTCCAAGATGTGAGCCGGACTAGAATTGCTTCCTTTGTGCTGGGAGTGGAATCTGACTTCGGTGGGACAATGTTGGTTTTATTCTACATGGATGTTTTGGCTTGGTTTTGGGCCACAGTGGCTCTGTGGAAATCTCGGGGAAGCCACGGAGAGGGCCTCAGGGCCAGCACTCCAAGCCAACCCCGACCTTCTCAGAGAAGTCTGTGTTTGTGGAGCCACCGCTTGATTGGGAAAATCAGGCCATCTTTGCAGTACTACTTGCCACCTCCAGACCCAGCCCAGACGGCAAGATGGGGAGGGGCATGGGAGCAGCGTGTTTCACAGGAAGATCTGTGAGAAGCGGGGAGTGTGAGGGGACCTGACCCTATTCAACCCTGAGTTTGCCTCCGACTCCCACTCAAGGTGGAGCAAAGTTGGCGGAAGAATTTAGGTCTGAGGGTAGGAAGCTTGGTGGAGGCCCCCTCCCTTGATCATCACCTGTACTTCTCTGGCTCATGCTTTCCTGGGCTCGGAGGATGCTTTCAGGAGGGGCGGGCCGAACTTAGAGGCTGATGGGGAAATCTCCTGAGGGAGCAAGGCATGATGTGCCTCCCCTACCTGCAGCCCAGGAAATCAGGCCCGCACCCCCGAGTTGCCGTGCACACAGCCGGGGGGCGGGGAGTGAAACCGGGGGTGGCCCTGCTTCCCAAGGCCAAGCTTGGGCCTGGTCTCATGGCCCTTCCCAGCCAACACATGCAGTCTTTGTGCCCAGTTCCTCTAGGGCACAGAGGGGGACAAAGCTGCTGGCTGTAGACACTCAGCACATTAGATTGGGGATAGAGGCACAAGGCATCCTCCTGCCTGGGGCTCAGTTACTTGGCCTCCAGTTACCGGCCTTTGCCCATCTGCCAACCTGACTCTTGCCCCAGGCCCTGCCCACCTCAAGAGAGAACAGAGCCTGCTTTAAGCTGGAAATTGGAGGCGTTTCCTGTTCCATGTTAAGACACTGCTTATAGGACTGTAATCCCAATAAATCATACATTTGTGGAGTAGGCAGGGTTCTCCCCCCACCACCGGCCGCCCTGCCCCACCCCAGGCTGCAGGGATCTCTTAAAACCAAGACCTTAAGAAGTGTATTCTTTTTTTTTTTTTTCCTAAGGGGGAAAATGGGTCTTGTAGCCTTGGTCCTAGTGAGGAGCCTTAGAAGCCTTCAGATCAATACTGTTGGGTTCATTGACGTGATTCATGTCAAGGGAGAGATGAAAAGAAACCGAACAGTAGTGACACCTGGGTCTCCTGTCTCTGTTTCTTTGCTGCCAAGGCGGAGAGCCGGTGCTGCCAGAGAGCCCGCAGCCCACACTCAGCATAGTGGTTGCATTTGTTTTCTCTGGTTTATGAGCCGGGCTGAGCACTGGTGGGCCGCTCGCGGGCAGGCTTCTGCTGGCTTTACGTGTTTATACTTGCTGTCAGGGAGGAGGCGGGGTGGTTGGCTGGACTGGGAGGGCTGGGGCTGAGGCATTTAATAGAACCAGATTCCTATGGCCTTTGTTGCTGTTGTGTGTTTTTTCTATCAACAGATACTAAACTCACAGTCATAGTTAAGGTTTGCAGAGAACGACCACGTTCCAATCACTGAGCTCAGCACTTTGCATATGTGTTTCCCACCATCTTAGGAGGTGGTTTTCTGATTTAGACCCCTTTTGCTCATGAGGCAACTGAGGCTGGGAGAGGGGAGCCAACATGCATGGAGTCACACGTTTGATTCATTGGGAATGCCCCAGAGCCCGTGCACTTGAACTCTGCAGAAGGCACAGCTACTTTCATGTGGAATCACTGAAACAAGAGGAGAGGGGTTTTCATCATTGAAAAAGTCTACAAGCCACTAACTTCACCACTTTCTCAATAGAAAAACAGGCCCGGCCCGAGGAGAGTAATGATATGCCCAAGTTCAATTGTATTGAAGAAACTAGAACTTTCTCCAAGTGAGGAAGCCTCAGGGAAGGGGTCTAGGAGCCTCAGATCCCTGTGCCAGGATTGTGCATGCAAACCATATGCCACACTGGCATTTTCCCCAGATCTTGTGCCACCAGAGGGGAGAGTCCTGCCCCATGCCTCTACTGCCTGCCCACCCCAAGCAGTGTTGTCTTAGGGATCCACCATGGTCTTCTAAGGCTGAGGTCCTTCCAGTGTGGTCCCAGAGACTCTTTCTAGGAGTCCACAGCTTGTTTTCAGAAGATACTATTTGCAGCCAGGCACAGTGGCCCCCACCTGTAATCCCAGCCACTCTGGAAGCTAAAGCAGAAGAATCTCAAGTTCAAGGCCAACCTCAGCAACTTAACAAGACCTTGTTTCAAAATAAAATATAAAGGGCTGAGGGTATAGCTCAGAGCACTTGCCTAGTACATTCAAGGGCCTCAGGAGCAGATTCAATCCCCTGTACCACAAAAAAAAAAAAAGATGTTATTTGTATTTTCATCCTTGTCATGGGAGAGAGGGGTTTCCAGACACCATGTGATGTGATGGTGATGTCACTCTAACAGCTAATGGGATATGGAGTTAGTTATAGATTCATGCATTTTAGCATTTTCTCGGTTTCAATTTCTGATGGCCATGCATCAATAGAATAACACACCTAAAATCTCTTTGAGGTTCTTGATAATTTTTAGAAGTATGAAAAGTGTCCTGAAACCAAAACTATCTGAGAACCACTACTCTTGAGTTATCAGACCCAGGCTGAGAGAAACTCATGAGGCAGAAGGACTGGGCAAGGCAGGTTTCCTGGTCCTGACACCTACACTCTGGCACAGAAAGACTTGCAACTGGGCTTAGGCCCGGCAGAGGCAAGAAGTGGGAAATGGCCTTCTGCTTTGGGAAGGAACAAGGCAGAGAGACCTTGAGGAAAGCACATGCATCAGTGGTCCTCAGCCTTGCTCCTCCAGGCCCTTTTACCCTGGACTTAGAACACAGTCATGGCCATTGCAGATGGGAATTTTTATAGGGATTTTCCAGAATGTCCAGTAATGTAGGCCAGCTCTACTCAACAAGCTCAGTGGGCTAGTTGAAATTACCAGAAAGGAAACAGCATCCTGAAACCCATAGCCCCCCGGGGGGGGGGGGGGGCATGTTGCTGAGAAAGCCTGTGAATCGCTTATCTCTTCACCTGTTCTAGGACCTCAGGCCAGGGAGTGAGTTGGCTAAGGAGAAAGGCCTGACAAAGTTGGACTGGGGCAGGTACAGCCTTATTTGGCAGTGGATGGGTACTAACCACTACCCAGAAGCAGAGGGATGATCTAAATTTCTCTGTATTATAAGAATATTGATCAAAGTTTAATTCAGGAAACAGAAACTGCACTAAGTATTTTAAGTAGGAAGGGATTTAAGGAAGGGTATTGGGCACTAACAGAATTACGGGAAGGGCCTCAGGAGCAGATTCTAGACCGAGCCTTCAGGAATGGCTGCAAGGACAACACCTTAAAGCCAGAATCAGGAAGTCTTTGCTGCTTTTACCACCACTGCACTGCCTCTGGAACATAAGGAAGAAAGAAAGTAGACATTGGAATGTTCTGTATGTAGGGGGGAAAAAGATCTGATGCTTTCATGACCTCATTTACTAACAAAAACAGAGAGAACACAAAGGTGGCCTCTGCCTCACAGTCACTTACAGGAACTCATAAGCAGCATCTTAATGGGGAAATCTAATTTGAATGTTGAACCCCAGGTGCAAAGGAGTCTGGGAAGTATGGTTTTCAACTTTCCAGTGCCTAAGCAAGATGATACAATGGAGGCAGCATGAGCCAGTCCCCAGCATACACCCACTGAGGTTATCAATACTGCATTTTCTCATGTGCTGAGTTCTAAGAGGCATGAAGCGGGAGAATGAGTCAAGACACCATCTGGTTAGGCTTCATGATTTCCCAAACTCCCTCTTGGGTTTCCCATAGTGCAGCTGGGAGATGCCCACTTAGAGCTTTAGCAGCCGCACTTGGCACATCATCCTGGCTTCTGGCCACAATAGGAAAGAATGGCTGGCAGAGCCACCAGTTATCTTTTTATTTACACGTCAGTCACCACTGCTAATGGTTTAACCAAAGTCGTCTCCTCAGATTAGGAGGACTGGTAGGTACAAGTGTCTCTCTGAGATTGTCTTCCAGCCTTGTAATGAATTTTTGAATGGTATTTTTTTGAAATTCACAAAAAAATATTTGGCAGGGGGGAATTCACATGAGCAGTTATAATCAAGGGAGATCTTGTTAGCAGAGGGATAATTTGTGAACGGCTTGTTTTTCCTCTCTAGATTACACAAGTTCCCCCATAAAGTTCTAACTTCCTACTCTAGTGAGTCAACACTGTGCCCTTCAAAATCAGACGTCATTCTTAACTGGGAAGAAACGTGACTTGGCCCATAACTGAAGGCCTGGATATGTGATGCTGATGCTGATCCCTACTTTCAGCCATTCAGCAAACATTCACAGAGGATCTGTTGCACAGGCTTTGGAGAATACAGAGATGAGGAGGGCACCACTCCTGACATTAGCAGGAACACGGGACACAGCTTTACTGCTGGAAGACTGAGGTCTAGGGGGTTTCAGAGCAGGAAGAGATGGCTTTGAGAGAGAATTTGGGAAGGCTTCTGGAAAGAGGTGACATTGGAATGGGGCCTTGAAGGACAAATAGAATCTAGACAGGCAGAGTCGAAAACTGACCCCTCTGACGAAGAGTTGGGAGTGGGCAGGGTGGGCTGGAGAACCTCAAGGGCTGCTGGTCAGCCATGTCCTGGTAACAGGTATTCAGGGCCAGATAAAGTGGAGTGAGGCTCTGGGCCCCCTTGAAGGTCAGGACACTGTGAGGCCTTTCCAGCCTGTGGCCTCCCTGTGTCCACATGGTAGACCAGTTCAGTGACACAAACCCAGATAGATTTTCTGTACCAGCAGAACCAGAACATCAGAATAGCTTCCCAAAAGAGCCACTTTCAAGGTCACATCTGATTTCTCTCTCACTCACTGTGTGTGTGTGTGTGTGTGTTTTAAGCATCTTTTGCCCTCAAGGAGAGGAACTTTTAAAACTATGGCAATAGCCTGAGGTTTTAGAGACATGGGATAAGTGACAGGGCAGTCTTTGGAGGTTACCTGAAGAAACTGAGCAGGGAGAGAGCACATCTTTTTCCTGGCTGGAGTGCTTTGGAGTGTGTCAAGCGGAAAGACGGTGGCACACAGGCCCACTGCCTGAGAGCCCCGGGTATCAGGAAGTGGTGTGTGTGGGGCCTGGCTGCCTGCCCTGGCCTGGCGCCTGCTCCCTGGCTTAGCTTAAAAGGAAGGGTTGTGGGATGGGGCATCAGGAGGGGCTGGGGACTTAGACAGGAGGCCAACTCTTGGGCTATCATCAGAGAGAACAGCCGTGAGGGGCGGGGTTCCAGGGCTGCCTTCTTGGGCTCCTGTGAGGGAAGCCCATTCCGGATGGACAGCAGGCTGGGTGACCATCGAGTCACCATGAATGGCGTGAATGGCGCCCCCTGGTGGCACATAGCATGCTTTGAAAGGTGTCCCCTGGAACTTGCAACTCAGCAGCTTTACTGGCGACCCTTCAGTTGTCCTGCACCATGGCCGTGGGCTTTTGGTGTCACAGAGGCCTCCTGGGACTGATCTCCCCATAGGACTTTGGACTGCGACTCCTCCCTGAGTACCAGGCTGGAGCCACCCTGGGCTGACCCAGGAGGTTGTAGGGACCACCTCAGCCTGGGCTCCAGCCAAGGGAGCAATGGCCGTGAACTATACATGTGTGGTGTGACGTGTCTCATCTCATCCAGCTGCCCCGCAGCCCCGGAAAACCCAGGTTGCACTCTACGGCAGTTAAAGACGGTATTTTGGATGCTGAGGTGACACTAACGTGTCTAGAGTTTGGGTCTGCATCTACTATTCAGGGGACAACCTTTCCCCCCTTCAGAGAGAGAACCTGGCCACTGAATCCCTGGAGGGGGCAGGCCTCCTCTCACTGCCATTTATAGACCCTGAGCTCTGCTTAGTACAGCCATCATGGCAATTCCTCCTGACCCTTGACGAGCTTTCTGTGGAATGGGGGGCAGTTGAGGTCTCTGAGCAGAAGGACCAGGTCCCCTCCACACCTCGCAGCCTGCAGGTTATGGGGTGATTCGACTTCGTGGCCATTTTCTGAGACCACATGAACCGAAGGGGCCCCCTTGCTTCAGGAAGCGTCCCACCGAGACCTGACCTCTCTCTGCTGCTCCCAGGCCCTTCATGCTGCTGCCACCGCTGATGGAGTGGATGCGCGTGGCCATTACCTATGCAGAGCACCGCCGCAGCCTCACGGTGGACAGCGGCGACATCCGGCAGGCGGCCCGGCTCCTGCTACCCGGCCTGGACTGCGAGCCCCGACAGCTCAAGTAAGTACCCGTGTCCAGCCACTGGAAATTCTCCTCTTCTCCCTTTTTCCTCTAGTGGTGGGAGGGGGTCAGAGAGCTGGGGCTACAGCCCATTCAAGCTGCTCTAAGGGTGTTCTCTACAAATGCCAAGACCGAGTGTTGTCCAAACCCAAATTTTTTACCTCTGCCCAAACCCCAATTATGGCCTCCTTGATCTGCATGGCCCAGGCCTGAACCATGCTCCACACTGACCCAACCAACGATCACAGCGGAAGCTGCCCGTTGGGCATCTGCCATTTGCCCTCTGTAGACGCACATTTTATCTGCAACTCTCCTTAGTAGTCGATTGCAAGTGAGATTCCAGACCTCTCCCTACCTTTGGGACTTCTGGGCCTCCCCTGGAACTCTTAAAGAGAGACACAGCGGCAACTAGAACTTGGCCACCATAAGCACACTCTAGGTAGAGGGCAGCCTGCTCTGAGCAAAGGTCCAATCGGCCAATGTTTCCTCTGCAGAGCAGCCCCTGGGAGGTTATTTTAGTTCAGAGCTTGATCCCTGACAGTTGACAGCTCTCCAGAGCTCGGCACACTTATTTAACCTGTTTATAGAAAAACAAGTGTGTGCTCTTCTTGTTACAGAACATGGTGAGACCACCACGACTGACCCGAGTGTTGGTCCCAGTCCTTCCCCCACCCTAGCCATGCTCACTGTACACGTTAGCCCAGTCCAGCTGTGTCGTGGGTCATTGACAGGCAGGGTCCTAGTATGTCGCGCTCACACACCTCCTGGTCTCTTCTGTGCAGACCCGAGTGCTGTTTCAGTTCCTTCCGGAGGCTGGATGCCCGAGCTGCTACTGAAAAATTCAACCAGGACCTGGGTTTCCGCATGCTCAACTGCGGGAGGACGGACCTCATCAACCAGGCCATCGAGGCCCTGGGGCCGGATGGGGTGAACACCATGGATGACCAGGTAACTTCTGAGAGCTCCACGAGGAGGGGCTTAGGGACCAGACTCAGGGATTGACAAATTGCCAGAGACATAGTCCCCTCTGTCAGAAACCTGAGAGTTACTCAGCTCTGTGCTTCAGAGAGGTGAGCTGTCTCCCATTCTAGATAGAATGTCAGCCTGGACGTTCCCAGGCACCCCTTGGACAACCCTGGGAATGTGACTTCTTCTTCCCTGTCTAGAGGACTGGTGACTGTCTCAGCTGGTACAAGGCTGGGAAAGAGCTCAGAGGAGTCAGTTCAGCCTCAAGCTATGGATCGTGATCCCTAACACCTACGGGCCTGCTTGTACCAGGCCCATGGAAACCCTTTGCCTTTGTGGACTTGACATTCTCACTGGATCTCGCACAGGCCTCTCTGTCAAAACAGGTGCCAGGGCTTCACGGGAGCCTTCATCTGGCTGCTGTCCCCCTCCCTCAGCAGCACAATGTGGAAGCCCGTGGACTTTAGCTTCGACAAACTGAGGGTTTAGTCTACCTTGGACAAGTCACAATACCTCCCCAGGGAGCTATGGCCCCACCTCTAAGATGGAGTCATAGTACCGCCATGTGGGGTGATGCTGAGAATTCTCCACTAACAGCTAGTGCATGCTCAGTAGATATTCACTCTGGGCTTTGCTATTGATATGATTGTTCAGGTTGCTGGCAGTATGATGGTGCTCCTAGAATCTGTCCATCGAGGCCTCGCTAGCCTCTGGATGTCCCTGAAAACGGGGTAGAAACAACCCGAAAGGTAGTTCCTCCAGGGCTTCGAGCCTACATTAAGCTTAGACTTGTGAACAGATGCATGGAGCAAAAAGTCAAGTGTGTGAACAGAGGGGTGAAACAAGCCAAATTTTCATTCTTTTGCTGTTGACTTTTCTACAAAGGCTCAGCCTATTGTTCCTTAAACTTGGCGTTAGTAGAATGATGTGTGGGTGACCAGGCCATTTCTGTATCTCTGGGCACTAGGCAAGGATTGTGAGGTAAAGAGACTCATCTACACACTTACACCTGAGAGATAGCTCCGCACTCTCCCCCTGCCCTGTCACCCGCCATGGAGGCAGCGCTGGGAACTGCCCGCCAAACCAGGAGGGAGCCCCTACGTGGACTACTCTGCCACACAAAATAGGAATCTCGGTCTCTCTCTTGTGACGCTGCAAAGCACCGGCTTCAGAGCTCACATAGACCTGGGTTCCTGTCCCAGTTCCGCAGTTAATTCCCCTTTTCAGCTTCTCATCCGTGAAGCGGAGCTCATAGTAGAGCCTGCCTCGCGGGAACAGCCCAGTGACCAAGCCAGCTGCTGTATGTGGCCCACCCATAGTGACCCCTGCCCTGGCAGGGAGGGTGGGCCCCTGCAGTCCTCCTCCATAACAGTGGCGATGCCAGCCTACTCCCTGTGCTCAGCCCCGTCTATGTATAAACTCACCCTCTTTTCTGCAGCCCTGTGAGGTAGACACAGCTGTCATTCCTGTGCTAAAGAGGACGAAACCGAGGCCCAGAGAGGACTCGTAACTTGTACAGTTTATAGTTCCCTCGGCAGAGGTAGCTGTTGTGCCCAAGTCTGGCTGTGGGCCCTTGCTTGTCTCCCTCTGGTATCTGCGGAGCTTGTGGGATTGCAACTGCTCAGCCTGCGGGTGCCCTGTGTCCAAGGGGCCTAGGATGCACAAGGTGCAGGGGACTTCGGGATGAGCAGTTGGGTCAGGCAGGAGACCCACGTCTGGCATTTCTGAGGCAAAGGCCTACGGGATATGGGGTGTCGTGTCCTGTTCCAGACCGCTGAGCACCTGCCTTTGGTTCACACAGGGTATGACACCGCTGATGTACGCGTGTGCTGCGGGGGACGAGGCCATGGTACAGATGCTCATTGATGCTGGGGCAAATCTGGATGTCCAGGTGAGCAAGCAGCAGGACAGTGCCAGGCCCTCACTTGGCAAGAGCACCCCAGGGTCTCCACTAGACAGGCTGTGGGTGATTTTTCAGACAACTGGGTCGATGTCTCAAGAGAATAGAAATAAAAAATACACAGAGATCATTACAAAGAACAGTTTCCTTAACATTTGGGCTGAGAGGGTAAGCTGACGGGAAAGAGAATGGCCAGGATTCTTTTTCTACAGAACCATTCCCCGTTTACCAGCCTAACCCCAAGCCCTCCCCATCATACCCAAATACTTCTCCCTGTGTCTCTGAGACATAATGTGGTCTTCTGCCATCTTTTGCCCAAGAATATTTACATCATTAATTGGACATCTACCCTTTTAAATTTTTTTATTTTTAGTTATACCTGATAGAATATATATTTATATTCTGTCAAAATACAAAGTATAACTTACTCTATTAGGTTCCCACTCTTGTGGTCGTACATGATGTGGACTTACCGTTTGTGTATACAAATACAAGGCCAGGAAAGTTATGATCAATTAATTCTACTGTCTTTCCTATTCCCTTCCCTTCATTACCCTTTGTCTAGTCCAATCTATTTCTATTATTCCGCAAATCAGAGGACATTTGGCCTTTGGTTTTTTCAGATAGGCTTATTTCACTTAGCATGATATTCTCTAGTTCCATCCATTTACTGGCAAATGCCATAATTTCATTCTTCTTTATGGCTGAAGAATATTCCATTGTGTGTGTGTGTATATACATACATACACACATACCCCACACATTTTCTTTATCCATTCATCCATTAAAGGACACCTAGGTTGTTTCCATAGCTTAGCTATTGTGAGTTGAGCTGCTATAAACATGGATGTGGGGCTGGGGATATAGCTCAGTTGATAGAGTACTTTCCTCGCAGGCACAAGGCCTGGGTTCCATCCCCAGCACCACAAAAAAAAAAAAAAAAAAAGGATGTGGCTGCGTCACTGTAGTAGGCTGTTTTTAAGTCTTTGGGGTATAGACTGAGGAGTGGGATAACTGGATCAAATGGTGGCTCCATTCCAAGTTTTCTAAGGAATCTCCATGCTGCTTTGCATAATTGGTTGCACCAATATCCACCAGCAATGTATGAGAGTACCTTTCTCACCACATCCACACGAACATTTATTGTCCCTTGTATCCTTTATAACTGCCATTTTGATTGGAGTAAGATGGAATCTCAGTGTAGTTTTAATTTGCATTTCTTTAATTGCTACCCTTTCTTTTTGAGCTTTATCCACACAGTGCTCCAGATAGACGTTACCAACTGAATGTAGGTAGAAAGCACTTGAATTGACTCCAGTTCACCATCCCCTTCATTAAGATGCCTGTGTCACCTGCCCAGGAATGTCACCTACCCTAAGGTCATCTACCCTAATCATGTGTTGTTTTCTCCAGGTTCCAAGCAACTCTCCCAGGCACCCCTCCATCCACCCTGATAGCAGGCACTGGACCTCCCTGACATTTGCCGTGCTGCATGGACACATCTCTGTAGTCCAGGTGAGCCCCTCCCAGGTGCACAGCATGCCCCTGCTTCCCAGGTGGACTGGGCCCCAAGCATCGCCCCAGTGTCACCCCTAAGGGCAGCTGCTGTGAATCAGACCTCAGAGAGACTGTTTAAAGCCGGCTCCCTGATCAGCAGGGCAGCAGCCCACCCAGTGTGCCTCGAGAAAGGAGCAAGTAGAAGGATATGTGTAGAATTGTGGGAAACAAGAACCAGACCCAAGCAGAACAAGTCAGGCCTCAGTTCCTCTCACATGTGCACCCTAAGCACATGCTGGAGCTTCTCACCTCTGACCTCTGTGTGTACTGACAATCTGGCTCTATGCCTTGGTGTCCTTCCAGTTCTGCCCCCTCCCCATGTATAGGCTTGGTCTGTTTCCAGGTCCTGAGAGAGGATAGCTGGCACAGCTCAGCTGTCAAGCCAAGCTACATTGCTGCCCACCTTGGCCTAGGATGCCCCGCTGGCGTGGGGTAGGGTGGGGGTTCTAGGAATGGAAGCTGTGGGCAGAGCAGCAGGCACACGGCCACACACCACTCAACTCCCAGGTCCTCGGGTCACTGGTGCCTGCAGGGTTTCCTGGCCCTTCCTCATGGAAGCCCATATTATCTCTTGTCCCCTGATAGATTGGAAGTTCTGAGGGCACAGATTGTATCGAGCTTATTAGTGTTTGTCAACCTAACCCTGACCTATACTAGGGACTCCAAGTGGTCATTGCCTGGCTGGCTACCTCACCTGGCCTGCTTTGCAGTTACTGCCCTATGAGCACCTGAGCAGAGGGCCCATAGGGTGTGCCCTGGGCTTGCCTGGACTAGCGCCCAGTTTCACCCTGTCGGGCAGGCCTTCCTCTGCACTGACCCAGGCAGTGGGAGTGACTGATTTCTGACTGACAAGCCTCCAGCAGGTGGCCCCCACCCCCCCACCCTCGAGTGGATCTGAGAGTCAGCCTAGGCACTGCCCCTGCCCAAGGGCCAGGCCAGGCCCAGCCCTCCTGGAACTACTTGGTATCTGTTAAGCCTGCCCCTGATGGAGCAAGGAGAGGCCATTTGTTGTCCTGGACAGTGTGTGACATTCTGCCCGGCTCCCTCACTTGCCAGCCTGGGGTACTAGCTCTTCAGCCCATCGTGGGCTGAGCCGATTCACTTCATTTAATCTCGGCAGCACCACAGGGCAGGCCTCTCCTCCCATCTTGCAGACAGGGAAGACTGAAGCTCAGGGTGTTGATGTCTCTGCCCTGGGTCACTCACTGGTCAGTGTCCAGAACGGCACCCTGCTGCCTCCCAGGGCCTCAGTTTCCCACTGTAGGTCACAAGTGACACTCTCTATTCTGTCATCTGTATGAGTTCTCAGAAAGGTAACTGACGCATTTGGGAAAGCATTTGAAAAAGAGCAGTGACTCATAATTTCATGGCCCAGGTTCACAAGAGTGGAGTTGAAGCTTCTAGAATTTCTGAGCCCTGAGGGTAACCAGGAGTTCTAAAAGTCCAGTTCTTCAGGGGCCAGGATGAGCCGTGTCTTGATCACATGCCTGGGGAGAACTGTCCCCCAGCCCCCCTGTGCACTGAGTGATGTCCTCCCCCTGTGTCCTGGCAGCTGCTGCTGGATGCTGGTGCCCATGTGGAGGGCTCAGCAGTGAACAGTGGTGAGGACAGCTATGCGGAGACACCCCTGCAGCTGGCCTCTGCGGCTGGTAGGTACCCCACTGCCCTGCCCAGCCAGACCGCTCATTGCCAGGAGGCTCCGTCTACCCTGTGGAATCACCAGGCTGGGCATTTGGCCACACACTCCCTTTGGGGATGCTTGAAATCCCTCCTGGGCCACTGGGAGTTTCCCCTTGTCCCCATCCATCAGTGTTTCTGCTGAGTGTGGTCCCCAGACAGGTCAGCAGGGGAGGTGGGTCAGGATACACCTTCCTCCTCTCTACCTCTCACCAGCACTCCATCTGCACCACATGCAGTCAGCGTGGCTCCCCACGCCCGTATTCAGAGTTTAGAGTGCCCCTGTCCCCATCTCTTTTGCCTCAGCATTCCTGGTCAGCCACCTGGCATTAACCCCTTGTCTTTTAGGGAACTACGAACTGGTCAGCTTGCTGCTGGGCCGAGGCGCCGACCCCCTCCTCAGCATGCTCGAGGCCAATGGCATGGCGTCCTCCCTCCACGAAGACATGAACTGCTTCAGCCACTCAGCCGCCCACGGCCACAGGTACCTGCCCCCAGGGTGCCTGCCCCACCTGACCTGGGGGCATTAAAACAACCTCTCAGCAGCCTGGACACACACACACACACCCCAAGTGGTAGCAGAAGAGCAGCCTTTCCAGAAGCTAGAGCCTATGTCAATGAGAAAGATGCAGATCCACAGGGGCCTAAACAGTGGAGGCCTGGGGACACTGGTGGTGGGTGGCTCAGAGACTGGAACTGAGTAGACAGTCCCATTTTCCAATAAGTTAGCTGCAGGGTCTGCTCAAGATCACTTCCCCTTCATGCTTAGTGGCAATTTCAGGGTACCTTAGGGACTTTCACAAAGTGTATGGCTCACCCAGGTGGAAGCTCCTGTGGCTCTGCAGGAAATCACATTTTGCTCCAGAAACAGATGGTGGATCTTCCCAGGGTTTTAACAGTCAAACTACAGCAAGACCGTCCTGGAGTGGCGGGGCAGGCAGAGGAAAAAAGAGGTTATTAGAGGGCAAAGGAGGAGCCAGAAAAGGGCTGGTGGGCCAGTCACCTGCTTGCAGCTCTCAGGTGGCTTCTCACCACAAGTCTTGTGTTCTTGCAGTGCCTGGTCCCCCATTCTTGTCCTCTGTACTCACCCACCTAAATTCACCTCCCTTCTGGTCCAGTCTGTCCATCCTGCCTGGGCCTCTCTGCCCCACTCTGCACTGTGTTTACCCCCCAGTGGCCTCTCCACCCTGTGGGCAGCTGTTTGTTTCTCTGCCTCTCTGGGACACAGGCTCTGTGAGTTTGGAGAGGTGTGGAGAAGGCCTGGCCCCTAGGTGACATTTGGGTCCCACTGTGCTGAAGCCACCCCAGGATGTCACAGGAGGAGGCTGGTCTGCACTGCTCCCAGCGTGACCTAGAGCAAGATGTGGTCGGTCTTAATCTGTAACCGGTGAAGCCTGGGGGACGCGGCACTTGTTGAGCCTCCCATTCTACATTTGTATGAGTTCCACATAGGACGGCACGGGGACCGGACTGCTTACGTACTGTCTTATTCACTTCCTCCTCATTGACTCGAGAACAAATGCGGACTGCCTAGGTGTGTCCCTGTTTCAGGCACTTTTATGTGTGCTGCTGTACAGGAGTTGCTGCCACACGTCAGGCTCTGCAGGCGCACAGTGGCTTAATATCAGCGTCTGGAGAGGGTGATGCTAGTGCCCCGTCTTACAGGTGACAGAGCAGTCAGGGCTCAGTCTATGTGAGATCCCATAGCCAAGATGTCAGGGACTGCTTAGCCCCAAAGCCTTTGATACCTCAGTAATACAGGATAGCAGAAGGGTGGGGTCCCTTGCACCCTCCCTTTTCTCTTGCAGATGGCTGGAGATGGGTACCTTTGTGGGAGGGGAAGGAGCCCTCAGGTGCCCTGCAGCAGCCCATCTGGGCCACAAGGCTCTAGAAGGCCGCTCAGATGGGCACTGCCCATTCATGTAGGGGACCTCAGGTCTTATCCTTTGGCCCACAGGAATGTCCTGAGGAAGCTCCTGACTCAGCCACAACAGGCCAAAGCAGATGTGCTGTCCCTGGAGGAGATCCTGGCTGAAGGCGTGGAGGAAAGTGACACCTCGAGCCAGGGCAGCGGCAGCGAGGGGCCCATGCGGCTGAGCCGAACACGCACGAAGGCCCTGCAGGAGGCCATGTACTACAGCGCTGAGCACGGCTACGTGGACATCACCATGGAGCTGAGGGCACTGGGTGAGGCCCCGCAGGCGTGCAGACATGCACACAGCAAGCACACCTACACCCGGGCATGCAGTCACCCAGCAGGCCAGAGGGCTGGGACCTGCAGGGTAGACCGAGGCCTCTGGGCAGCTGAGCACAGGTGTGGCTGGGGCATGTCTGCTCCCTGACCAGGACAAGTGATGCCCTGGGCCTCAGATGGTCCTTAGCAGTGACAAATCAGGAAGTCATGGCCCCATGCCTGCTAGTGCCTCTGGCCTGCCCTCCTCCCTGGTCACAGCCCAGAAACAGAGCACTGGGAGCTTCTGTGGCACCCTGAGGATTTGTACACAGAGTCACCAGGTCCGGTTGCTTGCCCAACCTTTCAGTGCTTGGGTGTACAAGGCTGAGGACTTTGTGTCCTCCAGGGAGGCTGGTCAGACAGACCTACTTGAGCCAGGTCCTGTTAGCTGCACACCATGCAGTACCCGAGTCCCAGATGCCTCTCTTCCCATGGGTTTAGTGCTGATGATCAACTAAGAATGGGAAGGCATCACCCGAAGCACGAGGCCTGGTACCCACTATGATACCTGGTACCCACTGTGATAGCAATGTTGTTATTACCCAGGGCCATAGTGCACAAACCCTCAGGGCTGGGCCAGAAAAGCAGCGAGGCGGCTCTGCTGGGAAATGGGGACATCACTCCTGCCCAGTGTGCTGGCCCCACCCACCTCCCTGGGTCTCTGGGCAAGGCCACGGGGCCTTTTTAATTCCGTCAGGCTGCGGGGTGAGAAGCTACCACTCTAAGTGCCAGGAATGACTGGTTTTTGTCTTGAACTTCACATAGCAGTTTTAAATTACTCTGTGGCCCCGCTGACACACTCCAGGGAACTGGTAAACATTATACACCTAGATGTGCACTGGCATACCAAGCTGGCTGCTGGGAACCCCTCTGTGATAGGACAGGGTTCATTTCAGGTTTCTGTATAGGATGGGGCCCTTGTTCTTGAATGTCCTGCATACTTTCTGGGGTATCCACGTCTACCTGGCCACCCCTCCAGAATTAGTGGATCTTCCCCAGCAAATAATTCTAGGGCCCAACAAGCAATGAGGAAAGAGATCCACAGGTTTGGTGGTGGATTTTTAGAGATTGGATCCCCTGCACTTGGGCTGAAGTCATTCCTCCACCTCAGGTGATGAGAACCTGAGATGGCCCTCTGGCTGACCAGTGAGGCCTCTACATGAATTAGTGCTCTCATCACACAGCCACACTGGGAGTTGTCACTCAGTTCACAGGGATGGGGCAGGTGGCCAGGTAGGGGGTCATGGTGAGAGCCTGTCATAGGGTCTGTGCTGAAGTGCCTTGCGAGGTGAATGACGCCTCCCCCACTGGCAGGTGTCCCCTGGAAGCTGCACATCTGGATCGAGTCTCTGCGGACCTCCTTCTCCCAGTCGAGGTACTCGGTGGTGCAGAGCCTGCTGCGGGACTTCAGCTCCATCAAGGAGGAGGAATACAATGAGGAGCTGGTGACCGAGGGTTTGCAGCTCATGTTTGACATCCTCAAGACCAGCAAGGTGAGTGTGACCAAGACATGGGCACCCTAGCAGCGGGGCTTGTCCAGCCTGGCTGCGAGGGCAGAGGCCGAAGCTCTATCTGGGCTGTAGTCTGGCCAAGCCAGTTCCAGCAGAACAAGACAGCGGCTGCTGTAATCCTAGCCTAAACCTTGAAATAAACTGACATATCTGCAGCAATAGAGGGGCAGTGGTGGTTCATGGGCCCTCTCCGCCTCCCACAGAATGACTCAGTCATCCAGCAGCTGGCCACCATCTTCACACACTGCTACGGCAGCAGCCCCATCCCCAGCATCCCAGAGATCCGGAAGACCCTGCCAGCCAGGCTAGGTGAGGCCTGTCTCCTCTTCCTTTTCTGCCCTTTGTGCCCCATCCCCTCCCTCAGCACACTTAGGAGCCCTAGATGTGGGCACCTCCGCCAGTTTCCCGTCTTACCCTTTTCACAGACCCTCACTTTCTGAACAACAAGGAGATGTCAGATGTGACCTTCCTGGTAGAAGGAAAGCTGTTTTATGCACACAAAGTCCTGCTGGTGACAGCTTCCAACAGGTACGAGCCACGGGTAACAGCGGCAGCTAGTCAGATTGGAGGTGCTAGAGCAGAGCAGCCAGAAGCAGTAGCACTTGCAGGCCCTTCCTGTCACCAGAGTCCCCTCTACCCCTGGTGTGTGTGTGTATGGGGGGGGGGGGGGGGGCGGGGTGCTGAGACAGACTGCATAGCAGGCACAGTAGGAGCAGGGTCCAGAGTGTAACAGGAGAGCTCAGAGGAAGGGCTGTCCGTCCTGCTGAATTATTGCTTCTGAAATGAAGAGGCAGGGCTCCACCAGAGTCATCAGGCCAGCCATCATCCCAGGATGATATAAAATGTCACTTGCCTCAAGTTATTTTGGGAACACAGCAGTCATTTTTTACAGTGCTCCGTCTTCCAATTGCTGGTCAGGCGACAGACGGTGCCTTCCGCCACGATGATGGAGTGAGAAGTCATGTTCAAGCCTCTCCTTGGTTCATCTTTTTTGCCCCAGGTTCAAGACACTAATGACCAATAGATCAGAACAAGATGGGGACAGCAGCAAGACCATCGAGATCAGCGACATGAAGTACCACATTTTTCAGGTATGTAGCTCAGTGCTATGCTCTTCTGGGACGGGGTGCCTTCCCCCAAGCCTACCCTTGTCCCTCTGGGGTTAGGTACAGCTATGAGTTGGCCTTGCTCTTCCACTGTCCCTCATGCCCTCTGATTTTCGTGGTCAGATGAGAATGTTCAGGTCCTCCTGTGTACAGAGAGCCATCCCAGTGTGGGGCTGTGGCTTCAGAGCCTGTCATGGGTCCTGAACTTGAAGCTCCAGACCATCTTCAGATGGGCATATGCCTGAAGTGTGGGCCCTTGTATCAGCGTGAGCTCCCGGCAATGAGCCTCCTTGAGGGCTTGCTGGAAACAGGCCCTGGCCCACCCCGGCCTCCTGCCCCAGACCCTACACCTTCATAAGCTGCCCAGGTGGGTCACTCACATAGTGCAGCTGGGGAAAGGCTGGTATGAGAGACGCTCCATTCCCCAAGCATCAAACCCTGGCCAGACAGGAAAAACTGAGGAGCCTCTCCGGCTGAACTCCTCCAGAGGCCAAGAGGGTTTCATCTAAGGAAAGAAATAACAGAAAGCATAGCATGGCATGGATGTACAGGGAGCCACCAACAGAATGGCTGATTTCCTTTCCCATGCTCCCTTGAGTCACATGTTTACTATAGAGAGGTAACAGGATCTCCAGTCTCAGCAAGACAAGAAATGAAACAGAGGGGTATGCATGGGGTCTGGTGGTACAGGAAAAGGGTGTTTCCCCCAAAAGTGAGGAGATGAGGGGGCACATCTTCCCGTCTCAAAGACCAGTGAGAAGGAGCTCCAGGTAGAGGGAACAGCAAATGCAGAGGCCATGGGTTATCAATTCGGAACCACCAGGAATAAGCCATGGCCTGAAGGACTTGGACCCAAAAACTGGACTGGGGAAGCTTCAAAGGCTTTGGGGAGGATGGGCTCTCATCACAGCCCTAGGGGACATAGGCATATTGTTATCCCCTGTTTGGCTGATGAATCAGAAGCACAGAGAAGTTGAGTATTGGCTTAGGTTACACAGTTGGGAAGTGATAGAGCCAAGATTCAAACTCCAGACCTGTGCAGCATTTACATTTAGAAAGGACCAGAGGGCACGACTCTACCTGGAGCCCCAGCAGGAGATAGAGGAAAGTGGACCAGGGTGAATGGATGGGACGCAGTAACTGACCAGGGGAGAATGGGGGTGGGGGAAGCAGGGAAGAGACCCTAGGTTCTGGCCTGAGTGTGGAGGCGTCTCCCCTTCCCTCTTTCTCATCCCTTGTCAAACTCACTGGGGCAGCTTCACATACTTGTTTGGTCCAGAAACCCAAAGTTCAGGTGAGGTGGAGAACACAGTGGAGTCATAACAGAGGCGGATCTGGAGGAGAGTGGGGACAGAGTGACACCGCTGGGACATGTGGAGCTGGCTGCCCAGCAAAGCTACTTTGCTTACCTGCTGGGCCAAGGGAGGGCAGAGCAGATCAGGCTTAGTCGAGAGGTTAAATAGGAACAGGACCAATATTTGTGGCACACATGGCTTTGAAAGTACTGCCTCCTCCCCAGGCCTCTGAGGCTGATGGTGGACTTATCCCTTGGGGGGTCTATGTATACAGACTCTGCAGTTAGGAGAGGCCCCCCCAAACATCCACTCCTGATTTCCAGGCTCCCCTGGAGGGATCAGCCTACAGCCACAAGCCAGGATCAGGGTTTCCTAACAGAGCCACCCCCAGATACCTCAGTAGCTCTCATAGAACTGAGAAGGAAGGAAAGAGCTCATCACCTTTGTTTTCTAATGGAGGAAACAGAAACCTGAGGAGATCAAATCTCATATAAAGATAATGAGAATCACATATTACAGATTAAAATATCGTAGTCAGATTTTTTAAAACACTAAATTAACTGGATGTGCTGGTATATGCCTGTAATCTGAGCAATTCAGGAGGCTGAGGCCAGAGGATCACAAGTTGAAGGTCAGCCTCACCAACTAAATATTAAAAGCGCTGGGGATGTAGCTCAGTGGTAAAGCATTCCTGGTTCAATCCTAGTACCTACCTGCCAACCAAAAAAAAAAGTTTAAATTAATTTTAATATGTAATTACTGAGATGTTTTATACCAAGATTTCAAAATCCAGTGTGTATTTACACAGCGTAACTTAATCCAGACGAGTCACAGCTCAAGTGCTTGGAAGCCACATCTGGCCAGGGCTAGCATATTGGATGGTAGGTCTAGAGACTTAACAAGCATGGTAAACCTAGGCCTTTGAAGAACAGCCCCAAAGGTCCCAATCCTGCCATTCTGACATGGCTTCTGAGGTCCTGTCTCTGCACTACAGTCTCCTGGTGGCCCACTCACAGCAGAAGGAAAGCCTGCCATCCCTCTACAGCTGGTCCTGCCTGTGGCATTTCCTCTGGCAGCCCTTAGGGCAGGTGACCCCATCTGTTGGGGGCTGCCAGGCAATGCAAAATTAGCCTCCCTCCACAAGGCTCCAAGGGAGCAGTTCTGACCTGGCTTCTGGGGACCATATGCATCGGGAAGACCCCAGGGAGGTCCACGCACTACTGCTGGCAGGGGCTTACAGAAATCAGCTCCTAAAAGCCAGCACGAGGTGGCCTTCCAGGCTGTGGCAGGGGACCACAAGCTGGCTGCCTAGATCCCCAACCTCTTGCCAAGAGGCTGCTCTGAGGCCATCCCTTAGCAAAGAATCCTGGAAGATTTGACCCACCTACCCTGTTCCAACCCTGGGCATCTAGCATCTGTGCCTTGTCCTGCAGGCACTGCCACTCAGCACAGAAGGGCTAAGACATGCACCATCCCAAGGGACAGACAGTGGAAGTGCAATTATAATATGACTATGCAGCTTCCCTCCAGGGCTGCACAAGGCCCACGAGGCCCACTTTCCTGGGGACAGGCTGATGTCTCCCAGTACCTGGCCCCTGCAGGCTGCTCCTCTTCCCACCGCTGGGCTGTCTCCCAGACCCTCTGGTGCTTCTCTGGCCTGAAGGCCAGTCCGTTAGAGCCCAATTGCGCCGGCTGGAGGGCTGGAGCCTGTTTACCTAGTCGCTTGCCAGGGCCCTGCTGGGGCTGTTTCTTCAGCCAACCCGAGAGAATTGTTTTTCTTTTTCCAGCTGGGAACCTCACCAGGCTCCAGTGTGATGGCAGACCCCCCACCAAATTCCTGAGAGCCCCAGGCAGAGATGTGAGCCCCAGATGAGGACCTAGGCTCTACACTTTGTTTTTAGGGGACAGACCTGCCTGAGTGTTCACATATGGCCTTCTGAGGGTGGCAAGTTAGACAGTTGTCCCCTCGGAGACTCGCCTCCTTCCTGGCTCCACGTGTAGAATTTAAACAACACAAGCCAAGAGCAGTGTGGAGACATGAGTGGCTGACTCAAGCCAAGCCCTCTTCCCTCCAGGGCTGTCATGAGGCTAAAAGGGAAGCCCCACCCACCCCAGGGACAGGAGCCCATCATCCAAGGAAGGTGTCAGGAGATGGTCTTGGAGATGGCTGCAAGAGGTGGCATTTCAGGGAAAACACAGCATTTGAGAATCCCACTCTAAGCAAAAAGACAAAGTTAGGGGACTGCAGCAAGGCAAGATGGGAAGGCCCAGGGGAGCACCCTGGGGGCTGGGTATGGACCTGCACGCTGTGTCTGACTGGTTCTCACCAAGGGCTTCTTCCATGGCAGATGATGATGCAGTACCTGTACTACGGAGGGACAGAGTCCATGGAAATCCCCACTGCTGACATCTTGGAGGTGAGCGTCCCTCATCTTCTCTGCATGTGTGCTCTCCAGCTCTAGGCGCCTGTAGGCCTCAGCCCCACTCTCAAAAACAACATTTGGAGGGGTAAAAGGGGAGGAAGGTGACTTCTGTGAGGACCTCATGCTTCCTTGTTGGATCCTTCCTTTCATCTGCCAAGAACAGTTCTGAAATAAGTTTGGAGACTGGGAATTGTGTACAGCACTGAGCCCACAGGTTAAAAAAAGGACAGATGGTTCCTGGGCCTCTCACTCACCTGGCCACTGCTGGCCTGGGTGCTTGGTTCAGCAGCTCATGTAGATGAAGCACATGACTCAGACCTGACATTGCTTGTCACCCATTCTGTGCCTCCCCCATTGTCCCTGTTAATACCGAGATGGCCTAGAGCAAAAACAAATCCAGGCCATCACCTCTGCCCCGCAACTGAACAACAACGAGGCTGGGCCTAAGGCTTGGAGGAAGCAGGGCACACTCTCTGATGCCCAGGCCACAAGCCTGGTCACAAGTACTCAAGTCTGCTTTGCCTCCCTACCAGCTGCTGTCTGCTGCCAGCCTGTTCCAGCTGGACGCCCTGCAGAGGCACTGCGAGATCCTGTGCTCACAGACCCTCAGTGTGGAGAGCGCTGTGAACACCTACAAATATGCCAAGGTGAGCACTAGGGACACTGAAGCCACCTCCCAGTCACACACTACTCCACTGGCTCTGCTCAGTGGCCACACCATGGGAAGGGCAGTGGAGGGTGCTGAGGTGTTAGCAGCAACCCCCTCTGTGATCACTGCCACCCACACATGGTCATATTCCAGCTTGGCCCCACGCCATGGAGCTCTGTGGACCAGAGCGGTAACCGAGTCTGTGTCAAATCAACTCCTCAAGTTCCCTTGGCTTCCTCCCACCACCCTGTCTTCCACATTCCAGCAAATAGTACTGTAATCTGCTTGACTCAAAACCCATTAGTTTTGATTTTTTTTTTAAAAAAAAACCTCCCACATCTTGGTCACCTACTTCTGCTAGACATCAGCAGTCTGTCCGTTCCATCTCCTGTCCCCACTCTGCAACCTCATCTCTGATAACTGCCTTGGCCTCATCCCCCTACTCCCTTGCCTCTCTTCTGCCATCCAAAAGGTTCTTTTGAAAGTCCAAATATCACCCCCTAATTGAGGCCCTCAGAGGTTTCCCACTGCTTGCAAACTAAAGAGCCAACCCTCAACGTGCTCCCCAGGAACCACAGCACAACCCCTGCCTTGACACACTAGCCTGCCTTCTCAGCTTGCCCAGGTCTCCTGTGAAAACCATTCCCTCTTCCCAAGTCCAGCCCTTTGCGTCAGATGTCCCCAGACCTCCCACAAGCCACCCTATCACTCTACATCACCAGCTTTTATCTCCTTGGCAGCCTTGGGCACTGTCTGCAATCACCTTATCTGGCTGATTCCTTGGCTGTTGTCTCCCCCATCCCAGAACATTAGCTGCAGAGAGCCTTGTAGAGACGTGACCTCAGCACCTAATGCCCAGAGCCAGCTGACGTGTGTTCAGTTAAGTTATGAGCATCCACCAAGTGGGCACTCCTGTGCTAAGCCTTGTGCTGGACGCTAGACAGTCCCTTCTCTTAGCAAGGGGGATGACTGCTGTTCAATAAGATGTCACTCATGTGACATAGGCAAAGAAAGACTTCAATAATACTCTTGATGGCACAGCTAGGACTTGAACCAATGGGACCTGCTCCCAGGTGCTTATGGAAGGGACTCAGATATGGGGGAGGTGGCCTCAAGATGCAGATGGGGAACACTTCCCCTGGGGCCAGGGCAAAGTTTAAGCTGGGCTTTGGCCCTGGGTGGGTGACATCTGGGGTTGAGGTTGGGGGGGGGGGCAGTTGCAGGTAGTCTGTGCAAGTGTACCTCACCCCTCTTCTCCCTGCCCACAGATCCACAATGCCCCAGAACTGGCCCTGTTCTGCGAGGGCTTCTTCCTCAAGCACATGAAAGCCCTGCTGGAGCAGGACGCCTTCCGGCAGCTCATCTACGGCCGCAGCAGCAAAGTGCAGGGCCTGGACCCGCTGCAGGACCTGCAGAGCACCCTGGCCGAGCGTGTGCACTCTGTCTACGTCACTTCCCGAGTGTGAGGCAGAAGCGGGAACAGCTGGCCCACACCATGGGGGTACATAAAGGTGCCAGGAACAGAACCACCAGGGCCCTGAAGAGGAGACATAGGCGCTCATGGGGCTGTTCCCTTCCTTCCCCCAGACACCCACCCTGGTGTTGATAGATCCTGGGTAGGCAGATGGCCCTGAGCCAACCCATCATGCTAGGCAGCCTCAACCCTGAGCTAATGGATTCAACAGCCAGTGACTGGCAAAGGGGCGTATGGCACTTCTCTGTACATTTTTACCTTAAGGACTTCCCAGCACCCCCACCGCATGCCCTTTCCCCTCAGATGGTCAGACCTGCTCCTGAACTTATCCCTGCTCCAAGCTGTACCTGCCCCTGGGCCTCACTGAGCTCTGACCATCGAAGCTGGGGCTCTTGGGACGGTGGGCATACTAATGAATGTACAGAATGTAACCTCTGAGCCCAGACCATTCGGTGCAAAAGCTGGTATTTTCCTAAGTGTCCAGAGGAAAGGCCGCCCAAATTCCCGCACCTGTCCTTCAGGCTGTGCCTTTGAAAGGCTTGGCAGGGGCCTGCTTTGAGTCTTCCATTTTCTCTGGAGCCTGGGCCGACAGAGACCCTCTTTTTAGGACTGCTAACTTGCAATTCCAGCTGATGGCTTCTGAGGCCAGGGTGCTGGCAGAGCTCAGTGGCCTTAGCTATGGCTGCTGTTGTTAGGGTCCAAAGTAAAGGGGGGATTCTGGAACCTCAGGCCTAGACCTAGGCTACCTGTTGGCTCAGGCGGCAGCACCTACTCGTCCTCCCTGGCCGAGTCTCTCAAATGAAAGGTTTCTTTAACTCAGGACTAGAGAGAGGGCCCACTTCTCATTGTGGCTCTTGGGCAAAAAGGACAGGGCAGTGGTGGAAGGGCTGGGAGAAGAGGCCCTTCAGCAGGGTACCCCCACAACTTCCCAGTCTTTGGGCTCTCCTGGGGTAGAGAGAGACCAAAAACTGGCCTGTTTATTATGGACCAGACATTGGGGCAACGTCAAAGACAGCTTGCTCTAGGTGGAGCCTGGCTGCACCTTAGAAACTATTTATTCATCAAAAGCCCCAGGCATTTTCAGGAGATGTCACTTGCTCAGCCTGAAAAGCCCCTGGGGCTTGCAATCCTAGAAAATATTTTCAACTAGCTGCTTGAGCTGGATGTACAAAGGAATAGGTGTTATTTTATTGCTGTAATATTGTATGATACAGTAACTGTATATTAATGTCACTTATTGTAAATGTACCATGGTTTTATTAACAATAAACTCATTAACAGTAACTTTGGCCTCAGTGCTCCTGGTAGAGGGTTGCTCTGTCAGGGGTTGGGAGGGGCCAGAAGGACCAATTCAAAAACCCAGAACTGAGTTCCCGGTCTCTCCCGGGAACTCAGTTCTGGGTTTTTGAACGGGTTAGGGTGTGTGTGTGGGGGGGATCCCCTTCCAAAGCAGTGCTGTGGCCACACTCACCTCAGGAACCTCTGTCTTGATCTGTCCCTCACTAGGGCTTGGTTATTCTCACCTGTAAAATGAGGTAGATGATGATTTATTAAGCACAGATGTGGCATCAGACTGGACAGGAGCCAGACTGAGGAATGGGAGAGGTATGGGGGCTTTCCTGACCTCCGGATCCAGGCCCTTCCACGGAAGGGATGAAGAAGCTCTGTGGGTATCCGCAAACTGGGCCCACACAGTACCTCCATGCAGGCCTGGCCTGATGAGAGGTACCTGCCCCTGGGGTGGGGGCTGCTGCCTGTACACTCTGCTCAGTGGACTGTCCAAGTACAGAGACCCCGGCAGAGACAGTAGAGGAGTATGGTAAGCCAGTGACTCAGGACCAAAGTTTTCCTAGGCCCTGTTGTAGTTTTAGGTGCAAATTCCAGGCAGAAATTTTTTTAAATGTTCCTAGTCTAGAAGAATAACTCTTCCGGTCATTGGGAACCTGACCCAGAGTGGCTGTGGTTTAGTAACACACCGGGATTCAGAGTGGGGAACGACGACCTTCAGCAGTCAGTCCCAGTCCAGGGAAAGGCCTGTTTCCTGGCTTTGCTGGGGTGGGGGCCAAGTAGGGTGGCTTGAGGCCCAGCTTGGGCACTGGACCCAGCAGGGTGAGGGAGCTCTGCACCATGTAGAACACAGCGCCATCTGGGGGCCACAGGGAGGAAGCACACTCAGCACCACCTTGTACAAAAGCCCTGAAGGTGGTGGAGAGGGTGTCCCTCCCCAAGACTGGTGATCTAGAGGGGCTGCCCTTCAGGAGTCTATGTCCAACCCTCCCACCCCAAGCAGGGCCACTTCCAGCCTCAAAGGCAAGGAAGGTCTAGTTATGCTCTGGTTCCAGGTGGATCAGTGGTTCTCTTTTGGGAGAAGAGGGGTAGGGAGGCTAAAAAGCCCCTCTGAGCCTATGTATAGCAGAAATACAAAGGTTTAAAACAACAACAAAAAGACTTTCTTCTCAGGGGCTGGGAAGTACCTGCTCACTTACCCCAGCAGCTGGATTCCCTATAATCCAGGGCCACTGATCAGGATCATGGTGGGGCATTTCTCAGCTGCCAGCTTCAGGCTACTAGCAGCCAGACAGGAGCCCCAGGGTGCCCAGCTGAAAGCATGAGTTCAGAACACAGAGTTCACTCTAGTGCATGGCACTGAGCGGGCAGCATTTGCACAGCAGGTGCCTGGGCCTTCACCCCCTAAGGAGGTCCCTCTCCAGACACCAGGGGTGCCAGAGTCGACCCTGGGCCACCTTCCTTCCAGGTGGTGGCCTCTGCATCCCCCGCCCAATACTTCACTTTCCTTTCTGCACTCTGCCTGTTACCCTTCCCCACCAGACGTTCCCCATGCCAGAGGCAGGGTGGTCATAGCTTTCTCCAGAGCCAACCAAAAACACTACCAGGAAGCCCAGGCCTTTGAAGCCCTTTGCAGAAACTGCTCGTTTTAACCAGTTGTTTACAGAATCAAGAGCTCCATCACCCCTCCCCAGCCTGAGCCCCAGGGCCTTCCTTGGAGCCACCCTTCTCCAGGCCCCCAGGCTGCCTACCGTTTGTAAGGGCCTTAGATAACGAGCCTACATTTTTCCAAGGTGACGGTCACTTATTTCTGTCCCTCCCCCACCTCCCAGCCTCAGCAATCCCTTTGTGTCTCCTGGTCACTCCTGAGTCCCCTGGGACTGGCAGGACCAGATGAGCTGTGGAAGCCAGGAAGCCGGCTAGCACAAGCCCCTCCTGGCTTGGGGGTGGGGGAGGCTATTCAGGAATCCTTTGTTCAGGCTTCTCAGCCTCTTCCTTGTCCTCGTGACAGCATTCAGAGATGGCCTATCTGAATTCATTTTACAAGTGACATCTCCTGCGCAACAGTAGAGCTTTACAGATGACACTGTCTGGGGGCCAGATGGTGAGGTCTGGGGGAGGCTTGTCCTTTCAGGTTTGAAGGAGAACTCAAGAGACTGCAGAACACAGAGACCCATTTAGGAACACTCGCTTTGCAAATAAAAGAGCCAGAACTCCACACAGCTGGTGGGACATTGACTGCCTTTTTGGTTGCAGAGGATGAAGATATTTCAGAAGTTAGGCACCTTATCTCAAGACATGGAGCTATCACCCTGAACCAAAGGTCCAGGTACAGGCATGCTCTGCTGTCCATATGAGACTTTTTTAGCTCAGGACTGCTTAGAAAATAGCAGGCATTTGTCTTAGAGCTGGCACATGGCTGAGCAGCTCCCCTAGTTAGATCTGGGTATTGGCACTCGCCGTGCCAGTTATACAGTGCTAAGCTCTTCCCCATCTACTCCCTCGACTGGTCCCCTCAGCTGGGAGGTGGTTTCTAGCATACCACTCACACGTGACACATGAACCTGGAATGCACACAGAGTGAGGTCATATGTCCACTTTCTGTTGCTGATACTAAATACCTGAAACTGGGTAGCTTATAAAGAAAGTAAGTTTCTCTTACAGTTCTGAAGGCTGAGAAGTCCAGGTTGAGGGGCCACATCTGATGAGGGCCTGCTTGCTGTGGAGACCCTAGGGAGCCTGAGGAAGCACAGGGCCTCGCACAGCGAGTGGGCTCATCTGTGGGACAGGATGACTTTAATAACAGTCCCTTCACAGAACAGAGCCTTCCTGACTCAATCTTCTCTTACAATGGCACCTCTTCATCTCTCACAATGGAGATTAAAATTTCAATGCAAATTTGGTGTGAACATTTGAACCATAAGTGCCCAAGGTCTCCGTGAGGGTCAGGGCAGCATTTATGGGCACCTGGCTCAGAGCCTCTCACCTTGTACCCAACAGCAGAGCCAGCTGGACAGGCTGCAGGGCTGGAGAGTCTCAACAAGGGCCTCCTTACCTGGCAGATGATGTGCTCAGTAATTTAAACCATCCTCTGGCCACCCAGCGCTCACTCCGCTTTGGGGCCACACTTTGCTAAGGCAGGCAGGCTCAGGCACCCACCTGAAGAAACAGATGAAGTTACCTTCCCGTGTCCTTTAAGCAGACCTTCCTGAAGTCCCAACACAAGGTCTGCAGCAGGAAACAGCAGATCCAGGAAACAAAGGCCCCCTCACCCAGGGCCCCATTGTCCCAGACAGGAGTCACAGCAGTCCTAAGAAAAGGCATGGAAGCTTGCACTTCCCCCACTGGGAAGAGTCCCAGGAGTCGTGAATTTAATTAATACCCTCGCATCCAGCCACCACCCTTCCATTAGACTTCTACCAGCCCAGGTTACATCCGGAGTGGAGCAAGGTAAGTTGGACTTGGCCTAAACAAGCCTCCATCACTCGGGTTACAGTGTAAACCAGACACACACCAGTGTATTTGTGAAGCCACCAGATAATTTGTCTCCAAACAGGATGGACCAAAAAAACCTAACAGGAGCTAGGAAGGAAAGGAGGCCCAGCTAGCCGACTCCTGGCCCCACACCACCATTCTCAGTACCTGCCGCTTCTCCCACAGGCTCCTGGGCTGGGAGCTCGAGCACGCTGCCCATCCTTAGCCTTGACACCAAACCCTCCAAATTCTACCCAGCAGCCCAGATCCACAGGGGTAACAAACAGGGTAAGAAGCAAATTCAGAGACATGAATTTCAGAAGCATCCACAGGCAAATAGTCTTGCTAGGATGTTATTTATTAAAAATAGATTCTCTATCCCTCCCCTCAACCCTGCTAGCAAAAGGGCCTTGCCCAACATTTTTTCCCAAATGATGATATAACAGGTCTTGAGGACTCAGATGTCACATACGACTTAAATTAAAGGCTCGAGCTCTTCTGAGACTCTGAGGGCAACAAGCCTAAGCCAGGAGTGGAACAGGATATGGCATCCACAAACCCTGGTGCACACAACAGCGGCCACTGGGTGCACTAGAGTCTCAGGGCACTGGGACAGTCCAAGATGAGACCCAGCAGCCACTGAGCATCCTCCTGAACATCACCAGGAAGTTGAATACTTCAGGGCCTGGGAAGGGACAGTCAGCATGGCTTTCCCACATGTGGGAACCGGGCCGAGAAGCTGGCCACAGTGAAATCCAAACCTATGGGAAAGGAGGGCCAGGATGGAGGCCGAGAGAGACACACTCCTGGTGGTGCAGAGGCGGCCCAGCCACCACGCTGGAAGCAGAAGCGTGTGGGAGTCACTTGGTCTTCAGTCAGTAGGGCCCACAGAGGGGCACAGTCAGGCCTACAGACTTCATCACAGCCCACCTGTGCGTTTGTTGGGACCCCAATTGTTTCTAATCGTCCAGGCTGCCACCCAGAGATGGCTTAGGAAGTCAGGTACCTCCTCACAGGCGGCCATTGAGACCCAAGTTTTTCTTCACTATTTCTTCCGCTTCAGTTTCATATCTTTTTTGTTCTTTAGATCTCTGTTTTTCTTCAACTTCTTGTTCTGTTTAGGTTCTTGTTTGGTTTCCAACTTCCTTTTCTTGTCACTGAAGGAAAAAACACACCAGAAATAGAAAGAAACAATGAAACAGCACAGACCTGAAACACCTCTATCTGCTTTGTCTGAAAAATGGTCTCTGCCGTCTGCAACTTGACGCAACAACACCCCATCAGACAGAATGTTCTCTGCTAACCCATGGGAAGGGAGGACAGGTGTCACGCTGGGGGTCCAAGATATGCCACACAGACCTCAGCACCTACCCCAACTGAGCTTTGAGTCTGTGGAGGACCCAATCTATATCTTAAAACCAGAACTCTAGGTTCTCTTCAGGGTGCTGCACCTCCTCCCCTCCAAGACCTCACCTTAAGAAACATCTAAGGTGCAAGGGAGATCCCCTCCTACCATCCAGGTTACCATGGAAACCAGACAAATCATCCCCATGATTCCAAAGATAGTTCTTAACACAAAGCACAAGACTCAGGCTGGGGATGTGGCTCAAGTGGTAGCGTGCTCGCCTGGCACGCATGCGGCCTGGGTTCGATCCTCAGCACCACATACAAACAAAGATGTTGTGTCCGCCGAAAACTAAAAAATAAATATTAAAAAATTCTCTCAAAAAAAAAAAAGCAAAGCACAAGACTCCAAGGAAAGCCCACCATCATTTCTGATGTGCTGCTGTTACTTAATTTTTCCTAAGTAGAAGGAAACCCAAAGGGGAAACCACTGGGCTCCACCTTGCAGCTGGCCCCTGGGTGCCTGCTGATGGCCGCCTCTCCAGGGAGGAAGCCTCAGAGGTAAATTGTCCTCTCCTGCATTTTGCTCTGGGAATAGATGAGAACAAGAAGCAGTTCAGCCCAGACACCATTAACATTACATGAAGTCCACAGGCCTCCTTTCAAAATGCTTCTAACTCTTTTTTTTTCCTTTTTCTTTTTACAGTGCTGGGAACTGAACCCAGGGCCTCATGCACGATAGCAAGTGCTCTATCACCAAGCTATACCCCAGCCCCAAAATATAAACTCTTTAAGGAAACCCCATCAGTAACCACAGCAATGCCAAGAATTCACCCTTGCTGGGCACTGTAGCGCACGCACCATGTAATCCCAGTGGTTTGGGAGGCTAAGACAGGAGAATCATAAGTTCAAGGCCAGTCTCAGCAATTTAGTGAGGTCCTAAGCAACTAAGAAAGGCCCTGTCTCAAAAAAAATAGAGAGTCCAGGAATGTAGCTTAACAGTGAAGTATCCCCTGGGTTAAATCTTTAGTGACATTAAAAAAAAAAAAAAAAAAAGAATTCACCCTCCCCACTGACCCCAAACCAGCAGTTCCAGTCTCATCTGGCAAGACCCTGAGCAGAGGGGGCCTCATGCTATTCCTAAGGGAAACTTAGAAGATTCCAGGTCAAGCATCCATGCTGTCGATGGCAAACACAGCACTTGGCAGATGAAGCCTGGAGTGAAGGTTTTCAAGAGCAGCTGAGGGACCACTGGGAAAGTCTAGAGCTCAGAACTATTTTCATGATAACATCATTTGCTTTTTGGTTTCATTCTCTCACAAATGTTCAGTTTTCCAGAGAGCACTAAAAACAGCACAACAGAGTAAATGTGCCGAACAGGAGGAACAAGCATCGCTATCAGAGTCATGTTGGGCTCAGATTTGTTTCACAGATTTTGGTGAAAGAAAAAAAATATACACTTTTCAAAACAAGAAACCAAATGAGGGTCGAGAGTGCAGCTCAGTGGTAGAACACTTGCATAGCATATGCCAGGTCCTGGGTTCAATCCCAGCACATAATAAAACAAAAACTCACAATGAGTCCATTGTTAATTTCAAATTGCTAGATATTTTTAAAGTTTCTCAGTTTTTAACTCTTAGTATGGGAAGCAACAGCTAGTATACCCACATGGGCAAAGGTTCTCATTCTTTTTAAAGACAGAAAGGAATTCTAAGACCCAAATTTTGAGAACTGCTAGTTTTGAGGAAGGATGGGGTGGCAGCTCAAACTTAGTTTTGGCAATGGACACACCTGGTCCCAAATCTGGCTCTGTACCTCACTAGCTGGGTGCTTCTTGGGAAGTCACCTACACAGAGACTTCATTTTTCATCATTAAAGTAATGAAGATAATAAAACAACCCTCATGCTGCTGTTCTGTGGCAGACGGTGGCACTGAAGCCTAGTCAGCCTCAGCCAGTGGCAGTGCGACGCCCCCAGCCATGCTGGTGTACCCAAGGAGGGAGGAGACCCAGGCCGAGACAGCCCGGCCTGGTTTGTACAAAGGGGGCCCTGGCACACTCAGCAGAAAGACAAGCCATGGCTTCTGTCTCAAAGCATCTACACCAGGCTCCTGTCATTGTGTGGGACTGTAAGTCAGGAGCTGCCACATAGGAAACGAGCGCCCCCTAGCCCTGAGTGATGAGAATGTGGAGATGTGGCAAAAGCCAGGCACAGGCTCTGTGTGTGTGTGTGTGTGAGTGAGAGAGAGAGAGAGCGAGCGAGCGTGCGCGCGCAAGCTATAGGCACTGAGCACAGAGTAGACTGAACCGATGTTGCCCCTCTGCCTGGGCAGGCCTCGCTCTGGTCTTTTCGCTTGCTCTGCCATTATCCCCACGCAGCTCTCGAGATGGGCATGGCCTATTTAGATGTCAGCCAACCTGCTGACAGCAGAAATCAGGAACCTACATTCAACCCCCTGAAACCTGACTCCTTGCCTCATTTGAATGGCTTCTCCAATAGAAGGGTTCAGCACGTGCTCCTCGCTCTTTTTCTACAGACCCCTAAGGTCAGAGGAGCCGTCACAGGACCCAAAGAAAAAGGTATTTCTCCATCTCTGCACGATTACTTTGTGCCGCCCAGTTCACCTGGAGGAACCCTGAGTGTTTAGTCGTGGAACGCGACACTTCTACCCTCACCTCTTCAGGCTGACGATCGAGGCATTCTGCCCAGCTTTGTTCAAAACTTCATTCCACTCTTCATCATCCCCACGGATTATGTACCTACAAAAAGAGGGGAAATGTCAAAACCTGACAGAGAGGAGAGGACTCTTAAAAGAAAACAGATCAGTGACAACACTCTCAGCTCCTGCCGTGAAAGCCAGGATGAACCATGTTAAGGTCTGAAGAACAGAGGGAAAAGGACAGGCACGCGGCTGGGCTGAGTCGTGCAGCTTCACTCCACAGGACAGAAGTATCATAACAACAGAGCTGGCAAGGCCTGCCATCAGGCGCCAGTGAGAGGACAGTCCCACATGGAAGGCAGCCTGCTGGCTTCTCACGAGACTCTCATCAACTGCCCAGAACAGCCACTGGCCCCTGCAATCCCGTTCCTCGTTCCCACCTGCAGGCATCTGCCCAGAGCTCCGCCTTCCGCCCTGACCCACCTCTTTTGGATCCAATAGTCCTGGAACATCAAGAGTGTTAATCCGGCAAAGGGGAGGGCAGAAACTGCACTCAATACACTGACCTGGGAATCCTGGCCACCCCAACTCACACCAACCACATCACTCATGACCAGGTCACAGACAACACAGCACAAAGGGTCACAGGTCATTAATTCTAGAGGTATCAGTCCTGACATACAGGGACTGTCAAATCCATTGACCTTCAGGTGTAGAGGGAAAGAGGACACTGCAGATGAAGCTCAAAAGAGAACAAGATGCCCAGCACAGAAGGCTATCGCGCAGGGAATTTCGATTTGGGGAAACAGAATACTTTCTTCAAACAAATTCACACGAAGAGTCAAATGCACAGATGTGACCCCTAAAAAGTAGGTGCTCATCTGCTTACCATCCCCTCTTCCGAGAGGGGCCTCTGAGGCATGACACAGAACTCCAGGGACCTAGTGAGTGCAACTTGAAGGGATCTGGGAAAACCAATTCCTCTGAAACTTCAGTCTCAATTCTTCAGGGTTCTCTAGCTGTTAGGCTCCTGAAACTGGTTCCCTGGACCAGCTTCCAGGGCACCAAGGTTGTGGCTGAGGAGAGACCTGCAGAAGGATGCAGGCCCTAAAGCTGACCCTTCCCTTAAACAAGAGGGGCCTTACTGAGAGAGGTCCATGTTCTTCAGCTTCCCCACTTCTTTCTTGTGTTTCTCCTGGAATTCCTTTGCTGCTTCATCCTGTGGTCAAGGACCCAGAGTCAAGGGATGAACAATACACAGGAGCAGAGAGTACCCCAAAGGACAGAACAGTTACACCAGTAGACGCCGAGTTCCTATCCTTCCACACACTCGGCAGGAGGTACCACTAGGCCCATGTGCAACAAAGACGCAGGCTCAGACCTGCAGAGTGTTACTTGGCTTAGACAGCACAGGGACTCGACGAGGGGATGGGGAAGATATCCCACAATCACAGGCCACACTGACGAGAACAAACTCTGGACTCTGAAGCCCTGAGCAGGGACATACCAAGTCATCACTCAGGGTCTTCATCGTGGGCTCCATGACCACATCCTTCACTGCCACCATCTGCTCTTCAATGGCCTTTTCTTGCACCTCATTAAACAGCTACAAAAGACAATGTGGAGAAGGTGACAAAGCAACAGGAACTCAGTCACTCATTACCCAGGCATTTAGTGTCTTAAAGGTACATCTCCAAGATGCAGAGCTGTGCTCTAGAGTTCAGGAGCACTCAGAGCATACAAACACAATGGGGAGACACGCAAAATGGACCCCAGGAGAGAACCCAGAACTTTAAGAGATTCAGCCAATGTCCCAAACGTCTACGTGTGTGTGTGTGTGTGTGTGTGTGTGTGCGCGCGCGTTTGTGTAGATTTGCAGCAAATACTACCACCCGTTAACAGTCATTCAGACACAGGGCAGGGAGTGGATTTGTCATATTATTGTAAAGACCAAACTCTTCTCAGGCCGAGATTACCTTTACCACTTTGCGGATGATCCGGTTGAAAAGTCCCATTAATTGGCCCGAAGGCAGCTCAATCTCCTTTTCCAGCTGGTCCACAGACTTATGCTGTAGGCCAATCCCCAAGAGAAGAGCCTAGAAGATAAAAATACAGCTGGAGTTGCCTCCAGGACGGGCCCTGACCCATTAAAATGGCCCCGAGAACCAGCTATCCTCCTTTTAACCAAACCTATCTGGTAGAAGTCACAGCCCCACGTTGTTTATTCTGGCATCTCTTTCACCTTGTCACTGAAACCATCAAGAAACACTCCCTCCTGAAATCCCCAATCTCATTTTTATTATCTTGACAAACACCTGCTTCAGGACTGCATTACATGCCTGGGGTTTCCTGGGCTTCTGGTAAGGCAGAATTAGGCATCAAAGCAACGTGTTGGGGGGGAAGAACGTGGACTCAAGTGCTGCTGACCACTTACTAAATGTACAGCTGGGTACAGCGTTTAACCCTAGACCTGTAGGATAAGGCCGAGACCTACCTATCAGCTATGTCAATCTATGTCAAAGAGCCCAACCCAATGCCCGGCACATAGATACCTCCACAGCCCTCCCTGCTCTGCCCCCACATGAGCACCAGTAACCTACCGACTGGGCAGCAGACAAGGCCAGGTCCCCCAGTTGGTTCAGGAAATACAAGCGGGAGATGGCCGGGATCAGGTCCATGATGAGGTGATAGTCAACCATGTTCCGTGAATACATCTCTAGTCGCTTCAGGTCATAGGGGAGGAAGAGTGCCTCCAGCTCCCCTCGGCCTAGGGCTGCAGGGGTGATAAAAGTCAGATGGCCAGGACTCCAGGAGCCAAGGGATGGCACCCGCACATGCAGCACCCACCTACAAGTGCCTGGCCACCGACCCAACACAACCTGAGCTGACTGTGCACAGACTCCTCCCAAAGGAGGGGGCAGTTCCACGCCAGGCAGAGGGACAACTGGCATGTGACTTGGACAGAGTCCCCACACCAATACCCAGTCCAGGAAAGGCTTCCCGAGCCCTAAGGTCAAAGGGACACAACACCACCCTTCTCCCACCATCACTGTTCCTCAGAATCCAGCCTCACAGAAAGTATACGTGCTCTGCTCTGCCCAGTGCAGCCAAAGGGACTCATGATTTTTTTCCATTAAAATGCAACTGGCAAGGGGCAGGGGCTCAGCAGTAGTGCACTTGCCTAGCATGTGTGGAAGCACTGGGTTCAATTCTCAGCACCACATATTTAAAAAAAAAAAAAAAGTCTATCCACAATAAAAAAATCTTTAAAAATGCAATTGGCAAAAAAAGTATATAGACACGTGTTATATAAATATATAAAATTATGTATACACACATATGTATATCTATAACTGGAAACAAAACAGCTATTAACAATATATTTTTAAAATATTCACATTTTAACTATTCAAACAAAATTGATGTGCACAAAGTACTTCCACAGATTGGCCATGTACCCCTTGTACAATGTCACTACCCCTAGATTCCAGGACTTAAATCAGGCCCCAGAGCTAGCTGCTGTCTGAACTTCTGTGATAACTCTTATGTCTAGTCATATCCCAGAGGTCATGGTGAAGGGAGGTGTGGGTGGGAGACGTTAGAACCAGGCCCTCAACCCCACTCCACAACCCACACACTCCCTTCTCCACCACCATCCCACCCAACTCACCAGGTTGGGCTGGCTTCCCCGCGTGCCTGTTCTGAATGATGTTCAGAGCCAGGGAAGGAGAGAAGGTGCTGAACTGGTAGGACAACAAGGCAAGGAATCGCCTTCGGAAATCTGCGGGACCATCAGGCAGAGTTAGTGAGCTGCAGGCATCCCGGCTCCTCAACCCCCTGTGCCCTCTCCACTCCGCCTGCGTTTACCTTTCCAAAAGGCTGAGAGCCAGGCTCCCTGGTCAGCCTCGTCCTCGTCAGTCAAAGTCTTCAGCATGATGCACGAGTGTTCTCCAGTCAGGTCATTCTGGAGACAAATGTTCCTCCTTGGCACCGAGAACCCCTTATCCAAAGGGTCCACTGGTGGTGAAGGGTGAGCACATAGAGGAGGGCTCTGTGCTGCAACCCCTTCTCCTTCCCCAGCCAGCAGAGACCCTTGGTGGCAGGGCCTCGCCCTCATTCCCCACAGCACCTCAGTTCCCACACAAGCTTTCAGAGATCACCTGCACACAACTTCCTAAAGGTGTAGGTTCTGACCTCAGGACTGACAGCTTACACGCAGCCTGATCCAGTCAATGTGGTTTTGGTGCCCTACAATACAGACTCCAGGGCCACGCCCTCAATCCCAAACTGGCAGTCGGCGTGCGAGCTCAGGCTAACACAGTGATGGTGAGACCACAGTTTAAGTTTTTTTTTTTTTTTACTACATAACAAATTCCACAGCACAAAAAATACCTAGTGACTTGCCATAGAAGAGCACTCAGGGAACAAAACACCAAGTCACAAGCAGCACAAGACCAGGGCGAGGCAGGGCTGCGCTGAAGCTTACCACCCTGCACTCTCCTGCCCTCAATGGCCAAATCCACCCAGTCCCAACCAGGTGCACTGACAAGGACATACCCCATGCATGTGCTGTTCCGCACCCACACAAGTGGCTGAACACCCAGCAGTCTTCATTAGGTCCACTCTGAACCCTCAAGTGGACACTATATGACCCAGGGTGTACCAGTTCTGCATGCTCCAAATCACACTTCCCACACTCCCTCGGCTGTTCCCCTCACTAGGGAAACAAGCAATCCAAGAATCCATCCTTCTAAATGTTGCCCAGCATCCTCAGTACCCACACTCAGCCTGCCTTCCTGCTGTGGGATGAAGTGGCTGCCCGTTTGCTCGAGTCCCACCCCTCACCTCCAGGCCTGCACTCAGCCCTCTCCACCTGTGCCACCACGGACACCATCCCTGCAGGGTGCAGGCATAACTTCGAGACTCTCCCACCTGACAAACCTTCCCTGCCGCTCTCCCGCTAGCCACCTTGTTTCTTTGCTCCCTTTTGCATCAGAAAAGGACGTCCATTTGTGTTCTGTGTCCTTCACCCCCCCACCCCCCCACCCCCCGCACTGTCTCCAATCAGATGGCAAGCTTCAACCCATTCCCATCACCAGTGCTGGCAAATCCACTTGTCAATTCTGTCCTCTTACTCTCTAAACAGCAACTGAGTCCCCTCCTTGAAACTCCTTACTCCCAATTTCTAACACCACACTCCCTGACCTCCTGCAGATCAGGCCGCTCCTTCTCAGTCTCCCAGCCTGCGTCTCCCTGCTCCTCCTCCTACACATTAAGCCAAGGCCTCACACCCTTCTATGTCCAGTAGCTTCGTCAATATTCATCCATTCTCTGAACACGTGCCGAGAACCCATGAGTGAACAAAACAGACCTAAGAATCCTCACTCTCATGGATTATATTCTAGTATGACTGTGCTGGTGACCCTCCAAACTTCATCTCCAGCCCCACTGCCTCCTTCAGCTCTAGGGTCAAGTGGTGCAGGTCCAGGGAATGCAGTACGAAGGCTGCCCCTCAGCTTGGTGCCAGATTATGCTAGAATCTAGATTTCTTCACGGAACATCTCACTCTCTGAAGATAGCTTGTGTTCAGTTTTCTGCCATTTATATCCATTAGAAAAAAAGCTTCATGGTTTATCTCTTTAAACCACCCGATTCTCTGCAGGTGCTAATATATTTTTAAGTGAACTGAAAGTCCCTAATTCTCACATCTGCCCTCAATAATCCAGCAGCTCTGTCATAGCCACATATTTTCGTGCCTCCTTCAGATAGCAACTTGAAATACAAGACTGCTCATCTGTACTCCTAAAGTTCAGGCACCCCACCCCAAGTTTATAGGATTCTACAGTCTGATGAACAAGTCCATGTGTACCTCTGCTGTTCTATAATGAAGCATAAAGCTTAGATGTGCTAGGCATGCCCCTTGTATGCATGATTATATGGCCTCGAAAGGAGGAGGCTCCTTCAGTGTCCTCAAAATACTACCTCTATGCAGAGGAGCAGGGACAGCTGCTTAGGGCACATAAGTAGACACCAGAGCTCTGTGCAAGGACAGACCTGCTGCCAATGGTGACCTCATTCCTCACCAAGGCTCTGCCCAATGCCTCACTCACCGGGGTCTGTCTCAAATAGACGGGAACAAATCCAGCTCGTTTCCAAAACCTGCAAAAAGGAGAACAGATCATCATGTGTACCCTCTGGGGAGTGGCAAGGGCCAGGAGGAACAGGGAATTGGCATACAGACACTGGCTGCCCAGGACACAGGGCCCACAGAAGTCTTTCACTATCGAGGTGATGCCAGGGAAACAGGATAGGTAGGCACTTACTTGAGGAGCCTAGGGGTCAGGCCATAGGACACACCCAGGTAATCCAGGCGCTCAGCGGTCCTCTCATTCAGTTTGAGGAGTAAGGGAGGGAGGTCCTTCCGGGGAGTGACAACTTCCTCCAACAAGCTGACCTAGGGAGACAAAGGGAAAGGACACCACCCAGAGGGAGGGCGTTAGCGACATTCTTAAGCACCCCACACACCTAAACCAGAAGACATTTCTTTCTTTGTTCCTGCAGTTTTCAAACAATTTCAATGAGTCAGGTGATCACTCCCAGGTATCCTAAACCCTGGGTATGTGTGGAATCACACTGCTCTGGGTCGAGAAGGCAGGAAAAGAGCTGAGAAAAACTAATAAAATTAAGAACCCACAGAGGTAGGGTTCTGAAGATCCAGTCCAGGTTCTGTCACCTGACAGCTCTGGGACCTTGAAAAAAATGACAAAATGTCTTGTGTCCGACATTAAACAAAATCCCTTCCCTAGCTCCCACACAGGCACTATGAAGACCAATGAGTACATGTGAAAAGCTGTCAATCAACTGCTATTATCCTTAGCAAGGACTGATGAACTTTCATAGTCTGAGATCTAACAAGGGGGATGCTGCACAGCAAGGCTTCTCAAACTTGACCATACGTCAGACACTGGATAGACTGGGGAGCCACCACTAGAGTCCAATTCAGCAGATCTGGGGTGGGGATCACAATCCCCCCACTAGAGAATGCAAGAGTGGTCTATCACTAAGCAACAGCGCCAGAGTACACCCCACACACACACCTTTTTATTTTTTTAATTTTTAGACAGGGTGTCACCAAGTTGCTGAGACTGACCTTGAACTTGCCATCCTCTTGCCTCAGCCTCCCAAGTCACTGGGATTACAGGCATGCACCACACCAGCTACAAATGTGCATTTTTAACAAGTTTCCAGGTGATATTAATGGTACTGGTCTGAGGATCTCCATTCAAGCACTAGGCTGGAGAAGCAGCCCCCTCCCTAAGTAGAGAAGAGCCTAGACCTCTACACAGTTCTCAGTGGTGCCCCTCAAGTCCCAAAGAACTATCCTCCCACACCCAGCACAGGTGTCCTGCCCAAACACACTCACCTCACTGTTTACGGTGTGGATTTCTTGGGATGTCTCGAGGACTTTTTCCTCCAGACAAGGGAACCTGCCTTCGTAGTACATCTGCAGCAGCTGCAGAGCTCGGCTGCCATAGCCCATCTACGAGCAAATGGGGGATGGGCAAAGGGAAGAGATGTTCTTAGGCAAAGCTACTTCTAGTCCCCACATCACTTCTAGAGCCTTCACTCCTGGTTAAACTACACTTGATAAAGGGTACCAATGAAATCCCTCAATGCAGTTAGAGACGAGACTCAAGACTGAACGAAGGGTCACCCCAATTCTTACAAAGGTCTACCCCATCAAGAACAGCCCATTTGCTACTTGAGGCCAAGGATGGCTGGCTATGCTATTTGGTTTCCAGATTAGCAAGCCCCAAAGCAGGGCTGTTACTATACCACTGACAGGGATGTTTCTACAATTAATTTCTTATGGGCCTTTCCAAGTGACAGAGGGTACTTACAGAAAGCCAACCTGGTTCAAGTTCCCTATTCTCAAGAGGAAGCATACCCCATCATCCTGTCTGCCGGGCTACCCCCGAGCACTGGCTAAAATCTCCAGAGCAGAGAAAAGCCTAGAACTTCACTTGCTTTTTAACCAGCTTCTTATTCAAGCAACTAAGTACATCTGCCCCAAACAGTTGCCAGCAACATGACCAAAGCCAACAGCACACCAGGGTCGAAAGGCATGTGAACATGTTACCCCTTGATAATCCGGGTGAACAGCAATACGAACGACCCTTCCACCAGAAAGGCCACCGAAGTCCGGATCTTGGAACTATGTAAGACACACAAAGCAGTAACTTAGCAACACAAACATCTCCTAACACCACCAGCTTTGCTCAGATGTGCCAGGGACAGCCCTTTACCTGTTCTGACACTGTCCATGGAATCAGGTCCCCTGAAGCCTTCTTGCCTCGAGACAGGCTATTCAAGATGGACTGACGAGAAATCTCCCCTTCAAGACACACCTGAGGGAGACAGTGGAGACAGCTCCAAATTCTGAACAACACCAGATCACCTACCCCAACAGATCCTGTCACTTGGCTCAAGGCCAGGAGTCAGCAGCTTCCCCTCCCACACTGATGTCCAAGTGCTCCCCAAGGCAATGCCACAAGGATGCCTCTGCTTCTGTACCTGGACAACTGCAAGCACTTCGGGAAGGGCATTCTGGGTGGGGGGCACGGGAGGCAAAAGGCAGAAGAGGTGATGAGCAGGTGCATCAGAGAGCATCTGGAGATCATTGGGAGAGTTCTGCAGGTACAAGCACAAAGCTCAGGTCAGCAGGGAATGTTTACCTTCTCTTGTCCTTGACTCAAGAGACTCAATGCCTCTTTAGAGCCATGGGGTACTGGCAGTACCACCATCCCCACAGCCAATTAGGCACTAGAACCCAGCCAGGCACCTTTCTAGCATCACAATAGGCTGAGACTCTTCACGATGGCTTAGGAAGGACTGAACCTCCAAAGCCTGCTGCCCTCTCAGTGCTGAGGCCACTGAGTGGAATAAGAGGTTTAGCACCATTTCATAGCCAATAAGTGAACTTCCTCCAGAGGCTGCAATTTCAAGAAAAATCACCATCAAATCTAACTCTTCAGCTTTCCATTAAAGGCTATCTGTAATATCCATAAAAATACCATGCAGAGCTTCAAAAAGTATCCTTCCCAACCCGCCCATTAATTTTTTAAGGGTCCCAATATTCTAAGCCATCAGATTCACTTCTTAAAAACAAAAGAGTTCAGCAGTACAAAGCTGGTCTCAGGCCAGTTGGGTTACAGTAAGTGCGATGGTATCTCAACCTGTCAGGTTAGTAGGCAGGTGAGAAATACAAGTGCTCTTTAAAAACAGGCGAAGCTCTCCATCTTCTCCAGCTCCCACTCTCAGAACTACATGAAGAATTCTGTATTACAGGGACACAGCTATATCAATGTTCATAGCAGCACAATTCACAATAGCTAGACCGTGGAACCAACCCAGATGCCCTTCAATAAATGAATGGATTAAAAAAAATGTGGAATTTATACACAATGGAATATTACTCAGCACCAAAAAAATAACAAAATCATGGCATTTGCAGGGAAATGGATGGCATTAGAGCAGATTATGCTGAATGAAGCTAGCCAATCCCTAAGGAGCAAGTGCCGAATGTCTTCTTTGATATAAAGGGGGCGACTCAAAACAGAGCAGGGAGGAAGAGCATGAGAAGAAGATTACCATTAAATAGGGATGAGAGATGCATGGGAATGGGAGAGAGAAGGGGAAATCGCACGGAAGATGGAAGGAGACCCCCACTGCAAAATTACATATAAGATGGTGTGAGGAAGAAAAAAAAAAGAGTAAAGTGTCAGAGTGGGTAGAGAGGTGATGGGAGGGGAAGGGGGGGGGCGAATAGGAAGGGTAGCAGAATACAATAGACACTAATATGGCTATATGTATAAATGTGGCTGTAAAACCAATGTGATACTGCAATCTGTACACACGGGAAAAAAAAAAAAAGAATTCATATCCCACTTGAATCAAATGTATGATATGTCAAGATCATTGTAATGTTTTGAGCAACTAATAAAAAAAAAAAAAAAAAAAAAAAGAATTCTGTACTCTGTGCAAAGCCAGAAGCCCAACACTAGCCACACAAACTACGCCGGGGATACAACTTCTCCAGTGAGACCATGGGACCTCACCACCATTGGGACATTTAAAGTCCCAGTGGAAAGGTCCCCTGAGCCACCAGGTAACAAAAGGCATGAAAAGACAAGTAAAAGGACTGCCAAGGGAGTTTCAGCTGCTCCGTGTGGAAGCTCTCTGCAGGGTTAGCGCAGTTACCTTGTAATGTGAAGCCACGTAGAGGGCCATAAGCCGCTGGAGGAAAACTTCAGAGGCCTTGTGGTAGCAGAAGAGGGTATCCCTGTTAACATAGTACCTGGCTGGGAGTTAAGCAATCAAAACAAACCAGAGGGCCCTAACAGGAACCCTGGAAGTATAGGTTTCCCCTCAGTTGTGAGGAGGAGCCCAGCACCCAGAGCACACACACAAAGGTTGGAGAAGAAAGGAGGGAGGAAATCTAGAAACTTTTTTTTTTTTTTTTTTTTTTTTTGAGAAACGGTGTCCCACTATGTTGCCCAGGCTGGCCCTGAACCGTTTGCTGGCTCAAGCAATCCTCCTGTCTTAGTCTCCCCCAAGTCAGGACACGGGACTAGAAGTGACACAATACCCAGCAAGAATGTTCAACTTGTACCTCTCCCCAAACCTCTTAATTCTTGTACCGCCCCCCCTCCCTTTCACAGGGCCAGTGGGGCCCAGAGGATACAGCTCACAGGCTTCAGGTAAGGGGCAGCCAGAGACGATTCGTGTGATGTTGAGGCAATCCAGGCACAGCAAGTCATTCAGCCACTTTTCCACAGCGTCCCCGGGGGCATATCGGATTGACTCCTGGAGGGAAACCTCATGCAGTGTTCGTGCTGTTCAAGTCACACACACACCATTAGAACTGATTACTAAATATGCACTAACAGAGCAAGAAAGAATGCTACCCTTATCTCTGTCACGTGGTACCCAGACACCCAAGTCTTGAGTATTTAAAGGGGGTAGTTTTAAATTATTCTGGTGGATAGTCAACTTGCCACAAGAACAACCCCACAGGGGTCTGCTAAGTCAATGCAACCATGTGCCAGGACAGGGACGACAAGGGTCCAGCCTCCAGAGGGCCCAAGTGAGGCTCCCACGTGGTCCCCCGACAGCTATAGCCAGAAAAAGAAAAGTCCTCCTGGGGACCCCATCTCTCTCTGACAGGAAAGCTTGGTAACTGCCCAAGAGGTCACAGAGAAGCAAGGATGCAGCACGAGGGTCTGAGGGGACCTGCTGTGAACCTCAGAGCCCTGTCAGGGTTCCGAGGGTACCTGATGCCAGTCTGGCTGTCGTCGTGGTCTTGTTCTCGGCGGTGGTGCTGACCTGGCTCTGGGCACTCTGCTGACGGAGCTGTTGAATTAACTTGAGGGACAGTGACCGGCCAGTGCCCTCATAGCTAGGAAAAATGCATGGCAGTCAGGCGCGGGGCGGGGACCCCAGCCCACCCTGAGGGGATGGGGGTGGGACCAGCCTGCTGAAACACCAGGTCTTGCTCCTCAAGGATAGTCTTGCTCATCTGACTTCCAGCACAGCACACACACATCCAGAAGGCAGCCTGATGGCCTGGCTCGGAGCCATTCAGGCAAAGAATGGGGTCTCTTTTAGCTTCATCCTCCAAAGAACATTATTCTACACACTTGGGCCAATTGTCTTGAATCAAAAAAATAAGGACTGAGGCTGGGTACAGTGGCACATGCCTGTAATCCCAGCAGCTCAGGAGGCTGAGGCAGGATCAAAAGTTCAAAGCCAGCCTCAGCAACTTAGCAAGGCACTAAGCAATTTAGCGAGACCCTATCTCCAAATAAAATTAAACAAAAGAGCTAGGGATGTGGCTCAGTGGGTAAGTGCCCCTGGGCTCAGTTCCTGGTACAATAAACAAGGACTAAAAGATGACACAAGTTAAAGCCTTTAGCACAGGGAAACCAGTACAAAGTTAAATGTCAACTAATATGGGGGAAGCCGCTACTAGAAGTAGCACACATGAGTTAACCGGGACTGACCCACACACTGGAATTCAAGATAAATCCATTACCCAAGAGATTCTTTTCATCACTAGTTTCACTTAAAGGTGATATAAAACAACTGACAAAATACTTGGAAAAATGTTAAATCATTTATAATCTGGTCATGGAACAAGCTATCTTCATTTTTGAGCATTTCATTCTTGTCTAAGTCACAAGAATGTGTGACTTCAGGGCACATGCTATTCCACAGGTTTTCCATTTCACTGTTAGTATTACATCATTTCACGGCACTGAGGACTGTTTAAATGCTTACTCAAATACTGTCACATCATGATCAAAAAGCTAGATTAAGTGCTTCATTCCTCCCCATTTCACAATAACAAAGTTCTCTCAAAAGGAATTCCATGTATCTCATATATGTGTGCATATATATGTACACACATGTGCACAACAGAATTTGAAAAACTAGAGCTGGAGATATAGCTCAGTAATGCAGGACTTGCCTAGCATGTGTAAGGTCCCGAGTTCAATCCCTGGCATGACCAAAAAAAAAAAAAAAATCTTGGTGCACAAAAGTTTATCAATAAAGTGGGAAAACCTTCAAAATGGGAGAAAACTTTTGTAAATCATGTATCTGATAAGGAAGGGACTCAAGCAGAGGATGTCTAACATCACTAGTTACCAGGGTAAAGCAAATAAAAACCAGGAGATATCACTTCACAACCACCAGAAACACCTGTCATCAACAAGACACAACAAGTATTAGCAAGGACGTGGGAGAGTTAGAGTCCTCATAAAGTCACCCTCCTTATCTTCAGGGAACATATTCCAAGATGGTCCATGAATATACATAACTACAATAAAGGAATTTATAAACTAGGCACAATAAGAGATTAACAATAAAACTTTTTTAAAATATGCTCTAGTAAGTTATTTAATTTTCCATTGATATTTTTCGACTGCAGTTGACCACAGTGAAAACCTCAGGTAGGGGACTACCAAGCACTGCTTATTTGTGGGAATTTAAAATGGTGCAGTTACTTAGAAAAACCATCTGGCAGTTCATCACATGGTCAAACACAGTCACCATTTGAGCCAGCAATTCCACTCCTTGGCATACATCCAAGAGAACCCAAAACACATCCACACAGAAACCTACAGATGAATGATCATTGTGCCATTACTCCTAACAGTCAAAAGGCAGAGACTCAAATGTGTACCAACAGATGAATGGATAAATAAAACTGGTACATCCATACTGAGTGCTGATACAGATGATACATGGATGAATTTGCAAAACACTGGCTTGAGTGGAAAAAGGCCAACCACTAAAACATGACCACATATTGAACCAGATGCAGTGGCACACGCCTATAATGCCAGCAATTCGGGAGGCTGAGGCAGAGACTCGCAAGCATCAAGGCCAGCCTCAGCAACCTACCACTCACAGCAACTTAGCATGACTTTGCCTCAATAAAACACAAAAAGGGCTAAGGATGCAGTTCAGTGGTAAAATGGTCCTAAATTCAACCCCCAGTTAAAAAAAAAATCGTATTATTACATTTGTATGAAAAATCCAGAATAGGCAAATCTACAAAGAGTGGCTCCCTGGGTTTGGAGAGAGTAGAGGGATTGGAGAATGATGTATAGAATGTCTTTTAGAGTAATAAAAATGTTCTAGAGTTGATTGTAGTACACATGGTCACACAACTCTGAATTTACTAAACACCAATTTAAATGGGTAAATATAGTATACGAATTATATCCCAAAGCTGTTAAAAGGGTAAAAAATCCATTTTACTTACTATTTTCAGCATAATACTTTCATTGTGGATAGTGATATTAATGAAAATACATATTGGGGCTCTAGTTGTAGCTTAGTGGTAGAGAACTTGCCTAGCACATGAGAGGCACTGGGTTTGATCCTCACCACATAAAAAAATATAAAGGTATTGAGTCCATCTACAACCAAAAAATATGTATGTGAAAAAAATACATGTTTATGGATCTCAAAAGAGTTAATGTATTGTTACATAAGAAAGGCAAATTTATAATAATACAAAGTGTTTTCCTTGTTCAAAACCAAAGTAAAATAGATGCACAGAAAACAAAGTAAAATTCTAAAGAAAGCTATCTTTGGATGGCTGGATTAAGGTGCTTTTTCTTTTTGATGCTAGGAATCAAACCCAGGGTTTCACAGATGCTAAGCACATGCTCTACCACTGAGTTACATCCACAGCCCCTGATTTTTTTTCCCTTGCTTATTTTCTAATTTTTCCATAGCAAATCAGCTGAATATTTCAAATTTTCAAAAAGTTCTTATGCCAATATAAACCTGCTATTTCACATAATTCTAAGACATAATTTGATATTCCCATGCATGTACTTTTTTTGAGGTACATGCATGTACCCTTCCCCTCAAAATTGAACCTGGGTGCTTTACCATTAAGCCACATCCCCACCCCACCCACCCCCCTTTTTTTTTTTTTTTTTTTAACTTTGAGACAGGGTCTAAGTTGCATAGGGCCTAAGTTGCTGAGGGGCTTTGAATTTGCGATCCTCCTGTTTCAGCCTCCCTAGCCGCTGGGATTATAAACATGCACCACAGCATCCAGCTCAATCTGTGTTCTTTATTAAAAAACACATTCAGGAGACACCCATCACATAGACTCCTCAATTTTTTTTTAAATGAACTCAGGGCTGTGTTGCTTTGGCCTCCCCAGCACATCACATGTAACTACACTCATTTGGCAGGCTGGAGACAGAACTCAGACTTGTATGTCAGGCCAGCACTCTGTCACTGAGCTACAGCCCCACCTCTGTCTCCACACCCCACCCCCGCACCTTTTTTTTTGGCGGCACAATGCTGGGGATTGAACCCAAAGCCTCACCCGTGCTAGGCAAGTGTTCTACTGCTGAGCTACATTTCCAGCCCCAGGTTCTGAAATTTTTCAGCTTCATGCTGCTCACTTAATGTCAGACCAGAGGGGAGTAAAAATTTATGAAGTGGTCGAGTCAAGTTTGAGAAAAGAATGAAGCAGCCTTGGAGCCTCAGACTTGGTTTGCAGGCCCAGGCCACGTTCATTACATGCCACCTGATCTGCAAGAACCTAAGAGCAACCATTCGTACCCACGGTGCCTTACCCATTGATGGTGGATGCCATGAAAACAAGGTAGGGCCCGAGCAGGCTCTTCACCAGGGGCAGCGGGATGGCGGCAGCTTCATCTATCACAACGAGTTCAGCCTGGCCCAGTTTCACAGCATCTGCAGGGTGTATGTACTGTGGGAGAGAGTGTTCAGATTACGAATATGGCCATAAAGCCTCAGCGGCGAGGACTGGCAACTGCAGACAGAGGCACTCCATCCCGCCTCCCGTTCCCTTTCTCTTCTCTCCATTTACTTGGCAGAGCAAGAATGGAACAGGGATGGAGTGGGACGCCTGGGTTCCAACAGTTCAGCCACTAGCTGTGTGGCCCTGCACAGGTCACAGGGCCTCAGATTCCTCTTCTGTAAAACAGGAAGTACCTACTGCCTTATGGCTGCTCTAGAAAGAAGTAAGACAACTATGCAGAAGAGCCTGACTTACACAGCTGACAGATGTGGCTGCTTTTCCCCTCCCTCTTCATGCCTCTTCCCATTTTTCCCCAGACTCAGATTAGGGAGCCAGTGGCACAGCTGGACCCCCAAGGTGAACCTCAGGTTCTCAAACTGGATGCTACACCCTCACACACACCCCCGTGTAAGACCACCAATCCCCCTACACTGGTGGGAAAATTTCTGGACTATTCTTAACCAACATACTCATGTCCTTATGCATACAAACAACCCCTTCAGTTTCTGCAGGGCTTCCTGCTATTTTCCAAGTGGTTTTAAAAACACCATGAAGAGGTATTTTACAGGAGAGGAAACCTGAATAGCCAATTAACATACTCAAAGATAATTCAACCTCATGAATAATTGGGGAACTGCTAAAGACAATAAAGAGGATACCATTTCACACAGAGACAGACAAAACAAATTGCTGTTAAGCACCCAGTATTGGGTGAGGACTTAGTGAAACAAACTCAGAAGAAAGCTGAAAATCTATGCATACCCTAAGACCCAGGGATTCCACTTCTAGAAACAAATTTACTCATGAAGTGCTTAAAAATGAATCCATCAGATCTATAAGCTTCAACCTGACAAATCTTCAAAGTGAATGTTGAGTAAGGAAAGGTGCACCATGGAGGACAAGTACGTACACTACTGTTCATGGACATAAATTATGTAATAACTACTGAAACGGAAAGGAAATGCACCAATTTCAGAATCCGTTACCTACAGGGAGTGGCAGGAGGAAATGGGAGGGATACAAGAGGAACTTCAACTGCATCTGATGTGCAAGTTCTCAAAAATAAAAATGACCCTTAATCATGAAATCAGCAACATGTCAACATTCCTTAAAATCTCAGCGCTGGATATTTCAGTGTTATTTTAATATTTGCCTGCAGCTTTGAAATATTTCATCCCAATCCCATTAACTGTTTGCTTAACTGAAGCTTCTGGGTCAGGGAGAGAACAAGCCTACTCACTTCTGGCAACAGGACACACATTCTCAACAGGCCCCATGTCTTTACTTTCAAGGGCAGAAACTAAACAAGCTTGTCATGGAAGCACAGAACGCGGCCCAGGGGTCATGGACACTTTAATCTAAAGGCCTTCTCCTCCAGCAAGAAGAATGTCTCAAAGGAACATAAACGGGGTCTCACAAGCCGGTTCACCTCCTCTGCACTCATACTGTAGTCTGGAGACAAAAGGAACCCAGTATTTGATTATAAATCTGAGAGCGAGCAAGGGCTGAGCCAGAGTCTTTCAGAGAAATGTTTTCCTTCTTGACCAGTGTATTTTTCGATTTTTTAACAGGTCTCTTTATTCTCATAGCCTGCAGCTGCCTCCAGCCCCACCCCCAACACAAAGCTGAGAGGAGAAAAGACTGCTGTTGCTAATGAAATCAAGCAAAATTGGGAAGAAGGGGCTAGAGTTGTGGCTCAGAGGTAGAGAGCGAAGCACTGGGTTTGATCCTCAGCACCACATAAAAATAGATATTGTGTCCACCTATGACCAAAAAAATAAATATTAAAAAAAAAAAAGGTGGGAAGAAGTACGTAGAACGAAGATTCTAGAAAAAGACCCAATGAGAAAAATTAAGATCCTTCAGGTGTAAAAGGCATGGACACAGGACACTGTTTATCATCTGGATTCTTTTATCAAAGACTCCTACTCAACAGGCACATCATATGCTCTGATATGCACTAAAGTTCAAGAACATAAACTGCCAAGTTCACCTAGCTCACTTCCCTCCCCCACAACAACTCCAAAAATAATCATAGAATCCACTACGATAAGAGTCTGGCAGACTTGGTCCCTTCTATAAGCCTGTCACACAGATGCCTTTAAGAGACTGAACAAAATTGCAGCCTTTGGACTAAGAGCAGAGCATTCAGGTTTACAGAGCACCCAAGATTTATGGAGCTTTGGGGAAAATACTGTTTAAAAAAGAAAATAGGTCACTGGCTAAACCACAAAGAGCACAGTTTGCAAAGTTTTTTTTTCTTTTAAATAGTGAAGTCATTGTTCTAGGTACAGATGCACCATTTCAAAACCTGCAGTAACTAAACAAAATGAGAACTGATGTCAGAACAATGATTCTCTTTGCTTATCAGCTTAATCTCAATCCCACAGTCCATACTCGTGGGGCAGAACTACAACTTTTCAATCAAACTACACACATTTGTTGACTTAATGCCCATCTTTAGAAAAAGCTGGAAATCTGGAAACAGTTTCTCATAATATAATACTGTTACAACAATTACACCGTGCACAGGACACCTGGAAGAAAATTCAGAGAGTCCGTTACATCCTCCAGGATCTGAGCACGAGCCTCACCTGAATGGTCTGCCTGTGTTCCCGGAAGACATTCACTCTGATCACTGCTTTATTGAACTCAGGGTTGAGAGACTGAATAATCTCATAATCCAGATGTTCCTAGGGGGAAAAGGTCAAACCAATGACGAGCTTTAGAAATTCAATATTAAGAAGCAAGCAAACATTACAAAGACCACCTAGATTTAAAACCAGCACTAAATCAAAAGAAATTATCCCGATTTCTAACCTGATACTGCAGAGCATCAAATCCTTTAAATACAAATTCAAACAGTGTGTGGAGATTATCAGGGCTTGGAGAGGTAACAAAAATATTGGAGTACCTACAGAAAGAAAAAAAAGGGAGGATCTGTTAAGAAATTGAAGAAAATTAAAAACGCAAAACTATTTTTGTTTGCTCCTGTCACTCTGGGGATAACCAGAGACAATAGCAGGATAAAAAGGCAGACACCTGCCAGAGAAGGAAAGTATCTCCAGACCCGAGGAAATTTTTCTTCCCAAAGCAATGAAAACACATTAACAAGGTACAAAAGGCAACATTCAACTACCAACACCTGCAATGGCAAAGCACAAGAGGCACTGCGGGGACAACTGTCAGCGTGCAGAACCAGCAAACTGCCTCAGTCCAGCGTCCTGACAAGAGGATGAGCCTCATACTCGGCACTAGCTGCACTGAGGTTTCCAAACACGGCCAGGTGAAGGCCACAAATGACCTCCAGAATCCTAGCTAAGTACAAAGGAAGCTCATGGCCAAGAGGCTGAGTGGTATGGATGGAGCAGCAGGAAGGACAGAGCTGAAGTCAGGAGCTAAGGTTAAGCCCCAAATCTACCCCAGTGACTTGATGGGAGATCCTGGGTGTCACTGGACCACCCTGGGCCTCAGTTTACCTAACTATAAAATGACCACAGGGGTGAAATGAGGGCCAAGGAAGATTATGCATATAGAACAAAGAAAATTCTAGGTCCACTATCATATCTGCATGGGAGCACACATTATATTAGCAACTGCATAAATCTTCCACCCAGGACTAAAGAAAAAAAGTAACATACTCAAAGGCAACTCCTCAAAAATAGACTTTTTCCCCCACCCTCCTATTACTGAGGAAGTCAAACCCAGGCTTTAAACATGCTAGTGCCAAGCACTACCTTACCACAGAACTACATCACATACCCATTCCCCAAACCTTTTTCTTTTTGTACTGAGGATTGAACTCAGGGGTGCTCTACCTCCAAGCTATACCCCCAACCCTTTTGCAAGTTATGTTCTTGCTAAGTTGCAAAGGATGGCCTCAAACTTGCAATCCTTCTGCCTCACCCTCCTAAGTCACTAGGATTACAGGTGTGCACCACTGCACCTGGCATAAGACCTAATAATCAAGATCATTAAAATATCCAACTTGTACTTTGGTCAGTAAAGTACATATATTCTCATCCCTGAAATTTTAAAGTTTCTGACCCCACATCCTTTGCTTTTGTGTTTGTTCAACTGTAAACAACAAAAAACAAAGGCCCTGGTGGGGTGTGTGTGCACACAGCACCTCTGGGTGTCCTGGGGGAAACTGTTGCTGTTTCCAGGCAGGCACCCAAGACTTTGAGAAATCACAGTGAACCAGCTGAGAATGGGGAACCTGAGCTAACAGTTCTGCCAGTCTCCTGACCTCAAAACCTGCACACTATCCCCTCAAAGCTCAGAGGTCCTATAGATGGAGAGTCAGACCCCTTACCCAAATGCTACTGCCCCAGCAATAGCCAATCCCAGGGCTGCAGATTTTCCCCGTCCACGGGCAGCAGTGAGGGCAACAGTACTCCTCAGGGTCTTCTCCGAGATGCCCTCGATGAATTTCAAGACGGCTTTGGCCTGTAGAAAGAGAAACAAACATATCAGGTGAGTTGAGAAAGGCACAGGGCACTTCTTACAGGCCAAAAAGCACTGCTCATCACCTGGAATTTTCAATCCTGGGTCATGATGCCAGACACTAGGATATTTTGACCAAAAACAATCACAAAAATGAGATCAAGCCAAGCAAGCAAACTCACAGGCAACTAGGACTTCCATTTAGGGAGACACAACTCTGACAAGAACTTATCAAGAGGGCTCCCAGTACGAAAGCAGGGAGCTCATTTTATTGGTCTCCTAAAGGGGTGGGAATGTTCGCTGGCACTCAACTCAAGCATTTTGCCCTGTGCTGAAGACAAGTTACTGCAGCTCTTCAAGAGAACGCACGGGGCACCCATAAGCCAATGATGCAAAGCTGACACTGGTTAAGGGCAACCCAGAGCAAGCTCCTGGGTCTCCTGTCAGACCATGAGCCAAGGCCCAGAAGTGCATTTGCTGTCCTCAGTATGATGGTCCCTGCCTTGATCTCTTCTCAGTGCCAAGGCCTTAAATACCAATCAGATGATCAAGACAATTTCATATCTCCATTCCAGACCTCTTCCCCACACTCCAGACTCTTGGGTACATGCAACTACTTCCTGTACAGCTCCACTGTGCAACAGACACCTCAAACTTGAAACTGATGCTTAATGTTCCCCCAAACCTCCTCCACTACAAGCTTCTCATCTCAGTTAACTGTCTGATTATCTAGGCCAAAAGCATTCTCAGCATTCTCCTCCATCCCTTATTCATCATCAAATCTTGTCAGCAAGGCAGTAACCCTTCAACACAGCCCTCACCATCCTCCTCCACCACACTGCTCACGGCCACCATTCTGTCCTGCCTCCCCTATGACAGCAGCCATATAACTGGCCTTCCTAGTTCCACCAACTTTCCACCACAGCCCATGTGCAGCTCAAACCAGAGGATCCTTTTACAAATAAGCCTGGGGATGCCTCTGGAAGCTGTGGGGAGACAAGACTATATTTAAACCCTCCACTTCAATCATCCCTCACAGTGTAAGTGCCACAGCCCTTTCCGTGTGGCCTGCATGGCCCTCCACTCTTTCCCCCTCACATGGCTTCCATCCTGTCAGCCTCCTTGCTGGTCCTAGAGAAACCAAGCTGCACCTCCACCTCAGGCCTAAACATTTGTTGATCCCTCTGCTAAAGTACTCGCCCTAAGACAGACACAGGGCTACTTCCTCAACTTCTCCAAGGCTTGATCCAAATGTCACCTGAATGAGGCCACCCTGAACACTGTATCTAGAACCACAAAACCCCCATCTTGGCATGCCCCCACCCTCTTGGCCACTTTTCTTTTTCTATGTTATACACAGCAGTTTCTACTACACCATAATTTCCTAATTTCATTTAAGCAGGGCCCGTCTCATCCATTAGAAGGCACACTCCAAGAAGCAGGTGTCCCTCATTAACTCTTAAGCCCAGCATCTAGGAAGGCCTCGCACCTAGAGGGGAAGCAAGATGCCAGGAGCACTGAAGAGAGGTGACACTACCGCAAACTTGGATTCCCAGCTGCAAAGCGGGGTGCATGGTCAGCCTGGCCTGTCCACTTCTAGGAAGCAGTCTCGCTCATTAAGGCAGCAAACTAGAAAAACACTAAAGAGATGCCGGCCTGAGCAGATAGATGGACAGATGGACAGAGAGGAAATGGAGCAGCTTCAGGAAGTTGAGGAAGTAGCCCTGTGTCTCTCTTAGGGCGAGTACTTTAGCAGAGGGATCAACAAATGTTTAGGCCTGAGGTGGAAGTGCAGCTTGGTTTCTCTAGGACCAGCAAGGAGGCTGACAGGGTGGAAGGGAGCAGCTTCAGGAAGCCAGAGTCTCTCCAGATGGCAATGCTCAATGGGGATCCAGGTACTAGTTGTCTTAACCTGGCCCTTGCTAAATACTGTTATCTTTTGTTTTACTTTAGGCAACCTGTGAACGCTGACTAAACCTAACTGGACTAAAAACACACTCTAAAATGAAAAACCCACACACACACAGACAAAAGACAACAATCCAATTAACAAATGGGCAGTCACAAGCAAACTGGTTCACCTCAAAAAGAGGTGACCTATGATTAGACGAAGAAAGTACCTGTCTCCCTCATAATAACAGTAACAATTAAAGCAACCATCAGAAGTTCCCATGAGACTGGTGAAAACTGACAAGTTTAGCTGCACTCAGTGCAGGCCGGGCCGCAGAGCAAAAGGCATTTCTGCACACTGTCGGAAGCTCGGTCAACTGTGTGACACCCACTCTAATGCCCACAGCCCCTGACCCAGCAATTTCTTTTTCAGAAGCATGTCCTAGATACAATGCCCACAGATGTACCCTGATAATACTGTTTATAATAGCAAAAAAAAAGCTGGAACCAGCCCAAATGTCTACCAGGAGCCACTCTCACCTTATACAGTGAAATATCCATTGACATGTGCAGGGAAAGGTCAAAGGACACATGATAAACCCTGAACAGCAGTGTCTCTGCAGAGTGGGACTGCCAAGTGGAAATACCGTTTTCTCAATGTGTTCGCTTTCATACTGATGTCGTTTGTGTTGCTTGGCCATTTGCTTTTTTATAACATTATTACTAGTACCGTAGTTTCTCTCCCTTCCTCTATCCTATTTCTCATCCCTCTGATTGGTGATACAGAAGGTACCAGAAAAGGTTCAAAGCAGCCTAGAGCCTGCAGCCTGGGCTACATACAGAGCTATGGAGCTAGTGATTATATTTCCAGGATGACTAGGAAAACCAGCCTCTTGGGACTCAGGCCCCAGTAGGCGGGGTCACTGCAGCTGTTTTCCATTCTGAAGGCAAAGCCAAATGCTAAGAGGCCTGTGCCACTCATCTGGCTCAGGCTGGACCAGAATCCTGAACACACCTGGCAGCCTGAAGTCCTCTGGGGTGTGCCCAGCTGGCAGAAAGACACTGGAGAAGCTGAGTTTACTAGTGCTGGCTACGTCATAGAGCAAAGAAATGCATCCTGGCAGTTCCCACCCAGCCTGCTGTTCATGCCACCCCAGGGGCTCTCATCAGGTTCACACTGGAATGAAGTAAGTACAAGGGGCCTCACACGCTCCCCTCTCCTCAATTCTACAGGAGCCATAAGCAAAACCTCTACACCACCAACACAGCTGAAATTAAACACATCCTGTGTTCTTCCAGGTTTTTAGCTATTATAAATACCCTATCATGGAAAAAGCACTGAGAAGATTCTTCTGGAAATCTCATCTGTCCATCTCCCATGACCCCCGCTCCCTGAATTAGCTCCTTTGCAAACCCAGACATGAAGAACAGCCCTGCTGCTGTGGAGCACACCTGGGAACAAGAAAAAAGGCCCTTCTAGGCGTCTCTAGTCTTGACTCATCCTGAGTGGGCCGTGGCTGCTCTGTGCACACCGTTTTATCCTTGTGTCATTGACCCTGGGATAGGGCAGTTCTAAACCCACACTCACCTGGTCTAGGGTCTTGCAGCAGTCCACCAACACACCCACAGGCTGGGTGTCCTGCAAGCTCTCTTTCAACTCCTGCAGCTCCAGAGCAGAAGGGCTGAGATTCTCATCCTACCAGAGAAAAGAGGAAGAGGTTTGCCACTACAGAAATCACAGCTCCCCCAAATCCCTGAGCCCTGGACCCAGACTCACCAGAGCCTGTGGAGGTAAGGCCTCGATGCTGGCCACGTGGGAGGAGATGGGCAGGATGTTGAGCTGGTCATCGATGACAAGGCACTTCTTACAAGATGCCAGAGAGAGGATAAACCTGAGGGACAAAAGCAGCCCTGAGGTGAGGTGCTGAGGAGGCAGACAATGCTGCACAAGAGGGGACAAGTTGCTTTTCTTCAGGAAGATCACTGGGCCCCACATCTCAGAAAGCCAGAACCCAACTAGAGAGCAATGAGATAATCAGAGCCTCCTCTACAAGACACCTGAACACATTTTATGTGGCAATCAAGAAAACCAAGATCCCAGATGCACAACCATGATTGCTTTTGCTAGGTCCTCTAGTCCTTTTCTTATCATCTGGAGCCCTTTAGCACTAATGTGGCTCTACTCCAAAAGCCCCATATGGCCACCAGTCACACATGGAAACACAACACACACAAATGAATAAGGAGAAAAGAAAGCTCCCTGAAGAAATACAACACTGAATTCCCTATATACAGAAAAATTAACTTGCTACACAATTCAAACATCCTCCATGCCACAAGAAAAGGGCCTTTCCTGATACTTCCACAGGCTTCTGTCCTGTTGAGTAACATGCAGCTGCTCCTCCTGTCCTTATTCTACTGAGCCAAAGCATGAGAGGATGTTAAAAAATCAGAGAGGCCCCAGGTTCATCAAGGCTAGGATTTCTGAACCTCAGCACTACAGACATTTTTACCAGATAATGATTTCTTTTAAGCAGCATCCTGGTTTCCAATCACCTGTTGCCAGTAGCTCTCTCCCTCAGCACCCCCAAAGTCAAGACAGTCCAAATGTCTCCCAACATTGCCAATAATCCCAAAGGGAACACTGATCTAGGCCAGTTTCTCAAGGTATTACACAGGCTGTTAACTGATGGTCCCTACAAGGAGGCTCAATGGTAAAATTAATTTGGGAATGGGAAACAATCAAACAAGTGCCAGCTGTTGCAAGACTTTTCTGAGGCTAGAATAGGTAAGTGAGACTCTTCATAATGGAAAAACAGTGTCAGCATGTCCCACTCAGCTGGCCAGAGTCTTCTTGTCACAAGGTCCCTCTAAAAGACAACTGTTCTGTGAAATACAGGAAATGGTGATCCAGATAGACCACTCCCAACCTCTCAAAGATGAGTAGGCTAAAGCCAGAGAGGGATAGGAACGTGGCTAAGGCCACTGGGTTGGTCAGAGCCAGCAGCAAGACTGAGTCCAGGTGTCCCAAACCCCGACACCAGCTTTCCACCCCCTTGCACTGTACCCAGATCATTTCCCAGCTGCAGCTGCTGAAGAATTGCACATTTTGGAAGCCTGTACTGCCTCTGCTGACACAAAAGCTTTCAGTTGGGTCCAAGATAAAAATATTTCTCCCACCTTGGCTTCCCAACAACTGGAAGGAACTGAGAAATATCCTTAAGACCTACCTCTCATTAAATCGTCCCACGACATCCTGATGGGCCTCAGTCCTGTACCTGGAATGCACATCCTAAGAAAGCAAGACAACATCCATTAACAAAGTCATCTAAATAACACTGAGGCCCAGGGCTCAGATACAAAGTTCTATCACAGGAGACATGAGCAACCCTGTGGGAAAGAAAATCCACTCCCATCTGCTCTGCTGAACTGGCTAAGTGCTCTTTGCTAGAACTGGGATCAGACACCAAACACAATGCTTCTAATCCCAATCAACTTCCCCTCACCTCATCTCTGACATTTTCAACATTTGATCCAGCACCCTGACTCAATAAAATATACCTGCTAACTAGGTGGACCAGACTTTTGGGTACACACTGATGAATGAAGCAAGACTTCTGCTCTCATGTGATTTACAGTCCAATGGTTGGAGGAAGACAATGAGTAAATACATACACATTTTGGCAAATGCTACAAATGAAATACAGGGTGTGGGGATAACAATGAGAGGGGCCTGTTTATATATGGCAGAAAGGGAGGGTCTCTCAGAGATGATAAGCTGAGATTGGAAGAGTAAGCAGTCAGCCATGTTAAGAGAAACAGGAAGAACAAACAAAGTGTTATTGGCACAAAGTCTTTCAGTCATGTGCAAATATCTAGTGAGTTCTTACAACATGCCAGGCACTCTTCTAGGATCTGGGAAAATATCAGTAAGAAAAACAACAATAAGAAAAACTAAGTCCTAGGGCTAGGGTTGTAGCTCAGTGGTACAGTGCTTGCCTAGCACGTGTGACGCGGCCCTGGGTTCAATTTTCAGTACCACATTAAATAAAGAAAGGTATTATATCCACCTACAACTAAAAAAAACAACTGGGGCTGGGACTCAGCGGTAGAGTGCTCCTCTCGCATGTGTGAGGCTCTAGGTTCAATCCTCAGCACCACATAAATAAAATAAAGGTATTGTGTCCACCTGCAACTAAAAAAAAAAAAAAAAACAAAACTAAGTTCCTGCTTCCATCAAGTTAAGTGACTAATGTAGGAGAACAGACAAAAAAACAAATATGTAACTAAAAGTCGTTGTCAAGTACTTTGAAGAATAATAAAGATTAAAGAGTTACAGCTGGAACCACTTCTTCTAAACAGTATGAAGAAAGATCACACTCATGGGGAGATACTGGAACAGGAACTTGAAGGCAGTAAGGATGTGAGTCATGATGAAATCCAAAAGAGCACATGCCAGAGGAAACAGCAAGTGCAAAGCCCAGGGGTGAAAGTGTGCTGGTCATGTGTGAAGAGGGGCTACAGTGGCAAGTGACAGCAGGAGTGATAAACGCAGGAAGCAGCCTCAAGATTTGAGGAAAGTCCATCTCACCAGAAAAACATAGCTCATTCAACCCAGAGGCCAATCCTGACACCATTTCTGAGCTGCTGGGTCATGGGCAGCTCTTAGAAACTGCCTCTAAGAACACCAATGTGGCAATACCAGCCAGGAGACCAGCTCTGCATCTGTTTTAAACACACCCCACTCTGAACCATGTCCTCAGTCATGGTTTAGGAAGTAAACTACCACTCCCATATTTGAAATTCTTGCCAAACTGAAAGCAAAGCTGGCAAACGTTGCTTCATTAACTATTAGAAGATGAGGGCCAGAGAGAATTCTGCCAATTGTCCCTTTGTTGCAAAACACAAATAAGCTCTAGCAGAATATTATTCTAGGAAAAAAAAATATATATATATTTTTGGTACTGGGGATTGACCACTAAGCCACACCCCCAGCCCTTTTTATTTTTTATTTTGAGATAGGGTCTTGCCGAGTTGTTTAGGGCCTCCCTAAATTGCTGAGGCTAGTCTTGAACTCGCAATCCTCCTGCCTCAGCCCACCAAGTCACTGGGATTAAATCACCATATCTGGCTTATTATTACTATTATATTAAGAATATTTAATTATTATTATATTAAAAATATTTAATATTTAGTTACATATAGTCTGCATCATATCTGAATTTCATATTTCTAGGCATACTCAGAGCCCCTGAGATTCAGCTACAGTGACTTTTTCATTAGTTGTTCTCAAAGAGCTCCCAGAGGCTATCTACCTTCTAATAGGAAATCTTACAGCAGACTAGAGCAAAATCAGACTGATATGAACGCCGACGATTATGTTTAAAAAATAAAAAACCCCGACCCTTACCATGGTCATCGTGTACAACTGTTTGAGTGAGTTCATGGTCCGGAGCAGGATAACCACCAGTCCGCCACCTTCCACTGTTTCTACAGTCCTGGCCAACAAGTTTGGAGTTAAGGCTTCAAAATCCTACAAGGAGACCTTAGAGGGTTGGTAATGCAAACAGCACCCCAGAGATACTTAACCAAAGGCCAGGTGATAAGCCAAAATCCGGGCTTCGGGTAGAAACCCAAGACCATATACCCCCACTCTGGCTCACCAAGAAACACATAACACACTCACAACCCCTTAGGGGCACCATGAAAGAGAGTCTGGTCCTTAGGGTTAGGAAGACATGGTTTTATATGTCAAAAATGTTTCTAGGGCTGGGGATACAGCTCAGTTGGTAGAGTGCTTGCCTCACACGCACAGGGCCATGAATTCAATCTCCAGCACCACACACACACAAAAAAAGTTTCTAATAATCTCTAATAAAATCCTGTGTGGAGGTAAGTCTTCCAAACTTCATTTGATTTATAGTCAAATTTCAGAAACATGTTTACATTTTCTAACATGTCTACAGATGGAAGTTGTTTGGCAAAACTCAACTGCACCACACGGGGGAGCTAATGCTTAAAGAAGCCCTCATTCCAGCACCAGGTAAAGGCTGGGAGCACAACACTCCTGACAAATTAGTGATAAAGACAAAGGAGGCTGAGGCTCTTTTCTAGTGAGCAGTGTATTAAACAACCCACTGGAATGCAAGGAAAACAGAACTTCTGTTCTTGATTTCCCCATTTCTTAATTTATATTCTCTTAAATATGATTTATAATTTACATAATCATGATCAAAGTGCATAACATAATAAGTACAAAAACATATGAATTTGGGGCGGGAGTTGTGGCTCAGCGGTAGAACGCTCACCTATCATGTGTGAGGACCTGGGTTCGATCCTCAGCACCACATAAAAATAAATAAATAAAAATAAATGTATTGTGTTCAACAACAACTAAAATAAATAAATAAAAAATAAGTATTTTTTAAAAACATGAATTTGTGTATGAAAATTTTTTTAGAAAGGGGTTGTTGTGGATTTTTTAAAAATCACAGACTAAAACAAATACCCACCAGAAATAAAAAGAAAGAAACATGAGAAACTTAAGTCTATTAACTTTCCCGATAAGAGAATGTATATCTGTGGATAAATTCACCAAGCAGCTTTCTGGGGTGAAGCAAGGGATTTTAGGGTATGTGGGGTTATGCTACCAAACACTCAGGAGCCAACACAAGTGGATGCAAACTTTTCTATCCAGCTGGTTAAACAAGCTGCACTGTTCATGGGTCAGGGAAGTCTCCATGCGTGCCCATAAGGATCTGAGGTTCCAGGGTCAGTCAAATTTCCCCGTGCTTGCTTTATTAGCTTTAATTTAGGATCACCTAGCTGGCACATCATTGTAAGTTCTGGGGTCTCCAGACAGCTGCTAACTTAAGCAGAAAATTCTTTGTTTTATAGGGTTAGTGATCTGGTTTCCTTGGCAAAGTGGCCAAGTCTTCCATTAATAATGCTTGGTATATCGGGGGTAAGAACCTGTTCTTATCATATATCAGTTCTCAGTGTGGAAGCAATACACAGGCTGGAGGAAGTCACTCACCTGGAGGACACACATGCCGAAGGTATTGCCCAAGATCTTGTGGGTCTCATTGTAGTAGCAATAGCGAATGTTTGTGGCCGCTACAAAGAGCTCAAAGGGGTCATCTTGCTTTATGTTCAAGGTCCCATTCTTAATTTTCTTCTGCAGCTGTCGCATTCTCTTCTTCCGGTGACTGCAATCGCCACCCCCCAACCCATAAGAGCCAATTAACCAGAGAGGTAAAGGACATGGAAACAGAGGAGAGACTTGGTGATCACCCTCCAGAGCTAGTAGGGAACTTGGACTCCTTCATTTTAGAGAAGCAACATGAAGAGGCACTGGAGCAGAAAGATTAAGTCGCAGATCAGCCTATGTGTGAACTATTCCCTTATTTTGTTGTACCTTGAGCAAATTATTCTGCTTTAAAAAACTAGCACTTAAACCTTGCCTTTGGCCAGAGCTTGAATCCAAACCTAAATGGCCTTGGTACCTTAGTTTCAAGCCAAAGTTTCAACTACACTGCTACTCCCCAGAGGCCTGGGAGAGACAGGGCAATGGCAGGTTACTGCACTCATGTTTCCTAAATGAATTCCTCTACTTCTTTGCCCAGAGTATGGGATCATGTCCTCAAGGGCAGCTCTTATCTAAAACAATAACGATACAGGATACAAGGATTAGAATGGAAGGTGGACATGGCTCAGAAATCCCTGAACTGTTTCTGATCTTAAAAGCCCTGAATATTCAATTGAGATTTACCTTTCCTTTACAGAAAGATTTACTCCCCATTCCAGAATGATGGCTTATAACTGGTTCTCTAATTTACAGCTAAAATGAAAGCCCTTCCCCCTGCAGACCTCCACTTCCTCCGTGAGCAGAGGCAGATGGGTGAGGTGATCTCCACCTCTCCTCATAGCGTGTGCCTGGGGTTCATGACTTGGCATGATGTTCTGCCAGATCAAGACAAGGAGGCGGGGGGAGAACTACAAGAGGCATAATTTATAATTTAACCAGGTGGGTTAAATTTAAAAGACAAATCTTCCCAAAACACTGTGTGAACTGCATGATTCCACATCAATCTCACATTTACCAAATAAAAAATACTACAAATCAGAAGCCCTCAAAACAAAATTCAAAGATATGCAACAGAGGCTAGGGATGAAGTTCAGTGGTATAGCACTTGCCCAGCAGGTACAAGGCCCTGAGTTCAATCTCCAGTACTGAAAAAAAAAAAAAAAAAAAGGCAACAGGATTTATTCTTATTCTTAACCTATATTAAAAATGCTTGGGGCCAGGGACTTAGCTCAGTGGTAATGACATGCTTAATTATGAACAATTATGCACAACTAAATACAAATCATGATTTATAACTATATACCAGTGATAGACACCTAAATGTTAACAAGGCCCATGTGGTAAGATTATGAGTACTTTTTATTTTCATTTTTCGGTTTTGTTTGTTTTTCAGAACAGGGTATTGAATTCAGGAGTGCTCTACCACTGAGCTACATCCCCTGTCGTTTCTTTTTTGAGACAGGGTCTCACAATCTTGCACAGATTGACCTTAAAATTGCAATCCTGCTGCCTCAGCCACCAGAATAGCTGGTTTTATAGGCAAGTGTGCACCATCATGCCTGGCTTATCTTTGTTTTTCTGCATTTTTGTATTTTTTTCTGTATTTTTGCATTTTGTTTACTTTTTTTTTTCTTTTATTTAATACCAGGATTGAACCCAGGAGTACTTTACCACTGATCCACATCCCCAGCCCTTTTTTACATTTTATTTAGAGACAGGATCTCGCTGAGCTGCTTAGGCCTTGCTAAGTTGCTAAGGCTGGCTTTGAACTCACAAACCTCCTGACTCAGCTTCCTGAGCCGTTGGGATTACAGGCATGCACCACAGCGCCCGGCTGATATTTCTTATAATAAGACTTTCATAACTTTAAAAAGGTTGAGTTATTTACTCAAAATCTGATTTCTTTTAGGCAGAAGCAAGCTTCTTTTTATGTGTGTGTGTAATATTGGGGATTGAACCTAGGGATGCTCAACTACTGAGCTACGTCCCCACCCCTTTTTTATTTTTCACTTTGAGACAGATTCTCACTAAATTGCTGAACTTGGTCTTGAACTTGCGATCCTCCTGCCTCTGCCTCCTGAGTCACTTGAGCAGGCATGTACCACTACACCTAGCTCAAGTATTTTTAAATAAAATAATTTCAGAACCTGTTAATAATAAATCCAACTTAACAAATATTAACTGCATGCCCACCACAAACATGCTAGATAATGTAAAAGTAAAAAATATATATATATATAAAGATAAATAAGATAAAAATATATAAAGATAAATAACCTTATCACTTGGAAGTAAAAAAAAAAAAAAAAAATACCCTAAGTCACAGTATAGAAGTGACTGTATTCCAACACAAGAGCATAGGTAACATGCATTTAAGATGAGGACAAGCACTGAAGACAAGAGGAACCATCAAGTATGACTGAGGAACTCAGAAAGGCTTCATCAAAGAGGCAGGTGCTGAAAACTGGGGAGGATGTCAGTAGGTGGTAACAGAGAGGTGGAGAAGAATACCAGGCAGAGGAGATGGCATGAGCTAAGAGCAGGGAGGTTTGATGTAGCATGGAGTAGCCAGAGGCAGAGACAGGATCTGAGAGTCAACATCAAAGACAGCATACTTGGAGGTGAAGGAGTGAGAAGACACCCAAGGACAGAACCATAGATGCTGGCTAGGTTTACAGTAGGAGATATCATGATAGGCAAGGGAAGAGCTCAGGAAGGTGGTCCAAGTAAGCACAAAGACCAAAAAAAGGGAATACTTCTAAGGTGACCACAGAATGGGTTCTCTGCCAAGAAACAGTACTCCCCACTCCACCCCAAACTCCTCCAGGCTGAGTTGTAAGGAGAACTGCAAGGTTTCTACTAATGTGACCAACCCCCATCACTGTGTAATGCCCCACCTTGTAAGCATCTTTCTATAAAAATTTTGGGATAAAGTCTGATTTCCACATGGTTAGACCTGAAACACATAAAAATCAAGTTCTGTTTCTACCAAGAGACAGGAGAAAACAGAAAGCTGGTCTGCAATGAAAAAGCACAGAGTAGGCAGCAGAGATAGAAAGAATGGGAAGCAAGGGCATTCTGGCTCCAGACCACCCCTGAGCAGAGCAGAAATGGTAGTAGCCTCTTAGGCTCCATGAACTATCCCAGATACTTCAACATTTTCCCCCTGGTGCTTAAGAGTATTTGTGTGGAGGTCTGGTGTTTACAGCCAGAAGTCTGGGCTATTGAGACTTCAGCAAATAACTGTTACCATATAGCAGCGAAGTGGTAGAAGAGCTCTGAAAAGGAGAAAGAGGGAAGAAAAATTGCTGTGCTAGGCCTCAGGTCTCAGGGGATGTCTACAAGTACATTTCAGAAGCGAGACCACAAAGAACATAGGTAGGGAGTAAATGAGGCTCGTTTTAAGGTGTGTGTCAGTAAAATTGAAGGCAAATGCTAGCCTAAGGACATTTAGCTAGGTATGGAGCTAATCATTTTCTGAGCATGGGGAAAACTGAGCATGTTTATAGGAAAAAGAAGAAAATTCAAAAGGATGTGCAGTGACCAACAGAAGAAAACCAGTAAAGGTCCTGAAAAACAGACAGGAGACCTAGAGTTTTCCTTGGACACAGGATGAGGAAAATCCCCTCTTTGCAAAGGAAAAAAGGAGAGTGAAAGGCTACTGAAGGAATTTGCATTAGATGGGCTTGATCAGCTCAGAAAAACAGGAAGAGAACCTTAAAACAAGGCACTGGGCTGGGTACACCTCAAAGAGTATGAAAATTATCTGAAATTTATTGTTGGGAATGAAGAAAGGATATCTGCTCCATTTTTTTCCCCACTTAGAAATATCCTCTGAAATGTCATCTCCACTAAAGATTGTGATAATCTGTGTCAAGGAATTGTTTCCTGGGTTTTAACCAGCAGGAATTGTTAATTAAGGGGTTGTGCTAGGCACCTTTAAAGTATCATCTTAAGCCTCCACAGGAAAAGACATCAGCCTACTTTTAAAATAAGAGGATTGTGTCATCTAAGGGCCAAGCTTACCTGCTAAACCCCAATTCTTTCTTATAGCACCACAGCACTGAAGGCCGAGCCTTCACAGTTGCTTTGGACAACATGTGATGGAGGATTACCACCTGCCAAAGAAAAAAGTCAGAACCTCAGGGACCAAGGAGACCACAGAGACCACTAGGCCCAAGTCCTCATTTGACAGATTAGAAATTAAACTGACAGCCAGGGGAGGGAGGCATCCAAGATCACAGGCAAGTAGAGAACAGATGGGGAATAGAAGCTAGGTCACATACACTGAGCCTGATGGTCAGTACACCACCCTAAGCATCACAGACTTTTGGCTTGTTTGCTAATAAATCAAAGTAGAGAGAATTTACCACGATTAAGAAATGAAAGAAAGGTTCTTACTAGGCACCTTAGCAGTCAAAGGGATCGTAATTGACATGTTAAAACCCCAGAGGGCCTGTTGTAACATACTGACTCTGGGGCAGGACACAAGATAACTCAGAGAGTATTTACCAGGTCTTACCTGATCTTTTCCATGATCCCCAACTACAACAAAGAGAGACCTTTGTCGCTCAGCTACCCCATTCTCAATGAGAATCCGGATTCGATTATCCACCTTCTTCCGATGCATGGTGAAAAACTATCACTAAAAGAGAAAGAAAGGAAATACAACTGGACAAAATAGCAGATTATGGGTAAGGAGCACTAGTTAGCTGTCTCTTCTGGGGCAAGGGGTTGCGCCAGCCACTTTTAATGTATCATCTTGATCCTCCATAGGAAAGATATCAGCCTGCTTTTAAAATCAGGAAACTCAGGCTTGGGAGTAAAGAAATTATTCCCTCAGCATGGGAGGTCAGCAGGGAGGCAAACCTCATAACTCTTCCAGGGAGCTTAAGAAAAATCAGGACTTGAACGTTCAAAAAATTAGGAATACAAAATATATAGTGATATAGCCATATATCAAAGGCATTTTCCAAACTACCTCAAGATATGGATATAGATGCTTATGAGAGGATGTCCTAGTAGTTATGATACCATTGACTCAGAGAGGTTAAAAAAGAAAGGCCAAGATGCAATGTAGTTTTTTCTGAATGGGCTGATTGATTTATTGATTGATTTTTAAATATGTTACTCATAAAGTTAAGGAAAAGAAATCAACTGATTGGAATTCTGTCAGGTCAAAAACAAGTTTATGCAAGTGATGGAAAACCATATTGAAGCTTTTGTAAAGACAGACCTCAATATAGCTTAATGGTAGGGGGAATGCCCAGCATACTTGAGGCCCTGGGTTCATTGCCAGACACACACACACATACCCGTTATGTGATTACCCATGATAAAATGCTGCATCATTACCATAATACATACATCAAATATCACAAATATCAATTACACCACTACAACATAAAATACCACACTACCAAGAATCTCCAGTATTTGCTTAATTCTAAGCTTTAATAAAGCTATTAATGGAACCTTAACTGTGCTTTAACTGTCCCTTTTAACATTTCCAAGCATGTGTTATTATTAAAACACTGTCAAAATCAGTGGTCCCTATTTATAAGTAAAGAGACAACTATTATTTAAAAAAAAAAAAAAAATCAAGTATCCCAAAGCAGAAAAGTGATAGGATAGGATTCACACTTAAATCTGACTCCAAAGCCTGAGCTCTTTCCAGTCTGCCAATCTACTCAGCTTGTAGGCATTATATTTCTAGCCACATAAAGACTCCACGAAAAAAAAGTAACTATTGGAGATTGCTTTTTGTTCCAGTTACTATGGGAGCCCCAGAGGTATCAGACAAAATCCTTGATTTCAAACTTTCATTCTCTCTAAGGGGGATATTAAAAAGAAAAAGACATAAAGGACAAATATATATATATATATATATATATATATATATATATATATATATATACATATATATATATAAATTAGACGTGCAAATAGCAGCTACAATAAGGGGTCTGATGAAGGTCTGATATTACTGTGGATAGAGCTGTCACGGAAGGCGTAAAAGATGAAGAGGGCCTTGACGACACGTAAAGATGTTTATTTTTTCATTCACTCATTTGTTCATCTATCTACACATAATGACTACGTGCCAGGCATCATTAGCTGTACTGTCAAATAATATAAAGTCCTAAATACGACTACCAAACAAGGAGTATGAATGTGTGCGCATAGTTAAATACTCACGAGCACTGGAGAATCCTGGATCAGAGAGCTTCGGTTCAAAGCCTAGGCTACAAGAACGAACAGCGAGGGAGTCAGTTCCGCAAGAGGCAAGTGCTGTCACCCACCCATTCTCCACTAGGCCCTAGTTAGAGATCCCTGGATGGCGGAGACTACTCCACGCAATCCCCGAGAGCGCAGGGAAGCAAGCCCAAGACGCTGTGTCTCGCAGAAGGGGAATCTGCCCTGTAGGAGCGTCCTAGAGAGGGGGCCGTGGGGGCGGGCCACGCGTTAGCCTAGATGCACAAGCTTCCTCCTCCGGCCAGTCCGCTTCTGACCCAGGAACCACACGAACGCCCATCTTAGCAGGAATCTCCAGCCGCCCCGCACGCCCCGCGACACGTACCTGCGCCGGGAGCCCAGCGCGAAGCGGAAGCACGTGGGGAAACGGAACAACTCCAGAAGGGCAGGATGCTGTAGGCTGCCCCTAGCGAGTGCCTGGCCGTCAGCAGAGTTTTCCGCACTCCGCCGCGGTTCCGCCCAGGCGCCGGCAGACAGAGAGTGCACGAGCACACCAAAGACTCGGCGACGGGGAAGGGACCTTTCTCAACGCGGTCGGCGAATGATGGCGTCAGAGGCCGCGGAGGCGGAGCTACCGCAGGACTCCCCACCGCGACTGCGCTGCGTAAGTTTCTGGTGGCTGAAGCGGACCCCAAGTGCAATTATGTGTTTGCTAAGCCTACTACGCAACGCAAGACAAACGCTTTCATGTCCACACCACCAGTGCCTGGCGCAGTGTAGGGAGCTAGCAGCAGGTGTCTCCACAGGCCAGGTGCAGCACGCGGTGTTCAGGGTTTTCACTGTTGCCCTCGTTATGCGAAAGGCGGTGCCTCCAGGGATGTGCAAGTATTTAAAGTACTTGCCTTTGATGTGACACGATGAGGAAGCTCAGACCACCGATCTTTTTTTTAATTCATCTCACTAGACCCTCAACTCTCGTGGTACTGATCTCATGAACCTGTCTGTGGAGTTCTGCAGATTTTCCACCTGATTTCCGACCTTTGTAGGGTCCCCTTAGACCTGTTCTCTAATACTAATCCTAGATTTCTGCTCTTCAATATCCCCTCCAGCTCCCAGTGCAAGAACGTGACTACCCACACATACTTTTGTAGTCATTATTTTGGGGAGGAAGAGGGACAGATCCCTTATCATAACTAGTCAGAAACCGAATTCTTATTCTTGAAGTTCCTTTCCCAAACAGGCATTTCAGATTTTAATGTGACCAGCTACACTACAACGGGCATTTGTCCAATACCCATCATCACAATTTTATAAATTGATTCAACAAAAACGTCAATATGCTAGACGGTTCTGTTCACAGGGGATTAGTTCATAATGATCCTGCCCCTTTAAGGTAAATTCTAAATGTTAAAGTATCCACTAAGGGTACTGTTTTTGAGGTAGTACCGGGAAAAAAAGACCTTAATCTAGAGTGAGCTTCAAGAATGTTAGTGAATAGTCTTCCCACACCAAAAAATGTAAAGGCTCCAAGGAGATAAAAACGCTTAGCAGTCAATGAGGCCAGAAGACTGCAAGCAAGTGAAATGTGGTAGGCAAGCAGCCCAACATAATGTGGACCAGATTTAGAATTCAATTCTATTTGCTGGAAAACCACTTCATTTGGGGGGACAGGGTCGTGAAAAGGAAGTGATTTGCCCTCTAGAAAGGTTCACTCAGGCTGCTGTGCAAAAATGATAATAATAATAATAATCACAGGAGGGCTAAAAACAGAGAAGGAACATAAGCTATTACTGTTCTAGAATGGTAGTATTAGGTGACTCGGGATACTTCCCAGTAGAAACAGATGTTTAAGGATTAGATACAGGGTTTCAAAGAAAAAGATGGTACCCAAAATAACTGCCCTGAACAATTCCATAAATTGAAAGCAGCCAGTGAGTGGCAATCAATAAAGGTCAATCTGAAAGACCAGAAACACTCAAAATCAAGACATTTAGTTAGGATGGAGTTTAGGAACTGCAAATACTTTTAACTGAAACACTTATTCAAAATCGTGGGATTGGATGAGATCACTTGGTGATAGATGAAGTCTGACAACCAAGGACTGGAGAAAATCAGAAAGATGCCAAGCAGTGGCCAGTGAAATCTATAACATCCACTTACTAGCAATTCCCACCTTATGTTACAATCACAGTAGAAAGCTACTTCAGCATGTACTACCTACGTTATTTCTCCTGGCCCACATTATTTTGTTCTCAACAGTGCAATGAATGCCCCAACAGCAATTTTATTGGGTGACCCACTATCCCCACCCTGAAAAATAAGCTTTTAAACCTCCAGTGGTTTCCATCTCTTCATAAGAGGTAAATTTAACATGAATCATTAATTGTAAAGCTGCTCGTAATAGTCCTTACTGGTGTTTCCAACCTCTATTAACCCTTACCCTTTGCACTTCATCCAGTCAAGTATTCTTTGTCAATGTAGACTGGATCTTTGGATGTGCTTCTTTCCCTGATCTAGTTTACCACTTATCCTTCAAGCCTTAGATTGATTATCCTCCAATCTATCTTAACTAGGCCATGCAGGAGTAATGGCCTTAATATCTACTGCCAACTATGTTGCTATAGTCACATTTTTTGTTTTTTAATGGAAGCTGGGACCACAGTGATTCTTACTGAATGGCTAGTGCTTAATAGAACTCAAAATGGAGCCTAGTTAGTGGTTAAGTGCCTAAATACTTACAGGAATGTAAACACAAATTTTAATACCTTAGGGCTGGGGTTGTGGCTCAGAGGTAGAGCTCTTGTTTAGCACGCGTAAGGTACTGGGTTCGATCCTCACCACACATAAAAAAAAAAATAAAGATATTGGGCCCACCTATAACTAAGTATTTTTAAAAAAATACTTTAAAAAATGCTTTCAGTAGACCAGAGATAAACTTTTGAAATACTCAAAGAGCCAGACTGCTGCATCAAAGTGGGATTAGGCCTCAGAACACCTTGTTAAAGTAGGACAGGAACAGAAAAGTAGTTGTCTCGCCTTCTTAAAAGATGAGACTACCAGACAGATTTAAGCCTTTTCTTCTTTCACAAACATGTCTTCATTTAGAGCTTTGCTAAATGCTATATACAACTGAGTAGACTTTGTTCAAAGATAAGTAGGAAACAAGTTTTCGTATAATTTAATCTAATGTGATTAAAAACATTACTAGTCTTTTCCAGTAACTTAACAGAACTCAAAATGGGAAAAAGAGATGAGGCTCAATTTATCTTTATTTTCCTGGGAGTTTGGAAAGGACAGAGAAATAAACCTTAACAATTTATTTTTAATTTTCCTAGGAATTTCTTCGCCCCATTTACTTCTTATAAAAGGGACAAGTCGGGGCAATTACTGATTCTTTGAACTAAAATTTAAAGTCAATAACTGTGCTTAGAAAGAACTCCAATGGACTGCAGATTTGGGAGCTTAAGGCTGAAAAGAATGGTACGAATTCAGTGCTTATCTGCATTTCATTTCTTCTAATTAAATACATCACTGAAAATACAATGAACAGTATAATAAATTTCCTAAAACACTTAGAAAGCTCACTTGCTCAATAACCTTCTACAAAAATGAACTGGTTGTCAACTGAGCACCTCAATAAACCTGACAATAAGCACACATTTTCATGTCTCGTGTTTAAATGGAAAGTCTCCCGCACAACAAAGTTGTATGTATAGGGAAACAAAAGAATTGTTAAAAGTTAATTAAAAAACACTGAGAAGTCATTTGTTTTAATATCAAGATACAATGATCAGAAATCTCTCCCATATTCTTTATGAATACTAGAATCTGGGAATAAAACTGTGCTAATCAGTTCAGGTCATCAATGACATTCTACCTTTAGTGAAACTTTGAAAAAAGAAGTTTCATTATCCTTGTGAATGACTAAAATTGTGCACGTACAAAAGTATTTTATATGTGTTCTTGCTATACCAAGATACTATATAGTAACCACTTCCTTTTAACTGCTAAAATACTCACTTGAGCAAATAGAAGGCCTTCTGCAGCTAAGACAAGCATTCACATATTATACAGAATACTGAGTACCAAGATTCAGATCCTGATGAGATTTTTGAAAAGTTCTCTGCCCTATCAGGCATTCCTTAAAAAAATGTGGTCTGAATTAACAAATGAAAGGTTTACATTTAAAATGTGATAACAGAATGCCACCCCCGTATTATAGTATTTTGAAATGAACAAACAGTTCTTTTTAAAAATACATGTTACCAAACTATGAATACCTTTACACATTCACATCTGCACTAATGCACAGAAGTTTGAAACCTAGAAGGCATTTCTCCCATCTCTGAATTGATTCATACTAATTGATCACTGAATAAAGACCAAGTTTACTTTGATTTTTAAATGTCATGAAACTATTTTCTATAGATAGCAAATTTAGTTTTTCATAGGATTGCAAGCACACATCATCTAGGGATTAGCCAATGAAGCATGAAAATTTTACCCATCCCCCTAAAGGACAACTAACATATGGTTGTGGTACATCCCAGGCAGATGTCATTTAAAGCACACAAGGGGAGGTGCTAGCAAAAGAAATACTCATTTGCAAAAGTAAACAGATAACCCTTCCAATATGATGTACCACAACCACACATGAGAAAAGTCAAGAACTTATTTTATTTATTTTAAAATAAACATTGAAGATTCCCCCATTACCCACCACCCTACAAAACTTGTGAATGTGGAATGTTCAACAACCTATCCATTTTAGGTTACAAAACCAGCAAAAACTCCAGTTGTCTCATGATGAATGTTTTGAGAATAATTTTCGTTTTTAAGGAGCCAAGTACCTACTGGAAAAATTCTTTAAAGGCTAAAAAATAAAATTTTAATTTCTGCACAGAGAATATCATTAACTTAGTAGCCTTTGCTTAATAGGTGGGATTAATTCTCCATGAAGTCAAGGTGGAACGGGACAACAAGCAGCATTAGGTTCATAGGCATAAAGAACTAGTGCTCAAACTGCTAGCACAAATTCAATGTAGTACATATGGCTAATTCACTACTAAACTGTCCACCATCTCCATCAAACTTGAGGCTCTTCCCTATGCATCTAAGGAATCGAATCACCACTTTGAACATGAATGCCTCCATGAAGAAAGGGGAATTCAATTAGAATTAAATTAGACAAAAGATAAATGCAAGTACTACAGAAACAGCTGCTGGAGATAACCATAAAATACACTAACAATGCATGGGGTGAATCACATAAGCTGCTAGCTGTTGAACACCAGTGTTTCAAGATACAACTTTTATAAACATGTTTTTATTTGTTTTGCTTATACCATCAGAGCTGAAGCTACTGTCTTGTCATTTCCCTAAACAGGGAAATCAATCTAAAACACATACTGGTGCTTTTCAAAAGATAGCAATTTTAAAAGGGTGGTAGCAGCAGGCATTTGATATCCTTTTCTTTTAAAAACTTTCAAGCTGCAGGAAAAACACGTGACCAAGAGTGTTACGATTATCCACTAGATTTTCATAGGTACCTGTACCAATTCAGGTAACGATACAAGATCCAGGGATTAGTGATGACAATGTGCATGTCATAAGGAATGATATATACTACCAATCCTTATAAAAGTCATTGTCTCAAAGAAGTTGTTAAGTGTTCAAAAGGTATCTACATACTTCACATTAAGTACAGAAGCAGCCCATCCAGATTATATCCCATATTTGTTGCATGTTTTTCAAAAAGTGCCAATCAAAGCCTGATTTGCAGGTTGGCTTTGTCTTAATACAGTATCAGCTGTTAAAAAAGCAGTTTACATGTGTTTTTAATCACAGTTGTTTGGCCGGATGAAGAGTGCTATGTCAAAGCTGGTAGCCACCCTTACATGTGTGACTAAGGACCCATGCATAATTTGGTATGCATCTAAACGTTCCGTGCTCCAATTTAACTGGAAAAAGTTGTGAAATGCAGTTGTTCTCTCAAACCACACTCCACTCCTTCCATCTTCCTTTCAAGGAAAATATTTTTGTTTTGTCAATTACCATTGAATTAAATAACTCTGGGGCTGATTTGTAGCTTTTATCCAATGTCAAAAAGTCATACTTGTTTTCTTTCTTTCTTCAAGTCACTTCAAATAACTATGGAGATATTATCACCCAAATAACTATGGAGATATTATCACCCCGTAAAGTATATTATGTTTTACTCCTAAGCAAGGGTGAGGAATCTGAGTATCATGTGCAAGGCTCAAGATGACGCTTAGGACAGAACATGCAGAGTAAAAATAGTTTCCTTCCATATCCAGATAATATAAAGCTGACAATTGTAGTCCTGTCTTTATGGGATGAAAACAGTCCCTTTACAATAAGTTTCCTGAAAGGGAGAACAAATAGATAATAACTCTTCTGGTAACATATTATGGTACACTGGCCAGTGTGTTTTTGGCGATTAAACATAATCCTGTGAATCAGATTAATTCACTTGCTGAGTGTTCATTTGCGGCATCCCTCTGTTGGGTCTTGGGGGCCCTCCACGACCTAGAAGACAAAAATGGCATTTGATTTTTCTTTCAAATATTATTTGTTTTGCCTTCAAGCAGATTTTCATCTGAAGTCAAGAAGCATGTGGGCAGCTTGTCACCACATTATTAGGTTTAAGAGGTCAATTCTTCTGCGTTCAAGTTTCACCTCTTGGAAGTTGTCATGCGCAAATTTGCTAATGTTCTCTAGCTAAAGGAAGGGTAGAGCTAATGGAGTATTCCACCAGTACTCATTCATTCATTCATTCAACAAGTATTTATTGAGTGCCTACTATGTGCCAGGCACTGTCATCAGGCGTTGGGAATAGATACAGCAGTGAAGACAGACAAGGTACCTGCTCTCATGGAGCTCACATTCTAGTGTACACTCTAGCTTACATTTCAGTAGTAACATCATACTATCAAAATTAATAAAAGCACCAGAATGAAAACAGACCTTTTTACCTAAACTGTTAAAAAGAAACTACATAACATTCAAAATTGTATAATGACTTGTAACAGATAAAATAACTTTTTACATGCTGTTAAAACAATTTTTGGCTATCAATTAACTCAACTTTCATAGAATATGCTACAAGGTGGGAAAGAACATGACCCACATTCACATGCAAATAATCTGTGATACTTCTAGTCAAGTCAGTAATTCCGGAGTGATCCATTAACTTAAAAAAAAATGCACCTTTTTGCTGGCCGATTGCTATAGCATTCAAATCAAAGTACTTTGTAATTCCTCTTTAATATACATTTTATACATGTTATGGCCAATAGCTAGAGGAAACTTACTTGTTGTTTAACGTTCCTCAAACCAGAGAACCATTTAGAACTTCAGATTACATGAAATGCTAGATCTAACTGTGAAATAGGTGATCTTCCTGCTCAAATAGGAAGTAGTTTCGCAATAGTAAAAGACAAAACAGAAAAAACTCTGAAAACCTAATTTTTAAGTACAGTTCAGTTATGTTAGTAAGAATTTGGGGGGGTTCCATTTTAAAGTTGGAAATAACTCGATCTTTTGATCACTAATAGTGGTCTAAAAGGTATTCAAATTTTAATTAGTTCTACCATTTCTAAATGGTTCTCTAAATGTAACTATGGCTTATTTGGCCATTAAAGGGGTTCTGGTCCTAAAATATAATATGCATGTTTCAAAAATGAAAGAGGAATAATAAATTTATATAAATGTTCAATCTCATTCCAAAAATGTCTTACAAAAATGTCTTAATAAGTACTTCCTAAAAACATTTAGCAGGTTTTAGGACCTGAAAAATAATTTCCAGTTGGAAAAACACTTTTTCTGAGGAAGAGAAAATGTTCTCATTTTCAAGACAATTTTATATAGTAACAGGGAAAGTCATTCAAAAATTAAAATTTGGATTCAAGATTATATTTTTTAGAAACAGAGCATTTCATTTAATCCCTAGCAACAAGTCTGGAAAAGATAAATGTATTCCTAACATGTAACCTACATGCAGACTATGAACAGCTCTTCCAAGGCCAGAACAGAAGCTCCACTTGGGAGCTAGGATCACCACCACAAAATATTACCTCGTGGGGCTCCCCGTGGTCCACTCTGCCCAGAGCCTCGCTTGAAATTCTGCTGATATCCATCCTAAAAGACAAGCTAGTTAGTACTGAAAAGACTTTTTAAAAAATGCTTACCCATTTAACTATTCTTACAATCTAACATTTGCATAATACAGAATTCTTATTCTTTGAAGACATTCCAATATCACAGCTAAAAGCTATTCTGTAATTACTGTACTTGTATTATTCTCAAAAATATTCCATGAGATATATACCTCTGCTCTCAAAATTCTTTGTCAGACTTTATTTAAATGATCTACACTGAATGCTAAGAAAAGTCAATGTGATCATTTTCTATTAAAAAATATCTTGGACACTATAAAATTAATCCCAAATTAGTTATTGAGACCCATCCTATGTTTACTTACCCGCTGATAACCAGAGTAGTCCCGGGGAGCACTGAACTGAGACTGTGTATAACCACTGTTTGGAGTATTAGAGAATGAAGGGCGGTAACCATCGTATCCTCCTAAAATTTAGGACAAAAAATAATAATAATATCTTCACAAGGAATTTTTACTTTCTTATTAATGACAAAGAATTAGAAAACCCTAAGTCATGCTAGTTCTAATCCCTTATGCTAACCCAATATGTTTTATAAGTATCTGTAAGTACCAATTGCTTTAGAACATGCGATTTTCACCCACATATGAAAAGACACATACATTAAAGGAAAAAAAGCAAATCCCCATAAGGTCTAGTAATACACAAGACCATTCTCTCTCAAAAGACTGACAGTGATTTGAAAATAACAAGTTTTTCTCAACTCTGTCATTTAAATAACTGAATACATATACACTTCAAATGTTTAAATTATACCCAAGAGATAATGTGGAGATGGCTATAACCTTTCCTCAAAACCATGATATTTCTATATATTTTACAAATCAGAAAAGAACTTGGAAAAAAAGAAAAGAACTTGAAACAGTAAAAAGTATTTCAAACTTTTTTTCCCCTCCCCTTTTACCTCTGAATCCATTGGCAGGGCCCCGGTATCCATTCATCAACCCTCTAGCACCACGGGAACCTCCACGAGACACACCACGACTATTGTAATAAGGTTGACTGCTCCGTGGAAATCCAGTGTTCTGCTGAGGAGGCTGCTGGTGATTACCAGTCACTTGATGGGGCTGGTCCTGGGAACCATGGTAAGTGCCAACCACTATAGTAAGAAAAATAGTTTAAATATTGTATAATAAACACAGATCACTACCATTTGTTCTCTCAAAAGCTTTCTGTAAGCACTATCTTCTAGTGTCTCCTTAAAGTTTAGTTCTGCTTTTTAAAAATTTTACCTATTAATAGGAAAAACAATACATTAATGAAAGTCCTGTTTTTCTCCTTCACACAGATTAAATTTAAGGGGGTTAAAGTTCTCCAACAATGATTCCAAATCTTTGAAAGCAAGACATACAAAATTGTACCCTTTCAAACAGATGATTTGAAAAGGCAAGTATTATTAACACCTTCTGAAAGACGTCTACACTTTAGCAAAAGGGACCCACTGTAATTACTATGTGTGCCATCTACACTTTAGCAAAAGGGACCCACTGTAATTACTATGTGTGCCATTTAAATACTTCTTTCCATTATAAAGCTCCTAATTAGTATTTTTGTTGTTTTCAAATTATCCTTGGAACTTAGTGAAATGCATAAATCCATGCTCTCATAACTAAGCAGCAAAATGGCAGAATATATCATCAATAACACGGCTAAATTAGCAAATGCCTCCGCCTTATAACCCACGATGCCTGATCCCATTTCAAAGTCTTCACAATAACAAGTATAGCCAGACAGTTAAATGGTAAACTAGCAACTCAACCCACTTGAAGGTAAGATTCTAAAAAGCTCACATTACCTTGCACACACACCCTCCCTTCCACAGATAATTCTAGATGTAAAAATTTCCAAAAACTAAATATTGTGGCACATATCTGGTATGACAATGTTCACAGGGAAGAAAAAAACATTTGCTAGAAGTGCCTCTGGGAGGTAAAGAATAGTAGTAACAAGACAAAGGAAAGCCCGTAACATAGGAACAATGGTCAAATCAACAGCCTGCCAGAGATTTCCCATTTTGAAGCAGAGAGAAAAGGGTCTGTAACTCTTGAAAATATTTACTGAGCTATTTTATGCCCTCAAGAAACTCAAGATACAGTTTTAGTTTTTAGAATTCTATTTTGCAATGAAAAATCTAGAGAATACCTAGGAAGAAGAGACACGCCTTTCTGAATTCCTTATTGCCCCAAACTATACTTCTCAAGGTATAAACTTCTTACACAAATTAACTTTTTAATACATTCCCCAAATTTAAAATTACAAGTATCAAATACACATAAAATTTTCTATCTAAACATTCATTCACACGCATGTAGTCAAAAATTTAATATTCAAATCATTTATCAACAAGAAATTTATTCATTTTGGTCAAACCTCACTGCAAGAAACTCTCAGCAGAACAATTCAAGTGTGACCTTTATTTTAAAATAGCAGAGCTTCCATGTAAGCATTTGTAAAATATAAGCTTAATATTCTATAAAGAAAAGCCAAGCCATGTGCAGTGACACACATCTGTATCTCAGCTACTCAGGACACTGAGGCAGGAGCATCACAAATTCAAGCCAACCTTGACATCTTAGCAAGACTTTTGTCTCAAAATAAAATTTAAAAAAAAATAAAGAACAAAAAAGGAAAACGCAAAGATCTTTGTCAGATCTTTTTCATGTTGTTCCTTATTATAATTCTCCATGTATAAGCTTTTTTCTAATGAGAAATGATAAAATAGGATAAATGTGTCACCAAAAGTGAGCTATGTTTGGAAACAGTAACAAAAAGAGGTCTCTGTGAGTTGATATTTGAGCACAGACCTGAAAAAAGAAGCAAGCAATGCAAGAGCATAAGTTCAAGAAATCTATTATACTATATGGTAACTAAAGTCTGTACGGTATTCTTGCAAATCAAGAGTAGTTGTATATGCGCATCACAAAAGCTGGTAGAAGTATGATACAATTTATGTGTAATTAGCTCAATTTAGCCATTTCAATATGTGTATATGTACATGACATATATACAGTTTTACACAAACATTTTTTGATCACTTAATAAAAAATGTCTTTTTTTTTTTTTTAATAGAAATAAAAGCAGCCATACAACTGTCAGTGGATGATAGTTTTATGTTAAAAAGAAATGGGTCACAGAGAACTTTTCGGTGGCTGGTGTAGATATATAGGAAGAAAATGGACAGATACATAAGATACAGACTAGGATAAAGGCAGGGACCAGATCAGAAACAATCTTTTAAACCAAGGTGTTTGAGTATCTTTTCTAAATGTAATGAGAAGGTACAGAAAGGTTTTGAATAGGAGACATCTGATGTACTTTTTTAAAATGATCATTCTGGTTACTGTGTGGACAATAGAGCAGGCTAAAAGATTAGTTAGTCAAGGGAGTAAAAAGTTAAGTGACAACTCTAGTAGTCCAGACAGGATATGATTATTACAGTGGTGGTATGAAATTGTTCACAAGAACAAGATGGGGGCTGAGTATGTAGCTCAGTGGTAGAGCATGTGCTTAGATTGGATCCAGGGCCTTAAACATGCTCAGTGGGAAAAAAAATTTTTTTTTTTTAAACAATGCTTATAATCCCAACTACTTGGAGGACTGAAGCAGGATTAAGTTTGAGGCTAGCCTTACCAACTAAGCAAGACACTGTCTCAAAATAAATAACAAAATAGTTAAAAGGTTTGAGAATATGGCTCAACGGTAGAGTATCCGCAATCAATCAATAAAGCAAGGTGTATGGACTCATTTTCATTTTTACTGTAAATGTTATAAATGTGTATTTTGAAATGGTAACAAAAGTTTATCTAGCTCAAGTGATTCAAAATTAGAAAATATCAAATAGAACACAAAGGGGAAGGAGTTTCAAATCCAACGACAAAGGGCAAATTAACCAAGTCAAATGATATAGTTATTAATTTCATCACATCATCAAAAAGATGGCTAAAACATAAGTATATCAGTGTGATATTTAAAGGCTTAAAATAAACCTGTACCACACATAACTTTATGGATACAGAGGATAAGTAGATAAAGGAGCCTCAGAGCAAGAAGCCTAGGTTAACATTCAGAAGCTGAGCATAAGCATAACTTGACAAATTTCTACCAGACTATAGATGATTCAACCTCCATATTAATTACAAGTATTAATATTATAGGTTTTGTTAAGACTTTACTACTGAAAAAAATTTTAAATGCTGATTCAGATTATCAAGAAATGGAATAATTAGAAAATTTCAGATTTTTTTTAAACTGTCTGGTAAGATTAAGACATTAACTCTTCACACTTTAGGAGGATTTGCTAGTTTGTTGAAGGATTCCACTAAAATTCCTAGGAGTTAACCAAAAACCTAAAGAGGATACTCTAGAGATCTTACATATAAAGAAATCTAAATGTATCTATTCACATTATTACTATGATAGGTGTAAGAATTGGCCATATTATGAACTTACTTGCCAAAAAGGATTTTGTTTCAACCTTGTCACAAAATAAAGTCACTAAAATTTATTCACAAATGTTACTAATAAAAAAAAAAAAAAAATCAAACCAATTCCCAATTCAACTTTATATGACTGATTTATTGCCATATATCATGCATGGTAGCAGGGTCTAAACAATAAGTAATTAAAAGTGATCTGAAAGATAAAAATTTATACTAAGTCAAACAAGATTAATTCCAGTAAAACTATGCAAAAAAATATATTTATAAAAGCTCAGTGATCAGAGGGAAAAAGGCACAAGGCCTCCAAAACTGCACAAAATTCACACAAAGTATGGACCCAACTCAGGATTAGCAATGAAAATAATTCATACGATCCACTACTAAAAACAAAAACTTTTGACCACCAGTACTCTGAAGTTTAAACTGTCCTAATACTATCAATAACTGTTGGAAAGCAAGCAACCAAAAAAGTGACACTGGTTTGACTACCTGTTTGAAGTTGTTCTTGCTGAAGCTCTGTTTGTTCCACTTGGTGAGGCTGACTGGAAAAACTCTGGTTGTAACTGGCCTGGTACTGATTTTGCTGTTTTAAAGTTTCTGGTTCATTTACAGGAGGAACAGGGGCATTCATATTGAACACCTGTTAAGTGAATAAATGATTAGTTTCTCCCTTTATTGCCTTCTTTGAATGTGGCAGATCTTGATGCTAGTAAACAATAACCCGCAATGAACCTCAATGTGGGAAAATGTATGTATGAGTACATATATTACCATATACCACTTAACATGCACACAGCAGCCTTAAGCTTTTTACATATGAAAGATCAATTTTAGTTCCTAATGTAATATCACTTGTAGAAAATTATAAATTTATTTTTTTCTTTTATTCATGTTTTAATCAAGTTAATACTTTTAAGTATTTACCACTTTAAACATCCCTCTCAGCATTGATTTAGCTGTATCCCACAGATTACAGTATTTCATTATCATTATTTTATAAAAACTCCCCAATTTTAAGATGCTTTGTTGAATCACGGTAAAGTATAACGTCTGAATTTTACTTGGAAATATTCCGGTAAATAAAAAGATTAAGCAAATAGGGCAAAATATCAACTATTTAAATCTAAGATAGGACTATAAAGATGTTGTATTGGCCTACTTTTTGTATGTTTAAACTTTGTTAATCAAGTCAAAAGGGGAAAACTGACAAAAAGAAGATGGAGGCTGGGCACAGTGGCACATGGCTGTAATCCCAGTGGCGAGGGAGGCTGAGGCAGGAGAATCATGAGTTCAAAGCCACCCTCAGCAACTCTGTGAGACCCTGTCTCTAAATAAAATACAAAACAGGGCTGGGGATGTGACTGGTTGTGTGCCCCTGAGTTCAATCCTCGATATCAAAAAAAAAAGAAGAAGAAGATTCAAGTACACAACTAATATGTTCAAATTTACCTTTGAGAATTCTAACAGAGTTAGATGTTTAATTAAATATAACCCTGGGCTGGGGACAGAGAACAATTGGTAGAGTGCTTGCCTCACATTCACAAGGCCCTGGGTTCAATCCCCAGTACCACACACAATAAACAAATAAATATAACCCTGCAGTTATAGTAGATACAGGTTCAAGACGTTAAATGAATCTTCTTTGTTGACAATATAGCATGATTCATAGTACACACTTAAGTAATTAATATTAGTTGAATTAATTTGCTTACCGTCTGCATGGATTGGAATGGAGCTGCATTTACATTGATTCCACTGCTATGTAAAGGTTTGCTTGTCCCAGCCTGAAATACCTGAGGCTGAGAAGCAGCAGGAAGGGATGATGATGCTGTAGCCTGGTCTGTGTTTAAAGAGATTGTTGCCTAAACACAAAACGAATAAATAGTTAGCTAACACAAAATTTTCTGTGTGTGTCAAGAGCTCAACTATTTCATGAAAGCAACGTAGGTTCAAAAAGGCCACAGTACAAATGATAAAGTATCTTTGCCTAATTCATCAATAAACGCCTCAACAAGTTATATAGTCTTATAGTAGGACTTGCCTGAATCTGATCAATTGGTTCCTTTTGTGGCCGTTGCTCTGTAGCATGAGAAGGCTGGTACAAGGGTTGAGATGCTGTGTACCCCTCACTTGTGGATGAAACCAAGGGAACCTAGACAGAAATTGAGAAATCAGGTTTCTTTCTTCTTACAAAACTGAATTGTCAAAAAATAAGCCTGCGGGACTGGGGATGTGGCTCCAGTGGTAGCGTGCTCGCCTGGCATGCGTGCGGCCTGGGTTCAATCCTCAGCACCACATACAAAGATGTTGTGTCCGCCAAAAACTAAAGAATAAATATTAAAATTCTCTCTCTTTAAAAAAAAAAAAAATTTTTTTTTAAAAAATAAGTCTGCTACTACTTGGGCTGGGGTTATGGCTTAGCAGTAGAGCACTTGCCTAAAACGTGTAAGGCCCTGGGTTTGATCCTCAGCACCAAGTAAAAATGAATAGAATAAAATAAAGGTATTGTGTCTAACTACAACTAAAAAATAAATATTAAAAAAAAAAAAGGAGTGGAGTCAGAATTTTAAAAAAAGTAAGCAGCCTACTAAATGGGTTGGGATTGTGGCTCAGTGGTTGAACGCTTGCCTAGCATGTATGAGGCACTGGGTTCGATTCTTGCAACCACATAAAAAAATTAATAAACAAAATAAAGGCACTGTGTCCATCTACAACTAAAAAATATTTTAAAAATAAAATATAATAAGCCAACTAGGCTGAGTGTGGTAACCCACACTTGTCATCCCAGCAACCAGAAGGCTAAAGCAGGATGATTCCAACTTCAAGGCCAGCGTGGACAACAGCAAAATCCTCCCTTAAAAATCATCAATAAAGGAGCTGCGGATGTGGCTCAAGCGGTAGCGTGCTCGCCTGGCATGCGTGCGGCCTGGGTTCGATCCTCAGCACCACATACAAATACAGATGTTGTGTCCGCCGAAAACTAAAAAATATTAAAATTCTCTCTTTAAAAAAAAAAAATCAACAATAAAAGGACTAGAAATGTAGCTCAGTGGTAAAACACCCCTGGGTTCAATCCCCAGTACCAAAAAATAAATGTGTTAAAAAGTAAATAAATAAACCAACGCTAATATTCACAGGGCTAAAAATTGATACACTTGATCACTCTTACCTGTGTAGCTTCTGGTTGAACAGGAACTTGATTAGGCTGAGGAAGCCTAGATTCAGAATGAACTGAAAAATCAACAAAAACTATTGTTACACAAAATCAGGTTTCTTAAAGAAATGTCTAAATACTTTTAATATGGCTGCTAACGGCAAATTTCTATGACCAAATTATTAATGATATTTTGATCAAGACAAAAAGAAGATGCAAGGCCAGGCACAGTGGCACACGCCTGTAAACCCAGAGGCTAAGGCAGGAGAATCTCAGTTCAAAGCCAGCCTCATCAAAAAGCAAGGTGCTAAACAACTCAGTGAGACCCTGTCTCTAAATAAAATACAAAAAAATAGGGCTGGGGATATGGCTCAAAGCCCAAGTGCCCCGGAGTTCAATTCCTGGTACATTAAAAAATAAAAAGATATAAAGTGTACAGGTGAGATTTTAGCTTTTAATAGAACATTTTGGGGTTTGCTGATAGTGATTATCAGTTTACTCTCAAAATTGCTTTCATTTTGTGTTTTGGAAGAGTTGAAGATGTCAGTGAGAAAGTATATGAAAAGAGAGGAAAAAAAAGAATCACTGTCAGTGTTATCCAAAAGAAAGCCTATTATATGGGAAAAGGAACACTAAGCATACTCAAGAACTTAGATAACATTCAATTTACAATCTTAGCATTATAAACTACAATATATTTTAAAAATTTGGGGGGGGCTGGGCTCAGTAGTGGAGTGCTTGCCTAGCATGCAGGAGGCACTGAGTGCAATCCCTATTATTGCACTCCACAGGAAAAAACAAATTATAAAATGCTTTAAAAAGATGTCTAATTGCATCTTATTAATAACGCCCACTGCTGACCCTTGTCATTTCCTAAACCATGGTTAAATAGATCATCAAAAATCAATAATACTTTGAAATTAATGGCAATATGAAAATAAGACATGGACCAAAAAAATAAAATAAAAAAGAACCACTGATTAGTCATTTAGAAACTACCAATTTCCACTAAAGAGTCTAACAGACTAGCATTACCTGTATATCTAACAGTCTTATAAGCCGTGTCCATATTATAAGTATTGACTTTGGCACAATTTACAGGCTAGGAACAGTACACATCTTATTTTTCTGGTAGAGCTCAGAAAATGAACATTAAAAACTGGGGCTATTTTCTAGCATGCCTTTGACTGTTTGTAATTCTTGGTAGAGATATGAACTCCTTTAACTTATCAAGAAATGCTAACTACCTTACCAAAATGATGTCACTGAACATGCTTGTACTCAGCAACTTTTTATGACACTTTGAATTATGCAACACTGTTAGTTTACCACTTTGTGCCACTACACTGATATACTCTGGAGGGAAAAAACAAGAAGACTCAGAATTACTGATAGTCCTGGAGAGAAAATCCATTTAACCCAATACAAAGTACTGACACTATTTGGTGTTAGTTCAAATAATGTGAAGAGTTGATATAGGAAAATGCTCAGAAAATCTCCTAAAAAGATTCCATAGAGAGTCACCTTTATTTTTATGGCTAAGTTTGAAGCAAAATTGCAAAAGTACAATAACAGGAAAAAATGGTCCATAAAGTCAAGAAGAAATTGGGTGGGCTGGAATTGTAACTCAGTGATAGAGTGTTTGCCTCATGTGTGAGGCAAATTGGGTGGTTCCCATGAAGTTAGGGAAGAGGTTAACTAGTAACTGAAAGGGGACACAAGATACTTTCTTAATCTGGATGCTGGTGAGTTCAGTTTGTGAAAACTCACCAAATGAGCATGCATTTTTCTGTATGTCTGTATGTCAAAAAAGTTAAAAAACTAAGGAATTACAACTGAAATTTCTCTTCAAATTAAAAGAGAAGGATCAAAAGTTAAGCAAGCAGGGGCTGAGGATGTGGCTCAAGCGGTAGCACGCTCGCCTGGCATGCGTGCGGCCCGGGTTCGATCCTCAGCACCACATACAAATAAGGATGTTGTGTCTGCCGAAAACTAAAAAATAAATATTAAAAAAAAATTGTCTCTCTTTAAAAAAAAAAATAAGTTAAGCAAGCATTAAAATATCTCTGTGAACCCTGAAACCACTAGTGGGTCCTATATTTTATCTCACATAAAAATGTACCGTTACTAACCAGGAGGGCAAACCAGTTGGGGCATGTCCATGTTTTGTGTTGGATTCATAGGTTGTGCAGATACAATGGCAGGATCAAGTGTCTGGTTTTCAAAATCCAGCATAGAATCCTGTAAGTTACAATATAATGAAATTAAATCAAATAGTGGGAACACTTAAATCTTCTATTATAAAGTACTAAACCATACTTACCTGTATAAAATTATAAGGCCCCTGCATTTGTGCCATAAGATCTTGTACTCGCTGTCTTCTCACTAGAGGATCTGCCTGAGCCACAGGAGTCAAAGAATGAGGCTCTGGTACTGAAGGAGATGCAGCCTGAGGTTGCTGCTGGAGTGAATTTACTACCTAAAGTGGAGAGAAAGTGTTGAAAGAATAAAACTCCGCTCATTATATTATTATTAAGTGGTCCCCAAGTTACATTTGCCATCTATACAGCAAAGACAACAGGCTTTGAAGTAGTTACTCAAATAGACAACAGTATACCAGACTTAATGGCATCACTTCTACCATATTCTCAATCTCACAGGATACTATATAGCATCTCAAATTTACTTTATGAACTGTTTTCAAAGAGAGACTCCCTTTGCTTTATTCCAAAAATGTACTTTGCTTAAACTACTATTTCCTCTATAGTAACTTGATCTGTTATATACATCATATATATCTACATCATATGTGTGTGTGTGTGTGTGTATATATATATATATGAGATAGCATTTAAGAAGTGTTGGCTATTATTATCATCAAAATTTGTATTTCTTACATTTCTTCTTCCATTTAACAAGGTAGGATCAAACTCTACCATCCAACCTAAACTGCTACAAAAGCCAAGTTCATTCTACCAGTCTTTCCCCCAACTCTAATAATTTCCTTCTCCTGGTTATGGAGAACCATAACCAGGAGAAGGAAATTATTTGACAAATCTCTAGTCTGCTTAGAAATCCTCACTACTTTATTACTTCAAATTCATACTCTCTGGTTTTTAAGATCATGAAAATTATATCTGTTTAGCCTGGAGAAATCATCTTATTTCCTTTATAAACAAAAGGAAAATCACTAAGATAAAAATCACTAAGCTATTAATTATAAAAACCAACTTATCTGACTTCTAGCAACTTCAGATGTTCCAAAAATTCCCAGAATCCTATATGGTTAGCCCTTAAAAGACCCACTGACCAGATATTAAGAACAAATCATTAACACAGTGGTTAAGTACAATAATATGCATGTCAAATAAAATGCAAACATTCAACTTCAAAGCACTGTGTGTTAGTTCCCAACCTTTTCCTATAGCAACACAAATCTTTGTTTGTTATTAAAACAAATATGCTAATAATTCACTTCTACTCCCTCCCACCCTCAAACATACACTGTGAACCCAGGGGTGCTGTACCACTGAGCTATATTCCCAGACATTTTTATTTTTGATTTTTGAGACAGGATCTTGCCGTTTCCAAAGCTATCTTGTCCTTGTGCTTGGCCTCCTGAGTCATTCATAGTACAGGGATGTGCCACCATGCCCAACTTTCACTTCCACTTCTATATCCATTCTAAAACATACCAATTACCTGACTCCACTAAAACATATAACTACTTATTCCACCTAATTGGCACACCTCTTATACAACTCATAACACTAGAGATCTTTTTGAACTGTACTTCTAAGCCTCTTGTAACATTTTTGAAATGCACTCCTTATTGGCAAACATACGTTATTTTGTTGTTAGGGTTTCACAGGAATAGTATTTTCATCCCTATTAAGTATCCTTCTGGTGTTAGTTGTTGATAGACCTTTATTTATATGCAGTACTGATAATCGAACCCAATGCCTCATACATGCTACGCATGTGCACTACCACTGAGCCATAGCCCCGGGCCCAAGGCCCAATCTTTTACCCATTTTATCAACAGTGCATTTTGATACTTCAACATAGACCTGAAGGTACTAATGTAATTATACTTTTGGAGAATAATCTGATAGCAGAGAAACACTACCCTCAGCTTAAAAGTATTTCCTACACTTTGGAGGTATAAAGGAGACACTAAAAGTGGATTTTAAAAGGTTAGGTAGGACCAGTGCTTGCCTCACATGCACAAGGCCCTGAGTTCAAATCCCAGCAACACACACACACAGCTAGGACCAACCAGTAAGGTTTTTTGTTTTTGTTTTTTTTTTAAATCTCTTATAGTAACAAGGCATACCAAGGAGGAAATTCAAGTACAAGTACTAAGCTAGCTTTTCTTCTAACTTATGCCAGGATAAGTTCTCTATTCTGAGAGCAGAGAGAAGGAATACGAAGAGGGCCAATGAACTAGAGATGAGGACCTGAAAAAAATGCTTAATGAGAGAAAAGACCAAGAAACATGAGGAAATCCAAAGCCTGGTGACCAAAACAGCATTAGGGCGAAGAAGTCCTCCAGAAGACACCCCATCTTATTCCCAAAGAGGTGGGTTCTTTTGAAGATACCAATATGGGAGGATCAGATTTTAACAGATCAATCTGAAGTAAGAGACCCTAATTCTCTACTTGACAGATTAACTCATAAATTTTATACAAACAATTTTTTATCAAATCAGTAAGCAACAATTCTAGTACATATACACAGGAATAAATGAATGATCTTTAACAGTCTTGTATAGTGAATTTGTTATTATAATAAAATGCTGAAAAAAATCTTAGTTGGTCCTCAGGAGAGAAAAAAATTACTGAAGACAAAAAGAATCACCTTGTAATACAGAAATCTTACCTCAACCGTTTCAACTGTCCACTCATCTACCACCTGCTCCTTTTCACCACTGCTGAACTGTGTTTCTGCCATAAATTGTCTATTTACATACTGCAAAGTAAAGTAAATGTTTGAGATGTCGGTTTGAGACACAGAAAGGTAAAGGTAGCATAAAAAGAAAAAATTCATACCTCTGTTGATTCAACTTCACTCTGTTCAGTGTATTCTTCTGCTGGCTCAGGTTCTAAAAGGTTAAAACATGATAAAAAAGAGGATTTTAAATCAGTGAAAATAGTTTAATACTATAATGGTGGATTCTTATCTGTTCAAACTTGTAGAATACACAATGCCAAGAGTGAACTCTAATGCTAAACTGGATTTTGGGTGACATGCCAAAGTCAGCCTATCAATTGTAACAAATGTACCACTCTGATGTATGGGTAGAATTAAGTGGATAATCTCCATAATCTCTGTTCAATGTTCCTGTGAAACTAAATTGCTCTAAAAAATATTCTAGATGTTAAAATGATACAAAAAAACCAACAATTCTTATTTGAAGTCCAAATAATAGTTCAACATCTCAATCTTTTAAGGTCCTATATTTCACCATTTTTTAGTAACCTATTTACAAAGTTTTCTTTCCCTTTATTGCAACATAAATTACTTTAGTATTAGTAAAGATTATTCTACATGGTGTATAATGTAAATACGGAGCTAGCACATTAAATTCCTTCTCTATTCTCTTAAGTATAAAGCAGCATACAAATTAAGATCTTATTCTCCATTTTAACATATTTCGTAGGAAAAATAAAAGCACTGCCCTATATTGTTGATCTGCTACTATCAATTTCAACAATGTACTTCTGGTTTCAACTTTATAACTAACACTTGTACAATGATAACCATGAACTTGGTACTTCATACACTTTACATATTACATTCTAAATGGAGAACCCGAGGTACAAACAGCTTCAATAACTTGTCCAAAGTTCTATATCTGGTAGGCACTGAAGCAGAGATTTGAACCCAAATAGTCTTGATTCTAGAACTCATGCTTTTACTATTACTCTGACAATGTCCAATGTACTCACAGTTTTACTCATTTTAAAAGTAGTCACAGTATCTAACATAATTTAAAATATTCTACTAGGTATTAAAAACCACTTAGAAAAGACCGCGTCACTGACACATTAATAGTTCAAAATTAAGATGTTACCAAAAAATTAAAAAAAAACTTGCATTATTCACCCTATAGACAGGTATGATAAATAGCAGTAAATATGACACGTCAGACAAAATTCTATTTCAAAACCCTACCAAGAAGTGGCTTTCACCCAAACTCCTGCCCATCAATTCTGTAGCAAGAGAACTACCAGTTTGTAACTGTGATGATCAAAATCATAAAACAAATGATGGAGTGAATATTTCAAGGAAGGACTTTACTGTTCATTTTTTCTCTGAGAGGGAATTACTCTTGGTATACTTTGTTTTTAACATTTTGTCACACTTAAAAGTTTCTTTCAGGACTGGGAACGCGGTTTAGTGGTAGAGTGCTTGCCTAACACATATGAGGCACTGGGTTCAATCTTCAGCACCACATAAAGATAAATGAAATAAAGACATTTTATCCACCAACAACTTTAAAAGAAATTCTAAAGTTTCTTTAAAAATTTGTTTTTATGTATATAATAACTAAATAAGTAGAAAACTTGTAGCAAAACAAAGTAAACTTCAGAACTCTAAATCAAAAGTTCATATCTGCCTAGGTACTCACCAGCTTCGGCTACCTGGTCTTCCACTATAGGTGCAGAGGCTGCCTCTTCCTCTTCACACAGCCCATTCTGGTGGTTGTGGGTGCTATCAAAGTAGTTTGACTGAAAAACACGCTCAACAATTTCCTTTAGAGCTTTATCTAAAAAAAGAATGTGAATTAGAAAGTTAAGAGTATCAGATGAGCAAAGATTCAACATTCTACAAATACTGTGAGAAGAAAAACACCTACATGTGTCACGAAAACATGTATACATAAGATTATAAATTTCACTGAGAACAGAAAAGTATTACAGAGTGATAAAGAAGAACCTATTTAAGCTTTGTGTCCAAAAAGAAAAAAAAAACACAGTAAAATTACATCATGAGAAGTAATACACACAGGCCTAAAATATTGGATCTAGTCAGACCACACAAGGTTTTCCTGTTGTAACTGCTACAAAAGCTGAGAGATGAGAAAAGGTAAACAAAGTGTTTCAAGGCAGAGGAAAGAGCATTTATACAGTCCTATGCAAAGAAGAGTGCCAAATTCAAGCAAAGAAAAGGATCACTGTGACTCAAGCACAAGGAATAAGAAAAAGCATAGTAGTAAAGATGATGCTGGAGAAGACTGGATAAAGGCCACATTGTGAATGCCCTAAAAGTAAAGGAAAAATGCATGTAAAATATATTAAATCAAGGTCTTTGAAAGATTTTCAAGGGGAGGAAAGGAAGTAGATTCAGTTAAGCAACTGTATTATATAAAAAGACATAAAAGTAGAAGAAAAAGAGAGAAGTAGATAAACTCAAACGGCAAACAAAAAGAGTCTATATAGTATGCTAGGATATTGAAAAAGTAAGGAGCTAGGAAGGTATACACAAAATTATTCTGGATTAACTCGCCTTGTATTATAAATCTGTATATAATAAGGCCATTCCCTGATTGGTCACTGTACAGAAAAATAAACTTTGAGGGCCATATTTATTATGAAAGTTTTATAAAAGTAATCCTAATAAAACTATTTCTAGGGTCTAGGGTTGGTAACCCCTGGTAAAGCGCTTGCCTAGCATGTATGAAGGGTTTCACTCTCAGCACCACATTTAAATCTTAAAAAGGTCCATCAACAACTAAAAAAATATTAAAGACAAAAACAAAAACTATTATCAGCCAGGTACAGTAGTGCATGCCTGTAATCAAAAAACAAACTACAAACTTAGAAATGTAATCCTTATTATTACACACAATAATGCAAGAAAATTTGATGAGTCTTGATAAAGCCAACAATTTAATAAAGCCAACAATTTATCAAACCTCCTCCAATGATAAATTAAATCCACATTTGTAATAAAACTTAAAAAGCCGAAGAGCTGTATAAAGAAACACATGTAATAAAAGCTAACAAATCAAGAAAATGATTTCTTACATGAAGAGACAGAAATGCATTGCACTTCATATTTTCTTAAAGCAAATATATTTAAAATCTTGCTAATTAAATCATAGTTTTGCCAGGCTGGGGTTGCGGCTCAGCAGTAGAGCACTCATCTAGCATGTGCGAGGCCCTGGGTTCAATCCTCAGCACCACACAAAAATAAATAAAATATATTGCATCCAATTAAAAAATAAATATTTAAAATTTTTTAAAAATTCATAGTTTTGCCAATGAAAGCAAATAATCCAAGTCAATTCTAAGAGCTAAGAAACAATGTATAAATATACATGTTTGCCTTAGTATTTTCAAAAATGTAATTCCCTAATTCAATCTTCTAAACAGCAAAGACAAAATTCCATTCTAAACCAGGCACCGTGGCACACACCTGTAATCTCAGGAACTCGGGAAGCTGAAACAGGAGGATTCTAAGTTCAAGGTCAGCTATATCAACTCGGTGAGTCCCTGTCTCAACATTTTTTAAAAAGCCAGATGCAATGGTGTTCACCTGTAATGCCAGCAGCTCAGAAGGCTGAGGCAGGAGGCTCATGAGTCAAAGCCAGCCTCAGTAACATAGCAAGGCCCTATCTCTAGAAACAAAATATAAAAAGTGCTGGGGATGTGGCTCAGTGCTTAAGCATCCCTGGGTTCAATCCCAGATACCAAAAATAAAAAAAATTTTAAATAAACCTGGGATGATGAAATTCAGGGGTACAATGCCCCCTTGTTTCAATCCCTAGTACCTGCCCCTACCAAAAAAAAAAAAAGAAAATCACCCCCTGATTTACCATAGTTAAAAAACTTGATTTAGTGACATAGTAAAACTTCAACAACCTTTTGAAAAACAATTTCTCACTGCATATTTGAGGTATAATGAGTCCAATTAACAGCAGTCTAAGAACTAAAGAGTAAAGGCTAAAGCAATAACCATGGGTAAAATGTATAAGATAAAATGTTCTCACAAAATTTCAGCCATAAGGAAAAACCAGTCCCTACTTAACACCAACAACTTTAGAAAGTCAATCTGATATAAATCTAGTTCAAGCACAATTAAAGTTATATGTAAAACCATGTCAAGTGACTTGGATATAGCACAGTGGTAAAGAGCTTGCCTAGCTAAAATGCGCAAGGGCTTGTGTTAGACACCTAATGCAATGGCTTAGAAGTATCCCCCAATGATCCATGGTAAAGGCTTGGTTGACAGCCTGTGGTGCTATGAGATGGGAACCATCAAGAGAAAAGTCTGGGGCTGGGGTTGTAGCTCAGCAGTCCAGTGCCTGCCCAGCATGTGTGAAGCACTGGGTTCTATCCTCAGCACCACATAAAAACAAATAAAATTTAAAAAAATATATTTTAAAAAATAAATAAATAAAATAAAGGTTAAAAAAAACGAAGGGACAAAATCTAGTGGAAGGAAGTTAGGTCATTGGGGATGCACTCTTAAAGGAAATATTGGTACCCTATGGCCCTCCTGGCTATCTGCTTCCCAACTGTGTTGAAATGAGCAACTTTGTTCCACCACAGGTTCCCCATAATGTTGGCCTTGCCACAGTCCCAAACCAACAGAGCCAGCTAACCATGTACCAAAATCTCTGAAATTATTTCCTTCCTACCATCTCAGGAATTTTGTCATAGTAACAAAAAGTTGATTAACATCCAGCACCACAAAAAACACAAAACCGTAAGTTAGGACTTCTATTTTTATAGACTATCACTAGTGGTTTTTTGGATTTGTTGGGGTACTAGGGACTAAACTCAAGGATACTTTCCCACTGAACTTCAGCCCCAGTCCTTTTAATTACTTATTTTCAGAGAAGGTTTCCTTAAGTTGATGAGGTTGGCCTTGAACCTTCGTTTCTCCTGCCTCATCCTTCTAAGTGGCAGGAATTATAGGCCTGTGCAATAGTGCCCAGCAGTCACTAGTTCTGACAAAACACATATCACAAACATGCCCAAAAAGGATGCAAAAAGGAAATATAAAAGTAAACAGTAGATGAGTGCAACTTATGCACTTCTAAATTTTAAACATTACTGTTAAGAAGAAAAATTCTTAAAAGTTAGAAAACTGACATTTTTAATACTTACAAGTTGTTCCACATACAGATTTTTCCTTCCCTTCCAGCAAGTCCCACAAATGAATGGAGGCATGTTCATATTGCTCGTTCAGCCTTATAATAAAAATAATAAACAGCTAATTAATTACCTTTCAGTTATTAACAACTGAATACTCAGAAGTTTCTATTATCAAATAGGACTATACCTTAAGCTCATGTCCCGTTCAGGGTCTACTAACTTGTAGAATTCATCCAACAATGACAATTCCTCTTCAGATAATATTGGTACTCCATTCAACCCTTGTTTCAAGTCAGTTCGCACTTCATCATCTCCCAATTTATCCAAAACATACTGTAGCTCAAGAACAGTTTTTAAACGTTTCTGTTCAGCTTCTTCTCTCATTAGCTGTTCCCGGCGTGCTGTCTTCTTTATTGTTTTCTGAATCTGTAAGAGAATATAAAACTATAAGACACCAAAATTACAGCTTTTAAGTACCTTCCACTAACTTACAAGAAATATTTCTCTCTTCCTTTTTAATGTTTAGCATCAGTTTGGGGATACAAAAAGGTTAGTCTTTTGAAGTCACTGCAGTGTTTTCCTTTCCACCTTTCTCCTTTCTCAGACTTCACAAGAACCAACTAACACAAATTAAAAAAAAAAAAAAAAAAAGCCAGGCACAAGGGTGCACACCTGTAATTCAACCAGCCTTGGGAGGCTAAGCCAGGAGCATCTCAAATTCAAAGTCAGCCTCAGCAACTTAGCAAGGCCCTAAGCAACTCAGGCAGACCCCGTCCCAAAATTAAAAAAAAAAAAAAAAAAATGGGATGTGGCTCAATGGGGTTGATCACCCCTGGGTTCAATCCCCAGTACAATTAAAAAAGGGTGGGGGGCATATGAAATCTATATTAAAGGGAGAAATGGAAGAGGCCTTGGAGAAATGATAAAGGTTACAAGACAAATCCATAAACGGTAGCAGAGTGGACAAATGAGACATTACCAATAAATGGAAAGTAAATGAATGATATATATGAACAGATAAGTTAGGATAGGACAAGAAAGCTTTCAAGGAGAAAGTGACACCCATTAAAATAAATGGTATTTAAATCTTAGGAGGGGCAGTTTAATGTCTCTTTTAGGTAGCTAGAGATAGAAAACACAAAGAGGCAGGAATATGAAAGGAAGAAAAAAAAAGAAGTAATAAAGATAGCTACTTTTAATTAAATAGCACAAGTAGGGAATAAGTTGAAAACCAGAAAAGGTAGGCTAGAGCCAGGTTTAAGTTCTTGAATATTAAATAAATTTACTGCCAATGAAGTTAAAGGTTCAGACAAAAGTTTTGTTAAAGAAGAATACAGATATTATAATTTATTCAGTGACAGTGGTTTCAGAAATGTTGTATTCTAAGTGGAACACACCCCTACCTGGAACTACCGGAGTCCCCAAAAGTTCGTGTGTTGGAAATTTAATCTCCTCAATACAAAGATTAAAAGTTAATCAATGGATAAATGCTGCTGTTAAAAGGGATTACTGAAGTGAGTTCACCCTCCTGCCTTTCCACCTCCACCACATAAAAGGATACAGCAAGGAGGTCCTCACCAGAGGCTGGTGCTTTGGTCTTGGACTTCCCAGCCTCCCAAACTATGAGAAATAAATTTTCATTTTTTATGAATTACCCAGTCTATGGTGTTATTGAAGCACAAAACAAACTAAGACATTACGGTTTGTGGCAAATCATCAAAATTTTTTCCTTCATCAAATATAATAAGATAGCATTAAGTGCTTAAAATATATTAGTTATGAATCAAATACTCTTCTAGGCACAATCCTATGAATAGGGACTACTACTATCACCACTTTATAGACTAGAAAACTGATGTATTATGATGGCCTTTCTTCCCTGTCTTCTGGTTCTGTTTCTCTGGAACACCTTAATTAATACAGGTACAGTAACTCATCCAAAGTCACACAACAAGTGGTAGAATCAGATTTAACCTAGACAATCTGTTTCCTGAGTCAGATCTCCTAATCCTTGTATTGTATTACTTCCCATGTAGTAGACTGTCATTTTATCAAATCAGAGATAACTTTATAATTTCAAAGTTGCTAGCCTTTCCTCAAACTACTTATTCAGAACACTTAATTTTCTGTATTTTCTGTTAATTAGTGGAACTGCAAGATGATCAGTAGAACTAAAGGAAATATGGAAAATGTTTATGTATATTTGCACAGCTAACTTTTTATACCAATGAGATTTTTCAATTTTTTTTTCTTAGTTGTAATTGGTCACAATACCTTTATTTTATTTACTTGTTTTTATGTGGTGCTGATGATCGAACACAGTAACTCGCATGTGAGAGGCGAGCATTCTGCCTCTGATCCACAACCCCAGCCCCACCAATGAGATTTTTAAGGTAACTATTTTATGACTTTTGTCCTATCTCAAAACTTAGTTCTTTTAAAAGACATCTTTCAGGTGTTACAACAAAATACACAGAATTGGAAGGTATCTTAGATACAACTGGATCCTCTGGGCCTGGTGGCACACAACTGCAATCCCAGTGACTCGGGAGACTAAGGCAGAAAGAGACCAGCCTCTGCAATTTAGTGAGGCCCTAGGCAATTTAGCAAGACTGTCTCAAAATAAAACAAAAAAAGGAATGAGGATGTGACTCAGTGGTTAAGCAGCCCTGGGTTGAATCTCTGGTACCAAAAAAGATATAACTGGATCCAATCTTCTCACCTCGTAGAGAGCTTATAAATGTAATGGAAGAACTAAAATCCAAAACACAAATTTTTCCACTAACCCTATTTTTAGCATTTCATAAACATATATTATCGTTTACATACATCTTGACTTAATGCCATGAAACTTCTCTGTAGTTCTTTTGCAAACTCCAAATTATTTGTGACTTCCTGGTATTTTGATACAGCATCCTAAAATGACAAAAACAGAACCCAACTTTACTAGAATCATGAGAACTACAAAATTCTTCAAAATAGTAAGCACAAAATCTTTAATAAAATATAACATCTTTACCAGCTGATCTTGATTAAGCCTTTCCCCTTTATTCATTCGTTCCTGGTAATCATCAAGCTTCCCCTATTAAAAACAAAAAAAATTACATTTCACAAAGTATATACCAGCTTAAGTTAAAACTGACAAAACCAAGCAGTCTTCAATGTTTTTCTCAAATTTTGTTGTAAGAATGCTTGAGATATACTCCAGATTAAGTAACATATTAAACAGTACATTTAATATTGAACTAAAAAATAAATTTAAATAATCACCATTGCTTAATGATATCAAATACCTGTAAATCAATGAAACAACATCGGTTATCTTTCAGGGTACTCAAAAAAGTGGTAGATAGGCCAGGTATATGGTTCCTAATCACATAGGAGAGAGTCACAATTTGGTGAGGATTCTGTTTCCACCCAATAAGCATATCCGACATTTATAGTGTTAAATTTTTGTGGCCTCCCTTCCCTTCTCCCCTCCTTCAAAGGATCCATATGAATACATAGTACAAAAAGAGGGTATCTTCCTGAATAAATCCATGGGCAAATTGTCTTTGATACACTTTATGCATCTTTGAACAACATGAGATATTTCGAAGTTACTATTTTCACCTATGGGCAGTACACCAATCAACAACTTTGCTAGTAATTAAAGATAAAGGTAAAAAAATGATCTTCTAGTTTAAGATGACCACTATTTACTAAGTTGAAAATTTTGAAGGTTTCCCAGACTACTACTATTAGATAAGATCCTAAAGAAAAAAGATACTTAGGTAATAGAAGAGTCAAGAATTCAGTTAAGGGTTGGAAGATAGGAAATAAAACAAATCTAAACTAAGAGGAAAAATAACCATAATAAATTTTGAAGATATATAGTTACTTAGCAATAGTAACACTAACTAAAAAACCAAATACAAAGCAACATTTTGATAAAGAGGCTTCAGAAACCAGGTTAAAAGCAATAGAAATTTTTTTGGTTTTGTTTTTGTTAGGTTAAATAATCCATTTTCTTTGTACCAGAAACAAATCAACTTGCATAACCACCCTATCCTTAATTTAAAGGTATCACAATGAGTCACACTGGATGTAAATAAAACCAAGATAATTATTAAAACATTAAAAGTTAAGGAAAGTATGCAATTTTATTTAGTTGAACTACTTCACACTATCTATAAGTCTTCAGCTAAAGAGGTATAAAATTCAAGTCTACTGGTTGAAAAATAGTTTACACTGATCTGGTGAGCATAACCCCAATTGCAAAAGATGTGCTCAAATACCTTAGAACACTCTAAGGGTCAACAAAAACAGCTCATTCCTTTTTAGAAAGAAAAGGCTATTTTTCTTTTTCCCTGGAACTACAGATTTAACCCAGGGCACTTTTCCACTGTGTCATATCCCCAGTCCTTTGCTGAGAGTCTCACAAAGTTGTTGTGGGTCTCACTAAGTCACTGAGGCTGGCCTCAAACTTGTGATCCTCCTGCCTCAGTCTCTGAAGTTTCTGGGATTAACAGGCATGCACTGCTGTTGCCAGCATCTGTTTTTCTTTTTAGGAACAAGAAACTAAACAAGCTCTGCTTTTAATTTATGACTCAGGATATTCCAAAATAAAAAGAGTTACAGTCAGAATCCTAAATTTAGAAATGTAAAGATAATAGCCAGGTGTGATGACACACTCCCACAATCCCAGTGACTTGGGAGACTGAGGCAGAAGGACCACAAGTTCAAGGTTAGCAGTGGCAATATGACCCTATCTCAAAATACAAAATTTAAAAGAGTTAGGGATGTAGCTCAGTGGTAAAGTACCTATGAGTTCAATATCCATTACCTAAACAAATACAGATAAATAGAAGATTTGCAAACAGAAGGGCCTAAAATTCAGTGCTAATTTATAGCAAAAATTCTGAACTAAACAAAGTACAGTGGGGCAGAAGGTAGGGCGTGCTAGTGACACTGCATTTACTATTTTCTTCATTTATTATCTTCCTTTTTTCCTATATTAGTATATAAAGAAATTTTTGTTAAACCTAGAAATTAATACACAGTATACTATATATCTCTCTCAGAGTTATTTTGTACTCTTTAATTAAATATTCTGCAATGAACATATAATAAAAATGATTATAATTACATGCAATTTGAAAGATAAGATGGGAAAGATTTCAGGATATTGTTAGGACTTTCAAGAGCTGTGAGCCTGTACTATCGTATAGTAGGATAAGCTATCAATAGCAAAAAAGCTTCAATTTTTCGCACAATAACAAATTTAATATTCAGCCTACCTGAGAGCTATGGCAGATTACATTTTCCCAAAATAGCTACAACATCTGCAGCCCCATATATGATTTACAATGTGACCTTGGTACTCCCCCATTAAGAACTAGAACAATTCCCCTGCTACTGTACCTTTATGGGCTCAAACCAGTACAGTATAAGTGATCCTGTCTGACTTTCAAGGCCAAGCCATAAAAGCTATGCATCTCTGCCTTGTTTACTAGTCACTATATCACTTGTATTTGGAGCCCTTGGCCATTATACAAGAAATCCAATAACCCTGAGGTTGCCATGCTAAAAATGAAGCAAGCCATGAAGGGAGGTCTCATTTAAAAGCTCTGGTCAGCAATACTGTGTTCAAGTCACCCCAGGCCAGACATTCAACATGAGTGAAAAAGTCAGTCTTTCTTCCTCAGGCAATATAGAACAAAGACATCAACCCTGTTGTGTGCCCTGTCTGAATCCCTGAGAGATAAGCAGAAATCTGTGAGCGTAATAAAATGTATGGTTTTAAGACCTTAAATTCTGGATTAGTCTGTTACAAGGTAATAACTGGAACAAGGTTAAAAGAAAAATGAAAAGTAGCCACCAATGAAACTCTAGCTTCCTGGTACACAAACATCTGTACAAACATCTGTAAAGAATATTGTCAATGCAAATTATGTAAAAGAAGCGAGGCCAAAATGGTACATGCCTATAATCCCAGCTACTCAGGAGGCTGAGGCAGAAGGATTGCAAGTTTGAGGCTAGTTTGGGCAATTTAGCAAGACTCTCTCAAAATTTTAAAATTTCTAAAACAGTTGGGAATGTAGCTCAGCGGCTGGGCACAACCAGCTTCAATCCCCAATGTGACCAAACAAAAAATAAAAAGAACTCTGCACTGCCAAAGCAAAGATGTATTTTACTAAACTCACATAAATTTTATATTATTGTTAACATGTTTTTTGCTTTCCAACCCATAACAATTCGAAAGCTGAAATTCTTGAAGTGAGAAGGATGTCTACAACCACAACAAATAGTTAACTATGATGAAAGAAGTATGTCAAGTCATAACTGAACAATCTCAAAAATCTCTAACATAGGATTCCCAAAAAGCACACCACAGTTTCTTATACTTAGTTGAATTTCCCAATCAAAAAATGCAGTAATCCCAACATGCATGTAATCCCAGAGGCTGGGGAGCTGAGGAAGGAGAATCCCGAGTTCAAAGCGAGAGTCTCAGCAAAAGTGAGACACTAATCAACTCAGTGAGACCCTGTCTCTAAATAAAATACAAAATAGGGTCAGGGATGTGGCCCAGTGACCAAGTGTCCCCAAGTTCAATCCCTAGTACTCGCCCGTCCCCGCTAAAAAAAAAAAATGCAGTAAGCTAAATGAATGCAAGCTATAGTTTCTAATAACAATAGAGTTTTGTCATAGCATTACAAAAGTTCTTCTGTTAACAATTAATACCTTCTACACTACTATTAGAAATACATTGTCTATCCCTTGAACCTTGCTCACACTTCAGAAAAGTAGGTTTCTAAGCCTGGCCAAAATACTAAGAAATGCATTCACTGAAGAAGTAACCAAAACTCAATAACAAAACAACTGAATCACAATTAAAAAAAAAAAAAAAAAAGACTGTTTTAGAGGACACTAGTTTTTTTCTTTACCAGTATAATGTAGGATCTCTCTCCACTGTTATATATAATCAGATCTTACACAGCAAAGACTCTATGCTGGTCTATCAATGATGCTCATAATTCTCAAACCAGCAACATCAGTATCAACTGGGAAACTGTTAGAAATTCAATGTCTCAGGCACTACCCTAAATCTACTGAATTAGGACCCAGCAATCTGTTTTACCAAACTCTTACTGGGTGACTGTGCATACCTAATTTTGAGAAACACTCACATAGGTCAAAAACATTATAATTCTCTTATAATAGCAAATCCAATAGTACTGAGAAGTAAGAAACTATTTTGAATCACTCATACAGTACTCTGCCAGGTGGAGTGATACACACCTGTAATCCCAATGACTCAGGAGGCTGAAGCAGGAGAATCTCAAGTTTGAGACCAGCCTCAACAATTTAGCAACGCCTTAATTTGGTAAGACCCTATCTCAAAATAAAAAAGGACTGGTGATGTGGCTCGGTGGTTTAGTGCCCCTGGGTCCAATCCTTAATATAAAAAAAAAAAAAAAAGATAAAATTTGTGGCCTTAGAAACCAGCACAAGGCAACCTCAATTTGGAAATACGTCACTTAAAAGTCAGCTCTAGGGGCTGGGGATGTGGCTCAAGCGGTAGCGCGCTTGCCTGGCATGACTGTGGCCCGGGTTCGATCCTCAGCACCACATACAAACAAAGATGTTGTGTCCGCCGAAAACTAAGAATATTTTTTTTAAAAAAAATCTTTATTTTTATTTATTTTTATGTGGTGCTGAGGATTGAACCCAGAGTCTCATGCATGAGAGGCAAGTGCTCTACCACTGAGCCACGACCCAGCCCAGAAATAAATATTTTTAAAAACTCTCTCTCTCAAAAAAAAAAAAAAAAAAAAAAAGTTCAGCTCTAAAGAATTCAGAAAACTTGTGGGGCACAATGGTGCACCTTGTAATCCCAGCAACTCAGGAGGCTGAGGCAGGATGACCACAAATTCAAGGCCAGCCTGAGCAACTTAGTGAGGCCCTAAGCAACTCAGCAAGACCCTATCTCAAAATAAAACATAAAAAAGGGCTGGGGATATGGCTCAGGGTGGTAAAGTGTCCCTGCATTAAATTTCCAGTAGCAAAAAAAATTGAAAACTTGACTGGTGATTTCCAGTCAGCTTATAAATCTAGTTAACACCTGCATAAGATTCACTTGTGATCTGTTACTACATTGTATCCCTAAGTGGTACTTTTATCATATCTTTTCATTGTGAATTAACCCCAGAAAAAATACTTTATGATTAAATTCAGTGATGTGAAAATTTGCACTAGAAACAAAAAGCTTCTTTAGGACAATCAATTCATCCAATTTCTGCTTTGCAAAACAGGTAGCTTTAGGTGATAAGGGAAAGGATATAGCATTGCATTGGTCCAAATACTACAAGTTGCCTCATCTTTGAAAGAATAGACTACTCGGAAATGATATCATTATTATGGCCTTTTAATTCCTATTGTTATGGACTATTCAAGTGACTTACACAAAGCCCAATTAGACTATCTTTCCATTTGGATTTAAAATTTGTAGTATGAACAAGTCAACATAAAAGGACTTGCTTGTTACACTGACAGGTCCAACACTAACAACAAAAACAGGGGTAAGATAGGAGAAAACAATTCCAGACAAACACAGCTTTGTTCTTTCCCAGGTTAGAACTTGTCTGCCTAAAATGGTGATAAAGAAAAATTGACCAACTACTCATATCAAATACATAAAATGAATATTAAGCATTTTTTTCTGGAGAATTTTTCTCCAGCTATTTTTCTAGCATTAGATTGCTTCTTCAGGGGCTGGGGATATGGCTCAAGTGGTAGCACGCTCACCTCACATATGTGATCCTCAGCACCACATAAAAATAAGTAAGTGAAATAAAGGCATGCTGTCCATCTACAACTAAAAAAATAAATATTAAAAAAAAAAAGATTTGCTTCTTCAGAAATGTCGCACACACCTGTAATCCCAGGAGCTTGGGAGGCCAAGGCAGGAGAATCACGAATTCAAAGCCAGCCTCGGCAAAAAGCAAGGCACTAAGCAACTCATTGAGATCCTGTCTCTAAATAAAATACAAAATAGGGCTGGGTATGTGGCTCAGTGGTCGAGTGCCCCTGAGTTCAATCCCAGTACCTCCACCCTGGCCAAAAATTGATTTATAGCATCACCTGGGCAAGATAAAAATCAGGTCATCTCCCAGATTACCAAGTCTCTGAAAAGGAATCATGGAACAGAGATGTGACTACATTCATGTCAAAAGGCTTTAGAGTCATGTGGTACTGAGAAATAATTACCCCACTACCTAGTCCCACTGTATCTCCCATTTATTTCTTTGATTCACTAAGTCACACTCAAATTTAAACTATCAGGCAGCTAACCCTATGGAGGGTTGGGGTGGGAAGGGGCGTCTATTATCAATCCTACTTCACCTTATCCTAAACTGAGACAGTAGTTAAATAACTTGCCTAAAGTCACAGAAAAACTTTTTGTGCTTCAGTCCCCCTCCCTGGATTCCAGCTGTTGCCACACTTCATTTCTGCTTCTGGTGAGATGTTTTCCTCCTTTCCCTTCACAAATTAGATTACGTTGCTGAATCACAGTACATCTGAATCTTCCAGTCTTCCCTGAGCTTTTCATCATCAAACTTTCATTACTGAATGGGTTTTTCAATCAGTACTGCAAGATGGATATCCAAGACAAATGTCCCTCTAAGCTTTGCCCCTTTACTATTATATCCAACAAATTCCATAAACGAATGGGATATTTTTAAATTATACATTCAAAAAAAATGGGGAGATGAGAGAACTCAAAAATAAATAAATAAATATTCTTCAACTAGGTAACCGCAGTCATAAGATTGACAGGAAACAAATAAAATCTGAAAAAAACTAATCTTGTTATCCAGGGAAGCCATGTAACTCCTATTCTTAATTAAGGAGACCTCTAAACTGGGACACAATAATTAAAAATTAAGTCTAAAATAAAAAAGTAAGACCACCTAGATATACTTTTATGTATTCAGGTCAAATAGCTTCTAGAGTACAGAAAAACAAATGCAGACAATGAAAGATAAAGATTTCTTTTCCTCAACATTCCATAATCTTGATTGGCTTTTCCAGATATTATTTCAAGTCATCAATGCCTGCAGACCCCACTCTTCACCTAGAGAAACATCAGTTCTGACTTTGCTCAAGTTAACAGACAAGTTGAGTTCTGCTTTCCATTCACTTTCCCTAAATTAAAATGAGACTCAGTAACTATAAAATTCATGAGACAAGAAAGATAATAAGTAAAAGTTCCATCAGCTTTTAAAACAACAGTAGAGAAACATACACAGCAATTCATAGAAGATCCATTAACAACTATTTTCAAATGCCGGAAGCATACTCATAGTGTCTGCTATTCCAGAACACAGGAAAGAATATTTAAGATTGGTGGGGGTGAATATAATTCTTAACGTCAACAACTTAAGAAAGTCCAAATTTTAAACAGACTCAAAAATTAGCTTTTACCAGGCCCTAGAAAACTAGGTAAAGCAAAGAATAAATGAACATCTGTCAGGAATGACAGATATCTGAACACTGAGAACAGTTAAAGAATGCTAAATCAGATGTCATCTAAGAACTCATTACAGGATAATTTTTCAAGCAGGTTAAAAGTATTCAGGAGTTTAAAAAAAGATAGCTAAGTGTGTTGGTGCACTCCTGCAATCTCAGGAAATCGGGAGGCTAAGTAAGGCAGGAGGATCACAAATTCCCAGCCAGCCTGTGAGACCCTTTTTCAAAAAGTATATATGAAGATATAAATATAAAAATATAAAGAGTTCTAGTATCAGGCTAGGGATGTGGCTCAAGTGGTAAGATGCTCGCCTGGCATGAGTGAGGCACTGGGTTCGATCCTCAGCACCACATAAAAATAAAGATATTGTGTCCACCTTAAAAAAAATTATATGTTCTAGTATCACTTATTTTGAATTAAGTATCTTAAAAAGTCACGGGGCAGGGTGGCACAGGCCTATAATCCCAGCAGTTTGGCTAAGGAGGCCAAGTTTAAATCTTTTGCAACTCAGCAAAGCCCTGAGCAACTTAGCAAGATTCTGTCTCTCAATAAAACAAAAATTTAAAAAAAAAAAAAAATCGCTGGGGACATGGCCTAATGGTTAAGCACCTCTGGATTCAACCCCAGGTATCAAAAAAAAAAAAAACCACTTTAAGAAAAATCTAAAGCTTGGATTTGGCATGTAGCTCAGTGGTAAAGTATACTGCCCGGCACGAACAAGGCCCTGGGTTCAATTCCCAGCACCACAAAAAAAAAAAAAAAAAAAAGGTCTAAAGCTTGTAAACTTGAAAAAAACAAATGATTACAGTGTCAAAGGATACCTTTTGAATTATTAGTTGCTTTAACCAAGCTACTCATGAGGATTTCACATTCCTTGAGAGTTCAATGCAAAAAGATGTGAATCTTAATTCGAAATGGAGACCAGGAGGGGTTTTTTAGTGATTAAAGTATATAACAGGGGCTGGGATGTGGCTCAAGCAGTAGCGTGCTCGCCTGGCATGCGTACGGCCCGGGTTCACATGTTGTGTCCGCCAAAAACTAAAAAAAAAATAAATATTAAAATTCTTAAAAAAAAAAAAAAAGTACATAACAGTTAATTCTATGTTTAAATAACAGTATTGGCCGAAATGCAAAAATGTCTAACTTATGACAGTTCTAATGTGAAGCATTATCTTTGCTCTCCTAAATGACTATTCCCAAATTTTGCTTATTATCCAGAGTATTTTAATTGCTGCCCACCTGAAACAATAATAAAAATTCCATTTTAACTTAAAAAAAAAAATCACTGCAAGTAAATAACTGTACAAAAAGCATTTTTACCCTCATGGATTAATCAATTTTAATGGATTTTCCCTCCCATCTTAGGAGTTTTGTTAATGAAGCTACACATATCTCTTCGTAATGACAATCAAACTTGTAAATATACTTAACATATATGTGCAACGAAGCACTCGGTCTGACACACAATGGAATACAAAAATTGATAATCTCTGGCCCCAATTAGATTACCACCAACTAGAAAAACATCAAGGTTAAGAACATAAAGCAGTAAAAAATGTCAAGGATGTGAGGGGTAGAGACAATAGGTAGTAAAAGTTATTAAAGGAAACAGACTACTTTAATTGAGCTTAGTCAAAAAGCACACCTTCCTCTTTCCTCAGGAAGTATGAATTTTGAACTCTACCCAATAAAGGTCTCTTTCTATTTGTGGTTTTTACACTCATATTTCTATCTAACAATATCATTAGTAGAAAAAAATTTTAAAATGAGCTCAAGCTAAACAATTTTCAGTTCTAACTGGCTGAACTTCCCTTCTGACACTTCTCTCTCTTCGCCAATGTATATCTATCATTTACTTCCTGGGCGGGGGGGGGGGGGGGGGGGGGAGAAGAACCACTTACTAGAAGATATCTAGGAACTTGGAACACAAGAATTGAGGTGGAAAGGTTGTCACACCTGCTATTTCTCTCCACTGGTAATGCTTTCCCAAAATTTTTCTGGTTTACAATATACCAGGCGCTTTAGTGGAAAATGGCAAATGTACATTTGGGGCTTACCTACTCAAGAAGAAAAACTTCACAATTTAAGCTTTAAAAGTTAATTTCAACTAATTAGAAAAAATAAATGTTTTTTTAAAAAGTAAATATCATTACAACAATAGCTGATACACCGGACTTCACCATACTGATGTTCTCAGAACCCCATTATGTGGACAACCTAGAAAGTTCAGCAATAAGATATTAGTAAAGATCAAAAAATTTGAAAATGAAAAGCATTTTTCTTTCTCATTTAGCTTGTCAAAACGAAGAAATTCTAATTTAAAGGATTTGAAGCAAAAGGTCTTACTTGGTTCTACACAACAATTAAATACTAAGAATTACACTAATATTGTAGAACGCTACAAATTCTAATTACCCCCATAAAACATTACAAGAGACATTGGAAATCACCCATTCCAACCTGGGTCTTTTTATATAAGCATCTCTATTTCCTCTTCTATAAAATTAACTGTGGCTAAATTCTAGGGTGTCTTTCAGCTCCTTAAAAAAAAAAAAAAAAACTTAAAAAAAGATTCTATAACAATGTGGTTTAATCTTTTACAAGCAAACATGCTTTTTTTAAAATATGAAATAGTACTAATCTTCACATAGCCCTAAGAAATTACTTAAAATTATGGTAAATTGTAGCTCAATCTGTAAATCACACAAAATATATTCAAATATTTGCCACACACAAAAAATGCTAAAGTAAAATATTTTGGCCAGGTTAAAAAAAAAATCCATTCCATTATAATACTTATGATTCTGTGCTCACCTCTGAAAGAGACAGACCTATATTATCATAGAAATTCACAGCTTAACCTTTTAAACTACTTCCTTGATACATACGCATGTGGAGAGAAAGAGAGAAATATTAAGCAATATAACTTTTTTTCCTGTGGCAAGGTGAATGCAAAACAAAGTAATCTTGTCCTCAAATTAAGCATTACAGCCTTTTTTTCTGAGACAAGGTGAATGCAAAACAAAGTAACCTTGCCTTCTGCATTGCAGAGGAATAGCTCTTGCAACCAATGGAGAAGCTGATACATTGGAGATCCTAAATGTCAAGAAAATTCAGATGTTAGCCCCAAAAAAGATTTTACTTATAAAATAGTTAAGGATGGGTTTACTCCAAAATACTTAAAATAAATCCTGTACAACAGCTGCATCAAAAATTCTAAGTAGAGGCACAGAGCAATGTTCTAAAAAGTATCCTCACAACTCACATTCTTTTTTACATAAATAATATTAACTACAAAGACATAAAGTACCTAAAGACTTTAGGGAGCAGTATAAAAACACTACTTTTTGGCATCAGTTTTGGTTACATATTGGTTACAGGTTTTTTGTTTTGTTTTAAGCAAGAGAACACTGGTTAATCTTTCATCTACCAAAGTCACTAGAGTGTAAAACTATTATATTTACAGAGTATAACATTTAAATATCATCTACTCACACATCCCTTATTCTACTTCAAAATTGATTTCATGTTATAGTATCAAGTGAATTTTCTTTTCAGTTAACATTAGGACTTGGTTTCAAAATACTATCTTGCATAGCCTAAGGCCCAATTCTGTACAAATGAACTGATGATGAAAACTAGGTAGTAAATCACTCAATCCAATATTACTATTTTATAATCAGTTAAAAAATTTGTGAATCAAGTTTTACATTTGATTCTCTTTATCACAACTGTATTTTTTCTCTTCCTTAACATTCATGTACTTTTTATTAGCCCAAATTAAAAAAAACACCTAGCCATTTTCTTGCATTATGTAATAGGATCATATTTCATCAACGTTAAGCATGCATTTTCACTGAACAGATGCTTAGCTTTCCTCTAAAGGCTCAAATAATCAGAAAATGCGTAACTTTTTTCCAAATGAAATACACTCATTTCAATTCTCTTTTAAAGTGATACTATATCATCTATTAGTCATTTCTGTTAACATACTTGATTTTACAATCCAGCATTTTGGCCCAGAAGGTTCCAGTGTTGACTGGTAAGAATGAGATACAGTTCAAACACAAGTTGCAATTAAATTGACTAAAAAAAAAAATAATAATCCAGTTGAAAAGAAAGGAGTTTTTCTAAAAAGGAATTCAAAACCGAATTGTAAGGCAAATCCTCTATTTTTGCATTAGAAATAGGGCTCACTTCTGAAAAAAACAGTTATTAAATCCTCTCACACAGCAATCATTTAGTTAAAAAATAAAAACCATGTGTTTAAATTAGGAGAAAGCCTTGAGTTTCTCATAAAGTAAAATGTATAAGTAAAAAATATAAGTACTGTTACCTCAACTATTTAACAAGTAGGTAAGTCTGTGACTTATCAAGAAGTCTCACCAAAGGGCTAGGGTTGTGGCTCAGTGGTGCCTCCCAAGTCCGGGGCCCTGGGTTTGATCCTCATAAAATGAATAAAGATACTGTGTCCAACTACAACTAAAAAATAAATATTTTTTTTTAAAAAGAAAGTCTAACCAAACTGTAACTTGATCTTTCCACCTCTATTTAGCACCCCAAAACACAGAGACAGAAACTGAGATACTAAATATGTTAATTTTGTGCAGTTTGTTGAATCTCCATCATTACAAGGCAATCTTTCAGTACTATTTGCCCCGTCAATAATCTCTATAATTAATATTACCAAATACATTTCTTTCTCTGCCATCATTTAGGGAAAAAGGATGCCAATGTATAGTAATTAATACACAACTATACACCAGTGATCATTTGATTCAAGTTCTCTCGAGGGCTTATAAATTAGCTTTCTTGTACTTTTTCAGATAAACTAAACACTAGTATCCAAAAGCCACCTTATTAATAGATTGGCTGCTAATCAGTATATGACTTTATATGAATGCCTTTGAAGGATATACATTTCTATATTTACATTTTACACCATTAATATTCCCATTCTAAAAGAAAATAAGACAATTCCTGGAAATTCTGAAAGTTAAGCCATTCAAGCATCAGCCAGATTAACAGAAATGTTTACTGAATTAAAAGGATTTAAAGGCTAGAGTTATAACAGTTGGTAGAGCACTTGCCTAGCAAGTGTGAGGCACTGAGTTCGATCCTCAGCACCACATAAAAATAAAACAAATGTATTGTGTTCGTCTACTATAAAATATTTTTTAAAAAGAGAATTTAAAAAGATACCCTAGTTAGTCTCAATTTCAAAATAGGGTAGCAAAAGCTAAACCACAAGACTCAGAAGATAGTTGCCTTAGGTAAGCTTACTCTATTCCACCTTTATAGTTATTTAAAATACTTTTTACCTCATTAATACATAAATCTATTATTCCAATTACTTATATTAAGACATATTTGTATACCAAAACAATAATCAAAAGAACTAGATCTCAAGATTTAATCTCTCTCAATTTCAAATAAAGTCCAGGAAATTCAAGTAAAGTCCCCAACCTTCAACACTGAAGGAAATGAGAAGAATATCAAAGCTTACTATTTGTTTTAAAACTCTCCCCAAAATGTAAATAAGCAATTAAAATAACTGAGACCTAAATATCGCCATTTTTTTCCAATTTACTTCACACAGCCCAAATTTGAGCCAAACATTATCAACACCTGAAGTAACAGCCAGGTGGCTGGCTAAATATGCATTTTAATGTGATTTCTTTATAATTTGAGATGTTACACTAAATGCACTAGAAACAGGCAATTAGAAGCTATCAAAGTTATATTTCACTTTTTAAGGTAAAAGGCAAGTTAGTACAATAATCAGATGTAATCACCCCATTTTTTGTACTACCTATTTGTGTCACCCTTTCCACTGCTAATCTTACTGAAAAGTTGAATTACTCTGTGAAGATCCTTTCTCTACCTAGTTCTACACACACACATACACACACACACAAACACAAACACACAGCTGATACACTGTCCTGCGCTGAAAGCATAAAACAAAAGGCCGACTTGAAGACACATGAAGACACATCTCACCGTTATGGCCTAGAATAGTTAAATAATTAATTTTTTTAAACTGTGGGTGTGGCTCGATTTTTTGGAGGGGGGCGAGGGAGGCCAGTCCGGGCGGCTGCTGGTCTCTGCCCTCCCCCTCTGCTTTCGCTTTGTGCTCACAATGCAGCTCCTGTACAGCGCTTCCCTCTCCCCGCAGCCGCCGCCATGTTAGACACTCTCTCCATGTGCCCGGAGACCTAGCGACCGTCTCCAGTCCACCCTTGGCCCACCCCCGGCGAATCTCAATCATTGCAGTCCCCTTGCCCCTTAAGAGTCCCCCAGGGGCAAAAAGTCGCAGCAAAAAATCATCTCACGACAGTCCTGGGTCTGAGGCTCCGGGGGCACCTACACAATTGAAACAAAGAGGGAGACGCAGGGGAGCCCCCCAGAGGGGGGCGGAGGACCGCAAATCCAAGACCCACTCCACCTGGGCCCGACGACAGAGCGACCCTACTCCAGGCTCTAAACACACTTCGCTGCCGGGGAAGCACAGGGGCCACTCAGGCCTCGAGGAGCCGGTAACGGAGAGGACAAACCCCACGGCAAGGGGACGCAGGCCACCCAACTCCACGAGGCAGTCGGTTGAGCCCTTGTCCCCCACCCGGCCCGCTCCATTTCTTCCCCACTGGCCCCATCAAAGACACCCGGCCTCGGTGAGAGAGAGGTCCTGGCTACAGGCCCCCGCCCTTGGCATCCTACCCCCGCAGGCCAAGAGGCCAGACCCACAGCGGGAGGACTAAAGAGGCCTGGGGCAGCGCGAGTCCGCATCAGGTGACAGGCACCTCCCCTAGGAGCCCGTTTTGCGGGCATCGAGCGCCGGTTCACCGTGGAGACGCGGCGTGGGGGCGGCGGGACCTGGTGAAGCGCCAGACATGGGAGGAAGTCAAAGCTACGGCTGCAGGGTCGGGGGGCGCCGGTCCCGGCCGCCGCAAGCCCTCCCTCTCCCGCCAACTACTAGCACCTTTTTCTTCTCCAGGTTCCGAAGTTTCTTGTCGATCACCCCGAGAATCTGCTTCATGGCCTCGGTCTGGACAGCGCCGGTGCCGGTTGCTGGGTGCTGAGAAGCCGGCGCAGCTGCTCCGGCCCCCGCCGCCGCCTCACTCCCGGAGGAACCCGACGGCGGTGGCGGTCCAGACGACTTGCTGCCGCTTCCGCTGTGGCTGGTGGCCGAGGGCATCTTTAGACCGAGAGGAGAGAGAAGAAAAAGCGGGAGGAAGGACAAGAGCGGCGAGTCAGGAGACGGACGGAGCGAGACGCGGGACAAAACGCGCAGCCGGCGGGAGCTTGCGCGAGTGGTGGGGGAGGGGGCGGCGCGCGCCGCCGGCAGGAAGAGAGCGCGGGCGCGCGCGCGACCCGCCAGCGGGGCGCCCGGCCGCCCCGCCCCTCCCCCGCGCGAGCCCAGGCTCGGCCCGCCCGCCCCGGGGCACCGTACTCGGGCCGGGGGCGGGGCCTCCCAGCGCGGCCGCCAACAGCCAGTACAACGGTCCCACCGGGGCGGGCCAGGACTCGTCGCCTTCCGAGGGAGGGGAGAGAGAGGTCAGGGCCAGGGGTGGAGAAGGGAACTGAAAATGGCTGGAGGAGTGGGGAGGACTTGAGGACAAGCCCCTCGCGACGCTCCGGCCGGTCCGGAGGTAAAGGACACTCGGGTGCAGCGGCCCTCTTCCCCTTCAGCGCCTCGGTCCAGGTGGCGCTCACCGTGCGCGCGCGGAGCCGCTAGAGATCCCGAGTGGGCAGCTGAGGGGGCGAGGGTGGCGCTGCGTTCCGAGGAGTGTCGTGCGCTCCGTGGGCGCAGGCAGCTTCGCCCTGTCCCCGCTGCACCGAGAGCCGCTCCTAGTGTGGCGAGCGCCGGCAGCGGGAGGGACTTAGCCAGCCAGCCCTCGGGGCGCGGGGGGCGGGAGAAGCGGGGCGCTGGGGCCTTCGCAGCCGTCGGGCTGCCCGGCGCGAACGCCTGCCGGGAAGCGCCTGTCCTGCCCCCTCCCCGCATGGTCTAAGCCCTTGAGCCGGGGGCCGGCCACATGGAGCAGGTCGGAACGGACCCTGGAGTTCGTAGTAGCGGTGTGTTGAGTTTTGAGCAAAATCGAAGCTGGGGTCCTTCAGGCGAAGTCGCTTGGCGTCCAAACGGGGACAATAGGTGTCAAGCAGCTGCTGTGGAGCTGGCCACTGCCCCAGGAAGATCCCTTATTTGGTTGGAGTGGGGGCAAAGGGGCGTGGGGTGGGTGGATGGTGCATTCCCTGTTTCTAGAATTCCTTTTGTAATGCAGAGCGTGTAAACTTCCTCACCCCAAGAGGTCTTCTGAAAAAAAAGGACAATTGGCTTCTTCCCCACAAAACAATCACCCAGTGACCCAGGAGTTCTCTGTAGAATGCGTGGGGAATGAGCGTGGTTGGGGGCTTTTGAAGTCTTGAAACTACGGGCTCAAGTTAAAAATCATTTTCGGCCGCTCTGGGCTGACATGTGTCTATAGGCCTAAGTATTATGAATTATTAGGCATTTCGTTTGTTTTAGATTTACCTAAAACTTTAAAAGAGTGTTGAATGGAATACCATTTTTTTCTCCCTCCAAGAGAATTATTCCGGGCTTGGGGTGGGGTGGGTGTGGACAGCAAATAAAATGAGAAACCAACTGCTGGAGGGAAATGTATTAAAAGGATTATAATCAGTGGAAAATTCAGCAAAATAATGTTGTATAGAAACAGTACATTATCAATTTATAATTTAAATTCCATGAAAAAGGAGATTTGGATGAAAGTTCTACCAAACCCACTATTCCCTAAGGAATAAAATGTGTAATACTGGCTGGCAACTGTGCATCCTGAGGGATCCTGGGGAAACAACAGCCTCTGGCCTTGAGATATTACAGTTAGCTGCAAAGTCTCTTTATAATAGTCATTCAAATATTTATTGAACACCTTAGTGTATGCTAGGAACTCTTTGGTGCTACGGATTGTGATCAAAATCTCTAGTTTTGTTACAGCTGTTTACCGGTGACAAGTCCTTGCTTCCCCAAATGCTGAAGTATAACACAGAGAAGCACGCAGAGGCAAGTGTAGAGTGGAAAGTGGAGGCTTTATTAAAGGACAGCAGAAAGACTTCTCCCCTGAGGAAGAAGGGGACCCAAAAGGCAGAATTTGTGGAAGAGGGAGATCTTCCCTTTTTTTATAGCTAAGTTTTCCCATACTCAAGTCTTTTGTTTCCCTTTATCTTGCAGTGATAGAATGCAGGTGGAAAGACTCAAAAGGTGGGAGATAGGTGGGCTGAAGGAGAAATCTGGGCAGGAAGGGCCTGGGGCGGTTTTTGATTAGCACTTTGCTGGGAGCTGTTTCATTAACAGTTCCTTAGGATGAGTTGGGGCCTTGGGGACATGAACATTTCAATTTCCCCAAGTGCTGTTCTGCATTCTCTATAACGGCCTCCATTATCTTTATCTTACTTGATATTAGACCCTATTTACCTAACTACACTAACTACCTATCCTCAAATCTGGCTTCGGTTTCAGGAAGCTTACAGTCTAAAGTAGGGGGAAGACAGGTGCATGTCTGAACTGATAAAGGGAAAGCTTTGCTGAGTGATAATAAGAACCAGGACTGCTGAAGGAAGTGCAGAAGAATGCCAAACAATTACCTTGAAGAATTTTCAGTTAAAGGAACACAGAGTACCAAGATAAGCAGGGAGACCACCATGGCTGAAGCACAATAGGAGGTGAAGTCCAAGACAAAAAGGAGCCAGGCTTGTACAGCCTGATAGGCTACTATGAGGACTGTGGCATTTGCTGAGTGAAAGAGGGAGTCTCAGTTTCTTGGTCAACCTGTGGTTTAACCACTATTGCAGCTGTGGATAGAATTAACAGAAAGTGTTTTGGAGGTGATAGGGTGGAGCAAGAGCAGAAGCTAGGAAACCAGTGGGAGGCCATTGAAATAATCCAGCCCAAATTTGGTAGCTAGGGACAAGGTCAAACAGTGAAGGTCATGACTAGGGTTGATTCATTATGTATTGTAAAAGTGGAGCCAGCAGATTTGCTAACCAGTTGTATGTCAGATATGAGAGAAGTGAAAGTTGATCTAAGGTTATTCAAGATGTAAGGACCTAAACTATACTTAGCACTATGATAAACAATTATACTTGGCCTAGAGGCTGGAAAGAAAGATTACAAGAAATGCAACTCCAAGTATACTCTACCCAACCACTATCAACTATCATCACATTAACACCGACTTCAGCCCAGACTATTGAGTTAATCTGCATTTTAATAAATCTTCAGGAGGTTATTATGTACATTAAAGTTTGAAAAATAACTGATTCCTCAGAACTTGACCATTGTTATTGAGATCAGATATATAGTCCAGTAGACAAATTCTCAGACCTGCAGAAATTTCTGTGAAGCCCAGCAATTTGTGATTTAATAAGCTTCCTGGGTGATTCTGGTGCATGTCATAGTATGAGAAAGAGACTTCTAGGGGCTGGGGTTGTGGCTCAGTGGTAGAGCACTCACCTAGTACATCTGAGGCCCTAGGTTCGATCCTTAGTACCACATAAAAATAAAGGTATTGTGTCCAACTATAAATATATATATTTATATATATATTTTTTTTAAAAAAAGAGAGACTTCTAATGATTCAGGTTTGATTTGAAAAGGGTTTGTGATGTGCTAAAGAGAGATCCCTTCCGCTTTTCCTTGATATTTAACCAAGCAGCAGTTACCCCAGGTAAAAACTGATGGTAGCTAAATTAGGATCTTCAAGAAAAAGAAAAGATGTTTAAGTGGAAGCAAGATGAGAAGATGAGTGAGTCAACACAGAAAACAAAGATTCTCTTTTGGGGGTTCAACTTATCCCATAGGATATCAAATGAGTCCATTTCACAACCCATAGGATAGCAAGCTAAGCTAAATTATTCCACAGTAGTGACCCTGAAAGTTCTGTGACTTAACACTGGAATCCTCAGACTACAGTCCTGTGTCCAAGTGGCCCTCCATCTGTTTGATTTTTTTTGTTTTTGTTTTTGTTTTTTTGTGGTGCTGGGGATTGAACTCAGTGCCTTGTGCATGCTAGACAAGCACTCTACCAACTGAGCTATACCCCATCCCTGTTTTGGTTTTTTAATATTTTTTTTAGTTATAGATGCACACAATATTTTTATGTGGTGCTGAAGATCTAACCCAGTGCTTTGTGCATTCAAGGCATGTGCTCTACCACTGAGCCACAACCCCAGGCCCTTCCATCTGTTTTTATAAATAAAACAGCCACATCCCTTCATAAAGAAATGCTCTATGGTCAATTGCATGCCACACAAAGCAGAGTTGAATAGTTGTGACACAGAGAGTAGGGTGTGCATAACAAAATACCATCTCTTCCTTTACCAAGAAAGTTCACAAATTCTTGGCTTAAAGCAATAATTGGCATACATCCATCACAGTTCAACCGAAGGCTTTGCTCCTAGTGGTCACTCAGTAGATTCAAGCTGATGGTGAAGCCATATCTCAGGTGTTGCTAATAATTGTGCCCATAAGGAGAGTGTCTCTGGTAGTCAAATTGGTCCAGACATGCAATGTGTGCCAGGTTACATTACCCCTTCATAAGAGGATCAAGAAATGCTATTCTAGCAGATGCCTGGTAAGAAACTGGGTGAACCCAATATATCTGGTGAACATATATAGCTATTGTGCTTTCACTTCCTATAGTATGTCATCTCGATTCCATTTCCTTGATTTTGTGAATTCTTGCAGTGTCAGCAGGTCCAGAAGACCAATAAATATAATGCAAAACTGTTTTTAGGCTGACTTCCTGCGCAGTTCAGTGCCGTGATCTCAGTAAGCCAAGTTTGTCTATTTCCTACTTGTCAGAAAGGGGTCTGAGACTGTTTCTGTCAGTTTCTTGATGCTTTAACTTTTTTTTGTTTTTGTACTAGGGTTTGAATCCAAGGGTGCTTTACCACTAAGCTACATCCCCAGCCCTTTTTATGCTTTATAGTATTTTGAGACAGGGTCTTGCAAACTAGGACCTCACTAAATTGCTGCTTAACTCCTCAAGTCGCTGGGATTAGAGGTTTGTGCCAGCACACCCAGTTTAACTTTGTTCTGTTCCTAATGCAAAGCCAGGCAATAGTAGAAATAGGACATTTAAAGGTTTTTCTCAGCAAATAAGTAGGAAAACAGAATGTTTATAAATAGAAAACAGAATGTTTATAAATAGTCTCCCAAATCATCAGTGGATGTTTGTCATAATTTTTCCAGTACTGCTTTTTCAGTGACAATTTCACCAAATTAATTGGCTATGTGTCCATGAGCCACCACTAACCTGAGATTTTTTAAGGGGAAGACAGCAGTTATTCATATATGAACATAGGAAAGTTATGTCCAATTCATTCTACTGTCTTTCCCATTCCCATTCACCGATGCCCCCCTGTCCAATCTGGTGCACCCACTTCTTAACTGTAATATTACACTTAGAAATAGAGCTTCATGGGCTGGGGATGTGACTCAAGCGGTAGCACGCTCGCCTGGCATGCGTGCGGCCCGGATTCGATCCTCAGCACCACATACAAACAAAGATGTTGTGTCCGCCAAATACTAAAAAATAAGTATTAAAATTCTCTCTTTCTTTAAAAAAAAAAAAGAAATAGAGCTTCATGTTTTGTAGAGAATAAGTTCAGTTTTCTTAGATTTCACAAAATACTGTTGTCTCACTAAGTTGCTTAAGGCCTTGCTTGCTATGTTGCTGAGGGGCCTCGAACTTGCAACCCTCCTGCCTCAGCCTCCTGAATTGCTGGGATTATAGGCATGCACAACTATAACCAATAATACTGTTGTTTCTTAAGGAACAGTCTTAAAACTAGACACGGTTTTCAACATAAGAGGAAAAATACTTTGGTCAATGGTTCTAAAATTAAAATCTTCCATGTACTTATGTGAACTGCATATTGTTTTAACAGGGTTTCTATATCAGTGGTCTTCAAACTGTGGTGATTTTGTTCCTCAGGGACATTTGGAAATGTCCAGAGATATTTTTTAATTGTCGCAATTCGAGGGGATGGTATTATTGCATCTAGTAGGTAGAGGCCAAGGATGCTCCTTAAACATCCTACAATGCATAGAACAAACTACACAGAATTATTCAGGCCAAAATGTCAATAAAGCCAAGGTTGGGAATGTCTGTTCTAAGAGACCAAAAATAATAGTTATTCATTCTAGCACTTAACAAAAACACTGAAATGACATTGGGGGTGGGGGGGGTAGTTTGTTGGAAAATAAAGTGTAAAATAAAGTTAAACTAGGAACAGATCATCATCTTCCATCTTGGCAGCCTAATCCTGGTCTTTTTCAGGCAGCACATATACTGTGTATCATTACTCCCACTAACACAACCCTCGGTGAACAATAATTGGAGAAAAATAATTCCCTTCAAGTGATAACTGCTCCACAAATTTTATAAGGTTTAAAACATTATGTATCTCAAAATTACACAGTGGGAGAATATAAAAAGTCATTAGCTTATTCAAAGTTGTAAGTACAACTAGTCAGGATATATATTATTTCAGAAATGAGAATACTTAACAGCACAACTCCCTCAAAGGTAATACCCTTCAGGCATTAATAATTTCTTTCTCCCAGTACTGGGAATTGAATCCAGGAGCACTGAGCTACATCTCCAGCCCTTTTTATTTATTTTTTGAGACAGGATGTTACTAAATTGCTGGAATGGCCTCAAACTTGCAATCCTCATGCCTCAGCCTCCCCAGTTGCTGGGATTACAGGAGTGTGCCACAGCTTTTGGCTGATTTATTTTTTTAATCCTGAGAATCTAAAATTTTAAAGGTCTCCTAAGCACTAAATCGTTGAAGACATGAAAAATGTTATGGAAAGATATAGGTCCTGTATTTTGGATTTTTTCCACTTGTATAGATTTCCAGTGGATTCAAATTTGCAAAGGGGAGAGGTATAAAACCTCACTAGTTCTCATCCTTGATGCTATGCTTCTCGAGTGGGCAAGGACCACCAACTTCAAAATCACCTGGGATTCTTGTTGAAATGAAGATTCCTGGACTCCATCAGGGATAGAGCATCTACATTCAAGAATCTGAGACCTACAGCTAAACATTTTAAAACTCAAAACTCCCCTTTGGGGGCTGGGGATGTGGCTCAAGCGGTAGCGCGCTCGCCTGGCATGCGCGGGGCACTGGGTTTGATCCTAGCACCACATAAAAATAGAGATGTGTCCATCGAAAACTGAAAAATAAATATTAAAAATTTCTCTCAAAAAAAAAAAACAAAAACAAAAAACTCCCCTTTGCACATTCAAGTTTGTGAATCTCTGTTCCATATTAGAAGACTGACTGTACATGCCACTCATTTTCACACACAAAAATAAGTGCCAAGAATATTCAAACAAAATTTTTTTCATGGTTGCCTTTTTTTCTCTCAGGGAGTGTTTTAAGAATCTCTTAAGTAGGGCAGGTTGACAATGGCTTGGCAGGTAGAAAAGGACAGCGAACTCAAGTGCTGATTCTGGAAGAAACAAATGGATTCCAAGATGGGGGAGGAGAGAATGTGGAGAGAGACCTGCTGAGAAAAGAATGCACTCAGAATGGTGAATAGCAGGTGAGGGTGAGGGAAGGGAAGGGTGACTCAGCAAGTCTGCAGTGCACTAAGGTACATTACATTGGAAAAGCTGATAGGCAAGAAAAAGGAGGGCGGGTTGGAACAGTTAGACTGCGGCGATCCTCCAATCTCTGGCCGGCCTTGTTAAAGCCCTGCTAGCTGGACCCACCCCCTGAGCTTCTGAATGAGTAGAGGCGGGGCGGGGCCGATGTTTGCATACCATGCGCTTTAAGACTCCTGTAAGTTTTATAGTGATGTTGATTCTCCAGGTCTGGGGACGACATTTTAAGAACTATTGAATTAGAGCAACTTTTAAAAAGATTAACTATAGAAGCAAGGAAAAATCTAAGGGGAAGATATTTTTCAAAGTAATCCAAGATAATATAGTATATTATAAAATAATACTTTCTGCTGCTGGTTTTTGTTTTATATTAAACAGGCTAGTCATCCTCTCTCCAGATTTTGCTTTCAGAGGGCAATGAGAGAAGGAACAAGCCAATTTTTCTCTAGGCCCTCCTTGTCTAATCCCAAAGCCTCTGACAGTCCTACTGCAAGATTACATTACTGTATGTTTTTTGGAGGTAAAGCTGAATTCTGTGCTCCTATTCACCTAAAGAAAAAAAAAAAGTACAATTCTTTAAGAGGATCCAGGCTGGTTTGATAAGAAAATTAAAAAAAAAAAAAAGAAGGAGGAGGAGGAGGGTAAAAGAGGAGGGGGAGGAGGAGAAGGGAGGGATGATAGTGTGGCAAGGAATACATTTGTGTAACTTTTTCACAGAAAAAAAAAACATTTTTTAAACCTCTGCTTTTTAAGGAATTGCAAGTCATACAAGCTTATTGCAAATAATTCAGCTAAGAAATAAATTGTGCAAAAAAATAAAACTGTTGTATAACAACTTTATTCTCATGTAACACATCATAAATTCAACCCAAAGTGTACAATTCAGCAGTTTTTAATATATTTGGAAGGTAAAGCAACTATCACCATTATTTAACTTTGCTATATTTTTATCATCCCCCCCCAAGTAATTAGTACTCCATTAGCAATCACTCTGTTTATCCTTCTCTCCAGGCCCAGGTTTTCACTAGTCTATTTTCTGTATCTATGGATTTACTCATTCTGGACACTTTATGTAGATGGTACCTTACAATTTGTGGCCTTTGTGTCTGGATGATTTCATTTAGTATTTTCAAGATCCATCCATGTTGAAGCATGTATTTCATTCAATGACCAATATCCCATTGTACTAATAATTCCACATATCCATTCATCAGCTAATAGACTTGTAGATTATTTCCACTTTTTGATTTATATTAATAAGGCTGCTGTGAGCATTCATGTACAAGTCTGTAGTGTGAACATGTTTTTAAGTTGCTAGGTATATACCTAGAGTAAAATTGTTGGGTTATATGGTAACTCTGTTTAACTTTTTTTTTTTAATATTTTTTTTTTTAGTTGTAGATGGACTCGATTCTTTTATTTATTTATTTATTTTATGTGGTGCTGAGAAACGAACCCAGGGCCTCACAAGTGCTAGGCAAGCACTCTACCACTGAGCCACAACCCCAGCCCCTCTAACTTTTTAAGCAACTGCCAAAGTCTTTTTCAAAGTGACTGTACCATTCTATTCCCACCAGCCATACAAGAGGGTTCCAATTTCTTCACATCCTTCTCAACTCTTGTTATTGTCTTTTTTTTTTTTTAAGGTTTTAGAATGTGAGCATACAGCCTTTAATATTATTGTCTTTTTAACCTAGCTGTACTAGTGAATATCTGAGTGTGTCTCTCTTTCCTTTTAGTATTGGGAATTGAACCCTTGTGTATGCTAGGCAAGTACTCTACCACTGAGCTACATCCCCAGCCCTTAGTGAGTGTATCACAATGAAAAGTAGTATCTCACTGTGGTTTAGATCTGCTTTGCTGGCTATTTTTAAACAAGAGTTAGATTCTTCCCTTCTTTGGGTGGTTTAGGTATGAGTTTGCCAGAAAACCTGGGAAAGAGAATCACATTTCAAGGTCTTATACTTTATAAATCAGGATTGTCACAGCTCTGATGTCTACACTGCCAGCCAATGCTACAAAGTACCTAGGTGATGAGACTTTAGGAAGAGAGTTCCAGGAAAATATACCGGCAATGGGTGGATATGCAAGCATGTCTAATAATTCGGACTTGACTTAAACTTAGGCAAGATAGACAGTTGCTTGCCTAAAAGTTTGATTTTAGCATAAGGAAGGAGTCTCCAGCTCCTTATTATTCCTGCAAATCTATCTACTTAACAGCACTCGGCAATTTATGTGTGCCAGGCTGTACATGTTGATTCACATATTGAATAAGACATAATACTATGGCCTTGAGGAAATCAGTGTTGAAGACGGTAGACAGAAAAAGAAATAAAATCTAGGGTAGTATACCGCATGAGGTATCAGTACACAGTCACCAAAATGGTTAAAGTTTTAAAAATTGAAATGTACAAGGAACATAGAACAACTAGAAGTCTCATACTCTGCTGGTGGGAGCATACACTGCTCACACCATTTTAGAATCCTATTTAGCATTATCTCTTCAAATTGCATATTCAATGTATCCTATAATACAGAAATTCTATGTATGTATATATTTAGTAGAAATGCAAATGTACAGTTATTGAAAGACATGTACAAGAATTTTTTATAGTAACATTGTGACCTTTTAGTAACCAAAAATGGAAACAACTTAAATGTATATCAATAGTAGGATCTAAGTGGTATATTTGTTGAAATATTATACAGCAGTGAAAATGAACAGATCATGGTTATTAGCAATGACATGGAGGAACATAACACATATAATGTAATCAAAGAAACTAGACACATAAAAACAGAGAACAATACAACATGGGTAAACTACTAATCTATAGCAAGATAAATCAGAACAGTGGTTACCTCCAGGATTAGGTAACAACTGGAGTGAGGGAGAAGAGAGGCTTTTGAGGTCTTAGTAATTAATATTCTGTCTTTTGATCAGAGTGGTATTTATATGGGAATATTCACTTTATAAAACTCAATTAAGCTATTTGCTTATAATTTGCACTCTTGTATAAGTATGTCATACTTCAATTGAAATGTCAACTTAAAGTATTTCATTTTTTTAAGGGTAAAACCAAAAGCCCGTACCAGGAACGGTGGCACATGAGTGGGGGTGCTTAACTCTTTATGGAAGGAAATCAGAAAAAGACTTTCTAGAAATGTTGCTGGAGCTGGACTTTGGAAGATACGTGTGTGTGTGTGTGTGTACACACACACACACACACACATATATATATAATTTATTTATTTATTTTTAAACAAACATACAAAAGTGAGTAAAGAGGTAAGCCCTAATAATAAGCCCAAAAGCTCATAGAGGCATAAAATCATAGAGTATGTTTTAGGAATCACAAACAATTCTATTTTGTTGGAGCAGTAATTGGGGAGGGATTTCAGGAGGGAGCTACAGATGATAAGACCTACTAATGACAAGTTCATGAAAGCCCCTTTCATCCAGTTAAACAGCTTGAACTTGAACTGTAGCCCTTAGCCTTGTTATGAAAATATATTCCCCTGATGTTCTCAAGAAAATTATGGGCCATCTCACTGGGAAAATGCACATACAAAAGTATGGAAATAATTCACATTTCTTCTGATACTGTGTATGGACTCCTGTTTCATGGATCTCACAATAAGAATTCTTTCTTTGCAACAGATAACAGGGATTAATTAAAGAGCTGCAAGAAGAACAGTGGCAGGATTAGTTAGAAAGACCAGTGGATGCAATATGGAAGTTAGATTGGAAACTGAGTTAGGATGACCCATAGGAACTGATTAAAATGGTAAAAGAACAGAAAAGGGCTTAAAGTAAGCAGTATCAGAACAGAAACCTAAAGATATTCATAGGTAAGGTTTTCAAGATAAGGGGCTGGGGATGTAGTCAGTGGTATAGCACTTGCCTACCATGTGCTAGGTCCTGAGTTCAGTCCCCAGCACTGCAAAGAAAAAACAGGAGGGGGTTGCTGATTTCATGTGAGGACTTAGGAAGAAGGTTGCTTGTGGGATTCCTGCTTTTAGAACACCAATTAAAGACAGAAACTAGGAAGCACCAAAGACATTTTATTTAAAAATGAACTGAACTGAGGCATAATTACTTGGAAGGAAGTTGAAGACACCCTGACTCCATAGACTTCCAGTGCCTCCTGATGGTGGGTATTGGGGCCCAGGCTCCTTGACTCCGGTGGCACCATATGCATTTAGGCCTTGTGTGCTGCTAGAGTAGACTTGGACAGAAACAAATCAATCTGCGTGCCCTAATTCACAAAGCCATTAAGGCTTTGCCTTGGAAAATAAAAACAAATTCTGACACCTACAAGCATGATTTATCTCTGTGTTGGAACTAAAAGAGAGATGTAAGGGAAGAGATTGAACATTTGGATCCTAGGTTTACCATGGCACGGAGCCATCGTAACTGAATGTAACACTTTTTTAAAAAAATTTTAATTCCTACTTGTAGTATTGAAATGCTGCTGGGCCCCCAGATCATCAAAATACTTTCTTTCATTGAATGAGGATTGCCCTGAGCTATTTGGTGGACATTTTGTCTGGTCACAGCAGATCACACAGCAATAAATAAGGACTACACAAGGATAGAGGATCGAGTAGAATCTTGTGTTTTACTCTCACAGCAAGCAAAAAGAATCTGAGCAAAATTTCCAGTTCTATTTATTAAGACAACCTGAACCTTTGGAATCCGAAGTTATCACACAAGGGAGACGAGTTGAAGGCTCCAAGTCATCTGATTTGAACATTGAGAGGAATGTGACCTCATTTTGAACCTCAGGAGAGTGAAACAGGATATATTGGTCTAATCAGATTTGCATTTTTAAAAGATCACTCTGGCTGCTTTGCAAAAAATAGATTAGAGGAAGGCAGATATGGATGCAAGAATAACAAGAGGCCACTATAATCATAGAGGCCACAGTAGCGTGAACCATAGGGAGCAATTTCAATGGATTTAATATACATATATTATGTATACAGTATTTCAGAGGTGGAATAAATAGAACATGGTAATTGAATGAATGTGGGAAGGTGGTGAGAAAGAGAGAGGAGTCACAGATGACTCCTAGGTTTCTGATTTGTGCATTGGGTGGATGGTAGAACCATCCCTGAAGAAGGACCAGATGGGGTGCTAGGAAATGGAAGTTCACTTTTATACACGTTAAGTTTGTTGGGTTATGAGACATCCAAATGGATTTGCCAAGCACATGATTGAATCGTCGTAGAGTTGAGGGGAGAGACCTTGGTTAAACCTTCGGTGTGGGATTCATTCAAATTGAGAGTGTAACTGAAACCTCGTGGTAAGAATAAATGAGAGCTGTTGAGATATTAAAAATAAGAGGACCAGCTGGGCACCAGTGCACACCTGTAATCCCAGCAGCTCGGGAGGCTGAGGGAGGAAGATGGAGAGTTCAAAGCCAGCCTCAGCAATGGCAAGGCGCTAAGCAACTCAGCGAGACCCTGTCTCTAAATCAAAATAGGGCTGGGGATGTGGCTCAGTGGTGGAGTGCCCCTGAGTTCAATCCCTGGTACCAAAAAAGAAAAGGTAAGAGGACTTAAGACAATGCCAATACTTAAAGGATCTGAGGATAGGATAAGGCAGTCCAGGAAACAGAAGTGCAGGAAAAAGGAAATTTTAAAACAAAGAGAAAAGAAAAGAAAACCAGGAGTGATGGCATAAAGAAGTCAAAGGAAGAAACTGTTTCAAAGAATCAACTGTGTTAAATAATTTTGAACAAGCAAGATGGAGACTGGGAAATCTGGTGATTTTAGCTGGGGTGAGTTTTACTGAAAATATTTAACTATTGGTGTGGCTTGGACACCAACCAATTGGAATGAATGTTAGCCTGATGTAGGAGCAGGGTGGAAGGAACCTTGCTGTGCCTGGCCTTAACTCTTTACTTACCAGATGATGAGGAATTATGGGGGCATGTTGAAACAGTGAGCAGGAAACAGGCATTCAGGGATTCAGGGATTTTTTCTTTTCTTTCTTTTTTTTTTTTTGGTACTGGGTGCTTAACCACTGAGCCACATTCCCTGACTTTTTTTTTTTTTTTTTAAGAGACAGTGTCTTGCTGAGTTGCTAAGTGCCTCACTAAGTTGCTAGGACTGCCTTTGAACTCAAAATCCTCCTGCCTCAGCCTCCCAAGCTGCTGGAATTACAGGTATGTACCACCATGCCCAGCTGTATTCATGGATTTGGGACAACAGTTCCTTTTAAAACCGGTACAAAAGCATTTCAACAACTTATAGTAAGTATGGGCACACTAGTGTGAATGACTGAATGTTTTCTATAGTTTTAGCAGCAAGAGTTGATTAAAAACCCTGGTAAGAGATGGAGCCAAAGCCAGGACAAAAAGGTTGGAGAAGTGATTGGAGAGTAAAGAAAGTAAATTGTATAAAATTTCTTCTAGGATGTTTGGCTTTGGGACAGAAGGACAGCTGGAGGTGGAGGAGGGTTATTTACATTTTTTAAATATGTAGGCAGAGATTTGAGCATGCATGAATGGTGAGCACAGAAAGAGTGTTTAGTGATGGTCAGAGCGATACTTCTTTTAGAATGAATGGACCAAAAAAAAATCACTTGTAGCTATTCATAGGTACTGTGGCTAGAAATGGCAGGAATTCCTGCATGATGGATTCTTTTTGTTTTTATTTTTCCTGTAAAGTAAGAGGTGAAGGTTATTTGCTGTGAATGAGAGAGGACATAAAGGATTAGAAGTTAAATGAAAGTCGGTGGGTGAGGGGGAGTAAGGGGCGAGGCCTGAGACTCTGCCCTGAGGTTGGATGCTACTGGTTCTAGAACCAGAGAAAAGCACAGAGAAAGCATTCGGTTCCCTCCCTAGTCCACCACCTTCATCTCCCTGTCACACCACAGAATCCTCTTCACTGTGTCTCAGCCTTGTCCATGCCTCCCCCACACTCTATTTTCTCCACACTAGCCAATCCTTTCTTTTCAAAAGAAAGGCCATTTGCATCAGCTGCTTAAAATTCTTCAATGACTTCCCATGTCCCTAGAAACAGAGTTCTAAGTATAAGTCCTGGAGTCCCAAGTCCCAAGAACCATATTAGCAGAGGAGATGAATGTCCCAGTTCATGAAGAAAGACGGAAATTTGAGAATTTGCCCTTCGTCCCCACATTTTTGTTCTGTTTGGGCCCTGGATGGATTTGATGATGTCCTTGCACATGGGTGAGGGTAGGTCTTCATTTTTCTTATCTGCTGATTCAAATGCTAATCTCTTCCTCTGGAAACAACCTCACAGACATATTCAGAAATAATGTCTTACCAGATATCTGGGCATCCCAGTGAAATTGACACATAAAATTAACCATCACAAGACAGGACCCTCAAAGGAATAGGAATTTTTACAAGCATGGGGAAAAGGTAGTAGTCTAGAAATATTGGTGGAAAAAAAAGGAGATAAGAGTCTGTCCTGTAGTAAATAGATCTACATACAGATTTACAACCACAGAGATGAGGTTCAACTAATGCAAGCAGGCATGGGAAGAAGTGGAAGGTATAGGGAAATCTGCTCGGATCACAGAGTAGGTGCTCCAGAGCATACAGGGGTGGTACAGGAGGAGAGTGAGAAGCTGAGTCAGGACCCAGCTAGTACCATGGGGCTCATGGTATAGTCACAGTCATTCTCACACTTCAGTGTGCATCAGAATTACAAGGAGAGCTTGCTAAAACACAGATTCTTAGGCCCCAATTCCAGAGTTTCCAACTGAGTAGATCTGGGGTGGAGCCTGAAGATTTCATTGTAAGTTACAAAGTAATATTATGGATGTTGCTGGTCTAAGGACCACGCTTTCTTTCAACTGATGTGATGGAAGACCAGTGACGAGTGTGGCAATGAAAACAGGCATGAAAAGACAGAGTGGATCAGTCCCAATCATCTCTCAAAGGATGTTAGGCCCTGGGCCAATGGACAGAACTTGGCTCCGTCTGCTGTAGGTGATATTGACTTAACACCAATGGCCTCAGTATGTTAAACTTGGGAATGGTGTGAAGGTCTGCTCTTAATTCCAATGGTGCCAATTTAGTTCCAGAGCATATACCAGTGGATCCAGAAATCTTTACTATGCAACTGTCAGGGACTAGAAGGAAATTCTCCTTCAAAGATTAGCCTGACAGCCCCCTGGGAGACATCCTGCCTGGGAGGCATCCTGCAGCCACCTATCTCCCTGGAACATCCTGCGGTTATCAGGATCATCAGACATCTTGCACCTGGCAGTTTTACCACCCACATCCAGCAGTTGTTGATTAGAGAGCTTCCCCATCCCCAGCATATAAATACCCCTGTGTGAACAATAAAAGTTTGCAGCTTGATCAGAATTTTTGTCTTGCTGTCATCCTTCTGTGTCTCTTGTCCCTTCATTCCTCCCCATCTAGGTTCGCTGCCCACGTTGATGTGTCCTGCCGGACGGGACATTTGGCGCCCAACGTGGGGCTCGAGCCTTTGACTGAGAAGGAACGCCGTCCTCCGGGAAGACTTGGCCAAGCGGGAGCGCGAGATCGCCTCAGCAGACACGACCGAGAGACAGATCCAGGAGGAGAGTGAGGACGACGCAAGGTGAGTGACCCACCATGGGACAAGCAGTTTCGTCACATGAGTTATTTTTGTCAGGCCTCAAGGAGGCCCTCAAGACACGGGGGGCGTGTGTTAAAAAAAAGGACTTAAGATTATTCTTTTCATACATAGGAGAATTGTGTCCGTGGTTTCCCCTTGAAGGGACCATTGATGGTAAAAGATGGCTTAGAGTAGGAGACTGTTTAAAAGATTATTATGAATCCTTTGGCCCAGAAAAGGTGCCTGTTCCCACCTTTTCTTACTGGAACTTAATTAATGAAATTCTTAAAAGTTCACCCTTTGATAATGGTACCTTAAAACTTGTCAGGATTGGGGAAGAGGCTATGCAAAAGACCTCTCGTCCCCCCTCAGCATGCCCTTCAGTTAGTATAGACACAGACCCTTCTCAGTCTCCCCAGGACCCTGGGAACCTTCCTGGTCCCGCTCAAAACCCCACCCTAATAAATAAGGCTCCAACGGTTTCCAACCACCTTTATCCAGTTTTAAATCCTGGAGACACATTGACCCCTGGGGAGGAGGCTACCTTGGAGAAGGAAGCAGCCCCCTACCACTCAGAAGACCCGCCACCTCTCAGGACCCTGCCACAGTCTATAGGACTCACACATCCACCTCCCTCCTATATCCCTCCTGCCTTTTGTGCTCCGGCCCTTCAGGGGCCAACTGCCCCCTCAGATATCTTTTCTCCACTTCCCCTGCCTGACCTGGCTCCCTTGCGAGAGTCTCTCCAACATAGACGGGAACAGATCCAACTTTTAAAAGAATTAAGATCCCTTGACTCTGAGCTCCGCTCATTAGCCTTAGGCACGGAGTCAACCCGAGCTGGCCCAAAGGCTAAGCCGAGCCATCGGCCAGTTCTCGCCTTCCCAGTCACCCGCAGTCAGACAGATAAGCCCGCCCAGGCTGAAGACTCAGAGGAGGATCTAGAGGAGGAAGTGGCAGAAAGGGATCAAGGGGACGAAGCGGGGGAAGGGCAAGAGGAAGATCAGGGCTCAGAGGATGAGGAGTTCACCCCTAGGCAGGAAGAAACCCAGAGTGTCTACAAAAAATTAAGCCTGCGTTTTCTTGAAAAACTTAAAAAGGCTTGTGCTCACTATGGCCCCACTGCGCCTTACACATTGGCTTTACTAGAGAGCCACAGCGCACAGTGGCTTACTCCCAATGATTGGAAATTTTTAGCCCGAGCTACCCTCAGTGCCGGAGACTTCCTGTTATGGAATGCAGATTTCAAAGAGCACTGTCGGGAAACTGCTCAAAAAAATTTAACTAAGGCCTCCTCTAAATCCTGGACTTATGTTAAGCTAGTGGGCATTGCGCCTTTTGACACTAACCCTAAACAGGCGCGTTTCCCTGCTGGACTTTTGGCGCAGATTCAGAGGGCTGGCTTACAGGCTTGGAGACGCCTCCCTCAAAAGGGCTCGGCTACCACTTCCCTGGCAAAAATTCGACAAGGGCCTGACGAGCCTTATAGCGACTTTGTTGCCCGGCTTAACTTAGCCGCGGAGCGCCTACTTGGACCAAGCGAAAGCAAAAGCACCTTTGTAAAATATCTTGCCTTTGAAAACGCCAACCCCGCATGTCAGGATGTTCTTCGACCACATAAGGACAAAGGGGAACTTTCTGACTTTATTAGACTCTGTGCCGGGGTGGGTACAGCCCATGCTATGGGTCTTGCCATAGGTGCTGCCTTTACCAAGGCCTTTCGCAATCCTGGCTCACGTACTTGCTTTACTTGTAAACAACCTGGCCATTTTGCACGAGAGTGTCCGACAGGCAAACAAAGCCTAGGGATAGCGTCTCCTCAAACTGGGGCTAAACTGCCCCCAGCCACCCTTTGCCCTAGATGTGGTAAAGGTCGTCACTGGGCTAATGAGTGTAGATCTAAGACAAATGCCCTTGGACAGCCTATTTCTTCCTGCTTCTCGGGAAACTCCCTGCGGGGCCAGCCCCTGGCCCCGACCTCCCCCAGGACAAACCCAGGGGCAATAAGGTTTGTTCCCTCCCAAACTCCCAACCTACCTCAAAATCCTTCTCCACAATTGCCTCCCTCAAACGAGCCACCCCAGGCAGCGCAGGACTGGACCTCTGTGCCACCACCAATACAATATTAGACTCCATACAAGGGCCCCAGATAATACCCACTGGAATTATGGGTCCCCCTCCATCTCATACGTGTGCCCTTATTCTTGGAAGAGCCTCTATTACCTTACAAGGTGTTCAGGTCTTCCCTGGCATTATTGATAATGATTTCACTGGAGAAATAAAAATACTGGCCACAGCTATTAATGGAGTTGCGGCCATCCCAGCAGGAACAAGACTTGCACAATTAATACTCTTTCCCTTAGATTCAGGAGGCACTTCCACTGCCCAAACCCTACCGTGGGGAACTGCCTCCTTGGGCTCCTCTGATGTGTATTGGGTTCAGCCCATTTCTCACAATAGACCCACCCTTACCTTACTTATTGAAGGAAAGGACTTCCAAGGAATCCTAGATACTGGGGCTGATGCCACAATTATCTCTCAAAAATACTGGCCATCAGGTTGGCCCCTCACCCCATCCTTGACTGACCTTAAAGGGATAGGACAGTCAAAAAATCCTCTGGTCAGCTCTAGGGCTCTTAGCTGGACTGACAAAGAGGGTAATAAGGGAACTGTCACTCCTTTCGTTGTTCCTGACCTCCCTGTTAACCTATGGGGCCGAGATATTTTGAGTCAAATGAAAGTTATTCTTGCCAGTCCCAATTCCATGGTGACTCATCAAATGCTTCGTATAAATTTTGTCCCTGGTACAGGCCTTGGGAGACTGAGACAAGGACTGGTTGAGCCCATACAACCCATACAAAAAACAAATACGTATGGACTTGGGTATTCAGATTTTTAGTGTCGGTCCCTGACCCTCCTGTACCCCATGCAGATAAGATTATTTGGGAGACTCAGACTCCTGTGTGGGTGGATCAGTGGCCCCTTACCCAAGAAAAATTGGAGGCTGCCTCCATGTTAGTGCAGGAACAGCTGGCAGCCGGCCATGTAGAGCCCTCAACCTCACCATGGAATACTCCTATTTTTGTTATCAAAAAAAAATCAGGCAAGTGGCGCCTTTTACAAGATTTGCACGCCATTAATAAAGTTATGCGCCCGATGGGAGCACTACAGCCAGGCATTCCCACACCAGTGGCTATTCCCAAAAACTATTGTAAAATGGTTATTGACTTAAAAGATTGCTTTTTTACCATTCCTTTACATCCTGAGGATAGACCCTATTTTGCCTTTAGTCTCCCTCGCATTAATTTTCAGGGCCCTATGCAGAGATTTCAATGGAAGGTTCTTCCCCAAGGTATGGCCAACAGCCCTAGTCTTTGCCAAAAATACGTGGCTCAAGCAGTAGACCCTGTGAGAGAGCGATGGCCACAAATTTATATTTTACATTATATGGATGATTTGTTAATTGCTGCACATAATACCCATGACCTTAATAATTGTTACTTGAGCCTTTACAAAGCCCTCACTACCTTGGGACTACAGATAGCTCCTGATAAGGTTCAAACACAGGACCCTTATACCTATTTGGGCCTTAAACTTCAAGATAATCAGATCCAAATTCCTAAAATACAACTACGTGTTGGCCATCTTCACACCCTTAATGATTTTCAAAAATTACTGGGAGATATTCAATGGCTAAGACCATATTTAAAATTACCCACTTGTGTACTTTTGCCCCTTAATGATATTTTGAGAGGTGATTCCCACCCCTCCTCCCCTCGAAAGCTTACTTCCAAGGCACGACAGGCATTAAACCAAGTCACAGAAGCCATTGCCCAACAGTTTGTTACACAAATTTCTTATAACCTTCCTCTGGTTCTAGTTATTTTACACACTCCTCATACACCCACAGGAATATTTTGGCAGCGGGATCCACATTTTAAAAATAAAGGCTGCCCCTTGCTTTGGGTCCATTTACCCACCACATCCTCCAAGGTTATTACTGTTTATCCTGCTCAGGTAGCTTCTATTATTATCAAAGGTCGCTTGCTTTCTCGACAACATTTTGGCAAAGACCCTGATAATATTTTAATTCCATATACTAAGGACCAAACCCAATTTTTACTACAGACAGGGGATGAATGGGGTATTGCCCTATCAGGCTTTTTGGGAACAATTGATAACCACCTCCCCAATGACCCCCTTTTACATTTTGCCCAATTACATCCATTTATTTTTCCCAAAATTACTCAAAAGGCTCCCATTCCTCAAGCCCTTACTGTCTTTACAGACGGTTCCAGTAATGGCCGAACAGTCTTTGTTGTCAATAACCAGCCTACCACCTTTGATACTGTCTATCAGTCAGCACAGCTTGTGGAATTGTTTGCCATAACACAAGTTTTTATAACATTTTTTGATAAGCCTATTAATATTTATACAGACAGTGCCTACATTGCTCACTCTGTGCCCCTGCTGGAGATTTCACCCGCCATTAAGGCTTCTTCCAATGCGGCCTTTCTGTTTCACCAGCTTCAGCAGCTAATTCAGGCCAGACAACACCCATTTTTCTTAGGACACATCAGGGCACACTCTGATCTTCCCGGCCCTCTAACACAAGGTAATGCCCAAGCTGATACAACAACTCATTCCATCTTTCCAATTTTTGTTGGCTCTGTTCAAAAGGCCACGGAGTTACACAATCTTCACCATTTAAATTCCCAGAGCCTTAAATTACTTTGTAAAATTACCAGGCAACAGGCACGAGAAATAGTAAAAACATGTCCTGCTTGCGCTGTTTCCCTCCCCATTCAATACTTGGGAGTTAACCCCCGAGGATTACTGCCCAATCAGGTTTGGCAAATGGATGTTACTCATTTTCCTGAATTTGGAAAAACCAAATATATACACGTTTCTATAGATACCTTCAGTGGCTTTATTTTTGCATCACCACATTCTGGAGAGGCTACCAAAGATGTCCTTTCTCATCTTGTTTCAGCCTTTTCTGTAATGGGTAAACCAATACATATTAAAACAGATAATGGTCCTGCATATACCAGTGCCAAGTTTAAACAGTTTTGTGCTACCTTACAAATTTGTCATACTACGGGAATTCCATACAACCCTCAGGGCCAAGGCATTGTGGAACGTGCCCACCTTACCTTAAAGACTTGGCTAACCCGCCTTAAGGCTTCTGCCCTTGTATTTACCACTCCCAGGGATCGCCTTAACCATGCATTATTTGCCCTTAATTTTCTTACCCTAGACAGTGAAGGCCATTCGGCCGCAGACAGACACTGGCATCCCTCGTCCAATTCTGTTCGCCCACCTGTAATGTGGCGCGATCCCCTTACAAATAAATGGAAAGGCCCAGATCCTGTCCTCATCTGGGGACGAGGCTCAGCTTGTGTTTTGGACCAAGAGCAAGCAGCCCCAAGATGGTTACCAGAACGCCTGGTTAAACAGGTTAATGACTTACCTCAACCCAGGGACGGAGGCCCTCCCCCTGAGGACAAATTTTCCTCTTTTGCAGATGCAGCCAATGATCTGTGTGAGGATCCTGCTTAAGGCACTTCTGCTGGACAGGTTTGTATACGGAGGCCTTAGCCCTCCACCTTCCAACATCAGGGAGTACCTTTTTGGCCCCCCCTGTGAATGCAGGGGAGGATCTTGGACTCAGGCTCCCACTAGTTGGACCCAGACTGCTGACTGCTTGACTAAGGTGGCTTACCTCCGTGCTGAGGTTAACCATCAACTCGGAGGATTTCATCAGCCTGAATGGGTATGTGTTAACAAGCCAAAGATTATTCCCCCCAGTACAAGTAAAGCTCTCCAAAATTGTTCTGCAACTTGTATGCATACCCAGGCTATGCATGTCTCTTGTTATGCGTCAGCCTCAATTTGTGTTAACAAGCAGGGAGAACAATTTTTTGAAGCCACCCTAACTAAAACTCATGCAGCAGAGGGGACCACTATTCATTATACCCCCCTCCTCTTTGACCGGGGAGGAGAAGGCATATATACCAAGTTACAGTCAGCTGGGTGCCAAGGCACTGTTGGTAAACCCTCCTGCTGGCCCATTAAGGCCCCTACAGGGGTCTCTGATGGTGGAGGACCCACTGATGCTGTCAAGCATCTTCAGATAATCAAACTTTTGAAACCCCAAATCCCTGAGCTCACATATCATCCCTTAATGCTGCCTAAATCCCAGCTCCCAGATTTAGATACCAATACATTAGATATTTTGGAAACTACCTTCTCCTTGCTTAATAATTCCAACCCCACCCTTGCTGGTGATTGCTGGCTCTGCATGACAACAGGGGCAATCATGCCTATGGCAGTTGCTATTAATTCTATCATAGACAGTGATAATACATGCCAACCTGGATTTCCTTTTAAAGTACAGCCTATAGGCACTTTTACATCATGTCTTTTAGGCACGATGCAGAATAATACCTATGATATTGATGTTGGAGTTACTTCCTTTGGAAATTGCTCAACAGTAAAAAATTACTCCTCACCCACCCCATCTCTTTGTCCCCCCAATGGCACAGTTTTTATGTGTGGAGGAAACTCAGCCTTCCCCAGGCTTCCAGCGAATTGGACCGGTGGCTGTGTTCTTGCCTTATTACTCCCTGATATAACTATTGTCCCAGGAGATGAACCTCTACCCATTCCTAGCCTAGACACCTTAGTCAAAAGACACAGGCGGGCAATACAGGCCTTACCACTCCTTGCCAGCCTTGGAATAACAGCTGCTGTGGGCACAGGTACAGCTGGCTTAGGCACGGCTATACACTCTTACCGTCGCCTATCTCAACAACTTATAGATGATGTACAAACTCTATCAGGAACTATTAAAGATTTACAGGACCAAATAGACTCCCTGGCGGAAGTGGTCCTTCAAAACAGACGAGGCTTAGATTTGCTGACAGCTAACCAGGGAGGTATTTGCTTGGCCTTAGGGGAAAGATGCTGCTTTTATGCCAATAAATCAGGCATAGTACGCACTAAAATTAAGCAGCTTCAAGAAGATCTAGAAAAGAGACGAAGGGAACTATTTGAAAATCCCCTCTGGACTGGGCTTAATGGATTTTTACCCTACCTTCTTCCCTTATTAGGCCCTTTGTTGGGTTTGCTTTTAATGGTGTCCATAGGACCCTGCATTATAAACAGGCTGGTACAATTTATTAAAGAACAGATTAATATTTTGGCCTCTAAGCCCATACAGGTTCACTATCATCATCTGGAGATGGAAGACCGCGCTGCCAACATTTAAAAGGATGTTCTACCCTTCTCTCAGGCTTATTTCTTAAGTTTACATCCCCACAGATCTCTCTTTCTTATATAAAAGTATAAGTAACAGCTCTGACCAACCATCTTCTGCCCTTGCCATAAGGGTTCACTCCTCCATGGGCTCCTCCGCTTGGGGGAGGACTCACCCATGGAGTGAGGACGTTAGGCCATAATGACGGAGGGTGCAGGAAGGACTGCAGGAGGATGGATCCACGGATCCCAAAACCCAAGACCTCTGAGTGACACGCTCTGGTGCATGGCGGTTGGCATGCTTCCCCCTCAAAGCCGTCTCCTCCAAAAACATGCCAAGGCCACCACGAAATCTCCTAGTGAAGACGCTCGCTCAGATCAGGAGATATTCTAAGGCCTCCTAGAGGAACAGAGCCTCTATCACCCCCTAAAAACATGGCCGGTAAAGTATGGTCAAATATTTTATATAAGAAAGGGGGAGATGTCAGGGACTAGAAGGAAATTCTCCTTCAAAGATTAGCCTGACAGCCCCCTGGGAGACATCCTGCCTGGGAGGCATCCTGCAGCCACCTATCTCCCTGGAACATCCTGCAGCCACCTATCTCCCTGGAACATCCTGCGGTTATCAGGATCATCAGACATCTTGCACCTGGCAGTTTTACCACCCACATCCAGCAGTTGTTGATTAGAGAGCTTCCCCATCCCCAGCATATAAATACCCCTGTGTGAACAATAAAAGTTTGCAGCTTGATCAGAATTTTTGTCTTGCTGTCATCCTTCTGTGTCTCTTGTCCCTTCATTCCTCCCCATCTAGGTTCGCTGCCCACGTTGATGTGTCCTGCCGGACGGGACATGCAACATCCCTTTCAGGAGTCTATCACAGAGCATTACTGCCTTGTGAATCGAAGAGTATTTATACTAAATCCAATGGAATTAGATATCAGACTAAAGTTGCACCCTGGCGAGATTGTCAGAGTTTAGCCTGTGAAATCTCAGCAGTGATATAATCTGGCTCTGCTAACAAGTGGCAGTGGTACTTGTGGCAACCAAGGACTTCTAGAAAAGGACTTCTAGGCATAGACAACTAGACTAGAACAGCAATGACATAGAGCTACCCATAACTCTCAGGTCTCAGACTTCACAAGCTAGAGTATAAATGAAGTCATAATTATGTCAATACCTTTAATCTTGATGCTCTAAGACCTTACCCAGTTGACTAGCAGGATTCCAGAGTTTTCCTCAAAAATATTTGGAAAGAGGTTGTAGAACTGAAATTTGGAATATTCTCACAAGAGTAGCCTCAATGACACTTGGTTTAGAATTCTGGGATCTTGTGAACCTTGACTCCAGAATTTCAAAGCTGCAAGCTCATCATTGTTGATGCGAGGGTGTGAAGGCACCTCTCAGCTTTCACTCTCCCCTAACATTAGTGAAATTCCATGAATCACTTCTGACTATCATTTGCTGAGATCCTGTTAGTGGAGAGGCAAATCATGGGTCCAGTGCTTCAGGCAGACACACTAGAATGTAAGAAGAAGAATGTGAGAAATTCAGTCTGAACAAAATGAGGAAGTACAGTAGAGAAATCAGTGGCATTTTGAGTCAGAGCCCAGTCAATCTTTGGGGACTGTGGGTGGAATTCCCCCTCTGGCACCAGAGTCCTAAAAGGATACAACAATCTCTGTGGAGTCTTCAAAAGAGGCTGACAACCCAAAGTTAACACATGGTTTGCTCTCATGAAAAGAGCAAAATTAATCCCACTTCTATGCTTCTCAAAATGAGATTGGGACTGGGGAGATAGCTCAGTTGGTAGGGTGCTTGCCTTTCATGCACGAGGTCCTGGGTTCAATCCCTAGCACCACCACCAAAAAAAAAAAAAAAATGAGACTGGATTTATATTGGGTCCTTCCCTTTAATTGACTGTGGGAAAACAAGTGGGGCAACCCACAAATACCTGTGTATATTCTGGCTCTGGGCTAGGGCAGAGCCAAGGACCCACCAGGAATCCTTAGAAGGTCTGTGAAAGTGTAGTGCCACATACCCTCTGGGCAAGTTAAAGTTAACTGGAAATTAGGGCAAGTAAACACAGCTTGGCAATAGAATTTGAATATGTTCCCAGAGGTTCTTCACTGTGGGGCTTGAGGGATTGGACATCCATTCATTCAAATAAATATTTATGGACACATATCAGAATAGCCAGGGGCACTTTTTCCCAAAGTATACAGATATTTTTATACATTTGCCTTGCACAGTCCTTCAGAGGCTATTTATTTCTTCCTACACATGATGTTTGAAATTTAGGTAATATAAAAATGTGAATGAAGATGGTACCTGTTCAACCAGACAGTTTTTCTCAAATCCTAGGTAACCTACTCTAATAACATCCCAAATAACCTTTCTGCCAAAATCATTACTAAAGCAGTTACTAATTTTAGAGGAAAATATTAAAGAAATAAGTCCTAAGAAAAGTCAGGTACTTTCTTATGCTTAAAAAAAAAAATCTAGTATTAAACACTGTTGGTCTGATTCTGATTGAGAGGCCTAAGTAAAAATAATTAAAATTACCACTTATTGACCACCTACTAAATGCTGAGCTCTTCAAATATGGTCCCATTTGCACAACAACCCAGCAAGGTAAGTGTTGTTCTCCCCATTTTACCAATAATAAAGAACAGAGATATAGAGATTTAAATAACTTAGCTAAGATCTAGAGATACTATTTAGATTAGAGTGTCTGAGTTGTCTGATGTTGGACCTAAATTTAGAAGGCAAAAATTTTTTAATTAAAAGAAAGACTATGTTTTAAGTACCTTCCTTCCTTTAGGAAACATTCTCTACCTTTATCTCCCTACCTCTGGTGAGACACTGCCTTTGGCAACCTGATAAGATTTGTATAGGTGAGAACCCTCATTATCATTCCATTCTGTCTTAAAACTGATTGTCACATTCTTTGCCATGGTGCTGGATTTGAACCCAGCTTAAGATTGGTCTTCCACCGCTTCCCCCTTTCCCTCTTCCTTTTTAAAAATTAAGCTTCTCTTACCTCGCTAGAAAACAAATCTCAGCTAACACTGAAACTTAGAGCCAAAAGTCTTCTGAAATTGGGGCATTAGCACGGCTTGCCTCCCAAAGCTTTGAAGCTGAATATTAGACTGAAGGTTTGAGCCTGGCTTTTTCTGCTCCTAGATGGCTGCCTGCTTGCTCAGCTGAAACCTGAGCTTAACACTGTTGCCCTGGAGCCGGGCCTCTCTGCACACACAAACTCTGGCAGGGTAGTCTCTAGATCTGGACTGATAGTCAATACCCAGGGTGCTCTCAACCAAGATCACCCTGGATTCCCTCTGCCACAGCTCTTCAGCGTCATTGACCCTTTCATTTCTTGAAACCCAGAATCTTCTCATGGACTTAGAACCTTCAGTTTTCTTTTGCATGATGCAAAAGGGAGCCCATTGTTCAAGTTCTTTTTATCTTCGTGGGAAGTTTTGCCACAGTGATGATGAGGAGGAGGAAGATGATGATGATAATTATTATTGTCTTTCTGGCCACAGGCATTTTGTGTCTCTCAGGCTTACTCTGGAAGGTTTCATTAACGTCAACGTTTACACTACAAAGGTTGAGGACTTAATCCTTTGCAGGAGATTAAAAGTCCAGGAAGGTATATTAAGACTGTAGGAGCAATATGCTGGTGAATGTTTAACAACCGGTGCTCTGGGGGAAAAGTTTATACACATGTGTAATATTGTGAAATATATATTTTATCTTTGTTCCCATTTCATAGGTAGGGGCACTAGGAGAATCTTTTCATTTCCATGTTTGGTCTTTGTCCTCAGATCCTTTCACAGAGCTCCTAAGAACAGTATCATTTTCTGAGTGAGCATTTTTTGTTCTAGGGAGTTGTCTGTTAGTGGTTCCTGGATAGTGGCAGGATGGGAACTGATCACCAGAGAGTTAACTGTATAATTAGAGGGTGGGAACTTTCAGCCCCACCCTTTTACCTGTAGGGAGAGAAAAGGTACTAATAGTTGAGTTAATCCCCAATGGTCCATGGTTATGCTTAGGTAATGAAGGTGCCATAAACCCCCCCAAAGAACTGGTTTTGGAGAGCATCCAGGTTGGCAAACACCTGAACTTTGGAAGGGAAGTTTCTGCATTTGGGATACTTCTACACCTTACCCCATGTATCTTTTTATCTAGTTGTTCACCTGTATCCTTTGAACCTGAGGAAAGGATTGTGAGAACCCTACTATATGGCTGATTGGTTAGAAGCACAGATCACAATATGTGCTTGGGACTAGTATCCGAAGTTGGGGTGGGGGAAGTCTTATGGGACTGAGGCCTCAACCTGTGGGATCTGACATTATCCTTAGGAACTGTTAGAAATGAATTGAATTAGAGGAGACCCAGCTATTCTTCTGGAAAATCTGCAGAATTGCTTGGTGTGTGGGAATCTACCTCCCATCTGGTGTCAGAAGTGTTGAGTGACTGTATGAGAGGAGATAGCAGGATAGGAAAAACTGTTTTTCCCTATCTTCTTAGAACATGTGTGTGTCTCTCATATATTGTAAATACATTTATATGTATATATGTGCATATGTTTATATTTTAATGTAATAAAAACAACTTACAAATAAGACATATAATGCTTTTTATTTAAAATTCTATAGGGCAAATTGATCGTCACAAAATACTTCTGTTGATTTTTGCCTAACTCTTACAGTGGTTACAAGTGGCAAGCCTAGTTTCAATATGGACAGTGTCAATCATTTTCCTTTACATCAATCAGTGAGAAAAAATGAAACAAACTCCACTTGTTTCTCAGTGACATGAGCCACTTCTTTACCTAGTAAGATGATAGTATTTATTGATTTATTTTGGTATCAGGGATTGAACTCAGGCACTCGACTACTGAGCCACATTCCCAGCCCTGTTTTGTATTTTATTAGAGACCGGGTCTCACTGAGTTGCTTAGCGCCTTGTTTTTTCTGAGGCTGGCTTTGAACTCATGATCCTCCTGCTGCAGCCTCCCAAGATGCTGGGATTACAGACGTGCACCACTGTGCCCAGCCAAGACGGTAGTTTTGGAATACTGGAAGAATGTTCCCTCCATCTTTTGTGCCATTCACAACAAAGCCATTATAGATACCACATACTTTAAACTGTATTATTAACATTTTCTCCATCACTTTTTTGAGTCTAGACAATCAACATAACAATAAATCAAGCCCTGACTTGTGGTATCTGCTGATTTCCATAGTGTAACCACTCCCACTGCTATGGTTTTGATGTGGTTTATCCCTGAAGTGTTCATGTGTTAGAAGATTGGTCCCCAGTGTGACAAAGTAGGAGGTGATGGAAACTTCTAGAGGTGGGGCCTAGTGGGAGTGCTGCCCTTGAAAGGAATTAATATAGTCCTTGTGGGACCTTGGTTAGTTCTTGAAAGATGGTTGTTAAAAGAAAGCAAGACCAGCCCCTCCTCAGACTCCCTGGCTTCCTGTCTTACCATGTGATCTCTCTCTCTCTCCCTCTCTCCCCCTCTCTTTCTCTCAGGTACTCCCACCTTGATGTTATTTACCAAGTGACAAATCCAAGAGTCCCCTAACCAGAGCAAAGTGGATGCCAGTGCCATCCCTTTGAACCTCCAACACTGTGAGCTAAACAAATCTCTTTTCTTTGTATGTATGCAGTATTTTGTCAAGCATTTTGTCATAGCAATGGAAAACCAATATTTCCACCATCCCTAATTAGGTAGACTAACAATAAGATGTCACTGAACAGAGTTTGGAAGAGATGTATAACAGAAGACTATTATAAAATATTTGTACCATTACAGATACAACAGATGTAAATAACCTTCAGAGCCCAGACAATAGTAGAATGTAGTTGAATATTTAGAGAATAATGTGTTTGGGTATTTGTTAGCCTTTTGTTTTAAATGTTACTTATTTAATGATAAGTTAAGATAATTTATTTTTTAAATTTAAAAAAAAATTTTTTTTAGTTGTAGATGGACACAATAACTTTATTTTTATTTGTTTATTTTTATGTGGTGCTGAGGATCGAACCCAGGGCCTCACATGCGCAACGCAAGCACTCTACCTCTGAGCTACAACCCCAGCCCTACATAATTTAATATTTAATAATGACTTTAAAACGGGCTTGCAAATTTCCTGAAAATTTAACAATCAGCTAACAAGCTGGTACAAACTGGCTTCTTCAACACACTACTGGGCATGTCAAACCAATAACATAATTTAAGTTTAGTGTTATGCTTCTCATGATCGCATACACATTTCCTACTTGGCATGTCTGTGATGGTTGTTTTATTAGTTGCTACAAATGGTCCCTGACTTAAAAGGTGCTGAGGATCGAACCCAGTGCCTCAGATGTGCTAAGCAAGTGCTACAACTCCAGCCCCTGTTAGTGATATTTTTATGAAGTATTTCTAGGTCTCCACTTTATTATAAGTTAAGAAATATGATTAAAAACTTTACTTTCCTGGTTGCTTGGAGTTAGTGGTGGGTAAGTATTTGTTTATTTTAGCTGAAGAAATGTGAGCAGAAATAATGCGCATGGCTTTGGGGTAAAAGCTTTAAGACCTAACACACAAGTTGGCATACTCTTTTTCTCCCTCTACCTTAAATGCTTTATTTAGTGGCTTCTGCATCAGCCTTGGTCCCACAGGGAGCAGGACCTAGAACAGATCCCTCAGTTAATCTAAAGCGAATATTTAGTGTGAGTGAGAAATCAAGTTGTTATGTGAAGTCACTGAGATTTTTTGGAATGTTTGTTATTACAGCATGACCTAGAGTATTCTGACCAATGTTATGTCTAATATTTAAGAGTCTAAAGCACATTAGAGAATCTCACAAATTAGCCAGTCTTATCTTAAAGAATCTCATAAATTATCTTGTTTTATCTTTATTTAGATTTGTCATTTTAAACTGAAGAACATTAGATAATTTTTAACAGAATTAGATTCTCTGAGAAGCTGATTTATTACATAAAATTATTTGATTTATTACAATAATTGTTTAAGTGTTTAAGAAGATTTTGCAAATATGAGTTGCAAGTCTGTCCTGTAAATTATTTGAAGTGCTTGGGGAAGTGGGGCAGTATTATGCAAATTTAATTTATAATATTATTAGTTACTACAAATGGTCCCTGACTTAAAATAGCTTGATTAATTTTTTTAATATTTATTTTTTAGTTGTAGTTGGACACAATACCCTTATTTTATTTATTTATTTTTATGTGGTGCTGAGGATCAAACTCAGGTTTTGCAAGGTGAGTGCTCTACCAGTGGCCGAGTGAGTGCTCTACCAGTGGCCACAACCCCAGCCCCAAAATAGCTTGACTTATGGTTTTGTTTTTTTTTTTTTTTTTTGGTGATGCTGAGGATTGAACCCAGGACCTTGTGCATGTGAGGCAAGCACTCTACCAACTGAGCTATATTTCCAGTCCCTGACTTATGAATTTCAACTTTATAATGATGTTGAGAAAGTGATACGAGTTCAATAGAAATCATACTTTGAATTTTAAATTTTGACCTTTTCCCAGGCTTTAAATATATCATAAAAACTCTTCCGATGTTCAACTGCAGGCTAATGAAAGTGTTCTGATCACACTGAAGTTCTTGTCTAAGCCATGATGTTTTGCAGGCTGGGTGTGTTAGGTGAATTTTCAAGTTATAGTATTTTCAACTTCTGATGGGTTTATGGGACATTACCCCATCCTCAGTCAAGGAGCACGTGTAGTTATTTGGGAGAATTTACTCTGTTAAATTTTAACCAACTGAATATTAAAAACCATTGCTAAATTTATAATTAAAATGAGATCCATAAATTAAACTTAGAAATGTAAGAAAAAACTCAATTGACAACTTTTATGAAATGAATATTAAGTTAAAGCCCAAGTAATTGTATGGTTCTGTTCAAGCAAAACTACTCTTCATCATTAAAACAAAACAAAACAAAACAAAAAAAACCCTCAGTTAAGGCTCCTCTCTTCATACTTCAGGACATAGCAAAAAGAATATTCAACTAAAAGTTGAGACCAGAATCCTATTTCTGTTCGAGCCCCCAAATAATCTGTGTTCTTGAAAAAACTCTTAGGTCTTTAATAAACTCATGCCAGATGAGAATGTTTGGATGGATGATCTTTCTGATAGTGTTGCTTTTGTTGAGATGGGATCTTGATGTGTTGCACAGGCTGGTCTTGAACTCAGGGGATCCTCCCACCTAACTTGAGAGGCACCATCATGCCTGGCTTCTCTGATAATTTTTGTGATGCCTCTTTCTAGTTATCTTTTGTTTCATTACAAACTATCACAGAATTTAATGACTTAAAGTAATTTTTTTTTTTTTTTTTAAAAAAAAAAGCTCTCACAATTCTGTGGTTGATTGGGCTGATCTGGTTGGTTCTCCTGCTCCTTGGGATCCCAGCAGGGACTGTAATCATTTGGGGTCTCCATGAAGCTACCATGTCTCAGAGGGCTCACTCACATCATGCCCAGGATGACTGGAAGACTGGGTCTGGCTGGCATGCTGAGAGGGCCTGGCCACTTTCTCTATAGAGTGTCAGGGCATCTCTTTCCCTGTGTGGTCTTTCCAATAGGGCAGTCAGAATTCTTTTTATGGCAGTTCATAGCTCCTCAATGTAGGATGCAGAAATTACCAGAGTCTCAAGGCTTAGGCCCAGAAGAGGCCCAGTATCGCTTCCATTGCATTCCATTGCATTCCATTGGTTCAAGCAAGTAGTAAAGCCATCCGGGATTCTTTGTGGGTGGGGACTATGCAAGAGCATGGCCACTGGAAGGAATGGTTCATGGAACCAACTTTGGAGACCAACTACTAAAACTCTTTCTTTTTTTCTTTAATTTGGTTCAGTTGCATTACACAGAATGGTGTCTTTCGGGACTAGTGATGTAGCTTACCGGAGAGTATGTTCCTAGCATGTGAGGCCTTGGGTTCTATCTCCAGGACTGCAAAAGAAAAAAGAAAAAAAAAAAATCTGTTTTCAGAATGGTGGGTTTCATTGTGGCATATTCACACATAAATAAAAACACAATTGGGGATCCGGGGTTGTAGCTCAGTGGTAGAGCGCTGCCACAGTCTGGCTAGGCACAAAATCACGAGCCACTCAAGCAGGAACAAACTTTATTTTTTGAAACTGCCGCCAATGTTCTGTACACCCGCGGGAAGATCGCCGATCCACCCACGCGGTGTTCTCCCAGCCCCCCCAGAGGAAGTTCCTCCCCCCCGAACTCCCTCCACTGTACTTCCCCAACCAATGGGAACTCTCCAGGAGTCCCTAGCAGGCCGAGGTGAACAGCAGGAGTCCAATATCCATATGAATGCAAATCTTAACATAATCATATCATCTCAATGGCTTGCTGGAGTCACCTTTCAACCAAAAATGCCATGCATCATATACTTGGCTGACTCTTAGCATCTCCCCCCTTCTGTTTAATTAAGCAACAAGCAATGTGGCTAGGGACCGTGCCTGTTAGGTTTGTCCAATTCAACATATGGTTCTTTTTTTTTTTTTAATATTTATTTTTCAGTTTTCGGTGGACACAACATCTTTGTTTGTATGTGGTGCCGAGGATCGAACCTGGGCCGCACGCATGCCAGGCGAGCGTGCTACCGCTTGAGCCATATCCCCAGCCCTCAACATATGGTTCTTACCGGTCATCAGAAAACTGACCTCTAGGCATCAGCCTCCTGTCTTAGGTTGATACCACTGCAAATGGATCATACCCATCACTGATTACCAGTCCAGCATATAGCCATACTTGTGGATAGGCCTATGCACCTGTGGGGGGGTGAGGTTTTTTGCCTCACCTCTGTTGGCCCCCAAATTTGGCCTTGGTGCCAGTGGGGGGGTGAGGTTCTTTGCCTCACCTCTGTTGGCCCCCAAAATTAGACCATCACTAGTAGAAGGGAGGAGGATACAGAAATGCCACAACACCAAGTCAATTGACGGCTCCTAGGAAAAATTGCATCACTGGTGACACATCAGCAAAGATACACTAGCACTACCATAATTCGCTGCATCAACAGATAGATCACAATGCATACAAGTGATACATAGTCCAGGCAAGTTCTGTAAGCAGTTCAAAGCGGAGGAATCTATCAATATGTCCATATCCTCCCAAAATAAATCAACTCATTGATTGAGCATTACTTGTTGAGTTATTAATCATTGATGTATCAGTTTATACAGTTTGTTGTGATAACTCTCGAAGAAGTTGTAGTTTGGTTTCATCTTTGTCTTCACCGGCACTGGGATGAAAATAGGAATTCTGACAATGATGCTAAAAAAAAATATGTAACATTTCAACAGGTACTAAGAAAACAATTTTTAGAACAATTTACATTATCCTGAACAGAATTATTAAATATAATGAAAAGGAAAGGTGAAAGTAAACAAACAGATCTGTTAACCTCCTATTTGTTCATATATTAAAACAATCCTCAACAGCTGTTTACCCAAATTAAATTAAACTATTAAAATCACGTGAATAATAAAAAAAATTCGGATCCATATTCATGAGCACTCCTCATATATGATATATGGACATACGCACATACAGACATACAACACAAAACAGAAGTGTGCACACGTAACATACAACACATAAGACAATAGTAAAGGCCTTGTAGCTTTACCTAGGTGAAATCTCCATTGCAATGTTTAAAAACACCACAGTCAAAAAATAAAACTGATCAGAAAAACATTAACCTAGGTCTGTATGAGCTCAAAAATAAAATAGAACGTTATGATGTGGGAAAAAGCAATAATAAAATAGATATTGAAAAAAGCATCCTGGTTAATCACTGTTGCAGATGTAAGAATAGCCAAGCTGGAGTTCTGGATATCAGCTGTTATGGATTTGAGTCAAATCATCTTCCTTTTGGTCTGTAGAAATTGTTTTGGTTAATCTCTCTGGAATCCAAATCGGCTGCTGTTCTCCCTATGGAAAAACACAAACAGAGCCCCGACTCCAGACAATCACTGGGTCAGGACCTTTCCATTGTCCTGTTAGAATATCCTTCCAAAGTACCTTAGGCTTATGTACATTTTTTGGATACAAATGTCTTTCCGCAGCACTAAGCCCTGGTGAATCCAAATTTAAAAAGTTTAGAGTAAAAAGGGTTATTTTAAGTTTATCTTTGGGGGATATATACCCCTTTCCAATTCCCTCCTTCTGTTTTAATAAGTACATTTTAATAGTTTGATGAGCTCTTTCAATTATGCCTTGTCCTTGTGGATTGTATGGAATTCCTGTTATATGAGTAATGCCAAATGATGAGCAAAATTGTTTAAAAGAGGTAGAAGCATAACCAGGACCATTATCTGTTTTTAACTGTTTTGGAACGCCCACAGTGGCAAAATTTTGTAAGCAATGAGCTATAACATCTTTAGTTTTTTTCCAGCATGAAGGGAGCCCATCAAAAATCCGGAAGAAGTATCAACTGTAACATGCAAATATTTTAATTTTCCAAATTCTGGCAAGTGTGTGATGTCCATCTGCCAAATATGGTTAGGTATCAGTCCTCTAGGATTGACTCCAAGATTAACTTATGGTAAAAATGTCACACAATTTTGACATTGTTTTATTATATGTCGGGCTTGTTCTTTAGTTATTTTAAAATGCTTTTGTAAAGTATTAGCACTGACATGGAAACTTTTATGAAAATTTATAGCTTCTTCTATTGTGGAGAAAATATGTATGTCATGTGTAGATTTATCTGCTAATTCATTGCCCAAACTAAGGGCTCCAGGCAATCCTGTATGTGCCCTGATATGTCCTATAAAGAATGGATCATTTCTGTCCCAGATTAGACTTTGTATAGTGGAAAACAAAGAGAAAACAGTAGAAGAAGGGGAAATCCTACCAGCATCTTCAAGGGATACTATAGCATTAACTACATACTGACTATCAGAAAATAAATTAAATACAGAATCTTTAAACATCATAAAAGCTTGTAATATTGCATTAAGCTCTACCTTTTGAGCTGATTGTTTGGGTACTAAAAATGTAAAAGTTTGATCAGGGGTAACTACTGCTGCTGTACCATTATTTGACCCATCAGTGAATATATTTGGAGCATTCATGATAGGGGTTTTTCTTGTCATCTTTGGAAAAACTACAGGATGCTTAGACCAAAAAGACAACAAAGGATTAGATGGTAAGTGATTATCAAATGAAACATTAGATTTACACATGATTATTGCCCAAGTATTTAACTCATTAGCTAACTCATCAATTTGATCCATAGTATATGGAGTAATAATTTTATTGGGAGAAATCCCAAACACTCCCTTTGCTGCTTTTATTCCTTTGAGTATTAATTGTCCTACAGCCTCAGGATACCTAGTAAGAATAGTGTTAGGAGAATAAGATAAATGTATCCACAATAATGGACCTTCTTGCCAAAATACTCCTGTAGGAATATTTTTTGTTGGTAGTACAATAAATAATAAAGGCAAACTTATATCAATTCTATCCAAATGCATATTTTCCATATATGTTTCAATGATTTTTAATGCCTTTCTTGCTTCAGGCGTCAACATGTGGGGTGAATTTGGATCTGATGGACCTTTTAGAATATCAAATAAAGGTCCCAACTCTCCTGTTGGTATGCCTAGATAAGGCCTTATCCAATTTATGTCTGCCAATAACTTTTGAAAGTCGTTAAGTGATTTGAGTTGATCTACTTGTATTTGAATTTTTGGTGGACCGACCATGGTTGAGGATAATAGAACTCCTAAATAATTAATTGGAAGATTTAATTGTACTTTATCTATTGCTATCTCTAGATTATAATTTTTTAATAAATTTGTAAGTGTGGCATAACATTCTAGCAATGTGTTTTTATCTTTATGTGCCAATAACATATCATCCATATAGTGAAATATTTGTAGTTCAGGATTTTGATTTCTAAGTGGCTGGATTGCTTTGTTAACATAAATTTGATACATAGTTGGACTATTAGCCATCCCTTGAGGGAGTACTTTCCATTCATATCTCTGATCAGGACCTTCATGATTTAGTGCAGGGATAGTAAATGCAAAATGTGGACTATCCTCGGGATGAATTGGAATTGAAAAAAAACAATCTTTAATATCTATAGCTAAAACATACCAGGTTTTTGGTAAAGCAGACAATTGGGGAATCCCTGATTGAGCAGGTCCCATAATAACCATCTCATTATTAATGGCTCTTAAATCTTGCAGTAATCTCCATTTACCAGATTTCTTTTTAATGACAAAAATGGGAGTATTATGGGGAGATACAGAAGGTTGTATATGTCCCTCCGCTAATTGTTGTTTGACCAGGTCATGGGCTACTTGTATCTTTTCTTTAGTCAGGGGCCACTGAGGAACCCACACTGGTCTTTCTGATTTCCAAGTAATTTTGATTGTCTCAGTGGCCCTTTCTGAAAACCCAATCCATGTCTATTTATTTCTTGATATATTTGAATTGGTGCTGTCATACCTTGTTCTTGTTCTCTTAATCTTTTTTCTTTCCTAAAGCCTTGTCTAGCCCTAGTAGTGGGCACATTAGGATTGATGTTATTTGTTAATGTCAAACCTAATTGATCTAGGACATCTCGTCCCCATAAATTTATAGGAAGATGATCCAATACATAGGGCTGTATAGTTCCTTCACATCCTTCAGGATCCTTCCAATCTAATACCATTGCACTTCTATGGGGATTAGTTGACACTCCTAGGCCTCGAAGCGTTTGAGTGGCTTGTTGTAATGGCCAATGTTTTGGCCATTCTTGACGAGATATGATGCTAAGGTCAGCACCTGTGTCCAGTAGCCCATTAAAGTCATGTCCTTGAATATTTAGTTTTAGCATGGGGTGAGAATCTAAATTTAAAGACAGCATAGCCCAATATACATCTGTGGAGCCTAATCCCTTGGAACCTCTTTCTACAGTACGACTGGAAAATTTATCATGCAGGCTGGGTATTATTAATAACTGTGCTATTCTATCTCCTGGTGAAATTACTGATATACCTCTTGGAGAACTAGCTATAATTTTTATTTCACCCTCATAATCGGGATCAATTACCCCAGGACTTATCATAAGTCCTTTTAGTGTTGAAGAACTGCGTCCCAATAATAAGCCTACTGTTCCTTGGGGAAGAGGTCCTTTTACTCCTGTGGGAATGATTTGAACTCCCATATCTGGAGTTAGTATTGCTCTGGCAGAGGCGCAGATGTCCAACCCTGTGCTCCCTCTAGTTTGTCTGATGAGGGATTTAATGGATAATGCGTCCTGGGCACTACCTTGATGGTGCTGCTGGGTTCCTCCATTGCCCCGTATATTTGTGGTTTTGGGCCCCGGAGCATTGGGCCCTCCAGTCCGTTTTTTGGCAATGGAGCCTGATGCCTTTCTCCATGATATCGTGGGTAAACACTTGGTTTTTGTCTGTTTTTTGATAATGGAATACCATCTATGGTGGTTTGAGAACGGCATTCATTAGCCCAATATTTCCCTCTACGGCATCGTGGGCAAATACCCGGTATTCTATTCCTTTGATACCTACCTTTGTTAAACCCTCCTCCTATGGGGCAACTCCTTTTAAAATGTCCTGTTTGATCACAATTATAGCATGTTTTTGGCCTGGCATCTAAAGCCTGTTGTACTGCTGCTAAGACTTGCCCTTGTTCATTAATGTCTCTACATAATTTAATATATGTGTTTAAATCTTCATGTCTCCATGGTCTAATGACCTCTCTGCAGCAACGATTTGCTTGGTCATAAGCCAGTTGTTTTATAAATGGCATTGCCTGTTCTGTATCTCCAAATATTCTAGAAGCTGTTTGAATAAGCCTATCTACAAATTCAGCGTAAGGTTCATTAGTTCCTTGTATTACCTTAGATAATTATCCTTGTAAATCTCCATGCCCCTGTAAAGTTTTCCATGCCCTAACTGCATCTACAGCAATTTGTGGGTATACACCAGGATCATATTCAATTTGTTACCATTGACCCTCATAAGGTCCTTTTCCTAATAACATATCTAGATTTCTTTGAGGGTAACCGGCTGCTGCATTTCGCCTAGCTGTCTCCATGCAAAATTCCTCATTGGCAACCTTCCATAACAAATATTGTCCTCCATTTAGCACAGATCGACACATGTTAGCCCAATCTGCTGGCGTCATGTCTAAGTTGGTAATGGATTCGACCATGCTCACAGTGAAGGTGCTTGCGGCCCATAGGTTGTTACAGCCTCCTTTAATTGCTTCACTGTTTTGAAATCTAAAGCACGGTGAATTCGTTGCCCTCCTGCCTGCTCAAGTACAGGGCATGCTAATCTTTGGGGTCCTGCCTCAGGATTCCATCCATCAACTACAGGAGTTGAGGGCCGCTCAGCTGTAGATGGAGCTGTTGGTTGAATTACGCCCTCTGGTGATAGAACGGAGTTAGTAGCAGCCTCCTGTTGTAATTCCCCACCTGATGGTTGTTTTTCCTCTAAGCTTTCTTTCTTCAAATTTTCCTCTGTCTGACTAGCTCGAGAGACCTTCTCTTTTGCTTGACCTAACATGTTTTCTACCACAGTCTGGACCTCTAACAATTTACTTCACAGTTTTTTTTTTTTAAATTTTTTATTGTTGGTTGTTCAAAACATTACTTCACAGTTTTTTGGTTTGTTTTTTACTAGTTTCTAATCTACTATAAAGGTAATGCAACCCAATAAGATAGCATAAAACAAAACCGAAACAGAATGAAACAAAAACGGAACAAAGAATAGTTGTATCAATTTCTCTTTCTCAGGGCCGAACAACTTCAAACCTTGAGCCAACCATTTTTCCCAGTTTGCCTGAGAAAATTCTAGGGATAGGCAGCTTGAAACAAAAACAAAATAAATCAAAACAAGAACACATTGTTTTTTGAAATGGTCACCCATTTTGTCGCCTTCCCTCAGGGGCGAGCAATTTTACTCACCTCCAAGCTTCAGGAGTTCCCCGTACAGGCCACCAAATGCCGCAGTCTGGCTAGGCACAAAATCATGAGCCACTCAAGCAGGAACAAACTTTATTTTTTGAAACTGCCGCCAATGTTCTGTACGCCCCCGGGAAGATCGCTGATCCACCCATGTGGCGTTCTCCCGGCCCCTCCAGAGGAAGTTCCTCCCCCGGAACTCCCTCCTACTGTACTTCCCCAACCAATGGGAACTCTCCAGGAGTCCCTAGCAGGCCGAGGTGAACAGCAGGAGTCCAATATCCATATGAATGCAAATCTTAACATAATCATATCATCTCAATGGCTTGCTGGAGTCACCTTTCAACCAAAAATGCCATGCATCATATACTTGGCTGACTCTTAGCAGAGCGCTTGCCTAGCATGTGTGAGACCCTGGGTTCAATCCCCAGCACCATATAAAACTAAATAAACAATAAAGGTATTGTGTCCATCTACAACTTTTTTTAAAAAAACAACAACCCACAATTCGATCAATTTCAATCCCCAGTATCCCTCATCTAACTCAGCCCAGGGTTAATGGCTGTTAGTTATTTAAGAATTGCTATTATATGATATATTTGCTATTCCTACATTCCTTAGCGTTCTCTTCTTAATACTTGATCCTCTGTTACTCCAGTCCCCTGTTACAGTTGATAATTTTTTATATTAAACTTTCATGCTATAATTATTATATGGTTTCTCCTTCTTGATTACACACAAACTGATATACAAATCTTGTACCCTGTTCTTACCTCTCAGCCAATCAAAAAAAAATATTGAGAATATATTTTAAAGTCCTTTTGACATATGAATTGTTCTGGAATTGTGCCTCTTCCATCCTGTTCCTCTCCTACCAAATCCTTCTTCAGCCCATGCTCTAGCTTCAGAAATTATGATACTATTCTGGAAACAGACTGCATTCTTTCACATACTTGCAGACCCCAATTCTTTTGCCTAGAATTTTTCTTCCTGTATTGTTCTGGAAGCGTTCTTATCCTTCACAACCCAGCTGTAGTATTATCTTTGTAACGCTTCTGTGGCAGAGTTATTCATATACCTCTATGTTAGCACTTGGCACATAGTATTTTATTTTCCCAGTAAATGATAAGCTCCCTGAAGACAGGAAATATCCTGGTTACTTTTATACTCCTAGATGCAAGAACAATGCTTAACACATAGTAGGACATCAGTGAACATTTGTCAAATGAACCAGTTTGTCTACATATGATGCAAAAGATGGAAAAAGTTTCAAAGCCATTATCATTTATGATAATCAGCTACCATTACAGCTCAGCAATGTTTTTGGAGGGTGCGTACTGGGGATTGAACTCAGGGGTTCCATCTCCAGGACTGCAAAAGAAAAGCATGCCAACCAGACCCAATCTTCCAGCCATCCTGGGTAGAGTGCCAGAGGCACTCGACCACTGAGCCACATCCTCAGCCCTATTTTTTTGTATTTTATTTAGAGACAGGGTCTCACTGAGTACTTAGCGCCTAGCTTTTGGGGCAGCTGGCTTTGAACTCGCCATCCCCCTGCCTCAGCCTCCCGCGCAGCTGGGTTTACAGGCATGTGCCACTGCACTCAGCTTAGCAATTATTTTTTTTGACAAATTATGAAAGTTATGACTACTCAGAGAATCAATTCTCCAGAGTCTGTCCCACTCTGATAAGTGTTAAACCATAGCAGTCTCAGGCTTCTATACATGGACCAACAAGCCAAAATGCTATTCCCAGTCTCAAGGTCTCAGCTCAGTTCCTCCCCCATGGAAATCATATTAAGAGTCAGGTATCTGTAGTTAGAGAGACTAGAGATCTTGGTGAGCTAACTGACTCTCCCAGCTTCACTTTTCTCACCTATATAGACCTTGCAGAAGATGAATAAATGAGATAATGCAAAAAAAAGCTTGCATGGTACTTCACACCAAATGAATCTCAAATACTAGGTGCTGTTGACATTTCCTTGTGCTCACATTTAGCAGCAATTTCAACAATTTCTCCCTGCAATTTTTTTCTGGAAAGGACATTTGGTTAACAGTCCCAGCCTGGATATTCTGATAGACCATTCCTGACAGACTTGGAGATCTGGACACCAGTCTCTACCTATTCTTTGCTATATAATCAGCCCATTCTAGAATTTGGGGCATCCCCAGTCCATCTCTTTGGAGAGCAACTCATGCCACATCTCACATTCACCTTTGTTCTCAGGGCACATGTCCAAACCCACAGCCTTTAAGTCAGACAGAATCCGTAAAGTCTCTTCTTCAGTCCCCCTTTCCAACTCTTGTCCTGCCCCACCCCCATCTTCTTTACCCACAGCTGACACAATCTGGCATATACAATGACAATCTGAAAGCAGCAAATGCAGAAGCTGTCTGCTTTCCTGCCCAAAGCAGAATTGTTTGGGAAATTTCTTATCAGAAATAAACGATTCTAGGGTTCCATATAATTGATGCAGAAGTAAATGTGCTAGTAACCCACTGTTTGTTTTTCTGTTTTTGTTGCCTGGAGAGGAGGAAACATTGGCTAGAGCTTCTGTATGCCTCAGAGGCTTTGGACCAGCCTTTTTGGCTTCCTCCACCAATAACTAACATTAATAGGGGAGCCTTTACCCTTGAGCGTGGTCCCAAAGGAATTCAAATCTTAGTCCTGTTACTTGCCAACCGTGAGCATAGGCAAGTTCCTTACCTCCTCTAACCCTCAGTGTTTCCAGCTATAGAATTGGGGGTGGTAATCATAGTAGCTACAAAAAGAAACTTGGATAATACACAGAAACTACTCAGCACAGTACTTGGTACAGAATAAGTACCTAATTGAAAGCTAGCACTCTCCCAAATGGCCTAGAAATAATAAAACAACAAAAGCTACTGCATTAAGGTAGAAAAATGTCTTCCTGGAGGACTATGAACACGTGGGTTTGGAATAACAGTGTGACCGTTCTAGGACCTCAGGGTATTCAGGAGTTCCAGATACATGAACTTGGGCATCATTTCCTTCCAGATGTTGTTGCATTTTAACAATTTATGATAAAATTTCCATAACATAAAAACTTACCATTATGACCATTTTTGTCTTGAATCTTTAGGTCTGTCCACAACTCATAAAATAATCAATGATTACTAAGAACTCCTTAAAGTTCACATTTAAAAAAATTCATTTAAACAATGAAGGAGGGGTTAATGGTTTACCTAAGGGAAGTGCAGTAGAATTGACTTCAGGGTATGTTTTAATCCAACAGCTCAAATAATTTCAACTAAAAACTTGTTTCTTTCCATATTTTTTCTCTGCCCTGTGATGTACTGATTTTATTTGTTTGTTTAATATCAAACCTAGGACATTGTGTATTCTATGCAAGCCCTCTACCTACCACTAAGCTACACTCCCATTCTTGCAGTGATTTTATTATCCACAAAGTGAATTCCTGGCAGCTCCAAGCTCTCTGCTTTCAGTTAAAAGAGACAAACCCAAACAAAAAACCACTAGCCAGGTCAAACCTCTAGTCCTCATAACCACTCTTTTGGAGAACAGGATGTCTCATGGTCCTCCCACTGGTGGGAAAGGAAACTCTCCCCTGTCCAGATGTCCCCATGTCTCCTCATGTCTAGTTGTCTTAAACTATATTGTGGGCCTATTTTGGAAAGATCATGGTACCCAGGGGAGCTAGGGCACAGTGACTGGCTTAAGGAAATCACATGGTTTATTATAGAATTGGAGCTGGATTCATCCAACCTAAAGCAAGTGACTAAAACGGGGGAGGAGTGCTTCTTTATAAGCATACCCTGGAGTTATTACTCATAAAGGAAATGTTCACTGCAAATACTTTGTCCTGCCCCCTTACCACCCACCATCCCAGAAGAAATGACTTCACATTTTATCTTCCTTATTTATATCTTCTTACTCAGTGGTACTCTGGCCCAGTCTACATTTTTTTTTTTTTTTTTGTTACCAGGGATTGAATCCAGGAGTACTTAACCACTGAGCCACATCCCCAGCACTTTCTTTTCTTTTCTTTTCTTTTTTTTTTTTTTTTTTTTTTTTTGAGACAGGGTCTCCTTAAGTTGCTTAGGATCCTGCTAAGTTGCTTAGGACCTTACTATGTTGAGGCTGGCTTTGAACTTGCCACCCTCAGGCCTCAGCCTCCTAAGCTGCTAGAATTATAGGGCATGTGCCACTGCACTCCATTGGTACTTATATAATGACAGGAAGATGAGACATAATCGCTGACTCTAAGAGTCTGCGTTTTCAATTACTACTCCCGAATAAAGGGGTCCTTCATTGAATTTGAGATATAGCTGGAATTGTCAGCCTATCCCACAAAAGTTGTCACCATGTGCCCTGAAACTTGGCTTTGAAAACCTCACTACCTGGAAAAGAAGAAATCTAAAGTCAATTTTAGACTTTGGACAAGCAAAGCCCACTGTCATAATGACCCTAATCATGCTGCATCCCAGTTCAGTGCCTTGGAGACAGAAAGTGTTCTGCATATCTCACTAACAGTGTGTATGTGCTCTTACATAAACTGAGCTGGTCTTCTGATAATCTTTTTGAATCCACAGATCTCTGCAGAACAAGGGAGTTTTGTTTGGGCCATTCTGACACACTTGTTTTTTTTTTTTTCATGTTTTTGTGTTGAGTTATAGTGCTTGCTTCCTAAAAGCTTTCCTTTCTGAAGGAGAGGACTGAAAGATAAAACAATTAGGAATTTGCAAGAAAAGAACACAATTACTGATTGAATCAGTATTGATTTCTAAAATTCTTATTCCATTTAAATTAAATCAAATGATCATAACCAATATTGATAAGCATCACCTTTAAGAGTTTTCATTTAGTCTTTTAAAGGTGAATACTCTGGGCTGGAGATGTGGCTCAAGTGGTAGCGCGCTCGTCTGGCATGCGTGCGGCCCGGGTTCGATCCTCAGCACCACATACCAACAAAGATGTTGTGTCTGCCGATAACTAAAAAAATAAATAAATATTAAAAAAAAAAAATAAAGGTGAATACTCATTTCTCCTGCTTTTTCCTGGTTAACTATGCCTGAGGTAGGAGGATTGCCAATTGTATCTTGTACCTGTAACTGAGACATAACTGTTCACTGGTGACAGCATACTTTAGTTGCAGGCAAAGCTTTAAAAAAAAAAAAAGGCATCTTATTTGCTGACATGAGAAACCTAAACAAATGACAATATTGTTTTTTTTTAAGTTCTTGAACTTTAAATATCCTGAACCATGAATATGTGAGAAATATAAGATACATACTATCATAACATTTTATTACTTTCTAAAGTGATGACCACTTTTTAGTCAAGTCTAGCCAATCTAGACTAATAGTTCAGTGGTGAAATACTTGCCTAGCATGCATGAAGCTGTAGGTTTGATCTCCAGTGTTGCAAAAAAAAAAAGGGGGGGGGGAGGGTTTCAGTCTTGCTTTGGACTTTTCTTCTTTCTCTCTCCACACACATGCACCCTCTTTTACTATTTTCCCCTTATGTATAATAGTTACATTTGAATTTCAGTACATATTAGCTCTTGCAATTGACAAATGAAGGAATACATAATTTTTTTTAACCTTAAAAATTTTAATGTTTTTAAGAACAGATTTATTGTCAGGCAAATGGTAAACAATTAACTTCACACATGTAAAGTGTTCAGTTTCATGTTTTTGTCATAGATATACACCTATGAAACCACCACCATCAAGATAGTAAACACATCCATCACCTCCAAATTTCCTCATGACTCCTGGTAATCGCCCCTGGGTCCTTTAACCTCCTTTCCAAGCAACCTTTAATCTACCTTCTGTCACTATAGGCAGAAAGTGTTACACAGATGGAATCAGACGGCATGAACTTTTTTATGTCCAGCTACTTTTACTCAGTATAATTATTTCAAGATTCATCTATGTCACACGAATCAATAGTTTGTTTCTTTTTAATGCTGAACAGTAAGAAATGTAGTTTTAATAGCTGATCCTTGAAATTCATGAAGTAGAAGTGTGTTAATTACGTATAATCTCTTACTTGAACACAATAACAGAGGTTAGTTGTCTGAGGTTGAATCTCTGAGATTCATTAAATGTGAGACTTTATAATGCTACTGCAATTCTTGGGACACCAGGTTTGCCTTTTGACCTTAAGTCTCTAGCAGGTTGTATTAATACTGCAAGAGTGTGCATAAGAATAAGATTTGATGTTGGCTTGAATTGCAGAATCATCAAAATTTATGACTAGAGGGATATTTGGAGATTTTGCCATTTCTTCATTATAGAGATGAAGTAGTGAACTCCCAGAAAGGGGTCTAACTAAGATCTTATGGAACAAGTTTCTTTGAACCACATTATGGAGAGGGTGCTGGAAGGTGGAGGTAGAGATAGAGGAGGTGGTGAATTCTTCCTTTTGCTGACTTGGCCTCCTCTCTTCATTCTTGGCTGCAGACCTCTGAGCCTCTGTCTCATTCTTCTTGTGGCCCTGGGCCAAGGGTCCATCCCCACCAGTGTCCACCATCTTGTGCAACAGAATGGATAGCTTTGTTCCATCACAGCAAGTTTCTTGCAGGCTCTGGATGTTGAAAGCAGCTCTGAAACCTAAACCTCAAGAAGCCCTCTGCCTGACCCAGCTACCATATTTAAGGGCTGTGGCTGCTCTGCTTGTTGCTTTAGAACAGCCCTCAAGATGTCTCTGCCATGGAGACCAAACTGATGATGCAGCACTAGACGCTTGCTGAAGCCCAGAAAGGGAAAACTAGAACCCACATTTATATGCTTGGTTTGCCTTCTTTTCTTTAGCCTTCCTCCCCCAATACCCCTGATACCAGGAAGGGGCACGCAGACTTTCCTACTTTCATCCTCCTGTATGGAACTCTGTAGTACACTGGTCTGGACCCTGACAAATAAATGTTGCAATAAAAATAATGCAATGGTGCAGGAAGAAATAAAATCCTCCCTTCGTGGTCAGAATTGCAAAGCTTGAGGAGTGCAGAATGCCAGAAGCTAGATTTCCTCTTTGCATTCTTCTGGGACATTTTAAATCTTCCTAGGCAGAAGGATTCTCATGAAGACTAGAGTGAAAACCATGTGTTCTGGCAAGCTAAATATAGAAGCCCATTAATAATTTTCAAACTACCAGTAACACTTCCAATCCACTTGCTACCAAAGTGTCCTAATTAATACCCACCTGCTCAGACTTAAAGGTACAGCTTCCAAGAACCAAAGACCCTTCTGTAATCCACTCTCTCTCTACTACTATGGGGATAAAAGGTAATGTTTATGGCAATGTAGTATATGTGCTACGCAGAATATCTCATTTAATTCTTGCAACAAACCTATCTTATAAGTACTATTATTCCACCCATTTTACTGACAAGGAAAGAATCTTGGAGTGGTGACTTTCTCAAAGTCACCTATCTAGTAAGTGATAGAGGAAGGGGTCTTAGGCTTGTTTTCTAGCTAGGTGCTTCCTCATTTTTAATCTACTAGTCTCTACTATTTCCCGTTTGATCCCGATATACACAGTGGGTAGATTCCTAACCTGAACAGATCAATTTAACCCAACTAGGGGAGAGGTGGTTTTTCCAGGACCCTTCCTACTGAGTGAAATTAATTGAAATGTACAGTGAAATCCAGGTGGAAATATTTATGGCACAACTATAATTGGCTAATTTAACTGACTTTGTTGCTTCTAGAAATCTTGGCACTAGTAATAGATTAATTATCTTAAGTGATGGTACTGGCTTAAATCAATCAATGTTGCAATAAAAATAATGCAATGGATGTTGGCTTTAAAAATTTAAGGTTAAAAGCCACAGTATGTTGCAATTAAGTTATAGATTAATAACATTTTCCTGACCCTTCTTTTCCCTTTGCCCTGATTTTTTATCTGTATTTTGTCCTTTAAGGATATTTTTAAAAGCTTCTGCGAATCCTCTTGGGAATAAGGTGGCAAGAGGTAGTAAATTAATGAATAAATTAAGGAATCATTGTATTTAAAAGGTGAAATAATAATAACTAAATTTTGCATATCATTTTGTAGTTTTGTACACATTCTTTGCCATGAACTCTGAGTTTTCGGAAATCAATTCTGCATTTATCCTTGTGTCACCGGGATCTGTCATGATTCATTCATTCAAAAATTATTTTGGGAACTTTAGAAAAAGAGATGGCACGAAGAACTTGTCCTCAAAGAGCTTACAAAGTAATAGATAGTGTCAGGTCTACTGGAAAAAGCTCAGAGAATGTTTGTGCAATAAATCTTACGTCATCTCTGCAAAAGGGAAAAATTAAGGTTATTTCTAAGGTTTTACAAAAGTGATATCAGAAAGAGGAAGAGCCCTATAATCACATTCTGGTATTTTGACCCCAAAGTCCTTGTTCTTTCTACTGCATTAACAGAAACCCACAGAAAACAAGTGACACAGTTTTGTTTTTTTTTTTTCCTTCCATCTGCCCAGCATTTTATGAATACTCACAGAGCTTTCAACGGAAGACACAAATAAAGAACATCTTTTCTAAATCAGAGGCTGCATGCTCCAGGAACCATGATAGGTAGAAACAGGTGCGTCCCCATGCCAAGCCAATTGCTGTGTAGCCATCCACCCAAAAACTTAGTGGCCTCAAACAACATTGATTCATGATTTCTCATGATGCCGGGGGTTGACAGAGTGCTCTTTTGCTCCCTTTGGCATTGGCTGGGTAAACTCCACAGCTGTGCTCAGCTGGTGGCTGGGCTGAGCTGGAAGGTCTGAGGCTCTGGTGATGACTGACAGCTGAGGTGCCTCTGTGTGCCTCCTTCCATGTGGCGTCTCATCTGCAGGCCTCCTGTGTGGCCTTTCTCCAGTGGTAGAATGGACTTCCTTTAGGGCACTGCAGCCAGGTTCCAAGGCAGCAGAAACAGAGGCTACCAGTCTTCTAAAAGCCTGGCCTCAGAAGTCTCAGAAGGAGTATTGGTCAAAGAAACCCTCTCAGGTTCAAGAAGAAAGGAAATAGATGCCCCCTTTTGATGGGAGGGGCAACATGCCCACACAGGAAAGGAAAGAATTGTTGGTAACCATTTGGCAGGGAACCTACCACAGAGTGCCCCTCGGACTATTGTTCTTCCTGTTCCCCTTTGGAAATCACAGATGCTAAGAACCACACAATCCCAGAGCTGGTGGGCCATTTTGCTGCCAGGTGGACTAAGCCTTAGTGAGAACAAAGCCAACTCAGAGGGAAGTAGAACCAGGAGGTGGAGCAAAAATGGTCAAATTGAGTTTTCCACTGGGGGGACAGAGAGGCCACATAGCTAGTGTTAAGAGCACAAGATTTGGCATCATACCATCCTGAATTCTAATCCTGCCTCTGCTGCTTTTAACCACTGAGACTTTTGGAAAATTGCTTAATAGCTCCCAACTTCAGATTTGTAAAATGTGAATAACGGAAGTACCTGCCTCCATACAATTTTTGTGATGTTGAAATGTGATAAGATTTGTAATGAGTGGAGCAAAGTGCTGGGCACAGCATAATCTCTCAGTAATGCCTATTGCATATATAATCGAGTACCGAAAAATGACATTTTAGCCACCAATGTGCCATGGTGGTCCCATAAGGTTATATTGCCTAGTCATGTCATAGCCATCTTAGTTTGATTAAGTATACTCTTAATGTTTACACAACAACGAAATTGCCTAACCACACATTTCTCTGACTGTATCACCCTCGTTAAGCAACACATGACTGCTGAGATAGAGTTGGGACCTTTCCCTTACAAGAGATTTTCCTTCCTGAGCTAGTCTTTGAAGGTCAAAAGTGAGGTTCTAATGCAAGTTTGGTCGCTTTGGATATACTTTAACATATAGCAAAAGATCTTACATGTCAGAAGTTTTCTAATTAACGCATTCTTGTTTCGAATTCAAATATATGAAGCTAAAAATAACCCATGTTTGACTTTAATTCTAGGAAAAGGAGAGTTGGTAAATTTTAAGCTGCTCTTAAGAAATGTAAATTCTACCCAGTTTTTTTTTTTTTTTTTTTTTTGTAGTAGGTATTGAACCCAAAGGTGCTTACCTACTGAGCCACTTGCCCAGCCCTTTTTATTTTTAATTTTGAGACAGGGTCTCATTAAGTTGCTGAGGGTTTTGCTAAGTTGCTGAGGCTGGCCTAGAACTTGCAATCTTCCTGCCTCAGCCTCTGGAGTTGCACCACTGTACCCGGCTCTACTTTTGTCTTATATGCATGGTATTTTTTCATTAAGCTCTGTTAGTTCACACATGACTACTTATCTCCTCTGCTCTTTACTGGAATTGTAGCAATTCTGTGTACCTGGTAGGTTTCAGGGGTAAACTTTGCATCATTCTCTCTCTCCCTCTCTCTCTCATTGTGATAAAGTACACATAACCTAAATTTATCATCAGTGACATCTAATACATTCCCAAGGCTGTGCAACCCTCACCATTATTTGGTTCCAGAATATAGTTTCTTTTAATTCTCTCTCTCTTTTTTTAATCAAGTGTTAGAGCCAATTTCCTCTGTTACCTCAGTTTATACACTTGGCTAGACAGGAAACGAAGAGAGATTTCTTAAAGCCATGCGTCCTGATCGACTGGTCTGACAAGGCTTCTGTAATCAGCTATGATTAACAGCAGAGGCAAGGGCCCTGCTGCCTGGAAACCCACACTGAGCATTTGTTTGCAAAGGGACTAGCCTGGAAAGGACCAATTGCCTTTTGTTAGTTGGGTCATTAGAATGATCTCTCCGGAGGCTGCTCTAGAACAAGAAAAGAGTCTACATTTGCTGAAGTGCATTCTTTCTTTTTAGATGACTCACAGTACATAGAGCCATGATATGATTATTATTTTTTCCCAGAAAACAGTCAACACTTATTCAGTGTTTCATGTGCCAGGCACCATGCTGCTAATTATTTCCTTAACATCGTTGTGCTGGAGGCCTCTCTATGACTCCATCTTACAGCTAGAAAGTGAAGGTTCAGAGAAATTAAAACAACTTTTCCAAGAGCACACAGCTACTGTGTTTTAGAGCCAGAAATCAGCTTCTAGTGTGATTGACCTTGGTGTCCATACTCTTAATCAACAACAAATATAACCTTTTTTTTCTTCTTCTCTGCAACACAAAGCGAAATGTGTTTGAAAGGGAGTTTGAGAATCCAGCCCAAGAAGCATCCTCAATGAAGCCACCGGAACAAGGGAAACTAATGTCACAAAACTGCAAAGTAACACTTCTCACAGAGGTAGTGACAACCCTGCCCCCTGCCTGCTCCTTTCTGGACCCTTCCCATAAAGCTGCTGTACCAATCTGCCTGTCACCGACCTCCATCTTCATCTCCAGAATTTGTTCTTGCTGCCTCCCTCTTTGTGTTTTTAAATCCCTGGGCTCTCGTTTTCACTTCCCCGGGACATTGTGCCTCCTTTTGGCCCCCTTTCTTCACTCCTGAGTGGCTGCCCATACTTCAGCTATACTCATTTTTGACATGACATGTGAGCTCAAGTCAGCAGTCCCTCTTGGAAATGATCTTAACATTGACCTTGTGGGAACTGCAGGCAAGAGAGGCTCAGGCTTGGCTTCCCATCCGGCCCCAGGCTCTGTCATGGACATCCACTGTCAGGACAGCTGTTTACAGAACACTAGAAAAATATCTTAGATGTTTATAAAAGAAGACAGAGCAGGTACTATTTCTTTTTCCCTATTTTTAAAATGTGTCATAACATTTCAAGCACATGAAGGGAATACATAGACTAATGGATATCCATGAACACTGCTATGAATGGACACATTTGAGTTTATTTTTCCTTAAAGAAATAAAATGTTAGAGATGTGATTGAGTACCTTCCCGTCCCATTTCCTTCCCTTTTTCTTAGAGAATCTACTACTTTTGAGTTGGTTTGAATCTTCCGGTCCAGGTTTTAAAACTATCCATGTATTTATCTATTTATCTGAATTATTATTTTGGGTATTCTTTTTTTTAATAATTTTTAATTTTTTTAGTTCTCGGCGGACACAACATCTTTGTTTGTATGTGGTGCTGAGGATCGAACCCAGGCCGCACGCATACCAGGCGAGCGCGCTACCGCTTGAGCCACATCCCCAGCCCTATTTTGGGTATTCTTAACACTTTTATATACTTATTACACTGTTGGTGCCCTTTTGCATCTTATTTAAATTTTTTTTTTCATTTGCCAATGGGCCTTCATTTGTTTATTTATTTAAATATGGTGCTGAGATTTGAACCCAGTGCCTGACACATGCTAGGCAAGTGCTCTACCACTGAGCTACAACCCCAGCCCTGCAACTTATTTTTCAAGGTTATATTTTAAAGATTTATCTATGTTGAGCCGGGCACAGTGGCACATGCCTGTAATTCCAGCAGTGTGGGAGGCTGAGGCAGGAGGACTGCGTGTTCAAAACCAGTCTCAGCAACTTAGCAAGATCCTAAGTAACTCAGTGAGACCCTATCTCTAAATAAAATATTAAAAGGTTGGGGATATAGTACCGAGAGAGAGAGAGAGAGAGAGAGAGAGAGAGAGAGAGAGAGAGAGAGAGAGATTGATTTATGTTGAAATATGTCCCTGGGTTCATTCATTTTCCCCACTATGTAGTGAGCCCCCAACACCTGGTAAGATGCATATACATATGTGGTTGTTCTTGGTATCTGCAGGTGATTGATTCCAGGACCCCTCAGGAACACTAAAATCTGCAGATGCTCAAGTTTCTTATATAAAATGGTGTAGTATTTACATATAACCTACACAATCCTCCTGTATACTTTAATCATCTCTAGATTACCTATAATACCTACTACACTATAAAGGCTATATAAACAGTTGTTGTACTATATTGTTAAGGGAATAATGATAAGAAAAAAGTCTATCCATGTTCACTACTGATGCAATTATTTTATCAATTCTTTTTTTTTTTTTTCAGTTCTTGGTAGAACCTTCAGATGTGGAAGCCATGGATATAGAGGGTTAACTGTAGGTATTATTCATCTAGTTCCCTGATAGAAATTAACAGAACTTTCTATTTTCTTTTTCTTTAACCATATCAAAAGATACTATGATGGCCAGTTTTGTGCATCTGTTCTTGTATGCATGTGCCAGACTTTTTTTTAGAACAAATTCCTAGAAGTAGAATTGCTGGGGCATAGCGTATGTATAGATGTATAATTTTAGCCATATTGCCAATTGCTCTCTCAGTGATGGCACCAATTTTCATTCTCATTATCTGAGTTTGAGAATTCTATTTTTCCTTTGTCTTTGACAACTCTTGACATTGTCAGAGATTTTGAGTTTGGTTAATCTGACTGCTAAGAAATAATTTCTCAATGTTCTATTATTGTTAGATTTTTAAATTACTGATTCAACTTTTCACTGATTTATGAAGTCTCCTGATATTTTCTATTTCTTCTTGACTCAATTACGGTAGGTTATATTTTCCAAAAAGTTGTTTAACTGGGGCTGGGATGGTGGCTCAGCAGTAGAGTGCTTGCCTAGCACGGGCGGGATCCGGGTTCGATCCTCAGCACCACATAAAAAAATAAAGACATTGTGTTGTGTCAATCTACACCTAAAAATAAATATTAAAAAAAGTTGTTTAATTATTTACCTTTCATATATCTTGTCATAAAGTTGGTTATGGTATTTTCTTATTATTTTAAAATTTACTCCATTATTGCATTAGACTGTTTTCTATCACTGTGACAAAATATTTGAGATAAACAACTTAAAAGGAAGACATGTTTGTTTTGGCTCACAGTTTCAGAGGTTTCAGTACACAGTCAATTGTCCCTGTGCCTTTGTTCCATGGTGGTGGAACAAAGCTGCTCATTGCTTGGCATCCTGGAAGCAAAGACTGAAAGTGGAAGAGGACAGGGTTCCATCATCTCCTTCAAGGGCACACCCCCAATGACCTCACCTATTTCCACTAGGCCCAGCCTCTTAAAGGTTCCACCACTTCCCAACAGTGTCACAAGCTGGAGACCAAGCCTTTAACACAGGGCCTTTGGGGAACATCTGTAACAATCATGTAGACCTTTTCACTTCTGATATTGTTTATTATTGTCTGTTATGTTAATCTTTCAAAAAGCAAAAAACAAAAACAAAAACAAAAACAAAACAAGTCTGTGTTATTGATATTCTTATTCTTTATTTGCTATTTTATTAACTTCTGTGCCTTGTGTTTGTGTGTGTGTTCATGGTGCTGGGAATTGAACCAGGCCTTATCCGTGCTAACCAAGTGCTATACCACCTAACTACCTTCCCCACCTTCTTGAAAAAATTAAAAAATTTTGAAATAAGTTCTTCCTAAATATCCTAGACTGGCCTCAAATTTACAATCCTTCTGTCTCAGCCTTCTGAGTAGCTGGGACTACAGGTATGCACTACCATGTCTGACTTCTGTGCCTGTCTTTAGACTTTTCTTTTTTCGTGATATGACCTTGTAGATCTTTTCCTAACTTCTTTAATTGCGTGCAAATTATTTTTTTAAACTTTATTTCTAACATATGAATTTAAAGTTATAAATTTGTCTTCAAAAGCACTTTAGCTGCTGTTATATGGTAACTTGATTGTCATTTAGCTACTAATATGGAACATTTTTCATCATAATTTCTTAATTGATATTTAACTACATGTATTGGTCAGCTTCCTGATACTGTAACAAAATACCTGAGTTAATAAAAACTAGTAAAGATTTATTTTGGAGCTGGGCGCGGTGGTGCACGCCTATGATCTCAGCAGCTTGGGAGGCTGAGACAAGAGGATCTCAAGTTCAAAGACAGCCTCAGCAATGGCGAGGTGCTAAACAACTCAGTGAGACCCTGTCTCTAAATAAAATACAAAAAATAGGGCTGGCTCAGTGGTTGAGTGCCCCTGAGTTCAATCCCCAGTACAAAATAAATAAATAAACAAACAAACAAATAAACAAATAAATAAATCAATAAATAAGATTTATTTTGGCTCATAGTTTTGGAGATTTCAATTCATGGTTAGTTGGTCCATCACTTTTGGGCTTATGGCCAGAATGCACATCATGGTGGAAGCATGTGATAGAGAAAGCTGCTCACTTCATAGAAGCCAGAAAGCAAAGAGAGAAGAAGGAACTGGGATCCTCATATTCCGTTCAAGAGCACACCCCAATGACCCGACTTGCTTCCACCAAGTCCTTACTCTTAAAGTTTCTACCACCTTCCAATAATTCCATAGGTTGGTGACTTAGACTTTAACATAGGCCTCTGGGGACACTTATCCAAACAATGACATTATATTAGAGGTACACTGTGATAAGGTGATATATATATATATATATATATATATATATATATATTTTTTTTTTTTTTTTTTTTTTTTTTTTAACAAGGATTGGTGCTTAATCACCAAGCCACATCCTACCAGCCCTTTTTTATATTTTATTAGAGACAAGGTCTCAATGAGTTGCTCAGGTGTTGAGAGCCACAGCCGAAGGGGCTCCAGCAAACTTTCATACTGCCAGCTGATGATTGGCTCACAGTGGCCCCAGCAACTTCTAGCTGATTGGCTCCTCTGCGGTGATGCTCATTAGGCTGTTTCCCCGCCCTTTCAGACTATGGAGCTGCTCATTGGGGGACTTTTTTTGGTTCCGCCCACATGACCCAGCCAATTGGCCTCAAGAGCAGGAGGAGTGGGGGAGGTTGAGAGGCTTGTGGGAAGCCAGTGGTGGCAGTTGGGCTCTGAAGGTTTTTCCTGAGGAGCTGTTTTGTTTGGTGTGTGTGGTTCTAAAAATAAAGTTCGTTTCTTTTGACAAGTGGCTCCTGAATTGTGCCCAGCCAGACTGCGGCACTCAGGGCCTCATTAAATTGCTGAGGCTGGCTTAGAACTCAAAATCCTTGTGTCTCAGCCTCCCAAGTCACTGGGATTACAGGTATGTGCCACCACGCCTAGCGGTTATGTTTTTCTAAAGGATTTCTAATTTTGTTGTATTTTAGACAGATAAATGTAGTTTGGATGAAAGAAATGATTTTATGCTTGTTGAGACTTCTCTGGGACCTAGATTGGGGTCTACTTTTGTAAATGTTCCACAAATGCTTAGAAAGAATGTGTACTATTGAATTATTGAATATAGAATATTATATGTCTTTTGGTTAAATCAACTTAAATTTTAAACATTCTTTTTAATTTTCTTTTGTCCACTTTATCAGTCTTTTTCATTCCGGTCTCTCTCTTTCTTTCTTTCCTGTAAAGGACCTATCATGTGCAGAGGGGAGATGGGACTTAGCCCTTCTTGGCATCTGCTTTCCTCATGACAGCCAGGCATTGCTCAGCTGTCTTGCTTCCTCTTGGCACAGATGAGTGTCCCCACCCTTTTCTTGAATTCAAAGGCCTGTTTGTCCTTGGAGACCTTAGGAAGTTCTGTGGCTCACCACTCATATAGGGCAAAGTCACACACTTCTTTGATCACTTTCCCCACACACTTGGTGTATGCCTGATCAGGTACCTGTAGCAGCATGTGTACCTCAGTCTGTTCACTGCTTGGTCTCCTTGTGGCCCTTGTGAAACCCATGACTCTGGGCTGGGTAGAGCCATGGTTGCTGCCCTTCAATGTGGCAGAGGCTGATGAGTTTCAGACCAGTTCCTGAAAGCAGCATATTAAAATTTCCAGGTTATGATTAGAAATCATCAATTTATTTTTGTAAATCTAGCCATTTTGTCATAAATATTTTGAAGCCATATTGTTTGGGACATAAAAGTTCAGGAATATTTATAACCATCTAGTAAACTATTTGTTTTATCATTCCAAGATAATACTGTCTTTTCCTAGTGATGCTTTTACTTTTTTAAGTCAATTTTGTGTAATAAGAATGTACCTACATCAGTTTTATTTCAGTTTACTTCTGTGTAAGTGTTAATTTTAGGAGGGAGTATATTCTGTGATAAATCTCTTGCCCAGCGTGCTTGAGGTCCTATACATGAGGTCCTGCATCAGCAAGTGTATATATATATACACACACACACACACACACAGAGTTTTAGGTAGCTTATTTAGGTAAGTAGTTTCCATCTTTTTAAAATGATATTTCTTATTTGTTTGTTTGTTTTGTTAAAGATATTTCTTTTAAAAAGCAAATGGTTGGTTTTTCTTCTTTTAAAAAATCTGAGAGAATCTCTGCATTTCAACTAGTGAGTTTAATCCTTTTACATTTATTACTATTACTGACGTGTATTGAGTTATTTCTGCTAAAGATGACCTAAGAAAAACCAACCAAGGTGGTATATTTCCTTTTCTTTAAAAAAAATTTTTTTTAGTTGTCAAAATGAACTTTATTTTATTTATTTATATGCGGTGTTGAGAATCAAATCCAATGCCTCACACGTGCTAGGCAAATGTTCTACCACTGAGCCACAACCCTAACCCATATTTCCTTATTCTTAACATTCAACATTCAACACAGAATACTTACCCCCATGTGTAAGGACTATTTTCCCACATACAAACCAAACAATCTTCCAGTGGATTCTACAGAGGACACCAGTGGTATATCCTCTAATTTGGTCAGTTCTGACACTGTCTACCTGGAGATAGTTTCAGATTCCACAGGTTGAGCATCCAGGCCTATAACACTGTCCCCCTCCTACTTTAGATGTCAGTTGCAAGCCTTGGGTTGTGACTTCTGCTTCTGACCAACAGGCTACTAATTGAGGTCCCCATGATTCCTTCCTTGGGTTTGACTAACCTGCTAGAGCAGTCCACAGAACTTTAGTCACATTTACCCATTTATTATAAAGGCTATTACAAAAGGTACAGATAAACAACCAAATGAAGAGCTGCATAGAAGGGACATGGAGTCCCCACTCCTTGTTTGTACACACTACTCTTTAGATACCTTTATGTGTTCAGCTGTCTGGAAGCTCCCTGTATTTTGTTCGTTGGGGGTTTTTATGGATGTTTCATCATGTAAACATGGTTGATTAAGTCATTGCACATCAGTGATCAATTGAACCTTCAGCCTCATTCTCCTCTCTGGAGGTTTGGAGGTGGGGGCTCAAGGTCCCTACCTTCTAATGACTGCTTGGTTTGCAAGTGACCAGCCCCCATCCCAAAGCTATCTAGAGGTCTTCATGACCTCCGTGGACTTATTATCATAAAAAAGATACTCCTATCACTCCGGGATTTCCAGAGCTGTATGTCAGGAAACAGAATGAAGAGCAAATGTCTCTTTCACAACATCACATCTATCATCTTATTTTGGTTTTTCTTGCTAAGCTTTGTTTATTTATTTTTACTCAATTCCTACCTTCATGAGTTGACTTTTTTATATTTCCTCCCTTCTCTTCTATTCATAAGAAAATTATACTACGTGTTGGTCAGTTTTCATTGCTGTGACCAAAATATCTGACAAGAACAACTTATAGGAGGAAATGTTTATTTTTTTTCAAAAGTATTGACTGTGTCTTTTAGACTGAATGTTAATCCTTCTTTTTTTAAATATTTATTTTTTAGTTTTTGGCGGACACAACATCTTTGTTTGTATGTAGTGCTGAGGATCGAACCCGGGCTGCACGCATGCCAGGCGAGCGCGCTACTGCTTGAGCCACATCCCCAGCCCAGAAATGTTTATTTTGGATTCATGGTTTCAGAGGTTCAGTCCATGGTTGGCCAACTCCATTGCTCTGGGCCCAAATGAGGCCGAACATCATGGTGGAAGGACATGGCAAAGGAAAGCACCTTAGCTCATGGGAGCCCAGAAGCAGAGAGCAAGGAAGGTACCAGGGACAAAATAAAAACCCCAAAGGCATGCCCCAGTCACACCCTACCTGTCTATAGTCATCACCAGAACAGTAGTCCTTTCAAATTATTAATCCATGAACTGGATTAATTCGCTAATTAATCTCATGATTTGATCATTTCACTTCTGATCATTGCTACATTATCTATCACATGAGCTTCTTGGGGAATACCTTATATCCAAACCATAACATATTCTATTTTTATTCTTATATTGGTTACTCAATAAAAGGTATAAATATTTTAGCAAAAATATCTCTCACTCCTAGACAATATAAGGAACTGAAAACCCCTTAACTGGAATCTCCTTTCTTTTCTTCTAATTATTTGTTGTTTAATATTATACTTGTGCCTTGTTTGTAAACTCCTCTCTTCCTATTTTATTACTATTTTTCTAATTTACAGACAAAACTGAGATTCAGAGAGGATACATACAAACCAAACAAAAGTCACATATCTAACAACTGGCAAAATCCACATAGGACCCACTTTCATTTGGGAATAAAGCATGTGTAGACTTTAGTTCATTAGGATATGCTAATCATTTCACTGGGTAATTTTTCAATGATCAGATTTGTGTCAAAAAGAGAGCTACTGAGTGTCCAAATATCTCTCAGTGGTGAACTGGATAAAATGTAGCTTTTGCCCTTAGTTTGGCCATGCATTGAACACTGATTCCTTGTAGACCTTATATCTCCCAGTGTGCTTACAGAATCTCATTTTAACTATAATCGAGTGACAAACAACAGGTGATGTGCTGAGAATAGATAATGATATAATATATAAGAGACTATCCCCTCCATCCCTAGGTAAGATGGTTATCATACAAAGAGATGATATCATCTTCGAGGTTTCTTATTTGAAATTTCAGTCTATGTGTCCACCCATCTATCCTTTGATGCGGGACAGTTTTATGGCTAAGGTTGGCACTGTAATTGCACAAATTTCTAGCCCACTGCTTCAGCCTTCCAATCATGTTTCTGACTAATAAGGCTGAGATCCCAGGGGAAGTAGTTTATGGACAGCTCACCACTACCTATTGTTATCCTAAGAAAGCTAACAAAGCCCACTGAAAGTGGAGAGTATCAGGGTGTCATCTCTGTTCATGAAAGACAGCCCAATTTTCAGTTGGGGAACAAAGAGTATATTTGAGGATGAAAAGCTGGTGAAATAGCTTGGCTGAGTAAATGCTCCAGCAGCAATGATTATTGCCTCATCACTCAAAGGTGAAAGAACAGAGGGAAAATGGCACAGATTGCATCCATTGCGTCCTCCAGGTTAACAGATGATAGGGAGAAGAATGGAGTTCAAAAGCTAGCTAGTACCCACATGGTCTTCTGCAAACTCTGAAAAGGAACATCTGTCCTAATTTTGGATTATGCAGTCATATTGAACATTTACCTCCCTCCTCATTTAAAAAATAATTCGTGATTAAGATTTGGTGCAGTTTAGATAGATTTAGGAAGAAACATTTGAGGAACCCTGGCTGACATCAAAAAGAAAGAACCAGAACAAGGGTAGAATTAGTGTTAAGTGGCTCCCTGTGTCAGGCCCTGTGCTAAGCACTTTACAAACCTTATCTTCAATTTTCTCATTAGTCCTTTGAGGAAGTTTTTTTTTTTTAATATTTTTTTAAGTTGTCAATGGACCTTTTTATTGTATTTATTTATATGCATTGCTGAGAATTGAACTCAGTGCCTCACACATGCTAGGCAAGCGCTCTGCCACTGAGCCACAAATTCAGCCCTTGAGGAAGGTTTTAATGTCCTCCATTTATAGGAAACAGTGAAGCTCAGAGACATGAGGTGACTTATCTAAATTTGCATCAACAGTAAGTGGAACAGCTGGTATGTGAGCTGAGGTGGGCTTGGCTATCACTCCATATTGCTTTTAGATGACATCTGTAATGGCTTAAAAGGTTGCCAGTGTGATTATAAGGTGTTCACACCAAATCTATTCCTTTCTCATCTCCCTGAGCCAATGAGGAACATTTGGCACAGATGTCTTTCCCTGACTTTATGGTGGAATCCTGCAAGATTCCCTCTCTCCTTCCACAATTCAGTTGGTGCCATTTAAAACTAGGTCTCCTGCCCCCTCTCCCCAGGTCTCAGTCATGAATCTCTTATCCTGTAGACTGATCTGAACTTCAGCTTCTCCCTCTCTGCCCCACCCTCACCTCTGCTCTCGGGTTTCTATCTTCATTGCTTTCTCCAGTTTCTTCCCTCCCTTTGTTCCCCTCGCAGCCTGCCTGCGTGCCAGACACCCTTTTACTGGCTATGGATGATTTCCATTTTCTTCCTGGCTGTCTTGTCAGTGCCTCTTAGGCCACTCTGGCGCAGCTCCATTACTGGGACAACCTGATTTCCAGTCCTTCCCACCCCAGTGTCATATGATGTCACCTCACTTCCTCCCTTCAGTTTCCAATATTCATAAGTGGGAAATGCCCTGAGCATCTCCCATGAGCCAGGCCCTCGTGCACCTCCTTGCACTGAAGGTGAACTATGAACAAGGGGACTGTGGTACAAGGATGGAGACAGGTGAATAGGGTTCTCAAACAATGAGACAAGTGTCCTAATACAGCTGTGCCTGGGACGTCCTCAATGTGATCACAACAAGATAGTCTCCTCCTAGGCGGAAGGGGAGGATTGGAAATGGCTTCACAGATAAGGTAAAGACTTACCTGAATCTAAAAGAATGAGTAGGAGTCTCCATCATTTCCCACCCGCTGGGTTGCTATGGTTATAGCTATGGTGGGCGACTGAAACTTAAAAAGAGTAGGGGTAGAAGGAGAGGTGAGAAAGTGCAAGGGAGAACTTTTCGTAGCTTCTACACAATCCCCTAAAGTTGAGGGGAAATTTTATTCCTGACTGGAGTTTCTCTCTTCCACTATTAGGGAGAAATTCCTCCTTTTCATTTTGTGAAAATTAAATGGCGGAGGAGGGGACAGAAGGTTATTGCATGAATAATTGAGTTTCTCATAGTAATAGCTACCATGTTTTCAAAGGTTAGTTTCTGTGTCAGAGAGGTTGCTGTCTGTTGGAAGTTTCCCTCTGATTGAATATCATCTTTTCAGTCTGTTCCCAGTTTGCATTGTTTGAGGCTCCACCTGCTGGCTAGAGCTGCAAGTTTTGAAGTCCAATTACCCTGTCCACATGGTTCCATGGCTCCATCCTCCTTTCCTTTAGGTGTCCTGGAACCCAAGAACCCTGACAAGTGTCTCAAGGTGGAGAAGTTCAGACTGATTTGATTTTATTTAATTGGGTTGATTGTACTGAGGGTGGTGGAAGCTGGCCACGGTGGACAGTGGCCAAATCCAGGAGCTAGTTCTCAGTTCTCTGCTCCTATATGACCACAGTTGCTAGAGTGGAATCTGCTGATTGATGGGGTGGAGGAACTCTTTGAAGGTGGGCCACACCCACTTAGTGGGCTCGTCGCCAAGGTTCTCATCCCAGGTTCTTATTCTTTTCCATGTCCTTAGGGAGCCAGTCTGCTCCATAATGGTGACGAGATGCCCTAGCTTCTCCATAACATCACAAGATGGCCACAGAAGGGCTGATGCTGATGTGCCTCCCAGTCTCTTTTGCTTGTGATAGGGGGTCAGAGCCTTGCAGCAGGAGTGGGACCCCATTTCACCAACTCAGTGGCTCACCAACAGCTTTCCAGGGAAGTGTCTTCATCAGTGCAGATGCCCCTTGTCACCCTTAAAAGAGCTGAGCCTCTAAAGTTGCTTTTAGCCACCAGTTTATTTATCAACTATACTGGCCTAAAGCATCCAGCCCTTGAAGGACCCAGAATCAGCATCTGATAATATCCTTTCTGGTTCACTGTCAAGGCTGGCTACAATTCCCATATCTGTTTACCTCCTTGGATCCATTGCTTTTTCTTTCTTGGAACTCTCTTTGGGTTGCCCAGATTCATCCCAATATATCTCTCTAATTCTACATTTCAGGGAGAAGGTTTGGGAGGAGGGAAAGGGAATAGAGTCTTTCCCTTGAGAATATCCTTGAGCTTGCTCTGCAAACTGGCGCCTAGCTCTGTCCCCAGAGCCCTGCAAGCCAGGAGGGAGTCTTCTCTGTTATTTAAGCTTTAAAGGTGGGCCACACCCACTTAGTGGGCTCATCGCCAAAGTCATCGCTCAGGCCCCCTGGATGTTTCCCTAGGTAAGGAAGCTGTAAAGATATCTTCAAAGGTCATCTATGCCAAACTGCCAACAGTTTCTTTTGCCACATAAGAATGGTAAAAAAAATTGTTACACAAAAATTATTTAATTTAATCTTCACAATAACCCTGTGAAGTAGGTATTATTGTTATTCTCATTTTATAAGAACACTAAGGCCCAGAGGCAAGAAGTATTTGCCCATGCTTTCAGCGAACAGTGGCCAAACAGAGATTCAAAACCAGCTCTTTTGGACTCAAAAGCCCTTTGCACATGCTACCACAGAAGAAAAATTCTTAATAAGTAGTGTTCACTTAAGAATAAGTGGCAATGAATGCCATAATTAAGAATGGCTTTCCCATTGGTCCATTGATACTATTTCCAGTTGGTTTTGTTCTCTGTATTTGTTTTGGGCTGAATTATGTAGCCGTCCCCCTGACCCCAGCTCTTATGTTAAAGTCCCAACCCCTAATAACTCGAAATGTGACTGTGTTTGGAGATAGGGTCTTGAAAGAGGCAATTAAGGTAAAATAAGTTCATAAAGATGAGCCCTAATCCAATGACTGGTGTCCTTACAAGAAGAGGAGATGAGGACAGGTATGTACAGAGGGAAGAACTTGTGAGGACATAGGAAGAGGGTGACTATTACGGACCAAATGTCTTTTTTTCTCCTTGAATTCTCATGCTGGAAACCTAATGCCAAGGGATAGTATTAGTAGGTTGGGCCTTTGGGAGGTAATTAAGTCTGGGGGTGGAGTTCTCACGTTGGGATTAGTGCTTTTTTAAGAAGGGACACATGACCTCTGTCATGTGAGGATACAATGAGAAAACAGCCATCTGTAAGCCAGGAAGGGGGCTCTCACTGGATGCTGGTTCTACTGGCACCATAGTCTTGTACTTCCCAGCTTTCTTGACTTTGGGAGTAAGTGTTATCTAAGACACCCAGTCTATGCCAATCTGTTATGGCATCCCAAATGAAGACAACGACCATCTCCAAGTAAAGGAAAGAGGCCAGAGCTATGCCAACCCTGCCAATATTTTGATTTTGGACTCCTAGCCTCCAGAACTATGGAAAACAAATTTCTGTTGTTTAAGCTGCCCATTCTGTACCACTTTGTTATAACAATCCTAGCAAACTCGCATAGTATTTATAACTCTTGTTACTGATTGCATTTCCCATGGAGTGGGCAAAGTGTGTTTCCATAAAGTATAAGCAGGTTCTATGAGCTCTCTTTAATAGAATTGCTGTTTCTGAGAGTATTTTTTCCCAGGTGCAAGACTGGAAAATGGAAGAGGTTATTTTCTCATTATGTTTTCTTTTCCTCTGGGAATTTGAGCTTAGCTACCATTTAAGGCATTTAAAGTACTTGTCTTTTTTTTTTTTTTTTGTAATTTTTTTTTTTAGTTGTAAGTGAACACAATACCTTTATTTTCTTTATTTAGATGTGGTGCTGAGGCTGAAACCCAGGGCCTCACAATATACTACATGAGCGCTCTATTGCTGAGCCACAATCCCAGCCCATAAAGTACTTGTCTTTATTGAGCAATCTGAAAGTGAGAAGCTTCACACACATTTAATCCTTAAAGTGATCTTATGAAGTGACTCTTATTTGCATTTTGCAGATGGGGAAATTGAGCCGTAAGGAGAATAATAAATTTGTGGATTTTTTACAGAGAAAGTGGTAGTAAAAACCCAAGTTTTTAACTTCTATGATTTTGATCACTGTGATTCACTCTTCTCTTCCCCAGTTGATTCTACAAATAGGAAAAAAGAGAGAAAGGCCAGGTCTTGCCACTCAAGGCATGGTCCTTGGACCAACAGCAGGCATGACTAAGAGCCTGTCAGAATTGCAGTAACTTGACCTTACCCTAAATATACTGAATCAAGACCTGCAAATTAACAAGATCCCTGGTAGGATCAACTGTCTAATTTGCAGGACCCAATCCAAAATGAAAATGCACAGCCCCTAGTTTAAAATTCACAAGATTTTCAAAATGGTAGCTGCAGAGCATTAAAGTAAGTATGGTTGTTACAATTACGTAGGTCTCACACCCATGAAGCCAACCCTGCCAGCAGGTGATACAGTTGCAGGAATGCAAGTTAACTCATGAAAAGTCCTAGAAGATTCCATGATACAACCCTTCACCAGGGGGATGTTTTCAATTTTGTTTTCTTTTATTTTAATTTTAAAAATACAAAATGTTGCATTTATACTCCTTAACTCATCAATTAGTTTTACTATAAAATAATAATTCTCGAAAAAAAGCTTGAAGGAAAATTGATACTCCTGAATAATGAACCCACCATATTGGCATGGCTAATCCATGGCAGTCTGCCTGTCTAGGAAATATGTGCAGCCCAGCATGAAAAGCCTGGACTTAACCCATTCTAGGTACAGACTGCAGAGCTCTTTAGTAGGTGATTTTTTTTTTTTTTTTTTGTGGTACTGGGGATTGAACCCAGGGCCTTTTGCATGAGAAGTAGCAGGTGATTTTGACAGAATCACCCCATACAAATTTCATGCCCCCCCCACTTTTTTTGGTACCAGGGATCTAACCCAGAGGTGCTTAACCACTGAGTTATATCCCCAACCCTTTTGTGTTTGTGTGTGTGTATTTGTGTGTGTGTGTGTGTGGGGGGGGTACTGGGGACTGAACCCAGGGTCTTGTGGATGCAAGGCAAGCACTCTACCAACTGAGCTATATCCCCAGCCCCCCAGCCCTTTTTAAATATTTTATTTAGAGACAACGCCTCACTGAGTTGCTTAGGGCCTCGCTAAGTTGCTGAGGCTGGCTTTGAACTCATGATTCTCCTGCCTCAGCCTCTCCAGCCACTGGGATTACAGTTGTGTGCCACTGTGCCTGGCTCTCATGCTCCTTTCTTACAAGAAGCTGAGAACTCATGTGGCATTTGGAGCAGAGCACAAGGCCTGGCTGGAGGCTCTTTGGACCTCAGTTTTCTCATCCATACAATGGAAAGAGGGATAGCACCTATCAGGGAGGGATGTTGTAAAGTTTAAATGAATTATTTATAAAATTAAATTCGGAGAACATTTCCTGGCATATATTAAATGTTCAATAAATGTTAGCTTATTACCACGCCCTGGAGGTTAGATTCTCATTGCACATGGAGACAAGAAGAATGTCACAAGGAGAATTTGCACAGCTCCCAGATCCCCAGGGGATGGCATTTACTCTGATGAGTTAGTTCTGACCTGGGCTCTGGTCTTCATTCTGTAGGTGTGGAAATCTGATTTTGTCAGCATGCTGAGGGTGAAGCTATAAATTAGGGGGTGTGCTTACAATACTGGACAACAATGATGTGTGTGGAGGAGGGAGGGGGAAGAAGAGAGAGAGGGTGACAAGCTTAAGGAGGGTGATGAGAGATGAAGGAGGGAGGGGGAGAACTAGTAGAAGTTTAGTGTTTGATGAGGATGACCTTTCTATTTTTTTTTTCCATTGAAAGAAACGATTTTCACAAAGAACTTAAAGGTCACCAAGAACAGCAGTGACAAGATGATCTTAAAGAACTGTCCCATCTCAGCTCTGACACCATGTCACCTTTGTGGGTTGCATCTTCTCAAACCGCCAGAGCTGGGTAGTGCTGTGGAGTACTTAAGCCTCAAGGGGGCACCCAAAGCTTCGGTACTAGGGACTCAGGAGCATCTAGCCAGAGCTTGTCCTCTGGATATAAGCACAGACAGGGGATTTTTGGAGAGAAATAGGTGTTCCAGTGGATAGACTGTGCTTAGGAAAATTAAATTTCTTTCTGCTAGTCTAGGCATGTGGGATATTGAGAGATGCATTTGGGGACTTTGTTGAGGAATTTTTTTAACTTCTCAATTTCTATAATTGAATACAGCAATTAAATGCATCTATGATTTAAAAGTTAAGCATGACTATTGTAAAAAACTTCAAATATTAGAGAAAATATAAAGTTCCCTATGTTATTCACTCTCATGCCCCTTTCCCCAAAAGGGGGGGAAAACACACATGCTTAAGAGTTGGGTATGGTTATTATAATTATATTAACTAACTAGCTAGTTAAACAAGTAAATGTGTATACAAGAACACGTTTTTGCATAAATAAGAATGCTGACATTTAAATTCACAAATATAACCTGAGCTATAAAGCAAACTGGAAAGCTTGTGCCTTGTGGCCCAGAACATTCTCTTCCCATGAGTGACTACCACAAAAAGACACATTATTAGAAGTTCATGATCTCAGTGTAAAACCAAAACAGAAGGGATGAGTTAAACTTCTGTAGACTCTCAGCTAAGAGAACATACCATCTGGGGGCAAATATATTACAGATCACATTTTGTTGATCTTCTCTATGTCATTTTCTTAATACACAAATTATAACTGGGTTATATTGTTACTTTTTTTTCCTTACATTTGGGTGAAAATAGTTTTCTTTAACCTACATATGAGTCCTTTGAAAAGATGCTTCATGATCTATTTAAATGATTAAAACCATCCGACTAATTTTTTACTCACATTTTAAAAGAAAGTGGTGAAAGGGAAATTAAAAAAAAAATTATTTGTTGTTTTTAGGTAAACAGGACAGTAGGGTATATTTTGACATATTATATGAACATGGGGTGCAACCTATTACAATTTTGATCCCATTCTTGTATGTTGAATGTATGTGGTGTTACATGGGTCATGTATTCATATATGAACAATATGAAAGTTATGTCAGATTCATTCTACTGTCTTTCCTATTCTCATCCCTCCTCCTTTCCCTTCATTCCCCTTTGTCTATCCAATGATCTTCTATACTTCCCCTCCCTATCTTCCTTTATTATGTGTTAGCATCCACATATCAGAGAGAACATTCAACCTTTGGTTTTTTGTGACTTGCTTATTTCACTTAGAATGGTATTCTCCAGTTCCATCCATTTATCAGCAAATGCCAGAATTTCATTCTTCTTTACAGCTGAGTAATATTCCATTTTTTGTATATATATATATATATATATATATATATATATATATATATAATCACATTTTCTTTATCCATTCATCAGTTAAAGGGCACCTAGATTGATTCCATAGCTTGGCCATTGTGAATTGAGCAGCTATGAACATTGATGTGGCTGCATCACTGTAGTATGTTGATTTTAAGTCCTTTGAGTATAAGCTGAGGAGTGGTATAACTGGGTCAAATGGTGGTTCCATTCCAAGAGGAATCTCCTTACTGCTTTCCAGAGTGTTTGCACCAATTTGTAGTGCCTCAAGCAATGTATGAGTGAAAATTTTCTCCCACATCCTTGCCAACATTTATTGTTATTGTATTCTTAATAATTGCCATTCTGACTGGTGTGAGATGGAATCTCAGTTTATTTAATTTTCATTTCTCTAATTGCTAGAGATATTGAACATTTTTCATATATATATGTTTTTCACATATATATTCACATACACACATATATAAACACACATACATATATATACTTCTTCTTCTGTGAAGTGCCTGTTCAGTTCCTTTGCCCATTTATTGATTGGGTTATTTGTTTTTGGTTTTTTTTGGTATTAAGTTTTTTGAGTTCTTTGTATGTCCTGGAGATTAATGCTCTTATCTGAGGTGCAGGTGGTAAAAATTTTCTCCCATTCTGTAGTCTCTCTGTTCTTGTTCTTGATTATTTCCTTTGCTATGAAGAAGCTTTTTAATTTTATGCCATCCCATATATTGATTCTTGATTTTATTTCTTGTGCTTTAGGAATCTTTTTGAGGAAGTCTGTTCCTGAGACAGTATGATGGAGAGTTGGGCCTACTTTTTCTTCTAGTATGCACAGGTCTCTGGTGTAATCCAAGGTCCTTAATACACTTTGAGTTGAATTTAGTGCAGGGTAAGATATAGGGGTTCAATTTTAATCTACTACATGTCAATATCCAGTTTTCCCAGCACCATTTGTTGAAGAGGCTATCTTTTCTCCAATGTATGTTTATGGTGCCTTTGCCTAATTGAGATAACTATATTCATGTAGGTTTGTCTCAGTGTACTTTATTATGTAACTTTGGTCCACATATTTATTTTGGTGCCAATACCATGCAGTTTTTGTTACTATAGCTTTGCAATACAGTTTAAGCTCTGGTATTGTGATGCCTTCTACTTCACTTTTCTTACCAAGGATTGTTTTGGCTATTCCGGGCCTCTTATTTTTCCATATAAATTTCATGACTGATTTTTCTATTTCTATGAAGAATTTTATTGGAATTTTAATGGGATTTGCATTAAACCTGTATAGTGCTTTTGGTAGTTTGGCCATCTTGACAATATTAATTCTGCCTAGCCAAGAACATGGGACGTCTTTCCATTTTCTAAGGTCTTCTTCAATTTCTTTCTTTACTATTCTATAGTTTTCATGGTAACGTCTTTCATCTCTTTTGTTAGATTGATTCTCAAGGTTTTTTTTTTTTTTTTTTTTTTGAGGCTATTGTGAATGGGATAGTTTTCTCTAATTTCTCTTTCAGCTGATAAGTCATTGGTATTTAGGATACAATTGATTTATGTGTGTTAATTTTAATCCTGCTACTTTGATGAAATTGTTTGAGTTCAAGAAGCTTTTTGATGTGTTTTTTTCTTCTAAATATAGAATCATGTCATTGGCAAATAGGGACAGTTTGAGCTCTTCTTTTCCTATTGGTATCCCTTTAATTTCTTTCTTTTGTCTAATTGCTCTGACTAGGGTTTCAAGGACTATGTTGAACAGAGGTGATGAAAAAGGGCATTCCTGTCTTGCTCCAGGTTTTAGAGGGAATGCTTTGAATTTTTCTCCATTAAAGTAATATTGGCCTTGGATTTAGCATATATAGCTTTTATAATGTTAAGGTATGTTCCTACTATCCTTAGTTTTTCTAGGGTTTTGAACATGAATGGATGCTGAATTTTGTCAAATGCTTTTTCTGCATCTATTGAGATAATCATGTGGTTCTCTAAGTCTGTTGAAGTGATGAATTACATTTATTGATTTCTGTACGTTGAACGAACACTGAATCCCTAGAATGAATCCCACTTGATCATGGTGTGCTGAGAGCCATTGCCAAGTAGGAATGATGCATGGCAATTTCTTTGTCAGCCTACTCCATGTTGCTTAGAGGAAGGACTCTCCATTGTAGAAATGGGCTTGCCTTTGGACCCAGGTCATTTGCAGTGACATTGCATGTAAGGTGACCTTGCTCAAGGACCAGGGCGGATCCAGGTTTAGGGTGTATCCTGCTGGGATTAGGGAGTATCCTGCTCCTTGGGTTTAGGGCGGTTCCAGGTTTAAGGTGTACCCTGCTGGGAATAAGGCGTATCCTGCTGCCTCAGGGCGCCCGCTCCTTGAGTTCCTGTTGAGTTCTCGCGGGACTCAGAGAGTATTTGGGATTCAGAGCCCGGTGGAGTGGGTGGATTTTGCCCAGAACGTGGGTTTGGCCCAGAACGTGTTTGTGTTTGTAGAATGCCGGTGTGAGTTTGGCAATAAAGAATTGCTGTTTGAATCTACAAGGCTGTGAGTGGCTCGTGATTTTGTGCCCAGCCAGACTGCGGCAATGGTGCACTATCTTTTAAATATGCTTTTGTAAGCAATTTGCCAGGATTTTATAAAGAATTTTTGCATCTAGGTTCAAGAGGGATTTTGGTCTGAAGTTTTCTTTTCTTGATGTGTCTTTGTCTGGTTTTGATAGCATAGTGATACTTGCTTCATAGAATTGAGTTTGGAAGGGTCCCTCCTTTTCTATGTCATGGGATAATTTGAGGAGCATTGGTGTTAGTTTTTCTTGAAAGGTCTGGTAGAACTTGGCTGAGAATCCATCTGGTCCTGGGCTTTTCTTTGTTGGTAGGCTTTTGATGGCATCTTTAATTTCATTGTTTGAAATTGATCTGCTTAAATTTTCCATGTCTTCCTGTTTCAATTTGGGTAGATCATGTCTCTAGAAATGTGTCCATGTCAGCATGATTCTCTTTTTTATTGGAGTATAGATTTTCAAAAACATTTTTTGATTATCATCTGAATTTCAATAGTGTCCATGGTGATATTTCCTGTTCATCATAAATTTTTAGTGATTTGAGTTTTTTCTCTCTTTCTCTTTGTTAGCTTGGCTAAGGGTTTATTGATTTTATTTATTTTTCAAAGAACCAACTTTTTGTTTTATCTATTTTTTATTTTCTTTTGTTTATTTGTTTCAATTTCATTGATTTTGGCTCTGATTTTAATTATTTCCTGTCTTCTACTGATTTTAGGGTTGATTTGTTCTTCTTTTTCTAGGGCTTTGAGATGTAATGTTAGGTTATTTATTTGGTGACTTTCTATTTTTTTTAAAGAATGCACTCAGTGCAATGAATTTTCCTCTTAGCACTGCCTTCATAGTGTCCCAGAGATTTTAATAAGTCTTGTCATAATTCTCATTTACCTCTAAGTATTTTTTTTTATTTCATCCTGATTTCTCCTATTATCATTGGTCATTCAATAGTGTATTATTTCATCTCTAAGTGTTAGAGTAGCTTCTATTCTTTTTATCTTGTCATTGATTTCTAATTTAATTCCATTATGATCTGCTAGAATGCAAAGTATTATCTCTTTTTTAATATTTGCTAAGAATTGCTTTGAGGCATAAGATATGGTCTATTTTACAGAGAAGAAAGTGTATTTGGTCCTTGATGGATGAAATATTCTATATATATCTGTTAAGCCTAAATTATTAATTGTATTTATTAGTTCAATAGCTTTTTAATTTAGTTTTTGTTTGGAGGATCTATCTATTGATGAGAGGGACATTTTAAAGTCACCTAGTATTATTGTGTTGTGGTCCATTTGCTTCTTGAAATTGAGAAGGGTTTGTTTGATATACAAAGATGCTCCATTGTTTAGGGCATAAATATTTATGACTATTATTTCTTGTTGATGAATAATTCCCTTAAGCAGTATGAAATGTCCTTCTTGGCCCTTCTGATTAGCTCTGGCTTGATGTCTAGTTTATCTGATAAGAGGATAGAAACCCCTGCTTGTTTCCAAGATCCATGATATATTTTTTATGTGAATGATATGTTTTTTCCCCCTCATTTTACCTTCAGTCTGTGGATGTCTTTGCTTATGAGGTGAGTCTCTTAGAGATAGCATATTGTTGGGTCTTGTTTTTTAATCCAATCTGCCAGTCTACATCTTTCAGGCCATTTAATTCAATGTTATTATTGAGATATGATTTTTATTTGCTGTCATTTTGATTTATTTCTGGTTTTTAATTTAAATTAGTTTCTCCTTTGATTGACTATTCTTCTAGTTTCTCCCTTTGCTGTTTTCACTTTTATTTTTCATTTCTTCTTCATGAAATACTTTATTGAATATGTTTTATAGTGCAGGTTTTCCAGTTATGAATTCTTTTAACTTTTGTTTATTGTGGAAGGTTTTTAATTTCATCGTCAATTCTGAAGCTTAATTTTGCTTGGTATAGTATTCTTGGCTGGCATCCATTTTCTTTCAGAGCTTGGTATATATTATTCTAAGACCTTCTAGATTTGAGGGCTTGAGTTGAAAAATCAGCTTAAATCTGGGTTGGTTTCACTCTAAATGTTATTTATTGCTTTTCTCTGGCAGCCATTAAAATTCTATCCTTATTCTGTATGTTAGGCATTTTCATAATAATGTGTCTTGGTGCGCATCTGTTGTAATTTTGCGTATTTGAAGCCCTGTAAGTCGCTTGTATTTGGTTTTCCATTTCATTCTTAAAGTTTGGGAAATTTTCTGATATCATTTCATTGAAAAGACTGTGCATTTCTTTAGTTTGTATATCTGATCCTTCATCTATCCCAATAAATCATGTTTGGTCTTTTCATGCTGTCCCATATTTCTTGGAAGTTCTGTTCATGGTCTCTTAACATCTTTTTCCCATGGTCAGCTTTATTTTCTAGATTATATATTTTGTCTTCATTGTCTAAAACTCTGTTACAAGGGGTCTAGTCTATTGGTGATGTTTTTCATTGAATTTTTCTTGGGGGACAGGACCAGGAATTGAAAGGGGCACTTGGCCACTGAGTACATCCCCAGCCCTATTTTGTATTTGATTTAGGGACAGGGTTCTCACTGAGTTGCTTAATGCCTCACAGTTGCTGAAGCTGGCTTTGAACTGGCGATCCTCTTGCCTCAGCCTCCTGAACCACTGGGATTTCAGGTGTATACCACCATGCCTGGCCTCCATTAAATTTTTTATTTAGTTTATTGATCACTTCATTTTGAGGATTTCTGACTGATTGTCCTTCAGGATCTCTATCTCCTTGTTGAAATAATCTTTCACTTCTTATATTTTCTGATTTAATTTCTTATGTCATCTTTTACCTCGTAGATGAGTTTGACCATGAACTTTCTGAATTCCATCTCTGACATTTCTTCCACTGTGGTGTCTGGAGTCTACTGTTGAGGCAGTCTGGGTTATTTGAGATAGTTTTTTTTTTCTCTTGCTTTTTCATATTGTTTGTATGTCTACACATCTATCTGGACGGATCTGATGTTGTGGAGTTTCTACCTTATGAGTTTATAGTGTCCCTCTATGTGACTAGTACCTCACAGATTGAGCGAGGAGCCCAAGGATAGCAACAGGTCTGCAAATAATATACAGCAGTAGACTAGGTTCTTAGTTTCTATCTTGATATCTAGTGTTAATTGTTACAATACATAGGGATAGTATGATAAGCAATTTCCATCAGTAAAAACATTACGTCAATCATGTATTATGTCTGGCTTAACATCAAACAATAAATGCGTCAATGCCTTCTGCTGTATTAATTATTGCTGTGACAAAGGGAAATTTTTAGTACCAGTTACTTAAAATTGACAAGCCTAAAGCCTATTCACATCAATAAGTCTAAAATCAAATGCTGCCATCAGCTATAACTATAAACATATAAAGTCTTTCTTTAAAATAATCAATTTTCCTGTTTCCTTCAATATATAAACCTGGAAACTGAGCTGTGGTTACTTTCAGGCACACAATGCACAGATGGTTCCTCAGGCTTCAAAGTGTTCTTCATCTCATCCACTAGAGGGTACCTGAGAGTTACCTAACAAAAGCACTCGGGAAACCAAATTTAAAAATCTGAGCTAGAAACCACAGATCTAAAGTGATATAGTCTCTCTCTCTCTCTCTCTCTCTCTCTCTCTCTCTCTCTCTCTCTCTCCCTCCCTCCCTCCCTCCCTCCCTCCCTCCCTTCTGGAACATTACTAATCAAATTCAGTTTACTAAAAGATGGCCATATCCCCCACCACCAAATTGCACTTTCCAATTTGTAGACCGATTCTCTCTTGTGAACAATTTTTGTATCTTACCTAGAGAGAGGGATGTGAGCATTTTACAATATATTAAATGTGAGCATTTTTCTCATGAAAATTGTGATATTTAAGTTTACCAGAAAAGGTAATTTTGTCATCATGATTTCAGAACTGTTTCTCTCTTTTTTTTTTTTTTTTGTAATTAGTATATAACTCAATTGGATTCACCCCAAACAGTTTCATGAAATAAGCAGATTTTTTTCTCTCTCTTATTAGGTTCATCTTCTACTTCTCACTCCCGTTTCATGTTCCAGTAAGAACCAATTAATATATTAGCTATTAAACCTAAACATTGGAAATAGTCCAAATGGCCAGTTAGTAAGGAAAGCCATCAGTGATATGTTAATAAAGCCAGAATTAGGCAGGCAGATAGGCAAGGGTCAGATCCAGAGAATGGAGGGATTGCAATGCTAATTCCTTCAGAGGCCTTTCTCCACCCTTATCAAGAACCTGCCCCTGCTCCAACCTGTTGCTGTGGTAACCTGTCCCAGGAATGGCCCCTCCCTACAGGGAGTTGTTAATTACGCCCCCTTCCTGCCCAGATCACTCCAACTTGGCCCCTCTGGCCTAATCATAAAAGATAAGAGGAAGAGGGCAGAAGAACAAAGGAAGCCTAGGACATATAAAAAGGCAAAACACCCTCACTTCTTGGGATTCCAGGATGCAAGCTATGGCCCCCTTCTCCCTCCCGGGAGAAGTCTATGTTACCCCTATTTAAATAAACCCTGCTTTATATGCTTGCCTCGGCGTGTTTCTCTAATGTTATACTTCAACATATGAGGGAGCAGAATTAGTCATCAATAACCGGAGTATCATTATGACAATGGATATTTATATTAATCTATTAATTATGTTGTGTACAAATTATAACACTAATGTAATACCATTAGGAATACGTTTACAAAATGACCACCTAAGTGTCAGTTCCTGGGATGATGAACAAGAAAAAAGTCCTGGTCCTTAAGGAGTCTGTGATTTGGTGTGCATGGGGTGTGTGAAGGGACCCATAACCAACTACTTAAGCCGGTAAGGATTATGGGCATGGTTTTTGGAGTCAGAAGTTCAGACACTCCTGTGCATTTGTTATACGACCTTGAACAAATTATTTCAACTGTATCTGAACTTTGGCTTTGTCATCTGTTAAATGGGGATAATACCTACCTTACTTTTATTGTGAAAATTAAGTGAGATGATGAACACAGAGCTCTGACACCTAGTACTGAGTATGGAGTTTGATACAGGATAGTAGCAGTGGTGGTTGACCTTCATTGCTTTCTTTGTGTAGCAGGAAACAGGCTACAGCCCACTCATGACAGACTGGCTTAGTGAGCCACCACCGAGATGAGGAAGAAGTATCCTTCCAGGGCGAGACAATTTCTCTGGTCAGGCAAGATTTAGCCACATCCCCAAAGTCCAATTATCTGGATAGCCCAGTGGATTTTGGCTGCCTGGCATGTGGAAAAATCACTGAGAAGAGTGATTCTTCAGTGACATAAATTTCCCCTTAGAGTGATATAAATTTCTGTTTTTGCTTTAGCTGCTTCGAGGCACAGGGGTCCAAGTGGGCTTCTTAGGGGGAAGTCTTCTTCTTCCCACATGGGCTGGCTGACCCCAAACAGAACCCTGTTCACTGAGAAATAGCCTGGGATGACAGAGAAAGTGTCTCTCAAGCAAAGGTATGAGTGGTGCTGAAATCCAGGGAACGGTGGAGCCAAGAGTTGAGTGGGAGCTGAGTGACAGTGACATCCAAACAGGTTCCAGGCTGAGGAAGGCAGAAACTCTGCTGAAATCCAAGGTGTCGTCAAGGACTAGAAACCAGAGAGATGAGTGCACAGGACAGGAAAAGGAACATGGCTTGGGGCTGCCAAGGTGGAATTGCTGCTACCCATTCCCCGTTCTGATTTGGTACAAATGAGGAGAAACATAGTTTTTGAAAAGATGGTGGAGGAGATGTAGGATGGTTCAATTAGATGGGTTGGGCTGGTTATTTAAAGATTTAACCTAAAAATAAAAAAATTAAAAAAGAGAAGAATTATCACAGCTACAAATAATTGAGTGCCTACTGTGGATTAGAGGTTTGATAAATGAAGCAAAACAACAATTTTCAACATAGGAGTCTTTTTCTTCCTGCTATGCACTTAAAACAGGATTTGGTTCTGGGACAGATCCACGTGGGTCTTTGGATTAATATGGTTACAAAAATATCTCTTTATTTACTTCCTTGCAAGTTAGGCATCAGTGTAACCATGTTTTGCAGAAAAAGCGATTAAAGTTTAGGGGTTGTTATAATTTAGATTTGGAATGTCCCCCAAAGGCCTATGTGTTAAAAGCTTGGTCCCCAACTTGGTGCTATTGGGAGGTGGTAGAAACTTGAAGAGGTGAGGCCTACTGGGAAGTCTTCTGGTCATGGGGAGCGTGCCCTGTAGGGGACAGTGGGACCCTCCTCCTTCCTTTCTCTCTCTCTCTTTTTTTTCCATCAGAGGATAAGTGCTTAGCTGCATTATGCACTTCCTTCCCAGGATGGGCTGCCTCACCACAGGCCCAAAAGCCAGAGGGCCAACCGACCATGGACTGAAGCCTATTCTCCACCTAACTATTTGTCTCAGGTATTTTTTCCAGAAACAGAAAGCTAACTAACATAGAGAGATTATATATGTGGTTTGTTGGAGTCATGAGGCCCAAATTGGAATCCATGGCCATCCAACTCTGAAGCTCACTCCGGAGCCACTCTGCCAGAATCATACAGGTGTGTTGCTGTGAACAAGGTGTGGACCATGGTTGCTGGGACTTGGATTTGAATCTGCTCAAGGGTTTACTAGCTTTGTCCTCTTGGGCTGTTATTTAACAACTAGCAGTCTGCTTTTCCCCATCTGTAAGCCAGGGGTAATAATAGCCCCTTCCTCAAAGGTTGCTCTGAGATTATGTGACAATATATGTGGGACATGTAGCATGGACCTGGCAAATGGAAGGGACCCAATAAACGTTAGTTATTATTATAATATACCATGTTGGCCTCTGAGAGGGGTACTTTGGCATCTGTCTGAGCCCGTTTCACTGCAAGCACCAGAAACATATCCTGTCTTGGAAATGTCTCACATAATGGATTGTGTCTGTTTAACTCAGTCTGTACTGTGCTTCGAATACCAGGCATCCACGAAATGCCTTGGATGATGCTATTACCCAACTGCATGAGTGGGTTTGATAGCTTTTCCGAAGGGCTGGTATTTCAGTTGTGCAACTGTAACTGCTTCATGGCAATAGAAAAGATTTATTTTGAGGACCCCAATCAACCCCCAGCCCTATTTCTCAAACTCCGGCTACATCACGAGATGTCAAAGTCATGCAGTATTAGCGTTTGGTCAAAGGTGCTGGTGGCATTTTGCAGATGTAATGACACAAGTTGTCTAGGATGGCTTTGTGCTGCTTTCTGCCCATGCCCAGCTCACTCTTTTAAGATCCAGCTGATGGGAAAAGTGGGCCGGAAGCTCACCCAGAGGGCATGGAAGGACAAAAAAAAAAAAACTTGCTTGTTCAACTTTGTAGGAATCTGGGGCCTTGGACTGGGTGAAAGGTGCCACACAGTGAAGGAAAGGGCCTGGTAACCATCTTTGCTTGGACCCAAGAAGGGCCAAGTAAAAGATCTCTAAAAAAAAAATTAAATATACTGAATTTGCATGACTTCTGGATATGATGACTCCCCTCCCCCAAAAGGGGAAACAGGAATAGGGTTAGAGGGCAGAAGAAAAAGCAGGGATTTTTCTATTAATGGGTCACTTATGTCAGTGAGGTAAACCATAAATAACTATTTAAAAACTGGGTTGTGGGACCTGAAGGCTGAAGAACTGTGTGCTTGCTTCACTTGGGGTCTCTCCCAGCTGGCTGATCCTAACTTATGTTGAAGAAAATGAGTCGACCAAGGAAGTTTTCATATTATAACAGTTACATCTTGTGTCCTGAAGCTCAGTGTCCTCGTTCTCTATATCTTGAGGATGGAGACATGAGGTTCAAACAATGATCCAGCCATGAACCTGTGCTGGGCCATAGGCAAGTTACCTGACCTCAGTTTGTTCATCTGTAGAATGGAATTAATGAAAGAATCTACTTGCATAAGATATGTGTAATGGAAAAGAAAAATAGCATTTTAAACCAAAACTGACAATAGCCACTTCTGCCTTTTAAGGGAGGTGGGCCTGCTTGATATCAGTAGGGAAACAGAATTTTTCTTTGTGCCCTTCCCCAGAGATTGATAGAAAGTCATGAGTGGGAGGAATTAGTATATGCTTGGGTACAAGAGCAGCTGTTTAACGGAGCACAGTGATGGTGTTGGGCTGTACCAAGGGGAGACTGGAGCTGACTGTGGGCAGAGAGGCTGGAGAGGACTGAATTGATCTATCCGATAAAATGGGGGAAATAAATAGTTCTAGGGGGATTTGGGTGGCTAGTAAGGGATGGAAAAGAGAGAGGCGCCCCAAGCAATATTGCAGAAGGCAGATCTTAAGGAGCTAGGAGAGCCCAGCTATTATCTATTTACATGTTCATATATGACAAAGAAGAGTACTTTGTGGCATGAATGAGCATTTACTAAATGGCAGTGAGTAGTCGTGTAGCAAGGCCATCTTGTTGTTCCCCTCTTGTCTCTCCTGGAGGAACAATGTCACCTTTCTTTGTGTTGTGTATATGTATGTGCATGTGCATTTATGGCTGTTGGGCGTTGGGAGCAAATGGCAAAGAGGCATGTAATGGGTGCAAGTTCTGGCTCTAGAGGGTTTATTTCTGTTTCTTCTTTTTTTTTTTTCTATTTTTAAATTGGGGGCAAAAAATGCTAGCATGCCTATTGGGTAAATGAGGAGTTGAGATAAGATAGTCTGGCAATTCATGGGTTAGTTATCATTCACTAAATGTTAGAGTGTTGTATAGTAATAATCATATGAAGATAGCATTCTGTCCTAGAATGCCTACTTTGTGGTGTTATTGTAAACTTTACATGCATGTTCACTGCAGAAAACTGGGAAAATAACCACCACTCCAACAAAATGATCACCACTATTAACGTTTCAACTTATGCCCTTTTTTCCCAAGTGCACATACATCTTTGTTCTATCTTTTCAAAATGGGATACTGTTCTATAATCTGCTTTTTAAAACTTTTAATCTTAGCAATAGACCATGAACCTTTCCCTGTGGATGAGTTACTTCTTAAAATAGACATTCTGGTAGAAATAGCCATGCTCTGGGCAAATGATTCATTACTATTCTTTTTTTTTTTTTTAATGATTAGTGTGTGGGGGGTGATGCCTGTGGCTGTCCAAATCTGGGAGACTTGCACATTATACTTCCTTCCTGGAAAATTAGCAGGACACATGTAAAAAGCATGTCAAAAGCTCCGACCTGGATTAGATCAATGTTTTCCCAACTAATTTAACACTGGAGCCATTTATTCACATAACTCTTATTAATGTCGTAGGACTCTGGGGGAAACACCACTGTAGCCTAATGCTTCCTTAAGAGTAGGGAGCGGGTCTTGTTCGTTTTTGGTTGTTTCCACTCTGCTTTACAATTGGTTTCTTAAAGAAATTATGAAAAATGGTCTGAGCCTGATGAATCCACTTTCTAAGCAACAGCCACACACGTGTGACTCGGGGCCCAAGGGCAGAGGCTGGGGCTGCGCTCTGAAGAGTCTCTCAGTGTAAAGCTAATTGGCCCCTTTGGGGATGAACCTGTGAACTTGGCCTCGTTAGCGCCAGCTCAAAACAGCTGAGTTGCTCTATCTGGTGCCACGCAATTGTTTTCCTACCCAGATTCTCATGCTGTCCTCCAGGTGGCGATGCTGGTTTGTTGACCTTCTGAGAGCCCTAAGCGTGGGCCAAGAAAAGCCTGGAATTGAGGGGAAGCAGATGCGGGGGAGGCCCAAGTTGGGGTGGAGTGATTGAAAATGCGAAGGCACTTGAAGTTTGCAGTTGACAGAAGTTGAGGCATCAACTCTCGCACTGGGTATCCAGACCCGGGCTTTAAAGAATCGTGAAGAACCAATAAGCCATGTATATGCACCGCTAGCATTTATTGACTCCAAGCCATGGGACTGGAAAATATGCCAGATATTTTTATTTATTATTTCTTTTAATCCCCTGAACAGATCATAAGGCAGGTCCTGAAGGTAGAAGTAGAAGAACTTGAAACTGAACCTTGGTTCCTAGGCCTGGTATTATATCTGAGAGCTTTGCCAGACTAAAATGAGAAGGTATTTATCAGAGATTAATAAATGAAAAAATGGTTGGGCACAATGATGCCTGCCTGTAATCCTGACAACTTGGGAGGCGGAGGCAGGAGGATCGAAAGTTCAAAGCCAGCCTCAGCAATTTAGTGAGGCCCTAAGCAACTTAGTGAGACCCTGTCCCAAAATAAAAAATAAAAAGGTCTGGGGATATCTCTAAGTGAGACACCCCCGGATTCAATCCCTAGTACCAAAATAAATAAAAGAAAAATAATTGTATCTCTCTCTCTCTTTCATTTCATTAGTACAAGATGGGCCTGATACCAGTTCATGAAATTAATATCAGGGTTTTTTTTTTTTTTAGCTAGCCACCTGCTAAATAAATTATAGTTGTCCCTCGGTAGCCATAGAAGATGGGTTCTAGGACTCCCTGCATATACAAAATCTATGTTTGCTCAAGTTTCTTATGTAAAATGGCATAGTATTTACCTGTAACCTGTGCATAGCCTCCTGTTGCTTTAAATCACCTCAAGATTACCTATGACACCTAATAGAATGAAAATACTATGTTATACTATAGTTTGTTATACTATAGTTTATAATTTTTATTTTTGTACTGTTATTATTTTCAAAAATTTTTGATCCATGGAAGATTGTTTCCAAGGATGTGGAACCCATGGATACTGGAGGACTGACTAATTAGAGTCCTGGTCTGCAGCTGTAGATTTACAACATTCAGATCTGGGTGGTGAAGATATTCTTTTTCAGAATTCCTATCATCTTTGGGGCTGGGATTGTGGCTCAGTGGTAGAGTGTTTGCCTAGCATGCATGAGGCCCTGGGTTCGAACCTCAGCACCATATAAATGTAAAATAAAGACATTGTATCCACCTAAAACTAAAAAATAAATGTAAAAAAAGAATTCCTACCATCTTTTTAGTTCTGGTGGTCATTATGCAATATGATAATGACATGCAAAACAGAACAATTCCATAGTGCACAGGTTAAAATTCATCTGTAGACTCAGTGGTTCCATTCAGCAGCACCGTGTCCCCATAAAAATAGGACATGTTCAAGTTGTTTCTTTAAATGCCTCTTTCCCCTAGTGAAACGTGCATTTGTTAAGGGAAGGGACGATGCCCTTCATTTCTTCATTCATGAGATCTAGCAAAGTATCTTAATAAATCATTGGTAAAGTTTAAATGAATGAGGGAATGAAAAGTGTCTCCTGTAGAAATGATATCAGAGCATGAACTTATGCAGGAACCAAGGGAATTTAGTCTAAACTAGAAGAAAGACCTGAGAGAGACATAAGAATCATCTACAAATATGCAACAGGTTGTCATATGCACGAAATTCTAGAAAAATGTTGTATCTTTTTTTTTTTTTTTTTTTTTTTTTGCTACTGCGGATTGAACTCAGGGTGCTTAACCACTGAGCCACATCCCCAGATCTTTTTTGTATTTTGTTTAGAGACAAGGTCTCACTGAGTTGCTTAGGGCCTTGCTAAGCTGCTGAGGCTGGCTTTGAACTCATGATCCTTCTGCCTCAGCCTCCTGAGCTGTTGGGATTACAGGCGTGGGCCACCATGCTGTGGTTTTCTGGTCTTCAGATAGAAAGCTGGAGGAGGCCACTCTCTTTTAGAAAAAAGAATTTAGGAACTATCTAAAAATAAAAGGTGTTGCTGTCTAAAATTAAAAGGTGTTACATTTTAGTGCAGTGACCTTCCATCTTGAAGCAGAGGTGGGATGGCCATCTGTTGGGAATGTAGGGGAAGGGGGTTTCTTCACCATGGGTGAGGTTGAACATCTGTCTGACTCTTGCTTTGTGCCAGCACCAGAACAGTGTAGGCCACACCCTTAAATATTTGTTGAACAAATGAGTAACCATCTTCTACTAACTGAGGATTCATTCAGCAAAGACTTATTAACGGCCTCTGGCTACAAACTAGAAGCTAAGGACAAAAGTTGGGAGGGTCCTCTGGTTCTTGGCAACAACGTGGGCAAGGTTTAGGCCAAAAGCAAGAGGCAAAAGTGATCCAGACAGATGCCTGACCTTTCCTTGTTGGTCTTCCTTCTAGTATAACTCTCCTGTTTTTCCTCTCTCCCTACTTTTTCTGTTTTAAAAATCTCTCCCCATTTCTAATGTCAGAATCAGGTGTGAAACAATGAAACAATGGAGTCATAGTACCGATGCTTATAGGGTGTTTATTTTAACTTCTTTGAGCCATGTATCTTAAATCATAAATGGGGATAAACATACCCACCTCTTAGGGATAAGAACATGATTCAATATAGGTTTTCTTGTTTGGACCCAAATTTGATCCTGTAGTTGATGGAGGATGGTAAATGGCACCACCCTCCACCCAGCCTGAAATCCCATGATTTCCCTCCACTCACCTCTCAGTGACCATATAGCCGCCTTCTTTTCTTTTCCTTTTTTTTTTGTATCAGGGATTGAACTCAAGAGCACTCGACCACTGAGCCACATCCCCAGCCCTATTTTGTATTTTATTTAGAGACAGGGTCTCACTGAGTTGCTTAGTGCCTCACAATTGCTGAGGCTGGCTTTGAACTTGCAATCCTCCTGTCTCAGCCTCCTGAGCTGCCGGGATTATAGGCTTGCAACACCACACCCAGCTAACTATGTTTGACATTTTTGAGAGGCTACCAAAATCTTTTTTCAAAGTGGCTATACCATTTTACAATTTCTCTGCATCCTTACCAACACTAGTTATTGTCTGTGTTTCTTAATATAGCCACCCTAGTAGGTATAAAGTGGTGCTGTGTTGTGATTTTGATTTGCATTTCCCTAATTATTAATGACATGGAACGCCTTCTCATGTGCTTATTGTCCATTTGTATATCTGATGTTCTTTGCCCATTTTTAAAATTGAGTTATCTTTTTACCATTAATTGTAAGAGTTCTTTAATTTTCTGCATACAGTTCCTTATCGGGTATATTATTTTCAGATGTTATATCCTAGCTTATGAGGTATATTTTCATTTTCTGCGAGGTATACAAAAATCTTTAATTTTGAGAATAATAATTTCTTTCTTTTTTTGTTACTTGAGCTTTGATGACATATTTGAAAAACCATTGCCTAACCGAAGGTCACAGAGATTGACTCCTGTATTTTCTTCTAATGTTTTGTAGCTTTAGCTCTCACATTTAGGTCTACAATCCATTTTTTTTTTTGGGGGGGGGTACTTGGGATTAAACTCAGGGCCACTCAACCACCAAGCCACATCCCCAATATTATTTTGTATTTGATTTAGAGACAGGGTCTCACTGAGTTGCTTAGTGCCTCACTGTTGCTGAGGCTGGCTTTGAACTTGCGATCCCCCCACCTCAGCCTCTTAAGCTACTGGGTTTCAGGTGTGTGCCACCATGCTTGGCCCCTACAATCCATTTTGAGTTAGTTATGCATATGGTATGATGTAGAGCCACGTGATCTTTTAAAAACACAAACCAGATTCAGAACTTCCCTGTTGAAATTCCTTACTACCTTCTACTTCTCTTAGAACAAAATCCAAGTTCCTCACTGCAAGGTCTTCTTTCTCCCCCTCTTCCTGCTTTGATGTTCTTGCACTGCCATTCCCTGTACCTAAAACAAGAGTGCCCGGGGGCTACTCTCATTCTTTAGATTTAAAAGTGCCTTCTTTATTGAGACTTTTGTGGCCACCCTATTGAAAGTAGGTTCCCTACTGCCCCTTCTTCCCCATCACCATGCACTGATGCACTGTAATTACCAAGGCCATGTTCACCTTGTCTACATATTTGTTTACTTGGTTTTTGTCCCTCCCACTCATGGGAGGGCCCAGGGCCATGCCTGTCTCCTTTACCTTTATGCCTAGCACTCGTACCTAATATAGGTGCTCAGTAAATATTTGTTTTAATGAGCATCACAAACTGTTCTTCTGTTCACAGCATCCTTTCCCACTTTTTTTGATTTCTATTATTCTATTGCCTCCCCCGCATTGCTTTTTTACCTGAATTTTCTTTTATTGCTTGTTTTCCTGAGATATGAAACAATGGAGTAGAGAACTGATTTCGGCTTTTTTTTTTTTTTTAGTTTTCTTCTCTTTTCTCTCCTTATTGCTTTTAGCATGTAAGAATCAGTATCGAATTCAGCTCCTCAGCCCTCACCAATTTTATTTTATTTTTTCTGAAACTTTCTCAGTAGAAACTAAACATTGCGTTCTTTTGGTCTTTTCTTACATTTTCCTATGAGTAAGGCTTTTCTGCTTAATGAAGATGCAGACTAAACCGAATTTCTTTTTCACCTCAGAGAGCAACTGGCTGAGTAGCAGGACAAGCAAACACCAATAAACACCAGGGGGTTTATCATCAACACTTAAAAAAAGTCACTAAGACTCAGATAGGCTAGGCTGAAGATGTCATAGATTCCAAATAAATGGATTCGGAAATTGTTACGACCCTTCGGCAAACTAAATTGAATTAACCAAATTAACAAATGATTTTTGTATAGAAATTCTCTGAGAAGTCATCACATAATAATGTGTTATAAAAAAACCCTGCAGAATAATTTCTTCCAGGTCTGCTTACGTGGAGAGGCTGGGGCCCTTTGCTTGGTGACATATCTCTGCACACATTTCTGCTTCCTATCAATTTCGCAGGATTATCATCATAAAAGAGGAACGCACCTTTATCTTAATGTTAAGCTCCACTCCCCCCCACTAAGAGAAATGCTTTTGATGAAGACCGCAGCCAGAAACACGGTTAAAGACCCTTTCACCTGAATGTCTCATTCTGGAATTTTCTTTTCAGTTTGCCATCTTGCTTATCATTCACAGATATCCAAATATCTAAGAAGTGAGCCCAAAAGATGATTGAAACTTTTGATCTGAGAAATAACTCACACATTTGTTTTGCTTTGCTCTAATCTTCAGAGCTGTGTATCATGCTGACAAGTTCTCGATTTTTAAAAAACAGATTTTTCCTTTGGGCTTTCTCCTCCTTTCATTGTGGTAATATTTTCTCCTATCTTCCATCTTCTAAAAAAAAAGTAGGTGTAACAGTCTAATCAGCCTTTACCAACTTTTCTGCAAGAACAAGGCAGAAAATATGAAGATATAAATCAAGAATTGTTATTATTGTTTATGTAGTCGTGATATATGGTTCCACTGAGCTTTGAGTTTTACATGGCCACTTTGAAAACACAGAATGCTGCTCAGGCACAAGCGATTTGTTTCTGAGCCCTGGGCTTGGATATTTCTAATAAATATTATTCTGCCTCTGATTTTATGATATCAACAAGATACCCAAGCAATAAAATATTTTCAGATTCCTGGTATTAAGTCCACATTGTCAAAGAAAGATAATGACTCTAAACTTCAGGTACGGTAGGTAGACAAGACATTAGGCACAAAATAAATAAATTTTTGTAAATCATTGTAATGATGATGATCGTTTTATGCATGGGGAAAAGTCTCAAAGGATGTCTATAAACATTAAGCTGTTATTTCTAGATAGAGAAATTATAGATGGTTTTAATTTTCTTTTTTTTTTTGCTTATTTATATTAATTTTCTCACTGTGAATACATATTACTTTTGAGATGAATAAGATCCTTTTCAAAGAATATACATAGGAAGAGTTGATAAAACTAGGTATGAAAATAGAATGAGTAACATTAATGGAAAATAGGGGTGGCTTCTGAAGCTGACTATCTTCCGGTCATTTCTGAGTTCATACTGTGCACATTCTCTGTTGGCTTTGATGAAAGTGCTGACTACCTGTTGTCCACCCACATCCCTGTATCTGAGCCAGATCAATATATCTATCCATTTTCTAGATCCAGGAGAAGCAAGAGCAGATTTACTTTCCGATGAGAAAAAGGCTCCTCATTTCATTCCTGACTGGCTCCCACTCCAATCCCATTTCTACTTGCCTCCGGATTCCTGGCTTTTTCTCCTGTCTGAAGCCCTGTGGTTCCCTCAGGGCACTCTTAAGGCTTGGCGTGAACTCAACATTGCAGCTCTGAAGAACTCAGACTTCAAAGACCCATGACATAGCCACCTTACCCTCCCCCTCTACATGCCTCCCTCCCTTACTCCCTGGTCCAAAGACTGTCAAGGAGAACAGACTGAAAGGCCCCCCTTTATTAGGATAACCCACTCTCTTGCCTCTTAATGCCTCATCTTGCTATTCAATTTGGGAACTTATGTCAACTGGCAGAGAAGGTTGGACCCAAAGACACACTATGGCAGCGTTTGGAGGAGTGGTCTCAGGTCCAACATCTGGGATACGTTCAGGTACATGAACCAGAATGGCCACATCCATGACTTGTGCGTGGTATTTGTCCTGATTGATTGGTACCCATATCTTATCAGTTGTTAAATATTTTGATGTTCTCAGAGTAAAGTTTTAGTGTTGTAGATGGTCAGTGTTTACAAAAGACCTGAACTTGTGTGTGATTTAGTGTTAGCCTTTTGCCTCCTGCAAGCCTTGGTTTACACTTTGGGAAAATGGGGATATTAATACTGCCTTTTCCACTTCAAAGAGTTACTGTGATGATCAAATTGTCATTGTGGATAAAGAAGTTCTCTATAAACTGTGAGAGATTGTGCACAGCAAGGTATGATGATAGAAATGATCAATAATGATGATAACCGTGCTCCTGGTGAAGGTCAAGGTGATAAGGATAATAAAGAATAAAAAGAAGACAAACTTGGGAGCATCATGGACTATGCTTTTCTAGTTCAATATGCTCCTGACATTGCTCCCTGGCCTGCAATTCATAGTAACAGTTAGACAGAAGCAATATAAACTGGCAACATCAACCTTCTCTGCTTTATGCCATTGTAGCTCCCAGGTTGTTCACTGGCCAAGTGCTGATAGGTGCTTCCCTTTGTTTGTGGGCATCCATTCCCTGATTTATGTCACACCCTGGCTGGAAACCCTTCTGTCCCATAATTCCCAACACCTGGGACAGCTCTTGATGTTCATTTAATGATCTGCTAGGACCCAGAGCCAGCAGAATAGAAATGTGGGATTGTCCTGCTGGGTTCTTGTACCCCCTACACTGCCTAGTCTGAGCAGGATTCTCATGAGCCTCCTTCTGAAACGTGCTCCTGATCTCCCAACCCATTTGGCAAGAAGGAGCTATTAAATGTGGCCAGACAGAGTTAGTAATTGGTTCCCTTTCTCTCTCCCTCCCTTTTTCTCTTTTTTGTCTGGCTTGTTTAACCCCTACCCACCCCGCTTTATGAAGACTCTAGGTCTTCATCAAGTAGGATTCTTCCTGTTGATCTTGACAACAGTTCTTGCCCACGTGGAAAGGGGAAGAAGAGTACCATTGAGTCTGTTCCAACAGAGGAAGCACACAGTCATAGAGTAATTGGCTCCTAGAATTCATTCAGAGCAAGGAGTTTAACCTCGGGGTAGCAGAGAGGTCTAGCTCCTGTGGCCTTGAGGGAGAAATATGCTCTAGAAGGGGTTGCCTTTCCCTTTGTTAATGGTACGGGTAAAGGCACTTCCTGCAGAGGAGGCTCCTTCCTTGTGAGGCTTTTCTGTCCCTTGAGGTATCATAAATGACCTCTGGAATCCTCTCCTCCTCTTTTCCATGTACTTTGGAATCAAGTCTTTAAAAATTATACAGCAAATATGGTAGTGGGGGCGGGAGGAGATCTGAGGAAACAGGACTTAAGAGTCATAAAGCCCTCTCGTATATAAGGAGAAAAGAGGGCCTTAGGGTGGGAGGGGACTTTTACAGTGGCCCCAGATTTAACTTTTTTTTTTGTTTTTGGTGGTGCCAGGGGTTGAACCCAGGGCCTTGTGCATGCTAGGCAAGCACTCTACCAACTGAGCTGTATCTCCAGTCCTATATATTATGTCTAAATGAACTTAAGATGCAGACACAAAGACACACTGACAGAATTCAACCATTAAAACATCACGATTTCCCTTTGATCCCATTTTTATGTTTCTTCACTTGTAAAGAGCCCCTTGACCTCTGAGAGACCCTGGACATGATCATGGAGTACTTGGGCTGTCAGAAGGTGTCCATTTATGGGAGAACTTATTCTATTTGGTTGTTATATTGGCCATCTCAACAGCTCTATAAAGTTGGGACTATTATCAGCTCCACTGCACTGAGGGAGAAACTGAGGCTCTCCTGAAGGCCACGTGGCTAGAAAGTAGAGAGGCTAGGGTACAAATCCAGACGGGCTGAATGCTGAAGCGTCTTTCATCCCTCCATTGCTGGCAACGCAGAGCATCGTTTATAGCTAACCCTTTCTAAGGTGCACTGGGCACCAGATCACCTTCCTGGCGGCCTCACCCGCCCCCTTCCTGGGCTCCTACTTGGGCCCTTCCTGGGCTGGTACTGCAGGAGCTGTCAGGAGCTTAGGATTCTGTCTGAGCTAAAATCCTCCTAAACTCCCTTCTGAGAGAGTCCAGGACATCTCACGCCTTGATTACCCCAGGTGACATCCTGTTTAAGTTGGTCTGACCTCCCTGAGCTCATTTCTTTGTTCTGGTCACCTCTGCTTCCATCAAAAATAACAGGTTGCTGATAAGCTGGCCCTTCGCTCCCCTGCGCAGATGGGTGGACCCTGAATCTGCACTCAGAGCAGGCCTCTCAAGTTTAAAAAGCCCTTGTGCTCTGTATTTTGACAGGTTGAAAAATCCAATCCATTTATTTTGAAAACCCATTAAGCCCAGCCAATATGGGATATTTAGAAAGGCCAAAACTTTGCTTTTGGTCAGAAGGTCAGTGCTGTCATAAAATAACAGCTAAAGGAAGTGAAACAAAACATATTTTATTGTAGGGCTATAATTCCCAAACATTCTTTAAAAATATACTTTCAGTTAAAATAAGACAAAACAAAAACATAGCACATTGAATTGCCGGAAATTGCCACCGCTCTAAACTCTTTTTGTTCAGGGGACTTATTCAATTTTGCATCTCCATTTCTCAGACCTGCTGCAGTCACGTAGTAAATGCTCAATAAATGTCTGATGAATCAGTCTCAAAATGGTTTATTTTGCTATTTAACATTTGTTCTTGGTCTTAGTTTCTCTTGTTCCCAGTGGCAGTTAAATCATCTCAAGAAAAGAACATATGATTTTAGGGCTCTGGGGTTTTGGAAAGTGAGTTTTAGGAGAAGTGATTTTGACTCTTCTTGGCATCTTGAATTATTTTATTGACGATACAGATAACAAGGGTTTTATGATCAGATTCTCAAAAGGTAACTCATTTGATCCTTTTGCCTTGTGAAGGCGGCATGGGAGATGTGACTATTTTAATGTTATCTTTAAGAAGGGTACATAGGTATCGACTATTACTTAAAAGGAAATAACATCATTAGGTCAACCCAAATATGCGAGATGTTCAGGAGATGGTACTAAACATTCTTTTGTCTCTCCAACAAGTCATTTTTTAATCCATATAATATCCTCCTCTGATAGCTATCTAGATGTTGATGTCCCTTTTGTATTCCCCTTCCTCTTTTCCTATCTTCCACAATCTCTTGGACCTTTTCTACCCCATCTTTCCAAGGTCCATCCTGGAGAATCACCAAAAGATACTCAAAGCTCTAAGCAGGACTTCTGTGTTTGCCATGATTGGATGGATGAGGACAGGTCCTAATTATGCATCCAAAGGTTCTTTTTGTAGCCATGGGGAACATATTTATGACTTGAGACCAGAGCTAACTCTTAAAAAAAATCTTTTTTTTTTTTAGTTGTAGGTGGACACAATACCTTTATATTATTTATTTATATGTGGTGCTGAGAATCAAACCCAGTGCCTCATGTGCTAGGGGAGTGCTCTACTGCTGAGCCACAACCCCAGCCACACCCCTGCCCCCTCCAGAGCTAACTCTTGGAGTCTTGAGGTAGAGCCAATGAATAGAGCCCCTTTTCTCTGCCTTAATTATGAAACAACTCAGAAATAAGACTAGCTAGCAATCTGATGGAGGTGATAGTTAACCAGTAAGAAAACGAATATTGGAAAACACAGCTTGCAGCTGTAGGTTAACAGTATTCTGAGTGTGGAATCCCAGAATTAGGCAGACTTACCCATGCTGGACTGGGGTAGGCTGCCCTCATCAGAGCTTACCTCATGTCCCCTGGGAGCATGCAGGACCCAGAGGAAAGGGGTGAGGAAGGCAGTCTGTGATGGATGCCAGTTTCTCCTGCCAAACCCACCAATCATAAGGTACTATTCCCCATTGGGAGAGGGATGAGTGAAGGGTCAGGAGAGGCCAGGAATGTTGCCTTTATAGAGTCTGTTCTAATGAGGAGTCATCAAGAAGGGAATAAGTATCTTCCCTTAACACATCATATTTTATTGGCCCATATCATGTTTTAAAGTTGATTTACCAGATAATGTTAAAAAAAAGTATTTTACATACAACCAGAATCTAGGGATTTTCTTGAAAAGCCAGAATGATCTGTTAGCACTGAGATGGCTTCCTTGTATGGCACTGAATCTTGGAACTGAGCTGCAGGTGTGAGTACTGTATCCTACCTAGTCACATCTCTCATGCCGCCTTCACAAGTCCCTATTGTGTGGACAGTCATGGCTCTTATTCATTTCTCTTACCTGCCTGATCTTTCCAGATGTTTTAGTTTGTTTCCTCTGATTTGCTTGTTTGAGTCTAGGGGTTAATAGCTACAGGATCTACAAACCTGCCTCTCGTTAATATTACCCACTCCTACTGATCTTTGTCTCATTTTGACTCATTATTAACAAAGCCTCCATCTTTATTTTTATCTTACAAGAACTCCTCTTTCATATCAGAGGCTTTGTGTTGGAGAAAATAAAGGAGATGAGGGAAAAAGAAAATCCGGACCTAATACTCTATTAAACAAATGAAGAAACTGAAGCTGGGAGGTTAAGGAGCTGGACAAGGTGCATTGCAGGAGGAGGACACCATGAGGTCCTTGGACACCCTCTGCACTGCACTGCACCTACATGCCTTTCTGCTTTCCCAGGCCCCACTGATCCAGATGAGCAACAGATTGCATGTCTGAGTGTGAGCTTCTGAGATACACTTGGCCTTCCTGGGACGACAAATTAGGCAGAGGCTCCAGACAGACCCCTCCCACAGATGACAGGAGCAGTAATAATGAGAGGAAGAGGTAAAGAGCCTGTTTTTTCAACATGGCTGTCACCCATCTTCTGTTTCTTCTGCAGTGCAACGGGCGTAATTTAGGAAGGAACAAGTGGTATGAAAGAACCAGACCTCGTTCAATTTTCCCCTGTGACCCCCCCCCCCCCACCATCTGTAGGGTGTACTTATTTTTAAAAAATATATTTTTAGTTGTAGGTGGACACAATACCTTCATTTTATTTATTCACTTTTACGTGGTGCCACAGATAGAACCCAGTGCCTCATGCATGCTAGGCAAGTGCTCTAGCCCAGAGCCACAACCCCAGCCCCTATAGGATGTACTTATATTTTCTTCTAAGTGTTAACATAAATTAGAGGGAAAGGTGATTACTAGGATGGATGGATGGATGGACAGATGTGTAGACCAGTGGATTAATGATTAATCTCAGAGAGTTTCACAGTACTCTTCCATGTGTTTGCAGCAGAAAACACTTTGTTTGTTTTTGGAGTCCTACTTCTAACACTTAAAGTTCCAAGTATCAAGGCTGAAAAAACAGAGATACCATACCTCGAATAAGAAGGAAGTACAACAGAGATTAACAGCATGGGCTTTGGACTCATTTGCGCCTTATTAACATCTCGGAGCTTCTGTTTCTTCATGTATAAAATGATAATAATAGTCCCTTTCTCAAAGATGGTTGCTGTTAGAATTAACTGAAACAATTTTGGGACGATACTAATAATCAGTGCTTGGAAGATAGGAAGCATTGGAAAGATTTCTGTTTTATATGAACGCCTATTACATGCTCAGTTATAGCCCAGGAATTAGCTTTGTGTTTGTGGGTACTAACAATTTGAGGGGATGGGCATCTGCAGAACATGGTTATGATATAAGGTACAAGGATCTCCCATGGAACCACGATTAAGCATCCTGATATACATTCTGGTGGTTGGTTGGAAGAGGAGAGTGCTCCTCTGGCTGAAGCCATGCAAAAAGAACAAGGCAGTCATGTTTGTGCTGTTTCTGGCCACAGCAAAAGAGCAGATGGGTGGAACTGTCACTGCTCGTCAAGTTCTTTCCAATCCATATCCATGGAACTTTTCCTAAGAAGCAGACACTGCACTAAGTACTTTTGATTGAGTCCTACCACTTGCTGGCTCTCTTACGTGGCTTAGTCACATAAAGCTCTCTGGGCCTCAGTTTTCCATTATAAAATAGAAAGAGTTCTATTCATCTCATTTGTAATGTGATGCTAATGGCACTGCAAACATGAAAGGTCCCTGTAAACAATAAAGCACTGTAAGAATAAAAGGTTCAATTGTTGGTGGCTTCTTACCTGGAAGCCATAGTAGACTGTTTAAACCACTAAGCAAGCCTAAAAGTCCTCAAGGGGTTCTCTTGCCTTATCATGCGATCTGGGTGAGGTGACCCATGCTGTTAGTCCCCGCAATTTGGGAGGCTGAGGCAGAAGGATGGCTCGAGCCCAGGAGTTTAAGACCAGGCTGGGCAACTTAGCAAAACCCTGTCTTAAAATAAAATCATCCAAGCCTCTTACCATGGCCCACTCCACCTTACACAACCCAGCTCTGGATGCCCATGCCAGCTTCCTCTCTAACCCTCTCTTCTGTGTTAACTGCCTTCCAATCACACTGGCCCTCTGTTCCCCAAGGGCTAACCCATTCCTGTCTCAGTGCCTTTGTATGTACTTTTTGTCCCTTGAGAGTTGAGTCTTGACCATGGCTGGTTCTCTATTTTCCTTCAGGTCTTCTCTGGGAGGCCATCCTCTGGAAGAGGCTGTTTTGGGCCACTGGATATAAGTATTGCCTACACCTCTGGCAGCCCCCACTCTCCAGCCACTATCTCATCTCATTCCGTTTTCCCACAGGGATTATCACTATTGAAACATGCCTCATCATTTATTATGTACTTGGTCATTGGCTGTTTCTCTCCCCCTCTGTGTGAAAGTTCCTTCCAGAAGGATTTGGTGTGTCATGGTCACTGTTCTACTGGTGTCTCAAACAGTGCCTGACACCGAGGTGCTCTGTAAATATTATTGGTCAAGTTTAGCTGCAATTCAGCCAACCCCAAACACCTTTCGATAGAAGCCAAATGTGTTCCATCCATGGGAAAAAATATTTACAAGTCCCCACAGAGTTCTAAACTAGGAGAGCCCTGAATTCTATTGCTTTCATTTAACTCCTGCTACATTTTAAGAATCATGAATACTAAGTCAGAATATGACCGTGAAGGAGCCACGTTGGGCCTGTCTGCTGTGATACCCAGTCAAGGCAAAAGACATCCGGCTCCTAGTTGTGAGGACTGACACGATGGGGGCAATTGGCATTTAAGAGGAAACTAGTGGGCGTCAAGTGGGACTCTTACGGCAACAAAGCCAAGGGGGGGCATGAAAGCCTTTGCTGGAATTGGCAGGTGGTGGCTGTTTAGTGAGGTAATTTGTGCCTGGCTAGCCCGGCCCACAGAGATGCCTGTCGCAGGGAGGTGTTGGCAGATCCATGATGCCCTGTGGCTCTGCAAACTGCTGCTGCTGCTTAATGAACCAGTCAGCCATTAAAGTGCCTCCCACACCATGGCAGCATTTGCGAGTGGAGCAGCTGAAGGAACATACTGGAGAGCAGGGGAGCTGAGGCTTGACCAGAGTCCTCCATATCCTGCCTCCTCCACCCCAGCTCTTTGACCTCAATTCCAAACACTAGCCTCTTGTTCACTCTGGCTGCAGATGCCCTGGCAGCCTGGCTCTTCCTCAACCTGCCAGACCCATAGCTACCTCGGGGTCTTTGCACTGGCTGTGCCCTCTGCCTGGAACTCTCTCCCCTCAGACCTTTGCCTGGCTAGTTCCTTGGTTTAATCCTTGTCTTGGCCTCAGGGTGGTAAGCTTGGAGAGACTTTCTCTAGCCACCCACTGCAAAAAGAGCACCTGCCCTCTAACCATACCTAAGTTCCTTACCTTTATTTATTTTTCTTTCAAATAAGCTTGATAGTTTTTTTTCTCATTATTTGTTTATGTGCTTATTGGCTATCTCCAGGTCCTACTCCCCTTCTAGACCCCCCAATCTAGTGCAAGTTTTTGCAGAGTGGGAAACATGTTGGTCTTGCTTTGTGCTGTATCCCTCTTAGAACCAGGCCCAAGTCAGAAGATCAATGACAACAAGTATCAACTGACTTTGTTGAATGAATGAATGGTACAGGGCAGGAGGGGCTGGACTATGGAGGACCCTGAATACCAGAGGTGGGTGCGAATGTGCAGGGGCCCAGGGTGTGCATGAGTGATGGCAGTAGGTATTGAAGCAGGGAAGGCTGGAGATGAAGAGAGCATTTTAAGAGGCCCCAGGAATGTTACATCTCATGTTAAATGCACGTGTTTTTGTTTCCTGTAGGAAAAGCACACAAGATTTTGGTGATTGTCACTCTTGAAATTATTTACTTACAAACACATTTCTTTTACATATATCTGTAACGACGCAATAATCATTATGCATGCTCAGAAATTCTTTCAAAGTGATAAAAAAAAAAGAACCTATTTTCTATTAAGGTGAAATTTTATAAAGTTCGGCAAATTATTTTTTTCAGCATTGTCTGAACATTTATTTATTTATTATTTATTTTAAAATTTAATATTTATTTAGGTGTAGATGAACACACTGTATCTTTATTTATTCTTATGTGGTGCTGAGGATTGAACCCAGTGCCTCACACATGCAAGGCAAGCGCTCTACCACTGAGTTACAGCCCCAGTCCTGTCTGAACATTTATTAATGTCAATTCTTCTTTTCATGTTTGGTGTCAACTAAAACACACCTTTTGAGACCTAAAACATTACCCTGGAGCCCAAAGAACTTGTGGCCCTGGACCTGGTACTCAAAGCCCCTGATGGCTGGCAAGACCTGGAGATGGAGGAGCTGGGTCAGGATGATTCTGACTGTGAGTGGTCAGGGGGTTCTGCAGCTATGGAAGTCCTTCAGGTGATGCTGCCTCCACCCAGAGGGAAGAGCTGAGGATCTGGCAGTGGGGATCAGCAGCAGGAGCGAAAAGAGGAAGGGGAACCCCAAAGAGTACAAATAATGTCAAGATCTAAGAGATCAGAGAAATCCAGGGAGGCCAGCAGGATGCTTACCTTCAGTTCCCAGGGGTGTGTGGCCGGGAGGGAAGATGATGGGTTGAGTTTGGGATAGGTTGAAAAGAGCTGGGCATCATTTTCCTTATCTGTAAGGGAGGGAAATTAGTTAGGACTTACCTAAGAAACAGAACCAGTAGGAGATAGATAGCTATAGACAAGAGAGACATATATAGATATAGAGATTATATATCCATTGTGTGTGTGTGTGTGTGTGTGTGTGTGTGTGTGGACAGAGAGAGAGCGAGAGAGCAAACACACAGGTTAGAGGGAATTATTTTATACAATTACACAAGTTTGGAAATTGACGAGTCCCATGACCTGCAGTCAACAAGGTGGAGACACAGGAGAGCCAATGGTGTAAGTTCCAGTGTGAGTGTCAAGACCCGACACCAGGGTTGTTAATGGTGTGGTTCCAGTCCAAATGCTGGGGAAAAACCCACGACCCAGTTTGAAGGCAGTCAGCAGGAAGAGTTCTCTGTCCTTCTCAGGAGGGTCTATCTCTTTGGCCTATTGAGACCTTCAACTGATTGGCTGAGGCCCATTGCATGGGAGAGGGATATCTGCTTTACTCAGTCTGCTTTAACCGGTTCATACATCAATCTCATTTAAAAAAAAAAAAAAACTTAGAGACATATTCAGAAACCAATTTTATCCACCATACCACCCCAGGGGAATTTGTAAGTTCTCTTACTCATCAAACAAGGAGAAAAATACCCATCTTTCCTACTACTCAGGGCATTCTAGGATCAAAAAAATTATGCATGTGAAAACATATAAACTCTAGAGAGTAACATGGATATAAACTTCATTCAGCCTATTAATCATAGTAACAGGCAACATGGCCAACACATGCACGAACTCCTGCACCATCAAAATTTATCAAATACCCACCATGTTCTGAGACTATTCCAGACACTCTGGGAAACATGGGAAATGAGTGAATTAGATACACACCATCTCCTTGGGGGCTTTCTCAGCAAGACCCTTGCTGGTTCCCACAGTCTCATAGGATCCTTTGTGAATAGCTCCTTCAGAACTTTGTCTCTTTTCTTCATAACACTTGATTTGATTTGTTGTTCTGTGCACTTTTCAATACTTATTGGATTGATAAATGTTTCCAACACTTCTTAAATTCTGTAAGGGCAGGAATCTGTCTGGTTTTACTCACTGTAATTCCCCATACCTACTACCACAGCATCTGTTACACAGTGGGAACTCAGAAGCAAGTTGTTGAATAAGTAAATGGATGGATGGATGGGTGAATGGGTGAATGATTGGATAGATGGATGAATAGATTTTTTTTCTAAGTGCCCAGGATGTAAAAAGTAACTTAAGGTTAAGTTACCAAAGTAACTTAAGGTTCTAATGTGTGTGATAGTAATGATTGCTTAATATGACCATAAACCAAGGGATTTGAACTGCAATTCTCATTAGGTAGCAACTTAAAGTCAGGCTTTCTCTTTGAACTTGGTGTGATAGAGTCTAAAGATCATTCTCAGAGGCAGCTAACTGTTAGATTCAAAGAAGGGTGTGGGAGGACCTCTGGGCTCAAATAGAGGGCATCAAAGACCATAGTATTCCTTTCCAGATCCCTTTCCAGTTGCTCACACAACCTGGCCTGAGAGATTAGTGCTCCTCTTCCTGTGGCTCCCTGAAGCCTCTACCCAGTTGTTATCTGGCCCAACCTCCTGGCGTTGGAGGAGCAGAGCCACGGCCCTACCTCTGAGAGCCCCTGCATCTTTCTATCAAGCTCCGTCCAGTACGTTTGATGAAGGAAATGTTCCACCCATCAAGGGGCACTGGGGTGGGCTTGGTCTCCAGAACAAGCTCCCATAAGTCACCTCCAACTGTTTGATTGTCAGAGGAGTGGAGATTCCTCCATAATAAAACACATGAAACTCTCAAAGCATTTCCTGTCAACTGTTGTAGTTGGACACAATACCTTTATTTTATTTATCTATTTATTTTTTGTGTGTGGTGCTGAGGATTGAACCCAGCGCCTTGCAAGTGCTAGGTGCTTAAAAAGTTGGATGAGTCTTCTGATTTCTTTGATCTTGCTCATCCTTCCATGAAATTGATGGGTGGGGACAGGCTCCAATGAGAATGGCCAACTTCAGGAAAGGAAACTCTCAAAAATTCTGAGTGGAGCTGAGCACAGTATCACACACCTGTAATTCCAGTGACTCAGGAGGTTGAGGCAGGAGAATCTCAAGTTTGAGGCCAGCCTCAGCAATTTAGTGAGGCCCTAAGCACCTTAGTGAGACCCTATATCAAAATAAAAAATAAAAAAAAATTTAAAAAGCACTGGACATCCACAAAACTGGGATCCTAACAGCCAAATGACTTCTCATCATGCAAAATTGATCTCCTTAGGGACTGGGGTTATGGCTCAGTGGTAGAATGCTCACCTAGCACTTGCAAGGCGCTGGGTTCAATCCTCAGCACCACACAAAAAAATAAATAGATAGATAAAATAAAGGTATTGTGTCCAACTACAACTAAAAATTAAAAAAAAAAAAATAGTCCTCCTTACTTCTGCCTCCGCTTTCCTTCCCCAATCCCTTCTACTAGGGCAGAAAAACTAAAGAGTTTAAAAGAGAGATTTCTACCAAGAAAATTCATCAGAATGGGCTCAACATAGAACAGCAACACAAAAGGCCTAAATCAGAGGAAATTACCCTGCTTGGGTACTATTTGCAAATCACTTCAAGAGAGTCTTCCGGCAAAGCCAGGGCCAATTTTAAAACACCCACATCCTCTGGGCCTCGCCCTCCTCCCCAAAGGTTATTGGGGCCTTGCTCAGGCAAAAATCCCTTTGCCTTCATTTGCATTGTTCTCTGGAGGGGAAAGTGAGCAAGTCCCCTGAGAGCTCCCCTGAGAGGACAGGCAGAGTCACCCCTCATTCTGCTTGACCAGGCGTGACTTCGTGGGAATGTGACCTAGGGGTCTGAAGCAAGTCAAATTAATTAGTCAGCTTCCCCCCCCAGAGAATGTAGACATTTGACCCTTCACAAGAAAATGAAAATGCCCCACCCAGTGACAAGAAATGAGGGCGCTGGTCACCAAAGGAAAATAGGAAAATGGGAAGAGTAGCAGTAACATACCAGCTTTGACCCTGAACTGTGGGCAGCAGAGTTGCACCCGGCTGCCATCTTTAGTCAACCAATGGAGATTCCGTGAGGTCCTCTAACTGTGGGAAAGTGGCCTCCCAACAGCATCCAGAGCACCACAAAGAATTTTTGTGGGGCTAGGTCATTTTCTCCAGTGTTTCTCTAGGCCCTGAAAAGCAGGTTACGATGAGGATCTTGAATGTCCCAGATACAATTCAGAGGCCACACTGTATTCACTTGTTCTAACTCCTTCTTCCCTGGAACCCCCTCATGAAGACTGCTTGTGTGTGGGTCTGTGTTCTAGGCTGCAGGAGTCCTGCTCAATCCCAGTGTTCATTAAACACCAGGGTCTTGGGGATGGCCCAGATAGTCACGACCTTTCTTTAGCAGGAGGATGAAAATAATTTTTACCTCCATGAAATTTCAGAACCAAACAGAATGTGCGTGGCTCTCCTTGGCCTCCCCACCCCCCCAGGCTGCTGAGAATGACTTTGCAACACGAGGGCGATTCGTCATTAGAACAACAAGGCCGGCCGGAGCATGGCTCTGGTCTTATCAGAGAAGTTGGCCGAGCTGGATTCTATTAATTGCCGAATGCTGTTGGGTTTGGCAGATACAGGAAGCAGTTTACATGGCTACATAGTGCCCCGGCTCGCAGCCTCTCTGAAACGGTATTATTGTAGTGGGATAATTGTGATTAGGGACAGTTCCCCGAGGAAGACCAGGCCTTTGATGATTGAGTCACTTCCTCTCCACTCCACTTCAGTGTGATAGCGTGGCTCAGCCCATAGTCATAGGCACCCTTTGCTGGCCAGAGAGTCCCAAGTCCCACAGCAAGGTTCTCACATGGGCGGTCAGAGCCTCCCCACGGCCAGGATCATGGGAGAAATGGAGGCAGAAATGGAGCACCCTCCTACATCTCTCATATGAGCAATCAAAAGTGTGTCCCCAACTCCAAGACAGCATGTGCTTTGGAATTAAGGAGACCAGGTCCTGCATTCACTGGCTGTGTGATTCTGGGAAGTTCATTCTTTGAGTCTCCCCATTTATCAAGTGGGGAGGATCAGAGACTATGAGGATTGAATGGAATTAGTTTAATGTGCATAAACATTTAATAAATAGTGGTTATTCTTATTATTGTTGGTGGCATTGCTGCTGTTAATGACTCCCTCCTATTTTCCCCAAAGCAAGTCTACCGAGGGCTGGATCAAGTTGACTCTACTCGGAGGAGGGCAGGGGAAGGATGAAGCTGGCTGGCCATGAAGCCTGGGCTGAGGAGTAGGTTCCAGTCTCAGCTTCCTTAGAGGCCATTCCCTGGGCCAGAGCTCCCACAAACAGAACCCCTTTCCCTGGTCACAGGCTTGGCATGCCTCTCCATACCGCTGGGTGCTGCCCTGGCCCACCCACTCTATCCAAGGATTTTTATCCAGAACAACCCCTCATGAACTATCCTGAATCATGCTTATCTTAGCTTCTGGGAAAAAAACACCCTCTGTGCACAAGGGTGGGAACAATCTTTGCCCAAACAAAGGACTCCACCCTGTTACAGGAACTGGCAAGTGGGCCCTGCAACTGCCTACAGATGGGAATGGGGGTGGGGAGGCCGAGAGGAGCTGATCTGCCTGTGTGGCTCAAGAGTCAGATATGTCTTGGGTTCACACCTGCTACCTACCAGTTGTGTGCTCTTAGGAAAGCTACTTTTCTTCTCAGAGCCTCAGTTTCTTAAATGGTAAATGGAAATTAAAATCTCTCTCTCAGAGCCGCCGTGACCAGGATGAAATTAGATATGTATGCAAAACACTCAGTGTGGTCTCACCCAAATAGAAAATAATAATGGTAGCCCCAGTAGGGAAGTTGAGTAGGCCTAGGGGAGCCCTGGTGCCACCAACAGGCTCTTGGCCCCAGAAAGGGCAGATCTCTCACTGCCCCAGAAATGCTCCTGGGACCTAATGTGCTTTAGGGACTGTTGCCAGGTCAGGGTCCCTACACATTGGGAATATCCAACCAGCTGTCTTTAAGAACAGAGACCATGTGTATTTTGTTCATCACTGTATATTCAGTACCAGTGTGTTCATTTTTATTTTTTATGGCTGCTGTAAAAAACGATCACAAATTTAGCAGCTTAAAAGAACATGAGTTTATTATCTTACAAAAGTATTTGGCTTCTGGAACTGAAATGGATCTCATGGGGCTGAAACCAAGGTATAAGAGGCTGCATTCTTCTGAAGTCCCTGGGAGGTAGTCTAGAGGTTGCCCAAGTTCCTTGGCTCATGGCCCCTTCCTCCACCTTCAAAGTCAGCAATGTTCCATCTTCAGGGCTGACTTTAATGCTCAGTTATAAGCACCCTTGTCCAGGAGATTCTCCCAGCTCAAGGTCAGCCGAGCAGCAGCCTTAATTCCATCTTTCCATGTAATCCCCCTTTGCTATACAGCACAGCACATCCATGGGTTCTGTGGATTAGGGTGTTTTGGGGGAGCATTATTTTACTCACCACATCCAGCATGAAGGAAAATGGATAAAAATCAGATAATAGCACTGACGAAGCATCTAATTTTGGACAGAACTTCCTGCTAAAGAAGACCGCAGAATCTTACAGTCTCCCCTTGAGACACAAAGGGGTCACTTGTGAGAATGGTAATGAGCGCAAAGATTGCAACACAGAGAGAGAGAGAGAGAGAGAGAGTGCTACTAACAAGGCACACAGACCCTGAGGGGATTAAGTGTCTGGTCAGTGGTCAGCACATCATAGTATTTATTTAGCAAATACTTGAGTTTCAACTAGGCGCTAAGTGACAAGGAGGCAGAGATGAGTGCCTTCTAGAAACTTCAAGATTCTTAACCCCTCTGTGACCAGTTCCCTTTTTTAAAAAGGGAATAATAATAGTACTTGTATGGTAGGATCATCAGGAGGATTACATGCTGTGGCATACATATGCACAGAGCTTAGAATAGTGGTATATTGCCAAGCAAATTCAATGAATGTTCTTGTCTCCCTCTTATCTCTTTCTCAGTCTTAACATAGCAAGCAAAGAATTAGGGATATTCTAGAAGATACCAGAAACTTACAGTTTTGGCACCTAATGATCTCTGGTAGGAATGCTCATTTGGAGGTATAATTATCTTTTTTTTTTTTTTTTTTTTTGAGTACCAGGAATTGAAGCCAGGGATACTCAACCATTAAGCCACATCCCCAGCCCTTTTTTATATTTTATTTTGGGACAGGGTCTTGCTAAGTTGCTAAGGGCCTCACTAAGTTGCTGAGGCTGGCTTTGAACTCCTGGTCTTGTCTCAGCCTCCAGAGCTACTGGGATTACAGGTGTGTGCCACTGTGCCTGGCTGGAGGTGGAATTTTCTATTTCCAAATTTCTCAAGGTAGGGAAAAAGACAGTTGTTATTCTGCTGTTGTCTTCATGCAGATTTCCTGAAGGCCCATTCACACAGACAGATCCAGGGGCACAGTTTGACCTGAGTAGCTCATACTTGCCTCAAGAAGACCAAACTTTGGGGTTATTGTTCACAGGCCCCTGGAGCTGGCCTCTGGGGGTGGGATCAGAGGAGCCAGGAGTGCTTAGGGGCGTGAGTCCTGGTTACCCTGGGGAAAGGTTCCTTTTGGCCACTGCAATCTTCCACCAAATGGATCTAGAGACACTGGTCTGGATATGAGGGGACCCAAAGGCTCATTCTTAAACCCAGTGCTAATGGTTGAGCAAATGCCTCTGTTATCACTGGATTTGCTTAAAGCATTTTCTCCTCTGAGGTATAGCAATTGCTCTCAGATCAGACAGGAAGTCCTATTGCTCGAAAGGAGCCAGAGTTATCAAGAGAAAACACATCAGCGCCCGTCCTCTCGGGGAAGGGAATCGTGAGTCATCAACAAGTAATCAACGAGGCACCTCTCCAGCTGGCCCAGGGGCTTTTGTTCAGATGGGACAGGTCAGGGAAAGTTTGAGCAGGCAGTGGTTTTAAAGGGTGGGGGCAGCTTCAGGACTTTGTCTTCATATTTTCCTCTCCAGAGAACAAGCTCTCCTCAGGACAGGGAGCTAACACTGGCAAACTGTCCTGAAGCCATCAGACAAATCTGATGACATCATTCTCCTACTCAAAACCCACCCACGGCACCCCCTTTACCTTCAGATCAAGTCCAATTCTTTAATGTGGTCGACAAGGCCCTTCATCACCTGGAGTTGGTGGCCCACCTCTTGCTCCTGTTTTGTCTGTCATGCGTCCTATCTGGCACTATCCTGACCTATCTGGCACTTTCCTGCACCTTCAGTGCCCTTGATCCCATTTCTACATGGTACTGTGTGCTGGTCTGAGATGAGCACAGGAGATCAGAGGTGCAGACACGAGAGAAAAGTCCTGCAGAAATTGAGAAAGGAACGAGGCTGATCTGATTGTGACAAATTTCTCCAAGCCAACCCCCCAAACCCCAGCAGCTAATCTCAGTGTGTATTCTTGTCCTAGACTGCACGCTTCCCAAGGACAGGAGAAATTTCTGAGACTGCAACATCTCAGATAATACTGAAGGTAATTATGATCAGACTAGACAGGCGGTATGTAGGAAATGCCACCACTGACAAGTGTCGTGTACTAAAGATATTCTGGGCCTTATTCGATCCCCAAAATGACTCTATGAGAGAGGGACTACGGGTCTGTTTTATGGATGAGAAAGTGAAGCCTCACTGAGATGGTCATGTGTCCAGGGTTCCACAGCTAGACGTGGTGGAGCAGAAACCCAAGTCCAGGTTCTTCTGACCCAGACCCATCTGGACGTTCCTACGGGTGAACACGTTCATGGGAGCTGCAGGGCTTGGGGGTGGGGTGCGCGGGGTCTCTAGGAAGGGCAGGACAGATGTAATCCGCGTAGGGCCTCTTTTGTTTGGCCTCACTTCAAACAAAGACGACAGGAGGAAAACTAAAGCCCCTGACTTCCCTTCTCTGTAGACCAAAGCCAGGCCCAAAATAGTAGAGACAGGAAGCATTTGATCCCAAAGTGTCAAGTGAACATAAACATCCTGCCAACTCTGCCATCAGGGAGTGCCCGAGAGCAGCTGCCCTGCAGGGGCTGGTCAAGAGTTCACCCACCGGCCAGTGAGCTGTCAGACCCTTGGAGGCCACCATAGGTCTTGGGTCTGTCGGCACGTCGAACATCAGAGCATCCAGGAAGTACAGAGATTATGGTGGCCAAAGGGATGCATCCTACAGACCTCTAACTACAGGAGGTCTCCAGACCTATCTCTGTGTTTGCTCAGAGGCCACACATTGCATGGCTGCTGCAGACCACAGAGTGCAGCAGGGGAACTCTGAGGTTTGGCTTAAGGCCTCCCTGGTAGCCTTGCTGAACCTCCCTTCATCTACAGGACAGTCTAAGGTGCTTCCACTTACCCCTTCTTTCTTTGTGATTCATAGTCAGGCCTATGTCATGGTCTGAGGCTCTCTCAGATCTAGATCTTCGACTCTCTGTGTTCCCCACGGGCCTTTCCCCTCATTACATCCTCACACGTCCAATCCCCTCTTAGCATCTGCTTCTTAGGGGAGGAAGACTAAGTCAGAGAACAGCTAGTAATTACCTCATTTTATATTTCAGAAAAACCTGAGCTCAGAGAGGCAAAGGGATTTTTCTGAGGTCGCACTGTGAATTCCTGCAGGGCAGGAAATGGGTCTCCCAGTTTGTAGATGAGCTTTTATTTCCTTTATATCGTATGTGTTTGGAATGGGAGGGTACAGAAGCAATGACACTGGTGTGAGAATTTCTTCAAAACAAGATTGCTCACACATTCTCTCCCAGCTTCCTCTAGCTGGAAAGCCCCAACAGTAAAGACAGCGTCTCTCTTATTCACCCATCTGTCCCAGACACTCTGGTTTTCAAAGCTGGGGCCCTTAACCACACTGTATGCCTGGCATAATTGTGAGAACACCATTTAGATGACAGAGGTTACTATTGCTTCTGCAACTGGGACAAGGGTGATATAGATAGATACCAGCAAAGGTGTGTGGGAAGCAGATCACAAGATGGCTAGGAATAGGTGGGAATCTTCCCAGTCAGAGAAAATGGAGCATCAGTGTTTGCCCAGGGCCCCTCCCTACCTTATTGGAGCCAGTCAGTTAAGAGGCCTCCTGCTAATTTCTTCTGCACCTGGCCAGGAGGAGCTGGGTGGCTTCACAGCTTCCATCATGTTAATTGCCACCGTCTCCCCAGTGACGCTGAGCTGGGTTCCTGATAAGGTGCTTCCTTAATAGTCTCCCATTTCCCAGCTGACGCTGGAAAATAGGCCTGACAAGGAGGTGTGTTACCGCACGGAGCAAGGCCGAGCTGTCACACCCAGTCTCCCAGCCTGAACCATCAGTGGGTCCAGAATCGATAGTGTTCAGGCAACCCTTGTTCCCCTGAAAGCGTTCATCTGGCACATTGGCTGTTTGTCAGGCAGTTCTTCTCTCTAGCGTTGCACGGTCCACGGCCCTGGCGCCAGAGCCTTCCTTTTCCCACAAAGCGCTGAAGGGGGGTTTGCAAATTCTGGAAAGCATAGGCTTTCTCTCTTCAGAACAAAACAAGAATGATGAGGTTTGTATTTGTCAGCATCACGTTGTAATTAGCGACAGTTTGGGTTATGGTTTGCTGGTTGCAAGCAACAGAAATCAACTGTGTGGACGTAAGCAAAGGAAGATATAATGGAAAGTCTGTTTGGAACTCAGTAGTGAGGCTAGATCAGCACCAGCCAAGCTTCTCAGAACTCAAGTTCAAGGGAAAGGACATTGATTGTGTCTAGTTCCAGTCACTTATTTCCCCTCTGGCCAAAGGGCGACAGGACAGTAAGATGGTCTGTATCTAAAGCAGGTGAGTGAAAAGAGGAGGGTGTGGGGGCAGATGAGGCAAAAATAATGAAGTTCACTGGTAGACGAACTGGGGCTAGAGGCCCCAAAGGAGGTGTCTGGTCCAGGGTATGCTGAATCAGACCCTCTCTGCTAACCCTGTATGAGAAGTGAAAGTTAGGACCTATGCGAAGTTCTCCACAGTGGACACACACGTGTTTAGTAAGTGATAGCTTAGCATTAGTGCTCAAATTACTGCCTTTGTCACCTAATTTTAAACATTAGGCAGTTAAAGCACCTGGCAGAAGGCTGGATGCATGACCCAATTACTGTCTTGAAATCCATGAAGAATCCTCTAAGTGTTGTGACCAACACATTTTTTTTTCCTCTCTTAAGATTGCTGCTAATTTTAACAGGTAGTGGGAACAACCTGAGATTTTAAAAAAATGTTTATTTAGTCGTAGATGAACACACAGTATCTTTATTTATTTCTATGTGGCGCTGAGGATTGAACCCAGTGCCTCACACATACACACACACAAGGCAAGCGCTTTACCACTGAGCTACAGCCTCAGCCCCACAACCTGAGATTTTTGAAGAACTTTTAGCTTCTGGAAATGCTACAGAAGAGTACTATGGGCCCTATTTTGGACAGGTACTGGGTAACAAGACAGAATTTCATGGGCATGGGAGACATTAGCCCTCTCTCATCACCACCGTATAGAATCTGCTCATTGACCCACCTGGATCGTGCGCTGGACCACCTGCACCTTGAAGAAGGAGGGCAGTGGCTGGCTATCTGTTCACTGCTGTCTCCTTTGGGACCAGCATAGACAATGACACTTGGATAGGTTCCGAAAATATTTTCTGAATGAACAAATGAATGAATGACACAAGACTGACAACCTAAGGGTTATAGTCACTGCCCCACATCTCCCTGACGATTGGAGTAAAGTCTCTTGGTGGCTTGTTTGGGTCTATGGAGTGGATCTCCTAAGGTTTTATTTTGGAAAACCTTGTAATGCTTATCAAAGTAGAAAGAGAGAGAGAATGGAGAAGGCAGCAGGGAAATTCATGATTCAGAGGTGAGGCCTGGAGGAAAGGAAATGGCAGGGGGGTGAGGGGTGGTTGGTTAACAGGAAATTCCTGTGAGGACCCAAGGGTGGGACCGTAGACAGGAACTTCATTTAGTTCTGGTCTGGAAAAGCTGACCAGGGTTCCCTTCTGATTCAAATGTCTATAGGGTGGAGGGAGGGAGGCTGACCCTCTACCATGCTTCCTACCTTCCCCCACCATGTTAAATAGCAAAACCGGACACGTGGAAGGTAGTTGTTGACTAAGGCGGGTTGAAGAGTAATTGCTTTAGGAATTCAGATGAGTAGGAGACCATCGTGGCCAGAGGTATCTTTGAGGATAAAAATCGGAGTCAGGTTGACCTTATCTGATGGGAGAGATCTGGATTCATGCAGAGAAAGGAGCACAGGCAGGGGACAGAGACTGGACAAGGCACAAAAGTGAGACAAATGGTATGGTCTTCTGCTGCCAGAAGTTCTGACAAAGTCAGTAAGAGTAGTCATAGAAAAGGGGGACAGGGATGCTGGTCAAGCCAAGGAGAGCCCTTGACAACAAGCTCAATTATTGTTTCTAATTACACACACACACACACACATATCTCTATCTATATGTATAAAATTTGCATGTGAATGAGTGTTGTGCTGTTTGAATAATTCTGTCCACTACCCACAATGGCAGAAGGCTTAAAGATTTAGGTGCCCCCGCCCACGCCATGAGCAGCTGTCACCTCAGTGTCTTTAGGATGAAAAGCTATTTGTGAATTGCCTTCTAGAACTCTAGCAGAGAATATGGCCAAGCTAAGACAAAATGTGCCGGCGCTCTTGGGCCATTCAACATCTATAGTTGGTGAAGACCTCCAGAGATGTCTCTGCTATCAGCCAACAATGGGGTTCAGCCAAGTGGGTTAACCTTGTAAGTCAAGTAAAACAGGCCACTTCCCTTGGATAAAGTTTTAGGGATGTTGAGAAGCTCCCTGCCTCCAAACTGTCCACCCTGTCCCTTGAGCCTGTTGGATAGTGTCTGAAATTCCATAATCAAAGCTTCATCTCTTAGCTAGAAGCTGTGATCACTAACATTTAAAGCTGTTATCGGATCATTACACCCTACTATAAATGAAGAATCTGAAAGCAGGTTTTGATAGGGAGGCCGGAGAGGGAAAGAAAGAAATAATCTGAGCACTGGAGATGGAAGATTATCAGGGGCACATAAAGTGGTGGAGAGAGCAAGGAGAAGAGCTGGCATTGCCACAAACTTGGCCAAAGGCAATTTTGCTGAGTTCTATCAACTAATCCTAACCCCAGCCAGACTGTCCGGTTATTAACAGAAACGTTTCACTCGGTCTGATTATGGCATCGGCCAGATGATTTAAATGACTGCATTAGGCTGCTAAATCCATAATCGTTGGCCTCTCTAGCACATAGGGGAGCCTGGCTAATCTTAACATTAGCAGGTTGCAGTGCCTCGTGGAGGGCTGCCCGCTCCAGAGTGACTGATACCGTTCTCAAGATCTCGAGGAGGCCCAGGGAGCAGGAGGATGGAAGTGCTCATTCTTATTATAAAATCCCCTGAGAACAGCAGGCTGTTTAAAGGATCATTGTGTGGGCCATTTTTCTTCTGAGGAACTTGCCTTACAGTCTCATGCTGCATATTTCCCAGTCATAATAGTTTGGAGAAAAATATTGCTAAATGGCTGCATAAACAATTTTAATTGGCCTGGGCTCCCAAAATGTGCTATTTTTGTTCTGCTGCCAAGCTTGCTTTTTTACTAGCTAATTATGCCCAACATTTAACTTTCAGCAAAAAAACAGGAAATAGGGCATTCATTACTCGAGTGACAACTTTTCAACAAGCCCACATTTCAACATCCATTGTGTAATTTCCTCTCCCTAGCTTACAGTTAGTTGTTCCATCAGGCCTTTGGAAACAAACAGCTCCTTCAGTGGGGGCTGGTAGGAGCTTTGTTCAGTTCCAAATGCCTGCCTATCTCCACCCCAGGCAGAGGGACTGACTCCCCTGGGCCACCAGTGCTCACAGGGTGGGTCTCCTACCTTGTTTATTTCTTTGCAGAAATTCCCCAACTAGGATTTCTGCTGGCCTCACTTTGTTGCCAGATTGGGCTCCACCATCAGGAGCTGGGCTGTGCCTCTTGTTTAGGCAGTACCCCAAGGCTCCTGCGAATTTAGGTTAAGTCGAAGAGGGACACCCGTTTGTCCCCTGAGGATCAGAAAAGACAGTCACCCCCAATGTGTTAGGCATTTACTCTTAGAAAGTGTTGTAAAGCCATGTCTATTGTATGATTCACTTTTAATTTATTATATTTCAAAATGTACTGCAAAGTATATCCCATATGCATGAAAAGCACATGGGTCATTAAATATACAGCTCAATGAGTTATGAAGCAAACACTGGGTGATTCCCGTCTAGGTCCCTCATGCCTACCCAATCACTCCTTCACCTAGCTCCACCAAAATAAGTTCTGTGTTGAGTTCTAATACTATGGTTTCATTTTAGATATTTAAACTTTATATAAATGGAACTACATAATAATGTGAGTATATATATATTTTAGTGTGGGTCTTCTTTTGTTCTACTTTGTCTTGTTGCTTGCTTGAAGCTGTACCTCACTCACTGTCATTACTACAGAGAGTTCTCCACATGAATGTAACTCAGGTTAGCAATGTTATTATAAAGGGCAACATGGGTGGTTTCCAGCTTGTGGCCATTCTGAATGATGCTGCTCTGAGTCTCCCTCTGTGTGTGTCTGTTAGTGCCACTGCCCACCCATTTATGCTGAGTATTAACCAGGCGCAGGCTGCTGGGTCATACATCGCTGGTGTACGTGTTTGGTTTATAACTCAAATCAAAATATTCTCAAAGTGGTATACATAAGTGGCTATTGCTCTACTTCCTCACCAACACTTTCTACAGTTCATCTTTTTAATTTCAGCAGGTGCTGAGTGTTATCTCAGTGTGGTTTTGATTTGCTTGTCCTGGATAGTTAATGAGAATGAGCACTTTTTCATACTTATTCGTGAGTGGATTTAGAATAAGATGAAGACCAAAGTTGAAAAGTAGTTGAAATCAGGAAAATGATACTTTGATGGGAGAGGAGATAGCCTAAGCTTTTATTCCTGATGTTCTAGTATTGATCAACAAGGAGTTATTGAACCCTCGTGGCACACCTACAATTGTGCTGGGTAGTGTGGAAGAACCAAAAAAGCTCACCACCATATACACAATTAGTATCTTGCTTATTTAAGCTATAAATCTTCCACATCCATCCACATCATTAAGTATCCTACAATCTTACCCCCCCCCCCTTTTTTGGTGGTTCTGGGGATCCAACCCAGGACCTCAGGAAAGCGAGTAAAAGGAGGTCTAGTAGAATAGATGAGGAGAAGGGAGGGAAATGGGAGGGAAAAGGGGGAGTGGGAAAAAGGAGGGGTCATAAACTAAGATAGAATTTCAAACATGTATGAGTTTGTCAGGATGAACCCAACTACTATGTAAAAATATAAAACTCTAATTAAAAAAAAAAAGAATGGATGGTCTAGAAATACAAGGTGAATTCTATAATCTTTCATGACTCCTTTTTGGAACTCATATATACATTCACCTCCCCCATACTCTAAGAGAGGCACTGGTTGCCCAGATGCCCAGGTTCAAAGGGAGGGGATATATCATTCCTCCCCCCCCCCCTCTTTCTCTTTCTCTTTCTCTCTTTCCCTCCTCTCTTCCTCCCTCCCTCCCTCTCTTCTTTCCTTCCTTTCTTCTTTTTTCCTGATACTGGGGATGGAACCCAGGGGTTCTTTACCAGTGAACTACATCCCCACCCCTTTGTGTTTTTATTTTGAGACAAGGTCTTGCTAAGTTGCCCAGTCTGGCCTCAAACTTGTGATCCTCCTGCTTCAGTCTCCCAAGTTGCTGGGATTACAGGTGTGCACTACGGAGCCCAGCGTTAGACCTCATTTCTTGATGGGACAATTATTAAAGAATTTGCAGCTGCTTTAAAACTGCCATGCATTACATTTATCTTGCAGTTTTCCTAATTGCTAAGACTATTTCCTTTGTGTAAGAATCTTTTCAATGGAAAAACAATAAATAATTCAAGATAACTTGGGGGCAAAAATAAATAAATAAATAAAAGACAGGCAATTATAAGGACACAATATTATCTGACAAAGCACTCCAAAAATGTCACTGTAGTCCTATTTTCTGCTCAGTGCTGGTGGGCGCTAAGGGGTTGGTGAGGCAAATTCACCCTTGCTGATGTATTAGCACACCTGGGCAGTGATACCAGAGATTTGAAGCTTCCAGGGAGGGGTGGGACACTATGGTAGGCCTGTCACTGAGCAGCAGAGTGTAAGCCACAAGTGTAGGCTGGTTGTGCCTCCCCAGGATGAAGGCTAGAAGATGGAGATCTAGGGAGGGCAGCCTGGAGCTGTATCCTCCATAGCTGAACATGTGGGAATTTGTGCTAGGTCTTAGATATATCTTTCCCTCTCTGACCTTCAGGTTGATCCTTGCTGTCCCTAGCCTGGCAGACTCAGACTTTAGTGACCCTCTCAGGTGTGCCTGGCACTGTGGCAGTGAACAAGACATTCAAGATCCTGATGACACGCCCCCACCCTCCAACCTGGGACCCAGCAGCCCTGATTCTGCCAGCTACATTCTGAGTGACTTTGGACATGTATGCAGTTCTCTCTGGGACTCAGTTTCTTCATCAGTCAAATCAGGGCCTCAACCTTGAAGGACCCTTCAGAACACACAGAAGACAGATGATTCTGGCACACCAGGCTCTCCTAAAATTTCAATCCTCAACCTCCAGTTTATTTTCTGTCTTTTGCCTTACCGCTGGCTGGCTTACTCCTGCTGTAATTTATTTAACTGAGCCATGCTGAGCAGTTTGGAACTGAGTTTGCATGAATCACTGTCCATAAAATCAAGTTAAGTGGATTTCATTCCACTCAGCGCACCTGTGTATATATGTGAGGCGAAGAAGCTGGATTTTCTTGGCTCTTCCAGACCACTGTTAGAATTGCTTCTGTACTGATATAGCATTCACCCTGTATTTATAGTCCATTGTTATAACAGCTTCCTTCAGAGAACTGAAAGTAAAGTGTTGGAAGCAATTTCTCCTACAGATCATTTTATATAGCTGTCCTGTTTCCCTATCTAGCTGCAAAAACTGACATTGATTTCCTCTATTTTATCAGAGTTGGCAAATATCAGATTCAACTCCATTCAGTCATTCCACAAATTTTTATTGCATGTTACGTGAAGTCAGACTGAGCTAGGGACAGGGGTGAAGGTTAATGGGAAGTGTCGCAGTATTCAAAGACCCTAGAAATGGTGTGAGGTGTTAAGTAACAACGCAGGGGTTAAACAATGTGAGAGAATGTTGCTAGGCAGAAAATGGATATTCTGATGTGTTGAGTGAAGGGAGAAGCCAAGCAAGGTGTGCGATCTGGAGAGGATTATGGAGAGTTCGGGAAGGATGTTGAGCGTGAGAGGGTGATTTCTGTTTGGACCACTGCCATTGCCCCCCCCCCCTTCCCATCCCCTTCTGACAATCTGCACAAAAATCATTTCAGTTCACCATTTTTGTAAAAGGATAGGATGGGGAGCAGGGGAAGTGAGTGGAGATGAGCATTTATGGGAAGAAATGCCCGAAGGGTCTGCTCTGGTGCTTGTGAAAATATATTTGGGAGCCAGTGTGAAGGATTATAAGGGGATTTATTTCATTTTGTAACATAGCCAAAAGCACAGACAGGCTATGACTAAAATGGTGGTTCAGGGGACTAGCTATTTGTATCTTTGTTCTTATTTTCTATCTTGATAGAAAATGTGCAATCTTTACTCTGCCACGGAATAAATATTTCACAGTTTCCTGACTGACTTCGAGTGGTTTTGCAAATTCTATTCCATTTATCCATCTGGGTCTCTGAAAGACATATTGGGTGTGGAGGAAGGGTGTTTTGGGGCCTCTCCCCGCTAAGGACACTACATTTATAGTCCCACCATTCTTTTGAGAAAATCAATTACTTTAAAGAACTAAGTTTTGAGTGTACCTGTGTTAAGGTTTGGATGTGAGGTGTCCCCCAAGAGCTCACCTGTAAGAAAATACAAGAAAGTTCAGTGGAGAAATGATTGGGTTTTAAAAGTCTTAACCCAATTAATGAATAATCCTCTGATTGGGATTACTGAGTGGTAACTGAAGTGATAGGGTGTGGTGGAGGAGGCCCTGGGAATTGGGGCGTGGCTTTAGGTATATGTTTGTATCTGGCACTTGGTCTCTCTCTCTTTCTCTCCTGATCACCATGTGAGCTGTTCCTCTGCTACACTCTTCTGCCATGATGTTCAGCCTCACGTGGAGCTGGACTTCTATGGACTGAGACCTCTGAAACTGAGCCCCCAAAAAACTTTTGGTCCTCTAATATTGTCTGGTCAGGTCTTTCAGTAGCAGCAGCGAAAAAGCTAATTAAAACAACTATTTAGGATAAAAAAAATGTGGCATATATACACAATGGAATTTTACTCAGCAATAAAAGAGAATAAAATCATGGCATTTGCACGTAAACAGATGGCATTGGACAGGATAATGCTAAGTGAAGTTAACCCATCCCCCCAAAACAAATGCCAAATGTTTTCTCTAATATAAGGAAGCTGACTCCTAGTGGGGTAGATGGGGAGCATGGGAGGAATAGATGAATTCTAGATAGGGAAGAGGGGTGGGAGGGGATGGGAGGGGGCAGGGGATTAGCAAGGATGGTGGAATGTGAGGGACATCATTATTCAAAGTACATGTATGAAGACACGAATTGGGTGTCAACATACTTTTTATACAGAGATATGAAAAATTGTGGTATATATGTGTAATAAGAATTGTAATGCATTCCACTATCATTTATTTTTTTAAAAAAATCAATAAAAAGAAACCTATTCATATCCACAATTCAAGAAAAATTTGATTTGCTTCATGGATTCTGTTGGTTGTGTTATTTTGGGACGGAGATGTCCATGTATCCCCAGGAACCGTGTGGGAAGTTTGAATGCCCAGGTGGCACTTCAGGCTGGATAGATTCTACCAAGAAACCTTGGACAGTTCCACTTCTGTCCTGGAAGAAGAATGTAATTCTAATGGGCAGTGCTGTCCTATGGAAGTATAACGGAAGTGCAGAAATTTCTAGTAGCCACATAAAAAGGGGGGATTTATTTAAATAATATATTTATTTGACTCACTACTTGTGAAATATTTTTATCTCAACATATAATCAATATAAATCATGATTAGTGAGCCACTTTTACATGCTTTTTTTTTTTTTCTCTATCAGTCCTTCCTCTTGAACTTGGAGCCCTGGAGGGTATCTTGTTTCACCTTCGTTGGCTATGAAGAACCCAATCTTTAGATCTGGCTACAGATAGCTCTCTATTTAGCCCTCCAACTATATAATTGTCTCCATTACTCTCAGAGATGGTATCTGGTAAATTTCCAGGGCTTCAGGTGTAAATATACCACATTTACACCTGTCCGTGTTTCATGTTCTGGTCCTTTCTGTACTTCCTTTACCCTTTCAAAACTTACTTTTCCAGGATTCCCTTCCCCCTTAGGGTTTAGGTAATGATGATGATGATGATGATAAATAATAGCTATTAGTCAAAATATACTTAATAAAACATAGCCATTATGCAGTTATTTCTCATCCCCCTTCCTCCCCCTGTCCCTGCTAATCACTAATCTGCTTTGTGTCTTTATGGATTTGCCTTATCTGGAGATGTCATCTAAATTAGATTACCCAGCATGTGACCTTTTTGTCTATGGCTTCTTCACTTAACGTAATGTTTTTGATGTTCATCCATGTGGTAGCATCTATCAGTACTTCATTCCTTTTTATTGCTGAATAATATTCTACTACACAGATATACCAGATTTTATTTATCTGTTTGTCTTTCCATGAACATTTGGGTTGTTTCCACCCTTTGATTACTGTGAACAGTGATGCTATGAATATTATATACATGTTTTTTTTTTTCAATGCCTATTTTACTTCTTTTGGGCAAATATCTAGGAGTAGCTTTGTTGGCCATATGGTAGTTCTATTTTTAATTTTGTGAGGAATGGCCAGTGTGGCCAAACCATTTTATATTTTCACCAGCCATGTGGTATGGTTCCAATCAATTTCTCTATATTCTTGCCAACTCCTTATCCCCTCCTCCTTTTAAAAATTTTGTTATAGCTACACTAGTGGATGTGAAGAGGCATCTCGTTATAGGTTCATAGAAAATTAATATATCTTACTTTTTAGAGCTATTTTAGGTTCACAGAAAAATTAAGAAGAAAATACAAAGAGTTCCCATACACCCCCCTCCTGACACATGCACCCTCACATTTTTTCCACTACGGACATCTTGCATCACAGAGGTGCATCTGTTACATCAGGGGACCATCAAAACATTATCACCCCAATCCCCAGTTTACATTAGGTTCATGCTCAGTGTTGTACATTCCACAGGTTTTGTCAAATGGGTAATGACATGTCTACCATTATGGTATCCTAGTCTGAATGGGTAATTTCACGGCCCTAAAATTCCTGTGCCTTGCCTCCTTGTGGTTTTTTTTTTTTTTTTTAATGTTTTTAAGTTGTTGATGGGCCTTTATTTTGTTCATTTATTTATACATGGTGCTGAGAATCAAACCCAGTGCCTCGCACATGCTAGGCAAGTGCTGTACCACTGAACTACAGCCCCAGCCCGAGAATTTTTTAATATTTTTTTTTTTTTTAGTTTTCGGCGGACAACATCTTTGTTTGTATGTGGTGCTGAGGATTGAACCCGGGCCGCACGCATGCCAGGCGAGGCGAGCGTGCTACCGCTTGAGCCACATCCCCAGCCCCTCCTTGTGGTTTTGATTTGCATTTCTCTAATGACTAATGGCACTCAGCATCAGTCTCGTGGTTTTTAGATAGGGCTTTGAGAGCCCCCTGAGGGCCCACCATGGTGAGGAAGAAGGGAATGCTGAGCAGGTGGCAATGATATTCGAGAACCCCACACCTTTAGTCTGATGGTCCTGCTGTTCTGTCCACTCTCATCTGTTGCTATCCACTGCTCATGAAATATTCCATTAGAGTGAAGAGTCCTGAGGCTAACATAAGTTTGTCAGTCATTTGTCTGGTCTTCTGTCATCTGCATCTCCACTTGTCTAGTGTCTTGAGACTGAGTAATTTCCTAACTCATCAGTGGACCACAAGTTTGACTCCTGACCCATTCTCTTTCAGTTATCTCTCCCTGTTAGTAATGACATTATCACCTGTCATGGGAATAATGACAATTACCATGTCTTAAACACTTATGCTGTGGCAGGGGCCATGGTAAGCACTGTCTATGAGGTCATGTCATTAGGAGGCAAGTTCACATGTAGAATAGAAATCTTCGGCCTGGGCAGCAAAAGTCCTCTCCAATCTCATACCTGCCCCTCTTCCACTTGATAACTCTACTCCAGCCTCAGATGGTCCTGCTGTTCTGTGTGGAGGCCGGAGTATTCCCACCTCGAGGCCTGCTCAGTGCTGTGCTCTCTTGTTCCCCTTCATGATAAACTCTTACACTGTCTAGTTTTCAATAACAGGTCACTGAGTTTTCATGAAACTAAGTCAATTGCTCAAGGTCACACATTCCCCCGTTCATATGCTCATTCATTAAAAAAAAGTTTTTAAACTTCTATTTTGGGCAAGGCACTGGAATAGGTATTATGTGGGATAAAAAGATAAAACTCCTCAAGGGTTACAGATTAGTGGGAGAGGGAGACGAAAACACAAGTATCTATAATATACTTGACCCTTGAATAACAGGAATTAGGGATGCCAACAGCACCCTTATAATCCACTTATAACTTTTGACTCCCCCAAAAGTAAACTATGAGTAACCTGTTGTTAATTGGAAGCCTTATTGATAACATGAATAGTTGATTAATGCATATTTTGGATATGTATTATATATAGTAAAAAAATTATGTGAGAATGAGGAGACATTAATTTTTACTGCCATATGTAATTTTTAGGAGAGATGAACTGTTCATGGGGTGATGATCATTGTCCCAGGAAGGTTTCAGTGGATACTGGCAATACTTGAACTCACTATAACACCAACAGGAGGTGGCTACAAAACTATTACAGTACAGCATGCGCTATAGTTATCTTTATGCAGTAATGATTTAACACCGAATCTTTACATTTCTCTTGACTGCAAATGGTGCCATGTACAGCCTGTACGTGTGCGTAAATTTTGCTAAATTTTAACTTTTTACAATATATTTGTGTGTATTTTTTATAACAGTAAATGATAAAGTAGATTATTATCTACATATATTTCATGCATTCTTGACATACTTATTTTTTTCTAAGTTTTTTGATACTTTAGGCTACATGATTTGTCTGCAAGGTTTTTTTTGTTTTGTTTTTTTTTGTACCAGGGATTGAACTCAGGGACACTTGGCCTCTGAGCCACATCCCCAGCCCTATTTTGTATTTGATTTAGAGACAGGGTCTCACTGAATTGCTTAGTGACTCACTGTTGCTGAAGCTGGCTTTGAACTTTCAATCCTTCTGCCTCAGCCTCCTGAGCCACTGGGATTACAGGTGTGTGGTGCTGCGCCAGGCTGTCTGTAAATTAGAAATTGTTTTGTTCAAAAAAAGTTCAAGTATAAGAGGATCTGCCCAGTTCCAACCCATGTTGTTTGAGAGCCAACTGCACAAGGTAAGAATTTGAGGTGTCATACACAATAATCATGGCACTTACAAAGATTTTTGTTGAATTTTGTTCAATGGCATACAAAGGAGAATCCCAATAAACAAAGGCTTAACAATGGAGACATCTATTGCTTTGGCCCACACAGAGGAGGTCTGGAGGTAAACAGACCCCTGACTCTGGGATCATCAGAGACCCAGGGTCTTTCTATCCTTCTGTTAAACCACCTTATTATGTGGCTTCCATTTAAATGGCTCAACATGGCACCTGCCCACCATCACCAGCCATCCCACGGGTATCCTAAGCAGGAGGAATGAGAAGGGGAAGAGGACAAAAATAGAGTATTTCCTAGCTGAGGGAGCCCCTCTCCGCAGCCTTCTCAGGGACATCTACCCTTCTACTTATATCTCCCAGGCTGACACCTGTTCACTTGGCCTCAGTTAACTTCGAGGGGAATTTTTAGTTATCTTTTGTCACACCAAGTAAAATTGGGGTTTTGCTCCAAGAAATAAGGGGAAAATGTATATTTGGAGACACCTAGCCATCCACCATAGGTGGTTATTTGAAGCACTTCTAATAGTAAAAATTTGGAAATAATGTAAATACCTAAAAACATGACTGGTGTTAATAACCGATCCAGGCATGCTCAAATATTGCATTTTAGAAAAATGTTTAATGGTATAGTAAAATGTTAATGATACGATATAAAGTTAAAATAATAACTACTGTTTTAAGAAAACAATTAGAATATTATGTAAGTACCAGAGGAAAGTTACCTGATGATATAAAAGAATTATGGTACTGTGGTAACCTTTACAAAAGAGTCCTTATCATTTAGAGTTATATTTAGAGATGAAATGATAGGTATGGAATTTGCTATATGGTAGAGGAGAAAAAGCATGAGGCAGAATAATACTGATAAAATAAGAGTGGCCATGTGAGATCATTGTTGAAGCTCTGAATGGATAAATGGAGACTCATGATCTTCTTTCTTTTCTTTTCTTTTATGCATGTCTAGAAATTCCCATAATAAAAAGTTTTAAAACATGGATTAAATCTGACTCACTTAAACATACTTCTCATTTTGTAAGCACACTACTTATTCTTAATCTTGCAAGGTGGAGTGGAATTCAATAAGATGGTATGGTATTAAAAACACTGAGATGAATAAGGGTGCCCAGAAATGCTAGTTGCTCCCACAAGGATGTGGCTAAGCTAGATTAGGATTAGCAGTCAGGTTTTCTGATTCTAATTTTGGGGTCTCTCACTGCCCACCTTACCTTCCCCATCACCTCTCCCAGGGGTAGCAGGGTACGCTGGGACAGCATGGTGCAAGGCACAGGCAGTGTCAAGGTAAGTTCCATTATCAGTCGCCCCAGGCCCTCCTCATAGGGACTGACCTTCTTGGTCCACGCATGAGGCTGACCAGAGCACTATATGCACACATGCTGCTCATTCAGTGCAGCAGTCTGGCTCAATGTCAAGGTGCTCCACTAACTGCTGTATGGCCTTAGGCAAATGACTCCTCGCCCAGGGCCTCAGTGTCCTTTCTATCCAAGAAAGGGATTGAACACATTTGGTTCCAAAGAATCTTTCAACACCAATTTTCTTGAGGACCCTGATTTCTTTTTGGTTCTGGGACTCTATATTTTTAATGTTTTCAGAAGATAAATGTTAATAGTATTAGTAACAACAGTTAGCATTTATTGAATGCCAACTATGCTCTTTTTATTTTTTTTTCTTTTGAGACAGGGTCTCCCTAAGTTGCTCAGGGCCTTGCTATATTGCTGAGGTTGGCCTCAAACTTGTGATTCTCCTGCCTTGGCCTCCTGAGCTGCTGGGATTACAGGTGTGCCTGACTCAACTATGACCTTTTAAGCTTTAATTCAGTTCATTCTTACAACAACCTTTATGAAGCAGGCCTATTAACATCTCCTTTTTAAAAATGAACAGGTAGGCTCATTGCAAGTGAATCACTTGGTCACAGAGGTGGCATGTAGCAGAGCTGGGTTTCAAACCAGGCAATGTGGCTCCAGAACCCAACAGGTGGAAGAAAGTAGCAGACTGCATGGCATTTCCTTAGGAGATTTTAAAGCTCTGGGTCAGGAAAGAAGAACCCAGTACTTCTCAAGGACGGAGGAGCTATTTTAGGTATTCACTATGGAGATCACAAGGGTCAGGTTTCAATGCCCCACTTAGGTTAAGGAGACACCAAACTGAAGGTCAGTTGGTGCTATGGTTTGAATGGCCCCAAAACTCATGTTGACATTTAGTTTCCATTGTAGGGTATTAGGAGGTGGAAACTTAATCTGGCTACAGTATTTGGAGGTGGGACCTTTGAGAAGTAATGAAAGTTAAACGAGGCCATAAGAGTGGGGCTCTAATTCAGTGGGACTGTGGCCTTTAAAGAAGGGGATGAGGGACCTGAACTAACATGCTCAGTTCCTCTTGCATATGGGATGCCATGAGCCAACTTGGAACTCTGCAGGGTCCTCACTAGCAAGAAGGGTCTTACCAGATAGAATCACCTGTTCTTGAACTTCCCAAATTTCAGAACCTTGAGTCAAATAAATTTCTTTCTTTCTTTCTTTTTTTTTTTAAATTATGAATTACCTAGTCAGTGGAATTAAGTTATAGCAATAGAAAGTGGACAGAACTAGCATGTCCCAGTCTGGTTTTATGGGTTTTTTACAGCTTTGATCATTTTGATCAGTCCATGCCTATTGAGAACCAGTTTAAACATTTTTAAATATCACCCTAGATAGAGAAAAGAATGGCTGGTCTGCAAGAATTTAGGAGTTGGGCAATCTCTTCAGAGGAGGCTGAAGAGAGTCTCAGAAAATGATAGACATTTCTCTGGCATGGGTAGATAACCAGGCTGTGTGTTTGATGGCTTTTCAAAGTCTACACAGGCCCCAGGATCACATAAATCCTCATAGATTGGGCACTCACATTTGGAAAAAGTTACTCACAAACACCAGAAAAATTCTATAATAGAAACATGTCTTTGCCGGCCCGACTTTACCATTTTCTTCTTCTATAACTCCACACCTTGATATTCTTTCCTCCCTCTCCACTTACTTTTTTTTTTTATTCTTAGTGGAACTGTTCTGCATGGGCAGATGGTCACTTGGAAGATGAATTCTGAATCAAAAGATAAGAAACATGGGGCTGGGGCTGTAGCTCAGTGGTAGAGTGCTTGCCTTGCCCATGTGAGACACTGGGTTCGATCCTCAGCCCCACATACAAATAAACAAATAAAATAAACGTATGCCATCCATCAACAACTACAAAAATTAAAAAAAAATTTTTTAAAGAAACAGAAAAGAGCATGTGTGCATCCCTCAATAGTGCTTATGTGAGAATGACCCTCATTTCTAATATTTCTGAGACCCAGCTATTTATAAGCTTTTTTCTTCAATTACATCCTCTAGTGTGGCATTACTTTTATTTTCTGAAGTATCTGGAGTCTGTCTCTTTTGCTTGTAACAAAAAAAAAAAAAACCTCACACAGGGTTCAATACTGAATGTCAAGTGCTTTTTTTCCTTAGAAGCTTTTAATCCTAAAAGACAGGGCTTTCTTTCCTGGCCCACCCTCCCCCCGCCCAAGGACCTAAGTCCTTTTTCTTCCGTTTCCTTCCAGGGCTTCCTGGGCCAGGGCGGAAAAGGGCTCTTGTCAATGTGCTAAGCTTTACCTTGAGGGATGAGTGAAGACACCCTTTAAATTACCTATAAAACCCTTTGATTCACTCAGCAGAGGTTGCCATGGGCAATTTGCTAAGCTTATTGATTATTTTCTGTTTAAATTAAAGTTTGATGTCCTGGAACAGACTGTGAAGTGCATGGAGTTAATGGAAAAGGTTGAGATCCAGGGGAGAGACACTCACTGGGGAAATGGAGGGTATTCAAGGGGAAAACAGGGAGTCTATGAAGAGGAGATTGTCGGCGCCAAGTTGTAGTAAATATGATGGCGATAAAAAAGATAGAGAATGGAATTCTTTTATGGTGAAGGGCAGCTTCCCGACATTTAAAGCCTCAAGGGAGATGGGTCTGGGTGAGGGGGGGGGCAACATACTCATTGCACAAATATTTGTTGAGTGCCCATTATATATCAAACACTGTGCTTGGCACTAGGGAAAAATAGCCAAGAAGGCACCATCTTTGAGCTCTAAATCCGTGGTTCCCAAAGTGTGGTCCCTGGGGCAGTTGAATCCCCACTACCTGATGTATTAGTCTGTTTTCTGTTACCATAACAAAATGCTGAAGGCAGGCTACTTTATAAAGAAAGGGGAGTTATTCAGCTCACAGTTCTGCAGGTTCAAGGACATAGCACAGGCATCAGTGTAGCTGGGGTAAAGGCCTCATGATAGATGGGATCACAACGGTGGTAGCATATGCAAGAGGGAGAGAACACATCACCAGACAGGAAGCCCAGAGAGCGATTCAGGAGTCAGACTCACTCAGAATTTTACAACAAATTGCTCTTGAGAGAACTAACTCAGGGGTTCCATGAGGTCTATCATAATTCCTTATGAGAGCAGCTTCCCCAGTGAACTGCCACTGGACACTACCCCTTAAAGGTCCCCTCACCTCTACATGACAACCCTGAAGACTAAGTATCCAACACATGAACCTCTGGGGGACAGACCATATCCAGAGTGTGTCACTTGGGAACATGTCAAGCAGGTAAATGCTTGGGCTCCACTGCAGACTTCTGAAATCAGAAATTTTGGAAGTGGGTCTCAGTCCCTTCCAGGTGAATCTGGAGCATGCTACAATTTGAGAACCACTGCCAGGCATGGTGGTGCATGCCTGTAATCCCAGCAACTCAGGAGGCTGAGGCAGGAGGATCTCAAGTTTGAGGCCAGACATGGCAACTTAGAGAGAACCTGTCTCAAAAAATAAAAAGGGCTGGGGATGTAGCTGTCATAGAACACCCAGGGCTCAGTCTCCAGGGCCCAAAATAATACCAAAAAAAGCACCACCAGCCTGGCATGGGGGCACTCACCTGTAATCCCAGTGACTCAGGAGGCTGAGGCAGGAGGATCAAAAGTTTGATACCAGCCTCAGCAACTTAGTGAAACCCTAAACAATTTACTGAGACCCTGTCCAAAAACAAAATAGGAAGGGCCAGGGATGTGACTCAGTTGTTGAGCACCCCTTGGTTTAATCCCCAGTGTGCCCTAACCCCTCCCAAATCAAAAACCAGCAGCAGCAGCAGCAACAACAAAACCACACTACTAACAATTAAAAAAAAAAAAACAAAACAATTTGAGAACCACTGCTTTATGGTGGGGCAGTTGAATCCCCATTACCTGATGTATTAGTCTGCTTTCTGTTACCATAACAAAATGCTGAAGGCAGGGTACTTTATAAAGAAAGGGGAGTTATTCAGCTCACAGTTCTGCAGGTCCAAGGACATCAGTATAGCTAGGGTGAAGGAGTGGGCCTCAGGCTTCCATGAACCAGGAGCTTGATTTGAGTCAGTGTTATTATTACCAATACCTACTGTATATTTATCACAGCAAATGTTATGCTAAGTCTGTGAAGTGGGTTACCTTGGTTCATCCTTACAATAGAAGATGAAATGGAGGTGTGTTTTAAGTAAGTAGGAGTGGTGTTTTAGTTATTTTTGCATTGTTGTGACCAAGATACCTGACAAGAAAAATAGAGGAGAGAGTTTCTTTGGAGCTCACAGTTTTAAAAGTTTCATTCTTGGATGTCCAAATCCATTACTCTGGGCCCAAGGTGAGGCAGGACATTATGTCGAAAGGGCAGGGTGGAGGAAAGCTGCTCACTTCTTGGTAGTCGGGAAGCAGAGAGAGGGGGAAGGGACTGCAGGGAAGATGAGCCCTTTCACGGCAGTCCCCAATGACCCACTTCCTCTGGCCATGCCCCACTTGCCTTGGGTTACCACCGTCAGTCCATTCAAACTAGCGTGGACTGATCAGGTTCCAATTCTCACAATCCAATCGTTTCACCTCTGAATATTCCCACAAGAGCTTTTGGGGGACATCTCATATCCAAACCATAAGAGGAGGGTAGAATCCAAATGCTCAACTCTCTCAAACACCAAACCCTCACAAGCTCTGTGATTCACTCTGTTCTGAGATTCAAAGATGATCTTCAGATAGAGACAGAGCCGTGGTTTTCCCAGATGATTGTATTGCGAGGTTTTGGGTTTTAGATGCTTGGGGAAGATGATGACATCAAAGAAGGTGGCAAGTGTGGAATGAACTGGGAAGAAAGCATTTGGTGTGCTGGCTGGGAGAAGAAGCCAAGCCCCAGCTCCACCTGCACGGTTACCATCATCTTAGGGGAATTAGAATTCAAAATCACCATGACTGATTAGGTATGGGAAAATCTTGTTGATTCAGTCAAAAATAGACTTCATGTCATGAGAGCTAGAATTCAAGTCCTTTAACTCTTATATTTACAGTACGTTCATTTTCTGTTTATTTTGTAACAAAATCAGCATTAGTTTCCTATGGCTGCTATAACAAATTACCACAAATCTAGTGACTCGAGACAATATGAATTCATTCGCTTACATTTCTGGAGATCAGAAGTCAAAAATCAAGGTGTGGTAAGGCCTGTGTTCCTTCTGGAGGCTTCAGGAGGAAATGGGTTTTCTTATTCTTTCCAGCTTCTAAAAGCTACTTGCATTCCTGGGCTTGTGGCCCCTTCCTCCATCTTCAAAGCCAGTAGCTTAGCACTTCTATCTGTCTTCTACTTCAGTTCTGACATCTCTCTTTGACTCCAATTCTCCTGTCTTCCCTTTGTAAGTACTTTGTAATTACACTGGGCCCACCTGTATAACTCCTCTGAGATTTTTCCATCCCCAGATGCTAATTTAATCACATCGGCAAGTCATTTTGCCATGTAAGGTAACACATCCAAGGTCCTAGGGATTAGGATTTGAACAGTGGACTATCTAGCACACTCTATAGCTGGTGGGAAGTCATTTTTCCCCTCTGATAACCTCCATCTCTCCCCCCAAATGCAGATTATAATACTTCTTGGTCCTAATCTTACAGGAAAATGCGTATTATTTTAATCACAGATGTAAATATTTTTATTCCTAGCATCTTCATCTGATAAATAGGACACTTCAGTTGCTACTCTGTGCAATGCTGTGTTCACATTGCATCAGAAAGGGCTGCAGAGAAAAACCCCACAGGATGAGAGGTAGTTGTAGTAGTTATGTAAGTTAGTTAGACTTTTAGAGCCTTAAATATGTGTCAGCAAAGACAGAGAGGAGGCCAATTCTCTGAAGGAACCAACCATCTGATGACTCAGATCATCATGTAATGCTTGGAAGAGAAGCAATAAGTGCAGGTCCCAAGATGCTCTGGTGATCAGGAACTTCAGGGTCTGGCCACTGAGTTCAGGAAGAGTCAAAATGGCCTCGCTCCCACCTCATAGTAGGTGACAGGGCTAGGGACGTCTGTGCCCACCGAGGCTCTTGCTGCTGCTGCTCCCCTGGAATTGCATTTGTTGGTGATCAGGGGAACAGAAAGCAGCAGCCGAGTCCAACAGAAGAGAGACATTAAAGTTGATTAAGTGAGTGGGCCAATTAGTGTCTGGCTTCATGCAGTGTGGAGTTAATTAGCCTCCACAAAACAACAACAGCTGCCTTAATGGTGGGGCCGGGGGCCCAGTGGAGAGGAGCCATGGGAAGCGAAGTGATAGGGCTAGTGCTTAATAACTTGGCTGCCGTGGGCCCTGCCCCACTAAAAATGTAGAACAAAGCCCATGGCATACTTCCCTGCCTGCTTCCAGACCCTGCATGGGGTGAGCAGCCAGACCCTTGCAGACTCCCGCCCCCAGGGAGAGGCCAAACTCACACCTCGGGCTTGAGTTTCTTTTTTGAGACCGGTTAGCACCACTTAGATGGCTTTCTAATGAAAATCACTACCCTGCGCGCTCTGCCTCGATCCTCAACTCCATCCATCACACACTTCCCAATGGTGTTATTTTTTCCTTATTAAAAAATGAATACATATTTATTGGGGGAACTTTGAGGAAGTATAGAAAATATAGAGAATAAACCCCCCTCCATCCTGCAGAAGATTATTTCATTCATGAACCATTTATTGTTCACCTACCAAGTGCTAGCACTGAGCAAGGTGTTCAGGCAAAGTCTGCATCTGTTCAGCTCTTTTCTCCCTACAAATCATATGTATGCTGTTTTACAAATTGGATTCACTGTGCATGATCTTTAATAACCCACTGTTTTCAGCAATATGCCACCCACATTTTCCCTATCTCATTAAAATATTTTTTAACTACTCAGCCTCTATGGTTCCACTAATTATGCTACATTGTAGGTGTCCACGTATTTATGCCTCCTGCCTCCTAACAGTTCTTGAGGGTAGAGACAAGATGTCTTTTACCACTATATCCCCAATAGATCAGAGTCTAGATCACAGCAAAGCACATGGTAGGCACTCTTTAAAAATTTAATGAATGCATAAGCAGATGAGTGAAGAAATTTAATCAATCCTTTCTTGTGGACCACTGAGGTTGTTTTCCACTTCTTATATAAAAAAAATGTTTGTAATAGGCAGGCACTGTGATACATGCCTTTAATCACAGCTACTTGAGAGACTGAGGTGGGAGGATGAGAAGTTCAAGGCCAGCTTGAGCAACTTCATGAAACCCTGTTGCAAAATAAAAATACTTTTGAAAAAAAGGGCTGGGGAAATAACTCAGAGGTAGAGTCTTTGCCTAGCATGCATGAGGCACTGAGTTCAATCCCAATGCAGGAAGCGGAAAAAAAAAAAGTTGTATCAGTTGAATTTGGATTCAACTACAAGTGACAGAGAATGTCCCAAAGCAGTAGCTTAACCAAGGTAGAAGATTCTCTTTTGCAAAAGTTCAGGGCTACTACGGCATTTTGCTATCCATTGGCATGGATGTCATTTCCAAAGTTAGCTCATTTTTCAAAATGGCTGCTAAAGCTCCAATCACATTCTAACCAACAGCCAGGGAAAGAAGGGAGAAGGACATGGGTCCTTTCTTTAAGGACTCTTCCTACAAGTTCCATATACCATATCTGCTTGCATTCTCATTAGTCAGAATTTCGTCAGATGACCAGACCTAACTGCAAGGAAGTCTGGGAAATGTGGTCTTAATTATGCATCTAATATTCAAAACTACTGTTCATGAGGAAGGAAAAGAAAATTGGGAAAGCACTAGCCAGGATGGCTCTTTGACTCCTGGGTTGACTTGAGCCTCTCTGGTTAGCTCCTCCCTAGTGTGACCCTTAGTTTCTTCTAACAGGGGTCTGGATAGCTGTCAGGTCAGCCTGGCTTCCTGGACTCAGGTCTGGGACCAGCGCACCAGGAGAGTTTCAGAGCCTCTATCTCCCGGCTGTAAACTTCATCTTGCCAGTTGATGCAGTCATCGCCAAAGACTGACTCAATAAAAATGCCCCATTTCCCGGAGGATGTTTTTCCAATTAGTGCAAAGAGGAAGTTCCAGCTGTGAGGACAGGAATCGGGTTTCTGAAATGCAATGATTATTAGTAACAATCAATCAAACAGCCTCCTAGGACAATGGAGCAAAAGCCAGCTCTCGAGGATGCTATGTGGGACAGGGATGACAGGCTGCCAGGAACAAGAGGCAGTGTGGCTCAACTGCAGTGTGGCCGAGCCCCTGAGACAGCAAGGGACTTTGTAACAAGGTTTTACCGCCTGCAGTAAAAATCCTGCCAAAACGCATTCAGGACCGTGCGGGGAGACGCGTATTCATTATCGCGCCCCTAGCAGCTATCGCAGGAAACCATCTGGGCTCAGTTGGCCTATAAATTTGCAACTTGCAGTTGGGTGGGCTATGGGGAATCGGCCAAGCAGGAAGTCAAGGTGTGAAGTGGATCTGGCAGGTTCCACACGCAGGGCTAGCTCAAAAAGTTGCCATTCCTGGCAGTTATTTTTTTTTCTTTTTAATTTTTTATTGTGAAATATATCACACATACAAAAATGCATAAAACAGAGCTGTACACTTTCACAAATTATGATAAAGTGAATTCGCATGTAACAATCGCTCAGGTCAAGAAATAGGACATTGCTGGCTCTTATGAAGTCCCCATGTTCCCCTCTAAACACAGCCCTCTTTTCCTGCAAAGACAATGATTTTGATTTTAATGAGTAATGAGGATAACTTCTCTCTCTCTCTCTCTCTCTCTCTCTCTCTTTTGTTTCGTCAATGAAGTATGTGTCCCCAAATGTTAAAGAGTTTAGTTTGTCTACTTTTGAAATTGACATTGTACAGAATCTTTAAGTCCGCAATGCTTTTGGGCCTTGATTTCTGGATTCTGTGCTCAATATTCTCTCTTAAATATTTATCCACATTGCCTAAGGTTCTGGTTTATTCATTTTACTACTCAATATTATTCTATATATCTATTTTACTGCTTTCGGACATTTGGAGTGTTTTCTGTTTAGGTTTATTACAAATAATGCTGATAGGAACATGGGTGGACATCTACTCTTGTGTACGTATTTGTGAGTTTCTCTCCAGGTGTGATTCTCAGACTTCAGTGTATATAAAAATAGCCAGTCAGCTTGCAAAAATGCACTTTCCTGGTCCTTTGCCTTGAGATTCTGATGAGTCAGTGGGACCCAGAAGTTCTCATTTCCAAAAAATTATTCAGTGATTATTATTGTTATTGACCCCTGGACCAGTAACCAATATTATCTCTTAAATATTTATCCATATTACGTAGACTCTAGTTTATTCATTTTTATTACTGAATATTATTCTATTTATCTATTTTACTGCTTTTGGGCATTTTGCTGTTCCCAGACACTGGGGTGTTTTCTCTCCTGTGGCCACACGACAGGACAGGGGTGGGCAAACTGCTGCCCGCAGGCCAACCCTGGCTCACCACCTGCCTTAGATCTTCCATGGGCTCAGAAAGGTTTTGACTTTTTGGTTTTTGGTACTGGGGATTGAACCCAGGGGCCGTCAACAACTGAGTCATATCCCCAGCCCTTTTTATATTTTATTTAGAGACAGAGTCTCACTAAGTTGCCTAGGGCCTTACTAAGTTGTTGAGGCTGGCTTTGAACTCCTAATCCTCCTGCCTCAAACTCCCAAACCGCTGGGATTACAGGCATGAGCCACCGCAATGGGCTCAAGTATTTATTGAGCGAACGCTGGCCCTTCAGGGGCACTTAACCACTGAGCCACATTCCTGGCCTTTTTAAAATATTTATTTATTTATTTATTTATTTATTTATTTATTTTAGGCCAGGTCTTGCTAAATTGCTTAGGACCTCACAAAGTTGCTGAGGCTGGCTTTCAACTTGCCATCCTCCTGCCTCAGCCTCTCGAGTCACTGGGATTACAGGAATGTGCCACAGCTCCTGGCTCTATATTATCTTTTATTAGCTTTGTTATTCTACCTTTCAATTTAGGGCATAAGTCACCTGGTGTTGACTTTTGTGCATGGTGTGAGGTAGGGATCCAATTCTATTTTATGGATACTAATTTTTCCCACACCATTTATTAAAGGCCACCCCTCCCCCACTGTTCTATAGGGCTATTTTTGCCATAAAGCAAATATAGGTACATGTTTAGGTCTATATCTGGGCTCCCTGCTCTATTCTGTCAGCTTCTCTGTCTATCCTTGTGCTAATATGACATACACTTAATTATGATGGATTTATATGTGTTTAAATTTGGTAAATTTAAAGTCTTCTCATCTTGTTCTTCTCTTCTTCAAAGTTTTATTTGTTTTTGTTTTTGGGGTCCTGGAATTTTTTTCTCCCTTAGTTTCTTCACAAAGAACATGAAAAGCCATTTCTGACTGGTGGCAGGGTCAGTTCATATAATCCCTTTGAAAAGCAATTTGGCAACACTTCCCAAAGACCATATATTTTAATTCAGTAATCCTATTTCTGGGAACCCATCTGAGTGAATATCTGAAGTCAATATTCAAAATAGGGAAAATATTTGACTTAACCGACTCTCAGGCTCTGGGTCACATCTATGCTCAATGGTGGGGGTACAATGATAAGGAAACCCACTCCAGACTTTCAGAAGCTTCCAGTCTCTTAGAGAAGGTAGCATCCAAACAGATCATTCCAATCCAGTGTGGTACATGTTCAGATAGAGGTATGTATGAATATCAATGCACAGAAGTGCTCAACCAGGCATTGCTTATAAGAGGGGAACTTGGGTGAAAAAGTTGAAATGTCAGGCAATGGGCGGGGTGGAGAAGTCAGTTATGGAATATCCACAGGATGGAATATTATACAGCTATTAAGATAAAAATGGAAGCAACCCGAATACGTGATTTTAATCTAATGCTAAGTGAAAAAGAGCAGGATGCAATGGTACACAGAAAAAAAATAATTTTATCTGTGGAAAAATAGATTCACTGAAAAAAATACCGAAAGAAATACAGCATAATGACTATAGTTGTTTGAAAACAGGTGATTTTTTTCTTTTTTGTATTTTTCCAAATATTCAGTTATGTGGTTATATAAGTTTATAGTAAAAATATGAGCAACAAAGCCACTTCCTTCACCAACTGACTCCCTTTTTTTCCAAAGTACCTGCCATGTGTCAGTATGATAAATGCTTGACATGTGTGACCTCATTTAATTCTAAGAGCCCTTACATTTTAGGTTATTAGCACTTCATGAGTAAGAGAAGGAGGAAGCTCAGAGAGGAATAGGAACTTGCTCAAAGACACACAGCAGGAGGTAGAGAAATCTGGCAGTCATCACAGCTGTGGTCTCAATCACTTCCCCAGCCAGCTTCTCCTTGCTACAGAATCGCAGACTCTTTCAAAGGGCAGCAGGTTCAAGGGCAGTTAAAGGGTGGGTCTGCCTAGAGGAAAGTAGGTGATTAGCCTCTGGACCTCTCCAGTCCAGTGACTCTGATACTCAGCTCTGTCTTCCACAAAATAGCTGGGGTGATCTTAGCCCCGATCTTGCTGAGCCCCAGTATATTTTGCTGTCCAATGCAATAAATAGACTCCGCCTCACCGGTTGTTACATTGATTAATGAGATAATATATATCCCCTGTCCTACAAAAAGAGACACTTGTGAATTTATTTCCTTCTACCCAAGGACACAGGAAACTTGAAAAAGTCCCAGCCTTTTCCTGTCACTTGGCCTCTGGTTATTGTCCTGGGTGTAATGGAGTGGAAAACTCTCTACACGGCTCCCTCTGACAGTGAATTTCTAATCTCAGAAAACTTAATGGTTTTTGTCAACCTGATTGTCCAGTGAGAGCGGATTAGGAGAATGACTTCCCTTGTCACTGGAAAGTTGACTTGCTTCACAGCGTTTTTCCCGGTGCCGGTGGGAGGCATGATCGATACAACACAGACCAAAATATTCACCTGTGGTTTCGGGGCTGAGGACAAAGGTTGGGAGTTCCATTTAAACGCCTTCAGCCATTTCCAAGTAGACCCAGGCGTGATGTGCATTAAGCGGTTCAGGCTGGTGACCCGGAGCTCCGCACTCCGAGGGGCAAACCAGAAATCGAGTTGCTCCTGACCAGCGAAGCAGAGGCCCCCAGCTCAGGCTGGATTTGTCTTCTGCACTCCAGTTTTCCCGTCTGCAGAAGGAAGGCCCATTAGTTACTGTCTGCACGGCCAGGGAAGAATGGCCTTGCTGGAGTCTGTATCAGGACTTCCCAGAAACAATGCACGGTGGCCAAAATGGACAGAGACTACTAATGGACGCTCAGTTCCAAAATCCCCCTGGAGGCCACAGGTCGCCTGGAGCATCCCTTGCACCCGGGTGGTCCTCTGCTGCTTGCAGATGGAACCAAGAGACACCTCAGCAGGGAGCATCCCCCAGAATTCAGTCGCATTGCTACTTCTGCCCCTTCCACGGGAGCTCTCCAGGCCTGGACAGCCAAACCAAGTCCTGCTTTATCAGAGGCACTTAAAAATCATTGTCGCTTCCATGGGAAATTCATTCCGATCTTTCAGGCTAGGTCAGGTGGCCAAGCACTTTCCTTTGAGGTCCTCATGCTAATTGAGAATCACACAGCTTTATGTGTCAGAATGCAGACTCCATGAAGGCTTTGTTCATGGCTGAGCCACAACCCTAAAGACATTTGGGGCACATAGTAGATTCTCAGTAAATGTTTGTTGATTACATTAATTAATTACTGTACATAATCACTTGTTTATGACCTGTCTCCCCTATTTGAGTAGAACCCTCATAGGAGAGGGAATTGTGTCTTATTCATCCTTACCATTCAGACCATGGTGCATAGTAGATACTCAACTGAGTAGATACTCAAGATACTCAATACTCATAGTAGATACTCAATTAACACAGAAGGAATAATAAACTGCTTGAGTATTTTTTTTTGGTGTGTGTGTGTGTGCTGAATGAATCTAAAATTAATAATATTGATTCTAATTATTTAAGTAATAAAACCACAATGCAATTATTTTAGACAAAGAGAATACAGTAAAAGACACACCTTTCATTAATAGCATCACTATTTATAGTGGTGTATACATTTATACAACTACTTTCATTATTTTAATGTTTTTCTTTTCAGTTTTTCATTTGGGTATTTTACACCCAATTTTAATTGGGTTATTTTGGGCATGCGTGCTACATACATGCACGTGCGTGCAAACACACACACACACACACACAGAAACACACATCAACAACTGTCCGGGTATCAGGGACTTTATAAATTTAAGAGCAGGAAGGGAGGTCTGGATGAATAATGTCTTCTCATTGTTATAATTAATCGTTGGCCGTACAACAGGATTAATAGTATCATGGGAACTGCTGGTGAGAGGCATTGCTCTCTAAAGTTCACCCCTGGGGTCAAGGCAAATCTGGCTATGGGAAAAAAAAATGTGCAGGTTAGAAATAATCCACAGGAAAAATGCTTTATGTTTTGTGCTCACAAATCAGAGAAACTTGCCATGGTCGCTGCTAAACATAAACCAGTTATATACACTGCTGTGGGCTTGGTGGCTCAGGGTTCATTTCTCATTCTTTTTTATTTGGATCATTATGTTGAAATCACCCTGTTTCTCTCTGTAAGCCCCTAGTGATACAGTGCCAACAAGTGACTTGTGATTATAGAAGTGAGGAAGCCACTGTGTAATTTAAGAAACAAATCAAATCAAAACCCTGTTCTGCTATACTCAAAATACATTTCTAAATGTTTAGAGGGAAATGGGTCTACTCCGGGAGAGGCAGCCTATAACCACAGAAAGCCTCTGAGCTTACAATATGGAGAAGTCATGCAAATTTCTTGTTGATAAATGCGGTAGGCAGGAGGTTGAGTGGACAAACTCCTGGTCTGTGGGTGGGGACTGCTTTCTGGGTTGGCTACAGATGCTGTGTTAAATAGAAGAAAGGAGGGATAGCTTGATCTTGATTTTTTTTTGTCTTTTTTCTTTTCCTAGTTCTGACTTAGAATAGAAAAGAGGAGTCAGGACTGGGCAGGGGCAGTGATCTGACATTAATACAGCTCCCTTGTCTGGGCAGTGGTCTAGTGGGCAGGCAGAGGACCTGGTTAGCACTAGCTCAACGCCCACCTCAGTGTGTGAACCACAGAAACACACATCAACAACTGTCCGGGTATCAGAGACTTTATAAAGTCCCTGGCAATCGTGATGACTTCACAACCCCTTCACAGGTGTTGTGAAGACTGAATAAGATCCCAGCTATAAAAACAACTCAAAAAGCAAGGTTTTTTTAAATATCTTTATTTTTATTTTATGTGGTGCTGAGGATCGAACCCAGGGTCTCATACATGCAAGGCAAGCGCTCTACCACTGGGCTACAACCTCAGCCCATGGAAAAGCAAGTGTTTTAAAATAAGAAGTTAAGATGCCAATGTTGCAAGGGGAAACTATGCTATTGAAAAGCCTGCAGGAAGATTTTATTTTTCTTTCTTTTTTTAAATTGGGAAATTAAACACACTTCTTTTAAAAATGTCTTTAAATTTATTTTTTCCATCATTATGTACAACTATCATGCACCAATAAAAACAGAGAGAAAGACATTTTTTTTTATTGGTGCATATGCAGAATGATGGGCTTCATTGTGGCACATAGAAATATATATATAAAAAAATCAGAATTTCATCAATTTTACTCTCCCTTACCTCAGCCACCCTTCCCTGCCCCCATCTCATCCCCATCTTCTACCCTGATGTTCTCCCTTCTAATTTCATGGCTTCTATTTTTCACCATTTTTTTCTTCTAGTTTCCACATATGAGAAAAGGCAGAATACTTTTCTGAGTCTGAGTTATTACACTCAAAATTATGTTCCTCAGTTCCATCCATTTTCCTGCAAAGGACATAATTTCATTCTTCTTTATGGCTGAATAAAACTCCCTTGTGTGTCTATACCATATTTTCTTTATCCATTCATCTAGTGATGGACACCTAGGCTGGTCCTATAACTTGGCTATTGTGAATTGAGCTGCGATAAACATGGGTATGCATGTATCAATACAGTATGCGGGCTTAATTCTTGTGGGTAAATACTGAGGAGTGGTACAGCGGGGTCATGTGATTGTCAATATTCTAGCCTGAGCAGCCTTACAGGAGACTCTAATAAGTGCTCAGGGCTCTTTTATGCTGGAGGCATAGATAAGAGATAAAGGGCACTGTTTCCTTAGACACACAAAGGAATGCCCCAGTGCAGAGGTACTTGGTAATAGATGAGTTTAATGGGAAAGAGCATCTGTATCTGTTTCTACAACTTTTAACTTTTTCTATAATATTTATGTATCTATAAAACTAAGATGATGTTGGTGTGGTGGTACATACCTGTAATCCCAGTGACTTGAGAGGCTGAGGCAGGAGGATACCAAGTTCAAGGCCAGCCTCTGCAATTTAGCAAGACCCAGTCTCGAAATTTAAACAAACAAAAAATTAAAAAAGACTGGGGATGTAATTTAGTGGCATAGTGCCCCCCCCCCCCAAAGGAAAAAAACAAACTAAGATGATGAAAGAAGATAACTGGTTATAGAAAATTCAAAGAAAGGTAGATTTCTAGTTGTTATTTACAACTGAAACTGCTCAATCTGATAAACAATATATTCCATTTAACAAGCTCCATTTCTTTTTATCTTTTTGGATTTACTTATCCATTCAACCAATCTGTATTGAGTATCTACCTGAATGCACAAAAAGGAAATAATTGGCTTCTGTAGGGTGGGCCTTATCACCCCAATCTAGCTAGCATTCTTCAAGAAAAAAAAAAAAAACGAAAAGGAAATCGCAAGCTCAAAGTGCCAGTCAGATTCAGAAAAGAAACACCATCTGGCATAGAAGAGACTCCTAGTTAATCGCCAAATCCATGTTTTTCTCTTCTTCCTGGGCACACAAGGCGCTGTCCATTCAGCTATGGCCACTATCTGAATTCTCAATCCAATTCTGAATTCACCACCTGAATCCAATGGAATGAGATTGAAAGTCACATGCATCATCTTGAAGTTTGGCCCCCACAATGCTCCCCTTGGGGCTCCTTTCCCCACTCAACTGACTGGAAAGGAGGGGACCCCAACACTGAAGATGGCAGAGCCTCCATCATCTTGGATCTGAGCCACGGTGCAGAAGAAGCCCACCCTGCCAACTGCGGGCAACTCAGTAAGTACCTTTATGGGGACAAGAGGGACGCTTCAATTATGCTGAGTCATTATACATGTTGAGTTTGTTGTTTCACTAGTTATACTAATTTAACTATATATAACAACTAGGTCTTCAATTTTATGCGGGTAGGAAGGAAGAGATGAGGAATAATCACCTACTTAACAGCTGTGACTACTTCTATTTGTCATAGATGAACAAGCTCAAAGGAGCTGGAGTGCTCATTATGCCTGGCCCCGGGGGCTTGCCTTCTCCCAGTAGGATCATATGGACACTTTCTCCATCGGGATTCTTCCAGGCCAAGAGAGAGAGGAAGATGAAAGATACTTTTTGAAAGTAAAGTGTAATTGTTCACCATGTCCTCCAAAATGGTGGTAGTCCCGTGAACTCCTTCGATAGGAGAAGGAAATATTAGAGCAGAATATAAGGATAAAAGACATCAGGAAGACCACGTTTTTCTGTATCCCTGGTCACTGCTCTGCAAACACAGCCTTGCCAGAGTACCCACCGAGAACCTGGACCCATGGTATCATGGCCTCATAGTACCCCAGGAACTTGCTCTCGATTAATGAGTAAATGAGGTCTGGAAATAGACTCTCTTCCACTGCTTAAACCTTCATTGGGATGTTTTTGGTTAAAAGAGTCACAGAAAACTCAAACCAAGCTCATAAAGCTAATAGGGAATTTATCAATATACAACACTGGCTCCAGGGACCTGATCTTCCTCTACTTCTCCTCTCTCTCTCTCTCTCTCTCTCTCTCTCTCTCTCTCTCCTCTCTCTCTCTCTCTCTCTCTCTCTATATATATATATATATATATATATACATATACATATATATATATATATATATATATATATATACATATATATATATATATGACAGCAGAATGCATTACAATTCTTTTTTTTAATTTTTTTTAGAGAGAGAGAGAATTTTTTTTAATATTTATTTTTTAGTTTTCGGTGGACACAACATCTTTGTATGTGGTGCTGAGGATCGAACCCGGGCCGCACGCATGCCAGGCGAGCACGCTACCGCTTGAGCCACATCCCCAGCCCCATTACAATTCTTACTACACATATAGAGCACAATTTTTCATATCTCTGGTTGTACACATAGTATATCCACACCAATTCGTGTCTTCATACCTGTACTTTGGATAACAGTGATCATCACATTCCACCATCATTGATAAACCCATGCCCCCTCCCTTCCCCTCCAACCCTGCCTCTCCTCTTGACTCTGTTCTTTTTCATCCTTCAATCTTAGCACCACTTGGTGACAAGATGTCTGCAGCCACATCAGCTACCTGAGGTGACTGTTCTTCTCTGAACTGATTCCAGGAACCAGGGAGACACAAGGCTGTGATTGGCCAGACATGGTCACATGGCCATCTCTGTGGGATTGTGGGAACACCATCCAGAGAACAGGGACTGAGGGTAGGGGGAAGGGTTGGCTCCCCAGGGACTCTCAAGGACCAGAAAGGGAAGGATGGAGGCAAATCACAGCGAGTACCAGAAGTAAGCAGGTGCTTAGTTCAGGTGATAGCACTGTGCTGTACCTTTTTGGTGCAGAAAACACCTGAGCCAGGTGGAAGCAAGCAGAACTGTGGGCTTCCCAGAGGCCCAGAGAGGCAGCCATGAACTATTTCTCTCTAATGCCACCTACATGGGTAAGACCCATCCATCTCAGGGAAATTCAGAATCCTTCAGTGGTAGGTTTTCCATGAAAAGCATCTTTTAAAAACTTTCAGGTCTCAGGAAAAAGGAAAAAATTTGTTTCTTATTTAGAAAGTAATAAAAATGTCTCTAAAAATAATGATAACAGCTGATATTATTTTGGGCATGGTGGCACACACCTGTAATTCCAGCTACTTGGGAGGTTGAGGCAGGAGGATTACAAGTTTGAGGCCAGTCTGGGCAATTCAGTGAGACCCTGTCTCAAAAGAAAAAATAAAAAAGGGTTGGGTATGTAGCTCGGTGGTAGAATTCACCTGGGTTTAATCTTTTTTTTTTTTTTTTTAACCAGGGATTGAACCCAGTGGTGCTTAACCAGTCAGCCACATCCCCTGATCTTTTTAATATTTTATTTATACACAAGGTCTTGCTGAGTTACTTAGGGTCTCGCTGAATTGCTGAGGTTGGCTTTGGACTTGTAATCCTCCTGCCTCAGCTTCTGGAGCTGCTGGGATTACAGGCATGCACCACCAGAAGTGGGTTCAATCTTAACCTCCCCATTATAGTGCTCCTAAAACTTTAGGAGCAGAAGTTTATGTCATATAAAGGGTTTTAACAGCCAAGACATCCCAGATGGAAAATCCCAAACCAAAGCAGAGGCACCTCCTGGAGTTGGCAACTGGTTTCAGGCCGGTCTTAACCTAAAGATTAGTTTTAACCAATGTCACAAACTGGGACAGAGTCAGTCCAGGAACATAGGGGCTCAGAATCAGGATGCCAAGGTTAGAATAACTAATGTAGGAGGCCTGAAACTGGGCAGGGCAGGACTGGAGAGAAAGGTGATCTCTCTGGGTCAACCTGGCTCTTTAAATGTGGGCCTTTCCCTTTTTAAGTTCAGGTGTTGGTTCCCGATTCTGACCTTTTGAGCTTACTCTAGAATCTGGACCTCACAGCCTTTAATAAAGAAGTCACTTGCTGTTGGGAGGGGGCCTCTGACGTGGTCAGCTGGAGCTCGGAAACCACATCAAAATATTTTCTGGGCTGAGTACCCCCAGCGGGGCCATGCAATGCCTGAGAGATTTAAGGCCTGTGAGGAGGTGAGAGAAAATGGGAAATAAGAAAATGAGAATTTGAAGAGGAAGGAGGACAAGGGCAGAAAAAGAGACAGACCAGGCAACCATGGTGGGAGGTCAGAGGCCTGCCCTTTGACAGCCACTGCTGTGGCCCATCAGTACTGCCCCCAGAACCCTGTGCGGCAGGGGTACAGGTGGACAGGCTGTGCTCAATAACTGAGGCTTTGCTTTCCCCCAGTTTTCCCCACTCATTTTAATGAGTTTTGAGTGCAAAATATTTCTCCCCAGGCAGGAAGAGCTTTGTAACAAGACATCTAGCGTTAGTTACGACATTCGAGCTAAAAGCTCCTTGTGGGAAGGAAAAAGACTTTTTTTTTAATGTCATCATAAAAAAGACAAACTCTCCTAGCCCTACTGTGGAAATGGTGCCTCTGTGGACAGAGATGAGCATGTGATCTGAAACCCAGGTAAAGGGGGAATCTGGGGAAATGTGTCCCCAGCCAGAGAGGCAAAGGGGCCTTTCTGCAGTGCAGTTATAAGAAGTGAAGGGCCACCAGCTGGAGGTGAAGTCTGCAGAAGCCTCCCAGGGACACGCCCTCTCTCCAGCCTTGACCTACCCCTGGGAGTCTGCCCATGTGCCCAAGGGACAGCTGCTCAGAACCCACTGCCTAACTGTGCACCTTGTCCTGCCCAGAGTAAGCAAACAGGGCCATGGCACCATCCCTACTGTCCACTCCCTCAAGGGAGAGGCAATCAGCATCTGGGCTCCAGAGTCACAAGGATCTCTGTCCAAGTCACTCTGCCATATACTAGCTCAGCCACAGCAGTTGACTGCCCATCCCTGGACTTCTGTTGGAGAAAACAGCACCCACCTAGCAGGACTCAGAAGGGCACCAGGCACACTGTATCCAAGGCATTATAATGAAAAATATTAAATGATTAAAAATTAAATTATTAGAAGCAATTAATAGAATTGAAATACTGTTACACAAGGGCCCTGCTCAATGACGGTATTGAGAGATGCAGAGATGCAGTTTTCTTACACAGGTCCTAGAGATATAGAGATGAGCAAAACAGCTCCCTGCTCTCTCACACCTGAGCAGGAGAGGCAAGGCAGCAATACCCGGCTCAAATTGGTGCTAAAAGTGGTATGACAGGTCAATGTGCATCTCTGAGGACTCTTGAAGCAAACGGTGTCCCCCTAGAGAATGTAGGGGGTTGTTGTTTGATTTAGACCTGGGAGGGTGAGCAGGATTTGATTGGATGGGCAGTCTTTAGTAGGGGAAGGATGCTTAAATAATTTGAAAGATTTTTAAATTATTTGCCAATACTTAAAGACTAAAAGAATTTGCTTTGAAATCCAGATTAGCTGTTATTTCTGAGCCTGTGAATCCGAATGGCAGCAAGAGGCTGAATGGAGGAAGCACTTGATCCCACCACAAAGAGGGTTAAAAGCTAGGAGTGAGGGATGTGGACCATTCCAGAAGCTGATAATCCAGAGCAGGACCACAAGGTAATATCAGCTGCTTTTTAAAATGCCTGGTTCATAATTCATTATTGCTTATTATAAGGACTTGGAGTTCCAATCTGTAGAAGTTTAAATAAAACATAGATCTTAGGAGTCAACATAATGGAGCCAATTCATTTTACAGACGAGCAACACGGGTCAGCCCTAAACCACACAAGCCAGCAGATAACAATAGTCTGGCAGAGATAGTAACCAGGCCGGAGTTCACTGTTCCCTGGCTCCTGGTCTTGGGGGGGGGGGGGGCTCCAGACCCCACATCACATCCTCCCCCTCCTCCCATGGGTTTGGAGAAAAAATCCCCAGGAATGCTTCGTGGAAACTCACATGTATCAAGGACAATTATTTCTTCCCCAAAAGCACTGATGTCCAACCGGACACATAACAGGTAGTCGAAAAATGTGTTGAAAAAATGAATGAACTTGTTAGTGAATTAGTGATGACCTTAGAATTGGGTGCTGTTGCCCAAAACCACAGCAACTGAACCTGACCCTCAGGGGCACCATCTTCTGAAGCCACTAGTGTCATCATCTTTGTTCACAGTCCAACAGCCAGCCCCGATGCCCGGGCCTTGCTGTTCCCTGGACATTTCAGTGAAAAGCCTTTGATTCAATTTTCACTCCCTCTTATTATAGCTACTTGCTCTAGGACTCCACGGGGGCCCCAGAGCTGTTCTCAGAAACATTTCTGCCCTCCCTCTGTTCTTACTTGTTGTCCTCAAATGAGACAAATGCCCCCTTCAACTTTGCTTTTCCTTAGGACAAGTTGTCCTCTGAAAAGTCCCTCGATCCTGCAGTAATTAGTTGCTGGGGTGTAGAGGGTGCCCTGCGGGCATCTAGCGTAGTTCAGACTTGTCTAGACCCAGCTAAAGCTACCTAGTCTGTCAATAAAGATGGAAACACACTGGAAAGAAAAGGAGGCAAGCTCTTGCCTGCTGTCTGGAAGTGCAGCATGGGGTCCTTGCTTAACACCGCTGGGCTCTATTTAATAGGAGGACATCACGGGGCACAGTCACTATCCTGAAATCGGCTCAGCCACTTCGAGAGCCAACAGTTAATTCTTCTCTCCATGAATGTCCACAAGCTGGGAGTCCAGTGGCAACTTTTTTTAGTATTTGAAAATTAGTTTTTGAACCCAGGAGTTCAAGACTAGCTTGGGCGGCATAGTGAGACCAGCATAGCAAATAAATAAAAATTAAAAAGAAATTAGTCTCAGAACACTTGGGACAGAGGGACAGTACCTCACAGCTGACGACATATGAGAAATTATACTAATTATATATATTGTATTAGCTTACTAAATTCTCTTAGCAGAGAGTTTAACCATCTCCATTTATTGATATATAAAAAAAAGTAGAGATAGAGAGAGTAAGTGGCTGAGATGGAATTCAAATCCAGGTTTTTCTGATTACAAAGCAAGAGTCCTTCTCTGGGTATCACCTCTTCCAGAGAAAATTGCTTTTTCTTCCAAGCACCCCAGATTGTACCGAGCCAGCTAGCCTTTGCTGAGATACGAATCCTGGGATGCCACAACACAATTTTCCCACAGGAGTCTGCCATTCTGCTTGCTGCATATTGCAGTTAACCTGGAAACACAGGAGAGGAAAATGCTCCGGACCCCAATTAATAGTTAGCCCACAGCAAATGCCACGGATCACCCCGCCCAAGTCTTAGCTTGAAACTTCTGCAGGATCTTTCTCTCAAGATAGCCTCAAAAAGGTCTCTCAGCTTTCTGGTTGTTAAAACAACAACTACAGTAGCAGGAATTGAGACCTCAAGATCTGGGGGGTAAAAATGAGGAAGGAAATGGCATGTTGAAATGACTATTTTTCCCCATCTGGTCCTGTTCTTTCTAGTTAAAGCCCAAGATCTCAAGTAGTTATAGTGCAATAATTCGATCGATTAAATGCTGAAAGTTTTCTATTGATTTCAAGGCTATTCAAAGCTCTACCTACTTTGGAGTCTGGGGTGCGATCGAATTCCTCGGAGGTTTCTGTTTCTATCTCTGCCAGGCTGGTTTGACGCAGATAACCTCTCTGGAGGCCTCTCTGAAGCCACTGTATAAACTGCCCTAGGTCCAGCAATAAAGAAAGTGTGTCATTACAGTTGTCGGCCTTCAGAGGATCTGATCTTCATGTTCTCCTCTCCTTTTTGTCCCTTTTTGATGCCATTAAATTTGTGGCCACTCTTGGTTTTGCTCCCTTTTCCCCCCCCACCTTTTTCTACTTCAGATCAAAGAACTTGTTCGTTTCCTTGCTTCTGCCTTTACTTCCTCGGGGGCAAAACTAGGTTAGCTCCCTCCCTACCACCTTTGCCAGGAACTCAGGATACCCCTTAACCAGCCGGAGCTCCACCTCCGAGAGCCACCCATGATTTCAGAGTCACTAGTAGTAGGAGGAGAAATGGTAGTGTTGGAGGGAATCTAGCAGTCAGACCCTCAAACCCTCTTGCTCAGCATCCTCAATTTCTATTTCTTTGCATTATCTTTCATCCATTACCACTAGGCTTCCCCCCCCACCCAAGGTTTGCGCAGGGTGAGCAGGGTGGTGCCTTTCCTGTCTTGCCTGAATGACTAACCTGTAAGCCCATCCAATGCACGTTCATGACACGGACCCCGAGAAAGAGAAAGCAAGTGAGTGGATCTGCAAAGACTGTTGTTACCCGGTTTCCCTTCAGCCCCAGAAATAGAAAGCCAGACTTCCGACTTGCAGAGCCCCCGTGCAAACCACCAGACCACACTGCCAGATAAGAGAATGTTGGATTGTGTCATACTTCCTTCACAGCTCTAGTTTCTGAAAATGGCCCTGAATGTTAGCGAGCCTCACCATGACCTGAGGATGCAGAAGGGATGGAAGTGGGAGGACAAAGGGGTCAGCTCTGTCTCTTTTCTGATGTAAGTTTATTTTTAGCTACAGAAGTCAAGGAAAGGAAAGTTGGTGAAAGATCACTTCTGAGATAACGTTCTTATTTACTTATACAAGAAAAAGAAATATGTAATATTTCTCCGAAAGCACTGGGAAAGGAGATCCCCTGGCTAACAATGTGTCTTTGTCCTTTCCAAGTTCTGTACGTTCATTGATCAGGTACCTACTGCGTGCCAGGTGCTACGTTTGTGCTGCAGATTTAAAGAGGAATAAGGTACCTCCTTGGAGAAGGAGGAATCTGGACTAGAGATTCCAACTCTCGTGCTCAATGCCATCACCACCATGGAAATAATTTTGCTCAACTCTCTCAGCGCAGTCTCAGCGGTCGCCTCTCTTGTCAGCCGCTGCAGGAAGAGTGATGGCCCAGGGGTTGACAGGCTCCTAATTGGAAAGTAGGAGGTGCCATCAGAGATCGACTATAAAAGTTATCTTTGGATCCGAGTGAGCACCTAATGCTTGGAAGAGACTTGGGGGTGAGGCTGGGTGAGCTGTCACCCTAGGATAGGACCTGGCCCAGCAGTCAGACAATGTAAGCAAGGGAGGAAGCTAAGGCCCATCATTTCGGAGAATGGCAAGGAGCACATGCAAACTGGGATTTCAGGACCCAGAGAGTTCACAGTGCAGGGCAGGGGGATTTGGGGGGCACATAAGGAAAGGAATGTCTGCAGCAGCCACAGAGTCTAGGATCAAGGAGGCAGACCCCAGAGAACAGCTGATAAGAGTTTTGTGATGAAGGCAAAAAAATAAATAAATAAATAAATAAAAAGCAAGCCTGGAGTCTCCTTTTATTCAGCTAATAAAGAAGCAACTACTTATAAGTGACTTCTTGCACTGCTTCCAGCCCTAAGGGTGTCAAAAGAAGTGTCAAGGTAAAAGAATTTAATATCTACTTAAGAGATGATCAAATCCATAAACTGAAATTATTACTGGGTAAGACAATGTGGCATGTATTACATAACATAGCCCTTGTGCAAACTCTCCTGCTGTTATCTTGTTTAAGCCACTTGACAACCTTGCAAAGTGGGTATCGTTGTCCCTATTTTACAAGTGAGGGTGCTGAGGTTTCCAGAGACTGTGTATCTCATCTAAGTTTGTCGCGCTAGTAAGGGGCTGAACCAAGATTCCAATCTAGGCCTGTGTGAGTGTCTGAACTTTCTGGTAAGAGCCTGTGGCTCCTCTCTACCGAAATAGAGTGGTACATTGAGCAAGAGGGAAAAGTAAACATTGGCTGGGGGTGCAGGGAAGATGTCCAGAGGAGGGACAGGGAGCAACATGGGAGCAGAGTCAAAGATGGTTTCCTGAGAACTGCAGGATGCCCTGGAGCCCATTCAGAGCTGAGGATCATGAGTGTCCTTCACGCTCTGAGCCAGAGAAGGAAGAACTGAGTTAGATTTGGGCCATGCGGAGCTTGCCGTCTGGCACAGCAGCGGATCTCCCCAATGGCTTAGGGATTCCCGCACAGCATGCTTCGGGCACAAGAAAGCCCAGTGCAAGCTTATCCGATGGACAAGCTCACCCCCCACCCCATAGGCCAGCCCTCCAAACTCTGGGTCTGCAACACCCTCAAAGAACAGCACCTGACCTCAAGAAATGAGAACGAAATGCCCCTCCCCAGGGCTGTAGAGTGGACCTTCCTGTCCACAGGTGCCTGCGGGGGTCCTGGCAAAGAGAAGAGGTGGCTCTGGCACCAGGTGCTGAGGTGCCAGTGCCTCCCGAGAAGGAACAGGTGCAAAGCAGGGCAATTAGCCCAGAAGGTGTCCGTGGGGGCAGACAGCCTCCATCTGATGGCAGACCCACCGGGCTTGCATCCTCTGCTGGGGAGCAGGCTTCATGCATTCTCTAGCTCATGGGGGATTGCAAGGGAGCACGTTTCTTCTTCAAGGAGCCAGAAGAAGTGGTAATTAAAATTGCCTTTAAAAATAAAAAGATTCTGAAGAGGGCACAAGCCTTTAAGCCTTCCCCATGGTGTTCTGGATGCTCCGGCTTCTCTCGTAGAGGGAGGAAGAGCACAGGCTGAGATCGGAGAGGCCCACCGAGTGTCGGGTGCTCGCTGTGCTAGCTGGCAGTTGCTAATGTCTTTAGGAACTGCTAATTTACCCATCTAATTTGTTCCTCCATACCAACCACAAAGGGAGACCACTCAATTATTTGGATCCAAAAGAGAAGCTGGTATTTACCATGATCTCCCTAGAAACAGTGTCTGTGTGTGTGTGTGTGTGTGTATGTGTACACACACACTGTGAGGGAGGTTCAGCCAGGGGCTGGGGTTGTGGCTCAGTGGTAGAGTGCTTGCCTAGCATGTGTGAGGCACTGGGTTTGAGTCTCAGCACTGCATATAAATAAATAAATAAATAAAGGTCCATTGACAACTAAAAAATATTAAAAAAAAAAAAAAAAGTGCAGCCACTCCAGAGGACCAGTGGAGGGGAACACATATTTGGGAGCTGTACCTTGTGCCAGGCACGGTGCTAGGTTTGACATATCTTGCTGACATCTTATAATTCCCATTTGAAAAAGATATCATACTTCCATATTTCTCCATATTTCAGGTTTTTGCTCTGATGTTTCTGCTTAGACAAACTTGTCCGCCTTAGGCATCACCTGGAAAGTTGAATTTTCAATGAAGCCTTCCTGATTTTATCTGGTTAAATGAGTGAAGCTCTCTTTTGTGCTCCTGGAAAACCATTTTGGATTTCAGGGAGACGGCAGCTTCTGTTTCCTAATCTGTGACATAGTGTAGAGCTACCCATAGCCCTTGTGAGGAATAAATGAAAGAAATCATGCAAGGGCCTGAACAGTGGCTGGCCCTTTGTCCTTGCTAGTTATCTTGTTGTGAAGAATGGGAATAATAATAATAATAATAATAATAATATCACTTATTGTAATGATTTGCCCCTAGGTTGTAAATTCCTTGCATTAGGGACGGTATCTACTTTATCCATCATCGTTTTATACCCAGAGCCTGGGAGTGTTTGGCACAAGATGAGCGCTCATTTCCTAGCTGGCAAATGAAGGAATAAATGAAAGTTCAGCCAAGCATCACTTAGACAGGGATAGTTTCTGATAAATGCCATCCTCAGGTGGTTCCGTCATTGTGTGGACATCACTGTGTGGACATCACTGTGTGGACAGCACTTACCCAAGCCTGTGGTGCAGCCTGCTACACACGTGGGCCAGCGGTAGCCTGTCACAAACCTGTGCAGCACGTCACTGTACTGAATTCTGTAGGCGACTGTATTGCAATGGGAAGTGTTTGTGTATCTAAACACAGGAAACTTAGAGTAAGAATATGGCGTCAAAGATAAAAAAAATGATGCCATCATACAGGGCACTTGCTGTGAGGGACGCCTGCTGGGCTGGAAGTTGCCCTGGGCGAGTCAGTGAGTGAGTGGTAAGTGAGCAGGAAGGCCCAGGCCTCGACTGCACTGCTGTAGATGTTATTTTATTTTTTTTAAGTTGACACAATACTTTTATTCTACTCACTTATTTTTATGTGGTGCTGAGGATCGAACCCAGGGCCTTGCACTTGCTAGGCGAGCACTCAACCAATGAGCCACAACCCCAGCCCCTGTAGATGTTATTAACACTGTACGTACACTTAGGCTATGATTTTACTTAAATATTTCTTTCTTATATAACGTAACCGTAATTTACTGTAATATTTTTACATTATAAATTTGAAAAATTTTAAACTTTTGGACTCATTAGTAATAAAACAGCTTAAAATGTGAACACATTGCAGGCTATAAGAATTTTTCACTTCTGTTATGATCTTATGGGACCCCGGTTGTACATGTGGTCCATTGTTGACTGAAACATCGTGAGGTGGCACATGATTATATTTGTCTGCACCTCACTTTGGTGAGCTCCTGAGTATAGTCCGTTATCTGACCTACTTCTCTATCTCTCATGTCCCTACTTTGGCACAATACACCTGTTCTGTTGAATAAATGCAGAAAGTTCAATGCTTTACCCTGCCAGTGCCTGGCCTGCAGGGTCTGGCTCTGAGCCCGTCTCCTGGCTGGCAGTGTTTAGCTGCTGCACCATGAATTCATGAGTGTGTCTTTGACACTTCACCATCTAAGCATAAGATGTCATGGTCCTCAAGGGTGGGGGCCAATCTTATTTATTCTTAAATCCTTAGTGTCCAGTATAGCACCTGGCACACAGGAAGTGCTCAAATGGCTATCCCTGGACTCTGATGTTCAGCCAGAATCAGAGGAGCAGAGTCCCTTGTGAATTTGTCATCTGTCCTCTATCATCATCCAAACCCATCCAATTTTTCCCATTTATGTTGATTAACCACCTCTTGTCTCATTTACAAAAGTCTGAAGTTCTTTGAGAGTACTCTGCCATAATGGATAAGAGTTCAGACTCAGTGGCCAGAATTTCTGAGCTTGAACTTGGCTTTGGCAACCACAAGCTGTCCTGCCTGGTTTTCCCCTTCCATCATATCAGGATGACAACTCTTGCTTTAGTTATTCATTCAGCAAGCATTTTTTTTTTTTTTGGTATGTAATAAGTGGCAGGAACCATTCCAGAAACAGGGGACACATAGATGTCAACAAGGTACACATTGATCTTGCCTGAATAGAGCTCACAAGCTAGAGAGAGGTAGACAGATGGAATGAATAAGCAAATAAACATATGGTATGTCAGAAGGCGATATGCACGAGGGAGAAAAGTAACACGGGCAGATACAGTGAGGGGTCAGGGAACAGGTACCAGAGTTGTGAGCATCTTATTCAGGTGACGAAGGAAGACCTTTCCAACAAGAGCAACTGGCATCTGGGGAAGAATGTTCCAGAGAGAAGGAAAAAAGCAAAGACCCTAAAGATAGTTTGAAGGATGACCAGTGGGTCTATGTGGCTGAAACAGAAGGACATAATGTAGGAGAAGGGGACACAGAAAGGGTCAGGGTCAGACATGTAGGGCCTGTGGAACTTCAGCTTTTGCTCTGGCTGGAAGGAAGTTTTGGAGTTTCACGCAGGAGTGTGAGATGCTGTGACATGGGTTATAAAGAAGCCTCCTGGCATTGGCATGGAGAATGGTCTGTGCAGCTGGCACATATGCAGAAGGCTGGTCATTTGTACCTCCCAGGGTTAGTGTGAGGAACAAATGAGACGATGCATTAATGTGCTTGGAAAAGCCTGGCAGAGAGTAAGTGCTCAACCCAGGAGCTGTGGGGCTGTGCTGGCTGCACCGGCCTTGTTTCCCGAGGGCAAGGCTTGGTTGGTCATGCAGGGTCCCCCCTGCCCTTGCCCACTCAGTCACCCCCTCTGCCCCACACCTCCCTCTCCAGCCTTTGACTAATGTTGAAGCTCCTGCGTGGTAGCACCGCCTCCTGCTGCTCCCCACTCTGGTCCAACTCAAGTGCAATGCCACTTACATCCTTCCTGGTCCCAAAGTCTTCTCTGGACTAATGGCTCATTAAATTCACACCCCTGGAGGCAGCCTTCAAGGTCTCCCACAAGACCCTGCTACCTTCCCTTCCCACCTATTTCTACTCCTACCCCAGGCATATTGCATATCCATGGAGAAACAGAGCTGGACACAATATGTCACTCCCAGTAGAATGACAGCGGAAACTGCCTGCACTCATGATAGCAAATTGATGTGATGAGCCTTTGCCCCAGATTCCCTGGGCCACCTTGTGTATCCTAGCCAGGGTGGACGCATACACCTGCCCATTACGGGGTCAGTTCTCTCATCAAGTTACTGTAGAAGCCAGACTCCAAATGACGGGTTCCCGTATCTGACTGCCTGCTCCCAGTTCAAGTTCCTCTGCTCCTCCATTCCTCTACTTTCTTTTCTCTTCTTTTTTTTTTTTCCTTTTGGTACCAGGAATTGAACCCAGCGATGCTTAACCACCGAGCCCTTTTTATATTTAATTTTGAGACAGGGCCTTGCTAAGTTGCTTAGGATCTTGCTAAATTGCTTGAGTCTGGCTTTGAAGTCGTGATCCTCCTGCTTCAGCCTCCCAAGCCACTAGGATTACAGGCGTGCACCACGGTGCCTGGCCCTCTAACCTTTCAAAACATGAGCTCCATTCGCAAAGGATTAGTGCCAGACTAAGGGGAGAAAATTATGAAAACCCTGCTGGCTGTAGAGAGAAGAGCAAAATGCTTGACAGTCCGCTTCTACCAGTCTGGAAAGCAGGGACTACTGTCTCCTAAAACACCCATCAGTTATGGATTTCAGGCTGGCTAACCCAGCGACCATCCCACAGGGGACAGAAGTATTAGCTTCTGGCCTGACACCCACCACCATGTGGACCTTGGAGAAGACGAAAGAGAGCCTGGTCGCCAACAGCAATATTCTAAAATAGCACGTTTGAGGCTATCTATTCCTACCACAGATGCCAAAATGTGGACAGCCACTCACAGCTGTGGGATGCAGATGTCCCTTGTCATTGTAAATGGGCAGCCCTAAATGCCATTATGGAACCCTTAAACCTAAAAATGTGATTTAGGAGTCTCCTGGTTAACACTACCTGGCTAAGCCTGATGCAGCTGATGGCCTGGATCTGGGACAGTTTCCCTACTCCATGCCAGGACACCTGGGCAATATGGCACTCATGGTGTCATCCCTCTCAGTTTGGAATATACGACTCTTCGTTGGTATATATTCAGACCAGCAGTATTACATGATCCTGAGCAGCCATCAGGGCAAACAAAAGGGGTGTGGCCTGCACTTCTAGATCCTTCCAGGTTGCCCAGCTATCTTTACCCCAGTTATGATGCCTGGCCGACGGCCCATGCAGAGCTAAATGTGCTCCAAGCACCCTTCCTCCTTTGCACATCTTGTGACAGCCTTCCCCATGTCAGCCTATGCCTTCATGGCCTGCATCTGACTTGAGAGTTATGCTGGCTCAGGGAGTCATCCAGCCATTGCAGGTAATGACCACAGCCCAGCCCATCACACCCCGAAGAATACCACTCACCATGGTGCCTCCTGCCAGAGCACAAACATCCTTCCTAGGAGACCCTTGACTCAGCATATGTCACATATCTGAGAAACCACCAAAGTGATAAATCTCTCCTCCCCCCACCGCTCCTTTGGGCATAGTAAACCTCTTTCCCATTGTGGCTGAAACTTCCCCTCCTGGGCTTTCCAAAGCAAGCCTGCTGCTTAAGGTCGTCACCAGGCTCATTTGTATGTGCACCTGGCTAAGGCCACATTCCAGGAGCTGGATTTCACGCAACATTGGGCTTGCTGTCTTCCCCCATGAACAGGCTACTCTCTCTGTGCACCATAAACCCAGCAACCAATGTTACTGGTCTAGGCCTTGCTGTCTCCTATGCTGTGCCAGGCTGAAAGGACATTGATTGATGTCATCAAATCTGGACCCCGCACAAAGGGGGAGAAAAGAAAAGAGAAAGAACCTCAGACTCAGTCTCAGAATTATCCGTCACTACCCCTGTACCGTACCTCGAACTCCTAACCCCACACCCACACCCTTACTTGGGCTGTTTTCTGCCAAACGTACCTCTCTCTGCTGGTTTGGTTAAGAGAGCCAGTTTAGAAGTCACTGACTGTTCATCCCTCCTTAGTCTGACAGCTTGGTGAACCAAAGCAAGTTTTTTAGCCTGTGTGTGGCTCAGTTTTTCCTCAACCACAGAACGAGAGTCACGATACTTACTTTATTGGGGTTGGTAAGGACCAAAGGAAACACTGTGCAAAGATCATAGTATGAGCCTGATACGAGGCGCTCCCAGGTGTGTACTCACTGAGGGGCAGGTCCATGGCCACCTCCTCCAGATGGCCTTCCAGGCCCGCTCCCACTCCAAGGGCCCCTCACCCCACTCAGCATCTCACTGTGCAGGTGCATTTGTTCTCTGTGATGTGTGCGTTCATTTTGACTTCCTAAGTAAGAGAGAAAGGTCCTTGAAGGAAAGGGCCGCATTTGCCCTGCTCTCCTTCTGACTCACCATGTCATCATGAGCTGAACTTTTTTTTTTTTTTGGGCGGGGGGGTACTAGGGATTGAATCCAGGGCCACAACCACTGAGCCTCATCCTCAGACCTTTTTATATTTTATTTAGAGACAGGGTCTCACTAAATTGCTTAGGGCCTTGCTAAGTTGCTGAGGCTGGCTTTGAACTCACAATCCTGCCTCAGCCTCCTGAGCTGCTGGGATTACAGATGTGTGCCACTGTGTCTGGCTTGAACTTAACTTTCTTAGGATTGAGTTTCTTTCTCTAGGATGGAAAATACCTTTCCTAAGTGCCAACACGGGCCTCTGCACAGCCTCAGGAGACACATGGGTATTCTACCTGATCCTCTTTCCCCCAGAGCCTGGGTCCACACTCATAATTCTTCACACGGTGCTTTGGACAGTCTACTAATTTATTCAATGACTGAATATTTTGTACTTACTAAGCACTACCCTGTGTTCGATGTCCAGGAGATAAAACTTTGGATGTCTTTTCTCTGTAATAATAGAGCTTATTCCTTAGTGGAGAAGAAGGACAACATGCAAACACATAAATAAGAAAATATAAAATATGGGAAAAAGAAAACATTAGATAGAGAGAAGTATAGCAATGAAGATAAAATAGTAGTGTGTTTGTACCTGGGGTCGAGGGAGGCTGCTTTAGACTGGAAAAGGCCTTCTGATGTCCCTGAAAGTTTCCATCTGGTAGACTTGGGCCTAAGAATATGTACTGTTAACATGCGAATGTAGGAAATTCAGGGGACATTGGCATAGTGAAGAGGGTGAAGGTATAGAGTCAGAAGACTGAGGTTTAAATTTGATCTCCTGTGTGCAGCTGGAGGTCCCTGGACATGTTGTTAAACTTCTCCCTCAGTTTCTGTTATCTGTAAAGTTGGAATTAATACTATCACCAATCTCAGGAGCTCGTTATCAGGATTAAATAAGACAAAACATTAAAAATTGTCCAGCACATAATAAGTGCTCAATAAAAGGTAGCTATTATTTGCAACCACAGGCATATCTACTTATAACTGATATCTTTTGTCTGATCTACTCAAAACGCAAATCCAACAAATGCCACTCATTAGGTGATGTGGTCTCTGTATTGAATTTTACCTCAGGAAGACCTCCTTCCTCTTGAAAATAAATTCTCAAAAAAAGCAAGAATGCCAGAATTTAATGAGTAGGTGCCCTGGGATTCTTGAGTTTAGGCAGACTTAAGATCTGAAAGGCTTTGGTCTAATTTCCTCTCCTATCAAACGGAAAGCTAGCTGCTCTCTCCAACTTTTGGAGAGATCAATGAGGCTCAAAGGGATGTCAGAGACAAACAGAACTGTCCTCAGGCCAGCGGAGATCCAACTGAAAGGCCACATAGTAGCGATAAGGACAACTCCTGACAGGCCACCCCAACACGTTTGGAGAAGGGGCCACTCCTTCACATTTATAAGCTGGGCTGGTACATGAAGAAGAACAAGAAGTGGGTGGGGGGAAGCTGGGCAGGAAGCAGCCCCTTCAACCAGCAAGAAAACCGTTAGAATCCATCCCTTTGCCTGGTGCCAAAGCTCCGCCTGCCCCACCCAGTGCTGTATCAAGGACACTGTCCCCTATCAGAAAGCCCTGAGGGCATTTTCCCCTAGTTTATCAAGGACCTGTGGAAACATTCCCCCAACTGAAGATAAGGAGTCTTTTTTTTTTTTTTCTTTTTTTCTCTTTCTCCTTTCTCCTAGTTACCTAAACCAGAGGGTTCCTATCATTTTCTGAAAAGAAGATTTTTTTTTTCAACCTGGATTTTGAAGTCACAGGTGGAGAGGCAGGCAGGTAAGATGGATTTAATTGTTTAACTCATTCATTCATTTATTCAATATTTCTCGTGTGCCTCATACTGAGCTACAGTTTCAATTCTGAGCAGAAGGTGCTAGCAGTTGTTGGTGGAGCCAGGAAAAATCTAGCAATTATGAAATGCAGAATTATAAAATGTGACTTGAACTTGGAGCAGGATCTGTAACAGTGGGTCCTGACCTAGTCATGGGGGCACCATGGGGAGGACATCACAAGGAAATAATGCTCGATCGCAGGGAGAGCGTGGACGTCAATCTGCTAGACTCATGCCCTCCAAGTGGGTGTTTTTAGGGCTAAAAAGATGCCTCTTAGGGTCTGGAAGACTTGCTGCCATTCCATGCCAGTCCTGTTTCCAATATCAAATCACGATTGCTCAACCCTTGCGAAGGTCAGGATGGAAATAACTCATTGGAATGATAGAGAAGCCAGCATAAACCTGCCAGAACCTCCTTCAAGATTCAGTTCACTTTGCAAAAGTTGCCAGATAAAAGGTATTTCCAGATGGAGGGCCATGCAGTAAATACAAATGGAATATTTTAAAATAGCTCATCCTTTGCAATATATGACCCAAGGTGCCTTCTGTAATAAGAGTGGAGACCTGGTAGCTTGAAAGCATGAGAGAAGAGGTTCAGCTGGCCCAGAGCAGCTCTGCCACCTTTGGAAATGGGCTGAGGCCTGAAGGGGCATTAAAGTTACTTTAATAGCTGAGTGTGGTGGTGTACACGTAATCCCAGAGACTTGGGAGGCTGAGGCAGGAGGATCACAGGCTCCTGGCCAGCCTCAGCAAGCTTAGTGAGATCCTCAGCAATTTAGCCATGACCCTGCTTCAAAATAAAAAGTAAAAAGGGCTGGAGATATAGCTCAGTGGCAGAGCACCCCTGGGCCCTTGGATTCAATCCCCAGTACCAAAATAATAATAATTATATAATTATATATATATATATAATTATAATATAATTATATATTCTACATATAAGATCCTCCCTCCCCCACCCCACAATGGTTCCAGTGCCTGCTACACTTTCTTTTCATTCTTGGATTCTCAGAGAGGGCAGATGTATGTAAGCGTATTGAGTTCCTTTAATGATGTGGCTTTATATAATAAGAAATGACACACTTTTTACCTGTATTTGGAGCCCCACATTCTTCTGCAAAGAAGGTTCTGCAGGTGCGAGGGACTGGCACTGTTCACAAAGGCCTAAGTGGGTAGGGATTGCCACTGGGGACCTGAAAACTGTCTCAGAGCTCATGGGACTGACCTCACCACACTAGGGTTGTTCAGAGGTTGGAGAGCCTATGAGGGCTATGGGCTTCCTGACATGTGGAATTCTGCACCTAAGACAGAGGTGCACCTGGGGAATGGTCTTTAATTCTTACCAGGTATTTTTGGTGCAAGTGGTAAAATATATGCAACATAAAATTTACTATTTAACCATTCCCAAGTACAGCATTACTCACATTCACGTTGTCGTATAACCACCACCACCATTCATCTCCAGAACATTTTTTTTTATCTTCCCCAACGGAAATGCTTTACCCATTCAACCATGAGTCCCCTCTGCCCACAGTCCCTGGCAACCACCATTCTACTTTCTGTCTTTAAGAAATTATCTTCAGGAACTCTAAGGTCCTCAGAAATGTGGAATCATAGAGTGTTTGTCCTGCCTGGCCTATTTGACTTAGCTCAGTGTCGTCAAGGTCCATCCGTATAGGCAGCATGTATTGGAACTTGCTCCAATACATGGATAATATCGCACTGTACCCAGATGCCACTCTTTGCTAATCCATTCATCTTCCATGAACTCTTGGTTGCTTCTACATTTTGGCTATCGTGGATAATACTGCTATGAACAGCAGTGTACAAATCATCTGTCCGAGTCCCTGTTTTCAATTGTTTAGGACATACATGCAGAAGCTGAATTGCTGGATCACATGGTAAGTCTATTATTAAGTTTTTGAGAAACTGCTGTGCTGTTTTCCATTGGGGCTCTCCCATTTTGCATCCCTGTCAGCAATAATGTACAAGTCTTCCCAACACTCCAGATCCTCACCAACACCTGTTATTTTCTGATTGTTGGTTTGTTTATGGGTTTTTTGTTTTTAGGTTTTTGTTTGGTTTGGTGTTGGGGATGAAAGCCAAGACCACATGCATGTGCTCTACCACTGAGCTACACCCCCAGCCCCTGTTTTTCATTTTGTTTTGTTTTGTTTCAAATAATAGCCATCCTGATGGGTGTGTTATCTCATTGTGGTTTTGATTTACATTTCTCCAATTGGCTAGTGATGTTGAACATCTTTTCAACATCGCTATTGGCCATGTATTTTGTCTTCTTTACAGAAATGTCTATTTAAGTTCTTGGTCCACTTTTTAACTGGGTTGTTTGTTTTTTGTTGCTGTTGTTGAGTTGTAAGAGTTCTTTCTATGTTCAGGATCTTCACCTCTCAGCAGACAGATCATTTGTAGATGTATTTTCTCTTTATTTGTAGATGTATTATCTCTTTATTAACTCTTAGGAGTTGCCTTTTCAGTCTGCTGGGTGCTCAGAGGTCTTTTTTGATGTAGTCCAATTTGCCCATTTTTAATTTAGTTGTCTGTGCCTTTAATGTCATATCCAAGAAATCAATGCCAAATCCAATGTCATGAAGCTTTCCCCCTATTTTCTGCTAGGAGTGTTATAATTCTAACTACCAGGTCTATGACTAACAGTGATGAACCATCCTCAATCCTGATTCTGGGGACACCTTCCTCACCAATGGGGAGACCTTCAGGTCTTTGTGAATGTCACTGTGAATATTTGAGAATTGATAACATGGGTGTGATATTCATCTCAATTCAAAAGGAAGAACTGAGGATCTTCAAATTTATGTCAGCATCCTGGGAGGTAGCAAAAAATAAAAATCATGACTTCTCCAAGAACTTAAGGCAAGAGTCCTCTTTTGAAGTGGCAAGAAGCTGTTCACACATGAAATCTAACCAGGCACCTACCTAGGTCCCAGAGCCAAGAGCTGTAAGAGTTCAGGAAGGGATGATCACCACAAGCTTTAGGAACAAGAAACCTTAGGGATAAAGATGTAGCTTGAGCTGGGTCAAGGTTGATGGATAAGATCCATTATCAGAGATGAGAGGATTGCTTTTGTACCCATAATAATAACCATTGCTGTTCACTGAGCACTTACTATGTGACAGGCACACTGCATACATCTCAATGACCACTCCAAATCCTGTATGTATCATTGCCTCTATGTTATCACTGCAGGCACTGAAGCCCAGAGATTTGCCTCAGATTACCCAAACAGTAAATTCTAAAGTAAAGACTCAGAAATCAGGTTTATTTATACCAAAGCCTCTTCACTTCGCCATTCTATTATTTTAGCACCAAGGCCAAGAAAGAGGCGCAAAGCTGAAAAGAGCAGGCCACACACAGAAATAGACAGAAGCACAGTGTCTGAGACCAGGGCAGGTTGGATGCCAAGGCTCAGAGTCCAGGCTTGCGGGATAGAAAGTCGGGTCCATGCAGTGGGCAGGGTTATAGGGCATCTTAATGGAGGCCTGGGGAATTGGGTCTTGAACTGCTAGAACGACAGAGTCACACAGACAGTTTCAGCTCTAATCTTCTAGTCCATCTCCTCCCTCTAGGAACATGAGAAAACTAAGGTCTCAAGAGGTTCAACAATGCATGAAAGGGAACCCTCGCAAATCCTTGAGCTGGGTGCTGATAGGGGAGAGAGTGGCACTCCAGAGAGTTTAGCAGTAAGACACAGGAGTGGGGCCTGAAGGGAAGCAGAGAAAACTGGCAAGAAGGGCCCAACAGCTCTTTCCCTGGTTTGTGCTGAAGGGGACCTAACCTCAGTGATGGTTATTTCTCAAAAGCACCATAGGGGAGATCCCAGCTCTGCTCCTTCTCACTGAGGTTTGCACTCAGGAAGGCAGGGAGACAGGTGGCAGAAGGCAGATGTCATCATAAAGGGCAGAGCCACCTTCTTCTGGCAGGCTCAGTGCCCTCAGTTATGAAGGAATGCTGGAAAACTCAGCTTCCCCAGCAGTGGCCTGGTCCCCACGGTCTAGGGTTCACTGTCCCACACCAGAGTTCCTGACTCTGAAGAGTCAGTGACTAGGGCCAGCTCCTGGCACTTCCTCTTGATGTTGCCTCCCTGACCTGAGGCTGAGCTAGGCTTCTGTGAACTTAACCCCCCTGTCCCACAAGGGTGGCCCTAGCAGGAAAGGTAAGACAAGAACCCCATGCAAGGACATTGACCCCACCCTGCTTGAGCTGAGCTCCCATGTGGCACCATTCATCATACATATATCTCCAGCCAAGAATAGCCTGCCCTGATTGACTCTGCTCCTGACAGAGGTTCTCTTTGCTTAATTAATTCTAATAATAGCTGCCACCATCGAGTGCTTACTCCATGTTGATCACTGTGCTAAGCATTTGGCATGCATGATCTCATTTTATTCTTACAACCCGGTGATAAAGAGATCATTATCCCTATTTTGCTCATAATGAAACTGAGGCTCAGAGCTGTTACATAACTTGCCTAAAACCATGTCAAAGAGCCAGGAGACAGACATAAACCTGTCTCCAAAGCCCGTACTTTTGCATGTAGATTCACTGTCATCTACACATGAGTCTTCGTGGGAGGGGGGACTGCAGAGGAGGGTCATGTGTCAGAATGCCATCTTTGCTGACAGTGCCTTAGCATTTCTAGCAGCCAAGAGCCTGATCTCTGTCAAAAAAAAAAAAAAAATCAATCTTAACTGGGCCCAGTGGTACATACCTGTAATCCTAGCAGCTCAGGAGGCTGAGGAAGGAGGATCGCAGGGTTGAAGCCAGCCTTAGCAACTTAGCAAGGACCTAAGAAACTCAGCAAGACCCTGTTTCTAGATGAAATATAAAAAAGGGCTGGGGATGTGGCTCAGTGGTTAAGCATTCCTGGGTTCAATCCCCAGTAACTACTCCCCCCCCACACACAAAATCAATCTTAGGCCCAAATCTGAATGATATCTGGGCTTATGTTCTTATTTCAAAAGAGATGTTCAAGAAGGAAAAGGTGCCTTCAGATTCCTTCTCTACTTTTACCTTAGCATTGTGCCTGCATGCTTTGTTCAGGGGGGAGGGCTGCCATTTGTATTTCATTGACTCAAAGATTATTTATTGAGGGCCAGTCATGGGCTAGACACATTTTGGGTGCTAAAGATCCAACTGGAAACAAATCAGAAGAGTTTCTATCATCACGGAGTTTACATTCTCATCAAGAAGAAAGGCCAAAACAAAGCCTGACAATACAACCATACAAATGTGGGCCGGGGATGTAGCTCAGTTGGTAGAGTACTTGTCTTGCATGTACAAGGCCCTGGGTTCAATCCCCAGCACCAAAAAACAAAACAACAACAACCTACAAATGCATAGGTAGTAAAGAGGAAGTCGTGCTGATACTAGGGAGAAAATCCAGGGACTAGAGAGTGATGAAAAGTGGGATTTTAAAAGGTCCTTCTGAGGATAAGATGTCTGGACAGAGACTTAATGAAGCACATAAGAGCTAAGGAATCGTGTAGAGAAAGAGCATCTCAGGCAAAAGTACAAAGGCAAAAGCCATCCAGACATCAACTCCATTTGTCTTAAGGAGCAGGAAGAAGGCCAGTGTGACTCCACCGGGAAGTGAGGAGAGGCGCTGGAGAAGAGGTCAGGAGGATAAGAGAGGCCAGCCAATAGGGCCTGGGCCACAGTTAGGAGTTTGGATCTCAAATGTTCAGTCCAGGATCCTGGACACTGTGATGTGTCACTCAGGTGTGTCTGTCTCCACCTAGCTACAGAGAAGGGAGAGAGATTGCACAGAGTCAGCTCCACTCCAACTCTCACCTTGAACAACAAATAAGCTTAGGGTCCAGTACCCAAGAGAGAAGTGGAAAAGGGTTCAATGGAGGCCACAGGGGAAGAAGAAACGGCGGACTCTATGTCTCGTTTGCCTCGACCATCAAAGGGTTTGAATTATCAATGGGAGTCCAACTATCTTACACCTGGAATCTCTTCAAGATATTACATTAAAGATGGCATGGAGGCTTCCATATTTCATAGAAACTTACTATATGTCAATTTCCTCTCTGAAATTGACATATAGTAAGTTTCATTCATAGAATCCTATAAAAGCTCTGTGAGATATATACGCTGCATATTCCCACTTTACAGACATGGAAACTAAAGTGCAGAGATCAAGGTCAATAAATTCAGAGCTGCTGCAGGTGGAACAGGGATGGGTGAAGCCCAGGAGGGAGGAGCTTTTGGGCTCCGGTTCTAAGGAGACAGCTAGGAAGTCACATTCTCAGGCTCCTGACACTGGAACATGCTATGGGCTTACCTCTGCCAAGAACTTGCTGTGGAGATGTGACACGGCTTCCGACATGGGGGCAGTTCTTGTAGCACTTGGTTTTGCCCCTTTTTTAGTTGCAAAAGATTAGAAGGGAGAAAATCGGATAGACAAATCAGGGATGTGACTGAAGCAATGACATTGTAGCAGCCTACCCAGGGCCCAACTGGGCACAGTCCTAAGCTCATGGCTGAAAGATGGAGCTCCCAAAGCCTGAAGTTTGCTGATGTCACGAGCTCAACACCCCAGTCTTCACATTCTCTGGCAGATGTCCTGATTGGCTGGGAGACTGTTGCTTCCTGATATAGTGGTGATCATTTCTGAAAGATGGGGTAATGGCAACAGCTATCATTGCATCACTGCTGTGCAAAGCGTTTTTACACACGTTATCATATTGAATCCTAGGAAAATTCCTAGGCATCCCCATGGTTTACCCTAATCTTGGCCCTGCTGAGTCTTACTATTCCAGGAGACCCATGTGGCCTATAGCAACTGAGGTTCAGAAAGGTGAAGTAACTTCCCCCAAATCACACAGCAAGTAAACAGCTGAGCTGTGCTCATCCTCCTAACCCTCAGTTGATATGGATTTTTTTTTTAGAAGATTTATTCAGGGCCCTTTTCTATTGTATAGGAAACCAGACTTTATTTATCACTGAGGTTACTAATAGAACCAACATTTTGTGCAAACACATCCATCAGCTGACCCTGAAATGTTCCGAATGAGCTTGGGAGCCAGATGCCTGTGACAACCCAGTAGTTTAAAGAATTTTGCATGGGAGCTGAAGCCACATTAGAGATATTTTTATTTCTGTGAATGTCACCACTAGCAAGGCATATGTTCAACTTGGCTTCTAATGGTTGGGGAAAAAAGAGGTACATTGTCATCGTTAGCATTTTCCCAATGACATTTGCATTTACATTTCTATCAGAAGTCCACTTTAGCAAAGGAATGTAGTCTTAGTCACTTGAAACTGTTCTTCCCTAGAAAACAATTGTAAATGTAATAAGCTGAAAGAATAGAAAATGCCCACTGGGAAAAAAAAAAATATGATCCATCTGGGGTCAGATTCATCATGCACATTGATTCAGTCTTCTTCCAACATTCTTATTCAGGAAGGAAAACTTGGAACATTTCTAAATTTCAGGGTATTTGAGATTTGCAAGGAGTGGGGGGAGAGGGAGAGGGAATTAAATTTCAGTCCCATTGTGTAGGGATCAAGAACAGATTTCCTCTACTCTACATGTTCAAATCGCCTCATTTCGACTGACTCTCTCTCCTGCATAAAGAAGGCTCTAGTTGCTATGGGAGGATACAATAAGGTCATGATTGCTTTAAAATTATTCATAATAAAAACACATTTTGAGACTTGATTCTAAATGTTAAACTTAAATTTGAGCGATTTAATTGCCCGTTGAATAGAAATGAAATCCCGCCAGTAGGAAGTTATTTCTTACAGCCACTGTGTGTGAAATTGAAATCTTAAGATACCATTTCAAATATGCACCTTCTCCAGGAAGTTCTCCCCAAAGAGTTGTGAAAGATAAGAAACTGACCCAAAGTCATACGCAGTCATCTCTTTCTCTTGACACACTCGTCAAAGCAGAAGCATATTATTTAAAGAAAAGTTTATGCCCAAAAGTTGGCCATTTTGAGGTTACCTTTGGAACCCAAGGATACTTTAATTTTAACAACTGACTTGAGCCTCATGGAAAATGGTTGCAAGAAAAGTAACAACTTTATCAGGTTTAATAAAAGCAAGCAGATGCACAAAAAGCATCTAGTTGTTCCATTTTAATGAACATTAAAAAGGAAAAGGCATTTACGTTTTGTTTAGGAGCAGTAGGGAATGAGGCAAAGGGATCTTGCTCTATTTGCTTTTTAAAAACAGGGAATGTTTCTGGGGGCAATGGTGTGTGCCTGCAGTCCCAGTTATTCAGGAGGCCGAGGCTGGGGGATTGTGAGTTTGAAGTCAGCCTAGGCAACATAGTCAGACCCTGTCTCAAACAAGACCCAACACACACACACACACACACACACACACACACACAGGGAAATAGCTGTTTGTTTAAATTTGAGTGAGAAATTCTTATTTAAAATCTCCATTTAAACTTTAGATTTAATTTCCAACTTGTTTTATCTCAATGATCTTTTTGAAAAAACATAGCAACTGCCATTTATGATAATTTAATATATGTCCATTGCTTTCCATGCAATACATTTTGTAACAATTATTACCCTGATCCCATTACAAATCTATATGCCACACTTTGCACACATTAATTTGTTTAATCCTTACAGCAATCCATGTAATCAATCCTGTCATTCTCATTTTATAGATGAGGATCCTGTTGTTAGCCCAAGTTCACACAGGTGGTTCAAAGTGGGTTAGAACAGAAGCAGCTGGATTACTCAACCACTTACCAAACAGTACCTCCTTAGATTTAGTAATTTTCCCTGCTCACGTTAGCTGATGAGTTAAGAACCTAAGTCAAACCCAGGTAGCCTGGTTCCAGAGTTCCAGTATTAATTATCACATTGACTCATTATAGTTAGAATGTCAATCACAACCTATATATTTATTCTCCTTTCTGATAGATATGAAAGTAGAGTGATTACATATTTATCATATTTATATATTTATCACATAATTTAGGCTTGGCTAAAAATTCTAGGGATTTTCTTTTTTAAGTTGAAAACAAGGTCTGATCAGGAAATTGTCATTTGTACATACTGAAGGTCCACCTTGGACCCAAAAGTGCCTATGAGGCTTCCTTTGACATAAGCATACAAAAGGGCAATCACACACACACACACACACACACACACAGGTTTTAATCATACAAATTAGGGACCCAAGCCTTAGCTTAGGGAGACAAGAAAATGACAAGAATCCAAAGACAATGGTAATTTCAGGTCATATGTGTGAGGATCTGGCTCTGAACAGGGAAGATAAAGCTTCAAATGGGAATAAAATGTCTGTGACCGTGATGATCCATGCTACTCATATAAAAACTACAGATTCTGAAAGTACTTGATCGTTTCCTCTTTACAAGCCTGATGACTTGCATCATACACAAATGGGCCTTGAATAATAATTTCTGAACGCAGACATTTTCACGGAACTCTGAGGCCCAGAGGTACTCAAGTTTTTCTCCATGGAAGGGCAACCTATTTGCCTCCTCCTCTCCCCTTCGGCATTCCTTTCTCTTCCTAGAACTCAGCCTCGAGCTTGAAGGAGAAACCTGAATGTCCAAATGAGGTCTGCCTTCGTTTTCTTTGACTTAGGGCAAAAATCATCTCTCAACTAATGTTCTTGATCTTTGGAAAAACACTTTCTCTGGTCGGGTATTACTGGCACTTTACAGGGGGTTAGTCTAACCGCAGGAGTTCGCTCTTTGAAAGATGCTGAGGGAGGGAGTTCTGCCGCCAGCAGATGGAGAGGAGACCCAGACCAACGTGGTCCCTCCCAGCCACCCTCCCTACAGGATTAGCTGTCCCCAGCACTGCTCAGGCGTACCCAGTCCGTGCGTTCCCTGCTCGCACAGCTCCAGTTGCCTCTCTGGAGCGCAGACGCAGCTACAAGCCCGCCGCCAGCAGAGCCGCGCTGTCCGGGGCATCCGCGCGCACCGCGACCGTGGACCTGGGACCTCGAACCCGGGACGGGCGCGCGCGACAGCCACTCGGAACGCCTGCATTCCTGTAGGTGCTTATTTCACATTCTTTATTGCTTGAGATGTCGGGTGGATACTTTCGGCCTTAGTTAAACCAAAAGGGAAACGCGGAAGAGGGGAAGCCTTGAGGAATGATTTAGTGGCAGCCTAGCCTCCTCTCCAAGGATAGGTGTTCACTGAGCGACTCTGTCCCCGACGCTGGCCCCTTTAAGAAGGCAAATCAGTCCTGCTGCTGCTGCTGTTTGTATTGCTAATCCCCAGGAGCCCCGTTAAAAAAAAATAGGAAGAAAAAAAAGGGGAGGGGGGACGGGCATCTGTCTCTTTAAATGTGATTTCCTTCTATTGTATTTGAATCGTGATCAGGAAAAAGGAAATGAAACCAGAGACAGAGGGAAGCTGAGCGAAAATAGACCTTCCCGAGAGAGGAGGAAGCCCGGGGAGAGAGGCTAGGTCCCCTCCCCGCCCCCAGGCCGCCGCCCCCTCTCTGCCCTCGGCAGCGAGCGGCGCGCCGCGACACTGGCCGAAGGTGCGAGGGGCTCCCGGCAGCCGGGCGGGCGCGCACCATCCCCGCGGGCGACGCGGAGCTGGCGACAGCGCGCGAGCGGGACCGGGCGGCGGCGGCGGCGCGGCGGCGGGACCGGGATGGAAGGTTAAGTCCTGAGTAGCAGCAGCTGCTGCAGCCGCCCGGGGCCAGGCTGCGCTCCCCGGCCCCCGTCTCGGCCGCCGCGCTCCCGCAGCCCGGTGATTCGCTCTCTCTCTTTGGCGTTTGAAGGGAGCGCGGTGACTGTCCTTGAGCGCGGAGGGGCGAGCTCGCCGCCGGAGCGCCGGAGCAAGAGGAGGCGCAGGAGCGGCGGCGGCGGCGGCGGCGGCGGCGCCCGAGCACCCGAGGGGGTCCGAGCCCCAGCAGCCGGTCAGCCCCGCGCCACAAAGGGAGCGCCCCCGCCGCCCGGCACGCCGCCTCCCTCCCCAATGTCCTCGGCCATCGAGAGGAAGAGCCTGGACCCGACTGAGTAAGTGTGGCGCCCCTGCCCCTGCCACCCACGGTGTCCGCGGCCACGCGCCCCGGAGCGACCGGGTGGCGCCGGCGGCCCGCGAGGGGCTCCAGGTGCGCGCCTGCACCATGTCCTTGGACCCCTCTGCCTTGCGCGGGGCTCCCCCTTCCTCGCGAGTGACTCTCTGAGGGCACCCGGAGACCCACCGGGCGGAAGGGGACAGGAACCTGATCCGGCCCAGTCCCTCTGCGGGCCCCCAATGGGCTACCTGGGACGTTCCCCAAAGCCACCGCGGGCCAGAAAGTTTGCACTGGCGCGGGCACCGGGGAGCTCGGAGGAGCGCAGGTGGAGCCCAGAGAGTGTTCAGGGCTTTATTCTGCTTCCTTCTCCCTTCTTGCCCTTTCTTGGCTCCCTTTCTCTTTGTCCATTTGGTCCTGGAAAGGGGGATATTTCAAGTGAAGGCCTCCGGAGTCCCCGATGGCCCCTTTCCGGGTCCGCAGGTGGAGCGGCTGTCAGCAGCGTGGGTAACCAGCGCACCAGAGGTCCACCTGTTCACCTGGGAGCTTGCTCTGGGCTCCAGAGACTTCTAGAACAACTAATCCGGAATTAATTTGGGTATTTGCACTGGCTCCCCACCCGGAATCCACCGATGGGGGTCTGTGAACCTTAAAAATTAGCTCACCATTTTGTGTAGTATAGGTGTATTTTTTCTGGAGAGTGGAGTCTCACAAGTTTTTTTCTTTTTCTCTTTTATGTCACACTTTCAAAGGATTGCGGGGTGGAGAAACCAGAGCTCTAATGACCATGTGCTGCAATTTTTCGAACCCCTGCTCTGGTTTGTGTTGAACATTCCCTATTCCCAACCTATATCCCAACCCATTCTCTAGTGTTAACGTGGGGAGCAAAGGGGGTTTAACGTATCATTTTTCCTCAACACAAATGCCCTTTTAAGAGTCATTAGCTGTCTGGTTTTGAATTTTTATTCCTTTGAAGTCCCCATCTAATCCTTTGAAGGGATTTGTTACACAAGACCAAAGGAGCTGGTTAATGACTTGTCCATTTGTGCTTTTAAGAGGCATTTGTTTTGTTTTTTCTTTTCCTGCTTTAAAAGAATCGTGCTTTCCTGCTTGAAGTCACGTACCCCCCTCCCCAATTTCAGCCTTCTATGGTGTTTATTTACCTGGGTTTTTACCCTCAGTTGCCAGCATAAAAACTCAGCATGTTCTCATAAAACACAGGAAGTACCAGGATCCAATGAGATTATAAACATTACTCTTGAGTCTTGAAGGTTAAGACACCAGCTCTATGAGGAGCTAGGTTTCTTTTAACAAAGACCCAGCTTCCTTAATCCAATTCTCAGGAGAAAAATAACATTCCTTTTTTTTCTTTTTAAGTATATGCAAACAGTGGATTTAAAGTATGTGTGTGTGTGTGTATGTATGTATGTGTGTGTATATATATATCTAGAATTACAGCCGAGCCCAGAGTTTTCAGAGACTGGGCAAAACCATAGTCATACAGTAAGGGAGCAGATCCTAGGAATTTGTGCCTAGTGTCTTTTCCAGGCAGCAGGACTTAGTCACTAATCCTTTTATTAGAAGATACATCTGGAGGGTTTGGTTACCTAAAGGAAGTTTGCTCTTTCCAAAGTTTGTGCTTTTCGTCCTGAGATTAGAAAATGGAAACATCCTAACTTCATAATACAGCAGATACTTGCTGTGTGGGTACATGTATCCCATCCTTCCTCTGCTGTGTGCCCAGGTGAGAAGTCGCTGCAGCCCATCTTTCCTCCTTTCTCTTGGAGATTATTGAGAATTTTTATCAGAAATCCAGGATAGGCTCTGGGAGGATGTCAAATACTAATTTGAGGGTGAATCTCCCTCAGTCATTGGCTTGAATCATTCCCCCCAAAATAATGTGACTTTATCATTAATTTTTTAAAAAATTTTTTTAGTTGTAGATGGACAGAATGCATTTATTTTTATGTGGTGCTGGGAATTGAACTCGAACTCAGTGCCTCACGCATGCTAGGCAAGCGCTCTACCCCTGAGCCACAACCCCAGCCCCGACTTTATCATTAATTATAAAAAGATAGCTGGAGCCAGTATCTTAGTCTGTCCTCTGTCTCAGCCCATCACCGTTGTTGTTGCTCTTTTTGCTTTACATTTTTACTGGGTCTTGATGCCTTGCTAGATGCTTCTTGCATGCTTGTTGGAAGCCAACTTGAGTCATGACATTCATACCTCCAAATACAGATAAAAACTTCCCGAGGCATATGCAAATGAAGTTTATCGACAGAAAGCCAGCCAGTGTTCATGAACACGGAGATTTCCTCTGTCATGCAGTTGGTGGCCCTTCTGCCACCCTGTGAGTAACAAGAGCAGTTCATTTTTTAAAAATATTTTTTAGATGTTGATGAACCCTTATTTTATTCATTTATTTATATGCTGAGAATCAAACCCAGTGCCTCACACATGCGAGGCAAGTGCTCTACCACTGAGCCACAACCCCAGTCCAAGGAGTTCATTTTTAAAGGCAGTTTTGCATCAGTTGAGTGCAAATTCTCCTCCTTCACAGATGGTGAGCAGCAGCATCAGGGGCATCCAGCATGGTTGTGGCTCCATGAGTGCTTTAAAAGCCCAAAGTAAGACTGGGCTGTGGAAAGAAGAGAAGCAGTTCTAAATTGATGCAGGAGAAATGGCCAAGGGTATTTGCTATTTTTTAGAAGTCAGAATCAAAGTTCTTATGTAAATCTATAAAAACAAAGACCTCAGTGAATTCTTTAAAAATATTTAAGGTCTTGATTCCACCCCCCCCCCCCCCCCGAAAGAAACTGGCTTCAGGGGGCTGGGGCTCAGCAGTAGAGCACTCGCCTAGCATGTTTGAGGCCCTGGGTTCGATCCTCAGCACCATATAATTATAAATAAAATAAAGGTATTGTGTCCAACTGTAACTAAAAAATAAAATACTTAAAAAAAAGAAACTGGCTTCAGCTTCACTTTTCCTTTTATTAAAAGAAGACAATCTTATACTCTGTCTGCAAAGCATGGATTTAATTCCAGCATCCTTAATTAACTATTTTTAAGGAGTACTTCATCCATTCCTGGACAGAGTCACCTGAAGTTGTAAAAGTGCTATAAACACTGATGCCCTGAGTCTTATTGTCCCTAAGTATAATAGGTGCTGAGCTTTGTGGGTTCAGGCCAATTAGGACACAAGGTCACCTGGTAAGAGTGCCAGCTAGAAATAGGAGACACAGATTTATAGTTCCAAGGTTCCCAAGAGGAAAGTCCCTTTGGGAATTTCACAATTGGAAGAAGGTCCATTTTTAAAAACATAATAGACTTAAAAAAAATAGATTTGTATTTGAACAAGATTCCAGACAGCACATGTTAATTATTACAAACCAACAAGTTTTTCCTATCTCCCAGCAGGTGCTAGAATCATTCCTTCCACTCCTTTTCTCTTTTGGCAGTAATTTAAATCAAAAGTGTTCAGGTTCTAGTGAAGTAAAGTGAACAGGAGCCCATACGCATGGCTTTGTAAAAAAAACCTCATTGTGAAGGAATTGCCTGGATTGAGATTCCTTTGGCTGTTTAATTGCCTTCCACTCTTTTCTTTAAGATCACTGTTTTCATCCCCTTCCCACTTTCTTTCCTAAGTCATCTTTATTCAAATCAGTTTTGCCGTTGTAGAAATTTTCATGTAAGGAAAGTGTAACTGATGTCCTACATCAGTTTGACTGTGGCCTTAATATCTGCGATTTTCCCCCAAGGATTCATTCAGAAAGGATGGGATGTAGAATTTCTGTTAAAAGAAAATGAGAATTCCTATTTTATCCTGATGAAGTTTTTCTCTTGGAAAGAGAAAGCAACCTAACATAAAATTTGAGTTGCCTTCTTCTTTCTGCATCCTCTCTGTTTTTGTGAGTTGTGGGGGTGTGGGGGGGCTTAAGGTGCACTGACGTGGGGCTTCAGTGGGGGATTTGCAGATTTTAGCACTCTCGGTAGTCACATGTCCCCACAGCAAGCAACTCCTTTGGTGCCAGGTGCTTTCTCTGTGCTTAGGCAGTGCCTAGGGTCCTGGGTACAGGAGGAACAAAAAGAGGGAGGACTGGGAAGACATAGGACACTAGGAGGAGAAGGTGGGAGGAGCAAAAGGGAGGCCAGAGGTGTCCCCAATGGTGCTGGGTGGTGGGTAGGGGTCCAGCGCCACCTGCAGGCACCTTGGATGCCTCTGGGTGCCTTGAGGTTACTTCCAGGATCTAGGACGTGAAGTCTAGCTCTCTTCTGTCTTAACTCAAGGCTGCCAGGGTCTCTGGGCAATCTGACCTTGGAGTGTGTTGTCCTGTCCCCTCTCCTTCTGTTACCAGGAGGCAATGGAGTAAGTTTCCCTGTTTGGCCCAGAGAGATTCCTGAGCCCCAGGGCCCTTCTTCCTCCTGGTAAACTTGTCCCTAATGCTTGGCCTCCTCTCCAGGGAACCAGTGGATGAGGTGCTGCAGATCCCCCCATCCCTGCTGACATGCGGTGGCTGCCAGCAGAACATTGGGGACCGCTACTTCCTGAAGGCCATCGACCAGTACTGGCATGAGGACTGCCTCAGCTGTGACCTCTGTGGCTGCCGGCTGGGTGAGGTGGGCCGGCGCCTCTACTACAAGCTGGGCCGGAAGCTCTGCCGAAGGGACTATCTCAGGTACCTCCCGACCCTCCCAAGCCCTGGCACATCTGAGTCTGGGGTATGGCCCCAGCTCCCACTTGGGCTCTGAGGTGCCTGCCCGCAGGAGGTTGGGCAGTGGAGGCAAGAGAAGAATAAACTCAGAAGTCAGAATAGTGGTTCTCCCTGGAGGCAGATAGGGGATGGGATTGGGGAGGGACATAAGGGAGTGCCATAGGAACTGGGGGGGGCGCTGTAAAGAAGTTTGGGGGTGGGTTCTTGGGAGCTCATTTTAATACTTCAAAACATATATAGGTTATAAAAAATCTTTTGTATGATTCCAATATTACGTGATGAGAAATTTAATAATAGCATATTCTCACCATGGAGCTCCAAGCATCTACTCTTGTGGTAGGAAGGCGACAGTCAACGCACATAAAGGCAAAGGCCCCCGCGTCAGGGGAGGTTGAGTCCCAGCACCATTATCTCCTAGCTCCATAACCTTGGGCAAGCTTCTGGAATCCTCAGTTTCCTCATCTGCAAAATGGAGCTAGTAACAGTACCTGCTTCCAAGGAAGTGGGGAGGCGCGGATGGAATAATACATGTGGAGGACTTGGCTAAGTGTGTGCATGTCAAGTAGACATTAGCTGCCTCTATAATTTGCCCTCCTGACGGTGTCATGAAGTAGTTTCCAATCTAATGGACAAGAAGATGAAAGAATGGAAGAGTAGACTAGGAAGTTTACAACACAGAGTGGGACGGGAGCTGAGGACATCTTTTCTGTCCTGGGTCATACTATCGGTCATGGGAATTTTCCAGCTCTCAATGAATACCTTTGCCTGGAATGTTCTAGTATCTCATACTTCTATATTAGCTGTGCCATATTAGGGCACAGAGGTAATTCTGTGCCCTCTGCTGTCAGATCTGCTCAACTGTGTAGCTGTCAGTTCTTGGCCATCTTCCTGTGGCAGAGGGTCTGCAGAGCATGCAGCCCTAAAACATTAGGCCCATCCAGCCCATGGAAGCTACTACTAGGGCAGCTTCATCCCTAATCTGCCCTAAAAACACTATACATGTGAAGGGCAGGGGGAATGCTGCAGGTATTTACTCAAAAACTGATAGAATTAGCTCCCTCCCCCCAAAAAATTCCCAGATAAAGTTTTTGTAAATTTAGCTGTTCTGAAAAAATAGGGTTTTTCCCCCAATGATCACGATTATCATTTTGTTCATTTTTCTTTTCTTTTTTTTAAGTCACAAGAAAATAGAACTCAATAAATACAGACCTGGTTTTGCTCAGTCCCAGTCTGCCAAATCAGTCAGAAAGCAGACTGGGTAAATGATTCCCACTGGGCCCCTGACTACATCCCTGTCGAATCATTTGAATCTTATTAAATGAAGTGCAGATACAGTAAGGTCAAAAGAGCCGGGTTTCTCCCTATCTCCACGGTTTTATATAACATTCAAGAATAAAATCAGTGCTGCCTGGGCTTGTTAATCTTTTCCATTTTCAAAAAGGAGAGGAAAAAATAGTCTGGGAGAACCCAATGTTAATTAACTTGTGTCTTGGTGACATGAAATAATTCTTCTCCCCGCTACATTCCCAGGCAACATGTTAATTAACTCTGCGTTAGTGCAGGCGTCGCCTCCATCCTTTAATATTTATATTATTGTTATTAAAATGGGCAGCAGAAAGCTTAAGATGTGACACCTCTTGACAGAGGAGAAAAATGATTTTTGCTGCAGGGATGGTCCTTTAGCTGGGGACTTGTTTGCTAGCATCATTAGCATATCTGGCGGTATCTTGAATTGAACAAGGGAAGTTGGAGGAATGACTCAGTGGGTCCTCTAATGGGGTTCAGTCCCTCTTTACCCTAGAATAAGCTCCCTGTGGGAATTTCCAATGGCCGACTCGCCTGATACAGTCCTTTTCAGACATTTAGCCTCAAACACTCATGAGACCCCCATAAAGAACTTAAACCCTGCTGCTGTTGTGTTGCTGGGAACATAACTGCAGCCATTAGTTGGTGCCCAACCCAGATCCCTAGATTCGATTCTTTGTGTGCAGCACCCCTTTGTCCCCCGTAGGTATACTTTCAGCAGCCAGCACCTGCATCTAACCAGCATCTATTAGAGCATGAGTGTGCAGGTCCCCACTAGACCCCTGTGGGCCTTAGCCAGAGACACACACTGCAGGAGTCCCAGAGCCCCACAGCCTTGCCTAGGACCAGGGAGACTTGGAAATGTGACTTGTGACTTACATTGCAGAGTTCCCTGAGCATCAGGCCAGAGCTACCTCCAAGGGCTCTTCCTGAGACTGCAACAGCTTGGTTTCCTCCCCCTCTGCCACCTCTCCCCTGGGGCAGCCTTAGTGAATCATTTGCACATAAATCCTCACCACAGGGTCTGCTCCTGGGATACCCAGCCTGAGACACCAATTCTTTGTTCCTGAGGTTAATGCTGCAGTTAAGTATCCTGGTTTAGTTTTACCACTATTAGACTCTCAAAGTACCTGAGTTGGAAGGGGCTACAGGGCCCTTTGCTTTATAGCCGAAGACAGAGAAGTGTGAGCAGGGGATGTCATTTGCTTAAGTGACCTGGCTAGACGTGATGCTGGGACCTGAACTTGTTTCCCAAATATTTGTTCTTTGTTTTTCCCTTCATTAGCTGCCTGATGTGCTGTAATTTACCCCCTGACTGCCCTCTAATAAGCTCCCTCCTTCCTTAAGGTTCCCGCACCTCAGGCAGTTGGACTCAGATCCAAGCACACTGTTCTCTCGGCTGTACGTTTTGCTTAGGCCCCAGCTTTACTTACTGAACAGTCAGGAAACCAGAACTCGTTCCACTCGGTGACCTCCAATGCTACAGTTACCTACAGCTCCACCATCTGCTACGGTGGGATAAAATGTTCTCCCCCACTAATGAGTTTTGCTCCCAGGCGGTGCTTTGAAAATACTCGGAGATCACCCAGTGGAAAGCTGGAATCTGGGGGAACTGAACTGGCCCTGGTGCTGACAGTGAGTTCTCTACCCACCGACCACCTCTTCTGAGGCCATTCACTCATTTTGCCCAAATATTGGCAATTGCCCTCACCTCCCTGCAAATTCTAAGAATGAACCAATGGATTATCCGATTTTCTTAAGTTAATAAAAACTTCCCATAAGAACAAGCATCTACCTAAAATGGTCCTAAAGGTCTTAGGTGGAAACTACCTGCTAACAAGCTATGTAACCAGCCATGTGTGAAAATTGATGTGCAACAGACAGGCATGGCTGGATCACACTTGGGATCTGTGCAAATATAGCTGGTGTTGGCTTAGCCCTGGATTCTTGGTGCCCTGATGTGCCCTTATGATGCTTCTGATAGCCAGGAGTGAGGAAGATACTGAGACTGCTGCCAATTCACTGAGGCTCAGAAAAATCGAAGGCCAGACCAGAGTCACTTAGGCACTCAGGGCTGGTTCTGGAGTCTGGGTCTTCTGATCCCAGGATTGTGTTATTCTATTTCAGAAGGCTTAGTCTCAAACTTGAGCCTGCATCAGAGTGCTCTGAAAGGGCTCCTTAATACACAGACTGCTGAACCTTCTCCCCAGCATTTCTGTCAGGTTGGGGTACAGGGCTGAGAATGTGTATTTAAGTTCTGGGCAAAGCTGACTGCTGGTTCCTGGGACCAGTACTTTGAGAAGCATCACACTGACCTCTCCCAAGTCGCATCTCCCACCCTGATACTGAATATTGCTTGAAATAAGTGGTTAAACTGCTGAGGCTAGGGAGAGTCCTGATTTAGATGTTAGAAGAGAGGTGTCCCCAGAGATTCATGCCAAGGGGGTGGTGAGGACCATGAATTAAGACCTTCTGTTCATTGTAGAGAAATGCTGTTAGTTCTCTAGGTCTCTGAGGCACAATTAATTCTCCCATGTGTCTGCAGGGAGACTCCTGCAGCTCCTGGCAGCCGGGCAGTGGGCTTGGCAACTTGTGGGGAATTCAAGGCCCACCTCCCTGTGGGTAAAATAGTGGCGGTCAACATGGTAGAGTTGGGGGCTTCAGAAAGACTCCTGGTCGCCTCTCAAAGGAGCCCAAGGCTCTCATTCCAGCTCCCCTTCTATAGTGCAAGTTCCCCTGGGAGGGGACCCTCACAAGTCACTTCAGCTGGGTCTCTTCCACAGTGGTAGTCTGGGCAGCCTAGAGGTATGGCGAGTGGTTGCTGAAGGCAGGGAGCAGGCTCAGAAGAGGAAGGAGTAACACCAAAGGAAATGCCACAGTGTCACTCAGCCTACTCTTTGCATCCTGGAAAAGACTGGTCCAGCTTTCCCTAGCTTCCTGGCTTCCCGGGAGTTTAACCTTCGTGATGGAACCCATTGCATTGCTCAGCCCCTTCTCTTGGTATTTGCCTCTGCCCTGAATCTTAGTTTTTCTTTCTTTTTGTCACAGGCTTTTTGGCCAAGATGGTCTGTGCGCATCCTGTGACAAGCGGATCCGTGCCTATGAGATGACCATGCGGGTGAAGGATAAAGTGTACCACCTGGAGTGTTTCAAATGCGCCGCCTGTCAGAAGCACTTCTGTGTTGGGGACAGATATCTCCTCATCAACTCCGACATCGTGTGCGAACAGGACATCTACGAGTGGACTAAGATCAACGGGATGATATAGGCCAGAGTCCCCAGGCATCTTTGGGAGGTATTCACTAAAGACACTGTCTCCATGGGGGTCTTCACTCTTAGGCACTTTGGGGATTTGAGGGTAGGGCAAGGCATTTCTTGGGGGATGGTGGACCCTTAACTGGGCACCAAGCTGTAGCATCTGATTGAAATAATCCAAGGGCCAAGACTTCAGTGAGACAAAGGAGCAGCCCTTAGAGAGAACTGATGGCCACAGCCTATCCATAGTAACTGACATGATTAGAGGAAGAATGGAACATTTGGGGGCAAGCAGGCACTGTGCCATCATGATGGAATTTCCCGTCTATAGATGAGAGTTGCTGTATAAAGACTCTTTATGACTTTGATGTTTGCAAACAAGAGATGTGCAGTTGATTTCATTTGTCCCTGGCTTTTGTAACAACCCTGTTCCAATCACTCTCCTCTACACAGGGAAAGGACAGAGAGGAGAGTGGCCATCTTTTTATCCTTGGCCACCCTCTCAAGGCCTTAAGCTTTGGACCCAAGGGAAACTGCATGGAGACACATTTCAGTTGGGAATAGAGACCACAACTTTTAACCAATTATTTAAAGCAATGCTGATGAATTACTGTTTTTAGACACCTTCATTTTAAGGTGAGGCGTTCCACAGATTGTTTCTATACAAATGTAAATCTAAAAAAAAAAATCAAAGCTGTTCAACTATTTTATTATCTTAGATTATATCAAAGTATTTGTTGTGTGTAGTAAAGAAAAAAAAAACACTTCTGCAGACAATAAAAATGACCGACCAAAATGCAGTGTTGTTTGATAATGACTTACAATCTGGGATGGCAGGAAAACAGTCTGCTCTTTCTGTTGTAAAGGAGGAGTAAATAAGCCTTTTACTTCTAGGTCAAATAAAAACCTCAATTTATTGCAAGGGTGTATATGAGGTTTATATAGGTTTCTATATTACTGGCAATTATATAACAGGTCATCACGCAGCTCAGAGGGATGTAGAATAATTAAATTGTTATTGTAAAATGTGCATTTCACTTCAGCATTGTATGGAGGGAGAGGAAGGCAGCAAGATCATTGCCTTTGGGGAACTTGTAACCTAGAAAGCACACAAATACATAAAACAGATTCCCTTTGGGAGAGAAGGTAATTACCTAGTTTGAAATGTGGCAAAGATGCTGAGCTTGACACTTCGATTTTCCAAGACGTGTGTCTCAGGGTATTTTATGACAAGCGGTTAAGGGGACCTTACTTGGAGGATTTAAAGCAGGCATCTTGGCTGCTTTGCCTTCATTCCATCCTGGCTGCCATCATGAACTGACTCCAAGCGCCACCTGCTGGTCTTCACCTCTCAGCACACTGGCCCCAGAGCATCCTGGTGAAGGAGAAGCCTCCACCAAGAATGTGCTTTTCAATTATTTCATGAAAAGATTGGCAAACAACAAGAAGTCTAAATGTGTTTAATTATCAAGATGTCAGAAAATTCAGCTAGGGCTACAGCTAATTAACCGAGTCCTTTAAAGGCTCTATCACTAAGGCTTTTTTTTTTTCTTTTTCTTCTAGAGGAGAAATAATGAAATAATGTCTCTTTTGGCCTGTAACACACTAAAAGTGGTTGGGAAATTTGACTGCTTAAGGTGGCCTATTTAAAACAAATCCAATTAGATCGCATCCCAGCACAGGTGGTGGGGATGTGCTGCCGGCGAGGGGACATTTGCTCCAACTCAGCGGTTCTCAAACTTCGGTCCCTGAACCAGCAGTATCAGCATCACCTGGGAAACTTGCTAAAAAGATTCGCAGATTCATGGGCTTCACCTTAACACCCTGAATCAGAAACTTTGGGGATGGGCCTCAGTAATTTGTGTTTTAACAAGCTCTGAGGGTGATTCTGACTCACGCTCAAATTTGAGAAGACGGGGGCTCTGGGGTTGTGGCTCAGTGGTAGAGCGCTTGCCTGGCATGTGTGAGGCACTGGGTTCGGTTCCCAGCACCACATATAAATAAATGATTAAAATAAAGGTCTATCAACAACTAAACAAATTTTAAAACACAATTTGAGAATGGCTGTTTTAAATCATCCCCCAGGTAGGAAGACTTGCATTCTAAGTTAATATTCAGTATTTGACAAGCAGATTAATCAGTGAATAACTCTTCTATATGTTGTCAAACACTGTTTACCCATGAGCCCTAAACTGAAAACTTACATATTCTTTATCACTCAGCTAATGTTCATCTTGGGCTTTGCCTACCAGATCAATTGCAATTCAAGTCATCATTTTTAATCATATCAATGTTAGTAATAATAATTATTGATTTTTATTTATGCAATGATCTTATAAGTAGTATTGAGTTTCTTGCCTTGGAAATGTAAGCTTTATTCCTAATCCCTATTGTAGCAACACTCGTAAATTTTAAGAAATCAGCCAAGCCCTTCTCCATCCTCAGCAAAGCAGGAACCTGACACTTGGCAGTTGTCAGCAGCACCATTTTGCAGAATCAAGAATGCTCAGGCAGAGTCTCTGTAGCAAGTCGCCCAGGTGCCAAAATGTCTAACCCACAACTGACCTGCAAGGAAGGGCATTCAGAGATTTATAAAGAGGGAACCATCTCCTGGAGTCCCCTCTGGTGGTCAGTGCCTGGTTCTGTACTGCACGCCCTAGACCCTCCCCAGACCTACACCTTGATTCAGCAGTTTGCAGCAACATTTCTCTTTCTCCCACTTCATTAGTGTCTTCTGCTCAAACCTTTCGTTGCTGCCTCTAATTAAAGAATCAGACTTCTCAGGAAAACTTGGAAGTCCTACAAAGTTAAAGTAAAGCACTTGGGAAGAGCATTACATCCGAAGTCTTGGACTTGAACTTCAATGACAAATGACTTCGGAAACATTTACACAGCACTTCCCGAATTCCAGGCATTCTTCTAGGTCACTTTGTAACTATTAACTCCTTGAATCCACATAATAGCCCTCTGTGTCGATTGCTACTTGTTGTCAATTGAGCAGTCACAGTTGAGGAAACCCAAGCATGGACAGGTGAAGTCACTTTCCTGAGGTCCTGTGGCCAATAAGCAGCAGCTGGCTTAACCCAGGACTCTCTGCCCTGTGCGCTGCTGCCTCCACTAGCTCACCTCACCCCGCAGGCACTGTCTCATCCACAGAAAAAGGAAAACCAAGACCTTTCACCCCAGATTATTGGAGGCTATTTGAATTTAGTTTGGCCAGAACTGGAAACAAAGCACAGTAATGAAGATATGTAAAAACTGCTATGGAAACACAGAGGAGGGGAAATTAGCCCAAGGGCAGCTGTCTGAAGTAAAGAGGAGGTGACATTTGAAATGGTCCTAGACCTGGGAGTAGGATGGGCAAAGATCAGAGGCCTTAAGTAGGTAGAGCAAGTCTGCAGGTAAGCCCAGAGTTTATGGGTGGTGGTTTGGGCATTGGTTGGGGAGGGGCTGAGGCCATCATCTGGGTGAGGGGTTTCAATTCCTCTTCTGGAACTAAGCTACCACTGTCACTCAGTGATAGAGCGCTTCCTGTCATGCATCAGGTCCTGGGTTCGATCCTCAACACTGCTAAAAACAAAACAAAACAAAACAAAACAAAAAAACATGATTTTGTCACTTTCTGGGAGGGTGACATGTAAACTCAGTTCCTTTACAGGCAAAGACATGGGTCTGAGTGAACACTGCTGATTTCTGACTTCACCTCACCCTGGACTCTCAGTTCAAGCCCCTCCTCTTCGATGACCCCATTTGCAGCTACTCACCTGGTGGGTCTCAGACTGCAGTGCCTAGGAGTCTCCTAATTGATAGGAGAGGATAGAGGCTAGAAATAGGCCAGCTCCAGGGTTGAACTGTGTATCCACAGGATCAAGTTCTCTTCCCTGAGGCCCAGCAATCTACACCGTCCTGAGCAATGCCCCTTCCTCCACTTGTGCTTGTGAAAGTTGTTTCCTGATTTCACTAAGAAATTGCAGCCAGTGGGGTGCAGTGTAATCCCAGCGACTCAAGAGGCTGAGACAGGAGGATCACAAGTTCAAGGCCAGCCTCAGCAATTTAGTGAGGCCCTCAGCAACTTAGCAAGAAACTATTTAAAAAAATAAAAAGGGCTGGGCAATGTAGCTCAGTAGTAAAGCACCTTGGGTTCAATCCCCAGTACCCCCACCCAAATAAAAAGAAATTGCAGCTAAGCCAAGTGCGGTGGCATGAGCTTCTAATCCCAGAAACTTGGGAAACTGAGCCAGGAGGACTACGGGAATTCAGACGTTCAAGGTCAGCCAGACAACACAGGAAGATTCCATTGAGAGAGAGAGAGAGAGAGAGAGAGAGAGAGAGAGAGAGAGACTCATTTGTCCCTGTTTCTCCAGACCCTAGCCCTGCCTGACACATAGTATATGTTGAAATGATTTTAGACGCTCAGAAACTTTTGTAGCATTTATTGCCTGATATACTTTGTTTTCTTTTAAATTTTGTTCTGTACTTTAAAACTTCATTTGGGAAGAAGGCCTTTTCTCAAACTAGCAGAGCACAGGGTTAAGAGCCTTAGTTGAGGCACTTCTGTCCCTTATTAGCTGTAGGACCTCAGGCAAGTTCCTTAACCTGTCTGGGCTTCAGTTTTCTCAGTGGTGACAATAAATAGGAATTGTCACAGGAGGCTGTTGTGTGGATTTCAGGAGTTCATATTTGTAAAGCACCTAGTTCTTTACCATCACTGATGGCATTAGGCCAAAGTTACACATATGGGAAAAGAAGAATACATTTTTATGGGATGAACAGGTAAGAGGGAAGCCTGGTGATTCTATAATAGGGGAGATGAGCCAGATGCTGAGGCATGCACCCATAATCCTAGCAACTTGGGAGAGGCTGAGGCAGGAGGATGGAAAGCCTGAGGCCAGTCTCAGCAATTTAGTGAGAACTTCAGGAACTTAGCAAGACCCTATCTCAAAAGCGATGGGGATGTAGGTCAGTGGCAGAATGTGCTTGGGTTCAAACCCCAGTACTTAAAAAATTAACAAAAGGCCAATCTATCCGGGTGCAGTGGCACGCACTTATAATCCCAGTGGTTCAGGAGGCTGAGACAGGAGTATCACGAGTTCAAAGCCAGCCTCAGCAAAAGTGAAGTGCTAAGCAACTCTGTGATACCATTTCTAAATAAAATACAAAATAAGGCTGGAGATGTGGCTAAGTGGTGGAGTGCCCCTGAGTTCAATCCCTATAACCAGAAAAAAAAAAAAAAAAAAAAAAAAGCAAATCTAAGAAAAGACATGCCTATTATTCTTGTAACCTTGTAACCTTTCTACGTTTGGAACTATTTCCAAACATAAAGTTGTTTTTAAACTAAGGATGCTTCGCTTTTTCTTGTTTAGGGTTTTTGATTCAATTAGGAGAATAAGGGAGATGAAGGAGAAGAAAAATATAGTCCAGAATTGAGTGATACACCATATTCATTTGTCACAATTTTAATGTACTGTCGACCATATAAATAGAGACTCTATCCCAAGCAAGTAACCCCTCTGCACACATCCGCATAATGTGAGCAATGTGTTCAGGAGGATTTGCTTAGTATAAAGCAGGTTATTTCTCAACCTCATTCAATGAGCTTACAAAAATGTCCACATTTCCTTTGTGATTAGCATCAAGATTTAATCACTCGGCCATGAAATGTGCGAATTATTGGGACAGGAATCTAAACTAGCACACTTTATATGTACATCTAAGAACTGAGTGAAACTGAGTGAAAAGATGCTTCAAAGCCCTAAAGTCTCTTCTGTTCTCTACCAGTGGCTATGTATTAATTCTTCTGGAAAATCATCATTTCTCTAAGTTAATAAGAATCTTTGAAGCTTAAATCAATTTCCATTGTCACATTGTGACACTTTTGAACTTGGCTCACTGAATAGTCCTATTTGACGGCCACCTTGAAGATGGCTTTGTGGTGATCCCAAGAGAACCCACAACAGCAGTATCTCAGCATGTCAGTGTCCCCACCCCAGTCATTCTGATTGCTTAGTGAGCTGCTCGAAGCAAAAGCTCCCCATTCGTTATACAGTCGGTAAAACAGATATGAAGGCTACGTGAGAGGTCGCCGAAATCAAGAGTCCAGATTTTGCAACTATTTAGGGACATGTCTTTCATCAGATTTTAGTTTCCTCATTTGCAAAACAAGGAACTTCCATTATCTCTAGGAATTTTTGGTACTCAGAACTTGGGTGACAGACAGGTAAATGTGGAAGTCAGGAGCATTTGTGGTAGCCGTTCGTTCGTTAAGATGTCCCCAGTGATTGCTGCCTCCTCCACCTATGTCAAGTAGGGCTCCTGTGTCTAACCTGTAGGAGGACACTGAACAGTTGATGAAATGTGATTTCTGAGGGTAGGTTAGAAAAGACTGTCCGACTTCTGACTTGCCGTCTTTGGATCACTGTTGTGGAAGAAACCAGCTGCCACGCTATGAAGACACACAGACAGCCCTGTGGGGAGGTCCCTGTGGGTGAAGGAGGAACCCAGGCCTCTTGCCAACAGCCAGCACTCATTTGCCAATCATGTAAATGAGGCACCTGGAAAGCGGATCCTCCACTCCAGGCCTTCAGGCTTGTATCTTGATACACTCTCACAAGAAACTCCCAGAATCAGTTAACATAACTGCTCCTGAATTTCTAACCCACAGAAATTGTGTAAGATAGATAATTGTTGTTTTAAGTCACTGAGTTATGGGGTAATTTCTTATGCAACGAGCTATAATTAAAACACATTTAGAAACTTTTATGGCAATCTGAAGAAGTAATTTCATGTCTGTTGCATCTAATGATAACCATTTGGGACTTTTATTTTGAGTGGCTTTTTAAAAGTTGTGTGGTTCTAGTCATCCAATTTTTGTGGCATTATACAAAAGTTCGGTTCATGGTGGATTGAAATTTTTTTTTAAAAAATGGGTCCCACCCACAGAGAGATTGAAAAGCAATGATCGGAATCATGCAGTCTTAGTGGAGAGGTAAAAAGGCTTTGGAGATTATCCAGTCTAAGCTCTCGATCAGTGGTAAACTGTCTCTTAAGAGTTTTCCAGCAATAAAATTCTGATTCTTGGCAGCATTATCACAATCAATGTTTATTAAGCATTTGACATGCAAATGCACCATCCTATGAATATTATGGTCTTTACCAAAACCCTAAGCAGAAGATACTTCTATTCTAATTTTATAGAAGAGATAAATTGAGGCTGGGGGAAAGGCTGAACTTTACCCAATCCAGCCATCTCACTCCAGACACACTATGTGGCCGCTAGCTTCATTGATTTATTTAAACCCAATTTCATTTCATATGACAAAATGAGAGATGTTTCTCTGCCTGCTGGAGATTATTTCTCCAAGGAGAAAGAATTCAAATCCTGGGGCTGAGATTGTGGCTCAGCAGTAGAGCGCTCGCCTAGCACGGGTGGGTCCCGGGTTCGATCCTCAGCACCACATAAAAATAAAGGCATTGTGTTGTGTCCATCTACACCTAAATATATATATATAATTCAAATCCTGATGTAATCAATGAAAACAATGTCCAAAGCATTTGCCAACGTGGAACTTTTTAAAAATGACATTTAATGTTACCTGACAAAATGGCAGAGGCTGTAGTGTAGATGAATGGGCTCTGGAGACCAATGGACCTGGGTCTAGTTATGAACAGTCTTCTCATCTGTAAAATGGGGATGACAACAATACTTACTTTAGCATATTATTGTAAAAATTATGGGTAAATCTACCGAAAGCAATGAGAATAGCTCCTGGCATTGACGCATGCATTCAATAAATATGAATTGAGCGTTTCCCGTGGGCCAGGCACTGTTCTTGGTGATGAAGACCCAGGGGTGAGCAAGACAGAGTCCCTGTCGTCACAGCACTTACCTTCCAGAGGGAGGAGACAAAATAAATCAATAAGTGAACATGTTCATTTCAGATAATGGCAAATGAAATTAAGAAGGTAAGAGAGGATCATGTGAGAGACAGCAAAGGGGTGTGGAGGGATGTTTTCACTTGGGAAGGGCTGGTTGGGGAAGGCCTCCATGTGGAAGTGGCTTTGAGCTAGGGCCAAATGCCAGGAAGGATCCAGCCATATAGACACTTAAGAACAGAGGGAATAGACACGGCCATAATTTAAAGAGGTCATAATTCAAGAACAAGTTTGGAGAGTTCAGACAACACTAAGAAGTCCAAAGTATCCAGAAAGGAAAGGAGGTCCATGAGGCCAAATCCCACAGAATCTTCTAAATCTGCAGATGATCTCAGATTTTATTCTAACTGAAGTGCGGAGCCTTTATGGTTTTTTTCTTTCTTCTGTTCCTTTTTGGTACCAGGGATTGAACCTAGGGGCGCTTAACCATTGAGTCACATCCCCTGACCTTTTAATATTTTATTTTGAGACAGGATCTGGCTAAGTTGCTTAGGGCCTTGCTAAATTGCTGAGCCTGGCTTTGAACTCACAATCCTCCTGCCTCAGCCTCCCGAGCCGCAGGGATTACAGGTGTGGGAATACATACTCTGACAAAAGAGTTTTAAAATATCACTCGAGCTGCTGTGTGCTTGCAGGACTCTAGACAGATCGGGTGTAGGCTATTATGTAATTTAGGTGAGGGATGGTGGTAGCTTGGACTAGGTATTTACAATGGAGATGGAGAAAAATGATGCAGATAAGCTTTCAGAGGTAGCTAAGATGACTTAATAGGTACTAAAAAATGTTTTGTTTTTTTTAATCATCACTATTACTAGAAGCTTTTAAACCATCCTGGGCATAATGTTTCATTGAAGAAATATTGCTTTAGAGTATCTCTTACAAAACAATTTGCTTGTTCTCTAAAGTTTTGATTGCTTAATGTGATTAGAAGGAATGAGCTAAGAAAAGAAAAAGTCCATTTGAATATGGACACAATCTTTCCTGCATTATTTGGTGATTGAGGAGACAAGATCATAGTAACTGCTGGCCAACTGGGATCATTAGACAAGAATGTGAATCTGGGGAAGCCACCCACCATGGCTGATACGAAAAGAAGATGACCAGAGAGGAACCAACCCAGCACAACTGAAGATGGGGAAGATGCAATGAGTCAGACCAGCTGTATACAAAGATGAAATAAAATCTAAACTGGAGAATGTTTCATTTGAGCAAGACAGAGGACTACAATAGCCTACACCACCTGTAAGTTCAAAGATATTTTAAATGCAAAATTGATTTGCAGAAAAAGCAAATATAGAAACTATTAGGTCCAGAGCAGAGTTCAGAAAACTTGCTGAGATTCTCCTCTGATCACTACTCTGCAGTTTCATGCAAGGATAAGAGCTGAGGATTGCTGTATACAGGAGGTCCGGAGTGAGAAACCTACGTAAAATAGAGATGGAAAAGAGCTGTATCCACAGTTAAAGGGTGGACTAAAAATTCCATAGGCAGACAGAGATGCCAAGGAAGTCTGTGATCTCTGCCTGGATGCTGGATGAGACAAAAGTCTCCCCTGAGAACTCCAAACCTCAGGCCACCACTTATACAGGTTCTGGATCTATAACACACGGTCCAGGAATGACCATTACTCCTGGTCCAAGATATTATAATAAAAATTTGCATTGGGTCAGTGACTTCCCTGTCTCACTAGGAAGAAGTAAGCACAAACTTTCTCTAAATGGTATACACAAGGAGAAAATACTTGCAAAAAATGTAAAGGACTTGCATACTGAATACATAAAGAATTCTTACAATTCATTAGAAGGGAACTCAAGGATTTGAATAGATAACTTCACTAAAGAAGATATACAAATGGAAAACTACTCAGCAATAAAAAGAAGAACCCTACTGATGGACAAAACATAATGGACCTCAAAAGCTTTGCACTAAGCTAGAACCCAGACACAAAAACGACATACAGAGTGATTCTATTTATACAAACTCAAGGAAAGGGACTGCCATATGATCAAAAACCAAGGCAATGGTTGCTAGAATGTGGGGATGAGGGCAGAGTGATATTGTTCTCTATTATGACTGTGGTCATGGTTACATGATTGCAAATTTGTTAAGACATGTTGAATACTTAACATGGGTGAAGTTTGGGCTGAGGGCCTAGCAGGAGCAAGGCCCTGGATTCTATCCATAGCTCTGTGTAAAAAAATAAACAGTGAATTTTGTCATATGTAAATCATATCTCAATAAAACTTATTTTAAAATGTTAGATATGATTTCTTACTGATAGAACTAGAATATATTAATATACGCTTTTCTGATCTTTGAACCATATTACTCTCACACATAAAGCTGTGTGATACTGGGTAATTTAATTCTCTGAGTCTTAGTCTCCTCCTCAGGTATAACACAAGAGTAATAACAGAATGTTACAGATTATTATTAAATTATATATAATTAAACAAATTATATATATATGTATATGTACACACACACATACACACACATATATAATCACCTTATACAATGTCAGATAATCCAGTCATGAACTCAGAGCAATTTCTAAGCCTTCTGCCTTTGTTCTTATTCAACAGCCTCCTCAACTCACTCAGCTACCTTCTCTTATGGCTGCCTTCCCTCATGAGTTGCTTACAGGGAGAGTGGACCCAGGAACATCCAGTTCTCTGAATCATTTGAATTTAGAATGTTAAAATTGTATTCTGGGTTATAATTTAATCTCTCTTAAGTTTGGTTAGTATCTATGGGATGCCAGTAAGATGGTATGTCTGTGGCTAACTGCAAGCATGAGGACCTGACTCTCTAGATTGTGTGGAATAAAGGAGGCCTGCTGAATGGACTCCCCTGGCACCTCTTGTAGGCCATCCTGGCCTAGTAATAAGGCAAGAGGGCGGCAATAAATTCTAGAGGGCTGACCTGTGTGTCACTTTAAAAATACACACACATGGTGGGGGTGGGGAGAGAGAGAGAGAGACCACCAAAATATGATTTTCTTAAAGGAACTCTTCAAGATTAGAACAGGCATAATCCTGAATTATTTTTGAGAGACTTGTTTTATGAATGATTTTCTCATTTGTGTGCCCATGAGGAATTGAAATGGACATTTTGGTTGAATTCTCATTCCCAGTTAAGAACAAGTAAAAAGAAGACATTCTGTACTTGTGTTTCCCGACTGTTTCCATGCCCCAGCCCCAACAGAACCCCTGCAGTAAAGGGGGAAGCTTCCTATGGCCCAGCAGCCTTTCCAGGGGTATTGGCCATATAGGACCCAACGTAACCCTTTCCAGGCATACCCGGGCTCCCCGGCACACCAGTTGGTTGTTGCTCCAGGAAAAACAGCTGCAAATGAAACAATTGCTGGTTGGTAAGGACTAGTGTTCTCCATGCTGGCTGGCTGTAATTCTGACTCTGTAGCAAAATGTTAGAGTCTGTAAACAAGTCAAAATAACACCTGGCATTTTGCCAGGGGAATGTTAGAGTTCGTAAACAAGTCTGGATGGTGCCTGGCAAAATGCCAGAGGGAGTGGTTTGAGAAGTAACAAAAGCGAGCCATTAAGTGTGGAGATTCCTGATTGGTTGACTGCTGTATCTAGTTTATGCTAATTAGATAAGCTGTGTGGAATGTATAAATACTGCTCCTGTCCTACAATAAACGGCTCCTACTCCTGCTGTATCAACGTACACAAGTTATTCGTCACCCCCCGGTTATTTTGCTACAGCCAGCAAAACACCTTTAAGATAATCAGAACATCTCAGTATGGACCTCTGACTACATTCCTGGGCAAGTTTCATGAGATTGGATGGATTCTATTGCTGAATTTATCTTGGCTATTTGAGCATTAACCTGATGTCATAAGTTCTCTAAAATCCCTAAATTCATGAAACTAGAAAGACTGGATCTGGGGGTATGTTGTTGATGAATTTTTATCTATTCATCCCTTTTTGACAGTCTGTCAAGGTACCTGTGTAGCAGAAACAAGGCAATGTATAAATTATTTCTCACAATTATAAAAATTAGAATAACAATCCCTACACACCCACGTACCTCACAGGGTGGTTGTGTGAGAGAGAAAGAATGGGAACCAAGTCTGCTGCCCAGTGAATGCTGGGTATATTTGTGCCTCTGTCCTGGGTTCTGCATGCACAAATTCAACCAACTACAGATTGAAAATATTTCTTAAAAACCTGCATCTACCAGGAGCGGTGGCACACCCCTGTAATCCCTGTAGCTTGGGAAGCAGAGGCAGGAGAATCATGAGTTCAAAGCCAGCCTCAGCAAAATCGAGGTGCTAAGCAACTCAGTGAGACCCTGTCTCTAAATAACATACAACATAGGGCTGGAGATGTGGCTCAATGGTCCCTGAGTTCAATCCCCAGTACCCAAACCAAAGACAAAGCAAAAACCCCTGGATCTGTACTGAACATGTACAAACTTTGCTTGTCGTTCTCCCTAATACATATAAGAACTATTGATATGCTATTACATTGAATTAGGTGTGACCAGTAATCTAGAGATAAATTTAAACATGTGGGATGTGCATTAGTTATATGCAAATACTTATGTGGGTTTTTTGTTTGTTTTACTTTTGTGATACTGGGGAATGAACCTAGGGGAGCTTTCCCACTGAGCTACATCTTCATCCCTTTCTATTATTTATTTTGAGGTGAGGTCTCATCAAGTTGGCAAGGCTGGCCTCAAACTTGCGATCTTTCCACCTCAGCCTCCTGAGTTGCTGGGATTACTGGGACGTACTACCATGCCTTGCATACTGTGCCATTTTATATAAGGGACTTGAGCATCCAAGGACTTGGGTGTCTAAGAAGGATCCTGGAGCCATCACCCCCACAGATACTGAGATTTGATTAATTGGTTGAAATGATTTTTAAGTGTTCATATTCTGAGAACCTTTAGGTTAAGAAAAAAAAACCTCCAAGGTTAAATATGCTAAATTCACCTTTAAAAATTTTTATTGGTACATTATGATTGTATATAATAGCGAAATTCATTGTGATATATTCATACATGCACACAGCATAATTTGATCAATAAATGACTTGTGATTTTTGTGGGAAAGATGGAGTCAACCTACCTGGGAACTTGCCAAGGCCTCCATGGGTGATAAATGGTCACATGAGATAACAGAATCAGGGAGCTGGGGAGGGGAAAGACCAGCACTTTCCTTTTCTAGATGGACAGAGAAAGCCACGCTGGGAAGCCTGAAATCCTAACAAATAGATAATAATGGTCCCTGTCCAGGGTTTTTCTCCAGAATGCAATGCCATTAAAAAAAGAAAAGGCTTAAAAACTAAAGTGATTCAGAAAATCTGAGCATTCTACAAACAAGAGCACTCCATTTGGGCAAATATATAAAGTCAGAATCTGCTTATCAGTTCCTCTAATGGAAATGACAACCAGCCCAAGCAGAATGCCCTGTGATTCGAAGGATAACAGAACCAGCTCACCAGATCTCCTGTTATTACTGATGGAATCCTCCCAGCTATTACACCTTGGAAAAATATTAACGTGCGCAGCCAACAAAGACAAATCTAAAAGAGGAGAAAGCGAGGGCTGTGGCTCGCTGCCATGCCAAGCCGGTATTCAAATTGTACTCTCCTGAGCTGTGTCTAATGTCAGCATCATTTTTTTAAAGAGACATATCAGTTTCAGTCAAGGTTTTTATTTTATTTTCCCCATTCTTCACTGACTGGGTGAGGGAAAAAGAAAAAAAAAAGAATTACCAGCCACATTACTTTTTAATTTAATGCCCTTGAGTAAGGGCATCGGCAGCGAGGCATGATGGAGATTTCCAAGTGGACCACGAATGGCAAAGAACCCCGAGTGCTTCTCTTCCATGAATATGGGTTGCAGCCGTCTCTGCATCATTGTCTCAAGGTAACGCCTTGCTTCCCGTTGTCATTGTATCTCGGAATCAAATTATTTGAATTCCAGACACATCGACAGCACACTGAAGGGCCCCTGCCAATTTTTGCAGCTCGCTTGGAAAAGAGCATCAGGAAGCATCAGTCATTTATACGACTCCCAGGCCCCTGTTGTAAATTCAGTGCGTGGGGCTGCCTCCAGGTGCGGCCCTGCAGCTTAGCTCTCTAATCCTGTAACCCTTTGCCACCAGCCCCTTCCCTGTGCCAGGCCTTCCCCCTTTGTTGGTGGATGGCGTCCCCGCTGCCAGAGGAGACCTGGGCACAGAAGCCAGTTATTTTTGCAATCAGGCCTGGGGGTAAAACCCCAAAGCACCAACGAACCGAGCTGTCCCCACAGCCGCCCCTCCTGTACTTGAAAATTCATACAGATGGAATCTGGTTCAAATCGACATCTGTCCTATCCTCGTGATTCGGTTGACAATAGCCCGTCTCTTGTTGGAATAGGAGGGAGCTCATTAAGCAGGGGTGGTTTTGAAGAATCATTTTAAGACAGAGGGAAAATTTCACAACATAGTTGAAAGAGGAATACATAATATAATCCCAAATTTATGTGTTTTAAATATGCACAGAGATAATCCACAACTATACATAATTAAGCAGAAGAAAATATACCCCCAAATGAACAGTGATTATTTTATGTGTCTTCTTTACCTTTTTCTGTATTTTCAAAAACCAACAGGCGTTACTTTTACCGTCAGCGAAATAAATGCTCTTTGTAAAGATAACTTCTTTCCAGAGTGCTTTTGAAGGAAAGGACTATTTTTTCAAGAGGCTGACTACCTGGTCAGCCCCTGGCTCACTCCTGCCCGCTGCCCCTTCTAAGCAGGAGGACGCCTGGGGTCCCAGTGAAGAGAGATTTGTACAGAAGGAGCAAGAGCGGCCTTGTTAGCCTAGTGGATTCTCTCCCATGAATTGAGCCACCCAGAGAACAGGTGTAAAGAGAAGGGGAAGAGGCAGGGAGGAGTGGGGAAAGGAGGCACTTGAGTGACTGGAGATCCAGACACTTCAGAGCTGCAGCTGCTGCAGGCTCCAGGCAAGGTTCCGATTCTAGGGTTCTGGGCCAGGCAGGGCCACAGCTCCTCTTTTTCCGGGAGGTGTATGAGGGTCGGTTTTCCTGGATGTGCAGGAGATAGACCCACAGCCAAGATTCCTGTTTTCCTTAGTACCCTACGTGTCCTTACCAGGCTCAGGAAAGTCTCCTCCTGGATCAGACTACATTTTGTTTCTTTTCATCAAATACAGGAAACAGGATTTTTCAGGATGCCAGGAGCCTGAGATAGGCAAATGGATTTCTTGGGTCATTTGATTCTTTATATTAAATATACCACCCAAACCAGAGCTACCAGCAGCCCACCTGGGCTTTGTTTGGTACACATTTGGTAGAGCTATCTCTTTGCTATAGTTTGGACCTGGAATGCCTCCCAAAGGTTTGTGTGTGGGGAACTTGGTCCCCAGCTGGTGGTTCTCTTGGGAGGTAGTGGAAACTCTGGGCCAAGGACTGAAACCGTAAGCCAGAATAAATCTTTCCTCCCTTAAGTTGTTTTCCTCAGGTATTTTTGTCACAGCCACAGAAAGGTGACTAGCAAACCCTCCCTCACATTAAAAAAGATTCCTCAATAACAATTATTAAAGACACTTGTTCTACATAAGTTATATAAATGACTCATTATAAAATAATGGAAAATTAAAAATGATTCATTATTAGAAGCTCACAATCACTGAGATCTAATAATTTGGTGTAAAACAGTCAGACTTCTGTCTTCAAGAAAGTAAAATTCTTTTTGATGGTTTTAAAGCTTATTTGTTTGATAGCTCGTGTTTTATGGATATGATCATCAGATGGGCAAACTTTTCTAGTTGTTTATGGACTTCCCATTGGTTTAAACATATTTAAGATGTCTAATTTTAATTGATTGTGGGCTTACAGTGATTTTGAAGTATTTATTTATTTTAAAATATTTTTAGTTGTAGATGGACACAATATTTTTATTTTATTTGTTTGTATGTGGTGCTGAGGGTCGAACCCAGTGCCTCACACATGCTAGGTAAGTGTTCTACCACTGAGCTACAGTCCCAGCCCTTGATGTATTTATTTTTTTAAACTAATGAGAATGCCCATATAACCAAGACACAGGATCTTTTAATTATAAGAGAATACTTGATATAAGAGAATACACATAAATTTTTATACAAATATTTTTAAATATAAAATTATAAATATTGTCTGTAATGGTAGTTTTGTTAGAAAATATAATCAAGATAGACTTAATAGAAGTGAAATATCTTAATAGGCCCCTAGCTATAAATGTTAGTTTTTAAATCGGAGGAATGGCCTACAAGGCAGGCTCTGGGATATAACTTGCATAAGTGACATTCTTCAAGTGTCAAGGAACAAAGATACTCTTCATGTTCTATGAACTCTGAGAGTATTAATAAGTGTGTAATGCTATTTTTAGGGGGGCACTGGGGATTGAACCCAGGTGCTTTACCACCAAGCTACATCCCCAGATCTTTTTGTTTTCTTTGTTTGAGACAGGGTCTCCTTAAGTTACTGAGACTGACCTTGAACTTGCCATCCTCTTGCGTGAGCCTCCTGAGTCTCTGGAATTACAGGTGTGCACCAGGGGGCCCATGTGTAATACTGTTTTTAAAACGTTTAATAAAATCAGTATATTGGCAATGTAGAATTTTTGACAAAATGTAAGAGGTAAAGAGAAAGCTACAAACAATTTTGGTAATAAATACTGGGAGGGAGGGAAGGAGGGGGAGAATTGTAACAAACCGGGTATAATAGAACATTAGCAAATATCATTTCCAATCGGTAGGAAAGGTCAATCTGTTGATAAATAGTATTAAATTAGTAAATAGACTAATTTGAAACCAAATAGATCTCAAGACATCAGATTAAATAATCCCAGTGGATATAAGGAGGTGTAGGAGAAGAGACTATGAAAGGACTAGAAGGAAAGGTAGCTGCACACTCAGAATTGGGTCAAGGGTGGGCATTTCCAAGGGTGTGGGCAAGGAAGAGAACATAGTGGGAACAGTCTTCTTAGGAAGACTTGGTACTTTGTCCTTTTGGTCATATTTTTTCCTCCTCACTATTTTAATTTATATCCTATGGCTGTGACTATTATCTTTTTCTAATTAAAAGTAATTACTTGCTGAAGTCTATGCTTTAGTAGGAACAATGAGCATCCAAGTTTCAGCTTTTTGAACCTGAACAAATAACTGAATCTAAGGAGAAAGACATTATAGGCAAAAAGCAAAGAGCAAAATCACGATGCAGAAGTCTAAAGACAGACTACTGCTTCAGACACTGAAAAATTAAGCTAAAAGGCAAATCATAGACTATGAAAATATTTGCCATAAATATCAAAGTAATATCTTTAATAAAATAAAATACTCTATAAATTTCCCAGCAACCAAGAAACAGTTGAATTATGGCTTATTCTCATGAAGAATTATTAGCCATTAAAATAATTTTCATGGGGAAATGGTCATGATTTATTACTAAGGGAAAGACAAATACAAACTATATCTATGTAAATAAATCAATTCTAAAGGCTTATAAACACTATATGTGTTCATATTTATACATTTACACATCTGAGTATCATATAAATTTAAATTAGTATGCTTGGACTCATGTATTTATTCATTGCGGGCAATATATCAAACTATTAACTGTGATGACAAAGTTACAAATGAGTTTTATTTTATTATATTTTGTTTCTTAATTTATCCAAATGGGCTCCTTTATAATTAAAAAAAAAATGCATAGACACTTTTAAAGGACACAACTAGCTCCCTGGCAATCAACGTCTCCCAGGTTCTTAGTTCAATGCCTTCCTCCCCTATGGGAAGCAAAGAAGAGGGGCGGGGCGTGGCTGGATACCCGGGGAAATTCCTCCGAAGCCATCATCTGCTCTGGAACCAATTACACAAGAATCTATATGAAAATTCCTTTTAGATTTTGGTTCTTGGAAAAGTTTTCACTCCAGATGAATATGACTTTTTTTTTTTTTTAAACCAATAACAAAAATTATATCCACCCTCTTTGACCTTTGCCTTGACTATTAGGAAACAGAGTGGAGGCAAAATCCGTGTCCCTGCTATAGCAAAGGGTTCATTTGGGCAGCCAGGAAGCCTGTCCTCCTTGCTCCCTTTTAAGTGATTGCTGTTTTATTCTTTTTTAATTGTAACTTTTATATTAACGTAATTTTGCCGGGTTTCTGTTCACGACTAAAAGCCTCAGGGGTCACTCCAGTTAAACTGGGCTAACTGGGCTGCACGAAATAACCACACAAGAGACACAAATACCTTTTTCTTTGAGGTCACTGTGATGGCTCCTCTGACCTTAAGGGTCCGCAGCAAGAGAGAGAGAGAGGGAGAGCACACGCTGACCCCTTTTATTGAGGAGAAGCTATTCAAATGAGGCAAGGGGTCAGGTTTCAGGGGGCTGAGTCTATCTTCATGATGTCCACTGTCAGCAGGTTGACTGACACCTGGGTAGGCCACACCCAAGGGCACAGTAAGAGGAGGGGACACACACAAGGCACTTCCATGGAAGATTCTATCCTAAACAGGGCAAGGGGTTATATTACAAAGGAACAGGTGAGCATAGCTCCACCCATGTGGCTGTAGCAAGACCCAAATCACTCAAACCCTAGAAGAGCGGGGCAGTTTAGTAGCATGGGTGCCTGACGCCACATGGCCCAGCAGGGGAGTTAACTTAGTCATGTGCGAGGTTGGTCTCCCACATAATTTCATATGGAATATCAAATCCCTTTAGGAAGAGGCAAAGTACAAACCAAATAAATAAAATATAACTGGGACGAATAACAGAAAATGTCTCGTTTGCTCTGCGTAGTGTGGGTGCATCATAGCATCCACCTGAACATTTCTGCATCTAAGTTCTCAGTCCTTTAAAAAGGAGGCACATTGAGGGATGGCAGAAAGCTATTAAGTTTTTTTTTTTTTTTTAAGTCTACATTAAAAATTTTTTTTTTTTTTGGTGGGGGGAATTGAACATCCCCAGCCCTATTTTGTATTTTATTAGAGACAGGGTCTCACTAAATTGCTTAGCGCCTCGCCATTGCTGAGGCTAGCTTTGAACTCGCGATCCTCCTGTCTCAGCCTCCTGAGCAGCTAGAATTACAGGTGTGCACCACTGCACCCAATGAAGTCTTTATTTTTGTAGTTAAATGTCCTTATGGATACCAATAGGTAAGGCCTGCTTAGAGTGTTCAAAAAAAAAAAAAAGTATGCACAATGTAATGTTGATCTCCACATTAACACATCCACATTCCATTCAGTACATGCTGCCAAGCATCCACCATGCACTGAGACTTGCTGAGCCCTGGGAATAACTGGAGACTGGTCCAGCACGTCTCTCCTCCCTGATTGGCAGAGCGTGATGTTTGTTGGGTCTTGTTCTTCCACATCTTGCTCTCTGTTCCAGAATGATGACTAAATTAGGGATCTCTGAGTCATCTCTGAAACCTTCAGGTCTACCTCCAATCTGCCTTTGAATTGGGTAGCTTGGCTATTTGAATGTTTGAGTCTTGATTTCCCCACAATTTCAGAGGTCTCAATCCATGGGTGGCTGATTCCACTGCACTGGGCCTCAGGTGAGGCAGAACATCACGGTTGAAGGGCATGGTGGAGGGAAGCTGCTCATTTCATAGTAACCAGGGAACAGAGAGAGCTGCTGCATTTAATTTTGATAAGCCACACTCTCCACTGATAGATCATGGGCAAAATTAGTTGCCGCTTGAAAGACACGATGTTATTTGCAAATGGATATGGTAAATTATTACCACAAAAACATTGTGATATTTTGTATGAAGATATTATATTTTTAAAAATATTTTTTTAGTTGTAGATATACACAATACCTTTATTTATTTATTTTTATTGTGGTGCTAAAGATCGAACCCAGTACCTCACACATACTAGGCAAGTGCTCTATCACTGAGCACTCCAGCCCCTGATATTAAAAAGACAGCTTTTTAAACAACATACATTGACAAATGATACACTTTAGCATACTTATCAGCCAGTTTCAGCTGGACTTGTTTTATTTATTTTCCCTTTTTTGCAGTTCTAGGGATAGATTTCAGGGCCTGGAGCATATTTTGTTAGGCAAGTATTCTACCAGGGAGCTACCACCCAAGCTCCTCAATGGTACATTTTTATCTGGACTTTGATTTCATATCCACAGCAATTCTTCAAAACCATGAGCTATCCAGACCCTGGTCCCAGCATCAGAACATCACCAAGAACTTGTTGGATTGCAGAATCTCAAGTCGCAATGCAGATTACTGAATCAGATTTTGCATTTTAATAAGATCCTCAGTGCTCTATAGGCATTTAAACATTTGAGAAGTACTGATATAAGACTCTGGAAAGGTCATGGTGTTTTTTTAGCAACAGAAATGTTTCCTTTAAACCCAGTGATATGGCCCATGATGATAGTCACAGCTACTGAGGAGACTGAGGCTGGAGGCTCACCTGATTTGCCGGAGCTGGAGACCAGCCTGGGCAACATCGTGAGACCCCTTCTCAATCAATAAATAAACATTCCCTTTAAAGATAATATGATGGGCTGGTGATGTAGCTCAGTGGTGCAGAGCTTGCCTAGTATACACAAGGCCCCGGGTTCATTCATCAGTATCTGTAAATAAATAAATATTTTTGACAAAATAGAAAAAAAAATAAACAGGTACAGACTTTGGATCATAGGTGGAATGATTGAGGAAATAACATTTTAAATGAATCTTTTTTTCTCCTTCTGGTGTTTTTATATTGGAGAAGTTGGGATCAGTGTCAACAAACTCTGCAATTTGTTTAGCAGCAATAATATCTTTTTGTAAATACAATTTTTCTTGAGTTTCTAAACTCACCATATACATTCAATGGAATGATACACATTAACATTATGTTCCTATCTATTTTGCTCATAACAATTTTATAATCCATCCTAATCAATACTGAACAATACTTTTTTTTTTCTTTTTTGATACTAGGGATTGAATTCAGGCCACTTTACAACTGAGCTACATCCCAAACCCTTTTTATTTTTATTTTGAGGCAGGGTCTCACTGAGTTGCTTAGGGCCTAAGTTGCTGAGGCTGGTTTAAACTCGTGATCCTTCTGCCTCAGCCTCCCGAGTCACTGGGTTTACAGGTGTGCACCATTGCCTCCCACAGCGATGCATTTTAAAGATGATATTTGCAGAAGTATGCATACTTGTATTTTAGAATCCACGTTTTTGTTCCCATCATCAATATGCATCTCATCTTCCCTCTAATTAAGTTTTAGCAGTAAGATGGCCTCTACTCAATTTTCTCATCCCATATTCAACAATGATTTCAAATTTTATGTTCCGTAAATGCCTTTTCAATGTATGCCAATGTTTGGTTGAGGCAAAAGGCGTAGTTATATAATTTCTTGGATGATATTAAAAAATTCAGTCTTGTCAAACTAGATTTTGTGCTGCATCATTCAATACCAAATGTAAAGATGCAAAACAAAAAGTACACAATGCCCTAGAATATTCTTTAGGCTCTTCTGTTGAGATATCTTGTGTTTTCTGGTGGCATTCCTGTACGTGACTCTCCTTTAGATTTGATTACTTATTTATGGGTGCTGGGGTTTGAACCCAGGGTCACTCCAGATGAATTTGGGCTGACTAAAGACACAGACACAGAAAGTACCTTGTTCTTTGGGTTCGGTGACAGCTCCTTAGCCACAGCTCCCACAAGGGGGGGCAGACAAAAAAGAGCCAGGAGCACGGTCTGAAGCCCTTTTGATTGAGGGGAAGACACTTCAGAAGGTGCTACCCAAATGAGGCAAGGGGTCAGGTTTCAGGGGGTGGAGTCTAGCTTCCTGAGGTCTTGCAATCAGCAGATTGACTGACATCTTGGAAGGTCACACCCATCTCAGGTGCTGTGTGGGATCAAAAGGCGGAGCCAGCAAAAAGGACAGGTACATGGCACAGCCCAGACAGTGCAGTGACACCAGCCCAGTCCTCCCATGCACTCAAAATGCTCACAGCTCACACACACAGCCCTTGGCTGGCCCGCGACAGTTTCCGTGCTTTCTTTTGTCTTCTCCTCTACGGGACACACTCAGGCACCCAAACATCCGCAAGTGAAATGTTTTCTCTTTAGACAGCCACAGTCCTCACAGCTTTATCTGTTCTCTGTGGCTTTATCAGGGGTTGTGTCTACAACAATCGAGAGTAATATGCAGCATCTCTAACCTTTGCTCAATATTTATTCATTCATTGCCTCTGCTGCAGTTTCAACTATTTTGGTTTTGTATTTCATTCTTTTAAAAAAGTGCAGTGTTGGGACTGGGGTTGTGGCTCAGTGGTAGAGGGCTTCTCTCGCATGTGTGAGTCACTGGGTTAGAGTCTCAGCACCTCATATAAATAAATGAATAAAATAAAGGTCCATCAATAACTAAAAAAAAATTTTTTAAAGTGTAGTGTTGTTTGATGTCAATGTGCCGTTATGTAAGCTTTTGCCAAAGGAAGACACTTTCCATCATTGTGCTATTTTCCTCAATAATCTTCTCTCATGTATATTTCTAAATGGTATCAGTAGTTTTAACAGGATATCCACAACAAGCAATTTCGATTACCTAATTATCAGATCATTAAGTGGTAATCTCTAATTTATGGTCACAAGATTTATTTTGCAGATTATTTAAGCATATGTAATTTGATGGTAATTCGTATAAAAATGAAAGTTCCTGTAAGTTTCAAATGAGAATTCAGCAATACTTTTTGGGTACAGCAAACTGTGAAATGGAATACAATTGTATGGAATGCTAAATTAGCCAGTACACTAATAACAACAGTGATTTTTTTTTAATTTGTAATATGTATTTATCTATCAACAGATGATTTACAAAAAGTAGTTTCCTAGGGGGAGAAATGAATGACAGTAGAGGGGGTAGAGAGAGAAGAGGGGAGGGGAGGGGAGGGGAGGGGAGGGGGGATAGTAGAGGATAGGAAAGGCAGCAGAATACAACAGACACTAGTATGGCAACATGTAAATCAATGGATGTGTAACTGATATGATTCTGCAATCTGTATACGGGGTAAAAATGGGAGTTCATAACCCACTTGAATCAAAGTGTGAAATATGATATATCAAGAAACATGTAATGTTTTGAACAACCAACAATAAAAAATTTTAAAAAAAAGTAGTTTCCTATTTAGAGGTAGAATTTATTTTAGATCTGTTGTTGATTTTGATTATTGACTCATTTTTCCTTTGTGAGCAGAAGCAAAATAAAAAACACTAAGCCTCTTAAAACAAGACACTTCACTGCCATCTGCAGGGAGGTTGTTAAAAAAATCCATCTTTTCTGTAAACATAATAATTGTATAAAATACTCAGATAAAGGTGAATTGTGCCCTCTTTGAGACAAAGAGCACTTGTATGTTGCCCAACCTAGACAACCATACTTGGCTGCCCCCAACCCATCTCTATCTCTAGTTAACTTGCACTGCTTTCCATCTTCTGCCTAAGGAGGAAATTCATAACTGTAAGAACATTCATGGAGCCGAATCTGATTATGTTCAGTCACACTGTGGGTGGAAAAACAGGGGAGGGGGAACATAGCAAACAATTCTAAAGAGGGCCACCCACTCTAGCAAGTCAGACTGGGAGCTCAAGACTTTCATCACTTGCCCCAGGACAGAGGGCAGAGCTGTAGTTGGAATCTCCCCAGGGCTGAATCCACTGACCCTGCAGGAAGTGAAAGAGGGGGTCAGGGGAGAGCCCATGCAAACTCTCAAAAGGAAAAAAAATTCTCCCTAAAACCCGGGAGTCGAGCCAGCAGGCTTCCTAAACAAAGGAGCTTAAAGCGAGGGGAGTGGAGAGAGCTTTGAGCATCTTAGTTGTAAAGCTTCAGTGCAAACTCACAAACTTACAAAGAAAAGGGTGACGTGGCCTTGGCCCTACCTTGCTTAGAAACAAGATCCTTGGGTATATTTTCTAATTCCACAAGTAGGAGAATCTTAAATGGCAGGGTGATGCAAACTCCCCATCACACAACCCCAGGCACTTGAAGTAAATATCAAGTGAGTCTGTTTCTCGACTCCCAAATGGTGAAATTTAATATTACTGATGGCTACTCCAGGGCCTACCGAGCCCCAGCTGCCCAAGCTGCGGCCAGCCCACTAGTTATGTTGTCCTAAAAGCACTGTGTGAACTCTGAGGAGGTAGGAATGGGGCTTGGGGAAGGCTTCCCCCCAGGGGCTAATTGAGTCCAGTCCTGTCCAGGAGGCAGGATGTTAGCAGGCAAAGACCTAGAGGAAAGGCACCTGGGTGGAGACAATGGCTGAGCAAGACAGGAGCATCCAGCAGGCACCCGAGACAGGAGAGGTCAGGACAGCAGGGTAACATGTCCAGCAAGGAAGCTCAGTCCTGCCAGGGGCCACTAGACCTGGTGACCTGGATCACAAGAAGTGGGTGGAGAGGCAGTGGATTATTCTTCTTTTTTGATTTCCCCCACCCCTAGGGAGGTGGGGGGATGGAACCCAGGGCCTCACACATCCCCAGCCCTTTTTAGTTTTTAAGACAGGGTGTCTTTAAATTGCCCAGGCTGGCCTGGAACTTGGGATCTTCCTGCCTCAGTCTCACCAGTAGGTGGGATTACCAGGAGTGCAGATGACAGAGGCAGAAATATGAAAAGAGACAATGCTGTCCTTAGTCCCCACCGAGAGACCCCACCATCATGGATGCAAACGGCTGTCCTCCCTCGGCCTGTGACCCTTCTACTGGCCAATTAGGACTCGGATTCCCCGTCCACATGGCAGGAACTCCACTGCCAGGAACTACCCTCTTTTAATCACATTATCCCAAGATTAAAGGGACCCTCAGATGCGCCATTCTAGGCTCTGAGGACGGTGTGGACAGAGCTTTAACGTGGGGACCAACGTGTCCACGTATATGCTTTGGAGTCCCCTCCTACTGCCAGATGGAGCTGGGGGTAGAAAGAGGGGTGGGGTCTGGATGGGGGAGTGTCCCTGACAGCCAAAGGGTGTCTGGAGTGGCTGGAGTCTGGTCTCGCCCCTTCCTGTGAAGTTCAGGTTGATAACTGCTGCCACCTTCGCACTGACCACCAGGGGGTGCTCCCTCTCTGGCAATGTCCCAATCCTTGAAGCTCCAGTTAACCCCGTTGCGTCGCTAAATAAGGACGGAACCTTGCAACTTCAATGATCTCAGCATCCAAAGAAAACCTGGATCCTTGTAATCTGATTTCCAGGGAACAGTTTCCTCCCTGCGCTTGGCTTTCCGCCCAGGTGTGCGCGGCGGGCGTGGGCTGGGACCTCCCTCCCAGCCCAGAGGCCAAGATGACGACCCCCGTACCCCTGCCTTGAGCTACTCCCGGCCTCTGTATTTCCTCCTAGGGTCGCCTTTCGGAGGGAACACGAGGGTGACCTTGCCCGGGGTGGACAAGCCCCGGCGATTTTCCGCGCGGGCTCTTTGCATGGCGTGGTGGCTCCTGCCCGCGGCCGCGGAGCTCCAAGTGCCCAGCGCAGAGGGGTAGCCCCGAGGCTCCCACGCCCCGTGGCGCTGCTCCACCTTCGGGGCATCGCGGGTCACTCTTCGCCCTAGGCTAAGGTGAGGAACAGGAGGGCACAGGAGTATGCAGAGACAAGGGGGCCCGACTTGATATTTGGGAGGGACCCAAGGAGAAGGGTGGTGGTGACGGGGAGCGAGGATTCAAGCCCGAGCAGGCTCCGGCTCCAGGTTCGCTTTTGAGGCGCCTCTCCAGGTCCCAGGGGCCAGGTCTCGCTCTGTGGCTGCTCCAGGGCGCCCCCAGAGCAGCAGGAGAGTCTCGCTTCCAGATGGAACGCAGAGAGACCTGGACTCTGCAAGGAGTCGGAGATAATGGATCTAATATCTTGAAATGACTGTATTGCTCACACAAGCTGAGGACAATGTTTTATTGGCTGCATTTACGGGGATGGGGGCTGAGGGTGTGTCTTAGTGGTAAAGTTTATGCCAGAGGCCATGGGTTCAATCCCCAGCCCCCAAAAGAAAACAAATATCAGTGTGGTTTAGTATTTAATAGAAAGGTAATGGAAAATGCAGCCAACTGTCCAGGGTTCAGGTTTTGACACCTCCTCTTATAATGTATATGAAGTTTTAAGTATCAACTTGGTTTGATGATGATGATTAAGAGGAGGATGAATAATAGTTATTAGATAACCAGGCTTGGTAGCTCACACCCATAGTCCCTGCCTCTAGGAAGGCCGAGGCAGGAGGATCGCTGGAACCCAGGGGTTTCAGGCCAGCTATTGGGGAGGCAGCAGGGTAGAGGAGAAAGGTCAAAGGGAAAGTGGGGGTGCAGTTGAGAGGTAGGTTTAATAAGAAGGACTTGCATGGTGACAGAGGCTGTACCCAACGTCCAGTGCAGAGGAAAAGGGAAAGAAATATTAACCAATATTTGATTCTTTGACACCAGGTCTCAACCTGGGGCATAAAAAACAAATAAAAAATAAAAAAAGCTGTTCAGTTCTGCTTGGAGCCACCCTCATCTTATAAGTTTTTTTTTTTTTTTTAATAAAAAGCAACACTCTCTTAGATGGTCTGATTGGGAACTTCTGAGTGCCTAGTTATTTCTGCTCCACCCTGCTGTCTCCCCAAATGAGACAATAGGAGCTGAGCTCTGCACAGAGGGGTTCTGCAATCATTGTGATATACCAATAAAAAGTGTGTGTGTGTGTGTGTGTGTGTGTGTGTGTGTTTTATAATCATGATGAAAAATGACTCTTTTGGGGGAGAGGGGCATACCAGGGATTGAACCCAGGGGTGCTTAACCACTAAGCCACATTCTCAGATTTTTTTAAAGTTGCTTGAGTCCTCTCTAAGTTGCAGAGGCTGGCTTTGATCTCACCATTCTCCTGCCTCAGCCTCCCGAGCTCCTGGGGTTACAGGAGTGTACAACTGTGCCTGGCTGTGACAATATTTTTTTTTTAAGAAAACTTTCAAAGTCCTAGAATAAATCATGTAAGTATATATGTTTTTAAAACTTTTTAGACGTTGATGGACCTTTATTTTATTTATATATTTATATATGGTCCTGAGAATCAAACCCAGTGCTTCACACATGCTAGGCAAATGCTCCACCACTGAGCCACAACCCCAGCCACTCATGTAAGTATATTTTAAGGTACAATTTGCAGTACAGAAATTAGTGTTTGTAAAGTGCTTAACCCAGAGCTTGGCCCCCATAGTAATTGCTCAATAAAAAGAAGCTGCCGGACAATTCCATGCTGTTGGAGGGCATTAAGGCTCTCACTAGTTATGCTACCTCAGCACCCAAAGAAGTCAATTTTTGTGAGTTAGTAAAATCAGAGATTTTTCAAATTCTGGGTTTTATGGCTATTTTTTATTAACTGGGATGGATAGGTACAGATCTCAGATGTTCACCTCAATGTCATGTTCTCCCAGACAAAGCAGGCCAGGAGGGGAAAACAAAAGCTGGGCTACAGCAACCAGAGCGCCACCTTTGTTTTCTGGTGATCACAATTCTGACCTGATCCCCACCCCCACCCCCCCACCCCCCCCCACCCCCCCACCCCCCCCCACCCCCCACCCCCCCCCCCCCGCCGGTTTCCTACCGGGAACCACAGAGCGTGCTCTTTCCCACGTGATGGAGACAACCTGCCTCAGCTATGACTGAGCAGGTGCTAGGGTGGACCTTTCTGTGGTAGGCACTTAAAAATAGCTCTTTCAAGTTTAAATCATGTCAAATAGAGAGCAGGCATAAAACCAGAAGGCTGTCCATTGGATTTAACAATGTTGACAGATATTTTGAAATATTTGCTTCAGAATTCTCTTTCTCCGGGAAATAAACATTGCAGATACAACGATGGCCTACAACTTCAAGTACCCCTGCCTGACACCATTAACCCCAGAGTTAGCCACCTTAATGGAATATGTGATTGGTTCTCACATATAGCATACTTTTCTATGTGGATATACACCCAATAGAAGAATATCATTATGGCTTTCTGTGTTTGATTTTCACAGTTGTCATTGGACTATCCACGTCCTTCAAAGGTGCTTCTTAATGAGTCCCCAGTTCCTTTGCTGGTCTGTATATCCACACCCCAAATTTTACACAGTGGGACATTATGGAGGGGTGTAGTACATGACCAAGTCAGTTGACTGTTCCTACAGTAAGAGATGTTTTTCCGTGAGTTTTGTCCCCCTGGTGCAATATGAAGGGACGAATGGTTGAAATCCTGGGGTTGAGATCTCATTGTCCATATCTTTTGTCTATCATCCGGGTGGATTTTGCAAGATGCTGTTACCCAGAACAGCTTGAAGGGAGCAAGCTCATTCTCTCTCTCTCCCTCTCTCTCTCTCTCTCTCTCTCTCTCTCTCTCTCTCTCTCTCTCAGAGTCTCTCTCTTTCTTCTTTCCAACATTTTCATTGGTGCATTGTAGTTGTACATACTGATGATACTGATGGCATTCATTATTACACAATATACAATATAACAATATAATTTGGCTATATTTATTTGCTAGGCACTGTAATATCACAAGTAAAGACATCGTCATCTTATTTCCTTTTAATTCATCTATTCATTTGTTTATTCAACAAATAATTGACTTCTGATTATATCCCCAAAACTATACAGACACAAACAAAGCACAGATTCTGCTTTTTTGAAGCTTCAAGATCACTGGGGAATACATATTTAAAGGCAATAATCATACGAATGAATGTGTGTTTATAACTTTCAGTCATTGCAGTGGATTAAAGTTAGAAAGGGCTATGAGATATTTTAACAGCAACAACAGAAAAACAGTAGTATAGAGGCTGAGAAGAATTCTCTACAAAGAAGCAGAATCCTGCAACTGAGGGAGGTGTAGGTGAGGGAAGCACATGTCCAAAGTCCTGAGATGTCGCAGGAGATCTTGAAAGGTTTAAAGATCTGAGAGAAAGCCAGTGTGTCTGGTGTGTGGTGAGCAAGGAAGAGTGTGCATAGTTCTTGTAACCTATGAGGAGGAGATTATAGTGTTTTTGAGAGTACAGTAGAAAATAAATCAAAGTTGTCAGCAAGACAGTTACACAATAATTATTTTTTAAAAAATATTTTTAGTTGTAGATGGACACAGTACCTTTATTTTGTTTGTTTGTTTTTGTTTTTTTTTTAAATGTGGTGCTGGGGTTCGAAGCCAGTGCCTAAGCATGCTAGGCAAGCACTCTACCACTAAGCCACAACCCCAGCCCTTAATTCTTTATGCTAAAGATAATGGATTGGAGAATTGCTCTCTGAAAGCAGAGTGACTACTTAGAACACCAAAGACATGGATTTAGAAGACAATGGAAGCTGAAAAACACAGGCTCTAGGTGTATGTGTTGGTGGAGGTATACCAATTTTTTTTTTAATGAAGTAAGGATTTTTTAAATTTGTTTTTTTCTTTTTAGTTATACATGACAGTAGAAAGTATTTGACATATCGTACATACATGGGGTAAAACTTACCGTTCTTGTGGTTGTACGTGGAGTTACACTAATCACATATTCATATATTAACATAGGAAACTTATGCCCAATTCATTCTACTATCTTTCCCATTCCCATTCCCCCTCCCTTCCCTCCCCCCACAGCCCCCTACCCCTTCAGCTATTGTAAGTCAGCATCTGCATGTCGGAGAGAACATTCGGACTTTGTTTTTTTGGGATTTGGCTTATTTCGCTTAGCATGATAGTCTCCAGTTCTATGCATTTACCAGCAAATACCATAATTTCATTCTTCTATATGGCTGAGTAATATTCCATTGTGTACATGTACCACTCTCATACTCTTCTGAAGAAGAAGCAAGACTAGAGAAGTTTCTTGCTCCATGTCACAAATCAATCAATGGGAAAATGGGAACACACATTCAATCATTCACTAATTCTCTTATTTAACCAATACGGATAGAGTGTCCACTGTGTGTCTGGAGCACAGGTACTTGGGAAACACCAGGAAATTAAAAAAGGATATTTTCAGTTTTTGCACATACATTCTAATGGGTGGAATACATAATAAATTAAAAATATAATAAGTTGTTTAGAATTGGAAGAGGTTAGTGCTATGGAGAAAAGAAAAAATAGATCAAGTGTAATGAGCTTGGACCCAGAGTGGGAGGCAGATTTCAGAATTCAATAGTGTGGTCAAGGTAGGCCTGAGACGATGAGATTCAAACAAAAGACATTCAGAAAATAAGGAGGAAAAACTATTCTAGGCAGAAAGCGCAGGTAGAGTGAAGGTCTCCTGCAGGAGTTTGCTGGCAAGTTGTAGGAGCAAGGAGACCCATGTAACTGGGGTAGAGCAAGTGAGAGAGTTAATATGACGGGCTGAAAGGATCAAGGAAGTAACTGAGAGCCAGTTTTTCTAGGGCTTATGTAATAGGTCAAGAGAAGAATTTCAGCTGGGCACACACTTATAATCCTAGCAGCTTGGGAGGCTGAGGCGGGAGGATCGTGAGTTCAAAGCCAGCCTCAGCAACTTAGTGAGGCCCTAAGCAACTTAGAGAGGGCCTAAGCAACTTAGAGAGACCCTGCCTCTAAATAAAATATAAGAAGGGCTAGGGATGTGGCTCGGTGATTAAACATTCCTGGGTTCAATCCCCAGTACCAAAAAAAAAGAATTTCAGTTTTTATTCTGTATGAAACAAAGAATCCTTGTGAGGTTTCAGTAGAAAGGAATTGATATTACTGAAGATTGAAAGTTCTAATTGGCAAGACACTGGCAGGAAGAGAGGAGGCTGTGACAGCAGTCTCCACCAGACAGGAAACAACCTATCCTCAGAGCAAGTACATGCCACGCCACAAGTTGTGTCCGTAGTTACTTGGCCTTCTGTGCTCTTCCCTGTGTGTGCCTGTGCATCTTCTTCAGGTCTCTGCTCAAATAGCACTTTGACAGAGAAGGCTCTCCCCACCAGCCTGCATGGAGCAGCAGCATCTCTTTCCCATGTGATGCATGACTTGGTTTCTCCCTCGCACTGAGTTTTCTCCATAGCACTTAATGCCACCTTGTTGGAAGCCGTATAGGAGCTATGGATTTGTTTAATCCATTATAAGGCAGGAAGCCTGAGAGCATGCTGGTGCCCTGCCTTCCTTAGCTTACAGCCCTAGGTTCAAAGGCAGCCGCCCGGAGATGGGCGTGACCTGCCAACCACCAAACAACCTGTTTTCCCCACTCTTATCCTGTTTTCCTGAAGAAACTCCCTACCGAGTCCCTTTGGTGTGTTCCACTATAAATAAAGCACTCGTGGGCTTTTCTCCTTGTTAGGTCTCTTCTACCCATCAAGCTTTTAATATATATAATTCTCGCCTTTTGTGCTTATTTCTTAATATTACTTCCTAGTCTTTATTTCACCCGGCCTACACCTCCCACGGTTACCTACTCGCTCCCCACGCAGGTCGTGAGCAGGACCACCTGGCATCTCAATCTTTCTCTTAATGATCTGCCTCCTCCAGCCAAGGTGAAAAGGTGCAGGATGGCAAAGAATTTGTTTACTGTTGCCTTCCCAGGAGGCACCTGACCCGTTGTAGCTCAAAAGAGATATATTAAGTGCTGGCATGAATGGGAACGGATCCCATTTTCTATAATAGTTATCTATTGCCAGGTAACAGACTACCCTCAGATCAAGTAACAAACACTTATTATCCCATAGCTTTTGAAGGCCGAGAAGCCGAGAGCAGCCTGCCTGGGTGGGTGGTTTGGGCTCGGGCAAGCTACGGTCAGGGCTGCAGTCTTCTGAAGGATCTGCCACCAAGGTGGGTCACTCACGTGACATGGCTTTTCATAGAAGGCCCCACCTCACGGACCATCTGAGTGTCCCTGCAACATAGCAGCGCCCTTCCCTCACACTGAGCTTTTTGGGGTGGGGATGGGCCACTAGGTCCAATAGCTCTTATAAACGATCCTCAGAAATGACATATCTTCACTTCTGCCATATTCCATGGTCACACAGACTAATCTTGAAGCCACACAAAGGCATAAAAACTAGGAAGGAGCAATCACTGGGACCATCGAGAGCAGAACCCAACAGTACCCTTCCATCGAGGCGTTCCTTCCCAGGTCCAGTTATTGGTCTCTAGCCCACAGGGAGTGAATGGGTGACCCACAGCTGTATTCAGGGTACGTGTGTTTGGGGATTTTTCTTAATGACTTTATGTTATTAGAATCAACATTTAAAAATCAAGAGAGAGGCAGAGCCCCGTTGTGGTGGTCAGGTAGGGAAAGGTCAAGGCTGGGATGGCAGTTGGGCAGTTGGAATGAGGAAGCTGGGAAGAATCTGAGACAGTTGGAAGCTGTCCTACCCAGAGAGGTGGGCTGTGGGGAACAGAGATCACGAATGAGGCAAGGGTGCTGGGCACCGTGAGAGTTCACACCTGTAATCCCAGAGGCTCGGGAGGCTGAGGCAGGAGGATCATGAGATCAGAGCCAGCCTCAGCAACTTAGCGAGGCCCTAAGCAAATTCGTGAGACCCTATCTCTAAATAAAATATAGGGCTGGGGATGTGACTCAGCGGTTAAGCACCCCTGGGTTCAATCCCCAGTACCAAAAAAAGAAGAAGAAAATGAGGCAAGGGCAGAATGCCTAATAGTTTCCTGAGCAGAAATAGCCTTGTAGGGAGGGGATATGATCTGGGACAGAGTTTCATCTTCATTTACTGTGCATGTAGCAGAAAGGGTCACTGAGAAGACACTCGTGATCCAAGTCAGGGCACAGGCCAGCTCGCAAGAAGCTACCCTGCAGGGCTGAGGGAAGTCTCTCACCGAGCTGCAAACTCAGCTCAGAGCCCGGGGAACCACAGGTTCTTATTGTATTCTGAGATGAGGAAGCAGGAGGTGGCCAGAGGCCTGCGGAAACTGAGGGCAAACCCATACGTGGGAAGCAGGTTGGGCACTGAGATTTGGGAAATAAATACACAAATAAATGAATTAGGGAAAGGGAGAGCTGTTGAGGAGGAAAGAGGAGCCCAAGACCTAGCCTGGATCCTTCAGGGAACTGGAGGCAGAAGAGAGGAGTGGCAAATAGCCTAGTGTGTGTGTGGCCTTAAAAGTGATTTGAACTTGATCCGCCCTCATTGGCCGTGTGTTCTTGGGCTGTTAGTACCTTCACTGTGCCTTAATGCCTCCATCCGTTAAACGGGTTACTATGACAATAGCTACATAAAGGAAAATGTGGGGGGCTTTGCTTGGTTGGTACTGAGTTCAATTGGTGTTAACCAGCTCTGAGCGCACCAGGAGGGAAAGGCGCTCAGCAGCACTAAGTACTGCAACATCATGAAGTCTGGGAACAGGGGAGGAGAGTTTTAATAGGGAGAATGGGGACAGGAAGACCACAGGAAGTACACACGGAACACGTGAGAGCATTATTTCATTCATTCTCATGCAACGCTGCGGGGAGCTATTATCTCATGCAACTCAGCTCAGAATTGCAGATGAGGAAAGTGAGGCTCCCAGGCAGGAAGCGACTGGCACAAGGTTGCTTAGTTGGACAGAGGTGCAGTTGGAATTGGAGCATGAAGACCAAGGAAGAGGCAGTGGGCTTAAGGGGAAGAGGAGCCAACTGATCCGGGTAGTGGAGGGGCACAACAGGGCAGAGAGAGGAAGGGATGTGGGGGGTGGAACTTGCTGTCCAAGAACTTTGGTGAGGAATGAGGCAACAGCTTGGGGGGGCATGAAGGGGTCCCCTGGTGGTTATGTAGAGTGGGAATATGGGACTGGTTTTCAAATCAGGAGGAAATGGAGAAGAGGTTGTGGGAAGCAGTTAATGGGGAAAGACTCTTTGGGAAATGGGAAGGGGTGACTTCAGGGCCACAGCTGCAGGAACTTCGTTTCAGACAAAAGGAAAAGAACGGCGAGAAGGCTCTAGAGTTGGGACAATGGTGTTTTGCTTCAGTGAGAGCTACACACTGGAGAGGGACAAGGGTCTTTTGTGAAAAAAAAATAGCTGAGAAGGAATTTATTACCTTATCAAAAGAGACCCGGGTCCCTCTTCTCCTCTGTGGGAGGATCACCTGAACCCCACCTGGAGCCAGGTATCTGGTGAGCTCGTGGGACTCACCTGCTCGTACGTTTGTACAAGGGCTGCGGGAGAGGGGACAGAGAAAACAAGTAACCAGACCAGCCCGAGCTCTGTCCATCCACACACCCATCCATGGAGGTACAGGACAGATTGTTAAGACTAACTAGATTGTCAAATTTAGCAAGAGACAGCGATGCTATCTTCAGCAATGCCACTCACAGTCTAGCACACAGACTGACAGGTAGATTGGCAGTTTCAGGAAGGGATGCTGTAACTCTGAAGTGAATTGTGCTGTGGGGGGCACACCCAGGAAGTCACGATGCATAAAGGCAAGGCCTAAGGTAGAGTGGTCATGCAGCTGAGATGACCTTGGCAGAATCAAGAAATAGTCCAAACGGGGCGCAGTGGCACGCACATGTAGTCCCAGCTACTTGGGAGGCTGAGATGAGAGGATGACCTGAGCCCCCAGGAGTTGGAGGCCAGACTGGGCAATATAGCAAGACCCCATCTCAAACAAAAACAAAAAAAAATAAAAAGAAAGAAAAAGAAAAGGGCTAGTCCAGAGAAGAACCTGGAAGTCCTGGCAATGGCAAGGATGAGGTGTTTGCTTCAGCAAGAACTTCACACTTGGGCGGGAGGGTATCTGTATGAGGAAGGGGGAAGAAGGAAGCTCAGCTTAGAAAGTGGGCTTTGATGTGCGTGCAAGACGTCTAGAGAGTCGCGTCCAGCAGGCAGCTGGCACTGTGGGACAATGGTTTGGAAGAGATATGGGAAAGGGTTGATAACTTGGGCAGTGTCAACCTGACCTTGATGTCACAACTCTAGGCACAGTAGGTAGAAATGTTCTGTCTAGTCTTCCCAGGGACAGGGAGCCTGCTCAGCCTGGGAAACACGAGAAAGTCAAGGACTGGCTTGGATTTTGAAGACTGGAGCTTATTCAGACACTGATGGGAAGGTTCCAGCAGAGAGGGGGCAAAGGCCCAAAGACAGGAGGGGATGGATGGATGGTGGATGTCCTGAGGAGGCTGGCATGCAAGGGCTGGCCTCCGGCAGGGGAAGCTGGGAAGGGCAAAGGCTGGAGGTGAGGAAAGAGGAGGTCCATTTTTTCCATAGCTTCTCTGAAGGAGACAGGAAAGAATTGAGCAAGGGGACTCCTAGAGCCCTCCCTCCAGGCAGCCAGACCACATGGGGAGCTGCTCTGAGCTTGGATTCCGTCACTCCACATGGCAGGGGAGGGTCCTATTTACTGTTTTTATACAAAGGACTCCATAATTTAGGGGCAGAGGAGGAGATGACAGGAAGCTGAGGCTTAGCTGGCCACATGCAAAGGAAGGGGTCCCCACTATATTTCCTAGGAGTGAGAATGGCACCGTGCGAATGGCAGGGCCACCCTGCAGACTCTCTGTGCCTGAGGCTGAGGACTTGGGCCAACCGTTTAGAACCTGTGTGTGGGAGTCTGGGGAGATGCCTGGGGAAGATTTCATCCCGAGGGGCCTTGAGGCCAGGCTCCAGTGGCTGACTTTTTGACCAGAAGAGTATCTGGAGGTTGTTTCAGAGCAAAGGCTTGGCTCAGCCAGAGAGGAATTGTGAGAATATCTGAGCTGTTCATGGGGGTCCCCAGGGGAGGGGGCAACTTGGGGGGGGGGCTTTGCAGGAGTCCAGGAACTGGGAAAGTGGAGTGACTGCAGGTGCTCGACAGCACCGAGCTGGGGATTCTCTGGGTAGTATGGGTGCCTGTGAACCATCTTGACCACAGGACTCGCAATCCAAGTGGTACCCCCAACTCTAGTGCTCCCGTGCACCGGAAGCGCTGGCCTACAAAGTACACCATTTAATGCTCACAACAACCCAGCGGAAGGGGTGCTTTGCTGTCCTTGTTGTCAATGAGGAAAGAGAGGGTCAGAGAAGTTGGGTGATTTTATTTTTTAAGGTCACACGGCTTGAGTGTAGTAGAACCCAACCTTGAAGTATCCTCACACCTCTTCAAATCTCACGGGGCTACAGTTGCACGATTCTTCATGACTTTTGTTATAAAGATTGTCTTTAGCCTCAAGAGAGTCAAGTGGGGTCTTGGTGAGATCTGGTCCCTTCATCTCCCACTCTCCCGGGTAATTCCTTTGTCTCTCCTCCTCCTCTTGTCCTCTCACTTCCTGGGAGCATCCAGGGTCCCAGTTTGCTGCATGTTTCTGGCGGGAAAGCCCCATCTCTGACCATCAGAGAAGGACATTGAGGCCTGGATATCACCTGAATACCCACTGCCCTGTTCAACGAAATAAACAGATTCCCCAGGGCCTGGCAATGACTTCTCTGATGCTAATTCATATGTTTGTTGGGGGAGGGTTGGTATTTTGAATAGGGATTTCATTCCTACCGCATTTTCTGATCATACAGGGCTGGTGGAAACCACCAGTGTCCTTCCCTGGCCTTTCGGTCTGCATCAGGAAGAAGATCCGGCATTGCTTGAGGCTCTGAATGTGCAACTTGGTTGCTTCTCCCCTGGGGAGCGGGTGAGGTGACTTGGGGTGACTCATTGCAATGCCAAGTTGTCCTGGAACATGCTGGACCAGCAGAGCTGCTGTCTGTCCCACCTGGGTCTCAGGCACCACCTCTGCCTGAGGAGCACCTGGCACCAAAGATGAATGGCTCAAGAGTGACGTTCCTTGAACCAGATGACTCCTTTAGGCCTCAGTGCTATTGCCCACCCTCTGAAGGGCCACAGGGAAGGAAGTCTACCCAGGTCCCAGTCTCCACCAACCTTGGGGCCGTGGCCCTGTGCTTCACAAGCCACCTTGAACTGATGATTATTTAGGGAGCTAAAAACATATTAGAAGAAAAAAAAAAGATTGTTTAAAAGCTTTCCATTTCGAATGGTGTTCTAGGTCCATAACTACTAAATGGCGACCGATAACAGGCACTTCATTCTCAGGCCACAGGTTTTTAGGTGGCTTTCAGTGGTGAATACTGTTTTTAAAACCGCAGAGCTCAGAGTGGACTCTGGCAGGTCAAGCGCCCATAGACACAGAAAAGTCAAGATTCAGAAGGCTTGTCTCTCTCTTACGCTGGGAAAGACCCAAGTAAGAATCCCCTCAGGGTCAGACACGACAGAAATCAAAGTTGAAGAAGTGACAGATGTCCATAACATCCCCCATCCCCCCACCCCATGAGGAACTGGTCCACATGGACTAGGTTGGAGTTGGCATCCTCTAGCAGGTTGGAAGAGCCCGTCGGATTCCCTGGCTACACTTCTACTTGGCAGCCCTGGGAAAAGCCCAGCCCACAGCCTCTAGCCACAGGAAGAGCCCAGTGTGGGAGCTGGAGGGCCTGGGACAGCGGTGGGAGGGTGGAGAGGTAGAGAGCCAGGGCGCAGGAAGACACTGCTCTGGATGGTTCCGAGAGCTGGGAGACCTAGCTCTGGTTAGAGCTGCCTTCTTGCACAGTCACTGTTAAAGGTAGCTGGGAAGAAGGGGCCAGAAGCAGCAGGGGGGAGCCATGTCTCAGTACCAGGACTTCCCTCTGGGAGGCCTTAGTCCCTCCCCACATCCCCGCCTGGCAGACAGCTTGGCCTTCAGTACTGCCCTGTACCTGCCAAGCCAGGCCCCTCCTCTTGGTTCCTGTCACCACCTTTGTCACTCCATTCCTGGAGGGCCCTCTCCTGACCCCCCCCCAAGCATCCACTCAGTTAATGGGGCTCCCGCTTGCAGACCGCTTCTGGGAGCCTGCTGCCTACCCCAGACCCCAGAGCTTTGGGAGTTGGAGGGACCTGGGGACCGAAGCAGAGGCTTTTCAGGACACCACCGGTAACATGGAGGGAGGGAAACTGGCCACCCACTCCACAGACCCCTGACCTGCCCCTGCAAGGCCAATCTCAGGCCACAGGCCTGGAGCTCCCGCAGGATCGCGACAAGCTGAAGGCGCTGCCTCGTGAAGCTGCTCAAATCAAGACCGTGACGGGGTGAAGGAGTGGGAGACGGAGAGGTCACCATGAAGGGGGAAAGGGGCGAGCTGCAGACCTGGGGACCATTTTTTTTTTTCCTCCTCACTGTGCACTGATGTTCCATCTCTGCACAGCCCACTACCAGTGGCTCCTCTTGGTCTCGCCCACTGCTGCTTTGCCTCCCGTGTCACGGATAAAACACAAAACTGTCCTGACTTTACCAATAGCCCGCTGTTCTGCTTAGGCACTGGGTCCCACCCTACTTCTTATTCAAGGACGCCCCTCCTGCAATTGACCTCTGTCCACCTGCATCAATTTTCCCCTTTTATGGGCTCAGTTTTGAGCAATGAGATCATGTGGAACTCTATTGAAGTATAATGTGGGTTTAAAATGTGCCCATTTTAAGTGTAAAGTGAGATGGCATTTGACAAATGTATATGCTCATGTAATTTTTGCTACCGTCACCCCAAAGGTTGCCCAAGGCTGAGTGCAATTCCCTCATGTGGAAAGAGCACAGTTGTATTTATTTGTCCTGATGAATTCTGTTGGTGGACAGTTGTGTTGTTTCTGCTGATTGGCTATTATAAATAAGAAGTGCAGTGAACATTCACATTGGGGGTTGCTTTTTTTTTTCTTCTTGTGTACTTGGGATTGAACCCAGGGACACTTGACCACTGAGTTAACCCCCAGCCCTTTCTACTTTTTAAAATATTTTTTTATTTTGAAACTAGTTCTTGCTTTGCGGATGGTGACTTTTAACCTCCCAAATAGCTGGGGCTACAGGTGTGTGCCACTGTGCCTGGCTCATATATGAGTCTTTGTGTAGACATATGTTAGCATTTCTCTTGAGTAAACACCTGTTTTTAATTTCATTAGAAGCTCCCAAACTGTTTTCCAAAGTGGTCATAGCATTTTTCATCTCAGTAGCAATCTGTGAGGGGTTCCAGGTGCAGCACGCATGATGTGGTCAGATTTCTCCCCCTGATCTTAGCCATTTGTGTGTGTGTGTGTGTGTGTGTGTGAGAGAGAGAGAGAGAGAGTCATGTGCCACATAACAACATTTCAGTCAGTGACAGGCTGTATATGACCTTGGTGTCCTATAAGATTACAATGGAGCTGAAAATTTCCCATGGCCTAGTGACATCATGGCTGTTGTAATATTGTGGCATTACAATATATTATTCATGTGATTGTGGTGATACTGGTATAAACAAACCCTTTGCTCCGCCAGTCATAAAAAAAACACAAAATTACGTACGGTACGTAATACTTATATATGATTGTGCTATTGGTTTACGTGTTTACTAAACATTTTAAGCATTACTTTAGAATGTGCTCTTTCAAATAATTTTTTAAAAATTAACTGGAATCAGCCTTAGACAGTTTCTTCAGGAAGGATTCCAGAAGAAGGCATCATTCTCATGGGAGGTGACAGCTCCCTGTGTGTAACAAAGACCCAAAGATCTCCCAATAAAGGCAGGATATTGATGATCCTGACCCTGTGTGCTCCTAGGCTAATGTGTGTTTATGTCTTAATTTTTAACAACAACAAAAATTTAAAAAGTAAATAAAAAAATTAAAAAACTTAAATAGAAAAAAACTTATAGAATAAGACCTAAAGAAAGAAAATATTTTTGTATAGCTGTACAATGAATTTGTAAGCTAAGTGCAATACCAGGGTCAAAAAGTTTTTTTTAACAACTTAAAATTTTATAAGATTAATTTATGGTTGAAGAAATCTTAAAAAATGTTCAATTCAGATAGTGTATGTGTGTAGCATCTATTAAACTTAAAATAGCATATCGTCATGTCCCCAGCCTTTGAATTCACTTGCCCACATGATGGAGCAGTTTCTATTCCCTTAAGCTACACTCAGGGCAAGTGCCCCATCCAATGGCATCATTTTTTATCTTTTATACTATATATTTTTTTACAATACTTTTTGTATGTTGAGATACACAAATACTTGCCACTGTGTTACAATAGCTTACAGAATTTAGTACAGTCACACGATGCACAGGTGTGTATCCCAGGAGCGATAAGCTGCAGCATTGGCCCAAGTGTATATAGGACATAAATTATGTGCACATAATATACATAAATTTTGACTATGTAGCATGTTGTATTTATAAGTACACACATACTTATGTATTTATAGGCAGTCCTCAGTTTGCACTGTTCCAATATGTACAAGTGTCAGTCACCACAGATTAGGTTAATAACACCAGGTTATTTAACCCAATAACACAGTCCAAGTTTTAGTTATAATAAGTATCTTAACTTCCAAGCGCAGTGGAACATGCCTGTAATCCTAGCAACTCAAGGGGCTGAGGCAGGAGGATTGCAAGTTTGAGGCCAGCCTCAACAACTTAGCGAGACCCTGTCTCAAAAAATAAAATATAAAAAAGGTTAGGGATGTGGCTCTGAGGTAAGGAGCCCCTGGGTTCAATTTCCAGTCTCAAAGTAAAATAAAATAAATAAAGATACATGAATCATTAAAGATACATGAACCATAAGTGGTTTCATAAAATACAAATGTGGCTGATAGCTCTTCAGGGCACAAATCAGATGCTGCAGATCTGATCATGACAGATCCAGATCATGATCAGAAGTCAATTACATCACTTCTTTCAAAGTCTCACTGGTGAGTAGTTCAGATCAGAAATGCAGGACACATAACTGTTTCCATAAGGTATTGATGGGTATTTGTTGAGTAAAAATGGGGTGTTGTCTAGTGTTCCTATGTGTTTAGGAAAAGCATGTGCTTCTTAAAAATATAGGAGGCTTTTTTCCCCATATGACTTCTCTTCAATGAACTAATTAATGTATGATGCAAAAAATAAATAAAGTCTCTCCATGGTTGGGCACCGCACATGAGTTTTCCGGTTCACACAGAGGAAAATGTGGGGTTGCATTGCCTCCTGTCTCCCAGTGATAAGCTCATGGGGCATTTTATAAATAACTGAAAGAGGGAGAATTGGTCCACAAAGATGAGAAGGAAGGGCTGGGATGTGGCTCGGGGCAGAGCACTTGCCTGGCCTGCGCCCTGCCCTGGGCTCAACCCCCAGCACTGCAAAACCAGAAGATGAACTCTGAAGCCAAGAAATGAAAAGCAAGGAGGGCTAGGGGTTTTAGCTCGGTGTAGAGGGTGTAGAGTGCTTGCCTAGCACACCCAAGGCCCTGGGGCAGATCCCCAGCAGCACAGAAAGGAAGGGAGGGAGGGGAGGAGGGAGGAAGAGAAAGAAAAGTGAGAATAGCTAGAAGCGAAGTGTGCATCAACCCTATGAGGAAAGCTGGAGATTAAACAGACCCCTGGAATGTCTACCATCTGAGACGAGCCACACAGCCAGGGGGACTCAGGGAAGGCATGCTTAGCTTACTGGCATGACTTTTAAGTGGCTGTGAAAATAGAAGATGTCTCAGAGAAAGTGTCTGTACTTGTTTCTCCAATTTCTTGTTGCGGGCCACAACTAAGTCAAGATGGTGCCTGGCACTTTACCAGGAGGAGTGGTTTGTGAAGCAACGTCAGTGAGCCATTAAGATGATGAGGATTCCTTGATGACTGACTGCTGTATCTAGGTGATGTTAATTAAGTTAAGCTATGTGTAATTAGTTGGGTATATACACTTCTGCTGTCCCGTAGTAATAAAGCAGCTCCTGCTGTTTCAATCTTCACAAGTTGCTTGTCACCCCCCGGTTATTTTGCCCAGCCAGACTGTGGCAGATGGTGGCCTGTACGGGGAGCCCCGGGACGCTCGGGGGTAAGTGACAAGGAAAGCTGCCCATCCCTAGAAATAGATAGGACGGGAGCAAACCTGCTCGTCCCTAGAAGCAGATAGGGCGAGAGGAAGGATGGCCATTTCGAGAAAATGGAGAAGATTGATACATTGTGTTTTTGTCTTGTTTTGTCTTGGTGTGTTGTATTGTCTTTGTTACGGAAGTATGGGATCAGAAGTTGGTGGAAATCAAGCTGAAAGGGTGTTAAGTAAATTGCTGAAGGAAGGAGGCACCCCAGTAAAACAAAGAACAGTTAGGGCATACGTTGATAAAAGCCCAGGAACTCTAGTCAGAAAGAGGAAGAAAGTTCAGAGGAGGAAGGACTATCAGGGAAGGAGTTGCAACAAAAGGCTACTACTAAATACTTTTCTTTACTGGAGGGTGCGTGAAGCAGCGCGGCGGCTGTGCATGCGCGAGCCGGTCACAGCGCAGCAGGGACTTTCCAAGCGGCAGCGGCCACCCTTCCCCATCCCCCGCCTGGGGAGCAGCACACCACTGCCACGAGCCCAAACCCAGACCTGACCTGGAGGCACAGTCTCGCAGGCTCTTGCTCCCTGTGCCAGGTGGCAGTTTGACTCCGGGACACTCCCCGGGGCCGTCTGGGGCTGCCCGGGGACGCTACAGCGGGCAGCGGAGGACGCGCCCAGCGTCCCTGAAGTTTGGCCATTTCTAATGCCAATAACTAATGAGTTGTCAGTTTTTCCCTATTTGCTGCAGGTGCTGCCATGGGACTCCTTGCTATTCCTGTGGATAAATGCAGGGTTAGCAATATCTCAAATCCATAACAGCTGAACTCCAGTTTTCAATTATGGTGATAGCATTTACAGCTTTTACCACAGCTACATCAGCTTACAGTTATTATCATTAAAGGTCCTGACCCAGTGATTGTCTGGAGTTGGGGATCTGTTTGTGTGATTCCAGAGAGACTAACTAAAGCGATTTCTACAGACCAAAAAGATCCTTACATCTGCGATAATGGTTCTCCCACACCTGGAGGCTAATGAATAAAGAGCACCATTAAGGCCTATTTCAAATATAAAAAACCTTGAGATAATGTACTAAATTGTTCAGAAGGTTGTTTTTTTAGTGCCTGCTGGAATGCTACACGATTTTCTTTAGCCATCATTGCCAGAGTTCCTGCCTTCGTCCCAGTGCTGGTGAGGACAAGGGTGGAGGGATTTCCAGTGTTACTAAAAACCAAACGAGACTTTGGAATTACAGCCACCATCATCACAGCTGTTGCTGTTTCTGCTGCTGCTGCAACAGCTTCTGCGACAATATTTACTTCAAGAAGAAATAGACAGATTAGTGGATTCCTTTGCTTTAAGCTGCTTGCAGAACTTACCTGGACTGTGTGTCACTTGTATGCATTGTGAACTATCTGTTGATGCAATGAATTGTGGTAGTACCGGGGTATCTTTGCTGATGGTGTCATCGGTGGTACAATTTTTCCAAAAGGAGCCGTCAATTGGCTTGGTATCTTGGCATTTTGTATCCTCCCCTTTCTGCTTGTAGCAGGTTAAAAACCACTATCCACAAGTATGATTAAGTGTGTTGGGCCAGTAGTCAAAGACGGGTAAGATCCAATTACAATGGTACCAACCTAAGAAAGGAGGCTGACGATTTGAGGTCAGACCATCCAATGACGGGTAAGGACCGTATGTAGTATCAGACAACCTAAAAACAGGCACAGTCCCTAAGCCACATACTTGCTGTTTAATTAAACAAAAGGGGGGAGATGTTGAGGGCCACAACTAAGTCAAGATGGTGCCTGGCACTTTGCCAGGAGGAGTGGTTTGTGAAGTAACGCCAGCGAGCCATTAAGATGATGAGAATTCCTTGATGACTGACTGCTGTATCTAGATGATGTTAATTAAGTTAAGCTCTGTGTAATTAGTTGGGTATATATACCTCTGCTGTCCCGTAATAAAGCAGCTCCCGCTGTTTCAATCTTCACAAGTTGCTTGTCATCCCCCGGTTATTTTGCCTAGCCAGACTGCGGCAATTTCTCATTTCCTATATGCTATTTTTTCATTTGCTTTATTGTAAAATGTGTTATACACACATATACCAGCATAACAAAGTAACACGCTCAGTTCAAAGAATAAGACTAAAGTGAGCGTCCTAATCCCTGCCCAGAAGACCTATCAATATGGTGGTTGTATGAAATGTTTCTACGCCTTTTTCTTTATTGTTTTACTACACAGGAATTTATTCCTGAACAATGCTGCTTACATGTTTCTCTTCCCTTTTTTTTTTTTTTTGTGGTAGGGATTGAACCCAGGGTCTTGTGCACAGAAGGCAAGCACTCTACCAACTGAGCTATACCCCAGCCCTTTCCTCCTCCTTCTTACTTGACATAAATAGAATCATTTTCCATGTATATATTTGTGAAATTACCCGTGTATTAATGCCTAGAGCTGTAGTCTGTTCATTTTGTTCCCACACAGTTAGTTAGTCCCTCAGCTCCATGAATTCCACCAATGCCTGCTAAAGGACACCTTTTCTCTGTTACCCGACTGGCCAGACTGAACTGGCATCCTTGCCCACTGTGGTCTGCCCTGTCTACCTCAGAAGGTTCTGGTGAACAATGAAAGAGGGAGCAGACAAGCTGTTCTGAAAAGTTTGTGTTGTTTTACAAATAGAGGATATAGCCAGGCTCTGTGGTGAGCACCTGTGATCCCAGTGGCTCGGGAGGCTGAGACAGGAGGATCATGAGTTCAAAGCCAGCCTCAGCAAAAAGCAAGGCACTAAGCCACTCAGTGAGACCCTGTCTCTAAATAAAATACAAAATAGGGCTGGGGATGTGGCTCAGTGGTCGAGTGCCCCCGAGTTTAATCCCTGGCACCAAAAAAAAAAAAGAAAGAAAGAAAAAGAAATAGAGGATACATTAATTGGCTACTCTCATTTCTCTCCACCCTGATCTTATAAACATCAGGACTTGCCAGGATGTTTATGAGCCAAACATTACCCACACGGAAACCTGGTTGGACAAGGCCCTTTCCAGAAACACGCAGCATTGGAAAAAATGTGGTGGCCAGATGTCTTGGAAGAAGGACAGGGGCACATAACACTAGTGCTATGTGGTGTAAATATAGGGTAGAGTTTGCCTGGGGAGACCTGTCGTCGTACAGAGAGGAGGATGAGGCTGGGCAGAGCTGGCCTGGACACAGCCCATCATGCACTCTGAAGACGCAGGTGGGGTGGAGGGTTAATGCTGCGCTCTGGAGCTTGCTCAGGGTGGAGTTTCTGGGGCTAAGAACATCCTGACTAGAAGAGAAGGAGGAGGGGAAAGATGTCTTTTCACTCTTAGCACCACTATCCTGAGGTTGTGACACTCTCATAAGTTGTCAGACCTAGAAGAGTCCCCAGAAAGGTCACATCCCTTCCATGTTCTGAGGGTTTCAAGAGGAAGGATCCCAAGGGAACTCCCTGGGTGCTGCCTCCATCTCTGCCCCAGCCCATCCTCCCCCAGAGGCATCTTTCTAAGGCCCAGCTGTCCTGCATCCATCCCAGGTTCAGACCCTTCCCAAGTCTTCACTGCATTCAGGCTGAACCCTGGCACATTTCATGAAGATCTTTGGTTCCTCGGTCTCCTGTCAAGGTCAGTGTCCACATGCGGTGCCCTTTCTGTGTCTATGGCGGCAATGCCCATGGCTCTCCACGTCTTAGATGATTTCATCAATGCCCATGATTTATCCTGATCCTCTGGTTTGAAATGTAACCCCCACCATTCATGGGCCATTGAAATCCAATCAATCTTTCACTTCTGCCGAAATCTCCGGGAAATACTTCTGGAATTATAGCTCTTCCTCTCTCCCTCCTCTGGTCTCCTGGAACACATACATAGGCACCTGCATGGCTGGGACTGTTCTCCAGGTGATTCCTACAGGCAGGTCTGGACTTCTCCTGCCCATGAGGAGATCCTTGAGCCAGGGCCCTCAACCCTGAGCGCAGAGGGGAGGAAAGAGACATTCCTTAGTGTCCTCTCAGGGTCTGTCCAGCTTAAATATGGAAGAGCATGTGCTATGGAGGAAGAAGAACTGGGCCAAATGTCAGGGTCCCTGGGTTGTGGTTCTGTCTCCCAGGAACTCCTAAGCCCACTGTTTATCCTAGAGTTGTGAAATGGGAACAAATGGGCTGGGCTAAGTGATTCCTAAAAGCATTCACACTTCTAAGAGACTCAGTGTTTTCCATTAGCGCTTTTCAACTTTGCATGCCAAGAACACCTGAGGAACTTCTAAAGTAATAGCAGTGCCTGGGCTGCCACTCCCAGGGATAAAAAGTGCAACCGGCTTGAGGTGGAGGCCACGCACCAGCCATTAGCTCTTCCAGCTGGTCATGATAGCCGGCACCTGTAGTCCCAGCTTCTCAGGATGCTGAGGCAGAAGGATCATGTGAGCCCAGGAGCACGGGGCCAGCCTGGGGAATAGTCAGACCCTGTCTCAAAAGCAAACAAAACCTTCTGAGATGATTCTCACATGCAGACAGGGCTGGGAACCTGAGGGTGACAGATTTGGCAGGGGAGAACAGCCAATTAAGATCTGCTGATTTTACCCCACATGGTGGCGTGTGCCTATAATCCCAGCTCAGGAGGCAGAAGCAGGAGGATCCTGAGTTCTAGGGGCCAGTGTGGACAAGATAGCGAGACCCTATTTCTATTAAAAAAAAAATTACTTTTTACGCAGGCAAAGTTATGGCCTCATGCTGTCCCCTGCTGGTCATGCCTCTTACTTCAGGCAGAATTCTCTGCATCTAAGGGTTGCAAACTGGAGCAGGAAAAATGTAATGAAAGATAGAAGAGAAAGGAGGAAAAGGAGCAGCTTGGCTTCCCTGTGACCCAAGGGGTCACAGACTCACAGGTATTCCCCCTTACCACTTTCCCCCGTGGTAAATAAAGTGAAGGGCCGGGGATGTAGCTCAGTGGCAGAGCATTTGGCCAGCATGTGCAAGGCCTCGGGTTCAATTCCCAGCACTACATCAACAAACAAATACATAAATGGGAAAGTGAGCCTAATAGGTAGTCAGGTCAGCATTAAGCATGAAAAACTCCCTGTATCCCCATAGACTGGGTGTAAGGGTATTTGAGAAGGTGCTAGGCTTAGGGAGGAGGAGAGCCGAGCAGGAGGTTTGAGATAATGAGAGTAAAGATAACGAGGCCTAGAAAAAAGGAATACTCAGCATTAGCTTTATTATTATTTACCAGTCATTGTCACTTTGGGCAAGATCAACTCTCTGAGCCTGGGCAATCCCTGCCCACCATACCACACTACTTGGCTAATAGACATGTCTCTAATGTCTAATGTACTAATAGACAAGTCTCTGTCAAGAGCCAAGGAACCTTAACAGATTACAAATTCTCCAAACTCCTGCCCCCTTGATACACCATGGAAATTTCCACACATGGTTGTGAGCCTTAAAAACACGAGGGAGATTGTTGCTTAACATAAAATTAAAGAGTGTGCTTGAAAGTATTACTTCATCATCTCAATGTGATCTATATATATAATATTTATAGAAAATTTAAAAGTAGGCAGGTCTTCCATGCTTAAAGCTTATAGGTAAGGCTCGGCTCAGGAGGAGTGGAATTAAAGGGGTGGACTGAACAGCTCCCAGTGTGTGGTAGGACACGTGGCATGAGTGTGTTTCATGGATGGGGACCACACAGGGCAGATGAATAAAATCCCTGAGAGTCTTTGGCATCAGCACTAATTATGCCAAGGCTCATACGTCACATCCCAAGGGAAATGTATAGGATACCTATGGCCTCTGATGATGGCCAGGCACTATATGCAGGCACCACCCACAAGTGGACATCTGTAGCACTTCTTTCACTTTCTGGGACATCCTAGGAAGACAGTCATGAAGGGAATTCTTCTCAATGTTCATTACTTTGGGCAATGACCCCGGTTGTGCCCTTTGCTTAGAAGGAGAAATCTCCAGAAATGCAATTATATACAAATGTATGGGCCGGAGTCCACCACGCGACCAGCACGCTGGTTTCATTAAAGAGGTTCGTAGCATAGAAGTTAACTAGTGAGATGGAAATAAACACACAGACTCAATTACCTTTTTCTATGACCAAGTCCGAGAAGGCTCTCCCCTCTGGCTCTCACCTCGAACCACCCGGTGGGGCAGCAAGGCTTACTCAGGACTAGCAGGAGAGAGAGAGAGAGCACACCAGGGAGTGGCCTTTTATTGGGGAACAAGAAATTCAGGGGAAAATTCCATCCAATGAATGTTGAGGGGAATAGCATTCCAAGGTCAGGGTCAGTGATTGGTCTCAGGGTCAATGGTCAGTCACACCCCCACACGGACAGGCTCTCGCACCTGGAGAGGGTGGGGATTAGCTCCGACTCAGTTTGGCCAGAGAGCCTCACACCCAATCAGGGAGGTGCCCAATCACATGTGAGAATGGCTTCCCACTCTGGAGCCAATGCATGATGATGGTGAGGACTGCACAGAATGGTGTGCATTACGCTTTCCAGTGTTTCCACATGTTCACTGGCCACACCCCCTCTGTCTTGCACTTGATCCGGGGCAGTCTCAGCTGCTCCCTTTCCTGAATTCCTGAGACTCAAGTGGGTCTCCTTAGGCTTGTCCTTGCCCCATCCTAAATTGCACCCCAGCGCTCTAGTCTGCAACCTTGTTTCTCTTTCTTGAAGCCTTACTAAGATGTGCATTTTTTTGTGAATTCATCTACTCACTGAATGAGCTTTCCCCTGAGGACATGGAGTTCAGGATCCCTGAGCCATGTGACCAGCTCTGATAGATGAAAAGCAAGAAGGTGAGCAGAAAACTGGTCTGGGCAGGTCCAGAAAGTTAGGATGTGGCCAGAGCTGCCCCCTAGCTGGGCCCTGCTGGCCTTCCTCTCTGGTGTATGTCTTAGTTGTCCTCCTTGCCAAAGTCACAGGTGTGCTGTGGGCCTCTTGTTCCTTTGTGGCTCATCTTGTCAAGGAAATTATTCTTCAAGACCACTATCTCTTCTTAGGGGAAATACTTTTTGTCTTTTTTGTGAGGGGTGGTGTTGGGGATGGAACCTGGGATTCTGTGCATGCTAGGCAAGCACTCTACCAACTGAGCTATATCCCCAGCCCCACTTTTTGTCTTGTTGAATGACCTTTGTTGGCGGGCCTCTTCTACTTGCAGGCTTTTCAAATCAGAATTCCTCTTTTGATTATCTATTTAGTAGAATTTCTACCAAAAAAAAAAATAGTTTGAAATACTAAACAAAACTTCAGGTAACATTTCTTTTGATTTTGGAAGTAATCTTATAAGTTGTAGAAAATATCTTTTGTAGGGGAGTACCAGGGATTAAATCCACGGGTGCTTAACCACTGAGCAACATTCCCAACCCTTTTTATTTTTTATTTTGAGACAGGGTCTTGCTTAGTTGCTTAGGGCCTAAGTTGCTGAGGCTGGCCTCAAACTTGCAATCCTCTTGCCTCAGTTTCCCAAGTCACTGGGATTATAGTACCTGGCTAGTTGTAGAAAAACTTGCAAATTCTACAAAAACAAATATCTAATATCTCAGGGGAATTTTGAAATATATTCCTTTTGGATTTATAACTAGTTCTAAATAATAAAAGCATACTTTAAAAATATTTGAATGCACTATACATTCCATTTCTAATCTTTTTCATTTCTTTGTATTATTTCCCTATGTCAGTCTTTTTTTTTTTTTCTTAACTACATGTATTTAGCAGCAATATGTGTTTTTGATCTGTCTCAAAATAAGGAATAAAAAGGGTTGGAGAATGTAGCTCAATGGTAAAGCACCCAGGGTCCAGTCCCCATACCAAAAATAAAGTGAATTAACACAAGAAATATAATAATTATCATACCTAGATACTTCATTTTAATTTCAAACGAATATATTTCCATTCACCAATGTTTTGGTTGTGGTCTGAAAGTTCTTTCTTGCAGATCAAGGTCACTTATTTGAAGTTCTTGCATAAACCATACCCAGCATATCCAGTTTTGATTTCTGTAACTTGGATGGAGAGCAGAAAAGACATGGCTACCTGTTGAAGTGTTTGCACGTTTCTCCACGATTGTAACCAAGTACAACTGGCTTAAAGAGGAGCTCATCTAAGACATGGCTGAGTCTTAGATGGCATGATGCTGAGGTTTTTGGAGCCCACATGTGCAGATTGGCCAAGAGAGTCCTGTCAGCCACTAGCATTTTACAGGAAAGCACAGAATGGCAGTTAATTTGGCAAATAAATCACTGGAGTTGAAAAGCATCTGCCCTTGCTGCTTTGTGTATAAGCCACAAGTTGTTATCCAGTCCCCAGTTCCTGGGGATTCCTACAGTTTCCAGTTTTATCCTCTCAAGTTCACACAAATCCAGGATTCCTAGGATGCATTCCTGGAGCATTTATGTGCGTGCTTTTATGTGTTTGAGCATACTCATCTTTGAGATGCCAAAAAGATGTGCCAAGTTCTGCTTCCTTCCATCAGAATGGAGAAGAGAAACCATTTGAATTCCCTTCTAACATCACTCAGATAAATAATGATTTTAAACCCCACAAAACTTGTTTATCCTGATAGGTGACATTTTCAATTATATCCCATCCAGATGGCATCTGTTTTATTTATTGTTTTGAGATGCAGGTGGGGTGTGGGGGGGAGACTTCCCTATTTTGCCCAAACTGGTGGGCTCAAGTGACCCTCTCTAGTCTCAGCCTCCTGAGTAGCTGGGAATACAGCAAGTGCCACCATGCCTGGCTTCAGATGGCACATGTGTGATTCAGAAATGAACACTTTGCTTTTAAAACATTACATTTCCTTGTGAATTAGTGAAATGCCCCCTGCTGTTTTTCCTTTCAGCTGTTACTATAGTTTGTCTCAGTTTGCTTCCAACGCATAAATTAAGGATGCTAAACCTTTTCCCATTATTGACAGGAAAATGTGAACGTTAGCTTTGCTTCTGTCATTGAGAACAAATTGCAAATATAAACTCATTTAAACAGAAGCCCAAGGGGAACAGACCTGAATTTTAACACTAAATACAGGTAATTTTGTGTAGTTTATTTTTTCTTTCATATGGTTAATTAGCTTATTTAGTGTGAGCATCCAGATTACTTGAGGCCCAAGCTCGATGTAGTTGTAGTTTGTATATTCTTGGAACTCCTGGGCGGGGGGGAATGCCTGGATTGAGTCCTGAGGTGGGGGCCGGGGGACCTATTGAGGGGAAGGGGAGTTGGAAGGGAGGTGAGGTGAGGCTGTGGAGCAGGAGTGGCAGCTCTGATCCTTTAGCCCTCATCCCCATGCTAAGGAGTCTGCATTTGATCTGTGAGTGGAGAATCCCACCCTGGGCCTAGGTCTAGCCCCAGCCCTCTCCATACCATTTCCATGATGGAACACCCATGGCTTCATTCTGCTGGGCTGAATCATGTCCAGAATACTTGGCCCTCACTACTTGGTCCATTGGAGCAGCTGACATTGTTGGCCTTATAATCCTGGCCTTTAAGCATTGGCCACGCCCCACAGCCATTTTCCCTACCTAAAGCCACCAGCTTTAACTGCTGGCCTCAACCATTATCCAGTCAACAATCCCCTGCCCCAGCCCTGTGCATACCCCTGCCCATTCCCTTGATCCACCCCTCTTGGTTTTATGCCACTGGGATAAGCTATTTCCCCAATGCTTGGCCTGAAGCCACTTGGTTCATTCCAGCTGGCTTCACAGATCAGACCTTCAAGTCTTGCTCTATACGGATTGGCCTCTACCCACTGCACTTTTTTCCTCCTGGAATATTGGGCCTCCATCCTGTCCTTGACAGTTATCCACCCCGGCCTCAACCCCCATTGGCTTCAGCTGTTGGCATTCAGCCTTGTCCTAAACACTTGGTCCTTTGGAAATAGATCTCTATATCCCTGGCCTAAAAGTCTTGGCCGTTAAGTAAGTCCACTCCCTATTGTCACCTTTGCCACCAAAATCCATGAGCCTTAATCAGAGGCCTCAACAGTTTCCTACTCATCAGCCCCAGCCCCAGCCCAGCCCTGTCCTGACCTCTTCCCATCCTATCATCCAACCTCCTTGGCTTTATCCATCTGGACTAAACTCATGTCCAAACATTGCCACAAACTCTCGACCCATTGCAACCAACTTCTTGGCTGGCCTTCCAGTCCTGGCCTGTAAGTTTTGGCTTCTTCCCATGGCCACTTTTTCTATCATGAAGGCATGTGCCTGAATCAGTGCCCTCAGCCCTTTTCCATTCACTGGCCTCAGCCACACGCCCAGTCCCAGGCTTGGTCCCAGCCGCAGCCTTGTCTATTCCATGACCAAGCACTTGACTTCATGCTGCTGGGCTAAACTCAGCTCCCAGCACTGAGCCTCAACCATTATTATTATTATTATTATTATTATTAGTTGTAGGGGGGCACAATACCTTTATTTTATTTCTTTATATGTGGTGCTGAGGATCAAACCCAGGGGCCTCACACATGCCAGGCAAGTGCTCTACCACTGAGCCACAACCCCAGCCCACCTTAACCATTTTGTGAATGCCTGCTATTTTATTGCACTTGGATGGTTCCGTCTTGCCTTTATATCTTGGTTTGTTCCACTGCTACTTTCATCCTGGTGGAAGCAACTGGTCTTACTCCCTTTCCTTCGCCCTCCTGAGCTCTCCAGGCCCACTGCAAGGCCCAAACCCTACCCTTCATCCCAGCACCATCTCTTCCTAATCCATCTTCAAGTCCCATTCCTGTGACCTGATCCATGTCCTCTTTCTGTGGTGTTGCACACTTCTATTCATCCCCATCCAGATGTATACTTGGTCCATCTCTAGAAAATATTGTAACCTGCTGAGATCTCAGTCTTGAGATGTAACCATCAGATTTTGAGGGACTATGGTGGAGTTTCCTTTGTTACTTCAAAGCTATGTGAAAGCTGGGCACGGTGACAGAGGCCTGTAATCCCAGCAGCTCAGGAGGCTGGGGGGGTGTGCAGAAGGACCACAAGTTCAAAGCCAGCCTCAGCAACTTAATGAGGCTCTAAGCAACTCGGTGAGACCCTGTCTGTAATAAAATATAAAAAAGGGCTGGGGATGTGGCTTGGTGGTTAAGAGCCCCTGGGTTCAACTCCTGGTACCAGAAAAGAAAAGAAAAAAAAAATGGTGTGAAGATTCATGTACTCACATTTTACTTTATTGAGCATCTGTGTCAAGTCAGGTGCTGAGGAATGCAGGTCACAAGACATAGCATCTGTGCTTCAGTCTCATAGACCAATAAGCTAATGAGGAAGCTACTATTTGGCAGTGGAGTAAATGGATCACCAAAGGCCTGCAACCAACTTGTGTAATGGAGGGAAGTTTTCAACGGATGGGTCCTATGAGCTCTCACTTCTTGGATACCTTGGAACTCCTGAGGTAGAGATTTCCACACAGCGGGAAGGCATCTGGGAAAACTTGGAGGAAGAGAAGTGGCAATACACTATGGGGGAGTAGATTTTAAGGAACAGAAGAGTGATCAAGATCAATTCCAGTCCAGTGATTCTCCATCCTGGCTACACATACAGTCACCAGGAGAGGTTTTGAAAATACTGATGATGGGGCTCAGTTCCTACCCCAGGCCAGGTAAAGAGAACCTCTGAACCATGTATAAGTATTAGGGTGCAAATTCACAGCCAGAAACATCTGCCTCAGTTGTAGTCTTGCTCCAGGTTTACTGGGGGAAGGTTGCAGATGGTGATCCTGCATGCAATTGCATGAGTCATTGAATATCTATTTGAATAAATACAAGTTGAATATGTAATTGAATAAATGCAGAGTGTCTGGCATGTAGCGAGTACTCAAAGCTGCTGTTCACTGCCATTATTTCCCAACTTTTCCTTTGTCATAACTACCGATAATCATTAGTTCTGGTTGTCTGTAGTCATTGGAGGGAGAGAAATAATGGAGCATGGTTTAATGGCCTGCATGGAGGGTGAAGCTGTGTCAGGGGAAGTGGAAGGCCAGGGAGTATGTTTGGACTGGGCATGGCTATGTGAGGGCCATGATTCTGTGATGTTGTCTGGGAGAGACTCAGAGTGTCTCTAGAAGTGGAGATCAGATTCCCAGATTAGGGAGGTAGTGAGACACCCTTCCTAGTCTCTGGATACATAAAGGAGGCTGGGAGCTGGGTGGGGATGTTGGTAGATGGGACCAAGATGGTGGACGGGGGTTGGAAGGCAAGTGAAGGGCACTCTAAATGAAGGAGAACCCTGGCAGTTTCCATAGGAAGGGTTTGTGGCAGGAGGGTTCCACGGGGTCTGGGAGTTAGTCCGTGTTTGGGGGACATCATGGAAAGTATTTGTATGGAGCCAGTTGTGGCAACACAATCCTGATTGCAGAGGGCTTGGTCACTGAGTTGGGAATGAAGAAGTAGAAAGAATCATCTTGGGAATCACCATTTCAAAGCGTAGTTGAATAATATGGACTCACATTGTCCTGTGCTTCAGAGAAATGGCACTTATACTCCAGAACTCATCACTGTTGTGTCACTGAATTTGTGCAGGTGAACCTTCTAGATGTGCTGGTTTAGGGAGTGAGATGGGATGGTAGGGGCAAGGCAAGGCTGGGTAGAGCATGGGTAGTAGCCAAATGAAATTCTTACTGTGGCCCAAGTTGTTATTTGAACTCACACTTAAGCAGTTGAAGTATATTTTACCTACTTCCAAAGAATAATGAGTCTCCTCCAATTTGAAACAGACTTGTTTGGGACTCAATTAAAATTGATGAAGAAAAGTTTAGTGAAATGAATCTATTTTATGATATGTCTAATTTAAAAATAGTTATTATGTTCTATTCACTGTGCACATCTCTTGGCATATATTCTCTTTTAGGAGAGGACTATCATTCTGAAAGTGAGCCTAGTAAGATACATATGAATTTCCTTAAATACAGAAATATAATTAAGCATCAGAACCTTAATTTTTATTTTGAAGGATTTCATTATCATTTATTATTGCTTGAGTGTGTATTAGTCATGCTAGTATTGCTAAGGATGCATGTAAATTTTGGATTTTTGTAACTTAGACATATACATATTTCTTGTAAAAATGTATTTGAAAATATCAAATACATTCACAAGTACAACTTTTTCTGCTTTAAGATTTAATAAAGTGTGATCACACTGTGGATATGGTGCTCCTAAATATATATCTTTTGATAAAATGTGAATCTCAAATTTACTTTAAGAAAACATCATTTGTGTATATAGAACTATGTATGTATTTTTCCCCTAGAAACATCTTGAACAAGTGAGTCCCAGGCTTCTTTCTGGGGGACATTTTTGTAAGTCATTGTGAATATTAAAAAAATGTAATATCATGAATAATTTAATTGTTTATATAAAATAAGTAGCATGCTTAATGATCTTGCATCTTTGATAATCATGTTCCTTCTGAATGCTATGGAGTTTCCTTAGTGTTTTTTTTAAATATTTATTTTTTAGTTGTAGTTGGACACAATATCTTTATTTTATTTATTTTTATGTGGCGTTAAGGAGTGAACCCAGGGCCTCACACGTGCTAGGCGAGCGCTCTACCACTGAGCTACAACCCCAGCCCTCCTCGGTGTTTTTTAATAAAACGCAAACAAGTCCTTTTTTAAGAAGTATTTTCCTAAGCAAATATTAGAACCACACAGGTGTTCTCACCTGCTCAGTGCAGACTGAAGGTGGACCTGTGGGTTTTCCCAGAGTGGCTAGGAACTGCTCTGGTATTTGAGCTTGACAGAGAATTTGACATCAGGTATCAGGTGAGGATGGAATGGGTAAGGTAGGATGCCCTCCTGGCTAACCGTTTATTTTCACACCTTTCTTCTTGAGTTGATAGAGGTTTCTTGGTTGTTTTGTTTTGTTTTTGTTTGTTTTAGCTGCTTCCTATGTTGCAAAAGATTTCCTTGAACTTGGCCTTCGGGAAACCTGAATTTCAAGTTCAACTGTACCACTGCTTTACCATCTTCGTATCTGCTTTTCCAATGGAACCTAGACCAGTGGTTCTATTAAGCTCTTTCTGGTATTCATATGATACATATAAAATATCAAAGATATAGTTGTGAAAATGAGGATAAAAACATCTAAGGTGCTGGGTACCTGGGCATGTGGCTCAGTGGTAGAATACCTGCCTAGTATGGGCAAGGCCCTGGGTTTAATCCCCAACACTACAAGGAAAAAAAAAAGTGCCGGGTAGAACTAATTTCTGGAACTGTGCACAAGTATTAGTCATTGGGCATGTCATTAGTCCACATGTGAGACGCTAGTGCTTGTTTAACTTTCTCAAATTCTTTAGAAGAAAGTTACTGGTGCCATACAGGGTAGGTGTGTTTTTTGTCTGTAGTGGTTTTGGAGGAAGACTTCTGAGGATCCAGGAGCCAGAAGTACAGGTGAAATGTGCGTCAGCCTCAGTGGCCTGTCTCTTCAGATCTCTGTGAAAGTGTCTCCATTGTTGTGGTTTTGAAGGAGGAAATCAAGAGAGAATGCAAGTTGACACGTTCACTGTCTGAACTCTGGTCATTCTTATAGCTGATGTTCTGACAGTTGGTGCTGATGAATTTCAAAAACAAAACTATTTCCACCTTAAGGATATTTCCAGATCTGGCAGGTACTCACTCATCTGAGAAATTCGTGATCATCAGGAAGCCTCCTGTGTGCTGGAAGTTACTGCAGAATGGAAAGAAAAAAAGACTGATGAGTGAACCACTAGATAAAATTATGGTGAAGGTATATATTTTAACAACCAGCTTGGATTAGAGGCAGGAGTATATATTTCTCAGATACAGCATCCTGATTGTTTCATAGTAATGTAATGTGTTCTCATGTTTGATTTCTCTATTTCTTAGAAAGCAATTGTTTTGCTAAACTTGTAACTAGTCCCAAGATGCTGCTGAATTTCAGAATTAATAAGCAGCCATGCAAAAGTGTAGTATCCTTCTTTTTATACATATATATTTAGTTGTTGCTAGACCTTTACCTAGTATATTTACTTATATGTGGTGTTGAAAATTGAACCCAGTGCCTCACACATGTCAGGCAAGCGTGTTACCACTAAGCCCCAGCCCCCACCCCCAAGTCTTTTTTTCTTTCAAAAAGGTTTTAAATTTTTGTGAATTTTTATTAAAATATTCCAACCACATCAGTGTCAAAACAATAAAAAACGGAAGTTAGAACATTAAAAGATTAATGGAAGGAATTGCTAACAAGGGAAATTGAGCTTTTTTTTTTTTTTTCTGAAAACATTTTAAAAGTAGCTGATGGGAAACAGTTGTCATTGGATTTACTCTTACTCACTATCCACAGCATGCTTTTGGTTTCTTTCAAGTCACTTAAGTTATTTTTAAAATTTGTTTTTGTTATGTGCTCTGAGTGGGTGCCAGATCTCACCTACTACAGAAGTCTATTTGGAAGTTCGTTTTGTTCACCTCTTTGTAATTTGTTTGGGTTTAGAGTTATGAGAAGTTAAAAACATGTTTTGATTTCATGAAATTAAAATATATACCGTGAGGACCTAATTACAATGATTCAAGTTGCTTGATTTTATTACAGGGGACTCGACCCCTGTGGAAACCCCCAGGTTGATCAGAGGCTTCCTTAACCTTTGAATGCAGACAGTCATTTGAGTCTCTTAAAAGAACAGCCAAAGAAACCAATGGGTAAAAACCAGGTGGAGGGTCTGCCAAGTTGCGCACAGGGTCAGCGTTAGAGCCCGGCCCAGAGGCCAGCTCATCTCCAACTCCTCTACCATGTTCGTCCCAAGGCCTGGAAGAGGCAGTGGTTGGGATCTAAGAGGCTGCTCTTTAGTTCCTCTTGTAAGCTGATCAAGCCCTGACGGATAACCTCCAGATACTCACAAGAAGCAAATGGCAGCCTTGCTGGATCTGATTGATTTGCTAGAGCAGCTCACAGCTCTCAGGGAAACACTTCAGTTTATCAATTAAAGGTTTAGTAAAGTATATGGATGAACATGCAAATGAGAAGATGCATAGGGTGAGGTCTGGGAGAATCCTAAGCATATCTGCACAAACAGAGGCTGGCCATCCTCATGGGATGTGGATGTTCTCGCCAATGCAGAAGCTCTGAACCCTGTCCTGTTGGGGTTTTGTGGAATCTTCATTTTATATGCATCACTGATGACATCCTTGGTCATTGGTGATCAATATAACTTTTAGCTCTTCTCTCTTCCCTGGACTTTGGAGTTGGGGAAAGTCCCACCCTCTAATCTTGCCTTGATCTTTACTGTGACCAGTCTCCAGCCACTAGTCATTTCATGACAATATGACTTCCAAGATGCCACGGATTTTAGGAGCTGTTTCTCAGGAAGACCAAATATATATTTCACAATATCACACCTTCTAAAGTGATGACACTAACACATCAAGAGATATTGCAATCAAGTTACAAAATGGGTATTACCATCCATTGCAAAATGTGCTTTCCCCCCAGATGCCAGGAGATGGCATAGTGGAGACTAACATTCAGATCTCTGATGTCTTGAGCAGTCTAAGATAATGTCTGTGTTCAGTACTAACATTTAGATAAAGTCTCACAGTATGGGTGAGGGCAAAGCTGTAGATTTTTCTTTTTGAGCTGTATGAATTACTTTTGGTGTCTGATTTTTCTTTATTCTAACTTAATTTGTGTTGTCTTATAAAAACATTCCCATTACATGAATTATTACTGTGAACATTATACTCTGCTTTACGTTATTATATGAAGTAGCACTCTTTAGTCCTCAGAATGGAAAGCAGTGATATTTTGGGTATTTAAAACCACTTTTAAAGTGGTTAAAGTGACAAATCATGGTGTGCTTTTTTTTTAAATTAGTCTTTTCATTTTAGTTGGCTGTGAATCATTGAAGTGTTCGATTCTTCATCTGTTTTTAGGTGGAGTAGAGAATAAAAGCTTGTTAACAGATATTCTTGGATGCTGAAACAATGGCAGGAAAAGGAACAGAGTATTGCCACAGCCTGAAATTGACACAGCAGCTTGGCAGGTGTCATCTCCCCTCAAGTCTGGGGTGTGCTGGAAGGTGGGTGGGAATGATCTTGATTGGTCATTTCGGTTGAATTGAGCTGTGTCCCTGGAAAGGGCAAATGTCTAGGATGATCCGTGATCCTGGGTGCCTTACAAGCCTAAGCTCAGAGAACTTGCAGGTGCAGCAGTGAGCACGTGGCCTGCCATCAACATAGTGAAGATGGTTTGTGCAGTGGAATGAGAGGTAGGGATGGTAGCTAGCTTTTGTGAGCAAATTCCTAACCTCACTTTCACTTCTCTGTGCCCATCCACCAAATGGATGCAAATCCCCCCTACATCCTGGGCTTCTGGTGACCATAAAAGGAGATAATGCACGTGAAGCACCTGGCAGGCAACAGGATTTAGTAAAGGATTTGGACATAGAACGTCCCAGAAAGGCTCAGGTGTTAAAGACGTGGACTCTGGCCTGTAGCACTATTGGTAGATGGTGGAGCTCTTAGGAGGAGGGACTACTAGAAAATTTTAGGTCGTTGGCGGCATGCCCTTGAAGGAGACTGTGGGGCCCCTGTCTCTTCCTCTTTCTATTTAGTTCCTGACTAGGAGATAAACTGGCTTCCTCCGCCGTACATTCCTACCTGGGTGGTGGTGTTCTCCACAGGCCAAAAAGCAGCTGGGCTGACTAATCTTTAAAACTGTGAACCAAAAACAAACAAAATATTCCTCTTTTTAAGTTGATTATCTCTGGGATTTTGTGACAGTAGCAAAGAACCAACTAACATAGGTAAAGTCCTTCTGGTACTTGAGAACTGACTGGTAGCCATGAACCTTCTGGACCTTTCTGTTGACCCTAAAGCAGTGTTCAGGGAGGCCCATAGTTAATGCCTGTGAAATTCAAGCAGCAAAGAGGGGAAGGGAGAAAGCAGAGCCCAAAAAGGGTAAAGGGATTTTTTTTTTCCTGGTCTCATTTTAGAAAACTGCAAAATTCTTCCTTTGTTTTTAAGTACTTCTTTGTTTGTGTGTGTAATTAGCCTTATTAGCACATTGTTGTACTCAAACCAATTCAAAACTTTTTACTTTTTTATTGCTATCACAATTAACAAAAGTACTGTTCCTTTTCAGAATCCTTAATAAGTCAGTAAGAGGTATTCATATTCATTTGGAATTCTGTTTTGGCTTTTTTTTGGGGGGGGGGGGTACGAGCATTGAACCCAGGGGTGCTTTGCCACTGAGTCACATCCCCGGCCCATTTTGTTTTTTATTTTGAGACAGGGTCTTGCTAAGTTGCTTAGGGCCTTGCTAAATTGCTGAGGCTGGCTTTGAACTTGTGATCCTCCTGCCTTAGCCTCCCAGGTCACTGGGATTACAGGTCTGCTCCACCATGCCCAGCTATTTCAGCTTTTTATTCCGTAAAGTAAAAGTATGTAAATTCCCTAATAGGTTATATCAAAAGTCATAACACTGTGCTGCCTCAGGATGCTTTTCGGATGCAATGGGCCCATGTCCTGAACTCCCCAGCCACAGTTCCAGCAGGGCACTTCGGGATCCTCCCTTCTCATCTTTGGATACAGAAGCTTCAGTATTAGAAAGGAGTGGGGTTCTCTTCCAGCATGTGGTGTGGGTACACACCACCCAGAGATCTCTTCATTTCATCCGAGAAGGTCAACCACATCTCCAGAGAGTCCAGTTGGGTTTTGCCCGCCTTCCGAGACCACCAGGCCAAACACGACAGTGCTTGACTTTCACCCCGGGACTATTTAGCCTGGGTAGGAAGAAGGAATAATGGACCTCATTGACACTTGTTAACTGGTGAAATGATTTGAGGATTTGGAAGAGGGAATATATGTGCTATCACTATAGCAGCATCATGTACTTTGATGATTAACATTTTGGGTATGTTTGTTTCATATGTTTAAATAAAAACCACAAATTATGAATGAAGAGAAGAAAAAATCTGCCATTTGATAATGCTCCTGTGTCCTTGAATTATTACTTCTCCACAAGTCATTTTCTAAAGCTTCCTATTCCTTGAGTATTGTCACCATCACTCTTGGTCCAATAGTTGGTTTTGATCCCAGCTCTCTGGTCCATGGATTGAGCGTAAACCAGGGTAAACCAGTTCCCCCAGGTGTTTGCACAGTTGTGAGACAAACTGCAGGACTCCTAGCCCTTTTACTACAGGAAAGACCAGCTTCCTCCCTTCCAGGGACAGGAGGGTATGTTTTTATTTAAAATCAGGTGGATTCACATTAGTTTTTCACCTGTGCATCCCTCTTCACAGGAGAGTTTTTTGAACATCCTAGGGTTCATTTGGCTATTTTGTTGTGTTGCTTTTGGGGAGGGGGGAGGCAGGTTTTTTTTTTTTTTTTTTTTTTGTGTGTGTGTGTGTGTGTGTGCTTTTTCAGGTGGAAGCAACTTTTCACTGCATTCTTTAAAGGAACCACTGCATTTGCACAATTTTTGAACCACTGCATTTGCACAATGTTCTCATGCAAATGATGGTTTGGGGCACTTTTCTTCTTTCATTGCCTGTCTTCTGGGTAACCAGAAGTTTACTGCTGGGGTTGTGTATTTTCAGCTGACTGCCTTCTTTCCCCCATACTACAGTTGGAGAACTTCTAATAATGGTTCTGTAACTGGCAATGATAAAATAGAGGTCCTTGGCCAACTTTGGCCAATAGTACAGAATAGAAGACACAGAAACAAACCCACACATCTACAGCCATCTGATCCTTGACAAAGGTCCCAAAACCATACATTAGAGAAAAGACAGCCTTTTAACAAAGGGTGCTAGGAAAACTGGTTATCCACATATTGAAGAATAAGACTAGATCCTTACCTCTCACCCTACACAAAATCAACTCAAAATGGATCAAATACCTAGGAATTAGATCAGAAACTATGTAAATCCTAGAAGAAAACATAGGATCAACACTCCAGCATATAGACTGAGGCAACAACTTTCTCAATCAGACCCCTAAAGCTCAGGAAATATTGCCAAGAGATAATAAATGGGATGGCATCAAATTAAAAAGCTTCTGCACAGCAAAGGAAATAATTAGGAATATAAAGAGAGAAGCTACAGAATGGGAAGAGAATCTTTGCTAGCTACTCTTCGGACAGATGATTCATATCTAGAATATATAAAGAACTCAAAAAACTTTACACCAAAAAAAATCAAATAATCCAGTTAATAAATGGATAGATGAATTAAACAGACACTTCTCAAAAGAAATTCAAATGGCCAACAAATATAGGAAAAAATGTTCAACATCATTATCAATTAATTAGAGAGATGCAAATCAAAACTACACTGAGATCTCATATCAATCAGAATGGCAGCCTACAAGAATATAAACAATAAATGCTGGAGAGGATGTGGAGAAAAGGAACACTTTTACACTGTTTGTGGGATTGTAAATTAGTACAGCCACTTTGGAAATCAGGATGGAGTTCTCAAAAAACTAGGCAAGGAACCACCCCATGACCCAGTTATAGTTGGTATTTGTCCTGAGGAATTAAAGTCGTCATACTACAGTGACACATGTACACCCATGTTTATAGCAGTATAATTCACAATAGCCAAACTATGGAACCAGCCTAGGTATCGGATGGGATTAACTTGGTGTTAACTCAGGCAGGTGGGGTGTGGCTTGAAAAGGTGGGTCACTGGGGGGCGTGGCTTTGGGGTAGATATTTGTATTTGGCAAGTAGAGCTCTCTCTACCTTCTGATGGATAGGTGAGCCACTTCCCTCTGCCACACTCTTCTGACATGATAATCAGCCTTACCTCCAGCACAGAGGTGTCAATGGCTGTCGATGGACAGAGACCTCTGAAACTGTGAGCCCTCAAATAAACTTTTCCTCCTCTACAGTTGTTCTTGTTAAATCTTTTGGTCACAGCAGCAAAAAAAACTAACTAAAACAATACCCATCAACAGTTGAATGGATATAGAAAATGGAGTGTATATATATATATATATATATATATATATATATATATATATATATATTTACACAGTAGGATTTTATTCAGCCATAAAGGAAAATGAAATTATGCATTTGCAGGAAAATGGAACTAGAGACCATTATGTTAAGCAAAATAAGTCAAACTCAGGAAGTCAAGTGCCCTATGGTTACTCTCATATGCAGAAGCTAGAGCGGAAAAAGGAAAAAGAAAGGTGGGGGTTGACTCATGAAAACCAAAGGGAGATCGGTAGAGGAAGGGACCATGAAGGGGTAAAGGTGGGGAAGGAGTAGGGGACATGCTAGGGAGTGACACTGGCCAAATTTAAATTGTTCTATTATATGCATGTATGAATATGTAACAGCAAATTCCATCATTATGTACAACTATAATGCACCAATAAAAAATGTGGAACAAAAAAGAAAAAACAAAAAAACAGAGATCCTGAGTTAAATTGTGGGTACTGAGTTCCAAGGTTCTTCCTGCTTTGTACCTCCAGCTCCCCTGGTGAGCCCTCCAATGCACTTAGATTTAATGTGTTCCAATGATGCTACAAATCCCGTTGGCCAGCCATTGTTATTCTGTGGAAGTCCATTCTTGCTGTTTCCTCTGATTTCTGGCTTGGTTCTCATTTTCAAAAGGAAGGATACTCTGTGTTTGTATGGCACTGTTTTTGAGCAAGCTTAGAAACCTGGAAGATGATTTTGTTACTTATGAAAACAGCTGCAGGGAAGGGTTTGGACGGTTCAGTGAGCTCTATAGTTTTCCTTAGCCACAAACAACATTTGGGCAGGAGGAATCTTACCCAGAACCTGCACTGGTAAAGCACTTGAAAGTGGAGCTTCACGGTGCAGGGACTGGAGTGGAGGGCTTCTGGGGAGTCACCAGGAAGCCTGCTGGTTCCCTAAACCTCCCCTCAGGGGAGTGCAGCAGAGAAGATGTTTTCTTGACTTCTGAGGCTGTTGTACAGGAGTGTTTCTCTAAATCAGCTCCAACATAACAGGAGTAAACCACTTCCCAATTCATCCGTGTGGTATGTTGTATCAGCGCCTTGTCTTGGCAGACACGGAATTCAAATCATAGAGGCTTAATGTATTTCATCTGAAGCAAGAGACTTGCGAATTTTGGACCACCCCCTGCATTATGAACATATGTAATTATTTAGAAGCTTATGACTTTTAATTTTTTAACTTTTTAAAAATTGTAATTGGAAAGCCATGTTCAAAGGCTAAAGATGTTCTTTTTTTTTTTGTTGTTTTGTTTTGTTTTTTTCTCTAAATGAGAAGCAGAGCCTGGTAGGGGGTGCTGAAGGGACACAGCCTGACCTGTAAACAGGGCTGTGGGGCCTGGCTGCCCTTCCTTCCCTCTGCCCAGATCTGGTTTCTCTGAGTTCCCTCACAGAGGTCATTGTCACCTGCTCCCCTGGATTTCTGCAACACAGCCGCTCCTCGTGCTGGCATGCCCCACATTGTCCTCTCACTGTGGGCAGCTGCTGCCGGAGAGTTTGGGATCCCAGTGCTGAGGACGCCTTTTTGCAGCAGTGAGCAGGGTGACCTGGTTCTGGTGACCAGGCTACTGGAACCAAAATGAGCACTGGCTGGCTTCCAGGATGTGTGCACATGAGCTCGTCCACCCTCATTAGCATGCTGAGGCCATGGATTGTCCCTGTGCTTTGGGAACTGGCCTGTGACACAAGGGTGGAGCTTCACTGAAGTCAAATATGTTATGATACTGTTGTTTGTGTCCCTCTCCAAACTCATGGAAAATGAACCCCCAGTGCAACAATATTAAATTCTGGGCCTCTGCCGGGTGATGAGTCAGGAGGGCAGCAAGGTCATGAGTGGATGGCTGTTTGTGTAAAAGGGCTCGAGAGAGGGACTTTGGTCTCTTCCGTGTTTCCGTACTTCTGCCCTGTGAGACAGCTAGACCTGACTTCCCACCCTCCAGAAACCAATAGAAATAAACTATATTGATTTCTAACTTCATTTCATTGTGGTCCATGAACATACTTGGTCTTCTTAAATTTATTGAGATTGTTCTCTGGTCTGTCATGGAGAAAGTCTCATGTGAGAGAACATGTTCTGGTATTTTGGGGTGCAGTCCTCTATAGCTGTCTGTTAGGTCTGGTCAGTTTACAGTATTGCTCAAATTTTCAGTTTCCATGTTCTGTCTAGTAATGCAAGATGGGTATTGAAGTCTGCAACTATTGTTCTAAGTTTTTGCTTCACATGCTTTGGAGTTCTCCATATATATAATAGTTTCATCTTTTTGATGGGTTGATCTTTCACTGTTAAGTCTTTTTTTTTTTTTCTGGTACTAGGGATTGAACCCAGGGCACTTAACCACTGAGCCACATCCCCAGCCCTTTTTTATATATATATATATATATATATATATATATATATATATAATATATATATAATATATATATAAATATATATAAGTATATATATTATATACACACACATATATAAACATAAATAATATATGAATAGAAATATAAATCAATATAGTGTATTAATTTGTAATATAACACACTAATTGAATATAGATTGATTTATTAATAAATATAAATAATATATTAATGTTAATATAAATTAATGTATTAATATTGTTTAGTTGTTGATGGACCTTTATTTTATTCACTTATTTATATGCAGTACTGAGAATTGAACCCACTGCTTCACATGTGCGAGGCAAGTGCTCTATTGCTGAGCTACAACTCCAGCCCCCCTCTTTTATATTTTATTTAGAGACAGGGCCTCCCTAAATTGCTGAGGCTGCCTTGAACCCCTGATCCCCCTGCCTCAGCCTCCCGAGCTGCTGGGATTACAGGTATGCACCATGGCGCCTGGCTCCCTGTTAAGGCTTTGTAGTAGCAATTCTTCAAGTCTATTTTGTTTTTCATTAGCATAGCTACTCTGGGTTTCTTCTGATTATTTTTTGCATGGTATACATTTTCCATGCTTATACTTTCAACCTAATTGTTTCTTTGAAAAATGAAGTATTCACTTTGGTCAGCATATATTTGAATTGTGTTTGCTTTTTGAGTTTTTTTTTTTTTTTTTTTTTTGATTTTTAGTCCACTCTGCCAATATCTACTTTTTAATTGAAGTGTTTAACCCATTTATGCTTATGCAATTAGTATCTGGTAGGATTTACATCTGCCATTTTGCCATTTGCTTTATACATATCTTACATATTTTTATTGCTCCTCTTTTTTCATTTGATCCATGTGATCCCAGAACCTTTTACTGAAAAAATTCAACCTTTCCTCTACCGATCTGCTATAGACAGCACCGTTTCCATAAGAAACAATATTCTCACACATCTCGTGCTCTTATGAGCTGTTTTATTGCATTAGTTTGCTTTGTTTTCTGTCCCTGGGACAATATCACACTGAACTAGTTGATATAGATTTATATCTGGTAGGGCAATTCCCCACGCCTTGCTCTTCTTCATCAAGGGGTTTGACTTTTCAACTTTTCCTCTTCCATATGAATATTTAAATAAGCTTGTCAAGTTTTAGTAAGATATCTGTTGGGGTTTGTATTTTTCTTGTTGAATACTCAGATTAATTTTGGATCATTTATATTTTGGTGCTACTACTGCTTCAAATGTATTTGTAATAAATTTTAAAAAGTAAAAGCTCTCGTTTTGTTTAAGTGTTTCTTTAACGTCTTTACATAGTTTTCCAAATAATCTTGCATATATCTGTTGGATTTATTTCCAGGTGCTTTCTATTTTTCATTGCTATAGTGAATGTAATTTAAATTTCAGTTTTCTAATTTTATTCATGGGTAGAAATGTAATTTTCTATGTTGGTTTTATACTGAGAAAACTTAAGACACATTCATATTCTATAAATTTTCTGTAGATTTCCTTTGAATTTTCCAAACATATAATTGAATCATCTACATATCACGTCAGCTTTTTTTTTTTTTTTTTGTATTGGGGATTGAACTCTGGGCTCTCTACCACTGAGCTACATCCCCAGCTCTTTTTAATTTTTCTTTTGAGACAGGGACGGGATCTTGCTAAGTTGCTGAGGCTGGCCTCCAATGAGCAATTCCACTGCTTCCGCATCCTGAGTAGCTGGGACCACCGGTGTGCTCAGCTGGTTTCCAGGATATTTTTTACCATGTATTTTATTATCTTGCTTTACTTCACTGACTAAATCCCTCAGTGCAGTGCTGAATTGAAGCAGTGATAGTGGATAGCCATGTTTCATTCTCAGTCTCAAAGGGAATTTTTCAACATTTCACCACTGAATACACCAGACATGCAAGACGATGAGTTCATGGATAGTAAATTCTAGAAGAGGTAAAACTTACCTACAGAGACAGAAAGTAGATCAGGTGCTTGGGTCTGGAGATGCAGGAAGGAGTGACAGCCAGGATGAGAGAATCTCTGAGGGAGATGAGGATGGAGAACATGTGACAGTGGTTACACAGATTTAGACACTTATTAAAACTCATTGAACTGAAGGACAAGAGTGTCCATAAATCGACTGGTCAACTAACGTGAAAAAATGTTCGACATCTCTAGCAATTAGAGAAATGCAACTTAAAACTACAATGGAATATTACTCAGTCATAAATAAGAAAGAAAGTATAGTATTTGCTGCTAAATGGTTTGAACTGGATACTATCATGCTAAGCAAAATGAGCCAATCCCAAAAAACCAAAAGCATGGTAACCCACAATAAGGGGGGGAATAGAAGTACACTGTATTAGACAAAGGGGAATGAAGGGAAGAGAAGAGATAGGTATAAGAAAGACAATAGAATGAATCAGACCTAACTTTCCTATGTTCATATATGAATACATGACCAGTGTAACTCCACTTAGCTCCACCCTGTTTGCTGCTGGGAGAGGCAGCCTGGTGGAATAGAAGGAGGTGCTTTGAAGGTGGGTCCATGTTTTATTTCTAGCCACAGCCCCTCCTAATTTTGTGTCTTTGTGTTTCTTGGCTTCTATGAGGCCCAACTTTACTGACTATAACATTTCATGAGTGTGGGGAAGCTATGCCAAAAATTTTTTTTCGAAGGGGGCAGGGTACTCTGCTCAGCTGTTTTGGTTACATTTCTTTCCCTGGGGTCTAGTGTTGGGAGGAGCTCAGTACTCTATCCTTCATTTCTACTGCTAATATTAACAGGGTATCAAGTCACACTCCTTCTCCCATTCCCTTTCCTCCAGTGGCTTTGTGGGTGATTCCTCCATCCATCCACCAACTACAGTGTTGCTCCCTCTTTGCACTCTGGGGCCACCTAGGGCAGGCTGTTATTCAAGAAATTACCAAGTAATGTAATGGTTTATTGTACAGCACTTATGGAGAGAGCCTTTGCTCTATTTTGCAAGGTCTTTTGCAGTTCAGCTTGATACATATTTTCTGCCCACTCAGACTAGAAGCATCTTGTGGGCATGGTCTTCTCCACTTTCTTTGCTTCCTGTGTAACTCTTGTGCTTTTTAATACTAGCTATGTGAGTGACATTTCATTAGAGTTGTAGAGGACATAAAGATGGATCAGCAATAATTGTGAGGTTGAGGTAACTTCTTAGGAAAAGAAGTGCTCTATACCTCATTCTTATTATATACTTATTTTAAAATACCATAATGTAGACATGGGACACCCAACAGATAAATGCCTAAAAATTTAAAATTAAAGTATTTCCTTTGGGATCTGGGCATGATGGTGAACTCCTGTAATCCCAGTAGCTTGAGACTGAGGCAGGAGAATAAAGAGTTCAAAGCCAGCCTCAGCAACAGTGAGGCACTAAGAACTCAGTGAGACCCTGTCTCTAAATAAAATACAAAATAGAGTTGGGGATGTGGCTCAGTGGTTGAGTGCCACTGAGTTCAATCTCCAGTACTGAAAAAAAAAAAAAAAAGTATTTCCATTGGGATTTTATGGACTTCCATTCCTCAACCACATTTAAATCTCGAATATGGTAACCTGGAACTGAGTATATCTTTGCATGCTAACCTCTTCAGCTAATTACAGATAAGAAATAAAATGGCATAGTTAATTTCTAGGAAGTTATTTCTATAATAATTCCTAATAATATAGAACAGCCTTTAAAATTAGAGCACCTGAATCAAAATAATTCCAGCTGTAAAAGAAAGAATATTATTATAATTGATAAGATTGTATAATTAATCAGTCTAGAACTGATGAGGCATGGAAAAAAATTCTAGACCTTGAAACCATCCCCCCTAGATACCGCCACACCTCTGTCTCTGCAGTCATTTTACTTGGCAAATCCTACCTTTAGCAAGATGCTCAACTCAGCTGTCACCTTCTGTGCAAAGCTTCCCTTCACTGATGTACCCACTAAATTAATCACTTCCACCTGTGCCTTGTGTTGGCAATGATGTTATCCCAGTTCATCCCACTGTGAATGTCACTCACACACAAGTTTCTCTTGTCTGCCGAACCATCACCAAAATGTGGGCTGATTCCAGGCGTGTGAGTGCGTGAGTGCACATGTACATACACAGCAAGATTTTGAACTTGCCAATTTCACTATTTCCTGTCCCCGGTTCCTTCCATTCTCATTTCACCTTGATTTATCTGTATCTTCTTCCCCTGGGTGTATTTATTCTTTGTTTGTTCTTGTACTGGGTATTGAACCCAGGGGCTCTAAACCACTGAGTCACATCCCCAGCCCATTTTTATATTTTATTTAAGGATGCGATCTCACTGAGTTGCTTAGGGCCTTGCTAAGTTGCTGAGGTTGGCTTTGAACTTGAGATCCTCCTTCTTCTGCCTCCTGAGCCTCTGGGTTTACAGGCATGCGCCACCGCGCCCTGCCTAACTTCCCATTCTTTTGGTTGTGTGTAGTGTGGAGTTACACTGGTCACGTATTTGTTTATGAACATAGGAAAGTTATGTCCTATTCCTTCTATTCTTTCCCATCCCGCCCCCCTCCAGCCCCGCACCTATTATGAGTTAGCATCCACGTATCAGAGAGAACATTAGGTCTTGGGTATTTAGTGATTGGCTTATTTCACTTACTGTGACAGTTTCCAGTTTCATTTATTTAATGACAAATACCATAAATTCATTCTTTCTTATGGCAGAGTAATATTTCATTGTGTAAATGTATGACATTTTCTTTATCCATTCATCTGTGGAAGGGCAACTATGTTGGTTCCATAGATTAGCTATTGTGAATTGAGCTGCTATAAATATTAATGTGGCTGCATCACTGTAGTATGTTGATTTTAAATCCTTTGGGTATAGACCAAGGAGTGGAATAACTGGGTCAAATGGTGGTTCCATTTGAAGTCTTCTGAAGAATCTCCATACTACTTTCCAGAGTGATTGTACTAATTTGCAGTCCCACCAGCAATGTATGAGTGAGCCTTTTCCCCCACAGCCTCATCAACATTTATTGTTACTTGTATTCTTGATAATTACCATTCTGACTGGAGTGAGAGGAAATCTCAGTGTAGTTTTAATTTGCATTTCTCTTTTCATCTATTTATTGACCATATGTATTTTTTCTTCTGTGAAGTGTCTGTTTAGTTTCTTTGCCTATTTATTGATTGGGTTATTTGGGTTTTGGTATTAAGGTTTTTGACTTTTTTATATATCCTGGAGATTAGTGCTCTATCTATAGAGTTGCAAGTGGCAAAGATTTTCTCCTATTCTGTAGGTTTTCACTTCATGCTCTTGATTGTTTCCTTGGCTGGGAAGAAGCTTTTTAGTTTGATACCATCCCATTTATTGATTCTTGATTTTACTTCTTGTGTTTTAGAAGTCTTATTGAAGAGTTTGGTTCCTAGCCTGACATGATGGAGAGTTGGGTCTATTTTTTCTTCTAGTAAGCATAGAGTCTCTGGTCTAATGCCTACATCCCTGATCCACTTTGAGTTGAGTTTTGTGCAGGGTGAGAGATAGAGGTCTAATTTCATTTTATTACATATGCATACATTTGTTGAGGAGGCTGAATTTTCTCCAATGTATGTTTATGGTGTCTTTGTTTAGTATGAGATAACTATATTTATGTGGGTTTGTCTCTGTGTCTTCTATTCTGTAACATTGGTTTTCATGTCTGTTTTGGTGCCAATACCATGCTGTTTTTGTTACTGTAGCTCTGTAGTATAATTTGAGGTCTGGTAATGTGATGCTGAGAATGGCTTTGAACTTTCGATCCTCCTGCCTCAGCCTCCCAAGCCACTGAGATTATAGGTGTATACCACCACGCATGGCGTTCTTTTCTAATTTCAGCAAAATGCTTAATATATATTTTTTTCTTTCTTGCTCAAAAAAAAATTTAAAGTTTTAAATTTGCTCAAGGTACAGTTTTGGCAGAGACATAAAAATTGCATGTCATTCTGTCTTACTGCCACATAATTTTATAATATCTGTTTTAATTTTTTGACCAAAGAATTAAGAGGTTGTTTTTATTCACTTTTTTAAGGTCAGTGGGCTTTTTGGATCACGTACTTATTATACATTCCTGATTTCACTGTATGTGGGCCAGAGAATGTGGTCTGTACTGCTACATCTGGAACTCCATGTTTTGTCATTTTGGGAGCCACTTAGAAATATGTGACAAATGAAAAAAGCTTGTGACTTTTAACCCAGCAATTCCACATCTAAAATGTATGCAATATACACAACTAAAACAATTCCAACACAAAGGTATATGAATATTTATCACAGTGTTGTTTAATTGCAATACAATTGGATAATTTCTAACTATCTCAATAGGAGACTGATTAAATACAGTATGATGCATTCATATTAAGCAATACTCATCAGGCATTTGTATTAAATTCAGATTAATGTCTCCTAAGAAGGAAACGTATTCATAATTTGTTTTTAAAAGTTTATACAACAGTATAAGCATAACCCCCTTTTAAAAAACCACAACATTTCTTATATGTCTGTATGAGGAAAACACACAGCTAAGATGCAATGAGATTTGGGAAAGATACTTTTTTTTTTTCCTTTTTATAGTCCCACAAGTTACTTGTGTAATGAAAAGAACTGTTTGTTGAATAAACAGAGGTTTGCAGAAGATCTCAAAAGCTAAATTAAAGAGGTTTGATAATATTCTGTGGTTAACACTGTAGCAGATTTATTTATTTATTTATTTATTTATTCATACATACATACCAACTGGGTACTTCCCCAGCCCTTTGTATTTATTATTTATTTATATTTTGAGACAGGGTCTTGCTAAGTTGCTGAGGCTGGCCTCAAACTTGTGATCCTCCTGCCTCAGCCTCCCTAGTCATTAACATTACAAGCATGTGCCACCTCATCTGGCTGTAGAAGATTTAAAAAAAGGCAAAGAATGAAATCATTGCTTTGGGAAGAACTATGTGGTAAACAATATATATATATATATATATATATATATATATATATATATATATATATATATATATATAGTTTTAAGTGGATAAATATAATTAAGTACTTCAAGGAGAGCAACTGGGAAGCTATTCTGACAGCCTGGATAAAAGGAAATATAAGAAACAGGGAGACATAGGAAGATTCAAGGTCCTGTTGAAGCCTGGAGCTCATTGTAAAATATGCAAATTGCAGATTAGTTCATGATGACTTTTGCTTTTTCACAAAGCCTGCTGTAACAACTGAATAAAACAAGGAATAGTTACCCTGGGAATTATCTGAAGCAAAGTCAGCCCATCCCTGATCTGAGTTATGAGAACATTCCCTCCATTCTCTAAAGACACAGTGAGGAAAGAGGAGGGTAGTGTCACGCTTTGCATTAACTACCTTGTCTCTTGGCTTGAGCCACTTTTATATAATGTGTTTGGTGCTGAGCCCTGCAGGGCTGAAAACTACATTTCTCTGATGTTGAACTTATGTTTCATACTATCCGTGGGGGGTACTGGTGGGAGACTGGAAGGCTACAGGAGTTGGAGGATTCTCTTGTTTCCAAGTTCTACCAGCCTCCCTTCAGAGGTCTCAAGGGCTCTGATATTCAGCCCGATGGTGTCCTTTCAGGATCCAAAGTACCCACTGTGAGGTTGTCCTTGTCAAAGGTCCAAGTACCAACCAGAAAACATCCCCTTTGAGTGGCTTTATCAGGGGCCTCTATAATCTGGAGAGGTCTTGTATTTAATGTTTGAGTCCTGTATTCTGTATTGACTTTGCCAGAGTACCCTACATGTCCCGTATTCAGCTTGTTCTTTGAATAAATTATAAAATATTGGCAGTTAGAGTTATTTTTCTATCACAACATTTAAAGCTTAAGTTACTTAAATGCAAGATAGCTGAAGATTGTATCTCCACATAAAGCTGCAGACCATCCCATATGGTGTTTTCCACAAATTTGGATGAGGCTAGATCAAAAAGGAAAAATGAGCATTGATAGTACTGATTTTTCATATTCAAGAAAGGAAGAAATCTTTCTTTGGTCCAAGGTCCAAGTTACAAACAAGTAACCACCACTAATTGTGATAACGTGCTCCGAAAACCAACCAGTCCTTGAAGCCTCATGGTAATAACCACACATTTGTAGCTCAGCCAATCACCAATAGACCCAGGTTTCTGAAAAGCAGCCAATCAGTGGCAAACAGTATTCTGCTGGCCAGCCCAAGATGTTATTATTGAACATCTTTTTTTCATTAGTGAGTGTTCAGTGGACCAGAGAAAAAAATGAGTTGAATGTTCCATGCGCGATGGCGCACGCCTGTAAACCCAGCGGCTCAGGTGGCTGAGGCAGGAGGATCCTGAGTTCAAAACCAGCCTCAGCAACAGTGAGGCGCTAAGCAACTCAGTGAGACCCTGTTTCTAAATAAAATATAAAAAAGGACTAGGAATGTGACTCAGTGGTCGTGTGCCACTGAATTCATCCCTTGGTCCCCCTTCCCCCCAAAATAAGAGTTGGATGTGACTACTGTATAAACCACTACAATATAAATGAAATGGTCTGCAAATACAAGGAATTTTCTAGGCAAATGTAAAGCAAGGAAATATTAAGGTGAGCCAAATCATCAGAAAGTATAACTTGAAAAACTAGGTAGGTAGTTTATGTGCTTATTATTTCAGATAAAGAATGAATACTTTTTTTTAGTGTATGTCCTATGTGGTATTTCTATTTTAATGTACATATGCATAGGCAAGTACAAATAATTCAAATTCAACTGGGTTTCTTGGCGTTTGTTGTTTGGTTCTCATTTAAATTTTTTTACCCCCTTTTTAAAATTTTACTCCTGGTGGTGCTGCTGGTGGTGTGTGGGCATGTTAAATCTGGAAACACTAACTTCAGAGCATTTGCTGTGAGTTACCCGGTCTGAGACATCATGTGTTCATGTGTGGCCTGTAGACATCATGAGTTCACCACTGATGGACAGACTGGCGGAGTTGGCCAAAAGTACAAACTTACCCAGTAACACTGGCTTCCATGTGTTGAATGAAGTTCTGGTTGGGTGTCCCCAGTCCTGATGGCTTCATTACTTTAGTGGGTCAGAGCGTAGATTGAATGGGCTGTTGTAGATGAACCTGTAGATGAACTAGATGAACTTGCTTACTCCATCAGGCCTGTTACTAAGCTCTTTAGCTTTTGTCTCCTAACCTTTTCCATGGGGTGTGCCATAATGGATGCCTTCACTAATTCAGTCTTTGGATGGCTCCAGGTCCTGACAAAATAGCCAGGTGGTTAGTGATGTTCCTGTGTGTGACGGCCTGGGAGAAGGCTGAATGACAAGGATTAAGGCCATCCTTTCCCTGAGTGGCTCCCAGCCAATGACTAAGTCCAACAGGGTCTTAACGTTGGTCCATCTTGGGGTCTCCACACTTCTTCAAATGACAACTTTGGCTTGAGGACTCTTCCTCGTCTTAGCTGAATCATTCCCCGAGCTGTGGTCCACTCCAACGTTCTGCCCAATCATCCTTCTTTTGTCTCTTCATAAATGGCCCATGCTTGTCATCCCAGCAGCTAGGGAGGCTGAGGCAGAAGGATTGCAAGTTCCAGGCCAGCCTCAGCAACTAAGCAAGACCCTGCTGGGGATGTGGTTCCGTGGTTAAGTGCCCCTGGGTTCAATTCCTGGTACCACAAACAAACAAAACCCCTCCCAACAAAAACAAGTGTTAGGCCTGTGTCATGGTCTCAAGGCTACTCCTGCTCCCTCCCTTTTGTCCCTCACAAGCCTTCCCACTCCTATACCAGTCTACCTTTCATTAATTTAATCCTGTCTTGGCATTTAGTTCTTGGAGGATTCTAATTGAAATACAATGTGAAGGTTTCTTTCCATCAATCTTGGAGTTGTCTATTCTATAGCCAAAAATAGCACCTGGCATTTGGCTGATGTTTCAGCATATCGAGTGTGTGGGCCCCAACAATTTATGACAGTGGTGTGTGTGTTCCCCCATCTCAGAGACAAGCCATCAGTGAGCCATGCCTGTCAGATGGGAGTCTTACCAAAGAGTCCCCAGTGAGCCCAATGGCTAGGTTTTCCAGTGAGTGGAACTTCCTGTGTCTCAAGGGTAGATCACCACCTGTTCCTGATGTTGGTTAAGGTATCAGGGACCAGGTTGAAGCTCTGTTTGCAGGTTCTATTTCCATTTTGCTACAGAACTGAGTATTTCCATTCAGATAGGACTCAACATGAGGTGAAGATATGAGGTGTCAGAATCTTCATATATCCTTTCCAGTAATATTCTCTTTTCTCAGAGGGGGTTAGTTTCAGCCTTGGCAGCAGAAGGAAGCCCTTGTGGACTTGACTGGTAAGAAAGTAGAATCCCACTTCCAAAGTCTCAATCCACTGTGAGGTTGATCCCTATAATCTGTGACTCCGTGGGTCTGAAGATGATGATGGGAGACTCCAGGACACGGTTTGCTTTGCTGATGATTGTATTGCTTTCACGGTTTCTGCCATAGGTATCCACAGGGCCCCCCGCCCCCAATGTAGTTACTTATCTCTTATGCAAATCCTATAGTAAAATTCTTAGATATGGAGAGTGCTGTTTCCAAAACAGGACAGTGAGAGGTTGGGCCTCCATCCCTGCCATCCTCCACAGGAGAAGAACTTGGTCTTTAATAGATTAGTAGGATGTCTCTTTGGGCTGTGGCACAGAAGTCCCTGAGAAGTTCACCTGGGAGGCAGGATTATTTCTTCTTCCTTGGAAACCCATTCATTTTGGGCCAACTTTTCTAAGATAAGGTGCAGTGGAATGCACAAGTACACTCAGTCGAGGTGTCATCAGTAGAGTGGAAGGTTTGGTCCAAACCTGCAGTTGTCACTATATTGGCATTTGTTCAGCTCACTGATAAGGTATACTGGGGAGTTTGTTACAGCATCACTTGCCTTGGTAGATGAAGGCAAATGATGTCAGTCCTCTCAAGAAATAGACAAAGCATTCCAAGGAACATAACAGAGTTCAGTGAGGAGAGTACTAACAGAGCTCTGAGCTGGACTAAGGATAGTGAGGTGCCCAGGGGTTAGCACCAGAGGGGAGCTGTTACTATCCCGAAAGAGCAATGTGAGGGGGCAGTTTTATCTGAATTAGGGGATCTGAAGATAGGAAAGAGGGAATTGGGCACCAGGCATCCAAAGGAGTCTGCACAGAGGAACACAGTCACAACCCAAACCTCCACAGATGGACAGTAAATGCCTTGATTTCTCTTTTCTCTTTCTGTCCCCAGTATCCCACTGTCGGGGGCCATCTGTGGGCTGTGTGTGGATGACATCAGCATCATAGCCAGTGAGGGGGTAGATCTGGCATTGGAAACTTCCCTTGGCAGTCCCATCGGAATAGATCACCCAAATGCAAGAGCACGGGAGATGGGGTGACCTGCTGCAGCCACACAGCCTCTCAGAGATGGGTGTAACTGGCCAAGATGCCAGTCAATCTGCTGACTGCAAGACACCATGAAGCAAGACTCCTCCCCTGAAACCTTATCCCTGCCTTTGCTGCATCCCCTTAAATAAACCACAGGAGCCATTTTTTTAATCGTCCAGCCCCAGCTCCTGTGTGAGCTGGATCTATCAGAGTCTCTGCTTTAAAACTATTTTTCTGACTCTGTCTCTTTGGTTTTTCGTGAATCATTTCTGACTTATTTTTTCTGGTGGCTTACATCCTCCTGGGCAGAAAGAAGGACCCCCTGGCGAGGCACGGGCAGCCTTTCCATATCCCACCAATGCTTAACTTTGACTAAGCCCCACCAGGCTGGATAACAAGGAAGCCCAGGTGAAGGAGTTTGTAGAGATCAGTCTTCTGGGGTACAGAAAGGGATAGAGCCTGTTTTTCTTCTCTTCCTGTACAGTATAAAAAAGCAAATACTTGCCCATGCAAGCCTATGTACAATGTCAGTGCAAGATCAACAGCAACCATTGAACTGTTTAAGCTTCCACAGGACACAGGCAGACTCTAGACACTAAGGGCTGCCCCAGCCCTGTAGCGCTATTGAACTGGTGGGTGGTGGTGTTCAGCACCCTGGCCAGTATTACATCTTGGTTGAGAATAGTGCATTTTGTCTTTGCCTGGTGGGAGACTTTATTTCAATAAAGCAATCTTGGCAGGCTTTGAGATTACAGGCCATTCTTGGCTGTAGACACACTTAGTCCACCATATTAGAAGACACAAATAGGGAACACTTAAAATATATCCAAATGGCAGTTCCAGAAGTTTCATGGGCTGTAAGAAAACATGAACAAAAGAAAAAATAAGTGACATTTGGTGAATTCAGGAATATTTAAAGTTTCTGCCTGAGAAGGGAGCAAGCAACCAAGTCCCAGAACTCAGTTTGAATAGTTGCTAGAACTGTGCCTATAAATCTTTTACATCCCTTTCATGGTTCTCATTGGCCATGAAATTGGCTGTGGTTTTGCTCCATGGGAGCAACTAAATCCATTCTTCATCACCCCAGTACTTTTCTCCTTCTCCCTGATCTCAGACACTGCTGAATTTTCCTGGGCTCTGAAGAGGTGGGTCTTCTTACCAATCACCAGCAGCCTTTCAGCTCAGGTGTTTTTTTGTTTTGTTTTTGTTTTTTGATTTTTTTTTAGGGGGGAGGTGCACTTATTTTGGGGAATTAAGGTCTCAATGTTGTCCTCCCGTCCCTCATTTACAGGGCTCCCAGATGGCTCCAAAAACACGTAGCTAGCCCTGAGTCAAAGTGGAGCTTGGGGCACAACCGACATGTAGCTGCAGTTCAGAGGCTGAGGGCACAGAAATCCAAGGCTACTACTATAATTGCAAATTGGAAGTCAGGGCTCAACAGAGAAGGAGGAGAATGTAGAAGATCCTCTTGCCCCATTCCATTGCCCATCCTAGCTTTCAGCTCTCTTGTCCCATTTATAGGACCCCCTAGGATTAGGCAGAGTAAGACTGACACATCCCAGAAAGAGGCCAATGGAGCTGGACCCTGGACTATTGTGTTTTACATATGGGGAGGGGGTACATCTAGCCCATTATTTAGAAGAACTCTCTAGAGCTCAGCATCTCCTGACTTCCTGTCATACCACAAGCTAACTCACTCTGCTGAGGCAGCCAGTTACTAAACCACGAAAACGAGGGGGAAAATGAATGTCCAGGGCCATTTGGATCTGTCTGTCCCCAACAAGTTTTTAGGGAGTATACTTTTCACCTTCTGTTTTCTTCTCAGTTCCTCAGCCCAAATGCTACACATGATAAAATGTGAATTAATGTCTGAAGAATTTATCTGAATGGCCCTTGGGAACTTCAAAGCCAAAGCTACAATGTGATTACCAAGAAGTTGGGTATTGTCTGGTAAGGACTGTTCTAGTCAAGGTGACACTGGGGTCCGGAAGGAACATGTAAGTATATTTATTTCTCAAGCTTTATTCATTCTATTCCTGAGAAAAAAGGAAACTTTAAAAATAAATTCCACATACAAACATAGGAACAGCAGCCATAGGCATGCTTAGTCATGTCTGGTTGCAATGGATAAGGAGTTATAAGGGGCACTGGTCATAGGCATGCTTAGCAATAATTGGTTGCAATTGATAAGGAGCCAGCTCCATGGACATGCAAAAAGAACATGCTCTGTTGCAATTACATCATCTCACTGGACATGACCAATGGACATTGGGTGAAACCAATGTCTCACTAGGTGTAACTAATAACCAACGAACAACACCAACTTGGAATTATGTTTCAACTGTTTGTCTTGCCACATCAAAGAACTTTGCTCTGAGGACATCAGTGAGACTTTCCGCCTTGCTGTCTGTCCCCAGATTGAATCCACTATTCCCTGACATCCAACAGTCGGCTGGAGAGAACCATCAGACAACAACAATGTCTGCTCTTTAGTTAAGAGAAGTTGCATGGCATCAGGACGTAATTTGGGGCTCGTGGTTGCCCTAGGATTGTGTGATTTGTTTATAGTGTTTAATTAGTGTGCATTGAATGCTAGTTGGGATGCTCCAGCACACCCACACTTTTTGCATTAACTGTGTTTGCATTGGTGTGATCAAATACTTGCTTGCATTTAAAGACAATCCTCGATTAATTATAAATAGCGCTGCTCACAAGAGTTGCTTAGGGCCTTGCTAAATTGCTAAGGCTGGCTTTGAATTTATGATCCTCCTGCCTCAAACTCCAAGTTGCTGGGATTACAGGTGTGCACCACCATGCCCAGTTCCTTCCCCTCTTCTAAAGCATAGAAGACCTGGATTAACAAGTCCTGGGCTCTTCCTTCCCACCCCTTTGTCCAGCCATTATTGGTGGTAGAATGGGGTCAATAGGAAGCCAACACCCAGGAAAGGAAGGGCTGTCCTGGATCCTAACTACCTGCATTGCTTCCCCAACCTCCTTCACCTGTCTCATAACATGTTGGAGAGAAAATGAAGTCTGGGTTGAGGCTACCTCCTCAGGAAGGCCTGGTCTGTGGCACAAGGGGCTGGCAATCCAATGGTATCTTCCAAAGAAGGAATGGCAGAGGGTGGCAGTATAGAAAAGACAGGCTGGAGGAGCACAGTGGGAACTCTGGGCCCAGTCACGAGGGAGAAGCAAGTCATTCATCTGACTTGCTTTTCACCTTTTAGTGGTATTCATGGTGGAAATTTTTTTTTTCTTTTTTTTGGTACTGGGGATTGAACTCGGGGCCCTTTTCCACTGAGTTACATCCTCAAGCCCTTTTTATAATTTTGTATTTTGAGAGAGGGTCTCACTAAGTTGTTCAGGGCCTCACTAAATTGCTGAGGCTGGCCTTGAACTCGTGATCCTCCTGCTTCAGACTCCCAAGTCTTTGGGATTTCAGGCATGAGTCACCACACCCAGCTGAGAATTAACCATTTAAAAATAAATAAAAGCATAAAAACATGTGTTCAGAGATACAGATCTTCCCTTTTGCTTTAGACTTTACTATGGCTTGCATGGCCTTATTTGATTTTGTTTTTATATAAGATTTCAGTGTTTTGTTTATTATGGATTTTTTTTGCATCAAGTTTGATTTTTTAAAGACATGGCATTAAAATGTTATTTCTCATGATTACTGAGGTGTTTTTTTGGCACTTCTCTTCTGTTTTATGCCCCAGACAAGTGCCTCTCTCACCTCACCTTAGTCCTGGTCAAGACAGTAATATAACTTCATTTTTTGGTCTTCTGTATTAGGTCACAGCTTAGAGCAAGTACAAGAGCAATGGGATAGTAGAAACAAATGCAGTGTACCTGAAAACCCCACCAGCCTTTGGATTTAAAATAAGTAGCCTATCTGAGAGAGAAATAGAAATAAGCAGAAATTAGGATCAATTGACTTTATAAACATTTACCTACATAACAGGCATGATTCCCTAGTAAACAGAAAAGACTGCTGTCTTGGGCCAACCTGGATTTAAATTTTCTACTTATCAAATGCCATACTATGTCCTGAGTTTACAAGGATAAATAAGTCTTGAGTTTACAGTTTGGAGAGACAAACAAAGAACAAACAACCTGAACCCAATTCAGTAAATAATATATATGCATAAATACTTTGGAAGTTCAGAGATATGGGCAAGAGGTTATTTCATTTTTCTGGGCAAGAGTAGGGGTTATAACTATAAAAACAAAACCATAAATAGAAGGCATTAATGACCGAGAAAATATTGAACCGAGAAAATAGACTTTTTTGGAGAGAGTGAAGGAGTTTATTTGCACTTTTCCAAATACCAGAGAAACTTTCTCCAGGACATGACAAGAGAAAATTTAAATCCAGGTTAGTTCAAGAACTAGTTTGGCAAACTTAGTGACTGCTGTATGTATAAGCTTGGGAAATATTTATTGGATATCTAGCCAGGCACTTGATAAAAACAAAGGGTTATTATCATCTTTAATTCACAGTAGGAGGGCTGGTTTTTAGAGATGAGGAGCAGGCTCATAGAATTTAGATAAGGTTAATTCGTCCAACATGTCACTATTAGTCAAATAAATGACAGGTACGTGAAGTCCAGGTCTTCACGAACTCCCCAAGCCCTCACCTATCCCTACACCATACTGCTCCTAGAAAAACAACGGGAAAGAAATCCGACAAGGCATGTGTTCTTTGGTTCAGGATCTGTTACACTTACTTCTTCCACTCCCATTTTAATACCATCCTGGCAAAGCTGAAGAAACAGCCATCTTGTGCCTCTGTCATTATGCCCTCCGGGGGTCTCAGTGCATCCCTCTAATCCTCAGAGATCTAAACCTTAGCCAAATAAATGAATTAAAAAATCCATTTACTATGTACTTTGCATTGCCCTAATAGGCTGACAAATAGCCAAATTAAGCGTCAGAGCCGACACTTGAGTCAGTCTTAAGTGTACTTGTTGCTTGAGGAGGGGATGGTAAAATTATGCCCTCGACGATCTTGTGCCAGCTGGGAAGACGAGCCTTCTTCAGCGTCCCTGGCTGATTCCTAGTCTTGCTCTAATCGAATGGACAAGCCTCGGACCAGCCCTGCTGTGTGGGAGGGACACGTGCGACCAGGGAGGCTGAAGTGGGAAACGAAGAGTTCCTGGTTGGGAAAACGAAGAGTAGCGATGGGTTTCGGGGCCCAAGGGCTGGGAGTAGTTAGTGTGCGGTGCGATTTGGGGTAGTTAGTGTGCGGTGCGATTTGGGGTGAGATTTTGAGGATTCCGGGTGTAAATTTGCCCATGAGGGACTGAGGGGCTGCAACAGAGGATTCGGGAACAAAGGCTGACAAAGATCTGGGCAGGTTTAGGAGCTGCAACGAGAGGAGGGATCAGGGTAGGTGGGAACACCAGCAGAAGCAAATGCTGCCACGGAGAATCCAGCGCCCGCCCGCAGCCTGCAGCGGAGGCGGAGGCGGGGGCGGGGCCTCCCCGGGAGCCGCCCCGGGGACCGCCCTGAGGGCGGGGCTAGCTGGCAGTTACATAACAAACCTGTGCGAGCGGATGGGGAGCGGCTCGGGCGGCGGCGGGGGCGGGGCTGGGGCGGGGCTGGGGCGGGACTAGGCTTGCACCGGGCCAGGCAAGATGGCGGCCATGGAGGCCGAGACGGTGCCTATGACCCTGGAGTCGCTGCCCACCGATCCCCTGCTCCTCATCTTATCCTTCTTGGACTACCGGGACCTAATCAAGTAATAGGGCGGTGCGCATAGCCGGGGTGGGAGAAAAGGCGGTGAGGCAGGAGGGAAGGAGGCTGGGGACGCCGACAGGACTGGACCCTAGCGGCACCAGAAGGTGACGCCAGGGCCGCCCTTATCTTGCAGAGCCAGGGGGGCCGGGGGAGACCGGGCGGAGAGGGCCCGGCCCTGGGGTCTTCTTCCCGTTCAGGCCTCAGGCCCCAGGAGACAAGAGCTCTCTCTCCCAGGCCTCGCCGAGGCCCAATTGCAGGGAGGGAGAGAGCGCCCGGGTGCCGCCCCGCCGCGATCCGTGGACCACCGCTGGTTCCGCAGAGGCCCTTCTGGGTCTGGCCCAGCCCTGGACGCCCTAGATAAACCCCTGTCCTGGCGGTCGCTTGTCTCTGTTGGCCTCCTCGCCTGCAGAATCCTTTGCCAGCGTGGGCAGGTAGAACGCGCGAGGAGGCAGGCGACCCCTGACCCCCCAGGTGCCGCACCCGTCACCGTGGTCGCTGGCAGAGGTTACTTCGGACTTGTGTGTTGAGAATTGTTTTGTTCTCAACTGTCCTCCTTATGACTGGACGCTGGAATTTTTGTATTTTGGTTCTGACTTCCGGTGATGCGATACAGGTGACTGTCTTTCCCAGGGTTTCCCACTTTAGAGCATCTGTTCCAAAAATAAACACCGGTTGCTGGTAAAGGTGGTTCAGTTCTTTTAAAAAATTGGGATAGTCTGGAATGGAGGAAGAAAAGGCGCTTCCTCGACCCCCCGGGTGTCAGGATTGTTTACATCCTTGACAGCGTGGCTTTGAGTTTCTTGTGCTACCTACCATGAATGTTTGCAGAGGAGACAAAGTCGCTCTCTGTACTGGTAGGCAAGGCCTGTTTGGATTTTTTTTTTTTTTTAATAACCGTTGGTTCTAGCCGTTGATGATTGTGGTTTGTGTTATTAAGGGTCCTTATAGGTATACATATTACTTGGAGTTAACAGATAGCTAGATGTTGGTAGGCCTAGCTAAGTGGTTTCAGAGGGATATCTCTAGTTTCTTTCTGGCACCTCTACTAGTACCTGCTACTGCTTTTATTTTTCTAGAAAAATGATTTTTTTCCCCTACTCAGGCTGTATTAAAGAAGAGAAATAGTTTTTCTTCAGGAAAGGCTGTTCAGCTCGAACTGCTTTAATCTGGAATATTCTGTTGCTATGACCTCTTGCTGTCTAGACACCCCACCCCCTTTTGATTGCTGCCAGAGTGATCGTCCCAAGACACATCTGGCTGTCATTCTCAGTACGAATAAAAACCTTAAAAACCTTCATTACTCCTTATTTACAGATTGTAACCTAAACTTGTGGGGCATATAAGGCTTTTATCATCTGGCTTATTTTCTAAGGCCTTTCAGATAGCAGAAGCAAATGCAGTGTACTTGCTTCTTTTTCATTTTGTGGCTTAAGCTCTTGACCTTGCTGGAAATATCTTGCTCCCCTCTTAACCTGACAAGGTGAAATTCCTCTAAGACCTTCCTTTACCTTCTTCCTTCCTGTACAGAATTTATTTGCCATACCAAAAATATGGTGTGTTCTCAAATGTAAAAAATGTTTTTATCTTTATATTCATCATTTATTCAAAAGATTTTTGTTTTTTGGAGTACCTTCGGTGTGCCAGCCTATTAAATGTTAGGGATACAATAGCGAACCAGGCAGATAAGGTATCTCATGGAGCTTACAGACTAATAGGCAAGATGGAAAGACAAGTACATAAGAGGTGCTTAGTGCTTGGAGGGAAATAGATTGCTATGTTAAAAAGTTGGGAAGAAGAGACAATCGACTCACAGCAGAAGGAGCTGCCATATATGAAGCAAGGCATAGTGCAGTACTGGCAGAGGGAACAGTGTTTTCACTGAGACTGATGGGACTTTAACAGCATGGCCTATTGGAGGAGCTAGAAGGCTGGTGTTGTTGGAGGTAGGCAGTGACTCACAGGCAGACTGACTTGAGGCTGGTGAGATCATGTAGGATCTTGTGAGCCAGAGGGAGGAGATTTTATTCTAAATGCATTAGGTAGCAATCAGAATTTTAAACAGATGCACCTGACCCCTTGATAAATGCTTGTGGAAATCAGTTGAGTTGAATACTATTGAATTTTATGCACAGACGTGTCCATGTACTTAAGCTTCATCCTTGTACCATATAGTCCAACTTAACAAATGTCCAGCCAATTGCCAAGCACTGACAGGTTTAGGACGTGTTTGTTCAACTGTATTGGTTTAGATTGGATTAATTCACTGGGCTCTTGGTATAATATCAGTTACATAGTTTCTCCATTCCAGGTTGATTTATCACACACCATTTTCTACCTTCATTGTGTGTCACAATAACCAGTGGCAAGTTTTTTTTTAATAAAAATTTTTCTTTTATTAGTGCATTGTGGTTATAATAGTTATAACCAAACTATAATAGTTTGATTTATTTTGACAAAATCATATGTGCATGGAATTTGATTTACTCCATTTCAATACCTAGTGCTCCCTTTGTCCCTTCCTTCTTTTCCACTCCCACTTCCTGTCCTCTACTGGTCTTCCTTTCACTTATTTTTTTGGGCAGGGGGTACTGGGGATTGAATTTGGGGATGCTCAACCACTGAGCCACATCCCCAGCCCTATTTTGTATTTATTTAGAGACAGGGTCTTACTGAGTTGCTTAGTGCCTTGCTTTTGCTGAGGCTGGCTTTGAACACGAGATCCTCCTGCCTCAGCCTCCCGAGCCACTGGGATTATAGGCATGGGCCATTGCTTCCCGGCTCACTCATTTTTTTTTCTTTGGCACTTTATAGATATGAACAGTGGTGGAATTCACTGTGGTATGTTTATACATGCATATTGCATAATTTTTGTCAGATTCATTCTATAATAGTGGCACTTTTTAAACATCCCAATGCCTAGGGTACAGCTCTCACTTTAAGCCAACTGAATCAGACCCTAGAGCAGTAGTTTTCAACCTTGAAGTGCATCAAAGTCACCTTTGGTTCTCATTCCCAATTCTTTTATGTTGTTTAACTATTGGGGCAAGTAGAGGGAGAGTAATCAAGAATAGAGAAAATGGAACCTGAATTTGTAAAACTAGAGGAATTCTTGTGTTGACAAAAGTTAGTTTGGTTATTCCCTGAGCTCAACAGAAAAGGAAGAGGATGCTGTTTCTATAAAATTTGAAAATCAAAGGCTGATATGTTTATCATAGATAGATCAGTTTTTAACATGCCTGCTTTTGGCCTTTTGACAAACTCCATGTAATGTAAGATTTCATGAGTTGATTAGTTATTGCCCAAGTGAGATCTTTGTATATCTACTTTCTATAAGTTATGATTTCTAAAGGATAGAAATCCACTTTCCTAATCTTAGGTTCAGTTCTTTTTTACAAATTAATTATGTAGGGTAGCATTATGGGATTAGAGCATTATTGTGTTGGAAATCTCAATATAATAAGAAAATCATGTGCTTCTTGTAGTTCATGTTGTAGGGCAGTTGATAACTTGTATAGCCATAAATGCCAAATAGAACTATAATGATGTAGATATTCTTTTTAGGGGTGGACTATCCAATAGTTGCTTTAATGAAAGAATATTTTTTAGCTACAGTATTTTTTTCCTTTAAGAAAAAAATTAGAACAAAGCAAAGGGCCTATACATTTAGTATCATACATCTTACAGATCTTAAAAAATACATGAAAACCACTTTGTTTACACCTGAATAATGTTTCTTCCAATACATAGAGATAATTACTATTCTGATAATTACTACTCTGATAAATGTAGAAAAGCTCCTTGATTTGATGTTAACTCTAATTTTATATGTATTTATTTTTAATAGACTCTTGGAAATTGCAATTGTAGTGGTTTCAGGATTTATGTGTGAATCAAAATAGTTAAGATTTTACTACTCACAAGGGGTTATACTAACACATTAAACAAAATTTAGAAAGTATTTTTTGTATTTATAAGGATAGCAAAAGGAAAATAAGTAAAAGGAATAAAACAATTTAATAAAGACTATTTTCATCTTTACTTTAAAAATGTTTTTAAAATTTTTATTTTGTACTAATTGTGAATTTGGTTACCACCAGTTGTTGCTATGTCAGTCGAAGACTTAGCCAGCTATCAAGTCATGATCCACTGTGGAGAAGACATTGCAAAAAATACTGGCTGATATCTGAGTAAGTATTCAGGGAACAGGTATTTTTTTATGTGTGAATGGGGTGGGGGGATTAAATTTTTTAGAATAAAATTTCAACTTATGTTTTAATAGATTTGTAATAATTGTACATGTTTATGGGCTGTGGTGTAATAATTTCATACATGTGTATAATGTATATTAATCAAATCAGGCTAATAGTATTTTCCTCTCCTTAAACATTTATCATTTCTTTGTATCCGGAAACTTCTTTTCGTTCTTTATAAAATGTTATAAAATATATAATGAATTGTTGCAAACTACTATGCTATAAAACACTCAAACTTATTCCCTACTTAACTGTATCTTGGTACCTGTCATTCAGCTCCATCTGATTCCCCTCTGTTCTCTCCTTCCTAGCAGCTGATGGGGAACATGCATTCTCAAAACTTGATCCTTATAACACTATTCTGTTTTCTCTCTAGACTGTATCTCTATATCTCTAGACTGTATCTCTGTATCTCCTCTGATGGCTGTTCTTGTGCCTGCCGATAATGTTGGTATTCTCAGTTCTTGGTATGCTCAGTTCTTGGCCCACCATTCTCTCCCTCTGTGAACTCTGCATGTGTTGTTCCAGTTCCTGGTGACCACTTGAGAGTGCTCCTAACTCCCAGACCTGAGTCTCCCCACTGACATCCACCACCCAACCCCAGGCTCTAGGCTGGTTGTCTGCTAGACTTTTCTCTTGGCTGTTCCACACAGGTTAACAAATTTGAGAGAATAAAAGTGTAGATAAACAGTGAGAGTTGGGAAAGGTGAAAGAAAAGATGGGAATACTAACAACTTTCTTATCAAGGATAGTAACAAAAGTTGGGGAAGAAGTAGAAGTTTATTATTTAAAGCTGCAAGCTTTTAGATCTATCAGACTAAACATTAATAACAGAGCTGTCTCATGTACAGAGGAGGAACTGGGAAGCGGGTATTTGAAGTATTGCTCTGTCCCTATCTTTCACTTTGAGATATTAACTTATAGTTCCTTTGAGGGGTAGGGCTTAGAATGGGAAACTAGGTTTGTTTTTTTTTTTTTAACCACAAGTCCTTTGGTACTTTTAAATTACTTTTATTTTATTGTTGTTGTTATTTTTATTTTTTGTGGCTCTGGGAATGGAATCAGGGCCTCATACATATTAGGTGAGTGTTTTACCACTGAGCTGTCTCCAACCCAGTTCTTGAGTACTTTTTAGTTTTTAATATGTATGTATAATTTAGATTAATAAAAAGATGCTTCCTTTTTCTCTTTAACCCCCATTTAAAAAAAAAAAAAAAAAAAAGCCTACCTCATTTTGTTCTTTTCCCAGTCCTAAACCTATCCTTTTGTGTTTCTAGTCTTCATGACAGCTGCATCTGTCTAGGCATCCAAGCCAGAATTAGGAATCATCTTTGATCTCCTGTCTTACATTCTTTCAGTTACCTTCCTGAGGTTAGCTTCTGTATATTTCTCAAGTCTTCCTATTCCTTTCACCTCGCTTAGTTCAGTTCATCTTCTCTTACCAGGACTATTGCAAAACCTTCCTAACTCCTCTCTATGCCTCTAGTTTATATCCCTCAAATACCCCTATTAATCTAAAACCACAATTCTGCTTTTTTTTTAATATTTATTTTTTAGTTGTAGGTGCACACAATATCTTTATTTTATTTTTATGTGGTGCTGAGGATCGAACCCAGTACTTCACACATTCTAGGCATGCATTCTACCACTGAGCCACAAACCCAGCCCCAATTCTGCTTTTTTTAATCTCCCCATTGAACTCCTTTAGTGGCTCTACGCTTCCTACAGGAGAAAGCCAAAGCTCATTAGTATGTGACCTTCAGGTCCTCTGTGGCTGTTCTGTCTTCTCCCACTTATACTTTATTCTTTCTTCCAAAAAAAGTGTCTTTATGTTTTATGCCTTCAGTGGCTAAATGTTTGCAGAATTATACCAAATTGAAATGTTGAAATATATAGTTATTTTAATCCTTTGTGATTCTCTGGCTTATTCTGTTATTATCATTAGATTCTAAGTGTTCTCTAAAATAGAACATACCTTTTTAAATTTTGTAGGGGTACTGTTCACATTATATTTTATTAAGGATTAGAAAACTTAGAAAAAATTAAGTAGAAAGTAAGAAAATAGTGACTCAATCCCATCATGTCACCAGTAATTCCTATTACAATTTTTGAGGTATGTATCACTTTTTGTTATCTAGTCTCCCATTGTGGCTAAAATAAGTGAAGAAGAAAGGCAAATCACAAACTCCCAATAAAGTGTGTTGGTAAGTGTTGAAAATATATCCTGGTATTATTTGAAAAGATTTTTAATCTCATTTTAAAAATCTGTTTAGGGAAGAGAAAACACGGAAGAATCAGTGTTGGAAATCTCTCTTCATAGATACTTACTCAGATGTAGGAAGATACATTGATCATTATGCTGCTATTAAAAAGGCCTGGGATGATCTCAAGAAATATTTGGAGCCCAGGTGTCCTCGGATGGTCTTATCTCTGAAAGGTACTGGAAATGCAGAATCCCCCTCCCCCCATTTGGCTACTGTTAGTATAAATAGATTATTTTAAGTAACTTTGAATCTATTATCTGTGCAACTGTGCTAATCTAACCTTGTCTGTAATTTCACTAGTCACATTTGGCCAAGGAAGCAGAATACCAATATTATTAAATGCACCTGTGCTGTAGAGCCTGCCCTGTTTTTGTTCAGCCTTGGGACCCACATTGTTATTTACTAGAAGAGAAAGCTGAACAACTCCTTTCATCTTTTTGTTTGTTTTATGTAAAGAAGTTAATAATGCTATGCTAATGCTAAGATTGTTTAACTATTGTGATTTCTTTTCTTTTTTTTTTTGTGCTGGGGATTGAATCCAAGGCTTTGTGTATGCTTGGCAAATGCTTTACAACTGAGCAGCATCCATAGCTCTTCTTATTTTTTTATTTATTTTGAAACAGGGTCTTGCTAAGTTTCTTAGGCTGACCTTGAACTTGCTAACCTTGAACTTGCCTGAGATTACAGGCTTGCCCCACCACGCCCAGCTTATCATTTCTTTTTGAAAGTTTTTTTTTCTTTTCTTTTTTTTTTTTTTTTGTGTGTGTGTGTTTGTAGTACTGGAGATCAAACCAAGACTTCACCCATACTAGGCAAATAGTGAGCCAATGAACTACCCACAGCCCAACAGATAATTTTTTATTTGAAAACTTTGCATATAGTATCGGCATTCTTTTTATTTTCAGTACAAGTAAATGTTAATCTAATATTTGGAAAAATCCTGGGTCTTTAAGAATATAAGAGCAGTATAATAAAACTTTATGCTTATTTTGATATTTACACAAAGTGGTGAAACTAAGATTTCAGCTGAGGTTTATTTGGCCCCAGAATTCTGTGTACTTTCTACTATACTATTATTGTCCAATTTCAGTAAGAAATATTAACAAGTTATAGTAATTTTATTGGTTAATTAATACCAATGAAAATGCATAGATATATTGCCACTTATCTGCTTTGTCTTCTAACATTTTTCAGATTTCTTCAATGAAAGAAATGTACACGTTTTGGTTTTATTAAGCTAAAATTGGAATCCATTCTCAAATGTTTTCCTTTATTTAGAACCAATATCTCTTTTGAAATAGCATTTCTTTTCTCTTTCATATTTCCATTATAATTTCCTATGCAAATATCACTTTCATACCCATTGTGTCTAAACTGAATTTCTAGAAGGTAGAAGAAAATTATTTCAGTAGAGAGGGAGTAGAGTAGAGCTTTGAAGAAAAGAACCTTGGTTAGTATTTTTAATAACATGTTTGCTAGGAAGAAAAGAATAATATTATTCTGCTGGTATGTGGTATGAAATATTTCAAGAGGACAATAATTCTGAAAAACAGGTATTTAGTGGTGATAAGTTAAATAGGTAATAGCTTGCAGTAGCTATTATTTATTAAGTATAAGCTAGGCATTAAATTTAATATTTTGTGAGAATTCACTTAATTTGCAAAAATCCTATGAGACAGGTTATTCTATCCCCCTGCCCCTGACCTCCAGTGCTGGGACTTGAACCTAGGGACACTCTACCACTGAGCTATATCCCCAAAATATTTTTTGTTTTGAGACAGAGTCTTGCTCAATTGCCAAGGCTAGCCTTGAACTTGGGATCCTCTTGCCTCAGCCACTAAGCCCAGCTGTATTTTTGTTTTATAGGGGAGCTACCTAAGGCATTAAAAAAATGACATTGTTTTCCTTCACAAAACAAAAGGTAAAGCCGGGTATTGAATATAAGGCTGACTCCCACCAAATTGGTTGAAAGGAGAGAGGATCTATCCTATTTTGTTTAGAATGTCTTAAGTCTCTTTAAGGTCTAGTCCAGTATTAGGACATTTGGAATATGAGAATGTAGACAGCTTCTTCTCTTTTTTTTTTTTTTTTTTGTTGTTGTTGTTTTGCATTCAGTTTGGTATTCCTAGGCTCTGCTGTTTTGTACCTAGCAGTTGGAGGTAGGGTTGTCAGAGAACTCCTTGACAGTTCCTGCTTTACTGCCAGGTGCCAGTTCTCAAGGACTTGCCTTGAGTGGAACAGGATAAAAACCCTTGGTATCTACAGTGCTGGGAACTCTAGGAGCTCTGGGCATATGAAGTTTACAATTTTAGCAGGAGTCTAGCTGCTCACCTCAGATGCCTCATTCCCTGATTCAATTTCAAAGTTATAGAAGTGGCAGATAAGAAGGATGATTGGTGAGTAAACAGGCATTAGGCTTGGGACACATTTTATGAAGCGTACCTTCAAATTTCATCTTTATCTTACGTGTTGGTTTAGAATTTTGGAGTTGAAAGAGCATTTAGAGATCATTTAGACCATGGGCTGGCAAACTTTTTCTTTAAAGAGCCAGATTGTAAATATTTTAGGCTTTCTGGGACACATGGTCTGTTGTTCAACCTTGCTATTTCAGAAAAGGAGCCATAGACAATACATAAGCAAATGGGTATGGGTAGGTTCCAATAATACTTTATTTATAGAAATAGGCAGCAGGCTAGGATTTTTAGCTTGTGGACTACAATTTGCCAATCCCTAGTTTATACTAGCACACTCATTTTGCAGGTGAAAAAGGGCCTAGTGTAAGGCCCTATAACTAGTAGTAAGTGATGGAGGTAGAAGAACTCCAATCTGGGTTTCTTGGCTTCTGGTAGCCTTTCACTGCTTCCTCATTTGAGTAGGTGAAGGGGGAAGGGAAGTGAATGAATATTTGTTAAGTACCAGTAAAATACTTTATTAAATAAGCACATGAAATCTTATATAATCCTCACTATAATTCTCTCAGGTGGGTGGTGGTATTACATTCCCATTTGCAGATGAGAAAACAAGCTGAAATAACTTTCCAGTCAGTAAGTAGTAGAGCCAAGATAAGAACACTGACTGTCTGGCTTCCAAATTCCTTGCCTCTTTCAATCTCGATTTTACCATATTATAAATATCTATTTCTTTACATTTCTCTTTTTTTATGTATTGTTTTGTTTTTACTTTTTTCTCTTCTCAAGAATTTCTTAGTTTCTTAATTTTATATGTTAAATATCTAATATCTACAAATGTTAGTTTATTTAGTTCAGGCATTCAGCTTGGTGCCTTATAAACTTTTTGTTTTATTAGAGTAGTTTTAGGCTTATAGAAATGTTGCAAAGATAGTTCTATATATCCCTCAGTTTCAGTTACTCCTAATATTCCACCATATGGGACATTTATCAAAACTAAAAAGTTATCATTAATATGTTGCTACTAACCAAGCCTTAGACTTCATTTGGATTTACCCAGGTTTTTTTTTTTTTTTAATTTTTTTTTATTAATGTCCTTTATCTGTTCCAGGATCTTGTCTAGAATAGCACACTGTATTTAGTTGTCATGTTTCTGTAATTGTCTATGGCGGTTTCTCATTCTGTCATTCCTTGTCTTTTTATGACTTTGACAATTTTGAGAAATACTCATTAGGTATTTTGTAGAAAATTCCTCAAATTGGTTTTGTCTGATATTTTACTCAACATTAGACTGGAATTATGGATGTTCAGAAAGATTCTTGCAGAATTGAACTACCTCTCCATCACATATCATACATGGGTACAATAATGATGTTAATGGATGTACAGAAATGTGCACAAATCACAGGTGCTCAACTCACTGAATTATTCAAAGTGAACATGTTCCTCATAATACTCTCCAGATCAAGAAAGAAGAGTCTCATTTCTACCTAGAAGCCTACTGATATCTCTTGCCTTTTTTGTAGAGTCAACCAACTGTCCTGATTGCTAATGCCAGCAATTTTTTTTCTCTTTGAACTTGATATAAATTGCATAGTTAAGTATGTATTTCATATGAATTGTTTTTGTTTTGGTTGTGAGATTAAATGCTGTTGTGTTTAATGGTAGTATTAGTTAGCTTTTCATTGCTCTGACAAATACCTGGAAGGAATTATTTTGGCTCATAGTTTCAGAGGTTTCAGTCCATGATTGGCTGACTCCAAGGCAGAAACATCATAGTGGTAGGGAGCAACAGAGGAAAACTTCTTAGCTCATGGCAGCCCAAAGCCTGGTATAGTCATCTGTCCTTGATTGTAGGCAATACTATGAATAGAATTGATCTTACACCTGCGATTGGGCCATTATTATATGAAACAGGTGAAGGAATTTTGCAGATATAATCCCAAATTAGTTGAATTTGAGTTCAACTTTATCAACAGGGAAATTATCTTGAGTGGGTGTCATTTAATCAAGTGAACCCTTAAAAAGGACTGGCCCTTCCTGAAGCCAGAGAGATTCAAAGTGGGAGTGCCACCAGAAGAACAGAATTATACCAATAATCAGTGAACTTGGATGAAGATCCCAGGCAAAAGATTTATAAAATGAGCTAGCAGTCCCAATTGACATCCTGATCTCAGCCTTGCAGGACCTAAACAGAGGATCCAGTTGAGTCATGGCTGGGCTTCTGACCTACAGAAACTAAAATCATAAATGAATGTCTTGGCTCAGTTTCCTGGGGGTGGACTCAGCCTGTTCCACTTCCCCTCAGTCGAGCCTAAAGTAAAGAGGCCAGGTGTCTTCTTATATGGGAGAGATGTTTAAGAAAGGAACCTTACCTGGGCTGTCCTAGCCTCATATTTACTTGAAAAGCAAAAAAAAAAAAAAAGAGGTATTTTAAGCTGCTACTTATAACAGCAATAAAAAAAAATGTATACCCAGTATGCTTGTAGATAGGTCTTTTTTTCCATTTTGGTTCTGTCACTTTAAAAATTATATTTCGAAGCTGTGTTATTAGGTTCATAAAATTAGAATTATATGACCTGTGTAGTGAATTTAACCTTTCTGTCATTAAGAAAAGCCCTCCATTAGCTGCAATAAAGCTGTTTGCCTTAAAGTTGTGCGATTTTAGGAGAGCTATTTCAGCATTTTTTTTCCCTTCTGTATCTATGTAAAGTTTTATCTCTTGTATATAATTGTGTGGTGGTCTTTTTGTTTGGGGGGTTTTGTTTGTTTGTGGGGCTAGGAATGCTAAGCATTTTAACCTGGTCTGTCAGTTTCTTTTCATTAAATTATTTAGTCTATTTGTGTTTAGTGTTTTACTAATGTATTTGAATTTAAATATCATGTTCACTGTTCTTTATGTTCTTCCTAATTATGTTTTGTTCCATTCCTTCCCTCTTTTATATTTCATTTTTAGGGCTTACCTCAGATGTTAAAATGTGCATCCTTGACGTATTAAAGACTAAATGTAAATCAGTGTTTTTACCACTTCCTGGACAATTAAAATTGAACTTTGGAGTACTTTCATTCCAGTTCACCTTCCTCCTGCCTTTTGTATTATAGTCTTTTGGGGAGGGGAGTGTTGGGAATAAAACTCAGAGCCTTGACCATGTTAGGACCTTACTCAACCTCAGTCCCTTGAATTATAATTTTTGTGATCTTAATTTTCGGTAGTTTTAAAATCCATGAAAACACTTTATATACATTCACTATTATTTTAGAATAACCTTCATATTTACTTTTTCTGATTGTTCTTCATTCCTACCTATATGTTCATGTTTCCATCTGGGAATATTTTATTTTTCCCTAAATAATTTGTGTGTGTGTGTGTGTGTGTGTGTCTGTCTGTCTGTCTGTCTGTCTGTGGTACTAGAAATTGAATTAAATTCATGATGCTACATCTAGCATTTTATATTTTTTGAGACAGGACTTTGCCAAATTGCCGAGGCTAGCCTCAAACTTTCAATCCTCCTGCTTCAGTCTCCTAAATCCCTGGGATTATAGGCATGAGCCACCTTGCTCAGCTCCTTTTAGTTTTTCTTTCTTTTTTTTTTTTTTTGTATTGAGGATTGGACCCAGAGGTGCTTAATCACTGAGCCACATCCCCAGGCCCATTTTTTATATTTTATTCAGAGACAGGGTCTCCCTGAGTTGCTAAGTGGTTTACTAAATTGCTGAGGCTGGCTTTGAACTTCTGATCTGCCTCATCCTCCTAAACTTTGGATTACAGGCATGTGCTACCGTGCCCAGCAGTCTTTCTTTTAATAGGGGACTGCTACTTCTGAATGTTTTCATATTTTCTTAGTCTAGAAATGTATATATTTCATCTTCCCCAGTGGAGAATATCTTCACTGCATATAGAATTCTAGGCAACACTAATTTTTTTCACCATTCTGAAGACATCCTTCTTCTGACTTCTATTGTTTCTATTGAGAATTCAGTTGTCAGTCTTACTTTGTTCCTTTGAAAGTTGGTTATATCCCCTTTACCCTCCTCTAACTGCTTTTAAGATTTCTCTTTGTTTTTGACTTTCAGCAGTTTCACCAGTGATTTGTCTCAATACAATTGTAGGGTGCTTTTTGTATCATGGTTTGATATTTTCATCAGTTTTGGATATTTTCTGCGACTGCCTCTTCAAAAATGCTGCCTGTTCCTGGTTTTCTTCTTCTTCTCTTTCTAGAATTCCAATGCATGTATCTCAGATCTTTTCATTGTGTCCTCCCAGTGTGTCTTACATTCTTTTTATTTATTAAAAATAATAAATATTAAAAATAATATTAAAATATTACATTATTTTTAAAAATTTTTTATTTTCCCACCTCTTTTTGTCTTCTGATCCAGTTTCCAGTTTATTTTTCCTTTTTCATTTTTTATAATTTGCTGTTAAACCCTTTCAGTGTATTCTTTTTTTAAAAAGAAATTTTTTTGTAGTTGTAGATGGCACAATATCTTTGTTTTATTTATTTATTTATATGGTGCTGAGGATAGAACCCAGTTCCTCACACATGCGAGGTAAGTGCTCAACTACTGAGCTACAACCCCAGTCCCCTTTCAGTGTATTCTTAATTTTAGTTATTATAATCCTTAGCTCTAAGATTTTCATTCAATTTAGTTTTAAATTTCTAGTTCTCTCCTGAAAGTCCTGTCATTTAATTTATTGAATACATCAATTGTCATGTTTCCTGACTTCAGGAACTGATGTATTATAGATTTGGCTGTATTTTTTTCCCCTCGGGTCAGATCTTGGCTTTATGTAGACCTTGGTTTTTTGATTGTTTGCTAGACATTACTTGAGCGTGGGGAATAACATTATTTTCCAGAGATTTATTTCTGCTTTTGATTGGCAGCTCATCCTTGGACAAATCACCTTGTTCCATTCAGACATTGGAATCTGGGCTTTATTCTTTGTGAGGACTGATCTATTTTCATTCACCCCTATCTGTGGGATATGACCCTTCTGGATTCTCGCCAACAAAAACTAGTGTTTTTAAAATCAGTTTGTGTGTATGTGTGTGTGTGTATACATATTTTTTTTTCCACCTCAAGTCAGATCTTGGTTTTATGTAGACCCAGTTTTTTTGATTGTTTACTAGATATCCCTCTCTCTTTCTTTAATTCTTTCTTTTTTTCTTCTTCTTTCTTTTTTTAACCTTTGAGCAATGCAGCACAGCTACCTAAAGTGTTGATCAACTTGGGCCATTGTTGAAAGTGGATATCTTCTTCTCTAGGTGTTTGCTATTCCTTCCTACCTTTAAATAAAATCTAGAATATGTGGCAAGTTTTTAAACATGCAAAATTCAAGTTAGTGGCCTCCTCATAGCATGAACTACACCTGTTCCATATGTTCCCATATTTCACATAAAAAGACTGTGTTAAAACTCTAGAGCAATATCAGTTTAGAGAATTTCTGGTATTTTTTAATTTTTATTTTAAATAAACAGATTTTAAAAATCAGATTTAGAAAAACAAGATCTACCCCAAGCTTTGTTCTGTATTGTAATACAATTATTGTGCATCTCATGGGTACCCATTTCCACATTTTAATGAGTCCTGTTGAGAGGAAACTAAAGAATTTGCTCATTCCATGCTTCAAATAAATTTCAATTCATTTACCTATATTTCAGTAATACAATTTGGACAGAATTCTCTTGTTGAGAGATTGTTTCAGAGGTTAGCAGATAGATTCTATTTCTTTTTAGATTGCTTTGCATCTTCATAATTCTTTCTTTGGTGTGCATTTGCAGAGGGAGCTCGTGAAGAAGACCTAGATGCTGTGGAAGCACAGATTGGTTGCAAGCTTCCTGATGACTATCGGTGCTCATACCGAATCCACAATGGGCAGAAGTTAGTGGTTCCTGGGTAAGGTGTTCAATGTTATGATTATTTTAGTGATGTAAATTACTTTCTAGAATGAAAGTAAATAAATTGTATTTCTAGTTACCCTTAACAGTTAAAGCATATATAAGAATTTCTTCTTCCTCCTTACAGCAGTCATTATACAAAATCTATAACTTGAATTTAAGTTTATCAAAATAAATATATCTCATAAAGATACCATTTCAGGGGCGTTGGGTTCGATCCTCAGCACCACATAAAAATAAAATAAAGATGTGTGTCCACCGAAAACTAAAAATAAATATTAAAAAAATTTCTCTCTGTCTCTCTCTCTCTCTCTTAAAAAAAAAAAAAGTGAAGTCTGGTGAAGGAAGGGGGAAATGAGTAAGAGGGGAGAGGGCTTAAGTATAATTGTGAATATGTTGTAATTAAACTGTTAAGAACTCTTGACATGTTCATCCTGCTATAGGCCAGGTAAATTGTTTGGAGAGTTTGATATAGATTCTATCTAGTCTACATGTTAAAAAAAAAAAAAAGTGATAATTTGGGTCTGCGGATTTAGTTTAATGGTAGAATGCTTGCCATTAAACCCTGGGTTTAATCACCAGTACCAGAAAATTTTAAAAAAAGAAAAGAGTTTTATCTTTTTCAAGTGCAACATATAATTGAATGGCCTATTTAAGACTTCTAAAAAGATGAATCACATTAGGAACCATCAGGTAACCCTTTATCTATATTATTGTCCACATATATGAAGCAAGATTGATTTCTTTTACCTTGCAGATTTCAAGTTTGTGAAATTTGGGACATAGTTGAGGCCAGTTTATCTGATTTACAATGTTTAGCCTGATTATACTGTCTGGTTTCATGAAGTAAACTAAAGGATGTATCAAGATAAAGTTATCAGAGAATTTATCCCTTTAAAAATTAAATTAACCATACATATAGCAAAACACTGGCAAATGAATAGATCATGGCAAGATGGATTCTTTAAAGAAATTACATTTCTTTTTTTTTAAGCTGACATTTAGACAATTTAGACATTTAATTTAAATCAGAACCTTCTGTCTGATCAAAAAGAGTTTGAATATGTAGAACTGTAGTGTTTTGGTTTTCCCTGTTTAGAATTATGCTAATCAGTACTTATAAAGTCATCAGTATGAAATTACTCATCAAAAATATGAAGCACAGCTATTTGTTTGACACTGTGAGTTTTTTCATTTCATTTTCATCTCCTCAGGTTGTTGGGAAGTATGGCGCTGTCTAATCACTATCGTTCTGAAGATTTGTTAGATGTTGATACGGCTGCCGGAGGATTCCAGCAGAGACAGGGGCTGAAATACTGTCTCCCTTTAACTTTTTGCATACATACTGGTTTGAGTCAGTACATAGCAGTGGAAGCTGCGGAGGGCCGAAACAAAAATGAAGTTTTCTACCAATGTCCAGTAAGTAGGAAGTGTTAATGTGGTTTTTGGGATACATACTAACAAACATACAAAGGTGTGCTTTAGATGTTATCAGGGTTGTAGAAGAGATACAGAGCATTGTGCATTTTAGAGCTGATATTCTGACATAATGGTATGGAATGCCAAAAGAAAATTTTACCATGGGCAAACATTGCATGCTATTGTATATGTAGACCGAAAGCTGTGATTTGTGTTAAGACATTTTAAGTTTAAGAGAAAGTAATGAAGAACTTCTTGTTGAAGTAATTAATTGTAACATATGCTTCTGACTTTTAATAAATTTAGCTTTAGAACATCCTAGAATTGTTCAGATCTCTTGACTCTGAAACCAAAAGCCCTTTCTTCTAGGCTAACAAGCCATATATCTTATAACCTCAGCTTCCTAATTATGTTCTTGAAGGAGAATTTCCTAAGTTCACTGGAACAATATTAGCACTATCTAAGTTTATTTTATTGAGAAGTGTCCTGCATTCTTCCAAGGACTTTATAGAAAGAGCCTAAAAAAGTATAAGAACTGGAACTAAAAGTGTGAGGAATATCTGAATGTTGGTTAGAACACTAATTTTTATTATTATCTGTTTTGCCTTGTTCCAAGAAAAGATCCAGGTAATGAAATAAATGTATTTATATCAATTACATTCTTTTTCTCATTTAGGACCAAATGGCTCGGAACCCAGCTGCTATTGACATGTTTATCATAGGTAGGAGAAGAAAAATGTAATTTTTTCCCTTTCCTCCTCCCAGTTTAAAAAAAAAATGAGTTGGTAAAACCTTTACAGTTATGAGCAGCTGGCAGTTTTATACTTGGATGTTTTAGGGCTTTTTTGATTTATAAAGTACTACATGGCAGCTATCATTGGAAAAAAAAATTGTGCCCTATGTGATCTTGTGCTCTTAATGCTCTTATAGATCAGTGAGATACATGGCATTGCTGTATGTGTAGTTTCCTTAACACATACATACATCTTCCATTGATCATATTAATATATAATTGGAGATAGAGTTATATAAAGTGACTTTATACTTTTTCTCTTTTGGTGCTATTGGTGTAGTAAGATAATGAATGATAAATCACAATAGAGACCCAAGAAGCAGCAGTCTTCAAGACCAGTCTGAATTATGTGCTTCAGAAACTCCTTGGCACAACTAGTTTTTCTTGGCCATAAAAGGGTGTTTCTTACAGTTTCCCTTTGGTACTGGAGATTGAACCCAGTGGCACTTTACCACTGAACTACATCCCTTTTTCATTTTTCATTTTGAGACAGGGTCTTGCTAAGTTGTACAGTATAGTCTTGAACATGCCATCCCCTGCCTGAGCCCAGTAGCTGGGATTATAGGTGTGTGCCATCATGCATGGTTTTTAAGAACCTTTCAGTTGGTATGCAAATGCAGCTTACCCTTTTATTCTTTATTCAGTCTTATCAGGTTTACCTTCTATCTATCTAACAGAAGCTTCCTGACCGTCCTGGCTTTTAAAGGCATTGCTGGCACATTAAACATTCCAACATATTAATAGTAAAGAGGGGTTCTGGGAGGGTAGCTCAGTGGTAGAGAATGTGGTTAACATATGCAAGGCCCTGGGTTCAATCACCAGCAGCAAAAAAAAAAAAAGGCCTTGCTGGTTAAGTTGTCTGTATTTACTATTTAATTATATCTTCTAATTGAACTCTTAAGCAGAAAATTAATGTCCTCTTGTTCCATTCTGTGACATAGCCCAGGTTTGTGGCATACTTTATAATATCAAGAAGATCTCACCAGGCGTGGTGGCACATTACCTGTAATCCCAGTGGCTCTGGAGGCTGAGCAGGAGGATCGCTAGTTCAAAGCCAGATTCAGCAAAAGCAAGGTGCAAAGCAACTCAATGAGACTCTGTCTCTAAATAAAATACAAAATAGGCTGGGGATGTGGCTCAGTGGTAGTGTGCCCCTGAGTTACCTGCCTCCTCCACGCCCCCCCCCCAAAAAAAAAAAAAAAAACTTACCTAGTAAGTTGTAAAAAGCTTTTAAATTTAGGCCCTAGCTTTCAACTCACTCTGACTCATGTGGTCTCTGGTTTTAAGTTAAGCACCTTCTGGAGATTGTGCACATGCTGGTTGCCCCCCACCCCCCACCCCTGGCATCTTTGCATGACACACCTTCAGAGATGACCATCACAGCTTTAGCTCAGTAGTGCTACTCAGTTCATGAACTAGAGGCTGCTGGGACAATAAGGTAAGCTGCTGGTAGTCTCTGAGTTTCTTACTCTTAGTTTGGTGTTAATCTGATACAGTACAGAAGAAACCATTGCAACAGAGTACTAACAGTAGTCTGATAATGCTATCATAGAAGCTGGGATTTCTCCTAGGATGGGAGAGCAAGAAAAGAGATGTGAGATCACTGAGGAGAGAGGAAGTGGGAAGTCAGTGCTGGGGAAAGAGCAGTTTCCTTTTATTATCTTGGCAAAACCCACTACTACCAAAGAAATTCACACATGGGCTTAGTTTAGAAGGTAAATTACTTGAGAACATGTAAATTGCATCTGAATTCAATTAGGTTTCAGTTTCATGGGATGATAGCTCTAGGCATTCAGTGCTCTATTAATAGATACTTAAGATGAGCTTAATAGTGAATGCTGCCTACTCTGTTCTTACCTTAAAGAACATATATTGGTTTGTTTTGTAATAAGTTAAAGTACACTTAAGTATATCATGCCAATTTCCTTTTGATGCAAACCATAAAAAATTCATTTCTTATGTGACATTTCATGAGGTACACGAAATGATTTTTAAAACTCTTCAGTGAAATTACTAGTTCTAAAAACGTAAACTTGAGTAAAAATACATTAAAATATGTAAAGTAAGAAATCTAGTAGGAGATGAAAAAGAGGTACATGCAAGGAATAAAAAATAAAATGTAAAATTATACCTTCTATGATTTTTTTCCTCTTTTGTAGTACCTGTGGATCAAACCTAGAGTCTTTTGTGAATTTTAACGATATTATTCATATACCTCCCTAATATCTTATTCAAAATGGATGGCTGGGGCTGGGGATGTGGCTCAGTGGTAGTGCGCTTGCCTAGCATGCGTGAGGCACTGGGTTCGATTCTCAGCACCACATAAAAAAAATAAAATAAAGATATTGTGTCCACCTAAAACTAAAAAATAAATATAAAAAAAATGGATGGCTGATCAACAATCTTTGGACAAAATAGCATTTAATAAATAATGGGTCAAGTCAGATGGGCCATTAGGAGACACTGAGAAAAAAGCCAGCTATTATAGTTTACCTTCTCTTAGTCAGTGCCTTTAAAATTTGAAAGCTTTGTATTCTCAGATTTAAGCTAAATTGTATCTTCTATCATACCCTAAATAAGATAATAAGAACTATACATTTAGCATTTAACATTCAGTTTGGTGGATGCAGAACTGAGTTAATTGAAACCAGATTACAAAGAAATTGATTGAATACATTAATTAAGGGATTAATATGTGTTAGACATTGAGCTGTATTAACAATAAATCACAGGGTCTGATGGAGCTATGTTGTATTACCTAGTTATATAAATATGACTCATCTAAATACTTGTCATTGATCCTATTACTACATTCTGGGTCTGGACTCAGCTGTTCCCATAATTCTTTTCTGCTTCAAGCTGGTCACTGAGAATATAAAGGTCACTGAGCGACTGAATATGTAGTAGTATGCAACTAGACCGCTTTGGGATTGGCCTGATGCCCAGAACTCTACAGTGCCATGTCCTTGGTAGATGACCAGACTAAGCCTGGCTTGTGCCAGAATTTTGAATGTGAGTCAGGATGTAACTGAACCAGTATGTATACTGTTCATCTGCGAATAGGTGCTGGTATTTTTCTTATAGATTCTTCCTAGACATTGCTGTATCTCCTTTGTCTTATGTGTTTTAGAAATTATAGGCAGGTTTTTCATTATTGTACCAGAAAGTGTTATCAAGTACATTTAAAAAATAGTTTGAAGATAGCTGTGGGATTCCCAAACAAAAATTGGGAGGAGGGAGAGGGAGAGAATTCTAAGGAAATAACGTAGATAGAATAGAGAAAAGATATCTCTAAATAGTTCCAGTTTTAGTATCACACCTTAAACATAGAGAAATTATAATTGTTTCTTGTGTAGATTTTGCAAAAATGATTTGTCCTTTTTTTTTTTTTTTTTTCTTATTTTTCTCCCTTTCTGGCTTATAGGTGCTACTTTTACTGACTGGTTTACCTCTTATGTCAACAATGTTGTATCAGGTGGCTTCCCCATCATCAGAGACCAAATTTTCAGGTATTTCATTTGGGGCTTTTTGGATGGAAATGATTAAAATTCAGAAAAAGCCATTCATCACAGATCATGAGATGAAGTTTCCCCAAGAAGGTTAATAACAGAACCTCTCATTATCTTGAATCTTACTATTTTATTCTTAACTTCAAAGCCAAAACATTTAAATACTTAATCAGTTAGGATTTTTCTTATCTTGGAGCATGCAGACAGAAAACTGAATTTAATTTAGAAGCTATGAATCAATATTAGGTATATAGTTTCTCTGGGGGAAAAAAAAGACTCTTTGCCAATGAATAGATTTATTATGAATGGCAAGACAGCAACTCCTGGCAAATATTTTTTATTATCTCTAAATGGAGCATTTAAGGTTATAGTTAGTATTAGAGTTCATAGTAGCTTTTGTGGCAGAAACAATATATTAATTACTTATTAGATGCCTTTGGTATAGAGACAGGAACAGTAGTTTAATTATACATTAGAGGCTCACAGTACATACTTATATATTTTTTATACATTTTTTTCTTGTCAGAGCCATCATTTAGCAGATGTAGCTGGATTTCAGATATTTCCAAAATTTTATTTTTATTTTAGTTTCCAAAATAATTATCAAATGCAATCTATTATTTGAACCACTGGTCATTGTCCTTGATTGCTGTCATTACTAAGCCAGAGTTTAATATGTTTCTAATTTTGTTTTAAATTTAATATGATTTCAATTTAAATTTTCATCCTAAAGTATAAGCAATTGTGCATTGTATCTTTTTAAACCTTTTGTGGAATTGAAATTGTTTTTAACATATTTAATTTTTAAAATTTTCTAGATATGTTCACGATCCGGAGTGTGTGGCAACAACTGGGGATATAACAGTGTCAGTTTCCACATCATTTCTGCCAGAACTCAGCTCTGTCCACCCACCCCACTATTTCTTTACATATCGCATCAGGTGAGAATTTTAAATGGGGCCGCCTTTCAGTTCATGGTGGAATATATCCAATAAGTGGGTTGCTCTTGCCCCATTTGATGTGATATATAAAAGACTTTGTACTTAGGGTCTGGTGTATGCTAGACAAGCTCTCTACTACTGAGCTACATCCCTAGCCCTAAAATGCATTTTGAAAGATAATTTCTTGCTGAAATTTGGAGGAAGGTAGATACATAGAGTTTTTGTAATGGACTTTGACTTTATTATTAACCTCTAAGTTATTTAAATTATTTCTTGGCCATATACTGGGTATAAAGTTTTGTGCCAGGTACTGTGATTATAACTGAGTTATAATCATCAAAGCTCTATATTAGAATTGTAATGAATTCTAGAAGCTGTCAGTTGCCAAACATAAAACCTTGCATTATAAGTTTCATCTCTCTTGTCTATATTCAATTGAAAAAATCTAATAAATATCTCCTGAGTGCTGTATGTAGGTTATACATGTTATTGTGGATTTGATTAAAAGCAAATCTTTAAAACTTACTTTTGTTAGAAGTATTCTGTGTTATGACAGTCTTCAAGGGAGTAAGGATACTTTATTTTAAAAGACATTTTTATATATTTTATACATTAAATGTATATTTTATATGTATAAAATATGTATGTTTCTATAGAAAAATATTTATGGATATTCATATTCTAAAATAAGATGCGTATTTTATAAAGGAAATGTTTAATTTAAATATTTACAATATATAAAATATATTACATATGTTAAATATATATTTCATTTTAATATATCTATAGAAAATATTAAGCTGTTTATTTCATATATAAAATGTAAAATTTTTAAAAGTATTTTTTTAAATATTATTTTTTAGTTGTAGTTAGACACAATACCTTTATTTTTAATGTGGTTCTGAGGATTGAACCCAGGGCCTCACATGTGCTAGGCGAGTGCTCTACTGCTGAGCCACAACCCCAGCCTCTAAAATATATCTTTATATATTTTAGTATATAAAATGCATGTAAACTGGGCACTGTGGTGCATGCCTGTAATCCCAGCGATTCTGGAGGCTGAAGCAGGAGGATCACAAGTTAGAGGTTAGCCTCAACAACTTAGTGAGCCCCTAAGCAACTTAGTTGAGACCCTTTCTCAAAATAAAAAAAATTAAAAAATGACTGGGGATGTGGCTCAATGGTTAAGCACCCCTGAGTTCAATTCAATCCCCAGGCTGCCTCCCCACCCTGTCCCTGCCCCCAAAAAAGGGCTTCTATACATACTTCAGGTATTTTAATAATATATACCCATGAGAAAGCATCCTGGGATTTTGGTATTACATGTAGCCTTTAAAATGTCCAAATATATAGGTATAAGTGGTTTTTGTTTTATTTAATTGAGATCCTTGTAGGATTAAGAAACACTTAAAATATGTACTTATAGGGCACTCAAAGTGAAAATAAAAGATAGCAGATTCCTAGAGAAAGAGGGAGATGATAATATGGAGAAACAGAAGAGAAGTTTAATTCTGGTAACTGTTGAAATTTTGCTTTGAGCTTTTTTTAGAAGCTGATGGAAATGAAACAAAACTGGGAAAGAAATACCATCACTTCTTTGGATATTTTTTAATGGCAATATACTCTAGAAAGCATTTGCTGAATAGATCTTTATTTGAACAGCAAGAGAGTCTTCTTACCATTGTATTTCTTTATATTTATGTTGCCCTTTGTAAGGTTGATCCTCACTGAAAGTTAAGTGCATAAATTGAGTGAAAGCATTTCTTGTGGGGGAACTAAACTATTTAAGCCAATATCTCTGAGAACTTAGAGAAACTTAGAAAAACTTAGAACTTAGATAATATTTGACTTTTGTTTGGGTTTCCTAGTTTCCTTTGGAAATTTTCTTTCATGTATTAACTCTTAATACTGTAGCTCTTAAACAAAAGAAAACACACAAATTTCAGATTTGTATCTTTTATCATTTTTCTCCAGGATTGAAATGTCAAAGGATGCACTTCCTGAGAAAGCATGCCAGTTGGACAGTCGCTATTGGAGAATAACAAATGCCAAGGGTGATGTAGAAGAAGTTCAAGGACCTGGAGTAGTTGGTATGTAACTGAAGTTTTAGGTTTACACATCAGTTTATTCAAAGGAATTTTAGACTTTGCCTCCATAAATGTGTTGTATAGATGTTGTTATCAGTTAACTTTTCTAAGGCTAGGGGTATAGCTCAGTGGTGTAGTGCTTGTCCAGCAGGTGTGAGGTCCTGGGTTCAATCCCCAGCAAAACACACACACACACACAAAGTTAACTTTTCTAAAATTATACCAAACTCCATTGTTCAGGCATTGATTTCTCTTCCTGAGGCTCATTTGGGGTTAATATTCTTGCTTTCATTGTTCTTTTTTAAAAACTGATTATTCATTATTATATTTTGTGAGTTAAGATGGCATAAACAGAGAAAATAGACTTCATAATCTTTTTGAAGTTTGGAGGGAGATGTTGAAATTAATAGCACAGATGTTTTAATTATTTGAATTTCCTTCACTTTAGTTCTGCTTACCATTGACATTCAACTTTTTTAAAAATTATGATAGGGGGATAAAGATGTAGCTCAGTAGTAGAGTGCCTGCCTAGTATGTCCAAGGCTCTGGGTTTCATTTCTAGCACCACTAAATAAATAAATTTAAAAAAAAATAAAAAATTATGATTATCCTAAGTTTCTGAACCATCAGAATATTTAGGATTCAAAATGTGCTTTAGGAAAATAGCATCTAAGCTGTATACTCTTATTATTAGTCTTGCATGTACATAGCATTCAGTTTAACGTTTTCTAATTCATTGCCGAGAATAAATATTCTCCATTTGTTTGTTTATCTTTTGCAATAATGAGGATTGAATCCAGGGGCACTCTACCACTGAGTTACACCTCCTGCCCTCTTTCTCTCTTTCTCTCTCTCTCTCTCTCTCTCTCTCTCTCTTTCTTTCGACAGTCTTGATAAGTTGGCAAGGCTGGTTTCAAACTTATGGCCTTCTGCCCCAGCCTCCCTAATTGCTGGGATTACAGCTATCTGCCACTGTACCCACCTCTTCGTGTTTATACAGTGAATTTTTCTTTGACTGAATCTAGTGTTAAGGAAGTTTATTAAGCCATAATTCTTTTTTTTTTTTTTTAATTTGGTCTATTGGTGTAAGGACTCTCACTTCGACATTTTGTCTGTTCTGAATACTTAGGATGAAAGTTCTCAACCTTATGTTTTATTCTCTTGCTGCTGTTAAACAGATTACCCTTATCCCTGTTTGAGCTCTATCTGGGACACTTTTTCATTACTCATGTCTGTTTTGGTACTAGGAATTGAACCCAGGGATGCTTTAGCACTGAGCTACATCTCCTATTCTTTTTGTTCATAACTTTGAGACAGGTCCCACTAAGTCACAGAGGCTGGCCTAGAACTTAGATTCCCCTATCTCAGCCTCCTGAGTTGCTAGGATGGTAGGTGTGGACCTATAATCATCACACCTGGCTTATTACTCATGTCTTAAATATTTCGTCTTTGATGCCTTAAAACACTTTGAATTTATGTGCCTTTTTTCATTTTGTTGTGATTTAGGCTATATTCCCCATCTGCTACATTGTTGAGAATTTGGGGAATATAGGAAAAAATGTCAAGAGGAATAAAATATTTGCTTACAATTCCCTCATTGTTAACATTTTGTTGTGTGTCTTTTTAAGTTATTCCCCACCCCCAAATTGTACACTTACTTTCACATAATTTACATAGTGTCTTAGAGAACAGACCTTATTTACTGTAATGGGGAGCTAAGTTTTCTACTTCTGTGTATTTTTACTGTTTTCTCTGCAGGTGAATTCCCTATCATCAGCCCAGGTCGGGTATATGAGTACACCAGCTGTACCACATTCTCTACGACATCAGGATATATGGAAGGATATTATACCTTCCATTTTCTTTACTTTAAAGACAAGATCTTTAATGTTGCCATTCCCCGATTCCATATGGCATGTCCGACATTCAGGGTGTCAATAGCCCGACTGGTAAGTTAAATTTTCCCCTCTAGTGTTGATGGTATATGACTTTGTAAAATTAACTCTACAGAGGATCTTTGGTTAGGCAGACAAGCGATTTGTTAGTAAGTTTCTACAGAACCCTGGACATTCGGAGGAAATATGGAAGTATCTTGGGCATGTGAATATGTTAGGGGAGATGAACAGCAGATAAACTAAACTCACTACTCTTCAGCCAGAGAAACTACTGTTAACCTGTTCTAAAGAGTCATCTTCTTTTCCACTATTTCCAGAAACAATTCTGTGGTCTAGATATGTTAGAATATGAGAAGTACCATGCTAGACCGGTTAGATTGACTTTATTTTATTAAGACTGGGAAGTTGATTTTTTTACAATTTTTTTTGCTAAAATTCCCTGTGTAGTAAAATAAACAGATATTCTGTAACAATTATGATAAAAAGGGTAAATGGGTAGATTTGTATTTTTAACAGTTTCTTTCTGGGACCATTTCTCAAGTCAACCACGTATATTTTTAAAACCTCATGTTTAGGGTTACCTTATAACAGGCATAAAGTAACCAATTTTATGGGACTATAAAATGATAAAAGGAAAATTATGAAGCGTAGGACTGAATGTTCAGATAATGCCCCCATCTCCTGGACTGGTCCTGATGGGTGGGTCTGAAATAAGTCTGGAAAGATGGATGTGATATTAACCTGACTCTGAGATGACAGTCTCAACTCCTATTCCGAAAGAAAAGGATGATGATGAGCCCTTAGGCCATGATACTTGTTGTATGGTGAAAAGAAACTACAGTCTGGATTTGGAAGTGAAATTTTAATTTTCTTCCAGATGGAGGAATGCTAGAAATTGTATTTCCAGTACTAGAAGTTTGCCACTTCCTGTGACAGACTTCCATTTTTTCACTAGCCCAGTATCTGTCTGAGATTGGTCTATCTTATTCTTAAATGGTTGATATTCATCTGTGAAGCTATTTGGGACTGGAGTTTTCTTTGTGGGAAAAATTTAAAATATGAGTTTAATTTCTTTAATATTCATATTTTCTATTTCTTCTTGTTTCAGTTTTGGTAATTTGTGCCTTTCAAGGAATTTGTCCATTTCATCTAAATGTTGAATTTATTGGCGTAAAGTTATTCACAATATTCCCTTGATATCCTTTTAATGGCTACAAGAATTGTAGTCATATGTCCTCTTTTGTTTTTAATATTGGTATTTTATATCTACTCTTTTGTTCATCACATGATTATTATCATTTTTGTTGATTAAAGGAACAACTTTTGGTTTCACTGATTTTTCTCTATTCATTTTTCTATTTCATTGATTTCTATAGTTATCTTTCTTTTTCTACTTTGGGTTTAATTTGTTCTTCTAGCTTTTTAAAGTAGAAGTTTATTGATTTTAAATTCTAAGCACTGTTTTAGCTGTATTTCATAAATTTTGGTGTGTTTTTGTTAACATTAGTACAAAATAGACCCAATTTCCCTTGTAACTTAATTTTGACCTGTGACTTTTTTTTACTAATGTGTTGATTTCTAAACATTTGGGAACTTTTCAGTTGTCTTTTGGTTATTGTTTTCTAATTTCATTGTGGTTAGAAAACTTCCTCTGTATTTTCAATACTTGTAAATGTTTTATGGCCCAATCTTATGTGAAGAATTTACATATGTTGGTAAATGATCCTTGTGTATTTGGAAAGAATGTATATTCTGCCATTGAGGGGAATATTAATATATACAGGTCAAACTAGTTAACTGTGTTTTTCAAATATCTGTATATTTATTGCTTTGGGGGGAGGGGGACCTTTGTTCTGTCAACTACTGAAGAGATGATTGTTGAAATTTCCAACTAAGATTACAGTTTTTGTCTATTTCTCTTTTCCGTTCTGTCAGACTTGCCTCATGTATTTGGAAGCTTTATAATTGTGTACAAATGTGCTTAGGATTGTTGTGTCTTTTTAATGAAGTGATTCTTTTATTATTATGAAATCTCCTTCTTCATCTCCATAACATACTTTGTCCTGAAGTTTAAAGAGCACTAAAGCTTGTTTGGCAGCTAAGCTACTGTTGGGTCATCTTAATCCTTTTGAGGGTTGTTTTCTTCAGTATTCGATGGGGCAAGTGTAAAGTGCTCTCTACTTAAGGACAGTCATTCTCCAACATTTCAGTTTCATGACCCTCTTAGACGCTTAAATTCAGTAAGGGCTCCAAAGAACTCTTGCTTACATGGGTAACATTGATAATTATCATATTAGAAGCTAAAACTGAGAAGTTTAACAATATTTACTTAGCAGTTCCTTTTAAAATTACAATAAATAAACCCATTACATGCTCAACCCTCTCAACTATGTATTTATTTACTTAGAGTTTTAGTTTCTTCTTAAGCACAAATAAATATATTAAATCTTGACCTGCCTTATGGAAAATGTTTCTTCTCAAGGATGAGAGAAATGAGAATTCTGGACATATTTCTAACTGACATAAAAAAGGCAATGGGGGTTGTATTTGTCAACCTTTGGTTTCTATATTAGTTTTCTTGATATATAAATTCAATTGTTTTGCTCCTTTCTTTTGTCCTCTACCAGTCTGATTAATTAGAAGGCTTAACATTTCCTTTTTCTTTATACTCTGCCATTTTAAAAGATGCTGTTGGTCAGTCTTTGTCTTTCCTTGCAGGCAGGTTGTTCATTTATTGTGCTTGTCGGAGGGTGTTGTAGAAGCTCCTGCTTCTCATTTCTGTCGCTGTGTTCCTCTTTCTATCTGCTGTTGATGCACGAGCACTTTCATCTGAGCATCTCCCTCTTTAGCCACATGGATCTCTTTAAGTTTTTCTGTTTTCTTCATTATCGTAATTAATAATCATACTACCTGGAGCTCATGTTTTAGTATTTTCAAAGTCTTCCCCTTCTTGCCTTTGGGACCTACTGAATTTTAAAGTCGTCATTCCTTAGATTAAAAAAAAAAAAACGGAAACAAATAATGGGATATCTTATACGTCACATCTGTGTATCCTTTCGGATTGTTATTGTTAGTATGAAAATAAAATTCTAAGTGACCCAAATCCTTTCTCCTACATTAATTCATTTTCTCATTCAACAAATATTTGAGTACTGTAGTCAACAATACAATCAAAATCCTTGCCTTGAAATTTACATTCCAATTAGAAGAAAAGCTGTAACAAACACTGTGTACTCGTGTCAAGTAGTAACGAGTGCCATGGAGAACAGTCAGAGGATAAGGAGTGTCCTGCTGGGCTCTGATGTAAAGATGTGTCAGGAAAGGCCTTGGTGACACATAAGCTGAGACATGAAAGGAGCAGAGGGCGCCGGGTGGATATGTGCAAGAAGAGTATTCAGCCAAGGAGCAGCAGGTGCGGAGGTTCTGACACAGTTGTGTGGCCGGTGTGTGAATCAAGGAGGCCAGTGCGGCTGGAGCTCCGTGAACGAGGAGGGGAGCAGAGGGGGTGAGGTGAGGTCAGAGGGCAGGGGTGCTGGATCATAGAGTGCCATAAGAGCCCTGATGGAAGGACTTTCGCTGACATCATGCCCGAAGTTTCCAGTTCTCAGATTACCAACTAGAATTCTGTCTGATATATCAACATTTAAGAGTTGTTATATCAGACAGAGAGAAAATTGGCAGTCAGGAGTAAGTCAAGGCTTGCTTAGAGGTATTGCTTGAGCAAAACTGAAATTTCCAAGATATGTTTACATAGTGCACGTTCATCATCACTCCTGTCCTGTTCTAGAGCCTCCAGCAAGTGACCGTTAGAGCAGAGGCTGCCCTTTCCCCACAGTGTGGATCCATCTTAGTGATACACTTCTAGTGAATTGGCAAGTGACACTGACTTCTGAAGCTAAGTTAGAAAAGGGCAATACGCCTTCAGCCTAGTTCTCGCTCTCCTGGAACACGTGCCTTTGCTGCCCTGAGCCACCACACAAGAAGTCTAGTTACCATGAAGCCACCGTGCTGGAGAGACCATGTAGAGACACCACATAGAGAGAAGGTGGTACCAGAAACCCCAGCTGTTTCAGTCTGGAGATTTGGATTACCCCAACCCAGTACCAGACATGTGAGTGAAGAAACCCTTGAGGTGACACCAGTTCCAGCCACCATCTGATTGTGACATCACAAGTGCTCAAGCGAGAACAACCCCATTGAGTACTTCCCAGATACCCAACCTGCAGAAACCAGGAGAGATAATATATGACTGTTGTTGTTTTAAGTCACTAAAAAAATAAAGAACTTTTTAAAGTTAGAGGCTACCGATGTTTGAATTAAAATGATGTGTCTTTTTGGAAGGAGCTCAATAAAAATCTTTTGAGACCTTTTTCTGACAGTGCATTAAAGTTACCAGTAGAGGTCATACCTGATATTTTCACATCCTCTTTTCTGTAAGTATATAGAGAAACCAAGAAATGTTATGTAGTACATTAGTAGGAGAAGTTCAGAAAACTTTATCTTGGACTGTTAGTAGTCTACTTGCTATATTGTATGAATAATAACTACTGTGTGGGAGTAAGTATTGTCTTAGTGAAATATGTCTACCATCATAACAATATATATTTTAGAGTCTGCATCAGCATGTGCATTATGAAAACTACATTCTTACAGTCTGTCAAAACTCATTTGGGCATGTATGGATTCTAGATAAATGAGAATTTGCATTAAATTACTATAAAAAACTAATGGACAATAATCTTATCAAAAGATTGTTTTCTCTTTCAAGGAAATGGGTCCTGATGAATATGAAGAGATGGAAGAAGAAGAAGAGGAGGAGGAAGAAGAAGATGATGATGAGTCAGCCGACATGGACGAATCAGATGAAGACGAAGAGGAGGAGAGGAGGAGGAGAGTCTTTGACGTTCCCATTCGCAGGCGCCGCTGCTCCCGTCTTTTTTAGCCCACCTTCTGCTGGCGGAAGCACTGGATAACTCTAGTCTGTTAAATAGAATTCTCAATAATGTAAAATAACTAAATTGTGCTTGGCATATAGCAGGAAACTAGCATGAAATATTGTTCCAGGCCCTGGGTCCTGGGCAACACTACATTAGGAATTGGATTGTTTTGGTTTGCTTTGTGGTTTTGAGGTAGAAAAGGAATTGGGAATTTTCTTTTCCAGGAGTCAGTAAAGGAACAGGCAGTTCCCATTTCTAGCTAAGGAACAGATAGTTCTCTGTTTTAAAATATTTTCTACTTACAAAAAATATAGAAATGGAGAGGGAATTGTTTTGAAATAAGGATTTAAAATGTAGCAGAAATACCTACTCAAGGATAGAGAGAAACTATGTGACTGAATGATTCTATGAAAAGACTTCTTACAGTTGTGAAATATTTAGAAATGAAAAAAAAATTTGTAATTAGACTAATTCATTTAGTGATTCCTAATATTTTGTACTCACGGGGAACTAATTGACTAAATAACTTGAATGCTAATGGTTTGTCCTTTCTTAGACAATCTGTCCTTGAATTTAAAGTCTTTGTCACTAAGACCTTGAATTTAAAGGTTTCATAATTACAACCTTGAATTTAAAGTCCTCAACATGATGACTTTGAATTTAAGTTAAAGTCCTCACACTCTGATGTTTATCTTATTATTTACAAAGGTATCACTTGGAAATGTAGTGTGTGAAAGTATGTAGTGTGTTATTACCACAAGTTTCTTCACAATGTCTCATGTTGTCTAAATTTGTAAATACTGCTTCTGTTTAGTTTCTCATTTATACACTTGACCGTCTAACTTTGTGATAAGTGACATGAATTTTATGTTAGGATTAAGGATGTTTTCCTGAAACATGGATTTTTTTTTTTTTTTTTTTTTTTGTAATTATATAATTGAGAGTTTGGAATGAAATCCTTAAGTGTCAAAAACTCATCTTTTAAAAACAAAGTTTGGTTGCAATCCTGTATTTTGTGTAATTGCCTATTTCCCATAAGTTAAAGTTAATAAGCCTTTACTCTTAAGATGGAAGGTGGCATTGACACTCATTGGCCTGCAGCCAGAGTATAGCAGAGTCTCTCCTAGCTTTGTGTCCTCTTGTGCTCCACCTTCCATTTTCCCCAGGAAGGGTTCTTTTGTAAAGAAAGTAGTAGAAAGAGAGAGTAGTGTTCAGGCTAAGCAGCTGTAATCAGGGACCATGAAGAAAAACTTCCCCTTCCCTGTTGACTCATGACAAAACATAAAATACAGCCAGTAATTTGTCCTGCTTATTTTTCACATATATAGTCATACACTGCGCAATGATGTTTCAGTCAACAACAAACCACATATACAATGGTCTGCAGCCTCATACATCTTGTGTTTACCACATCTCTTGAATACAGCGTTCTCTCTCGTGCTTGATTTAATCTCATGTTGTTTTGTTCACCATGGCCTCTAAGCAAACAGAATCCACTAGTACTGCCAATAAGAGGCTATCTGTGTCAAGTGATGGACCTGCAAATGAAGTTATTGAGGACTATGGAGGTGGGAAATCAGTAATGGTTATTGCTCACCAGTCAGCCATCCCACCATAGCTACCATCTTGAAGAACAAGAACAAAGTGATGGAAGCTGTTCAAGGATCCGCTTCACTGAAGCCAACAAGACTAGCAAAAATTCAAGACAGGTTTCTATTTGGTATAGAGAAACTTCTAATGGCCTGGATTGAAGACCAGGGAGAGAAGTTCATCATGATTGCCAGGGTCCTTCCCCAGCAGGGTTCAGGGAGTCCTGAAGGATGAGTGGTGTCAGCGCAAAGGATGAGACAAGGAGTCGTTCCTTTGGAGCAATCTCCAGAGAGAGCTCTCATGCAGCTTTCTCCGGGTCATCTTTTATTACAATTTTTCTCATCATTATGGATTCAGAATACATCATTGATTTTACAGTTTCCAGATTTTTCCCAAGATGTGACATTCCCTTAACAATCATCATGGGTATAGAAAAATGTGTCGTCAGTTTACATTTTTCCAGGATATGACATTTGCTTATCAATTTTATGGGTACAAAATCAATAAAATGTGTCACTAATTTGCATTTTTCAATTTCCCCAAGATGTACTATTTTCTTATTAACAGATGCCAAACTATGTAATTTAAGTCTCCCACCTATCGTTAACCTTTAAAGTATACCTGTACTAAGATCCCATCTAAAGAAGTCCCCTCAAATCTTATACTTAAAATATCCTAAAGTCTATAAACTATTCTTACAGCATCTTAAGGACCCATACAGCTAAAAACTTAAGAATTCTAAACTTAAGAATCTAAATAATATTTCTAACATTCTAAAAATGTGTCTTTAAAGCTACTTTAATTAATTCCTACATTTATTCTCATAAAATTGGTTGAGCTGCTTTTGTTAAAGCACAACACAAAGAAAAGACCACCAACTCCAATTTAAATCAAAGCAAGCTTGTGTCCAGGGCCGTCTCTCCCAAAACCCATGGGAATAGAAGACAGCCCCACAGCTCTCTAGGAGTGCAGCTTATAACACAGAAAGTTGCAAAAAGCGGGAGGTGTCTTGAGAACTTAAATAGGATTTGACAAGCATAACACAAAGGCAGGTAGTAGGTTTAATGGTCCAGCACTTAGGGAGTAAATTTAGATCCCAACATAAGAATTTATGAGGCACCACTAGAGTTTCAGAGAGGGTTGTTATCTGGTCAGGGAAAACCAGGAATGGGTGAGTTCAAGGCATGGGCAGGCATTCCAAGCAAGTTTAGAAAACGCAGTAATTTATAATAAAACCAAAATTAACTTTTCATACCTTTGTGGCGAGATGGTTCCCAATCTTAAGAGGGAATTAGGCTGGGTTTATCACTTTCTCAAAGAGTTTCTTTGTTTCTTGTCAAGGTACACTATTTCTTATACCTTTGTAATCTCTTTCAGAAAGGCAAGTTCTGAACATCAGTCCACTAACCGCCAATATTAACTATGCTCATCATAAGTCCCTATGTGAGGTAAAAGAGGATTTATAGAAAAGGGGGGAATGTATCTTTATTTGCCTTAACTTTCCTAAGTGTATAACATGACTTTCCCTTAATCAAATAAAACTACATATGGTGGGTTTGTGCAATAAGCATAATAATTAGGCTTTATAAGGGGCCAGAGATACGGTCTTGGGTTCTTAGTTGATATAATTATCAAGGTGGTGCCTAAAGTTCTCATGACCTTTTGGAGAATGACTGTTGTTTATTATCAGTTTTGTACTCATTGTGCTGAGATAGTAGAAAAAAAACTTCTATTTTGTCCTCAAAATGCTGAGAAGTAGTAGAACAGCTTTCAACGCATGAACTTCCTGTTATGTTCTAGCTATCGGAAATTTAATTTGGCTTGGCATTAAGCATACTCATGCTTCCTATCAGGAATATGAGCATGAAAATGAAAAGTCAAATTTTACATAAAAAAGGGTCTCATGGTTTCAGTTTCCCACCAGTGAGGCTTTGCCAGCACTTATCATCACTGTGACATTGTCAAGACAGTGAGAGGGGGAGTGCCTTCACCAAATCGATAAGAGAACAAATTCAGGCGAGCATCGATCCCACCAACAAAGGGAAAAGACAACAAATACAAGTTGCAAGAGATTACTTCAAGAAAGAGAGATACTTAAAAAAAAAATAAATCCTCGAAATAAAAGAAACAGTAAGCCAATTAAAAAACTCAATAGATAGCATCACCAACAGACTAGACCACCTGGAAGATAGAATCTCAGACAATGAAGACAAAATATAGATTCTTGAATAAGTTGACCTCACAGTGAAGATGGTAAGAAACCACAAACAGAACATCCAAGAATTATGAGATACCATCAAAGACCAAATTTAAGATTCATTGGGATAGAGGAAGGTTCAGAGATTAAAACCAAAGGAATGCACAATCTCTTCAATGAAATATCAGGAAATTTCCCAAGCATGAAGAATGAATTGCAAAATCAAATACTAGAGGCCTATAGGACACTAACTGTACAAAATTACAATAGATCTACACAAAAGACACATTACAATGGAAATGCCTAGTATATAGAATAAGGATAAAATTTATAGGCTACAAGAGAGAAAAATCAGATTACCTATAAGGGAAGACCAATTCAGATCTCAGCAGATTTTTTCAACCCAGACTCTCAAAGCTAGGAGATCCTGGAACAACATATACCAAGCTCTAAAAGGTAATGGATGCCAACCAAGAATCTTATATCCAGCAAAATTAAGCTTATAATTTGATGATGAAATAAAAACCTTCCATGATAAACAAAAGCTAAAAGAATTTACAGCAAGAAAGCCTGCACTACAGAACATTTTTGGCAAAATATTCCATGAAAAGGAAATTTAAAACAATGAAATCTACAAAGGGAAGAACTACAATAAAAGGAAATCCAACCAAAGAAGAAACCAAGTCAGGCAAAACACCAAAAATAAAACTGACTGGTAATACAAATTATATCTCAATAATAACCCTAAGTGTTAATGGCTTAAACTCACCAATCAAAGACATAGGCTGGTAGATTGGATTTAAAAAAAGACCCAACAATATGCTGCCTTCAAAAGACTTATAGGAAAAGACGCCCACAGACCGAAGGTGATGGTTAGGAAAAAACATATCACTCACATGGACTGTGGAAACAAGCAGGGGTTTCCATTCTCATATTAAATAAAGTAGACTTCAAGCCAAAGTTAATCAAAAGGGATAAAGATAGACATTTCATACTGCTTAATGGAAACATACATCAACAAGACACCACAGTTATAAATATATATGCCTAAAACACTGGAGCATCTGCGTTCATCAATCAAACTCTTCTGAAGTTCAAGAGTCAAATCACAACATAATAATTCTGAGTGACTTTAACACAACTCTTTCTACCAAACAAAAGCTAAAGAAAGAAACTACAGAACTCAATAGCACAATCAATAACTTGGACTTAACTGACATTAATATAGAGTATACTATCCATCAATGAGCGAATACACTTTCTTCTCAGCAACACATGGATCCTTCTCTAAAATAGACCATATGTTATGCCACCAAGCAAATCTTAGTAAATACAGAAAAGTAGAGATACTACCCTGCATTCTATCAGACCACAATGGGATGAAATTAGAAATAATGAAATTGAAACAAAAGAAACAATTGAAAAAATTGACAAAACAAAAAGTTGATTCTTTGAAAAAAAATAAATAAAATTGATAAACCATTAGCCATGCTAATGAAGGAGAGAGAAAACTCAAATTACTAATATCTATGATATATTACAACGGACACTACAGAAATACAGAAGAAAATTAGAAATTATTTGAAAAATTTGTACTCCAATAAAATAGAAAATATCAAAGACATTGACAAATGTCTAGAGGCATATAGTATGCCTAAACTAAATCAGGATGATATACACAATTTAAATAGATCAACTTCAAGCAAGGAAACAGAGGACACCATTAAAAGTCTATCAACTAAGAAAACCCCAGGACAGGATGGATACAAAACTGATTTCTACAAGACTTTAAAGAAGAACTGACACCAAATACTTCTCAAACTATTTCATGAAATAGAAAAAGAGGGAATGCCAAGTTTCTGTTCTCATGACTAAAAGGCTCAGGGGTCACTCCAGTTGAACTGGGCTAACTGGGCTGCACAAAATAACCACACAAGAGACACAAATACCTTTTTCTTTGGGGTCACTGTAACGGCTCCTCTTACCTTAAGGGTCCATAGGAAGAGAGAGCGAGAACATGTGCTGACCTCTTTTATTGAGAAGAAGCTATTCAAGTGAGGCAAGAGGTCAGGTTTCAGGGGGCTGAGTCTATCTTCATGATATCCACTGTCAGCAGGTTGACTGACATCTGGGTAGGCCACACCCAAGGGCACAGTAAGAGAAGGGGACACACACACACACACACACACACACACACACACACGGCACTTCCATGGAAGATTCTATCCTAAACAGGGCAAGGGGTTAAATTACAAAGAACAGGTGAGCATAGCTTCACCCATGGGGCTGTAGCAAGACACTGACCCTCGAACCCAAGAAGGGTGGGGAAAGCTCTGTCACATTTCTGTGACTGAGCGCCTCAGCATCCAGCCCAGGAGTGTGACTCAGTCATGTGCAAGGTTGGTCTCCCACAAGGAAACACTGCCAAATACATTCTATGAGGCCAATATCACCCTGATTCCAAAACCAGACAAAGACACATCAAAGAAAGAAAACTTCAGACCAATATCTCTAATGAATATAAATGCAAAAGTTCTCAATAAAATTTTAGCAAATCAAATACAAAAACATATCAAAAAGATAGTGCATCCCAATCAAGTAGGGTTCATCCCAGGAATGCAGGGTTGGTCTAACATGAAGTTCCTCACATCAATAGACTCAAAGATAAAAATCATATGATCATCTCAATAGATACCGAGAAAGCATTTGATAAAATACAGCATTCCTTCATGTTCAAAATGCTTGAAAAACTAGGGATAACAGGAACATGCCTCAACATTGGAAAGGCTAACTATGCTAAGCCCAGGCCAACATCATTCTAAATGGAGGAAAATTGAAGGCATTCCCTCTAAAAACTGGAACAAGAATTGAAGGCATTCCCTCTAAAAATTGGAACTACAGGGATACAGCCACATCAATGTTTATAGCAGCACAATTCACAATAGCTAAATTGTGGCACCAATCTAGATGCCCTTCTGTCACCACTTCTATTTAACGTAGTTCTTGAAATTCTAGCCAGAGCAATCAAACAGATGAAATAAATTAAAGGGATAAAATAGGAAAAGAAAAACTCAAATTATCACTATTTGAAGACCATATGATTCCATACCCAGAAGACCCAAAACATTTCACCAGAAATCTCCTAGAACTAATAAATGAATTCAGCAAAGTATCTGGATATAAAATCAACACCCATACAGAAATAAGCTATTTCTGTACATCAGTGACAAATCCGCTGAAAGTGAAACTAGGAAAACCACCCCATTTACAATAACCTCAAGAAAAATAAAATATTGAGAATAAATTTAACAAAAGAGGTGAAAGACCTCTACAATGAAAACTACAACACGCTAAAGAAAGAAATTAAAGAAGACCTTAGAAGACAGAAAGATCTATCTTATTCTTGGATGGGCAGAATTAATATTGTCAAAATGACCATACTACCAAAAGCACTATACAGATTAAATGCAATTCAAATAAAAAACCCAGTGGTATTCCTCATAGAAATAGATTAAGCAATCATGAAATTCATCTGGAAAAATAAGAGACCCAGAAAAGCCAAAGCAATCCTTAGCAAGAAGAATGAAGCTGGTGGCATTACTATTCCAGACCTAAAACTATACTACAGAGCAATATTAATTAAAACAGCATGGTATTGGCACCAAAATAGACTGTAGAGCAATGGTACAGAACAGAGGACACAGAATCTAACCCACATAACTTCAGTTATCTCATATTAGACAAAGGCGCCGAAAACATACATTGGAGAAAAGATAGGCTCTTCAACAAATGGTGCTGGGAAAACTGGAAATCCACATGTAATAAAATAAAATTAAACCTCTATCTCTCACCATGCACAAAACTCAACTCAAAGTGGATCAAGGGCCTAGGAATTAAACTCCTATGGCGAATTAAAAACAGAATCAATAAATGGGATGGATTCAAAATAAAAAGCTTCTTCTCAGCAAAAGAAACAATCTGTGAGGTGAATAGAGAGCCTACAGAATGGGAGCAAATCTTTACCACAAGTACATCACATAGAGCACTAATCTCTAGGATACATAAAGCACTCAAAAACCTTAACAGAAAAAAAAACAAAAACAAGTAACCCAATCAATAAATGGATCAAGGAACTGAACAGACACTTCTTGGAAGAGGATATACAATCAATCAACAAACATATAAAAAATGTTCAACATTTCTAGCTTAGAGAAATGCAAATCAAAACTAAGATTTCATCTCACTCCAGTCAGAATGGCAGCTATCAAGAATATAAACAACAATAAGTGTTGGCGAGGATGTGGGGAAAAAAGCACACTCATACACTGCTGGTGGGACTGCAAATTGGTACAGCCAATGTGGAAAGCAGTATGGAGATTCCTTAGAGAACCTGGAATGGAACTACCATTTGACCCAGCTATCCCTCTCCTCCGTTTATACTTACTTAAAGCACTTAAAAAACAGCATACTACAGGGACACAGCCACATCAATGTTTATAGCAGCACAATTCACAATAACTAAACTGTGGAACCAAGCTAGATGCCCTTCGGTAGATGAATGGATAGGGAAAAATTTGATATATATATACCCAATGGAACATTACTCAGCATTAAAAGAGAATAAAATCATGGCATTTGCAGGTAAATGGATGAAGTTGGAGAATATAACGCTAAGTGAAGCAACCAATCCCCAAAAAACCAAAGGCCAAATGTTTTCTTTGATATGAGGACTCAGAGGTATAATGGTGATGGGTTGGTGGGGAGCATGGGAGGAATGGAGGAACTTTAGATAGGGGAGAGGGGAGGGAGGGGAAAGGAGGGGATAGGAAAGGTGGTGGAATGAGTTAGACATCATTACCCTAAGTATAAGACACCAATGGTGTGAAAATATTCTGTGTACAATCAGTGTCTTGAAAAATCGTGCTCGATATGTATAATACGAAATAAATTACATTCTGCCATCATGTATAACAAATCAGAACAAAAATTTTTTTGAAAGGCTACCTTTCAGGTGTGCTCAGATGGAGTGTTGAAATTCACTTGTGAATTTGGGGAGATAGTCACTTCTTAGTGCTTCTGTTGACATCTCCTTCCTATGGAGAACAGGTCATCTGGTTCCCTGCCTCCAGGTTAGGGGAGAGGGAGAAGAAGCAAAAAGAAAAACACGTCCCTTTTTAAAAAAGCAGCACGGGCTATATTCAAAAGGTAAAGTGGACTCCTATTACAGTTCTAAACTGTAAGTTTCTAAACCCAGAGCAGAATTGGGTCCAGGTTCCCAGCAAGATGATAGGCACCCATAGGGCTGTGGTTGAGGAACTTGGAGTCTGAGAGCAGGAGGGAGCCTCAGGGCTAAGTCCCAGACAGGTCACGTGGGAACAAGGCAGGCGCAGTTTGAATACAAACACCTTTTGGAAAACATTAATATATTTATAAACTTTTTTTTTTTTAGTGGGGGGCGGGGATCCGAAGTCTTTTGGAGTAGCTTGTGTTTATTTTCGGTAACAAAAGCGAAGAGGCTGCCCAGAACTTGGGTCCCCCGGGGTCTGAAACGTTAGTCGAGTCCCGGCGGCAGCGCTCGGTCATCCCGGGAAGGAGGCGGTCACCGAGCCTGGCCCCGAGCGGGTGGAGGCGGTCACCGAGCCTGGCCCCGAGCGGGTGGAGGCGGGGCCGAGCCTGGCCCCGAGCGGGTGGAGGCGGGGCCGAGCCTGGCCCGCCCAGCGGCGTCGCGGAGTACCGAGGCCGCGCTGGCTGCAGCCTCCTCGCCCCGGCGACTCCGGTAAGTCCCGGCCGTGCCCGCTGTCCTCCGTCCCCGGTGCGCAGCCCCCGCGGGTGTGCCCGCTGTCCTGCGCCCCGGCTTTCAGCTGGGCAGTGCGTCAGAAGGGCGCGTGGTGACGGGGTGGCCCCTGTTTACCAACCAGAAAGGCCAGGTTGGACACCAAGAAAGAGCAGGGTGTGGCACCAAAAAGGGCGGGGTGGGCGGAGCAGCGGGACGTCGATCCCTTTGGGAACCTGAGCACCCGCCCCGACCTTTACCTCCAGAGAAGCTGTGGCCTTGTAGAGAGGAGGATCCCCGAATCAGCCTCCGCGCGAGCAATGCCCTTTTCTTCCCTTGCAGGTTGAATTTTGGAACTGCACGGCAGAGACCTTTGTTTTCCCAGATCTGCTCAGCTGCACCCTCTTTAGAGCCAGAAGGTCGAATTTTTGACAAAACGTTAGGGAGTTGCGGTTCACGAAGAACAGGTGCTCCCTAGGAAATTGCCGCAAGCTATTAAACCTCATTTTCTCATCAGTAAAACCGTGGACCTCGCTTCATAAGGTGGTGGCAAGGACTAAGTGAGATCGCAGAAAGGCCCAGCCTGGCACCTGGTAATTGTGGCAATTTTTTTCAGGTATCCCTGTGATCTCTCAGATTCCCCACTGGAGGGAATTTACTGCCTCGAAGAAAGCACACAAATCTCTGTCAGGGAGGTGGCAACATTTGCCCATATAAGGCTATTTATAGTTCCTGGGTAATTTATAATAGGAATGCAAGGAGGAGGAGTTCCTCAGTACAAACCGAACTTTCCTGAAATTTGTGGCATGGACTTTGATAGTGAAGAGTAGAAACTTTGCTCTAAGGAAAACATTTCCTTCTGCTGAGAGGCTTGGAAGATGAAAGATGGATTTTTAGGGTGGGAGGACCTGGATGAGAGACCAGAGATTTGAGTTCCTGGAACAAATTATAGGGGTACCCTTATATGGGAAACTGCAGATTTGTGTGCTTTCAGGTCTGGGGTGGCTCTTTCTGGCCCTTTGGGTGGCTGGGAGGGGCTTTTCCATTATGATGGTGCTTTTTTTTTTTCCCCTCTCCCTGTTGATGTCATTAGTGTTTTGAACTGAGTAACTGATCTTGGGGTGCCTCAGCATGTTTGGCAATAGCATGTCCAAGGTTTTAAGGACACAGATGTTTTAGGTCCCTGACACTACTAACCCCAGGATCTGTTAAGCCCCTTGTGAGTTACCAGACTCTGATGAGTAGAGGTAAGATGAATCCAATGTGGCTTTGCAACTTTCCTATCACCCTAGGATAGGTAATTTCACACCCACACTACCCCCCCCCCGGGAGGGGGCCTCTATTAATTTCCTATAAAATGAGGACATCAGGAGTTTTAGAATCTGTCTAATCTTGAAGATCATCAGGCCCAGGCTCCCAGGAGAGTAACTGTACTTGTGGGTGACAGTGAATCCTACAGAAATTTCAAATGTTAAAATTTGAGGGGAGAAGAGGATTCTTTCCTTTATATACCCTTCAACTGAATGTATTTCAGAAGCTGAACTCGGTAGTCTCCCACCACAGAGTTATGATTCTGAGCTCAGATCTCCGTTTAAATAGTGTTCCACCGCTTTGCAGTAATGAGGTTGCTATGTTAGTTTTCTTTTTCTTGTTTGTTTTGTTTTGTTTTGAGATGGGTCCCTGCTGCACAGCCTAGGCGGTTCTGGAATTCAAGCCACCCTCCCACCCCTACCTCCCAAGTAGCTGAGGATATGGGAGTAGCTGGGACTACAGGAGTATCCCGCCACATCTGATTTATATTGGTTTTTCCTGGCTTCGGAAACAAATTACAAGTTTAGCAGCTTAAAAAAATACAGACTTATTAACCTTGCTGTTCTGTCCTCTATCTAGAGTCTGACACAGGTGGCACTGGGGCCAAAGTGGGGCAGCAGCCTGTGCTCCTTTCTGAATCATAATGATGTGGTGGGGAGACTCCTGAATTCAGCTTCCGAAATACATGCTTGCTCACTCAGGTTACTGGCAAATACAATCCTTGTGAGAGGGGGACAGGTCTGGTTTCCTTTCTGGGTGTGTGTTAAGGACCAGTCAGTTTCCAGAGGTCACCTGTATGCCTTGGCGTGGAAGCTTTCCTGTCTTAAGTTAACAAGAGGGAGTTGAGTTCATCTCTCCTCCCTCTTTTTCTGTTGTCACATTTTCTGACAGAATCTGCTGTATCCTCTCTGACTTTGAATGATCCTATGATTATATTGGGCCCCCTGGGTAACCTAGAATAAATAATCTCTATAATCTTAATCTCATCTAACAGCCACTTGCCATGTAAAGCTGCCTCTAGTCACAGATTAGAAATGCAGACATCTTTGGGGGCAAGAGGTAGTATTCTGAATACCACAATTGTGTCAACTGGCTCTCTTCCAGCCTCAGTTTCTTATAACTGGAACAGAAATTACATTTACTTTATAGCATTGTTGTGAAGATTAACTCCGTAACTATGGCAAGAGTCCTCAGCATAGCAATTGACCTATAATATTTGCTCACTACATAGAAGTTAACACAGAAACAAGGACTTGCCTAATAGCTTGCATTTGGTAACATATTGCATTCAATGGTGTGATCACATGCCGCCTGAAGAGAAGAAACTCTTCATTATTTAATCAGAATCAGCAGCTCCTTTTACAGCCCTGCTGGGACACCCTATATAAAGTAGTCTCGCCCTTGCACCAGGTCACTGTAGCCTTGTGGTTTCTAATGTGAATTCTGGCCCAGCACCTGGGAACCGGCTAGAAATGCATCTTCCTGGGCGCTACACTAGACCTACTGATCCCAGGTATAGGGTGGGGTGGGGTCTGTCAATCTGTGATTTGGATGTTCAGTGAAATTGACAACTAGTATTGTAACCCCCACCCCTTTATTTTCTTCCTTTTGTCCCTCATTGGTGCCCACCCCTACTAGAGTATAAGGCTCTGACCTTGATCAACAGCAATAGCCAGTGCCCAGCACGCACCTGCACCCACACAGTGGGCTCACAAATTACTATTGAAGGGATGACCAGGAGGCAGAGGTGAAGACTGAACCTACTCCCTAGTACTAAATATACCAACCTGTGGATGCCTTCATTTCATCACTGAATCATTATTTATTTATTCATTCATTCATTTATTTTGGGGATACCAGGAATTGAATCAGGGGTACCCGACCTGAGCCACATCCCCAGCCCTATTTATATTTATTTAGAGACAGGGTCTCACTGAGTTGCTTAGCACCTCGCTCTTGCTGAGGCTGGCTTTGATCTCACAATCCTTCTGCCTCAGCCCCCCTCCCCCACGCACTGGGATTACAGGTGTTCACCACCACGCCCGGCACTAAATTGTTATTTAAAGCGTTAAATGCTTTCTGCTCAAGCATCTCTGAGTTGCTTATGTATATACAAGTTAGGTAAACACATACAGTTTTAATGATATGTTCAGATATCATATGTTTGTGCTATTTAGGGGACTCAGGGCTTTTGGATGGTCAGTGCCACATTTTTGTTTTCCCATTTAAAACAGTGGGCTTTGGGGCTGGAGATGTGGCTTAAGCGGTAGCGGGCTCGCCTGGCATGCATGCGGCCTGGGTTCGAGCCTCAGCACCACATACAAATAAAGATGTGTCCGCCGAAAACTAAAAAATAAATATTAAAAAAAATTCTCTCTCTCTCTCTCTCTCTCTCTCTCTCTCTCTCCCCCCCCCCTCTCTCTCTCAAAAAAATAAATAAAATAAAACAATGGGCTATAGGCTCACACTATATTTTCTACCTAAATACCCCAAACATTTGCTACTCAAAACATTTCCACTAAGGGATGCCCATATTTGTAAATCATCTTGCCACTGTTTAGCTTCCCCTTGCATTTCAGGTGGGTGGAAATAAATAATTGTCAAGTAGTTTTTATTATAGAATGAGATTCTTTAGTCCTTGGGCAATTTGGGTTTTGCCTCTTACTGTCTTCTGTAGGAATCTTTATTGCAGCATCTCTGATCTGCAACCTCTGCTGCCTGAGTCTTTCCAACTGATAGGAAGCTTTTTACATTCCATCAAGAGAATTGCCTTCCAAATGTGCTGACCATTAGTCCAGGGCCCACCCTGGCATGTAGCAGGGCAGATAGGGCAAACAGCTGATGTTCAAGAAATCCAAAATGCTTCCCTTGTTGATCCTAATTTTGTATTTGGAAATTACATGGAGCCAGGTGCTGTGGCACAATCCCAGCAAATTGGGAGGCTGAGGCAGGAGGATCCTGAGTTCAAAGCCAGCCTCAACAAAAGCAGGGTGCTAAGAACTCAATGAGACCCTGTCTCTAAAAAGATATAAAATACAAACTAGGGCTGGGGATATGGCTCCGTGTTTGAGTGCCCCTGAGTTCAATCCTCTCACCTCCTCACCCCCCATAAAAAAGAATCTTCCTCAGCAGTTTGGAGTCAGTAACTCTCTCTGGTACACTTTCTCAAATAGAACACAGTCCTGGTTCCTTCCACCATTTCTCCTGGCTTTTGTCTGTTTTGCTATTCTGTAAAACTGGAAGAAATTCAGAAATGTAGCATCTTGACTAAAATATTATTTCCAGGTCAAGTCTGAGCCAGGACAGAGTGAACTCCAAGGTTGTGTGTACATTCGTCTATTTGTACATTCGTCTATTTGTCTCTGAAACTGACACAGGGCATTATAATCTGGGTTGAGTTTTTTAAACCTTCACATCTTGTTTTTGTATTCTATCCTCATGTAAAATCATTATTGACCACTTTACAAATTAGGAACTGAGGGAAAGGATTTGACTGTTTCAAGGTTGCATAATTGGAAGCAAAGCAATATTATAATATAGGTATCACTTTTAGGAAAGACTAGAAAATCACCCAGGTCCTCATTTTTTACAAATATGGTCTGTTATATTTCAGACCTAGAAAACACACACACACACACACACACACACACACACACACACACAAAACTTGGTTTTTAATCTTAGACAGTTTTGAGAGCCTGTATATATTATTTCATACCTAATCAGGCAGAGTAGTAGAAAAATGAAGCTAAGAAACCAGAAATGAAATGATGCATAAGTACATTAAAATAATTCTCTTGTTTTGAGAGATTTTGTATAAAAAATATTTGGTGTTAGAAAAAAAGAAAAGTTAAGCAGGAACAAACTGCTCCTAACTGTACCACTCTATTAAACACCTTCCAAAATATTCAGAAGAACTGATACATTATTCCAAACATTTTTTTTTATGCAGGTGTGTGTGTGTGTGTGTGTGTGTGTAAATAGATATATGCCGCAGTCTGGCTGGGCACAATTCAGGAGCCACTTGTCAAAAGAAAGGAACTTTATTTTCAGAACCGCACACGCCAAACCACACAGCTCTTCAGGAAAACCTTCAGAGCCCAACTGCAACCACCGGCTTCCCACAAGCCTCTCAACCTCCCCCACTCCTCCTGCTCTTGAGGCGATTTGCTGGGTTGCGTGGGCGGAGCCAAAAAAAGTCCCCCAATGAGCAGCTCGGAGGTCTGAAAGGGCGGGGAAACAACCCAATGAGCATCACTGCAGAGGAGCCAATCAGTTGGCAGCTAGAAGTTTGCTGGGGCCGCTGTGAGCCAATCATCAGCTGGCAGCTGGAAGTTTGCTGGCAGCTGGAAGTTTGCTGGGGCTCCTTTGGCTGTGGCTCTCAACATCTCCCCCTCTCTGTTTAAACAACAAGCATGTGGCTTAGGGACCGTACCTGCCTTAGGTTGTCCAATACTACATATGGTTCTTACCCGTCATCTGATGAGCTGACCTCAAGGCATCAGCCTCCTGTCTTAGGTTGGTACCATTGCAATTGGATCTTACCAGTCATTGACTACCGATCCAGCATACAGCCACACCTGTGGATAGGTCTTTGTACCAGCGAGGTGGTGAGGTTCTTTGCCTCACCTCTGTTGGCCCCCAAATTTTAGCTGAACGGCCATCACAAGCAGAAGGGAGGAGGATACACCAAGCCATTGCAATGTTTGAAAACTCTATAGTCAAAAAATAGAACTGATCAGCAAAACATTAACCTAGGTCTGTATGAGCTCAAAAAACAAAATAGAACTTCATGATATGGGAAAGGGTAATAATAAAATAGATATTGAAAAAAGCATCCTGGTTCTGTCGCAGATGTAAGAATAGCTAAACTGGAGTTTTGGATATCAGCTGTTATGGATTTGAGCCAAATCATCTTCTTTTTGGTCTGTAGAAATCGCTTTAGTTAATCTTTCTGGAATCCAAATCGGCTGCTGTTCTCCCTGTGGAAACACAAAAACAGACCCCCGACTCCAGACAATCACTGGGTCAGGACCTTAGTTAATCTCTCTGGAATCCAAATTGGCTGCTGTTCTCCCTGTGGAAACGCTGTAAGCCAATCATCAGCTGGCAGCTGGAAGTTTGCTGGGGCCCCTTCGGCTGTGACTCTCAACAGATATAAATATGTTTAAAAGAAAAAGTAATAAATTATAGCTATTTTTAAACTGGATCAAACCTTGTGAGCACCTTCCATTCCAGGAATTCTTCATGCCTCTGTGTATTCAACCCCATATGTTGGACTTTTGCTCTTTTAAACAACGTTTGTTTAACTTTGTTATTTGCTTATTCCTGTGATGAAAAGCCTATTTCCATTGCCCATTAAGGAATTTACTTTAGAGTCAAGTACCCAGAAAAATGTGTCCTTAGACATAAGGCTGGCTTAAAGTGTGATCTGCAACCCCAAAATGGTATTTTTCAATAGGCTTCCCATCTTATTCTGAGGACCCCAGTCAGAATACCTTTGGGCTGTTTTTGAGAATTGTCTACCCTCAGAGAAAAAAGGCTTGTCACTGTCTTCTTTGGGGATTGTCAGTAGTGCATTGTTTGGAAGAACTAAGCCTTTTTGGGAATAATATCAATATTATTAGAATAGTTATGTCAGTATTATTAGAATAGTCCGTAGGAACAGACACACTGTTATTACTGAGTCTTGATGTTTTTAGAAAAGGGAGAAGTTGACACCTTCTGGATGTGCCTTCCTTTTAAGCTGTGCTTGGTCTGAGTGGATATTGATAGCACTTCTGGTTTAGCCACCATGTTATCTACACTTATGGGCGCCTTTTTTTTTTTTTTTTTTTTAATAATGGAGGGTATTTTAGATTAGGGAGGAGGTTCAAACCATCGATTGAGTTTTTGTTTTCTTTTAAATTCTGAAATAGATTTACCAAAAGATAGATGATAGGGCACTATTAAAAGGGCATCTGGGCTGGGGTTGTGGCTCAGTGGTAGAGCGCTTGCCCAGCATGTGTGAGGCACACCACATAAAAATGAGTAAATAAAAAAATAAAGATATTGTGACCAACTACAACCAAAAAATATTTTTTTTAAAAAAAAAAAAAGGGAAACATCTGCAACGTGTGTATTTTCCTGATACTTTTGATGATAAAACTAACACTTGGTTTTTTATAGACTATTCGGGGGATGGGTGACAAAAGGTAAAGGATCATAAAGAAAAAGTCACAAATAATCCTGTTTAATGGTACCTGCTGTCAACATCTTGGGGTGTTTATAAAATCGCTTTAACCAATCAGCTGTTCCCTTTTCTGTCTCCCCACCAGCACACATGCCATAGACCATGCTGCTCTGGGAAACCCATGTTAGTAGTGCTGAATAAAGACCCGAATAGCACAGTCCTGGCATCAGCACCACCCTGGCCACTTCCTTCTTTTGCCATCTTTGCCTTCCTGCAGCCTCGACATGGAAGCAGCTCCAGTGACTACTAGCTAGCTATTGCAGAGTCCAAGCTAAGGCTTCACACTCCCCTTGCAACCCAGAAACCTGAAGGCTGCCTTAGGTTTGGGGCTTCCATCTGGAGAGCCATCTGGAGAGTTTATCTTGCTTCTTCGACCAGTGCTACACTTTGTCTACTTGCCACTTCACCCTCCAGGACTCCCTCCCTTCTGATTTCTTCTTCCTGATAATCTCATGACTTATCAGTAATACCAGTAGTGTCTGCTGCTTTTGGAGTGCCTTCTCTGGCCAGGTATTGTGCTGTGCAGCATGTATGACTGTCCCCATGGAGGTCCCAAGTAACATACAGCAAATAAGTGGCAGAGCTAGAACTGTTCAAGGCATTGTTCAAAAGCCTCCAGAGTAGTCTCAGAAGCCACACCCTTGACAAGTTCATGGTCTTGTTCCTGCTCTCTTCTCAGGCCAGTGTTTTCTAAAGCACTTTATCACCACTTTGTCATAGAAAGGTTCTAGGTAAGGGATCCAGTGTGTTATAACAGTGCTACTTATGTCAAAGACCTAAAGCTAGCAGTTCCAGCCATCTGACACCTTGCTGGTGCCTAACCCAAGTAAGGAGGCTCCTTCCCTCCTACTCTGTTGGGAATCCTGACCTAGTACCTATTCTGAACTTTTAGAAAGTGCCTAAAGTGCTTTTGCTCTTTGGGGACCTTGGATCTATACCCCTATCTCTTGGGTGCCTTGACTAACCTGAGCCTATAAATCTTCTTTCTACCCAGAAACCCCAGAGCATGGGGAACCAAGCAGGAAGCTGGCAGGGTGCCAAGGGAGCTGGAGGAGGCTCCACTTGTAAGGAAAGGCCTGGCCCTGGTTGTCCTTGACACCCTCACTCTTTTTTTTTTTTTTTTAAAAGATAGAGAAGAGAATTTTTTAATATTTATTTTTCAGTTTTCGGTGGACACAACATCTTTATTTTATTTTTATGTGCTGCTGAGGATCAAACCCAGCGCCCTGCGCATGCCAGGTGAGCGCGTTACTGCTTGAGCCACATCCCCAGCCCAACACCCTCACTCTTGAGCATGACTCAGCGTTTTCTTTTGTGGACAGCACTAGACCCTGCCCTGTCCAGCTTCTCAGTCCTCCACTGGCCTTCATCCACCACTTCCTGCATAGCACTGCCCTTCAAAGATGTGAGAGATTATGGTCCAAAAGCTTTAGGGACCGCTGCCTTCCTGACCCAGAGGAGGGCAGGTGACTCTCCCCACCAAGGCCCCATCTGTCTGCCAGACCTGTCGGGCTTAGGGGAGTAGAATGTACAGCACCTTCACTTACAGCATCTGTCACCTCCTTACTTCAGGATAGGCCCAGGGGTAAAGGGGTGGTGTTGGGAGAGTTCCTGAATCTGCTACCAAAAAGCTTTGCACTTAGGCCAGTCTAAAAAGCTTTTGTGCCTTGTTTTCCTTATTGACTGAAAAGAGGGCTCAAAGCACTCAGCCTTCCCTTCTCAGATGATGCTTCCTGCTGTATTAGTCACTTATGTAATGAGGACTAGTCACTGAGGTTGCCCAGACCCTCTTTTCGCATCCCCAGGGGGAACAAGGACGTGTCCCCATGGCATCTGTTAGGGTGGGGAGCCACAGCTTCCATGCATGCTAAGCCTTTGCCACCTGTTCTGCTGCTGAACACATGCTGCTGCCTCGTGGGGACATTCTTGGTCCTCTTTACTTAGTGGCCTGGTCTGGCCCTCCAGCTCAGCCAGCAGGTTGGGGTGGTGCCAGCAGAGCAGGAACTGCAGTTGTCATATTCATTAGTTTTCTGGTATTTTCACTGGACAGCAACCTTCTGGACAAGAGAGTAGTATTCCCACTGCGTGGTAATGAACACTGAGGCTTGTAGGGACTGGGTTTATTTGAGGGTACATTCTAGCTTAGGTTAGAGCTAGGGTAGGGTCCAGCTATTCCTGACTGAGCCCAGTGAGCTTGGATTCCCCCATAGCTGCCCCTTTGCCCAAGTCGGGCAGCATTTTCCAGTAAGCTGAGGTCTTGGGGAGGGAGAAGAGGTCCAGTACTGCCCTACCCAAGAGGACCCCTGGGTTCATGGCATCCTAGCCTGGAAGTTTCCTGGTATTAGTCTGTTAGCACCTTCCCCATGTTTTCTGAGGCCACTTTGACCTTGTGCTCTTGGTTTTGAGATAACCAGCAGTCACTCGTTGTTCCATAACAACTCTTCTTGTCCTTTCCTTACAGACTCTGTGCACCATCACCATGAGAAGCAGAGGAGGACTCACCCTCCTCGGAGTCCTGTTCATTCCGGTTGTCCTCTGCCACTCAGGTGAGTGGTAGAGAGTCTCTGGACACAGATACGAACCATCCTGCCTGTCTTGGTCCTGAATTTTCTTCCTATTAGGCCTCTGGGAGACGAAACTGACACGACTGGCCTCAATTTCCACCCCAGTCCCTCTTCCAGGCCTGGCTTTGGTTTTTCTGCCTCCAGTGTTACAGGTCTGAGGTTTTATGACACCTCCTTCCTAAGCTGTGACCTTGCTGTCAATGGGACACCTTCCTGAGTTACAGCCCATCCTGAGTTACAGGGCTGCCTTTTTCTGGGCAGGGGAACTGAACAGCTTAGGTTTCACCAAAGCCTATGGTTTCTCACCACAAGCTACCTGAGGATTGCAGTGGAAGCCTGCCTTGTAGTGCTGGGCAAGTCCCTTCAGGTCCTTCCCATTGTCCCCAGAGCCTTTTGAGCTCAATCCTCCACTCTGTGACTTTTCCTTAGCAACGGTGATGATAATCATAGTGAGAGCAGCAGCTAAAGCTTAGAGCATTTCCGTGCTGATCAGTCTGCCAGTCATGGTCCTTGTATTTACATGTTTAACCCTCATGTCAACCCAATGGAGTGAGTACTGTGTTATCCCTGTTTGACAAATGACAAGATTGAGACTCAAAGAGAAGAAATAACTTGTTAAAGAACACCCAGAAGTGTTTCACCAGATGTGAACCCTGGATGCCTGTCTTCACACCTATTCCAGGCCCCCCTCCTGGGCTGCCCGTTCTCCTGGGCTGCCCCATTCTGAACCACCCTTCCCCTGGTTCCTGGAGGAAGTTGGCCTGAGTCTTCCGTAATAGAACAATGGTGCCACTTGGTTTTGCTTCATCGTAAAGATCAAACGTTCTTCCTGCCTGTGTCCTGTTGGTACAGCATCCTGGCCACTACTGATGCCTTTCCTTCTGGGGTTGGGGTGGAAGGGAGAAAAAGAAGTAGCAATACAATGAATAATTTTAAAAAAAAGGTCTCTGCAGTGTTGGGTGTATTAGTAGCTACCACATATTGATGGCTTACTGTGTACTAGGAACCAGGACAAAGCCTACCTCATCTAATCCCCCCAGCCCTCCATGAGGGGCCGTGCTCTTGTGCTAATTGGACAGTGGAGGAGACTGCAGCAGGAGAAGCAATTTGCCCAAGGACACACCTGACTGCTCTCTCCCTTTCAGAGAAAAAAGAGAAGTCAGGATTCCCCTCTTCACCCACCTTCCTCATCACCTCCCATAAGGAGGTTATAATGTGGTCCCCGTGTCACAGCACGGTGTTCCTTCCTCAGTTCTTCTACCCAGTGTATTGCCTGTAATTACACAAGGGAGAGAGAGAGAAGAAGAGAAAGAGGAAGAAAAAGGGAGACGGACAGAGAGAAGGGAGGGGAGAGAGAGAGTGCCCTTGCTGTTGCCCAAGACACTGTGAAACCTTGGGGGAACTTTTGTGACACAGGCCATTATGTCATAGGCAGAAACATCCCCCTCAGGCAGAAAATGACATTTGATCCTTACAGTGAAGCAAATCAAGTAGCACAAAGGTGCCTGTTGTTACAGAGGTTGAGACTTAGGACAACTTCCTTTAGGAATCAGGGGAAAATATCCCAGGTCCAAGTAGCCCTAAGGGTCAAGTCCCGTCTGCCTTTGGTTAGAAGTCAGAATATCAAAAAATCCACTAATTACTTGTCTTTGATCCCGGTTTTCCCCCCACCGTGTCCCCTTTCCTTCTTGTCCCACTCGGGACAATTAGAAGAAAGTCTTGGTTAAACCATACTTGGGTGTTAGAACTGGTGGCCTGAGTCTGCGTCTCAGTTCCATTACCTAGCAGCTGTGTGACTTTGGGTGGGATAGTTGACATCTTTCTCTTGCAATATGGAGTTGAAGTTCCTTGAAACCTTCATCTTATAACAATTCTATGAAGGGCTTAATGCATAAATGCACAGACATTTGGACATTAGATGAATACATTAGATATGAAAATTTTGGCCCACAGAAATTCCAAATATGGGCCTCGACTCCTAACTAAAGGTTTGTCAAGAAGCCAAATAAGCTCTGGTTCCAGCCAGGATAAGATTGACGCCTATGGGTGATCTTTTAAAATGGCCCTCAGACAGCCAGATTAATACCACACCTTCCCTCTTCCAGCTCTTCGGGTCTTCCATTCTTTGGGTTTTTTTTTTTGGTACTGGGGATTGAACTCAGGGGCACTCGACCACTGAGCCATATCCCCACCCACATCCCTCATTGTGCTCAGGCAGTGAGGACCCACTTTCTGTTGGACTTCTGGAAAAATCTCCACATCCCCTGGAGGTGACCTTAGAACTAGAAGTCAGCTCTCAGGCTCCACAACCCACACCGGTTTAATCCTAACATTCTTCTGTGAGATTTTACACGTTTCATCTTTGAAAATGTCTTTTTACAGGTAGCCACCACTAAATACTGAGGTCATAGCAGAAGCCACATAGTGGCAGGAAGGTCATTCTCTCAGGTACTAGAGAAGGGCGTATCCACATGACTCAGGAAGATTTCCTTTTGACTCTGGATTCCTCAGCTTCTCCCCATTACAAATATTGACTGTAACTCCTCTTCTTCTTCTTCTTTTTTTTTTGGGGGGGGTCACTTTTGTGATAAAAATAGAGAAGGAAAAATAACCCAGGAAAACCCAAGGTTTAGCTGGCAAAGATGAGTCCTAAGAACCTGAGGTGGAACAATATTGTTTTTTGAATTAGGCAGTGGGGCAGTGGCCTGTCGTGTAAGCTGTCCTCCATTTCCAGTGTGTCTGCTGTGACCTGCTGCCCCATTCACAAGGGTTTAGTGTGCAGCTGCTGTATTGCCCATGACCATGTGTACTGCTGGCCCTGGGTTAGTACCTTAGTAGGGAACAGGTCAGTGATCATACCCTATCCCAGAGGTTGTCCCACTTTCTATAAAGGGCCAGGCAGTAAATATTTAAGGCTTTGCAGGTCAAGAGACAAAATCAAGTATATTATGTGGGCTCTTATATAAGTAACAAGAGAGGAAACAAAAAATATTGATGTACAAAATTCACAATGTAATAATTGACTGCAAATATATACTGTATGTTTGCTAATGAGAGGAATAGAATATTTTTAGGGAGGATCATGAACAACCATTTGTTTCCTCCAAAGTAGGTTGTTGATCATGAAATCCTGGTCTGGGTGGTTACCTTGTGGTTCATGATGGAGGCCGATTGTCAGGGAGGAAAAGTACTGAGCTCACTCTGTACTTGTGATGGTAGAAACCTCTGCCTTACTTTTATTGGGTGAAGTCAGTATCGGTGTAACGGGTCCTGACAGGTTTTCTTTCTAATTGTAGAGTTTGCCCTGCAGTGCTACAGCTGTGTTGATCCTGCTTCCTTCTGCAACGAAACCACCCGCTGTCATTTAGACTTGGATGCGTGTGCCATTGTTAAGGCTGGTAAGAGCTTCCCATTCCCTGTCTCCAAAGTGCAGTGAACCCATGGGAGCCTGACCAACGTGTGCCTCTCTTATTATTCAGCTCCTATTCAACAAGTAAAGTTCTCAATGATTGTCACCAGCTATAGATAAGACTTTTTTAAGCATTTGCCATATATTTTTTTTATTGAATACTTCTCATCTACCTCTCAGGATGATCTTTTATCCTCATTTAATCAATGAGGAGACTGAGGCTCAGATTAAGTAATGGACTAAAGTCAAGTAACCAAGTCAGGATTTGAACAAGGAAATTCATCTGATTCCTAAATTTGTGCTTTTAAACCGTGATACTGTGCTGCCTCCAAAATTTTTGAAAACCTCTGAGTGGCCAAAATCCCAAACACTGACAACATCAGATAATGGCAAGGATGGGGGAGAAACAGCAGCTCTCATTCATTGCTAGTGTGAATGCAGAATGGTCCAACCATGGATTATAGCTTGGCAGTGTCTTATAAAAGCACCATTTTGATTCAGCAATCTCATTCTTTATTCAAATGGATTGAAAACTTATACCCACATAAAAATATGCCTGTGGAGATTTACAACAGCTTAACTGATAATAGCCAAAACTTGGAAGCAGCCAAGAGGTCTTATAGCAGATGAATAGATAAATTGTGGTACTTTCAGACATTAGAATTTTATTCAGCATTAAAAAGAGATGCGTTATCAAGTCATGGAAAGACACAGAGGAATCTTAAATGTATTACTAAGTGAAGGAAGCCAACCTAAAAAGTCTACATTCTATCTGATTCTAGTGACATGACATTCTGGAAAAGATGAAACTATGGAAACAATAAGAAGGTCAGTGGCTGCCAGGGGTTATAGCAAAAGGAGGGATGAATAGGGGAAGTACAGAGGATTTTCAGAGCAATGAACTACTCTGTATGATAATGGATACATGTCATTATGTATTTGTCAAAACCCACAGAATTTATGCAATTGTTAGGATATTGTTTGTCCCCAACCAACAAGATCCATGTATTGGAAGCTGAGCCTTCAGTATGACAATGTTGGGTGGGACCTTTAAGGGATGGGGCCTAATACAGAATCCCTTGGGCAGTTGGGTAGGAGCCTTCAAAAGGAATTAAAGTAGCTCTTATGTAGCTCTTATGAGAGGGTTATTATAAATTAGCTGAGCCTGGCCCCACCCAGCTCTCTGGCCTCCTTTTTCGAGATATGAACCTTTCTCCCACACATGCTCCTACCATGATGTGATGCCACCCTCCTTTAGGCCCTCATCAGAAGCCCAACCAATGAGGAGGCCCAGTCTTCACTTTGAACCTCTTGAGTTGTAAGCTGTATAAACTCCTTTATAAAGTTAGCCGATGTCAGGCATCTCATTAAAGTAGGGAAACAGACCAATACAATACACAACACCAGGAATAAACCCCTAATATAAATTGTGGGCTTTGGGCAACAGTGATGAATGAGTCCATGTATGTTCATCACTCATAACAAGTGCTATCACACCAGTTGGGTTGTCGCTAGTGGGGAGGTTGTGTTTGGGTCACAGTTTTCTCTCTATTTTCTGCCCAGTTTTGCTGTGAACTTAAAAGTGATCAAAGGAATGCAATTTATATTTTCTTTAAAGGTCATGTAAATCTCAAACATTTTTCTTCTTCTCATAAACATAAGTCCCAAAACTTGAGCCAGACATGTAATAACCAGAAGTTTTTTGAAATATGGTCATCCCTCCATATCTGTGAGTTTCTCCTCTGGGGTCAACCAACCACAGATCAGAACTATTTGAAAAACAAATAGGGGCTTGTGTGGGAGAAAGTTTCATATCTCGAAAAAGGAGGCCAGAGAGCTGGGTGGGGCCAGGCTCTTGTCTACACTAACCACGTACATACTTTTTTCCTTGTCATTATTCCCTAAACAATACAGTACAATGCTATTCTCATAGCATTAAATCATATTAGGCATTTTAAGTGATCTAGAGATACAGAAGGGTGTGCACGAGTTATGTGCAGATACTACCCCATTTTATGTATGGGACTTGCACATTCTCAGATTTGGGGGGTCTTCAAGGGGTCCTGGGACCTCATTTTTCCCCCCAGCTGTAGAATGGGAATGTTTACCTCCAGGGTTACTGGAGCAGTTAGAAGAAAGAATGAATATGATAGTATTGGGTAAAGTCTAGAAGAGAGTCAGGCATTGGATGCTAACTCAGCCACCACTCAGTGGCCTCCTGACAATAGTAATCCTGTTAAATGTACTTAGAGTCTTAGAGGATGATGACAGTGCCCTGAATAAGGGCCACACCTAGAGGTGCTTAAGACAGAAACTATTGCTTTCAGTAAGTTTGAATCAAGTCTTTAAGAGTGGGAAGGTTGTGCAAGCAGAGAGAGCCTCTAATGCTGTGAGACTGATAGAATCCACTTGACTTTGGGCAGTTCTGATGTGGTTTATCATTCGAATGTGATAATTCGAGTGCTTGGCACGCCGCAGGATGCATAGTAAGTGATTAATTGGTAGCAATTATTAAGAAATTGCTCTCTGTTCTCCTCAAGCTATTAGGCTTCTCTAATTAAAATCATGGCAACTTTAATGCTTTTGAAGCTCCGATACTTAATTACTATTACATAAAGCAGTATCTTGTCCTATTGAACATTAGCCTCTCCTGTAATATTGGAAGCATCTACTTTAATAGGTATGACTCAAGCAAATAGAGCCATTTTGGGAATGATGGCTAGCTTCTGCTTCTGGACTAAGAGATCATTAAAATCCAATCCCAGTACCCATCCTCCCTGAGGAGGAAGGCAGGACAGTTTATATATACCTGCAGTTATGAACTTAGAGATGTTTTGTTAAACCCCAAGCTATGAATGAAAATAGATAAAATAGTTACACATCTTAAATAAGGAATGGGCACTAGCACAGAAGATAAGAAAATGATTCTGGGGCAAAGATGATACCTTATTATGTGTACAAATCCCCAGTATCTGGCACACAATCTGACACATGGACACTGTTTTATTGGGAGAGGAGAATATACCAAAACACCTCTTTCTCAACTAATACATTTTTTTTCATTCAACATGCTTTTTATGAATATTTAAAAAACACTATAAAATCCTCATCATTTATATTTCTGCCTTTAGTTTCCTACATGCCCATGGACATTTTTCTAAAAATATCATGGTGTATGCTTGTGGAAATTTTTCCTATACTACTGAGTAGTATAATGATTTTAAGTGAAGTTTAAAATATTTTAAAAATAAGTCATTCATATGATAATTTTAAAAAATCTTGTTCCATGTAGAAATGTAAATGAAGACTACTCTTCCATGAAAGTAACATGGAATCATTCCAAATAAAAAATATTGCATTTACCCCATGCATAAATAATTCATTTATGCAAATGGATATTCTACATACTCTTCCATGTCTATGTTCTTCTTCTTCTTTTTTTGAGATATTCATATGCCACAAACTGTGCATTTTAAAATGTACAATTCAGTAGCTTCTAGTATATTTACAAGGTTGTGCATCTATCACCAATGTTTAATGCTAGGATACTTTTGTCACCCCCAAAAGAAACCCCTTACCTATTAGCAGTCACTTTCCATTCCTCCCTCCCATATCCTGCCAGCTACTCATTTACTTTTTGGTCTTTGTACATTTGCCTGTTTGGGGCACTTATGTAAATGGAACCATAGAGTATTGTCCTTTGTCACTGGCTTCTTTCACTAAGCCTTACATTTTCAAGGTTCACCCATGTAAGAGCAGCTATCAGTATGTCACTTCCTGTTATGGCCAAATATATAACATTTATGCATAAGCTCTTGTGTGAGCATAGCTTTCCATTCTCCTGGTTATTTAGACTCAGGAGTAGAATTGCTTGATCATATGATAACTCAATGTTGAGGAACAGCCAAACTTTTCCAAGGTCTCTGCATCATGTTACATTCCCTCCAGCCATGTCTGAGGGTTCTAGATTCTCCATTTACTAGCCAACACTTGTTGTTTTTTTGATTGTCTTGATCTTATCCTCCTGGCAGGTATGAAGTGATATCTCATTGTGATATTTCTTTTTTCTTTTCTTTTAATATTTATTTTTTAGTTACAGGTGGACACAATATCTTTTATTTTATATTCATGTGGTGCTGAGGATCGAACCCGGTACCTCATGCATGTTAGGCGAGCGTTCTACCTCTGAGCCACAACTCCAGCCCCTGATTTTGGTTTTCTTAATGACTCGTGATGTTGGGCATCGTTTCATGTGCTTATTGCCTATATTTGTATGTCTTCTTTGGAGAAATGTCTGTTTGTTGCCTATATTTCCATTGGCATGTTTGTTTTTTATTCTGGAGTTATAAAGCATTTGAAGAAATTATGAAAGAATTTCATACCATGGTATTCCATGCAGATAAGGAATGACACAGGCCTGTAAGTTTAGTATGGAAACAGCCTGAGTTAAAAACAAAACACACACGAAAAAACTACTTTCCTCCTCCCCCAGCTCTGTGCTTCTGCTAAAAGCTAGATGTTTTATATATTCTGGCTACTAAATTCTTATCACTTAATTTACAAACATTTCCTCTCTTCCTGCATGTTGTCTTTATTTTTTCAATAATGCCCTTTGAAGCACAAAAGTTTTTAAACTTTGACGTAGTCTGGTGTATCTATTTTTCTGAATCCTTTTTTTAAAAGTCGAAATGTGTTTTATTTTTAGACAACCTAATGACATGTTTTTTTTCACTTTCAGAATCAAGGAAGGGCTGACATCGGCCCCATTTGGCTTAATTCCTGATGTTGTGTAGCTAATAAGCAGCAGCCAATTTGGTCAAAGTCAAGTTTTGTTAACATTTTCCATTTCTAAAGCATCCATAAAGAAAATCATGCATGGAGTCACACACTCCTCACTGTAGCCTGAGGGAGCAAACCTTCCATCTAGATTCATGTTTTTACCAATAAAAATGGGGTAGTTTTGAAATAAGCAGGGATGTGCTGGATTTATTCTTCACCTCCTGTCATAAAAGGTTTTACTCTGGCTGGGCAAGGTGGTATACACCTGTAATCCCAGAGGCTCGGGAGACTGAGGCAGGAGGATCGCAAGTTCAAAGCCAGCCTCAGCAAAAGTGAGACACTAAGCAACTCAGTGAGACTCTGTCTCTAAATAAAATACAAAATAGGGCTGGGGGTGTGGCTCGGTGGATGAGTGAGTACTTGCCCTCCTCCCTCAAAAAAAAAAAAGGTTTTACTCTTTCTGGTCTGTTCTTCAAATTTACCTTTGATGGATTTCATGAGATCTCTGATGGACTTCTCACAGGCCTCTTCTGTGAAGCTGGTTTCCAGCAAGTGATGGTTCACGACACATCAACCCCAGAGATGGCAGTGCATAGGTACCTTCACCCTTGGGGCCTTTAGTAGAAGCCTTTCAGACTAAGAGAGACTCACCAGTGCCAACCTCTGTCCCTCTTGCTGTCTCATCCTCCACCTTCAAGCACAGCCTGTCTGCAGTCCCCTAGACGGTGTAAATGTCTGAGGCACCTGACATCTGACTGAAGGGAGATGTTGGTGATACCAGCTTTTATCTTGGGGAGGAAGGAAGTTGGTCTTTTGTGTTTTGTTTTAAACTCAGGCACTTGTTGTGCCCCAACAGGCCTGTGTTATTCCTTATCTGCATGGAGCACCTCTGTATGAAATCCTTTCATAATTTCTTCAAACACTCTTTAATTAGCAGACTCTTTGCTTTTCAGCTTCTTCTTGCTATATGGATAGTACTTAAGTGACCATTCCTGAGCTTCTATTGTTTACCTTTTGTACATCATAACCTTTTTACTTCATAGGGTAAACTCTAAAAGTGGAATTGCTGAATCAAAAGGGATTTTGTTTAAAATCCTGGTAGATAATACCAAATTTCTCTCCTAAATGTATAAATGCCTAAATGTGTAAATACGCTCTCCTCCCCCTCTTCCCCTCCCCCCTCCATCCCACTCATCTCCACTGGCTCTGACAAGACGGGTCTTATGGAAGAGTTCTCAGTCCCTCTTACGCCCCAGCTGTGAGGACCCTTTTTGACTAGATCTAATTCCACAGAGTGAGTTCCCAGCAGTAGAATGGAGGGTTCAAGGGCAGATTCAGAACTCTACACAGTTGATTTCTTAACCCCTGTGTGTGTCTCCCCACAGGGCCACGAATATATCACCAGTGCTGGAAGTATAAGGATTGCACTTTCGAAGAGTTTTCAAAAAGATTAGGAGAGCCTGAGCTAACATATAGATGCTGCCAGAAGAAGCTGTGTAACCGTGACTTCGAAAAACCAGTAAAAGAAAAAGGAGGGACGGTCACCTTATCAGGGAAAACCATACTGGTGGTGCCGCTGGTTCTGGTCACATCCTGGAACTGTTTTCTCTGATTCAACACCAGGAAGGATTCTGCAGGCTGTCCCCTTCTCTATCTTTCCCATTTCCTGGCAGCTGCCCTCCAAAGCCTTTATTCTTTTTCAACTGGATCCTGCTGGGAAGGAATAAAATTGTCCATCTGGAACAGTTTAGATAAAAGAGAGGAACTCCAAGAGACTTGGAAGACTAGTCTTGTGCTCAGGGAAGGTGCACTTGACAGAGGTTTGAGTGACTCATGTGCAACTCCGTAGTCACATGCTCCTCCCTCTGCTCTTGGAGAACCAGCTGTGTGGGGATAGTTTATGTGGGTTCTAGCAACCCTTAGGCGTTTCCCTCTGGTTCTTTGGATGTAGTTAAATAGCATGAGCAGTACTTTCAGGGGGCAGGGGGATTCTTTTGAAGACTCCCCGTCACAGGAAATGCTTCTGTAAACCTCAGAGCTCCTGTGTTGCCATGTAGGCACACTGAATATTCTAGATGTTGGCTGTCAGTAAGAAGCAATGAGATTTTTTTTTCTTTTTCTTTTTTCTTTTTTTTTAATTTGTTAAGGATCAAACCAGGGGCCTCTCGCATGTTAGGCAAGTGCTCTACCAATGAGCTACCACCCCGCTGCCAGAGCAACGAGGTCCTTAATGCAGAAACTGCGGGATCACAGCTCTGTTCTCAGCTAGAAGACATATGGCAGGGACCGGGTAAGGTTCCTAGATGGCAGGGCGTACAAACACAGGATTTGTCTTTAGAGAGAATTGGGGGATTTGAGGTTTTCCGTGTGTATAAATTTTGGTGGGCATTGTTGTCTTTCACTAGAAAGATTTAATTGCCTTAATGAGTATTTAAGCTCTATTCCCTCCTTTTTCACCCTGCTTGGAAAAGTGGGATATCTTGATTTTGCCACATGTAATTTAAGAATAAACGTTCTATGCCACACCACATGGCTGGGAGTACTAAGTATGCCTATTTTAACTGTTACTGTTAGGAAGATGTGTGTGTGTATGAGTGTGTGTGCGTGCACGCGTGCACATGTGCATATGTGTGTGTGCTCATGCATGTATGGAATGCATGCAATGGGAATAGCCTTTGGGGCTGCCATGTGTGATTTCCCAATGCCATCACTAATAGCAACAGATCTGGAAGCATATTTTACCCGCCTGTCTGCATTCAGTGTGGTGATTCCTAGTTAACTCAGCACAGATGATATAAAATACATTCATGTGGGCTATTATCACGTTAAGGCGAGATTGCAATAAATTACCAAGTTGATCTTAAAGCAGGAGACAAACTTTATTCACCAATTGGCGATCCGGATCCACCAGCTGGCAGGCCAAGGGGTAGGCTGCAGGTCTACACCCTTCGACCCCCTTCCAGGGTTTAATATGGTTTTATAGTCCAAAACCATATTAAAGCATAAGTGGCTGTTGCTATGATTCAAAACCATAAACAAATGTCATGAGATCTAAAGTCATAAGCAGAGAAGAGAGTGGGTCAAAACATCCCTAGTTGAGTACAAGTTAAAGACAGTCAATTTTTGACAGGGTACATTGTTCAAGAAAAATGGGAGCCAAAGAGAGAACACTATTACATTATATAAGGATTGCCATTTTGTGTTGCCAAATGTGCTATGCTAAGCAACTGTTGATGGGCACAGAGGTGGGGCTTTCCCTGGGAGAAGCATTTCTTACATGACGTGGAGTTTCAGGGCAAAATGGAGTCTCTGTGGTCATTGCCCATATAGCCTGACCCATAACAATCATAGTCACCAATGTTGATGCTTTTGGAAGCTCTTCCTTTTTCCTAAACAATGGTATATCCCTTTCAGGAGGACAAAAGTTTCCCTTTTCCCCATGGTTGTTACTGTATAATTCTTAAGATCCCATAGGCTTAATGACATGTGTATTCCTGTGTTCTTAGTTGTATTTAATAGCATAGCATGGTTTATGCAGATGCAAGAGGAATTTATTGATTAACTCGAAAATTCTTGATTTTATATCTGCTCTACAAGTGAAATGCATTGTGTAGTCTTTTAGATGATAATGCAAAAAAATGTTGCTTTTCTGAAAATAGAATATAATCAAATGGATGAGTGTGGTTTATTGGTCCAGATGCAGTATGCTCAGTGGTAGCAAATTGAAGAAGGACATTTGGGCAGTATTGGTTTTCATCTAATGATGCCACAACCTAAATATTGAAAAGCAGAGACTTCCTCACCTCCGCCTTGAGTGATCCATGGTAACACTGTTTTTCTTCACATCATCTATTCAAGACATGACAAGTTAGGACTCTTTCCTCAGTAGGCCTTTTTCTGCCTGAGGAAGTATTGATGGTGCCCACAGCCACTGACTGAGTCTCTTATATTTAAGAGTTTTAAGGAACAAGAACTGATTTTGACTCACTTATGCAGAAAATGAAATTTTTGGAACCTTGTGGGGAAATGCCTCCAGATTCCCCAAAACCAGCAGTCCCTGAAAAGTCTCTCTCAAGATTCAGATTCCAATACAAGCCTGTCTGCCTGTTCTCTTGGGACACGTATTCACTTCTTGGCCTGAGTACATTGGGGAAAAGGTAGTTCTTTAATGCAGAATCTGGGTGCTTCTAGGTGGGGAGAGGGCTGCTGATCAGTTAAACTCAGCAAGCAACATATAGATTGCCTTAAGCCTTGAGATTTCTTTCTGTAGAACATTGCTATGATAATGCCACAGACCAAGGTTGAGTCCTGGACCCAAAAGCAACAATGAAAAGGCCAGAGAGGAGCTGAGTGTGATCTAGAAGATCTTAAATCTAGTGATCTTTGCATGGCTTTACAGAAACTGTCATAGTGTCAATATTGGCTAGTGACAACTCCATTGGGTCTTTTTTGGGGAATGAGCCTTGTGTGCAAGGTATATCTGATGGGTGGGTAAGTGGAACTCATTTTATGTCCTGAAGGGTGCTGATCATTGTCCAAGTTCATCTTGGACATACTGGGCTTCAAGGTATGGGTATATTCTTCTTGTGTCCTCATAGTCAGCCCCATGACTGAACATCATGTGGTGTGTGTCCTGATATGAGTCTGACCAACTCACGAGTTTTGGACTTCTGCTTCCTGAGAGAATGGACCAGCTTTATACATCTTAGTCCTCAGCAGGACCAGATGATTTATCTTGCACAGAAAGTCAACTATCGGTGTTCATACCTATTGATGCACATAGGTTTCTGTTACTTGCAAACAGATCTGAATTAATGCTAACAGTTCTTGTTAAAGGATTCTTGTGCTGAGAAGGCAAAGCTGCCTGAAGGTCATACCCACCTGACATTCATTTCAATGAAGGCAGCTTTTTGGTGAAGGGTTCTGAGCTCTGTGTCTTTTTTTTCTCCCCTTGTTCCAGGGGCATTTAACTACTGAGCCACATCCTCAGCCCTTTCTATATATTTTATTAGGGACAGGGTCTCACTAAGTTGCTTAGGGCCTCACTAAGTTGCTGAGGCTGACTTTGAACTTATGATCCTCCTGCCTCAGCCTTCTAAGCCTTTGGGATTACAGACACATGCCATTGCCCCGGGATGAGCTCAGTATTTTACATACATTTTCATCCATAGTATCATCTCACTTTGCATAAGATGAAACTACACTTGGAGAAGTTAGCTGAATGGCTCAAGGCCACCAAGGCAATAGTTTCACAGCTCCCTAGGTAAACCACTCTACTGTCCTACCCGTTTGCACACTGACTTTAATGTACTTTCCAGGCTAACTTTGAAAGGAAGTCTGGAATAAACCCCTGGTGCTTTGAAAAAATCAATTGCTATCTTAGGAAAGCAAACATTAAATGCAGTCATTTGTTACTGAAAAATTCCCCAACAGTGTGAGCTTCACAGGACCACATTAGACTTTTCTGGAAACAGAAGATCATTTCAGAACACAGTGTCTGCCACTGTTTCTAAATGTCCACTGCTTCTCAGAGAGATTTCATTTAAGGAAGGCAGCAAAGTGTATGGGTTTAGTAGTTGGGAAATTGGGTTCTGTATCATCTACTAATTTGCTAGATCTCTAATTAAAAGTTTTGTTTTGTTTTTTTAAACCTTTCTAAGCATTGGCTTTTTGCACCTACCTCAAGAATTGTTGTGAGGCTCAAAAGAATGCACTTGTAAAGGGCCTGGCAATAATAAAGATGCTCAAATATATGAATGTTATGGTTTGGATCTTCAGTGTCTTCCAAAAGCTCCGGTGTAGAAGGAGGCTTGGTCCCCAGCTGGTGGTGCTATTGGGAGGTGGTGAAACCTTTAGGGGAGAGGTCTAGTAGAAGGAAGTTAGGTCACTGGGACAGCCCTTGAAGGGGATACTGGGACTCTGGCCCCTTCCTCTTCCTCTTTGCTTCCTGGCCACCATGAGGTGAGCGGCTTTGCCCTGCCATATGCTCCTTGCCATGATGTTCTGCCTCACCACAGGCCCAAAAGCAGTGGAGAATGGTCAGGTACTTCAGAAACTGTCAGCCAAAATAAACTTTTCTTCCTTATAAGTTGTTTATCTCAGTTTTTTTGTCACAGCAATGGATAGGTGACTAGAGGTCTTCAACCTCCAGTGAATCATAGTGCATTTATCGCACTGGCTGACATAAGTAGGAACTGACTAGAGGTCTTCTTTTCAAATTTCTTTTATTATTCAGTATAAAAATTTATAATAGATAGTCTTATTTGTCTAAACTAAAGCTGTTCGTATACATTCGTTATTATTTAGGGGCAAGATAAATGAACACACTGAGTGCCTTAATTTCTTTCTTTTTTTTTTTTTTCTGTTTTCTTTTGGTACTGGGGGTTGAACCCAAAGGTACTTTACCACAGAGCTACATTCGCAACCTTTTTAATTTTATTTTTAAATTTAGAGATGGGGTCTTGCTAAATTGCTGAGGCCAGTCTTAAACATGCAATCCTTGCAGTTGCTTATCTCTGGATGTTTTATGGAAGAAAATCAGACTCTATCAGATGATACTACTCTAAGTTGGACTGTGTATTGTTTGCTTACAATACTTGCTTCAGCCTTGCAAGTTGCTGGGATTTCAGGCAAGTGTCACTACACTCAACTAAGTACCTTAATTTCTAGGTAGGGGTCTGCAGTGCTCACTGGCGGTATGGATGTTTTCTTTTTTCCCCAGCTGCTGGGTGGATCTCTGAGTCTCTAGAGAAGAGGGAGAAGATGTGCCCTGCAGAGAACAAACTGGGAAACTCCAACTTCCTCAGCTGTGTTTGGGGCATTCCTTTCTGTGATCAGCTCCTCTAGGGCATTGCTGTTCCTGCCCTTGCTATTCTTAGTTATAGCTTCAGTATGTTGAGCCTACATATAATCATTGCTCATTGTCTCCACTGACCCCACCAACCTGGTTGTGGGCTTACAGATAGGTCGATCAGGCCACCTGAAGTGTTTACACCAATAGGATGGTGGTTGCCCTTATTGGTTTAAGTAGCTGTCATATTTAGTGTGATCTGGTGTTGTGGCTGGAACTGGAATTTTGAATTGTAATTCATATTCTCCACCAGTATGGACCTAGTGGGACCAGGGAACATAGTGGTCATAACTCGAGAGCTTCTTATGTGCCAGGCCCTACTTTAAGCACTGTTAATATACCAGGTCACTTGATTTTCTGAATTTTTATTATGAATAGTATTGTCTATACCCAAACCCTTAAGAGTGCTTACAGATTATAGATGACAACACAATTTTACTGACTGGGGCTCAGAAGCCTGCCCTTGGATTCAGTAAAATCTAGCCTTATTCTAATGCCCTCTCCCCTTTTCTATTCCTTGAACTAGTTTGAGAAAGTTTGTTTCTGGCCACCAAAAATTTCTGTCCAGAAATTTGGGGGAATTACATCTATCTTTTTATGGTGGGGGGACTGTTAATACAAGTAACCTACTCTCCTCTAGCCAAAATTTCTCCCAAAATTTGACTTGCATGGAGTTATGCAAGGACTGAAAAAGAAATTTATTTTTTTTGTGTGGGGGGGTTGGACTATGGGTCTTTCAGGAAGGTATTTAACAGTAAACAATACACAGTCCACCTTAGAGTGGTTTAATCCAATAGAGTCTGATTTTCTTCCATAACTGATCCAGAGATAAGCAACTGCAAGCCTTGGCTCAACTGCCTGACAATATCTAGGCCAGAATCTCAGTGATATTCTTATTTTTTTCCTATGAGCACAAAATGACTGCACAAGTTTTTGCATTATATTCAAGTTCATGGCAGGAAGAGAAAATGAAGGGGAAAGTTTAGTCATTTTTGTCTCTCTTACTAGGAAAGTAAAATATTCCCCAGAAAACTCCCAACTATCTTCTGATCATATCCTCTGGCTGGAGCTGTGTCTTGGGCAGGGGGTGGGGGGGCCATTGGCCAAGCTGGTATTTACTTATTCCAAGCCTCTGTGGGTAAAGGCAGCAAGGGGCCTTAAGTAGATGAGAATAGCCTGCCAACCTTGTTGAGCACTTGATTCCTTCCTGTTCCTGAATTCCTGAAGTTGCCCTGGTCTCTGCACCATTGAAACAAGCTAGTTCTTAAGCTTTTGACTCCATGAGTCATCTTATAGCCCTCTGGTAAAAATCTGTGACGAATTCTGTGGCTACCAACAGAACATTCTGACACATCTATTTCTTTCAGTCAGCAACATGAGAACTCGTAAGTACATGGTCAATAAGTATTGGCGACACAGTTAGCCCAAAGTAGCCCAGCTAGTTGATGCTGGTCGGGGGGTGTTTAAACCCAGCCTGTTTATCTTCTAGGCTTCTGCACACACTATTTCATTAAAATACTTTCAGGGTTCAGTTTACTAAAAAAGAATTTCTTTTCTTACTCTGCAGCTGTGTAGGAACACATCTACCAAATAACAGGAATAAGGGCTGGACTGCATTTTTAAGAAACTTGCTTGTAGAGGGCATTGTAAAGGGAGGTGGGCCTGAGTTCCCACCTCTAGACCCACACAATGGTTCATTCAAATCAATAATAAAGGAAGTCTGTTCTGGGTTTCTTAGACTAGCTTGGCCCTTAAATCTTGGTACAAACAAGCCTCCTGCTGAGAAGAGAGGTGGCAGTCCAGAGGTCATGAACACAGCCTTGCCTTGGGTGCTGGGGGACAGTGGGGCGGCTGTGGAGGGTGAAGAGGCACCACTGAAGCCAGCCTGCTGACTGATGCTAACCATCCATAGGACTTTGGGTGAGTTACCTGCCAAGCCTCAGTTTGCTTATCTGTAAAATGGGAAAAATGGCACCTACAGCTTTGGGTTAGAAAAATATGATTTAAGACAAGCGCCTGAGACATTGTGGCCTTTCTCTATATGCCTATTATCATTGTCAGAGATACGCAGCTTCTCAGGGAGGGCCTTGCCAAATTATCTGGAGTGGGTTTGGTTTTCTAGGGGTGGTATACCCCCTCTGCTCCACTGACCTCATCAATTCACCAGTGCTCAAGGCTTCAGCCCAGCCTGTAGCTTTCTAACCAGGCCCTGCATGGGTTATATATAACTGTATAAAAACTGTAGGAAGCACCTACTATGTGTCTCCAGGACTGCTTATGCATATTTTCATCAAGTACATCAACCCCCATGAAGCAGTTATTTAGTTTATAGATCAGAAAGTTGAGGTTGAGCTGGGTGCTCAGGAGGCTGAGGCAGGAGGATCATGAGTTTGAAGCCAGCCTCAGTGATTTAGGTAGGTCCTAAGAAACTCAGTGAGACCCTGTCTCTAAATAAAATACACAAAAAGGCTGGGGATGTGGCTCAGTGGTTAAGTGCTTTCTGGGTTCAATGCCCAGTACCAAAAAAGGAAAAAAGAAAGTTGAAGTTCAGAGAACTGATCTGACAATCCCACGTTCACAGAATCCTAGATTCAAACACAACTCTGTTGTATAGGTTGATGAATATCCCTAATCCAGAAATCCAAAATTCTCCAAAATCCAAAACTTCCTGAGAGCCAGATCTGCATTCCAAAAGTTTCAGCTTTTGGAGCATGGATTACAAATTTTTAGATTAGGGGGAGTTCAATCTGTAGTCTATGCAAATACTAAAATAATAATAATAATAATAAAATTAAAAAACCTCACAAAAATAAACACACACAAAAACAAAACAAAACAAAAACAAAAAACCACCTCCAGAATCTGTAACACTTCTGGTCTGAAGCGATTTGGGATCTTTTTTTTTTTTTTCCAGTACTGGCGATTGGATCCAGGGGTACTCTACCACTGAGTTATAGCTCCAGCATTTTTATTATTTATTTATTTATGTATTTATGTATGTATGTATGTATGTATGTATGTATTTAAAATTTTGAGACAGGGTTTCACCAAGCTGGTGAGGCCTTGAACAGGCCTTGAACTTCCAATTCTCCTGCCTCAACCTCTTTGAGTCCCTGGGATTATAGCCATGTGCCGCCACACCTGGCTGTTCCAACAGTTTGGATAAGAGTTATTCAACCTGCATTCCAAGCCACAAACACTACAGGACCCCCCAAAAAACTGCCAAGCACCCATGGCTGGCAGTGTGTCCAGACGCAGAGCTAAAGCAATGGAGGGAACCTAGGGGAACAAGCCAGAGGGGGAGTTCTATATTATCTCCAAAGGAAGCAATGGGATGATTGAGGGAAGCAGGCGAATGACTCAGCTGCTCCATTCCCTCCTGGCTGGAGAGGGCTCTGCAAACGAAAATTCCAAATGCCAACTGCAGCGGCAGTGATTCAGCCTGAGTTAAACAGAGAGTGGAAGTCAGAGTGTTGGAGAGGAACTTCTAGGCCCCAACCAACTGGTGAGTTTGGTGAAGAAAGAACCCACCTGCCTGACCGTGGCCTGTTCTCTGCTCTAACAGGAAAGGCTACAGCCCAGCCTGTGGCTTTCCTAACCAGGCCCTGCACTGGGTGAGAGGGCTCTGTCCTGAGGTGTGCTATTAGCAAGCCCACGGCCTTCCAGATCTAGAGCCACTTCCTGCAGCTGACCTTTATTGCAAAGGCCTTTCCATTGGTTCCACAGGAAGGTGGGACTCAAGAGTGTTTGGAATTGGATCCAGCTCCAACAGCTGGTGCTTAATGGAGAATGTGAGTAAGAGGCAGGTGACACAGAGCTTTGAAACCCAGGAAGGGAAGGGTTTATTTAAGTTGTATTGAAGCCTGCTGTATCTCTGCATCACCAACCTGAGTTTTCAGAAGACTTATTTGCACAAACTGTTATGTGCCAGGCTATATGGGAAATGACTAAATAGACTCTATTTTTTTCCTGAGACTCCATGTCATGTAGGAAATGCTTCTCCGATGGGAACACCCTGCCTCTGTCCCATCAACAGTTGCTTAGCATAGCATACGACTATAAAGGTGTACTCTAATTCTTGGAGGGTGTCAAAGGGTGTAGACTTGCAGCTTGCCCCTTGGCCCACCAGCTCATGAATCTGGACTGCTGGCTGGTGCATAAAGATGGTTTGGTCTCCTGCTTTAAAATCAACTTGGTGATTTATTGCAATCTCGCCATAACAAAACAACCTATAGAATTTTGCCTTATCTACTGTGATTTCTTATTACCCCCTATGGACTTTATCTTCAGATTTGGGGTTATCTCAATGTTTGTTGATTGAGGCACTTGAGTTTTATTGTGTAGTTGTTAGAGAAAACATTTTTTGTCATCAGTTTCTTATTTAAATAACTACCAGCAATAACCACATGGATATAATTAAGCTATCCAGTATAAAATCTATTCAGATTATCTTGGAGTTAAGGGTGGGAAATCTGTTAAGCTTTTCCTCTTCAAAAGGATACATACATGTAAAAATGTGATTATATTCCATAATTTACAAAACATAATGACAAAATCTCTTTCCCTTCTAAGGACCTTCAATACATAATAACAAAAGCTAACTTTTACAGAGCAAATTATCATGATTAGGCATTTAGAATATCTTATGTAATCTTGCCAATCCAAGTGAGTAGGTGCCATTACTATTCCCATTATATAGATTAAAAGACTGAGGGGCTGGGGCTGTGGCTCAGTGGTAGAGCGCTTGCCTGGCATGCATGAGGTGCTGGGTTCAATCTTCAGTACCACATAAAAGTAAAATAAAGGTATTGTGTCTACCAACAACTAAAAAAATACATTGAAAAGCAAAATTGAGGTCCAGAAAAGTTTCATTCACACAAACAAGTACATGTCAATCCAGGACTCAGTCCCAGGTGTAAGTCCAAATACCTGGCTCTTACCACTATGATGGTTCTCTACAGGATGGAAAAATATTTTTCCTCTACCCTCTTGGTTCCTGTATCTATACCTGGAGCCTGTGAATTAAACTGACAAAAGAGTAACAGAAGAAAAGAATTATTACCCACATGTACATAGGGTAGAAAGGAAGGGGTAGCCCAAAGAAGTGGTTAGGCTTGAGAACTTATATATGCCACTTACCAAAGGGTTATAAATTGTGGAAAAGTGACCAGAGAAAGGGGGAAAATGTTTGGGTTTCTAGGGACAATCAATTATGGGAAGGTAAATAAATAGGAGAAACTGCAGGAAGGCAAGATTTGTTAGGCAGACTGAAGTTAGTACCTTCTCAGTAATGAGTTCTCCTTTTCTTGGCATGGGACAGGAGGAAGGACATCTTCACAATGGGAAATTTATACTCTGATTTTAGGCAGGAAGGGGCAGACAGGGTTTCTTTTATGACTGCTGTTTCTCAATTGCTTTTGCCTCAAAATAATTCTTACACCATAAGTTGCATATTTTGGGGTGGTATCTCCTTTAGTTCCCATTACATATAACACTATTTTAAAAGTTTCAAATATTTATCAGTTCCCTATGAGGATTTTGGTTGTTTGTTTTTACAGTACTGGGGGTTAAACCAGGGTGCTGTACCACTGAGCTACATCCCCACCCCTTCTTATTTTTTATTTTTAGATAGGGTCTCACTAAGTTTTGAGGTGGATGTCCTGCCTCAGCCTCTATAGAGTTGCTGGGATTACAGGCCTGAGTCAACATGCCCAGCTATCAGGCCATATTATATGCTCAATATTAGAGGATCCTTGGGCTGGATTTTTGCTCTCAAGGAGCTCACAGCTAAGTGTGTGTGTGTGTGGGGGGGGGGGGCTCCCTAGTTGCAGATAAGCCTCTCTGTGGGGAGAGTTTCCCCTTGCATTTGGACATAGTTTCTAAGTTTCAAGTGCTTCACACATTGAAGCATTGTTCTTCTGCTTGATAATCAAATAACTCAAGGAGGCAGTCTGGTTCTCTTATTTCTATTTGATAGAAAACTTACTTAGAAGTCAAACAACTTGCCAAAAGTTATCCAGCTTGGACATCTGTCTGCTTTGTAGCTACATGCACACACACACACACACACACACACACACACACACCATGTGTATATATAGCATTCACTTGTGGAGCTGCTACTGACTCTTTGACTCCTTATGCATTTACACCAACGAACATTAGGCTGAGGCTCTCAAGGAAAATTTATTTCCCCCCAGTCTATGACTAATACTCACAGGCTATTCACATGCATACATAAGCACGGCCCTTGGACAGAATGTCCAGGTCTCTCATGAAGAACAAGTGAACTGATTGAGGTGGGTCCAGCAGGATTTTCTTTGGTGGTTATCGTGTTACCTATCAGCCCCTGATATTGTACATTTGGTAGAGAACAAAACTTCATCATTTCCTTCAGGGCCATTACAAATCCAGACCAGAATTCTGTTTTCCAAAATCTTCTACGACACTGCTAAGTGTGCGGGAGAAACATGGATTGGTTCTAACAGCCATTCCCAACCAATCCTCTTCTCCTTTGCTTCGCCACTGTGGAGAATGAGTAGTCAGACACTTTTTTCTCCGGGGCTCTGCAGCGAGGAGTGGTTACTAAGGCAATGAGGGAAGTGTGCTGGCGCAGGGGGAGACTGTTGGGAAACATTTTCTCTCCCTGATAAAAGGAGAGAAAGGCTGAAAAAGGTTTTCTCTCGCAGCCTGGGCCAACTCCTTGCTTTCTGTTTCTGGGTAAGATGGACACGTACAGGCTGGAGGAACCGAAGAGCAGCGGGAGCAGCCGAGGGGCAGGGCTGGAAGGAGCGCGCTGCGTTAAACTGCGGGTTCGGCCTTGGGGCGTGGCTTTCCCACCATAGAGGCGAGCCCTGACGTCAATGGGCGGGCCACGTTCTGGGGCGTGGCCTCCGGGCTTCAGAGCACCGCCTGTCTAGGGCGGGGCTGGAGAGAAAGGGTGGGGCCGCGCTCCGTCGGGGCGTGGCCTGTGGAACCCGAGAACCCCGGCGACACGGGGCCCCGGCGCGAGTCCGGGCGCGGGTTTCTCCCACGCAGCCTCTCATTCAAAAGATGCCGAAGGGGCGGCGCGGCAGTCAGAGCCCCACGATGAGCCAGCGGCCGGCTCCGCCCCTCTATTTCCCTTCCCTCTACGACCGCGGCATCTCCTCGTCCCCGCTCAGCGACTTTAACATCTGGAAGAAGCTCTTCGTGCCGCTGAAGGCGGGCGGGGCGCCGGCCGGTGGGGTGGCTGGGGGCCGACCCCTGCCTCAGGGACCTCCGGCCCCGGCCCCTCCGCCGCCGCCTGGCCTCGGTCCCCCCAGCGAGCGCCCCTGCCCTCCGCCGTGGCCCTCCGGCCTGGCCTCCATCCCCTACGAGCCACTGCGCTTCTTCTACTCGCCGCCGCCGGGCCCCGAGGGGGCTGCTTCACCCCTGGCCCCCGGCCCCGCCACCCCACGGCTTGCCTCCGCCTCCCACCCGGAGGAGTTGTGCGAGCTGGAGATCCGAATTAAGGAGCTGGAACTGCTCACCATCACTGGGGATGGCTTCGACTCCCAGCGCTGTGCGTGACCCCCTCAGGGGCCACCTGAGCCCATCCTTTTTTGCCCTGGCTCCCTCGTTGGCTCCATGCTGAGCCCCACAATGTGGCTTTAGGCTCAGACTCCAGTCCCCAGGAGTCCCTGATCCAAAATCTGTCCCCCAGAACCCAGACCCCCCCCCCATCCTGGATTTCAACCGACTCCTCCCTGCAACCACACTTCTGAAATTTTTGGACCCTTTAGTCTCAAACTACATCCTGAACTATTCTGTTAATCTGGATTCTAAACCCCACACCTGAAACATCACCAGCCACTACCCGCATTCTGAACTTTAATCCTGCACAATAATACCCCATCCCTGAGTATGGAGCTTCACCTACCACAGACAGCTCTTATCTCTAGAGAAGTTAACCTTTAATGTTCACTCTTAAACTGGAGTCTTCTGGAGGGAGGTGGGGGAAGTAGGTGAGGATCAGTTGTAGTGTCTGTAAGGGAACCCCAGAGACATTCACTTTTCAGTGCTGGAGGGCTGCCTCCCTGTGTCCCTTTAGTCCCTCACCAAGGTCCTGGACTTTGCCATCTGGTTTTAGATTCAAAGTCTTAGGGATATAGACCAGGCCAGACCAGGTGTGCTCATGTGGGCAGGTATCCTCTGGTGTGGGAGCCAATTTCTCCATGTCGAAGGGTAAGATGGTTTGGGGCCTATTGCACAGTAGAGTGTTCAGTAGCCATAAACTGCCCTTTCCCATCCCTGTTCTGGCTAAAGACCACTCCAACTGCCCCCCAATATCACCACATTCACACAAACCAAACTGGTTGCCCTTGCCACACAAGGAAGGGAAGTATGAAGTGCTTAGGTCCACGGGGCCATGAGAATAGTTCTGATTCATCAGACACCCTGTAACATACCTTTTCTTATAGCCATGGAAGGAAAACAATCCCTAGAAAACTTGGGTTTGTCTAACTCCTGGATTTCTTTATTTTAAAAAAATTTAAAATTTATGTGGTGCTGAGGTTCAAACTCAGTGCCTCACGTCCTAGGCACATACTACCACTGAGCTACAACTCCAGCCCAAACTCCTGGATTTCTTGACACTGTATTTCCCCATTAGATGTGTTTTGGCTATTAGGTTTTTCCCACCCACTCCTCACCCCTGCCTTGGATCACAGATGGTTTGGGGCTCACATAGGGAGCACAGTTGCTTCCTAGAAGCTTGCTTAGGAAGAGTTAGGCAAAGTCCTCCTTTCTACTACAGCTGTTTGTTTTGCTCTCCTGCAGATAAATTCCTGAAGGCGCTAAAAGATGAGAAGTTACAAGGACTGAAGACCAGGCAACCTGGAAAGAAGTCGACCTCTCTGTCCTGAGCTGCTGCCCTCCAGAGCTGGGAAGCCGCCTCCATAGGTGTTAGTGCTTAGATAATGTCTCCCATTTGTTGTCATTTCAAAGATGGTTATTTTCTGTTCTGTATTTACTGCTGTTCTTGTTGCTCCCAGCACATACTTCACATACAATACCCACTTGTGTGGTAAATCTCATGGTCTCTCTCCTCTGTGCCGCTGCTGGGGGAAGTCCCTTATAGGGTATTGAAGCTGCTGCTAAGCCAGCATTCAGAGTTTCCTGACATGAGAGGAAGGGCCCCCCAATATCACCACATTCACACAAACCAGAAGGATGGATGTGTAGGAGGGAATTAGAAGAAACCAAGGGCAATAGATATTCGGTTCTGCTGCTGTATCTCTAGAGGCTCAGAAAGGTTCTTTGAGGACCAGAACTAAAACCAGATGTTTTTCCCCTAAAAACATCTTTTAGTCCATGCGAGTGTTTAGTGTTTTATTTTTTGTTTTAAAAAATATTTTTTTTTGGAACACAAAACTCTCTACTAGTCTTATCAAAGCCATGATCCTTCCTAGAAATTCATGTGTAGTATTCAAGAAATACTTGTCAAGTGCTGTTGTATGTCCATGCCCCTTCCTTAGAATGGGGTCAGGAGACAGACTGACAGGTAGTATTTTAAATAAGCAAACCACAATATGGTATCAAGAAGATAACATGCTTAGGAGGATAAAACAAAGTAGTAGGGTAAGAAGAAGATCAGAGGAAGGCAAAGCAGAATTTCAAATAGGGTTTCTTTTTGGAGGGGAGGGGTATTGGGGATTGAACTCCACAGCACTCAACCACTGAGCCACATCCTCAGCCCTATTTTATATTATTTAGAGTCAGGATCTCACTGAGTTGCTTAGCATTTCGCTGTTGCTGAGGCTGGCTTTGAACTCTAGATCCTCCTGCCTCAGCTTCCCCAGCTGCTGGGATTACAGGGTGTGCTACAGTATCCAGCTCAAATAGGGTTTCTTGAGAGGTACTTTTCAACAAGGTTTGGAGATTGAGGGTCATAGCCATGTAGAAACCTGGAGGAATGTTCCAGGCAGATGGGCCTAAGGGGGAGCATGCCAGCATTGTTGAAAGGCAGCCAACAGCCCAGATGACTGGAGCAGGAGGTGAGAAGAGAGAGTGGTGGGGGTGAGTCCAGAGGGGGCCCATGTGTGTAGGATCTTACAGCCCTGATGAGGACATCAACCTTTACTCCAAGTGGCAGTGGTTAGATGGCTTTCAGCCAAGGTGTGACATGATCTGACTTGTAGGTTAAAGATTCTTCCTATGCCTGTGAATAGACCATAGGGCTTTCAGCTGGCAAATGGGAAGAGCATTTAAGAGGTTGTAGTGATTAGTGGCCCTAAAAAAATGATGCTGCAATGAGGGGGTTGGAATACAGGGTTACTGAGGTCTGAGACAGGAGACCACAGGTTTGGGGGAGAAGATCAGCTATTTAGTCTGAGATAAGTGAGGCTCGTCTGTCTAGACATCTAGACTTGGTAATGGAGATGCTATGTAGCTGGAGGCTATTTAAGCCTGGAGTTCAGAGGAAGGCTTGGACTGGGGCTATAAGTTGCGGAGTTGCCGGGCGTGTAGGTGTATTTGAAGGGTGAGATCAAGTGAGACCAGCAAGGGAGTGAGTAGGAAGAAAGAGAGCCAATTATAGAGTATCTCTAATCCCAAATCCAAGATGCTCCAAAACCAAAAACTTTTTGAGCATATGTGACACCATAGTGGAAAATTTACATCATGAAAGTATTTTATGGACAAAATTACTTAAGATATGGTATAAGACTTCCTTCAGGTTATGTGTTGGCCCCCTTTCCAACACTGTTGCATTGAGGATTCATTTTCCAGTGTGAATTTTGGAGGGAACAGGAACAGACCATAGTGGGAGTGGTGGTGGGGGGATTTAGCTCCTAGGAGAGAGATTGGCTTTAGAGGAGAGTACGGATGATCCATCTGCAGCGATAGGAAGCTACATCTATGGTATAGGGGTGTAGATGCCAGTGAGTAAGTCAGGTGGTGGGAACCCTGGGAGTTGTATATTCACACACACAAGCAGGTGCAGCAACCTCCAGCTTAAGGATGCAAATGCGCATGCCTGCAAGTCTGGAAACCCTGCAACTGAAGACAGGAAGCCAAGGGAGACTATGGGGAACAGACACCTAGCTCCAGTCAGTATTGCCAAGATAGGAATGTGGGCACAGGGTAAATAAGGGCTCCTTGTTTCTCAATCTCAGCAGTGAATTCAGATGTTTACAAAACACTATGCAGGTACGTAGACCAAATAAAGACTATATAAATTCTCCCTAGAGTTGGCAGACTCAGCTCTGCCTACAGGAGCCCTCCCATCCTGCGTGGGGATTTGGAGCCCTATCTCTCCTTCCTGGAAGACGCCAGATTCGAGCCCAGGCTGATTGCTGCTAGAGAAGCTCTCTTGCTTTCCCAGAAAATTTCAGGCTCACCAGACCAGTAATGGGAAGGGGCTGAAGAATTTTAACGAGAACAAATAAGAATAAACCAAGCATGGAGAAAACCCAGTACAGAGATCATATGTAGACAGATATGTCCAGGGGGCCTTGTTTTTCCATTCTCTCTCCAGAGTCCAGACAGCCCCACCCAGAACATACTCATAAAGTGGCCATTTAGTAAGTTCCCACGTGTGCTAGGAAGGCAGTTGATGGGAGTGATCTCATCTGCTGCTCCCCACCACCTTGTGACAGATGGGTCCTATTCTTGGCATGTTTTAAAAGTGAGGAAGTAGGGTCTCTGAGAGGTTAAGTGACTTACCCTCAGGCACAGAGCCAGGACATGGCAGAGCCAGGGTGGAACTCAGGTCTGTAAGACTGCTCAAATGATCCTCTGTGAGGTGCAGATGCAGAAGCTCCTAAAACAGAAGTATCTGGCATTTCTTCCAAGAAGTTCAGATCCCTTTGCATCTCTTGATGCCTTGGGAATAACAGGTGACAGGGCAAGCCATCAAGGACAGTGATCCCGGTATCTTCTCAGCCCTGATGCCTCAGTTTCCTCCCCACACACACACAGCTGTAAGTGAACTTGCAGCAGGGTCCCCCACTCAGGACCCCCTGCTACAGTACAGGTGAGCCAGGCAGCTGCCATTAGACCTCATTCCCACCAACTCCCACTGGCCCATTTCCTGCAGACCAGAGCTGGAGAAGCAAACAGGTTCACAGCTTAGTCTTAAAGTCCCAGCTCTCATTAGCACTTGGGAGTTCTTGTGGAGGCCTTGAATGGGCTCAGTGGGAGCCAGGGGTATGGGTGGGGCAGGGGTGGCCTAAGTGCCATCCATGTGGCATATGTCTTTTCAACCCAGATTTAAATTCTGGGTTTCCAGTTTCAGGGGAAAAAAGAATCTGGAAAAGGCCAAAGAGGAGTTCACAGTAGGAGCATATAATCAATACAAAATTTCAGAAAGGATGTACAGGTTCTGGAGATCTGTTGTACAGCGTGTGACTATAGTTAATAATCATATATTATGTTAAAACAATATAATCTCTACTTAATGGCAATTTCTAGGCATCACACATAACATTAAGCTTTTTACATGGACCATTTCACTTAATACCCATAATGATCCTATAGGGTAGAGACCGCTATCCTCATTTTATAGGTGGCCAAAATTGAGGCACCAAGAAATAAAGTAATGTGGCCACAATATTACAGCTAGTAAATACAATTCAGACAGGGGCCAGTTCCAGAGCCTGCATTCTTACTTGCTGGGCCACAAAGCCCCCATGTGAACACCCTGAACAGAGCAGAGTGGGAAGTGTGGGTGACGGTAAATTGGGTTCTGGCAGGAAACAGTGACACACAAAAATTGGATAATTCAAAAGAGTTTAATAAAGCAATGGTGCTAGGCCAGGGGCAGTGACGCACGCCTGTAATCTCAGCTAAAATCAGAAGGCTGAAGCAGGAGGATTGAAATGAAGTTTAAGGCCTGCCTTACCAATTTAGCAAAACCTTGTCTCAAAGGAGGGTGGTAGCACTGGGGATATAGCTTAGAGGTAAAACACTCTTGGGTTCAATTCCCAGTACTCCCTCACCCCCAGCCCTCAAATAAATAAAGGGAACTGTACTACAGACTGACTGATTGTGCCTCTTACATGTTGAGACCTATGCCTGACGTGATGGTGTTAAGAGGTAGGGACTTAGAAGGTTGATTAGATCTCGAGGTAAGACACTTATGGATGAGATAAATGCCCTTATAAAAGAGTCCCCTCTCTGGGGACTCTCTGGGGACTCTTTTATAAGGGTATTAATCTCAGCCAAAAGGCCTTTCCTTCCCTCCTTCCACCATGTGAGGTCACAGCTAAAAGGCACTATCTAGGAACCTGACCCTCATCAGACAGAATCTGGCAGCACCTTGATCTTGAACTTAGCCTCCAGAATTATAAGAAATAAGCTTCTGTTGTTTAGAAGCTATCCAACATAACTCCCCATTACCGACAAAGACAGGCTCTTGACTATGAAAGGCAGGGCGGGAAACCACCAGCAAGAGTAAGGGGAGGGAGGAACAGAGAGCCTGTGGTAAGAGACCCTGCAGAACAGGAGGTGTGGCCCTTGCATAAAGCCACAATCAGTCCCAGTGACCCTGCCGGGAAGGAGCACAACCTGCAAGAGATCAGGGTGAGGAGAGTAGGTCCAGGATATTTTAATAAGCATGAATACTAGCAGGCATGTGTTTGGGACTGGCTGGGTTGCTGCCCACAACTTACCAAGTAAGGGTGGGTGAGTGGGGTGAGTTCCTAGGAATGCATGGACCCAGTCCTGGCATCTACCACTTGCCCCACAGCTTACCCAGTTTTGGTCATAACTCCTGTTATCAGCATCCAGTAGGATGGGGATCGTGTGATTGTCAGCTTCTCCAGAACAACATGGAATGGAAGAGGTTGTTCCCCCAAAGGAAAATGTGCATGGGGAAGTGTGATGGCAGGAACACCCATTGCCGGGTATACTGGATAAGCAGGGTGGCTTGGAGGAACCAGTATGTGTGGCTCACAAGAGCAGATTATCCGATGTTCAAGAATTTTGTGAACTGTTAAACACAACTATTATTAAAAAATTAAATGGCATTAACTTACAATTGAACTCTATTTAAAACTAAGATAAATATTGACAGTTCATCATTTCCTATATACGTATATGTATATTGCTATATTTTACTATTATCTGTGCTCTTGAGGCTGTTTATGCCTAATGCATCTGTAGGTTGGCAATAACTACGTAATGGTATGCCCATGTGAATGCCTTCCTAATGATGTTGTGTTGGCACCTTGAAGTTGGCCACAGTGAGAGTATGTACATATGGAAATTGTCAGATTATGGAAACTGGCAGATCAGGGTTGTTTTTGCCCCCCCAACAAGAGTTGGGTGTTTAACACTTATTAGCACAACTCCTGCTAAGTGGGGGACAAAAGCACCACTTAATTTATGGCTGAGTTGAGAGACTGTTGCTTCAGAATGTTCAAAGTTGAGCTGAAAATAGAAGTGAGGCTTGCAGCTGCTTCCAGCCTGGTTTGCCCACTCAGTGACAGATGTGGACAGGCAGGAAAGAAGTTGGTCCTGCCTGCCCGCGATGACAGGCTGACCTGGGTCTGCCTATTATACAGACTCAAGGAGAGGATGGAAAAACGCAGGATGGTACTGACTGTCTACTGATGGAAATGGGGCCAAGGAATGTTCTAGACCTGACCTATCAGATTAGCCATTTCTACCTTCCAGAAACCAGGGTAAGCAGAGGAACAGCCTGTAGAGGAGGGCTGAGCCCTTCCCCTCCAGCGGCAGCTGAGGGAGAGGATGGAACATGAAACCTAATAGAACACGCGGCCAGCTATTTATATCATGATCTCTCTTTTCCATCCTGACCCTAATCCTGACAGCAATACAGATTCCAGCATGTTGGAAAAACTTTCTGCTATCTTAGTCATCTTTGCCTCCTGACATGTGACAAAGGAGTCAGGCCTGAGGGTCTGTGAGGGCTGGTTTCTGGGAACAGGAGGAAGAGAGATCCAGTGGCTGCTTCAAAGCTTCCTATCCCACTGAGAGCTATGCTGGTGCCTCAGGACACTGGCCTTTTCCCTTCAGTGATATCCTGATTCTGTCACTCACCAGGTATGTGACCTTAGGAAAGTTACCTAACCTTTCGGAACCTATTTTCTCATCTGTAGAATGGAGACCATTCTCCCAGGATGGCTGTGTGTGGTGGGTGGACGACAAATAAGATGACAGACAGGAAACTTCCACGAATTGGGAGTCCCAGTCTGCGGAGGACACAGCCCCCACTGTTGAGCTGCATGGGTGTAGGAGTGGTGGGGGCCGCCAGGCATGAGCTGGAGGGAGGCCAGGCCAGCAGGAATGGAGAAGCGCTGGATTTTCCCCACCCTAGAGCTAGGGGGTGAGTGCCTGGGAGGGAGGCAGGCTGGGGCGAGGGTAACTCTACTAGAGCGAGCCAGCACATTCTTCCCAGGCAGGATGGCATCTCACGTCCAACAAACAAGACCAAAAGGCTCCACCAGAGGTGGTGCAGAAGGGAGGGCCGATGGCCATTAACGGGTCCTTTCATTCCATCCATGGATATGAGCACACCCATGGAGATGGCCACGTGGCACCTGGAGGGAAGGTGACTAGACAGGAATCCAGAAAATCTATGACATAAAGCAGGAGAATCTCCTAGTCCAGGGCTCTTTTGGTAGTGCCGGGGGAAGGGAGGACAGAGGGCCACCCTAGCTAGCTAGCTTCCTTAAGTAAGAAGCGTGGCGGACAGTAGGGCTCTTTGGTTATAAGCAATAGAAACTAACCAAGGGGAACTTCAACAATAGCTGTGCCAACATTTAGGAGGAACAGAAGGGGACACTGCTGCTGTCCAACTCTGCTCCAGCTGCCATTTCTTGGAGAGCAAATGCGTTTGGCCCAGTCTGTGTCACGCTGCCATCTCTGTCCACGTTGGGGAGGTGATGAGGGTTCTGTGGTTGCAGCCCCTCCCCACCTTGAACCATTTGGAGCTGGAGAGCAGTTTCCTACCCAAACAAGGACCCTGGCAGACAATGCCACCGCATGTCCCCTTCCTGAACCTCACGTGGATTGGCATCTGCCTGGGAGCCACCAGGAATCCAGGCCGCTCACCTCCCAGCTTGTTCTGCTGTCCCCTCCTGCCTTTTGCAGTCAGCTTCCTCACAACTGAGCTCCTGGGTAGCTCAGAGGAGTGACGTTGGGTTCCAGGTGGACACAGTGGTGAGCAGGAGGTTCTCTCTAAAGAAGAGCAGTGTGTGGTCACATGACCCTGGTTTATGTGTCCCCAGATTGTGAATCACATAAGTCCCTCTCCAACTCTGAGTGCTGAGTGAAAGAAGGGCCAGAGAGAGGCCAGGTAGAACCTGCCCTTGGAAGGAAACAGAAACCGAGATGTACTCCCCTCCCAATGGCTGGGGTGTCACTTCTTCTAGGGAGTCTTCCTGGATTCTTCTCCCCAGCTTGGGTTCTGTGTCCCCGCTCTGAGCTTCCTTTGCACTCGGAGCCTCCTGCCTCCTGGGACTTATCACCAGCTCCCCCGCTCCTCTGTGACTGGGGCAAGGGCTGCTGTCATCATCGTCCTCCTGAGCGTGGGGTTTTTGCACAACACTCCTGTGCTTGTTGAGTATGTGGATGGCTGTGGACCAAAAAAGGAAACACAGCTTCTGGTCTTACAGTGTGACTTTTGGCCCAATCTGTTGAAACATTAATTTGCATAATCACAAGAAAGGATGATCACAAAGTCACAAGAAAGGATGATCTAGATATAACAATATCCTAGGGACCATCTGGGTCAGGTGGCTCTTTATGACAGCATGGATTTCACGGTGCCTTGAGTTTTTTACTGAGATTAGGGTCGGGCCTTAGATATCCCTTCTTGTCTGGGAGATGGCATATAATGTAGTGATTAAGATTATTAGCTCTGGGGCCAGACTGCATTGAAATCCCAGCATATACAAGCTGTGTGACTTTGGGAAAAACTACTTAACCGTTCTGTGTCTTCATTCTGTCATCTGAAAAATGAGGGGATTAATAGTACCCAACTTCACAGGTCAGAATGAAGTTTAAATAAGTTAATGTGCAGGAATCTTAGAATAACGTCTAGTTTAAAGCACATACTCAATAAATGTTTGTTACCCCATTGATCTTTTCACAAAAAGGATAATAATAATCATGAATAACCACCCAGGATTATTAATCTCCTCTCAGAGTTTAACTAAATCCAGTACAAACCTTCAGTAGCTCTGGGAACAATGCATGTAAATTTTCATGCAAATGTTCTTCAAATAAAATAGGTTTTCAGCTTCTCTGAGCCCTTTTTCTCACTTCGAAAGTGTGCAGGCAAGTTCTCCCTGCCTGAGGCTGTTGTCAGTTGACTGAGATGATAACATACGTTCATTGCTTGGCTCTGGATGTGGGTGCAGCCCAGGTTCACCCCCTCTTCTTTGCCTCTTTGGGTGCACTGAGCAATTTGCATCAAGGTTTCCAGTCTCCTAATATAAACTCACCACCAGGTGGCAGTAAAGATTTAGAAGTGCACGGAACCCCGCCCCCACCCCCCAACCCACCCTCTAGTCTTCTCACATCCAGGGCTGACATTTAGCTGTCTGTTCATCATTACCTAGAAGAAAATCCAATTTGGAAACCTTTGGGGAGGTGGAGACACTGCAGCCACTGAAGACATTCATTGCAAAAATAAACACAGGGGCGGCCCTGGCCTTTCCCAGAGGCTGCAGTTGGCTTCCTGCTGAGAGCCACAGGGCACGCTGGGTATTCACCCCAGGAAGATGTGCTCTTTTCAAAACTGGTTTCAGGGTGAAGAACCCAGTTCATGTGAATTACAGAAGCCTGACCAGACTCATTGATTCCTTTTTCTGGAGGCCGGAAGTCCAAAATTAAGGTGTCAACTGATTTGATTCTTGGTGAGGACTTTCTTCCTGCCTTATGGATGGCCACATCACACAGTGTCCTCGAATGACATGGAAAAAGAGAGAGCTCTGGTGTCCCTTCCTGTTTTTATAGAGACACTGATCCCTCAGGAGGGCTCCACCCTCATGACCTCATCTAAACACAATTATCTCCAAATAATCCACCTCCAAATCACTTTAGGGACTGGGGTTTCAGTATGGGAACCGGGGGCAGGGTGGAGGAAGGTTCCTTTCATAGCACTATCTAAAGTATGTACCCAGTAACTGTGTGCTGTTCTGCTGTTTAGCTCCCTAGTTCCTATTATGCAGGCATACATCTAATATCTATACTATAACTAATGACTATTATCTGTCACTTTTATTATCCATAATGGCTGGATGGTCTAAATGAGCGCTGATAGAACTTTCTGTAACAATCGAAATATTCTTTATCTGTGCCATTTAATAATGGTAGCCATTAGCCACATAGCTATTGAGATTTGACATATGGTCTTTGCAACAGAGAACTGGATTTTAAATTTTATTTCATTTTAATTGTTCAGAATTAAGATCAAATAACCTCATGGAGTTAGTAGCTACCATCATGGACAGCTGAGGTCCATTTTCTCCCTTTCTATGATTGATTAGATTGTGATGTTTGGAAAGAGGGAAGCTTTGAGTTTTAATGAAGGGTTGGTTTCTGGGGTTTACTGTTGTGGGGGCAGACAAAAAAAAAAGATAATAAGGCTCAGAGAACTGAAATAACTGCCTAAGGTGACCCGGAGGGTCCATGGTGTGGCCTCCCTGCATCTCCAAGGCTCCAGGTGGTAGTTCCTTCTACCAGGTAAACCTCCAGGAATCCAGGTTCCTTTCTTCTCCCTCCTGGAGGTGACTTGGCAAGAGTCATTTGATCATTAGGACAGGCTTACTTGTTCGTAGTGCTCTGCTTAAGCATGTGTGAGCGTGTGTGAGCGTGCATGAGCGTGCGTGTGTGTGAGTGTGTGTGAGCATGCATGTGCATATGTGTGCATGAGCAGGCCTTTTGCAGAGGTCATGCAGCCTGTTACATAGGAACAAGGGTGATGTGAGAATCTGAACTATGCCCATCTGACCCCACATCACAGTTTAGGTGCATTTCAAGGACTGAAGTCATTGCATGATCTTTTAGGAACAGAGCAAAGAGGCTTAATGCAACCATTGCAACAGGGCCAGCGGGCATTGGAAAAGGTGTCTTGGGGTCTGAGCACAGGATGGGAGGGTGGTGGAGTTTCTCTCAAGCTCTACCATAACGCCACAACTGCCAATGTCAACTGTCAACAGTGAAGCATTGCCTGGTGCCTGTCCCTGTGCTCAGCACTCCATGAACAGCATCTTTTCACGAGGAAGATGTTCTCGACCCCATTTTACAGAGGCACCGAGAGGCACACAGCTAGGATTTGAGTGAGCTGCTCCAAAGCCGGAGGTGTTAAACGTTCAGCTCAATTTTTAGTAACTGGCTTCAAACCATTATTATCTCCCTGTTTCCTTGTGCTCACCTCAGTGAGCTGATACAAAGGATATCTGCATGGGCAAATGTGACGATCACCGAGACGGGACGCCAAAGTGAAGACCAGCAAGTTTTCTCCGATCACAGGGGAGTGACCTCCACCTTCAGGACACAGCGGCAGGCATGAGGGTGAAAAACCAGTCTCTACCTCAGAGCAAAGCCTGTCCAAGGAAGGGACATGACCTTTGTCCTTGGAAAGACCCACAGAGCACTCCTAGGCACAATTCCCACCCTGCTAAGTTGTTTATCTACAAATGAGGCTAGGTGGGGACCCATAGCAACCCCCTAGCAGCCACCAATCAGCATGAGACAGGGAAATACCTGGGATGCCAGATGACCCTCCCAATAGTTTATGGTGTTGGGAAACCATGTAGTTCAGCAGGAACACCCCTCTTGGCTTAAACCAATCAGTTCAAATGAATACCCCTTTTGTACTAACCAATCACCCCTACCCAACTTGTTCCCGCCAGTGAATGTGCTCATCATGTTTTAGAGTTGCTGTTTGATTTTCCCGCGGTGTGTGATGATTTGCTAACAGATGCTGTGATGTATGTGAAGTCCCTGCCTTCCCCCAAAGAGTGTATAAAACTGCTGCAAACCCTGGGCTCGGGGCCTCTCAGCGTCATCAGTTGCTGTGTACACACGGAGGACCAAGCTAGCTTGCAATAAACACCTCTTTGCTGTTTACATCGATCTTGGTCTCTGGTGGTCTTTTGGGGGTCCCGAATTCGAGCATAACAAGGGCAGTCGTGTGGAATCTCCCCTGATGGACTCTTATTTCCATCTGCTCACTGTAGGACTCTGGGAGTTAGTGCCTGCCATTCTAAGCTTGCAGCCACATCTTTAAACGCACCGGGCCCAGGTGCATCTTACGGAGACGCTGAGACCAGGGCCTTAGGTCCTGGGGCATCGATTGCCCAGAACGGCTCCCAGAGTGGGAGGGAGTTATCACCACACTCAAGAGTATGTGGGGGCTGGGGGCTGTCCCCTCTGTGTCACCTCAGCCAGGTGAGGAGCTTTCCTTTCACAGCACCGTTCACGTCTGCCCAGGTGGGAGTCTGCCCTCTGCACTGGTGGCTTATTGGTGTCCCAGGCTGTTGAAAAAGGAGGTGGCCCATGGTGGGGGGAGGGGTCGGATGAGGCTGAGTACAGGAGCCACTCCTAGGTGATCGATGGGTGAGGCAGCAGCTCTGGAAGACACAGAACTCCCCATGGCTACAGGGATCCCAGCAGAGGCTACACAGAAATCAGCACTCTGTCGTGCTGATTGTGGACAATGCTGTGCAGTGGTCAGCTACGCACTCTCTTCTCCCCCCTCTGCAGTGCCTGTGGTCACTGGGTCTTCTTTTCATTCCATAGAAAAGGCTCAGAGAGGAGACGTGAGTTACCTGAAGTCACACAGAGTCAGAATGAGGTCAAGACAAATGTCAAACCGAGGTCTAGAAGGCCCCAAATCCTAAGGTGGGTGTTACAGTTTGGATCTGGAATAGCCGCCGAAGGCCCACATGTTAAAGGCCGAGTCCCCAGCTTGGCGTGTGGTGGAGACTTTAAGGGGTGTGGCCTAGTTGAAAATTTTGTTTCATTGGGGATATCTCTGCAAAGAGGTGGGACACATGTGCTTCTGATAAAGAGGTAAACAGCCTTGTTCCATTGGGTGCTCCCCACCATGATGTGCTGACTCACCACAGCCCCAAAGCAACAAGGCCAGTTGATCATAGACTGAAGCCTCTGAAACCATGAGTCCATATAAACCTTTCCTCTTTTTAAGGTGATTTTCTCAGGTATTTTGTCACAGTGATGAAAAACGGAATCACACAGCAGGGATCCCTCTCAAGTGTGATCCTCCTGCTTGTGACATAGATTCAGAGCCAGTGTAAAATCATTTCATGTCCCATAGTATAAAGATTTTGGTGCCTTTCATCCTACATGTAATTTAAAATAAAACAATCCTAAATGCTAAAATAAGGATAAAAAAGTTCAATAAAGTTGAATCCTCTACCACCACCATGCTGCCCTTTTTTTCCCCTAAAAATAACCAAAAACAAACAAAAAAAAACCCTCCCCATCTTTCTCTCACTTCTCTATTCTACTCCCTTTTATTTTGAGTACCTGCCTTTTTTGAAGCCCTAATTATGTTTAATCTCTGACCAGGTAAACGATATCACATATAAGATTTATCTTGGTGATGGCTTTTAATCCAACCCCAAAGTTGGATAAATCTCACCAAATCCCCTTCCAACTCAAGGAGCCTGGGATTCTATCATTTTAAAGTCAGCAAGCCGCATTGGTTCATCCCATGACCATGTCTGAGGCCCTGAGAACACTGTAAATGCTCATTAAAATATTTTTCTTGTGGGGGAAATGGGAGAAAGAAATATTGTGAGAAAAGACAAAATTGCAAGCACAAATATCGGCTGACACTTTGGAAGTAAGGTTACCAGTAAGACAATGTGCTTTATTTCACATGTAAATTTGCCAAGAAATAAGCACAATTAAGCTAAATGGAATTGTGCAGCAAAGAAAAGAATCAGTGAAAAGTTCTACCCAGTTTGCCTGTTTGGATTTGCTCCATAGAGCGATATGTTTCAGAGGCTAAATAATAATCTGATACATTTTGAATGGCATGTTATGTATAGGGGTAAAATGAGGGTGTTTGGGGGACTATGTTTCATCCATAAAGTATACGTTTCCTAATGTTCTCACTTGGACTGCATAGAATAGTTCCCACACGGCCATCCCTTCTCTTACATGGGGGCTGCTGATTTCACTGGGTGGCTACAGCTTGGAAATTTGAGAAATCTTCCTCCCCCAAGGGGGGATTCTGTGGGCATCTGACTAATTGGTTCAAGATAATTGAGAAGGAAATCAGAAGATGCAAGAGCAAAGTGTGTCCTTTTCTAAATCTAAATGCTTCCAGAAAGAAGTGGATTTGGGTTTTCCTCTGGCTGGCTTTTATGGGTGGAAAAGTCTCTGAATGAATGGTGAGTTTAATGTGCTGGGCTTTGGGTCACAAGGACTAATCTCCTTGACCATGAGCTCTATGAGAGGCAGGAGCTGCGTCTGCTCACTGTTGAATCTCTGTCACTCAGCACTGAGTCTGAGGCATAATAGCTGCTCAGGAAATGTTCACTCTACGAATGATGGACCAAAAGGATGGCTCCCTCAAAGATTCTATCAGAGTTTCCCAGAAATTTAAATGAAAGATCAATGGGATAAGCATGCATGTCCCTGGGAAAAAGACAGTTATAGCAGGACAACCCTGAAGCCCTTCTCCAGGGCTAATGTCTGCTAGGTTATGGTGTCTGGATTCTGGTCTCAGCCCTTACTAGGTCCCTTTCTAAAAGAATTGGTCACAAAGAAGGCTTAAGCTAAAAGGGAAGCAAACTTTTATTTTCCAGGGTCCCTGAATGTTAATACACAAATCAACTTTGGCGACTTGAAGGCTCTTCCCTTTTCACAGTCTTAAACCTACCCAGCCCCTTCCATTCATGCTGCTGGAACTTGACCTAGAAAACGGACTTCCTCAGGAGCTCACAACCAACCTCTGGCTTCATCTCTATGAATCCCAGACGAAGGAGATAAAGCATAAAAAAATCCAGCTCAACATTCAGCTTACTGGCAGACCCCGTGCCCCCAGTCCAGCTGTTTCCAGGTGTTCCATAGGCAAGACATTTGGTGGCAGCCTTTACTTTTATTTTGGGTCACGTTGCCATTGTAAGGATGCAGCATCAAGGGCGTGACTCCCACAGGCTCCATGGGTGCCTCCAAAGCCTCATTCTCCAGGATCGAGAAGCTGGTGATAGAGTGGACTTCGTGAGAAAAGCAAATTCTGTTACACCTTGAGTGAAGGCCCTTCAGGGTCCAGAGCCTACGAGATCAAATTTGTAGTGAAACTGTCGCCATTAACAAAACTCCATTTCCATTCCAATGAGCCAGATGGCCTCTATCCAAATGTGGATTTGTGCACAGGCAAACTCAAACATTGAGATGTTGAGAAAGCAACTGTGTAAGCCAATACTGGTCCTAACTGTACCTCCAAGAGGTCAGAGAGAGACTCCAGGGCACTTGTCTCCTGGTGTCTTGGTCTATTTGAGCTGCTATACCCAATGCCATAAACAGAGTGGCATAGAAACAATAGAAATTTATTTCTCACAGTTCTGATCTGAAAAATCCAAGATCAAGGCAGCAGCAGATATAGCATCTGGCAAGGTCCTGCTTTCTGATTCACAGGTGGAGGAAGGAGGGCAGGGATCTCTCTGTTTTATAATCTCATCTCCTTAGTTCTCCACCTCCAAATACCCTCGTATCAAGTGTTAGGTCTCAACATGTAACCTGGGGGAGGGGACCCACAAGCACTCAGTCCCTGGCACCCATTCACTCTCCGGGTACGTTTTGCCGGTGCTTGCTCTTCGCTCGTGCTTTGGTTCCACAGCATATTTTTTCTGGTTCCAGTGGTCAGTGGAGCTCATGAGTCAGATGCATCACTTTGCTCACAGAAGTCCAGAATGGAGGTTGCTGTCCTGTCTCTGGAGGGGACCCAGCAGGGATGAGGGAGATTTCCATGAGCTTTTTCTAGCTCCCTGGGTCTGTGTCTACCTCCCATTCCTGGGCCTAAAGAAGGCATCATCCCTTGCTTTCATTTAATCTTTTCATTTGTCCTGAAAGCCAAGAGCCACCAGGGTCCAGGAGGAAGGATAAAGAGGCGTAGCGAGCCCCTGAGTTCCTGGATCACCTGTACCACCTCCTCTGCAATGGTCCCCATCCTATTGGGGGTTTCACTAAAAGCTTCGCCCTCAGCATTGCCGCGAGGCAGTGGCTTCGGGTTATCTTTTGTGCATATTTGACTCCTCCTTCCACAGGAGCAAAGAGAGGAGTAAGAAGTTGCTCCTTCAGTCTCTTAAGTACGTTTAAAGGACCTAGAGAGCTTCAGCAAGCTGGGGTCTAGTGAGAAGCTGCTGTCCAAGTCTCCTAGATCCTCCAAAGCCCTGAGGTTGTGACTCAACATTAGGCACGGGGACTCCTCAGAAGCTTCCAGAATTGGCTTATCTGTTTTTGTTAAATGAGACAGACTTTCTTATCTTTTCTCTGAGTTTTGACCATTCGGTTTTGACATGTGCTGCTAATGGATTCAATTTCTTGGTATTTCCTAAAGAGAGAATCTGGTTGGGTCTCTCCTGTCCATCAGTGTAAGTCAGAGGGCAGAGCAGGAGGCCTAGACCATGGCCTCTGGGTGAGGCTGAACACAGGCAGGTGTCAGAAGTGCTGGGTTTAGCACAGGGTGTGAATAGGTGGTTTGGGGGGTCTGTGTCCTATTCCCTATCCCCACCCCCAGTCTCCTTGGAAGCCACTGACTTTTGCTCTGAGAAGGACATCTGAGCGGACATTGGCTTCTTCCTCCCTGGGGCCCCAGTTGCCTCTCTGGGGCCTGTGAACTGCCAAGGACACACTTTTGTTTTGGGTCCATGAGCTCATGCTCCAAGTGTGATGGCTTCTGGAACCACCGGGGGTCCTCCAGGCCTGCCCCTGCTCTTCAGCACCCTCAAGCAGATCCCATTGTGGTGCTGGGGTGTGAAAGAGATGCCACCTCACCATCTGGAGAAGGTAGAAGGAGAAGCAAGCAGGTGTGGGGTATGAAAGCCTTTGTCATTTTATTTTACAATAAAAAATTCTAACAGCATATGAACACTCTGTTCCCGGCAGAGGCAAAGGACGTACAAAGTTAATTAGAAAGCAAAGCATTAAAATAACAACAGCTACATTCAAAGCTTCTGCTCAGTACTTTGCCCAATGTGTCTAACGTGATTGGAAAGAATCACAGTCTGGGCTCTTCACCCAGAGTGAAAGCACACCTACACGTACTTACACGAACTTACACACCCTCCAACTCCACTCGGGGCTGGCTTTTGTGAGCAATTCCAAACTTAGGAATTTCTTTATTTTTCCTTAAGTCTTGTCATGGAACCCATGATAATAAAAATCCATTCAGTGGTTGGAGGAGCTGAACTATTTTGCTGGATAAAACTGAACTGTGAAGCTAATACTTTAGTGGGAATTCCTTCAAATATATTTCTCAAACCATTTTCAGATACCTTTTTTTAGGGGGGCGGTACTGAGGGCTGAACTCAGAGGCACTCAATCACTGAGCCACATTCCCCAGCCCTATTTTGTATTTTATTTAAATCAAGATCTCACTGAGTTGCTTAGCACCTCACTGTTGCTGAGGCTGGCTTTGAACTCGTGATTTCCCTGACTCAGTCTCGTGAGCCACCGGGATTACAGGCATGAGCCACTGTACCCAGACATTCTTCAGATACATTATGCTATGGGTTCCTCACAACCAGCATGGGAGGTAGGAAGTACAGATGTTATACCCTTTTGATAGATGAGGAATTAAAGACAAATTCAAAGTGAGTTGCTCGAAGTCTAGAATATTTACATCTCTTTAAAATTCCCAGTCCATTGATACTCCTCTGATTCTCTTGGGTACAAATTTTTTTCTCCACTCAAATTGTGTGGGGGGTGGAGGTGAGTTTAGACAGAAGGAAGAGTTGAGGAAAAGTAAGGCAAGCCCAGGGCTAATTTATGTAAAATACATCAACAGCCTCCCTCCATGATTTACAAAAGTCTATGACCAAGGTCAGAGAATGAAAATAATCAATATCTAGATTTTATTGTATAATGGCTCTCACTAAAGTATGGGTCTGACCTTTGGAGACAAATTCTACCTTACTAAAAATTTCTTTATCTTTAAAACCTGCAGAACCGAAGTGACTCAATATCTCCTAAGAGAATTTGTTTCTGGCACAATTATATTTCCTAAATATTCCTTCTCAGAAACATCCTACATTTTAGTATTTATCAATTAGCATTTTTTTTCCCCTCTGTGGTGCTGGGGATTGAACCCAGGGCCTTGTGCATGCAAGGCAAGCACTCTACCAACTGAGCTATATCCCCAGCCCACAATGGTCTCGCATTCTGTAACAGTTCACCTAAGAAATCAAGAGACCTTTCGATTCTCAGGACACTAACTTATTATATCCGGAAGGTCAGAGCCACTATAATATCAGTTTCACTTGAAACCAATTTTGTTTCAAAAGACTCTATTGAGAGGCTCATTGGTTTTCTCATCCATGCAAGTGTGTGGCCATGAGCCACGTTAATAGCACCTGAGCTAAGATCATGCAATTCAATTTACAAGTATTTATTGTCTGCTGAGCAAGACATTGTGCTAACTGGGCCTTGATCAGAAATCCCTTCTTAGGCCCAGCAGCAGTATTCAGTAACTGGTGTTGGGGTCAGAGGTGCCAGGGCAGTTCAGGCCAGTCTACTAGGGTCCCAAGTGTATGTACTCTCACCTGATAGGCAAGTGAGAATGCTCTTTCTCTCTTTGGCACCATCCATAGGGATTGCTCTCTGAATACTGCCTTCTCTGTAGCATTCTAGCAGGACTCGTCATTTCCATTTCCCTTAGAAGATCCTGCCCAGTCATACTCCTTCCTTTGGGTACTAATCCTCCCCACCTTCAAACTCCCCCTTGAAAGGGTCAACCCAGGAAGCCATGCTTGTACGACAGGACCTTGACTCCCAGGTCATGGCTGATTGGATAGGCAGGCACCTGACCCCATGGAGGCTCACCCAGAGCCAGATGAACTGGACCAATCAGATTCTTCAGAATTCACCCGCGGGGGGGCACAGAGATGCTAGTCAGAGTGGTGGGCTCTGGGAAGGAAGAAAAGGTCAAGTAGTGTGGGTCCTGGGGTGGGTTCGTTAGCTACCTATTTGCTAATGAGTAAGCCACAGGAAGCACGAGATCCGAGCAGATGTGCAGAGAGAAACGGATGAGCTCCATGAGGAGAGACCCTGAAGGAGCAAGAGCGCGCGCCAGGGCGGCTGCCTCCATCCCTTGCCACCAGGGAGCTGCGTTTTGTTTCTGTGAAATGTTCCTGAATTCTTTCAGTCAACCTCCACATTGTGCGAGTGTAAATGGGTTTCTCGTCCTTGCAAAATTCCTTGACCAGAATACCTCTGAGGTTGGACTGAAGGGCAGAATTTAACTTCCAACACATAGACCCCACTCAGTCACTATTCCAAGTCAAATTATTATCCTTCTTTAAAGTCTTTAGCTGTATTTTGTGGGGGAAACTCCAAATTATTTTCTGGTGTGTGGTAGGAGGAATTTAGGGTTAAGTTCAGATCCTGTCATCAAACTTTAAAAATTGCATTCATTGAACATTGAGCACCCGTGTGCTACATAGAAAAAAAGAAGCTCATTTATATGTAATCAGTATTAATCAATATTAAAAATTTTGATCCACTTCTCCAATTTCTATCTTAAATTTAGAAAAGCATTTCTTTCAGAAGGTACTTAGATTCCTCGCCCCTTCTTTTCTACAGGCTCTCTCTCAGAAGAGCTTTTTTTTTTTTTTTAATCATATATCAAATGATTTCATTTCTTCCATCAAGATTATTCAGAAACTACATGCCCTTTTGCTGGATTCTTAAAATAACAAACGCACAAGATAACTTCTCCCCAGACTAGAGAATTGATTCTTATATAATCCGCCCTTGAAGAGGCAGCTCTTCCCCACAGGTAACAGTTGCTGTCTTGTTATTGCACATGCCTCAGATCACAGGTGCCAGGCCACACCATAGACCTCTGTGTTCCTGCACCTCTGGATTGCCTCCCCAGATGCAGAGTACGGCATCTGCTATCTCACAATGACAAGCTGTCAGTGCTCTCCTGCCTGTGCCAAGATAAGAATTCACACACCCCGTCCCCCCCAGTTCTGAACAAGAGTTGAGGACACCATTTCCTGGATAGGACTCTCTGGGGAAAGCCAAAATGCATTTCTTTTTCATGAATGCAGAAAAACTTGCATCAAAACCAGTGATGAGAAAATGTTTATTAGGCCCCAAAGGTATTGTCCTCTGTACACTGTATCCAAAGTTCCTGACATACTCCACCATATGTTGCCTTGGCAAGAACATTACGGAGTCCCTCATATGACCCTTGTCTATTTTTTAAACTTGCAGGCACAAAGGAATGGGTCGCCGATGTGTGCAGGCAGCATGGAAGATGGAGAGCAAGTTGGATGGTGAATCCTCAGGCTTGGGCTAGATCCTCAGGCCAGTTCCTCCACTCGTCCAGACTTCCTCCTCCAAGTCATGGAGGTCCATTATGGCTTCTGCGTCTGTCTGGAGGATCACGATGAACACTGAGGTCACTGCTGCCTCCTCTAAGCTCTCACGAAATCCTATTTTTACCTCCATGAGGCACTTTTGACTGTCTGTCTTTTCTCAGAGTTACCTGTCCAGGCATCTGTCATCTCCATAAGGTTAGGAGACTCTTCAGAGAAAGGACCACATCTTAGTCTCAGAAAACCAAACAATGACTCTGCTTCCCCATTGGTGGGAAAACATGAACAGATTTCTTTTCAATGTAAGTTTTTCCTTTCAAATACTTTCTCTTGAACCCGTGACGTCTGATTTAAGAGAGTGTCTGATATAGCACACTATATTTGAGTTTTCTCAAGCATTTCAAGTAGGGACCACCTATTTCTGCAAAGACTGTGATATCTAGAGCTCCATCCTCTTAGCCATCTGGAGTCACACCACTGCAAACTATAGATTTATGGTCTGTGTGTCACTGAAACATCCAAAGCTCAGACACTGTCTTTTGAAACATGTACATATATTTCAATGACACTGAGGTCTTGAAATTTCATTTTTGCATACAGTATTTCCAGGCATTTACCAAGCAGACAAAGTACTGGGTTAATATCATTGCACTGATGAAATATTGATATTATTGATAAAGCAGGACAATGTAGCTGATTTTATCAGACTCATACCATTTGCATGAAAAGGCTGAGTTTCTTTGGCTCTTTGTTCATTCAAGTGCATTGGATGCCTATTTGGATAGCCTTAGGCATCCTGTGAATCTGTCAGTAAAATCTCGCACTGTCCACAGTGTTCTGCAAGCTGACTTAGGTTTTGGACTACAACAACTGGCCATTGGTAGAAATATACCATATATACACGTGGAAATTACAAAAATACATTTTATTTATAGCTGATTTCTTTTTAAGTAACAAAAAACTAACACTATGAAAGATCGACCAGCATACTAAAAGGACACTACCTAATATCATCCGAACAAGAGTCTTGTTTGGGGAATTCCATGACACATCATCTCTAAACATTCCAGAAAGGGCTATTTGCCATTGGGAAATAAAAACAGCTTCTTGGAAAAGCCTGTGCTTTGACAGCTTGAATATCCCATTCAAATATGGTTCTGTTCCTACTCTTCCTCAGCTTTTCTATTTTCACCTGCTTCTTTCAGTAAAGACCAAAGAAACTCATGAGGACAATGGGAAGTGGGCTCAGAAGGGAATGGGCAAGCTGAAGCTGATGGATCATGGGTAAAGGCAGGACAGGACCTCGTTCTCCAACAGACACCAAGCAAGCCCCCAACACCATACGTGGCTCCCAAAGTCAGGCAGGGAGCCTAGTGCCCCCGGTCCCTCTGTGACCCACAGTCAGTAGCTGTCTTGCTTGCATGACAGGTAATCAGTGATTGGCACCCAGTGCTGTGGGCAAAGTCTTCCACCCAGAGGTCTGGAGATCAACATCTCCATGCCAGGGAGGGTGATACGGAACGTCCTGGTCACAAGGTAGGACCCCTGTCACTTCAGCAAGTGTCTTCCTACATCCATCAGCTATGGAGAACTGGTGAACTCCACACACTTTGTAAAAGGTTATTTATGTTGAAACTCATATCAACAGATTTCCTATATTTGGAAGCTTCTATAAACAGAGGCCGATTGTGAGGTTACAACCCGAGTTTCTAACAGGAATCAGTGACTATTTCCTTTTGTATCATTCGGCAGCACACGCTGGTCATCGCTGTTGAAGAGATAAGATTTTCTTGGAAAAGTCAATGCATCTATTATCCCCCCCCCCCAAAGACAGAAGCTCTGTTCTTGTGCCACCTTGAAAGCCGGCAAAAGAAAACCCTCCACAAATAATGTTTTTCTTTTGTAGGACCCTAAAAGCTCTTGGCACTGATTCTCTCTTTCCATTAGATCCCAACTTGGAGGGTACTCTATTTCCAAAATGACAACACCTTTTAAAAACTCTGTCAACACAAATCCACCATTCCTGCTCATCTTCTCTCTTTCTCCACCTTTAATTCACAGGGAAGAAAGATATCATGGCTATTTATAGGCATAGCCACTGGTACTGATTTTCATCCAATTCATTTGACTTTGAATCTGAGCCTTTAAAAGCAAAGGGACTCAAGTTTCTTGGCTGGAGTCAGTGTCTCCCTTACAGGCTAGAGATGACTTTAGTGATCATGGTCGTGGCTGAATGAGAGAGTACAGGCTGGTGCTTAATTCACACTCCTACATTGCCTTTAACACGGAAAGAGTTAACATGCAGAGGTCACCGAAGATAGAGCTGTGTTCTCCCCCTTCTGGTGATTTATTAAAATGTAGCATTGGACAGGAATCTGTACATTAGCTAGTGCCTCTTGTGACTAAGGCTCCTTAGGGAAATACACCCTAAGGATGATTCAAACACTCGGAATAACAGAGTATCACTCACATGGTCCCAAGCAGGGACGTCTTGACCCACCGTCAGTTGCACAAACCAAGAATCTAGTCGTTCATGAACGTCCTCTGTTTCTCAGAAGCCCCCCTGTTCACCTTTTCTGTTCACCTTTTCTGAAACTGAGGGTGAGATTCACCCATTGTCTATGTCTCAAGTCCCCACACTTCCGGTGTGAGTGACCCAAAGCCTGCTTCCTTGGAGTCTAGAAGTGCAGAGTCCCACGGGGCTAAGGCATTAGACCTGGAACTCAAACATGTCCGTCTGCTTCTTGGCCAGCTTGGCCACCTCCTCCCGGATGGCCTTCACCAGGGCCGCGGTGGAGATGTTGGTCAGGGGGGTGTCAGGTGGGTCGTTCTCTGCCAGGCTCTGCTGCGAGGCCGCTGCGGAGGCCACGGGGGCCTGCTCCAGGCTGGGGTGCAGGTTGGTGGGCTGGCTGTACTGGCGAGGAAGCCTGGAGGGTGAGCTCTGCTGGTACCGGGACCGGGGGTAGGCCTCGATGTACCCGGGGAGGGGGACCTGTGGAGGACGTTGGGAGAGAAGAGAAGGGCCTGGGATTAGGAGGGAGCGCAAGTCACAGGACACACTGGGTACTGGTAGCAGGAGGGGACTGAGGACAAGGAAAGGCGTTTAAAAGAAAACAGAAAATGGAAGCCAAGTACCACTGTACGGATGCAAGATCTAAAATGCGTTTAGAAAACAGGTCATTTGGACTCACTGAATATGCTGGTTGGATGAATTAAATAGGTGTTTTAAATCTTGCTGAAAACATTAGGAATATATCTGAGTCTACGTCTGAACCTCCTGGCTTCCTTATTAATTGAAGTATAATCCAGTCACTAGAACTATTGCTTGGGAGTGCAGGGGTTTCTTCTCTATAATAGCTACAAATCCTGGAACCCTGTGCCAAGGGATCTCCACACATTATCTCATTTAATTCTCTGCAGCAGCCCAGGAGGTCGGTACTGTTATCCTTATTTAACAGGTGAGAATACCGAAGCAAAGCGTGCCCCTGGGTTTCAAGTGGCAAAAGCCAGCAAGCCGCTGGGACATGCTTTGCACAGCCGCATCTGGCTCCAAGGGCTGGGAATTAAACCCTGCACTATAGTGTCTAGGATCCAGGATATGATCTAGTTTCCTGAAAAAAAATGTTCTCTTTTCATTTAAAAATGAAAGACACACTGTACTATACATAAATACATGGAAACTCTTAGGAATAAGGACAAGGCAAGGACATGGAATTCAGAAGTGACTCTTCCACAGAAAGGGTGCCACAGTTGGAGATGTTGTTCTAGGCTAGTCCACAGAGACCTTCATGTTCCATAATGCTGGCTGGATCACTGCAGAATGAGTGACACTGCTGCCACAGCACAGGGTGCTGTTGGGAAGGGGGCATGTGTGGGCAGCTCTCTGGGAGAGACCGCAGGGGTCAGTCTACTTCCAGGAAGATGGAACAGGGGAAAGCAAGTTCAAAGGCATGGGGGTGGGGAGGGGTACAGGGAAGTCAATGGCCCCAGGGAGGTGCAGGTCCAAAAGCCCATGAATGCCAGACCATGACATTGAGCTTCCTGGTCCTTCTACCTATTTTCTGTATCACACTTCTGAGGAACACAACCCGTTCCCATTCGTAACAGACATGCTCTTCTGGGCGCTGGGTGAAGATGGAGCCGATGGCTGCCTTAGTCTGTTTGGCTGTTATAACAAAATCTCACAAACAGAAGTGTCTAGAAACAACAGAAACTTATTTCTCACAGTTCTGAAGGCTGGAAAGTGCAAGAGCTAGGCACTGGCAGATTCCATGTCTGGAGAGGGCTGCTTCCTGGGTCATAGACAACGATCTTTTCACTTTCACATGGCAGAGGGTGAGGGATCTCTCTTATAATCCCCTTCACATGGGCTCCACCTTTGTGATCTCATCACCCCCTGTCTCACCTCTTTATACCATCACCTTGGGGTGATAGGATTCAACTTTTGAATTCGAAGAGGAGGACACAGACTTTCAGACCATAGCAATGGGGTTGGGTGATGAATCAGAAATTTTGGATGAGGGAATATATGGTGGGAAAGCAGCACCCTCTCTTCCCTGCTGGAAGTTCTGATGACCCCTACCGAGAAGGCCAGCTTCTAAGATGCACAGCTGACCCTGGCGTGGAAACCACGGCTGGGTGTCAGGCAGAGGGGGAGTCTGTGCTTTGGAAAGGACACTCTGGGGAGGATCTGCTGGGGATGATGCGTTCTGGGGCTACTCGGTAGTCCAGGATGCAAGCAGAGTAAGAAGTCACTGGATCAATATCCTAAGTTTGCGTTTGGGGCTTTAACTTCCCCACGAGACCTAACAAAGAAATACAGAGGAGTAAATAGGTGGCAATGGCAGGTGTCTTTATGTAGCACTTGTAAGTTTCTCTATTTCGTAGAGGAAAACCAGAGTTGGACTGTCAGAGTCCTTGGGCCACAAGAGCTGGGAATGCACAGGTGACCAGGAACCAAGGCCAGGGCACGGGAAGCACATTTCAGATGTCAGCTCAAATTTCCTTGCTCTTGGGGACCTTTACCAGGCTGACATTAGTCCAGGCCCCTGTTAGGTGTTTCCTGCAGTTTCTCTACTGTGACAGTCATCCCTCCTGATGCCATTGCCTGTCACAGGTCATCAACTTTGTGAAGGCAGGACGTGGCCTCGCTTACTCACTGCTGCACCCTAGTGGTCATAATTTGCACATCACACAGCAGCGGGTCCCCTGGAGCCTGGGCTTAATCACTGAAGGATGAGGAGCAGATGTCAAGTGGTGGAGAAGGAAGCGGCCACATCCCCTCGTCCTCATTTTAAATTCAGCTAACTGCACATGCTGGTGTGAAAAGAGTCAATGTCCGACTCTTGAGACCCCTTTCTCTGTGGCATCAAGACCTGGTGGCTGGGACAAGCTAGGGACACCTGAGTCTACTGGGGTGGCCTTAGTAATATCCAGAAACTGGGAAGATGATAGAATATACAGGCTGGTGCTTTGGGGATGCTTTTCCTTCTCACACTGGTGTGGAGGGTGTGATCAACCCTCCCCCAAGGGAGTATCTTTCTTAAGCTGACAACTGGTCCCTCTGATCTTCCTGCATGATTTCTCACGGGCTCTCAATCTTGTCCTGCCCAGCTTGCTCCAAGCTCCGGGCACACTTCCCTGCTTTGCAGGTGGTAACTGGGCTCCAAGAAAGACCATTTAGGCTGCAGCATCATCTTCTCTCCATTAGAAGCAACTGGTAGGAAATTCATTCTCTTTCACACTGAGGGGGATGATCCCAGAACGATCCAGTCATTCTGTCAGGAAGGTCAGGTTTCCATTTACTGGGCTCCTTTCCTTCAACTCTAAGGAACATCTAAGGAACTCTATGCATCTGAACATAGCTACAAGCCTAGCTAAGTTCTCATTTGAAAGTGTCTTGAGAGCAAGGTCAAGGATTTGGAAAATACTTCCTTTTACCAATTCTCTCATAGCACCCAGTGTTAACACTGCACACGGCCAGTGAGCTGTCAAAGCTGTGGGCTTACTGCTGGTTTGTACAACTTACCTACTTTCTGAAGGTATTACATTATTTTGTAGACTTTTAAGACTATTTTATGGAGTCAAATAAGCTCTGAACCAATCAAATAATAGCCAGTGATGTCAGAAAAGCAGAGAATGAAAAAAGTACGGGGGTGGGGGGGCAAGCCCCCTAACAACCAAAATAGATGCTATAAAGTACCACAGTAAAATTCACAGACGTAGCAGCAGGAACTCCCTCTAGATCCTCTCTTAGAGCTTATTTACTCCAACTTTATAAACAATTATAATGAGCTCAGACATGCTTCATTTGCAGAGAATAGCACATTAGGAAAAACACATTCAAGAATCCGTATTACTGGAAGTGAGGACATTGACACCAATATAAAGTGCCAGCTGGGAACAAGATCAGGCAAAGAAGAACCATATTGAGCCACAGCAATAACCCCCCAAATTGGAGTAGTTTGGAGATACTTGACGTAGGGGCAATAATCCTACCAACCATTAGAGCTCATCCTACAAATGTTCTCTTGGTATAGTGAGGCCAAATGATGCTGAATGGTTCACAGAAGACAAACGAAATTATGTCACGTCCTCTTTTAAAGAAGGGGAAAGAATAGGATTCATTTCCGAAATATCATGCAAGATGGCATACAGTTTTCAATGTTTTGGAAATCAAAGGAGTTAGCTTTGGTCAACAGGAAAGCGAATGCATGTAGGTGCTGTCATTTAAATGTCATATCACTGTAGGGAGGATAGACACTAATGCTGAGTTGGAGCTGTAGGAGGAGAGTCTGGACTCTAGGGAGTCCTCCTAGAGTCCAGACTCTCCTCTTCCTAACTCTAGGATTAACTCCAAATGCTGAGACCAACCTAAAATGACCTAGAGCACCAGGGAACCACCAGGCTCAGCCTGCCTTTCTCATCCACAGTAAGCAGTGTCACCCAGGGACTAGATGACCCACTCCAAAGGCCACCACTAGGCTTTTTTCCCCCCTCATAGAAGCCCCCTTGCAGGTGACCCAGAAGGCAGGTTTGGGCTTGAATACCAGGTAGGTACAGACCGTGCCATATACTCCTACTTGTAATGAAGGAAGAAACCAAAGGATCAGGACAAGCCAGTCCTTGGCTGGAAGTCAGGCAGGAAGTCTTAGGATTTATATACAAGGTAATTTCAGTCTTGGGTTTCTAATGCTTCATTTGCTGGCCTTGGATCTAAAATGTTATCAACTCTGACAGCTAAAAGAAACAAGTTTAATGAATACTTTGGAGTCATACAGGTGCAGGTATAAATTCTGACGTTGGCACCTTACTCACTGTGTAGGTATTAGACAAGTCACACCAGCTGACTGGGCCTCAGTTTCCTCATCTGCAAAATGGGAGTAATCATGGGACCAATAATACCTACCTGATAGGGTTTTTGTGAAGATTAAATAAGATTCTATACATATGACATCTAACATGGTGTCTGGCACATAGAAAATACTCAACCCACGGTAGCTATGATTATAAAAATTCACTTGATTAAGGTCTCTTGCTAGGAGGTAGAATCTGTGGTGGAAACAGGTCTCAAGTTCCTGTGCCCAAGGACACCCTGTCTTACCTCACTGTGTCTGTTAAATGACTGGCTGGGCCATCTGGTTAGTGTGGGGGGTGCTGAGATAAGCCAGATCTGGGGCTCAGGCTTTTACTCCAGCATCTCCTGAAAGTGTGCCCAGCCAGTGAAGTTTTATGAGGGCATCAGCAGGGGTCTCACCGAATCGGCCCACTGGCTTGGGAGCTCGTTCTCTCCCGCGTAGGACATCCAGGCTGGGCTCCTGTAGGACGAGGGAGGCGTGGGGATGAAGTAGCCAGTGAAACCAGGTCTGTTGGCAGCTGGGATGGCGAACACTGCCGGCACCGTGTTACCTGGCGTGGAAGAGGTGGGGGGAGAGCAGATCAGGAGAGGCTGGATGCTGGGATCCAGCGCCGCCCAGAGCCCAAGAAAGCCAGCTTCACAGGACGCCTGGCTGTCAGCTGGGCTTGAGGTCTTGTTAGATCAGATCTGACTGAGTGGCACTTGTTCTGGGCTGTGACGCTGGTGCAGCTCTATCTAAGGTACAGTGATCCCCGGCTGTGATGGCCGAGGCTCCAGGGAATGTTAGGGTTAGGGTTAGGGCAGGGACGAGTGTGGGCCAGAGGAGTGGGAACCAGGCCTTCCTCTTTGTAGAACCAGGCTCCTTTTTAATATTTTATTTAGAGACACTGTGCAGAGCAACAGGGGGTGCCATGCTCAGGGAACCTGGCCTAGAGGCCAAATAGGGGCTAAATCCAGCCTGTGCCCTTTTGCCAGGTGTGGGGTCTGCACTCTCCTGGGGGAAGGACAGACTTTTGCTGGGTTCTGGACTTTTCCCACCTTCCCAACCCCTGAAGAGGGAGTGGTAGGCCCAACTGGCAGCCATGGGGCCTGCATCAGCTCAGACTGGAGGAAGCTGAGGAGCCAGGGGGGACTCTGGCATGGGCCCTAGGTACAGAATGAGAGGAAAATATTCTGGAGATGGGGTTCAGGGAAAGCAGGAAACCTCCTCCTGCAAGCCCAACCCCAGTCACCTGCAGTATGGGAGGGCAACCTCTGCTGTAACTGACAGGCTCTCTAAGCTTTAATGGCCAAACTCTCCCAGTGAGCCCTTACAACTTCCTACTCCCCAACCCAACACCCCTGACCTGCTGGCAAGAGGAAATGACACCCCAGTGTCTGGGTGATTTCCTCCCAAGAGGATGCATGTTTGGGGATTTATGTTGTTGTTGTCAGTTTTTTGTTTTTTTTTTTGGTATGAGGAATTGAACCCAGGGGTGCTTAACCACTGAGCCACATCCCCCAGCCCTTTTTAAAATTATTTTATTTGAGACAGAGTCTTGCTAAGTTGCTGAGGATGGCTTTGAACTCAGGATCCTCCTGCCTTAGCCTCCCCAGAGGCTGGAAGAATGCATGCTTTTAAAGGTCCAAGAAAAAAAAAATTGAAACGAATGGACTTCACTGGTGGAATTCCTGAATGCTGTGAAAGCTTTATTAAATGTTGTCAAATGGGTGTTTGCAGTTTTAGTCTAAAAGGTATGGTCTGAGTGAATTAAAACACTAACTACATCATGTACAAACCTTGATGTTCCATTTGGACTTTATTTGTCATAGTGAAAAACTGGAAACAACACTTAATGTCCATTGAGAGGGAAAGGCCGGATTGTGGCGTATCATACACAGAACATCATATGGCAGTTTAAATGAATAAGCTAGTTAGTATGTAGGTAGCAATCTGGAAAAATCTTGCAAACAATGTTGAATCAAGAAAACAAAGTGCAAAAGGAAATGTATAGCATATCACTTATGTAAATTTAAAATGCATGACATGAATACATACTGTTATATAGACTTGCATTTGGCAAAAGATTAAAACCCACTACTCATGGTCTGTGAATATCTTGGGGAAAGGGAATTAAGAAGGGGGTGGATAGCTGTAAGCATAAATCTAATTTACTTTTTTCCTTTCTTCCTTCCTTCAATACTGGGGATTGGACCTAGGTGTGTTCTATCACTGAGCTGCATCCACAGCCCTTTTTAGTTTTCGTGGCAGGATTTTGTTAAGTTCCTGAGACTGGCCTCCAACTTGTGAGTCTCCTGCCTCAGTGTCCCCAGGTAACGGGGATTACAGGTGTGCACCACTGTGCCCAGCTGTAATGCTTTTAACAAAACCCCTCACAGAACTGGAAAAATGTCAACATACACCCTGATTTCAGCAAAACTTGGTGTTTTGTACAGTTTCAGATCTTTTAAGAAATAAAATCAGTAGCTCTTCTAGTCGGGATTGTGAAGTCATGAGGGGACTCAGAAATGTGGAAGCTCTGGTTCCCGAGGGTGGCACGTGGAAGGCGGAGTAGATTTGGGGACCAGGATACGGAGGGGCTCTGCAGTAGGGACCAGGACCCTGGGGCTTTCCTCCTCCTGCTCACCTGAGTAATTTAAAGCAGACTGATCCAACTGTGTCACGGACACGGGGCCTCTGGACACCTGTGCAAACGAGGCGCTGTCCTGCAGCTGGGCTGGCTCAGGACCTGTGGACTCGGCCATTCGGGTCTTGCTGCCGATGTCTGAGGTGGACCTGGGTAGGGCAGAGGGGCTCTGTTAGCATGGTCCCCAGACCTCAGGGGGCAGGGGGCAGCATCCCTAATACCTTTGGTAGGAGGCTATGACCTCCAAGCCCCACAGGGGTGGAGTCTTGGGGACTAGATTTGTAGGAGAAGCTCAGACTTGTAGGAGCCATAGGGTGACCAGAGCTGGAGTACCTTTTACATGTTCAAGGTCAGTTCTTCCCTAATGTGGCTCTTGTGCCTCTGGGCAGGAGAACATTTAATTTCCGGAAAAGAAGCAAAGCAATTAGCACTGGGTGTTAGCTGGGGTTGGTCAACTTAGGAGGTGATGACATCATTGGCAGCCAATGAGAAGGCTCCATCTAGAATGTGGGGGCGAGGAGGGGGGCTTCCCTTCACTGACACTAGCACAGGTGACCAGGTCGGTGACTGCAGGGCCACATTTGCTACGACTGGCAGGAAGTGGGAAGCCCAAGACACTGTGAAGTTCAGGCTGCTCTCAGGAGCAAGGAAACAGCACTTTGTGAACATTATGAATAAAAGAACCTCCCCTCTATATTTTGATCCCACAGACAATCAGAGAATCAGGTCTACATCTTATTTCAGTAGGCAAATAAGAGTGGCAGCCTGGCGGAGGGGGACACAGACGTCCCTCCAGCTACAGAGGGTGCATCCCCAAGGTGACTTTCCTCATCAGCAACCTGTCACAGAAGGGACTTTGGGCTCCTCTACAGTTAAATGGGAAGGAGGGAGAGGCGGCTACAGCCGGTGGCAGGCTGCCAGCCCACAGGGCTACCCGTGCAGACAGAGGAGGGGCTGTCACAGTAAGAGCAGAGAAGAGCCACCGCAGGGAGAAGACAGGAGGCAGGTCTGGGTTCGCCTCTTCTCTAAGCCTGTTTCCTTTTTGTAAAATGAAAGGGGTGGACAACTCTGTTTCGAATGTTCTTCCTGATCTAATTCTCTGGGTTTCTGGCCTCCTGACATTTGGCAAGGATGGCAAATGGTGCAAAAGGGTGAGGGAGGAGATGGTGGTGGAAAGAAGGACGAAGAAACAGACGTTGGCCATGGCACAGATGGTGACATCAAGGCCCTCTAACCCAGAGCTCCCGGGATAACAGAGAAGCCCCCTCCTGTTCCCCAGGAGGGTTAGATGTGGGGGTTGCAATGATCTGATATCCACCAGGGTGGGTGGTAGTGGCTCAGACCTCCCTCTGGCCTCCCTCCCTCCCCTGGGCTCCCACATGCTGTTCCAGACTTCTGCTGCTATTTCCAAAGTCCCATCCTAGGAAAATTACTGGGTTCTGCTCCATACACTCTGCTGAGACCCCCTTCTGAGAATTCCAGGGCTTTTGAAATTGCGTAGGCCATTACAGGGGCCAGAGAGGCAAGGCAACTTGCCTGGGGATACACAGCATATTCCTGGTAGATCAGGGACTGGAACCCTGCTCAGCTGCTCCCCACCCCACCCTGGTCTCCATTGGCACCCAGGGGTGGCGTCTATACAGTTCCACATTCTAAACCACTGGAACTGAGTCGGGATCTTTTTTTGGGTGCCACTCCTATTTTCTTCAGTATTTTCAGAGTCTAGGCCTGTGGTCCACAGATGAGTGTTACTAGTGTGTTGGGGGTTAGGCTGAGGAGGGAGGCCCAGGGAAGTGGCCCGTGGGTACCCCCCAGGGCAGAACTCTGGACAGCGGGATTATCCCAATCTTTCCTAGTACTCATGGCTTTTATATTTCGTGTCCATATTTATTAAAAATGAGTGCTTCTTATATCATTACAGAGCACAGAAAAGATTTAACACATGCCTCATACAATCCGAGTTCCTATGTTTTCAGCTCCATCCTCTTAGACATCAGGAGTTGGGGGTGGGTATTCAGAGGCACTCTTCCCTGGCCTCTCAGACACCACACTTAAGTGCAGAGCAGCCGCTGAGTGTTAACATGGCTGCAGGAGGCATTCGGACTTGTAGCAGCCACTGTGGCAGCCTGTGTTGGAGTCATTTTTAGATGTTCAAGGTCAGGGTCTGGGCTTTCAAGGTATGGGGCAGTTGACCTTGTGTTTTGTGTGTGTGTGTGTGTGTGTGTGTGTGTGTGTGTGTGTGTGTATGTGTTTGACTGTAGATTAGGAAGGACTTTCTATTCAGGATATTTGGGAAGTCCCGAGAGTTGGTCCACCGACCCTCCCCGGGCCCCACTTGGGGTGCCACAGATACACAGGTGTCTGAACAGGTGGGTGCCTTAAAAGGCACAGAACAGGAAAGACATTTCCTAGTGCTGCTGTCCACAGACCACACCTTTCCCAAATATTCCAAACAAAGCAAAGAAAGGAACGTGTTACCGCCTGAGAGAAGCAACAGCCACCGGGCCAGTCCGGGGAGGTACAGGTGGAGGGGGAGAGCCCATGACCATCTCGGGAAGCTGGGAAAACCTGTAGGCCTGTGGGAGAGACACAAACGGAGCGAGATCTGTTAAAACCCAGCGTCAGTCGGCACGCAGGGTCCACCTATGTAAGGAGGAAGTGAGGCTCCAAGGGCCTGACACTCCTTCCTCCCTGAACCCCTTCCCCTACCTCTCCTGTCTCATCTCTCACCACCCTCTCCTTGCTCCGGCCACCGTCTTCAAGAGCCCTTCAGTGTTCCCAGAACATAGCCAAGCTCTTAGCTCTGAGCTACCTTAGCCAAGCTCCTTCCTGCCTTGGGCTTTGCTCCATGCTGTTCCTTCTACTGAGGATACTTATCTCTCAGTTCTGCCCCTGGAGAAGGTCTTTCGTTTGGGGAAAGACCGCTTTCTGGTCTTTCTGGTATTGTAATGTTGCTTGGTTATTTATTACCTGACACTGGCTCGATTGTAACCTAAAGGCTATAAGGGCAAGGGCTTTGTTGTCAGTAACATCTGTGTGCCTGGAACAGTGCTTGGTATACATCAGGCAGTAAGTATTGGATGAATGAATATGATTGACTTTCTTCTGAAAGGCAGGTTTAGCAAGGGAAAGGAAATGGGTTTGGGGTCAGGAGGGATGTGTGGAGGTTCTGATAACTAGATTTTATTAGATCCATCTATAGGCAAATCAGGTGAACTTCTCTGGACTCCTGTATCCTCTTCAGAAGTGGGGACATTGATGCTCTACCCAGAGAGCAACTAAGAAGATAGGCAAGTGAGCATTTGTGCAAGGATTTTGCAATCTATAAAGTGCTATTCAAGGATAAGGGATTGAAACTCTTACCAAAGTAATGACTTTCATCCAAACTTGAGGGGATAAAAGAAAGATAGGTAGAGATGGACAGAATCAGAAAGAGTCAGGCCGCCGCTTCCTTTAGCAGGAGAAAAATATAGAAAAGCTCTCTGGGAAGACAAAGCTTAAGTAGTGCTTCTCATCCATGTCTTTCTTCAGGCATCTTGCCTACCACAGCTCTCAAAGAACAGGATGACAGGACTTGAAACCTGAAAGCATCAGCATCAAAAGCTGCAGCACTGGGAATCCACAGCAGGATTCTTTAAGCTGAATGAGGTCTTCCCCCTCCAGCATTATGGCAGTCTACCCACCTGGAAGGGCCACGCCAGGCAGAAGCAATGAGGCTCTGGGCAACGTGTACTTTTAAATGCACTGTGAAAACTGCAAGCTGTGAGCAAAGTCTTCAACAATACCTCCTCTGTCTACCTCCTTCCCCAAACACCTCAGCAAACTAAAACAAAACCAGGAGCTGAAACCAGAGGTGGAAAAAAGTAGTAAGCAAATATAAAAGGTGGGATTACCCAGACGATAAATGCCACTCTGATAATCGATTAAGAGATCAAGCCTTGGAACTGGGGACACTAAGGTTCAGTCTTGGTACTTTGGCAAGTAGAAGCGATCGTAAGTCCTTTTTGAAGTGTCTCAAAGTAGGTTCTCAGGATTAGTACAGATTAAGATGAAGCAAAGAGGAGGTCATAATCCAAGACCATAAAACAAACCAGGAGAGAAAAATGAAAGACTGTAGGGAAAAAATACCCAGATGTACAGAGTCTGAAGTTTCCAGATACAAAACAAGGAATAAAAATGTAAGATATGTTTTTAAACAAATAATCGATCAGAGAGATGCTATCAGGAAAGATCCAGCATCCATGAAAAACAACTTTCAACTGGGTGCGGTGGCACACGCCTGTAATCCCAGCGGCTCAGGAGGCTGAGGCAGGAGGATCGCAAGTTCAAAGCCAGCCTCAGCAAGACCCTATGTCTAAATAAAATATAAAAAAGGGCTGGAGGTGTGGTTTGGTGGTTAAGGCCCCTGGGTTCAATCCCCAGTACAAAAAGCAAAAACAAAAACACCTCCAAACCTCTCAGAAGTGATTATTGAGATAAAATATTCAATGTAGGGGAATTAAATAATAGATTAACATGGCTGAAGAGAGAATTAACAAATCTGAAAATAGAATTGTGGAAATTACTAAAAATTAAGCACAAAGAGACAGAGATAGAAAATATAAAAGATACAGAGGATAGAATGAACAGATCTAAGATGCAAGTAGTTAAAGTCCTGAAGGACAAAAGTGGGAGACTGAAGGACAGGCAATATTTGAAAAAGCCATGGCTCAGAATTTTCCAGAATTTATTAAATAAATAAGTTAACACTTTCAGGAAGCACAATTATATCTCAAGCAGCATAAGCAAATTCAAACAGAACATACATCTGACTACATTGTAGTGAAGTGGTAGAATACTAAAGGCCAAGAGAAGATCTTAAAAGTAGACAGAGAGAAAAGGCATCCCACCCACAAAGAGATGGCAACAAGGCTGACAGATGCCTTCTCATTTGCACTCAGAAGACATGAAAGGCAAAAGCGCTCAGAGAAAATCATTGTCGACCTTGAAGTGTATCAGCAATAGCAACTTTTTAGTAGAAGAACAAAAGAAAACATATGCCCAGATCTGGAAGCACTGACTGAATCAATATGGAGAGCTATATTACTGAGCTGCATTTCCCGTTTTTTTTTTTTTTTTTTTTGAGGATCAGTTAGCTATGTATGCAAAGGCCGATATCTGGGGAACTGTAACTTGCCTCTCCACTAGACAGATGTGTCCATCTCCTCAGGGTACCCCTTCATTACTAAAGTGCCTCACACCTGGTGGTGCTAAGTTACTGTTTTCTGAATGCTGCTGAGTGAACCACGAATAAGAAGATCCAGGCTCTCATCTTGATTTAGCCATTCACTTTCTAAGAAAAGGTCACTCCTTCTCTCTATACCTTGTCTCTCTGTTGTTTCGTTTTGTTTTCCTTATGAAATAGGTTTTGGCCTCGCTCATGGTCTTCCAGACCTATCTTCAGTCGCAAAACCATCCTGGAAGACCCTGATACAGAATGAAAGCAGAGCTTTTCTGGCTGCTGTTGGGAGGAAGTTCCCTGGTGAATCTGACCCTTCACTTACTTTCATGGTGCTCCCTGGGGGGCCTCCCTGAACCCTAAAGTTACTCAGACAGTTTCAAAAACATTCTTCTGGATGCCCTTCAAGTTCTACGTTCCGTAATTATCAATAAACTGACAGGTGAGGTGTTCCCTTCCCGAAATAGAGAAAGGGGCTCCCATCCTCTCTCCTCTCTTCTGGCCTTGCTGTGCTGCTCAGCAGGGGAGGCAGACAACTTATTTTTATCCCTGGTTCTTGGAAGGTTTATTCTGCCGTCAACATGATTTCCCAGCCAAGAAAAAGCTTCCTCTGCTTGTCTGTCCTATAGCAGAATAAAAGTTCTGAACCTCTGACTAGCACCAAGGGAGTGCTCTCCAGGGGAGATTTTCGCAGGAGGAAAGCAGGACATCAGACTGTCACCTTGAGGCTGTATCCTTGGCCCTTGGAGCAGCCTGGTGGGGGGTTGGGAACATAAAAACCAGAGATGCAGCCCATGCCACGTGCTCACAGCCTGGGGAATCCTCTTTATTGGATCTTCCTACCCCCACCCCCCACCCCCGTGTGCAGGCTCCCTGTGGTTCAAGTCCTCTCTCCTCTGTACTCAGGCTCCCTTCCTCAGTTACTTGGAATCTAGCTTCTGTTGGCTGCTTTGGGACTAGGACCCCACTGGAAGCCATTACTCAAAACGATTGACAGGTTCCAAGTTCTCTGTTCCATGACAGTGGCTGCTCAAGGACACCATCTTTTGGGATCTTTGCCTCTGACCAGCATAAAGACCAGACTCAGGTTGGAAGGCAGTCTTTGGAAATGGGTCTTCAAGGATGTAGGTGTCTGGGTGTGACTAGAATCCAGCAATCGAAGGAAGGAAGGTGACCAGTCTGTTCAAAGTCCCAGGCCTGACTATGCTGGAGTAGAGGGTGACAGGAGTAGATCAGAACCATCTTCTCTAGTGATCTCAATGGAGAGGGAGCCCAGGCAAGACCCACTGTGTCCTCCTTGTGAATGTGCATCCACCCAGGAGGAGGGGTCTGTAGGCAGAAACTTTAAGGGACACACTTCAGGGCTGAGGCTGAAGGGCAGCTTGCCATTGAAGGAACAAGCTAAGGGATTTTTGGCTTTTGGTGGATGAAAGTAGACCCACAGGCCAAAGCCAACCCACCTTCATGAGAAGCAGTATTAGTCAGCTTTCTGTTACTATAACAAATACCTGAGATAATCAACTTATAAAAAGAAAAGGTTATTTTGGCTCACAGTTTTGGGGATTTCAGTCTATAATCAGCCCTGGTGCTTTAGGCCTATGGTAGCAGCACATCATGACAGAATAAATGCTCACCTCATGACCAGGAATTGAAAGAGAAGAAGACTGGGATCCCCCATACCCTTCAAGGTCATACCTCCAGCAACTTGAAGACCTCCCATTAGGCCCCACCTCTTAAAGGTACCACCACTTCCCAATAGCACCACATATGGGCACCAAACTATTAACACATGGGCCAGATTCAAACTATAGTAGAAGCCCTTGTTTGATGCCAGCAAGTTAGCCTCAGGTTGGAGTGGATGCTCCAGTCTTTCCATAGCCATGGCTACACTGGGCTTCACAGCAGTGTGCTGATCCCAAGTGTGCTGCTCCAGGCAGAATAACATCCACCTTGTTCAATTCCAGCTATAAGTAACTTCATATCCTGGTTACAGGGGTACAATCTTCTAGAAAAACAGTTCTTATTTAATTGAAAGCAGGGACTTGGTAATTAAAGTCTTAACTCCAAGGTGGAGAAAACAAACAAACCCAGGGCTTACCTTGACAGCGACCCAAGAGCTACTGATGGAGCATTATCTGAGGTTTCTGAGGCCTCAGGGATCAAAGAAGGTTCAAGTTGGGAAGAGAACAGGAGACACTGAGACCTCTTGCCTTAACAGATGGGGATATGAAAGCTCAGAGAGGTCAACTGACCTGTTCAAAATCATGCTGTCAGTTAAGGGTGCTGTCTTGAAAGTCTGAGCTCAGGGTTCCGTGAGGCAAAGGCCATGGGTTTTGGTATCAGACACATCTGGGACTGAATCTTGACTTTGGTCCTTTCCAGCTACTCGGTTTCAAGCAACTTAACTTCCTGTACCTACTTTCTTTTTTTTTAAAAAAATACATTTTTTTAGTTGTAGGTGGATATAATACCTTTTTATTTTATTTTGGTGCTGAGGATCAAACCCAGGGCCTCACACATGCGAGACAAGTGCTCTACTACTGAGCCTCAGCCCCTGTGCCTGCTTTCTTATTAGTCGAAGTAACAGCATCATATCTGGATTTCAAAGTTGTTTTAAAGAATGGACTTATATCTTAATGCCATATTTAGCACACACTAGGTACTCACTACAAGCTATCCCTTCTTTCTGAGACAGAATAATATTCTGATAAAATTAAGATTTCATTTTTTCTTCCATGGTTCTTCAATTCTAGGAGCCTTTCTCTGTTCCGAGCAACTGGGACATCCCACCTTTCTGCCCCAGGGAGGGAAGATCATAGCAAAATGAAGTTGGCCAAGGGTCGATTCTCACCGGAGCTCACAAGTCAAACCTGCTAAACTGAGAGAACCTAGGATTTTGACTCTCAAGAACTTAAGTCCTAAACCACTCAGGGTTTAAGATTGATGCCATAAAAAGAGATCTGGAAGAAGTGAGGGACATTTGGACTATTCTGCCCCTGTGTTTGGGAAACACCCTCCAGATGGGAAGAAGAGGAGAGTTGGGGGGGTGGGCCACAGAGCCAAGATGCCGAAGGGTCTGGAAAAGTGGCCACGTCCTGCCTCACACCCCGAGGAAGAGGTAGAGGAGAGATTTAGGGAATGTGCTGACAAGGACCCGTGCCCACCTCTGGAAAGCCCAGGAATCCGCAACAGCACAGGATTGTCCCCAACCCCTCCACACGCAGGGTGAAGGACAGAAGGGCAGGCTGTTCAGGAGCCTGTGAGAGGGCCTGAGGCAGTGCCACGCCTGGTGCCAGAGAGGGGAGAGGGAAAGGAAAGGTGGGTCTCTCAGGGGAACGAGGAAGAAGAGGAGGAGGAAGGGTGGGGGAGAAAGGGAGACGGGGGAGGTGGGGAGGAGAGGGGGAGTGAGGAGACCCAGGGCTAGCAGGCAAGCAAAGCAAGGGAGGAGTCTGGCAAGAATTCAGGATCAGGAGGATGAGGGTCCAGCTGTCCTCTGCGGGACTAACAGCACAAGGATTTTTCCAGGGATGCCAACCAGAGGGGTTAGATGAGGAAAACTGGGACCAGGCACTACAGCCTCCTTCCACCCCACCCCCACGCTTTGCACATGTAGGTCCTTGGAAAGCAGAGAGGAAGAGCCTGAGCCTGGCTGAGAGGACTGCAGAGGGACAAAGTGGCTTTTCTTGCACACCTGCGTTTACAGACTAAGTGTTCTCTAGACTTCCGCTTTCTCCCCACTCCTTCTTCCCATTTCTATATAAACTGCGGGTGTTATTCACTTGAGTGGTGTGTCTAAGTTTAGTGGAGTATGCCTTTGCCAGATATTCAGGGATGATCTCTTAGGGCAGTCCAAAGGCAAAGTGCCCATGCCCAGGGAGGCCAGTTAGGACAGAGGGACCTGTCTCCAAGGCCTCCTGAGAGGGAGACAATGCACAATTAGCAGTGACTGGTGTGGACTCCCTTACCCCAATTTCCCACCCATACTGGCCAGATGGGTGTTCAGGACAGATTTGAATCTTATTTGGAGAAACATAAGCAAGGTGACATCTCTTGAGCCCAGATGTTGGGGCAGATGCAAACACACACCTGATATGCCTACATGTTTCATCATTCACAAAGGTTTTGGGGGGCTTACTATTTTGTTTTGGACAGGAGAGAGAAAAAAATCTCCAACTTTATCTTCATGGAAATGTCTCCCTTACTCATCCAATGGCAGGGATGGACAGAATTCCCTTAAACAGGGGGTCAGCTTCTTTATGGGATGATACTCCAATATTTTGGAGATTCAGCTCCCATGAGAGCCTAGAAGCATCCCTATAACTCACTCTGATCGGGGATGAAAAGGGTGTGGGCTTCCATGTTAGACTGCTCTAGCTTCTTGCCCCAGTTCTGCCATCTACAGCTCTACAGTTGGCCCTCTGTATCCAGGGTTCCATGTCTTAGAAGTCAATCAGCTGCAGATGGAAGATATTGGGGGGGGGAAATCGCATTGGTACTGAGTACATGTGGACTTTTTCCCTTGTCATTATTTCCTAACTAATACAATAACTATTTACAGAGCATTTACATTAGCGTTTACATTAAGTACTCTAAGTTATCTACAGATGATTTCAAGTTTATACAACAATGTGTGTAGGTTAGACATGCAAAGACTATGTTATTTTATAGTATGGACTTGAGTGTCTAATTATTTTGGTATCCTTGGAGGATCCTGAAATAAAGCCCCTGGGTATTAAGGGATAGCTATGTGAACTTGGGCACATTTCTTGACTTCTCTAAGCCTCAATTTCCTCACTGGGTACTTGGGGATAATAACATTGACCTCAAAGGATGGTTGTTGGATTAGAAGAGATAACTTCCATCCAGCACTTCACACTAAACAATGGGAGCTCAGCAGACGGCAACTGTTGCTGTGGTTGTTGTTGTTATTTTTACTGTTAATTCCACCTGTAAAGAGTCTAGTTGGGAGGATGTTTTCCTCTGATGCCTTTTTTTTTTGAATCCCAGGAAGGTTATGGTGGGATGTTCTCATTCCACTTCGCACAGAGCCATCCTGGCTGTTAGCAGGATTGGATTGGTCGTTGAGTCCAATTTCCTTACCAATACTAAGGGGTAAAAGATGATCAAAGTCTCCTGAACTGCATTACAGACATCCTAAGCTGCCAGTAGCAACTCTTTCCATGATATAAATGCCATCCGGCTGCCCCAGTGCATCGAAACCACCAGCTTCCAATTATCCCCTGGCAGAGCTCAAAGCGCTTCCTTTTTGGAAGCTGAAAAGTAATCATAGTTGTCATTCTAAATTGCTACCTTTTCTATTGATTTCCACATTATCATAGCACAAGGAGGCTCCTTGAGAACTTGGATCGAGAATCACTTTTACTGTGTATTGTTAGGCATTTTCTCCTTTCATGGACACAGAGTCTTCATGGGTTGTTGGCAAAGAAGGAAATCTTAACGACCTTCAATGTTGTTTGCGTTTAACAGTTCATCTCTCTGCGGGGTTATGTCTCAGCCCTTTTCCATTTGAGGTAGCTTAATTTTGAAAATATATAATGCTAATGTTTTTGCCCTTCGTGGCACAACTTTTAATCCCCAATTATAGCAAGCAGAAGCATCTGATTTTTCATATGTCCCTCTATACATTTTTGGGGTGGTTTTATTAAGTCGAGGTGTAATGGTGATGGGGTATGGGGTTTTCTCACTTGTCACTGGTTGGAAGACTTGTCCTGCTTGTCCAAGCTTTTCTCTCTGACACCCAGATCTCATTCTAGATTCCCAGAATTTGGCATCCATCCAGAGGAGCCCAGTTATTCTTGAGAAGTATCTTCATATAGAAGCAAAGTTTCTCTGGGACTCTGAGTTGGGGCACCAAGGGCATGAAAGAATTGAACAGAGTAAGAGGAGGAGCTGTGTTCTCGGAAATGTGGGAAACATATATACATAGTGGGCCCAAGGAAAGGGAAGGAATAATTCGATAATAAGGCTAGCATTTGTTGAAAAATTTGATGTGCTGGTCACAATACCAGGCACTCTGAATAGTAGCACCTAAGAAAAATATTGAGTGCTCATGAGGCAAGAAAACCATGCTAAGCATTTTACAGGAATTAGCATTTCATCTTCAGAAGAGTCTGAGGCTTTGAGCTGCAGTCACTAAGATCAGTCAGTTGGTAAGCATCATCCTACTTTGAGCTGAGGAGACCAGGAAGGATGAATCAATGAGATTGAAGTTGGTGATAATCAACACAGAATGGATATAGGTAAGCTTTTTCAGAGGACAGCCACCTAAGAGGTACATATAAACATGGTATAAAAAAAAATTAGAGTGTTTTCTAAACCTCACTGAGGAAATTCCCTCTCCCTGAAAAAAGGCAGGTACCAATTTAATGTGCAATTAGTAGAACACCATAATCTTGGAAACTGAACATGACTGTCATGAAAAGTATTTTGAGATGACAGATTTGTAAAGCCTAGTGAGAATTTTTCTAAGTCTTTCTGAGAAAAAAGGATGCATAGATTCAGAACAATGGGAATGTGGCCAGTGGTGGCCTCGGAGTTGCTGGAATGCAGTGCTTCTTGAATGTACCCACCAAAGTTCCCTGATGGCAGACTTAAACTTGTGTTCCTGAGATCTGGGCATTGCTCCAAGGTCTATTTTATCCTAAAAATTACATAAAGAAGAGGCACAAATGGCCAATAGAGATGCTCAACATCATTAGCCATTAGGGAAATGCAAATCAAAACTATAGCAAGACACCACCTCAAGCTCATTAGAAGGGCAACTCTAAAAAGACCAGCAAATAACAACTGTTGGTGAGGATGTACAGAAATTGGAATTCTTGTGCACTGTTAGTAGAAATGTAAAATGGTATAGCCACCATGGAAAACAATATGGCAGTCCTTCAAAAAATTGAGAACAGTTTCCATATGACCCAGAAATTCGACTCCTGAGTATGTACCCCAAAGAACATGAAGCAAGGACACAAGATACCTGCACTAGGTTCATAGCAGCACTAGTCACAATGGCCAAAAGGTAGAAGCAAAAGCAACCCAAGTGCTCATTGGCAGACGAATGGATAAACAAAATGTAGTGTATACATACAGTAGAACATTATTAAGGCTTGAAAAGGAGGAAATTCTGGTGTATGCTATAAGGACCACACCTTAGGACATTATGCTAAGTGAATCATACCAGTCATAAAATGACAGATACTAAATGATTCTATTTATAGGAAATATTTAGAGTAGTTGCATTCATAGTAACAAGTAGAATGGTGGTTGCCAGAGCTGTGGAAAGGAGGTTAGGGGAGTTATTTTTTTAATGAATACAGAGTATCCGTTTTACAAGATGAATTGAGTTCTGGAGATTGGTGGCCCAACAATGTGAATGTTCTTAGCACTACTGACTGTACTAAAAGTTGTTAAAATAATGTTATGTTACATATACTTTACCACAATCGAAATAAAAATCATATTTGTATATTATATTATAATCATATTTATATACAATTATATATATTAATTATATTAAGAAAATTTCTCTATATTCTACCCATATCTCAGAGAATGAATGTAAAAAAGAAGCCTGTGTTTACCTTATTTCCTTTATTATTTATACTCTGGATTTGCATATCATGAACTAGGAAGATGACTATAAGGAAAACGAGTTCTCCTTCTGATCATGTCTTGTTTTCCCCAAGCTGGTGTTCACCTCAGGAAGGAACATGTAGACCAGCAAGCCTGAGTGGCCTGGGCCACCCCATTTCCTGCCACTCGCTGCAGGTTGGTAAGTTAACATTCTTAAGAATGAAGCAGCTGAGAACTTAATCAGCACAGATCAAACTCCTGGGATGTGATCCCCCTGGATTGAAGGGACAAGACAGAAATGCTCAACCTGCCAACCTAAGGACAAAGCCTTGTGTTGATCTTGACTCCAAGCACTGCCACCTCTCCCCAGGGGGTCCAATTTGAAACAAACTTTAGGCTCTCCTGTTAACACACTGGGGAGGGGGTGGGGGAAGATAGTCAGGTGACAGAGAAGGGTGCCAAGTAGGAGACAGGACTCAAAATGCCAGCAAAGAGAGACCGAGGGACAAAAAGCAGCACATCCAGGGGAGACATCTCAGTGGCCTTAAAGGGGGAACATGGAGCAAAGGAGAGCAATAAGGAAACTCACCCTAGGGTGCAGGCTTATGAGGACAGCAATTTATTAAGTGCCAGAGTAGTGCAGACGTTGAGGTCGGCACAAACCCACAGGTGCCCTAAGTAGACTACTACAAATGGAATAAATAATGTGGATGGAGAGGTGATGTAACATGCCGGTTAAGAACATGAGTTCTGGTGCCACACTGCTGGGCCCTGGGTCCCAGCTCCACCCATTCCTGGCTCTGTGCCTTGAACAAACTGTGTATCCTTAGATTCCTCGCCTGTAAAACAGGCATAAAACTAGTGTCTGCCTCAGAGGCTTGTTGTTAGGACACAATGAGTAACTAACACCCAAGGAACACTGAGGTCGGTACCCAATATCAGTAAAGCAATGGCACACACACACGTCACAATAACAATTTACCAAGCTCTATTTAGGAGCAACTCCCAGGATGGGGCATGGAATCTATATATGCACAAAGCATTGTCTTAGCATGATCTATGGTTTATCCAACTACAGGTCCTTATAAAGATACAGGTAGATAGTATGGTGATAAATGAAATTCAAACTGATTCAGATCGTTATGCTAAATCATGGGAGCAATTACTACTAAATGAAATAATTATGAATAATACTTCTGCAGGGTTACTGTGAAGTGGGAGTTCTTCTGGTACCTCACAAATATCAACTCATTTAACTTTCATGAGAACTCTAGGAAGTAGGTTAAGTTTCATATTCGTTTTTTTCCCACTGCTAGAGAAGGTAAGTAACTTGCCCAAGTCCGGAGGCCAGCAGGTGGTAAAGCTGGGATTCAAAGTCAAGCCACCTGGCTGAAGCCCAGACTCTGGGCCACCAGCCTGCACAACCCCTTCACATGCGGCTCTGTGATGCCTTTTGACATTTAAATTGGGTTTCACAGTTGAAAGTGTAGGAAGACACCAGCGAGTGAAGAATGAGGTCTTCACTCATACTGTCCATCCTGGCCTTCCCAGGAGGGACAGTAGAAAAGAAGATCCATTCTTAAATGTGTTATGTTTGGACATAAGGGATTCTCAACAGGAATAAAAGGCTTGGCTTTGGACCATGGGTGAAGAATACGATGGGGATGGAGAAAAATCTTTGTTTCTAAATCCCAAGGTGGCTTATCACTAGAAGTCCTTGGAACCCACAGATGATGGCAGGCAGGGGGACGTCTGACTTACCGGCCGGGGCAGACTGTACTGGTACATTTCTGGGCGGTAGGTGGGCACCCACTGCACCCCGGCCCTGGGCCGCGTCATGGTCCCTGGTGCACTGGTCACCACCTCTGAGTAGGGCAGGTGCTGGGCAGAGCCATAGGCCTCCTGGTGTCGGCTCTGGCCTGCGTGGCCCGCGGACGCCAGGCTGAAGGCCTCCTCCAGGAGCATGTGCATCTGTTGCCTGACCTCGTCGATGGAGGGCTGGGAGCTCAGTGTGGAGGTCTCCGAGTGGCCTTTCACCTGCCTCGACCTGGCGTAGCCCCGCGGCTCGTGAACTCTGTCAACGTTGGTTTCCTCTATGATTTCAGGTTCAGTCTGTGGGACCAAACAAAGCTCATTAATTCCTCGGTGAAGCTCTCTCCCATGAAGGTGGCCTTTAAGATTTATTCTAAAATATTCACTCGGATTGGCAATATTAGAATCAGAGCTAATTTAATTCATATCCTAGGTGCCTTACCCAGGAATTCACATGAGAGGGGCTGTCAGCACGCATTATGTGAGAAGGGCCACCCTCCAGCTGTCAAGGTGCATGGAGGCCTTCCAACCAGAGACCCAAGTGCCGCAGACTTGGCTAATTAGCATAACCATTAGAAATGGCTTTCATTGATGAAATTAGTCATATTGTCTAAAATCTTTTATACCTTTGGGTATAAGAATCTGGAGCATCCTGTCATCTGCACCCCAAGGGATGGCACTTTAGACAAACTCTTTAAATGGTCCTGCGTCTAGCCAATTGGTTAGGGAATTTCTGGATGCCCGATGCTAGTTATAGGAGAATAACAAAAAGCTACTTTGAGATTGCTGGTCTCAAGGTGGGGTGTGTGATAAATTAAACTCTTGAGGTGGGGCTCCGCAATCTGGGTTTTAATAAGCACTCCAGGGGATTCTGATGTCTGCTCAAGTTTGAGATCCAGTGATCTAGAACGTTCTCCTGCCTTTCCCCATGGGTCCTTTCATTCAGGGAACAGCTGCAGAGCCTAGGTGGGCAGAGAGCTGGGACTTCATCTGTTCCCAGAGCATGCTCCGTGGACTGGCAACTTCTGCTGGCCTACTGATGGATGCTGGTCTAGTAAGTGTCTGCTCTTTGTTCTGTGATTTCCCTGCCTCTGTTAGCTGGGATGCCTGTGGGCGTCCATTCCACCAGAGTGACCCTGCACAAACCTCAGAATGCAAGAATGCAAAAAGCCAGAGAGAAGGGCGTGGTCAGGCAACACCATCCTCTGCTTTGCAGTGCACGCCATAGCAGAAGTCAGATCTATGAGGAGCACTGAGAAGCTAGAAGACTGGGCATTAAAAATGATCCAGCCAGGAAAGTTGCTTTAGGTTTGTGGTGTTTCAGCTTTGTTTTTGTCTTTTTTTTTTTTTTTTTTTTTTAGTACAGAGGATTGAACCCAGGGCCTCACACATGCCAGACAAATGAACTACCACAACTGGACGTGGTGGCGCGCACCTGTAATCCAGCGGCTCAGGAGGCTGAAACAAGAGGATCACTAGTTCAAAGCCAGCCTCAGCAAAAAGTGAGGTGCTAAACTTGACCTGAAATTAAAAATTCTGTCCAATTTCCCAGGGCTTGAGTTTGAGGTTAAGATAGAAAGTTCACCTTCTCTAACACATTTCTTGAATGCTAATGAGCTGCATGACCCTAAGTAGGGTCTCAGTGAGACCTGTCTCTAAATAAAATACAAAAAAATAGGACTGGGGATGTGGCTCAGGGGTTGAGTGCCCCTGAGTTCAATCCCTGGGACCCCCCCCGACCCCCCCCCCCCCAAAAAAAAGCACTACCACAGAGCCACATCCCATCCTGGTGTTTCAGTTTATTTGATAAAATGAGGATAATACTGCCTCTAAGGGTTTTATAAAGATAAAATAGATGTGCATGTAAAGATTTATAACAGTAGCACAGGGTAAAGACAGAATAATGGTAGTCACTGTCATTATCATCATCATTATTACTTTTACTCATTCAAATGCAGATATTCTTTTGTAATTACTATGTGTAAAAGAATTGGATGTATAAAATGAGCACATCAAGAAAATGCCATTAGGAAAATCATTACTATTCTTCCGCCCTTAAATATTACACATTAAGGTCAAACTGTGAAATATTTCATTTTTAAAAGTGTAGTATTCAATTAATACATGCTCATTAGGGAAGATACTGAAAATACAGAAAACACATAAAAGAAATTCGACGTTTCCTGTAATCTTATCACCCAGAGTTAGGACTTGGCTATAGCTCAAGATCAAGTAAGGTTCTCTATCAACTTTCTAGATTTATTAACAAACATCTACTGTAAGAAATCTAAAGTACTGCTTTTATATTGGATTAGGGAGTCAAATATAAAATTACCCTTGTAATAACAAGAATTCAAAAACATGTCACGATGGGTGCATGTCCCCAGGCCATGGGCTAGGGGACACATTGGGCTCTTCTGCTGTTACTTCTGCTGTTAGGGGATCTGCAGGGAAAGGCTTGTGATCGCTGTCTGAGAAGTGTGGTCTCTGAAGTCCAGCAAACCTTTATCTCCTCCTTAAAGGAGGAGATAGATACAATAATAATATCAGTTGGCCTTTCTTAATAGCTCATATAACTAGACACTATTCTAAGAGTTTGATTCTTTCCATCCTTATAATAACCTATGAGATAATATTAACAAGCATGATCATTCCCACCTTTTTTTGCCTGGTGGTACCTTCTAGGATAAAGAATTCTGTAACTTCTAAAGAAAGTTTCTTCATAATGCACAGAATATTCTGAACTGAATTTCAGAGCCTGAAGAGAGGGTGGGGTTATATGAGTAAGGTGGGTGGGAAGAGGCCCCTGGGGAGACTATTCTCCGGGTTTCCACTGCCATCCACCCCACTCCACAGAAATTAACCTCTCTTCTCCCCACAGGGTTTTCATTCTGCATTCAGATGGGGGCGTTAACTGGAAGGTCCAGAGTCACAACCCAAGTATGATCTCATTTGGTTTTCTCAAGCCACATTCTAAAGAACTCCTATTCTCCTTCAGTTCTCAGTTGATATTTCAGCCTCTCAATATCTACAGACGGAAACAAGACTAGCTCTCACTATACCCTGGCTTCCTCTCATCACACTTAGATTCATTTAATATCTGTCTTGTGCCAAACTAGATACTCCCTGAGCCCATGCACCAGTTTCTTGGGAGCCTAGCAGGAAGAACTTGGCATTCAACAAAGCTGTGAACTTGACCTGAAATTAAAAATTCTGTCCAATTTCCCAGGGCTTGAGTTTGAGGTTAAGATAGAAAGTTCACCTTCTCTAGCACATTTCTTGAATGCTAATGAGCTGCATGATCCTAAGCAACTTCCTGAACAGACCTAAGCCTCAGACTCCTCATCTGTGTCATGGGAAGGCTGAACTATGATCTGATATTTGCCACCTTGTGGACTCTGTCTGCTCTGGAAGGTGCTACACTACTCCAATTGACATTCTTAAAAAAAAAAAAAAAAAAAAAACCTGATGTCTACTTGTGAAGGGAAACCCCCTTCACCCTCCCTGCCTGCAACACACGAGGGGTATATGTTTTCTCTTTTACTTAATAGACAAGTGGTGGTTTCAGCTCTATGTTAAGTCCTGAGTTGGGATAGTAAACAGCTCTCAGGGAGCTCCCTAAAGGAGGAGATAAATACAACAATAATAATACCAGTTGACCTTTCTTAATAGCTTATATAACTAGATGCTATTCTAAGAGTTTGGTTCTTTCCATCCTTATAATAACCTATGAGGTAATATTAAAAAGCACGATCATTCCGACCTTTCAGATGAGGAAACTGAGGCATTGAAAGATCAAATATGTTGCCCCTTGTTGACAGAGCCAGCAAAAAGTTTGATTCTAGCACCCAAGCTCTTACCCACTGTACAAATCAAAGCAGATCCATTACTGTACCACATTGTGGGCTCTGGATGAAGGACAGACAGACTTCTGTGACCAGGGGGATAGAAGATAATAATTATTGAGATAGTCTACCTCAGAGATGACTGTAAGGATGAAAATCATGAATATGTAAATATGAATAAATGCTATGTGCCAAATACAGATTCAGATCTGGCACATAGCATTTATTAAATGATGCCTGTAATTGTTGTTATTTGCCTCTTTGCATAGACTGGGGGCTCCTTTATGGTTGGGCCAGTGTGTTGTTAATTATTGTACTTATAGACCTGATGTCGAGGGCCCGGCCAGAGCTAAAGCCAGTCATTGGCTGTACAGTGAAAGGAATTCATGTAGCAGGTGCTCACATCTATTTGAGGACCTTTGATGTGCCAGCCCACATGTGGGTGGGGGAGGGGTTTCCATGGGTGTCCCCTCACTCGGGGTCGTACAGCGATGAGCCCATTTTCAGATAAGGAAAACCATGCCTATAGACATAACTTGTTCTGAGCCCTTTTTTCCCACTTGCACATTTCTGAATATGCCTTTTTCTTGGGGAGGAGACAAGAGCAAAACCCCCCAATGTTGGCTGATGGTTGGCTTGGGTGCAATGTCTGGGGCCATACATGGGAGAGAGAATACATTTTTAAATCTCTTTACCTTGGAAGGTACCATACTTGCTTCTCCAACCTCATGTTCTTGAAAAGTGCCAAGGGATTATTTTTTAAAGCTCGTTTATAAATTAATCAAGATATGCTTCAATAAAAAATTTTAAAAATTAATCAAGGGAATGTCTGTATATGAAAAAAAAATTAGAAAACATAGATAAGCAAAATGAAGAAAATTAAAATCCACTCTAATCCAACCTCCAGAAATAACTGCTGTTAATATTTTGACCTTCCTGCATGTCCCTCGAGATGCTTCTGATGCCTATGACATAGGATGAAGGCTTGGAGTGCTGTACAGTGCCACTCCCTGCCCCCTGCCCCAACTTGTAGCTCCCACCCAGGCCACAACAGAGAGCAATGGCTTGGCCCCTGTCAACCTCTCTTCTTCCAAGGGAGGGCCACCCTTTGCCACATAGATTCTCTGGGCTTTGTGATGGAGAATAGGGAGTGGGGGTATGATACTTCAGACAGAAGTGGTGTGGGTTGCAGGACTTTGGGGGGTAATTTCCAGAGAGGTTCAGAAGCAGTTAGGTGGCACGTGCATGGGAGAGAAAATAAGGGAATTAAATGTATTACCAAGCATGATGTATTTGCATTCACATATATGAAAACCATGAGTAGAGCAATAGAGATGTTTTAAAATTGCTTTTGTTAGCATAGTCATAGTTCTTTGGGTCATCATTTCCCTTTCTCTTCCTTTATTATTTACTTAGGTACCAGGGATTGAATCCAAGAGTGCTCAACTCCTGAGCCACATCCCCAGCCCTTTTTTGTTTTTTGTTTTGAGACAGGATCTTGCTGAGTTGCTTAGGGCCTTGCTAAGTTGCTGAGACTGGCCTTGAACTTGTGATCCTCCTACCTTGGGTTCCTGAGTTGCTGGGATTACAGGTATGTATCACCACCACACCTGGCTGGGTCATACACACATTTGTATGTATGTATGTACGTACATATGGACATTTTTAAAAAGCAGGTTATTTTATAAGCAACATTTTGAAAACGTTTTAATCCAACAATATTGTAAACCAATGTGTCGCCAATAAATACATGTATTTGTAGGGAAGAACTTTAAGTGACTTCATAGTATTCCAATAGATGGAGTTTTCAGACTTATAATTAACAGTCTACAATTTGGGTGGTTTCCAATATCTTACTATGAAAACAAAGCTGAAGGAGGTTTCCTCTTGATTCAAACTTTGCATATAATCATGAATTCCTCCTTAGGCTAAGTTTCTAGGATGTTCAGAGGATGTGCATATATTTAAGGATTGGGGTAGTTACGGTACATTGTAGCTCAGCAGTAAGGACCATGGTATTCAGCAGAAATTAAGACCATTCCCTCTCCACACATGTACTCTGGACCTCATATCTGTGTTGTGCTTTATGGTGCCCACTGGATAGAACAAGCACCTGCTATTCTTTCCATGTTGTTTTCAAAAGAACAAACTAGTCCACAGGTGCAGGATGGCCCAGCATGGCTACAGATCCATGTAACTTCAGCTTCTCTTTGAAACACCACAGGAACAAAGCTGAAGGACCCCACAGCCCTGCTGAGAACCCGTTAGTGTCTGTTTTCTGGAAAACAGACTTATCGTCTAGTCCCAGGACATATCTTGTAGCCCTCAATATTTATCAAAACTAAAAACTAGTTTTTGATCAGACAATTGATGAAAAATAAAAACTACTGATAAGAGAAAATATTAAGGTTCATTATCCAGAACATGCATAATAATTTCTACAAATGAAGAACAAGAAGACATCCTAAGTTAAAGGCTTAAAAAGACACCTCAATAGAAGAAGATACAAACACATGGATAGGTACTCCACATCATTAGTAACTAGGGAAACTGCATCATTCCACACTCAGTGGAGTGGCTAAAATTAAAGAAACTAATGACAGCATTAAAAATATACCTATTCTACAACCCAGAAATTCTACTCCTACATATTTATCCAAGACAAATAAAAACATATGTTCACAAAATGTAGGAAATGTTTATAGTTTTTTATTTTTATAATAGCTCCAAATTGGAAACAAGCCAAATGTTGAACAAAACGATGATGAATAAGCAAAGAGCATCAGATGTGAACAGTGGAACAGTATTCAGTTAATAAAAAAAAAAGAAATAATACATTGATTGATATACATAACAGTATCGATGAATCTTGAGTAAAAATGCCAGGCACAAAACGGTATATACTGGATAATTCCACTTATCCGAAGTGGAAGAATAGACCAAACTGTGATGGTAGGTATTCTCATGAGATGATAAAGATGGATTTAAAGGAAGAGTGAGGAAATTTGGGGAGTAGGGGACCCATGATAAAAATGCTCTATATTTCAACTGGATTGGTGGTCACTGGGTTACATTTGTTGAAGCTCATCATATTATACACTATAGATTTGAATAGAGCTAGGGATGTGGCTCAGTGATAGAGTGCTTGCCTAGTGTAGGTCCTGGATTTGATTCTCGGTATTGCTAAAAATATTTTTTTGAACATTTTCCCATATATTAGTCTTGCCATAATAAAAAAAAAATCAAGATGGTAGCCATTTGCGGTAGCAAATGCCTATAATTCCAGTGTCTGGGGAGGCTGAGGCAGGAAGATCGAAAGTTCAAAGCCAGCCTCAGCAACAACAAGGCGTTAAGTAACTCAGTGAGACCCTGTCCCTACATAAACTACAAAATAGGTCTGGGATGGGCTGAGTGGTCAAGTGCCATTGAGGATGGGCTGAAATAACACAGCTGGTTTGATGGGGATGGTCAAGGAAGGCCTGTTGAAGAGGTGTTAGTTTTTGAGACCTGAAAGAAGGGGGATGGCCATGTAACTGTCACAGGAAAGCTTAAGATACAGTTCTGAGGTAGAAAAGAGCTTATAGTATTTGAGAAAGAGAAAGACCTGCTATGGAATGAATTGCATATAGTTATGTCCTCATCTCCAGTGTCTCTGAATGTGACTATATTTGGAGATAAGGTCTTTACAGAGGTAATGAGGTTGCAATGAGGTCATTAGAGTGGACCTTAAGCCAGTGTGACTGATGTCCTTCTAAGAAGAGGACATTTGGGCACAGACATGTACAGAGAGAAGATGTGGTGGGGCCCCAGGGGAAGATGGCCATCTTAGACCCAGGAGAGAGGCTGGAACAGATCCTTCCCTCGTGGCCCCCAGGAGAACCAACCTGGTTAACACCTTCATCTGGGCCTTGTGGCCTCCAAGATTGTGAGAAAATAAATTTCTGTTGTTTAAGCCACCTAGACGGTGCCCTAGCAAACAAATACATGTACATTGTGCTGAAGTCTCAGGTGTCAGGAGATGGGACAGATTGTCCAAGGTCTTAAGGGCTTGAGGACTGTACTGTTTTCAACAGATAAGAGGAAAGGAGTGAAGAATTTTAAGCAGGAGAGAATTATGATTGGAATTTATGGGAAATCATTTAGGAGGCTCTTGCAGTAATCCATACAAAAAGAGATGGCTTTAGGGTGGTTGTGGACAGAGAAGTTGTGGGTGAATTCAAGGTATCTTTTGGAAGAGAACCGACAAAATTTGCTGAGAGTTTAGATGTGGCAGGTGGAGGAAAGGAACAAGTTGAGGCCGAGACCCCTTACCAAGAAGGGAAACCGTGCTATGACGGGTCTTCTTGATGCTCTCTGAGCTCCTCCAGAGGGAATCTTGCTCTGGGCCCTTCCACTAGCTGTTCCTACTGCTCTGAATGCTCTTCCCTTGGGACCAGCATGCCTGGCTCCCTCATTTTAGGTTTCTGCTCAGAAGTCACCTCCCTAGAGAGGCTTCCTGGACCAGCCCTATAATTCTCCAAGCTGTGCCTGCTTTCCTTTCTGTGAATGAGTGGAAATCAGTCCTAAAAGCCTGAGGAATTTCTGCTGCAAGATCTTCAACAGTAAATGACATGTCCACGTGTCTGTAATGAACCAGACAGTCTTATCTAGAATGGAGTTGGAGAGGAGAGTTGAAGGGCCCTTAAGACCACTTATTCTAGAAGTTCTTAAATTACAAGCCCCAAAGTGGGCAGATGTCTTACAACGTCGTACTTCCCAGGACACACAACATCACTTGGCCTCAGCCGGGCACTTTATTTCCAGAGTACAAAAATTTGAAGGCCTTCTCCAAAAGTTGCCCCAAATCCCCGATTTTCAACTTAGTACTAATCATAGCTCCATCCTGCAAGGAGAACAGATTTTGAACAAAATCTGCAACTTCCTGGCAAGGACCCTACGACCAGGTGGGGGTTTCAGCAAGATACATTTCTGGGCCATCTGGCCATGATGAAATTAATCTGGCTCCATGTCCATTTCTCTTCCCACCAATTAGGGTCCTCTGAGCCACACAAAACCGTGCTGCTTCTCTGCTTAATGTCTATTCTGGCTGTAAAGGGTCTATCACACATGCTGCTGCCCACTGAGGAGCCAGATGCATATATAGAAAGTTGCTTCTGGAAACCAAATTTCAGGAAGTTCTCTCTTTGCCTGGTGGGCCGAAGAGGACGATCATGATTACAGGAGCAGAGAGACTTTTGTAGCAGCTTCCTACTGAGCCCACGTCTCAAAAGCTTCTCTACCAATAAAGAGAGATGGGTTCCCTTCAGAACAGATGGGGGTTCAAATAACGGTCTGATGATTTCTCTTTTGCAAAAGTGTGTAAATGAAATTTTATTTTATTTTTTAATCTTAGGAAAACATCCAGTTGCATTCTGCCTGTCTTCCAATGATGACCCTCCGTCACTGGAAGGTATGGGGCTATGAAGACAGCAGCTGTTCTATGTTTCAGGTGAGCCAAAAAGGCATGATAGGGTTTCTTGCAGACTTCAAAGCAAAGAGGGACAAACTCTGTTTCTTCCAAAGAATGATCCATAATTACACTGAGAACATGCAGATAGGACTGTCAGGGATAAAAGAAGGCACTCGCTGTTCTCAGGATTACTTACTGCTCCCAAAGTAAACCAGCCCCAGCCTGCAGCAGGAGTCTCAGGACGGCTCCAGCTCCTGTCTTTCTACCCCTGGAACCTGCTGCCCTCCACTGAGCAGTGGGGGATTTAAGTCCTGAGCAGGTCACAAGATCTCATCTGTTTTGACTAAGAAGCCTTATGGTTTATGCTGTGTTTGGGAAAGTGTGACCTTAGAGGTCACCAAAAGATGAGAGGCTGACACCAGAGGTCAACGTAACATGGAGGGGTGTGCTGGGTTTGCTCCTTAGAAAGTCAACCACAAGTGTTCCTCAAGTGGTGGCCTCAGCATCTATCGTCACCTTTCCCTGTGTCTCAGCCAGGAGTTCTGGGTGGGCATAAGACTGCCTCAGGTCCATTGGTGAGGCCTGACTCAGGTAAATCAATCAGTGTAGCCCCTGCTGCTATAGTGACGGATACAGGGTTGGGCATTTGACTTATGGGGGCTTAGAATAAAACCCGTATACCATTGTTTCATGATCCGGAAAAGAGAACTCTCTCTTGTATTGGCCAATGCAGGATGGAGATGTGAGAGCTGGGACTACTACAGCCATTTCTTGCCGGAGTGAGCCAACTTGAAGTTGAAGCCCAGGCATAAGGGAGCACAGTGCTGTATAATGCAGGGGAATGGCCTGGATCTTCAGGCGAACCATGCCTACGTTTAATGTAACCAACACATTCCCTTTATGTTTTAAGACAGTTTGAGTCAGGTTGGGTGTTTTTTTTTTTTTTTTTGGTTGCTGTTGTTGTTACTTTTAGTGAAAACATCCTAACTGATAACTACCACTTAAACTGAACTCCAAACAGTAATTTACATTGATCTACAGTTTTGATAGTCAATCAAATGAACCGTTTCTGTGGTTCAGAGTTATAAATGGGGCCACATTTATAACTCCTCAGCTTAGGAGTCACCTCTTCTCGTTGACACACTTGTTTGCTCATTTGCTCAACAAATAGAGACTAGGCATCCTCTCTATGCCAGTTCCTATTCTGAGTGCTGAGGTTTCCAAGATGAATAAAACATGATTCCTGCCCTTAAGGAGTCAAATGGGGAAATAAAACAAATAAACCAATAAACGGAAGCTGGGGTTAGGGACTGATTGGTGTGAGAACTACATGTTACACTGGAACACTAAGGATGGGCATCTAAGAGCCATGGGTGTGGGGGCTAGGGAAAGATTCTGGAGAAGATGATATTTAAACCAAGTTCTGAAAGCATCACCAAGTGCATGTGTTTGCCTCCCAGGGGACATGTGGTAATGCCTTGAGATATTTGGGGTGTCACAACTGGGAGGGGCTACTGGAAGCTATGGGGTAGAGGCCAGGGGTGCATAGGGTGGTCCTCCATACACAGCCCGAGTGTCAGTAGTGAGAGTGCTGAGAATACTTGATGCTGATGAAGCAGGTGAGAAGGGGGTTGTGAGCGATGAACTTGTGCACCAACATGAGACAGGAAACCCAACGCCAAGTGTGGGGAAGGGCGTTCAGCCTGGAGCCATGGGGAGGGTTAAGGAGTGAGGACCATCAGCTTGCAGGGCATGCCTGGGCTCCACAGCAGATGAGTCCCAGGTCAGGAGCTTAGATGTCTCGGGCTCAAAGCTGCTAGGAGTCACTGGAGGATTTGCAGCAATGTGTGTTCCAGGATTCCCCCAGCAGCGTTTTGGCAGCTTTAGCCTGGTGAGTAATGGGGACTGGACCAGGCAGCAGCCCTGGGATAGACAGGGAGGAAGAGACCTGCAAGAGGAGTCCCTCCTCTCATCCAAGTTCATGGTCACAGCAGGTTGTGTGTGCCTCTACCTTTCTCCTCCATTCATCTGTGACCCCCAAGGGCAGGCATAGAGTTCGAACATCTTGTCCTTCCGCAGAGCCTCACTTAGGTAGGTAGGGTGGAATTCCATGGGGCGCTTAGATGCTAATGCTGGTGGAGAAGGTAAAAGTTGTGGAGAGTCAAACCCTTGAAAATCCCTTCAAATGTCTTTTGTGGATACATCTTAGGAGTAATAGGGAAAAGGAAATGTACAATGGATAATACAAACAGGATACGTGAAAAAAGCTAATTTTTAGCATGGATTTAATGGTCTTTTATTTTTGTACTGGTGAATTCGCATATGTTAAATGCACACCTGCTGTAAAGGCTTCACCAAGCTCAATAAACCTTTGCTAGAGGCAGTGAAAGGGATAGCAACTCCCAAGGGATATTCTTATTTTGTCCACTGTTCTCTGGCTTCTACAGAGGTTTGGGGGCCTCAAGTGGACCAAGCAGCATAGGGAGTGGGAGGAACTAATAGTTCTGGTCATGCTGCTCACAACTGGAGGACTGGTTCACCCAGCAGCAGGGCACACTGCCAGCCACCAGGTCTCCGATGTCAGCTCCTGCTAGATATCTGTCCTTGGCTAAAAAGAGTGCCTCACCCAAGGCCACCCAATGACTGATCCATACTACTGTACAAAAGTCCAGCTGTTTTGCCCAAACTTGGGATAAGTCTGCAGTGCCACCTGGGCTTCAGAGCACCCTGTGGGGTTAGCCAAGACCCTGTGGTATTTGTACCATGGTCTTGAGCTTTTAACTCTGTCCAATCCTGCCTCCTTCTCTTCCCCAACAGGTGTTCAGGACATGCTGGGGACCCCGGCTTGCAATCAGGAGGCTTTTATTCACTGCTTTGTTATTTTCTACATGATTTGCATTCAGAATACAACATTAGAAAATACTTTTTTGCTTTTACACATAGAATGAAATTTTCTTTTCCACTGCATTTCAGTGCCTGAGTCACTTTGATGATATAGTCTGGCCTTGTAGGACTAATCAGTTTGTGACTGGGGCCAGGGTTGTAGCTCCAAGGTAGAGTGCTTGCCTAGCACATGTGAGGCACTGAGTTCGAGCCTCAGCACCACATTAAGAAATAATAATAAATAAAATAAAGGTATTGTGTAAAAAAAATACTGCATTCTCTTAGCAGGGGTGTGGACTCTTAGAAAATTACTACCACCTGGGCCAGAGTTACCAGTGGGAATACATTGGTTGATAGAGTGACCAAGAGGTTGTGAATTATTGCTGCAAAACACAATGAATCCAAACTCCTTGGGGTTTAGTCTCTCTTCTGCAGGTGTGAACACCTCTCGCTCTATGGGAAACGTTGCAAACGATCCAGGCTGCCATCCATCCTGGGGCTAGGATTTGCCTAGGTAGCTGTATCGGTCTGCTTACTTATGTATTTATTCATTTATTTTTACATGCAGACTTTTCCTTTAGGACAACTCTGGAGTTGTCAACTCTTGAGAAATTCAAAATTAAATAAACCTTCTGGAGCTTTTGTTTTACTGTTGTCAATCTTTCCTAACCTGGCAGAAATGACTGGGTATTTTGGCCTGCTTTTGAGATCCCCAGACCCAGTAGGAAGAATGACATGTTCCAACTGAATGACAGGTTCACTGCTGGGCTAATGGATTCTTTTGCCAGGAAGGAGGACCTTGGCATTTTTTAGAAAACGACTGAGCTCAGAAAATGAAGGCATTGTTTAAAACTATGACTTGCTTCTTTTTCTACTTTATTTGCTGGTCTATTTTTTGTTTGGGCGACTTATGCATGTAGGACTCCTTCTGAGACCTACAGAGGTCACTTTCAGAGGTTTGGAAATATTGAACCTATATTACAGGATATGAGGATAGGCACGTAGTAAGGAGAGGTGTACATACAAGCCATATCGCATGATGGTTAAGGGGATGGGCCCTGGATCTGGGATAGCATGTGGTCAGTAAATGATAGCTACTTTTCATATGTTTAGTATAAAAAAATAGAAGAGGAGATACATATTAAGTGATTTCATTTTTTTTTTAAACAGTGTGTCACTAAATTGCCCAGGCTGGCTTCACTCATCATAATCTTGCCTCAGTCTCCCAAGTAGCTGGGACAATCAAGAATGTGCCACCCTGCCCAGCTAGCAATATCATTCTTAGGGTCAATAGTCTAAATTTTAAAACTGTTCCTCAATAGCCTAAATTCACAAAGCTGTTCTGTAGATAACTGTTTCTCCTTAAGGAAGCTTATATTTCTGTTTTTGAGATCATGAATACTTCTCAAAGAAATGTAGATTTTTGAAAATTCTATTAGAATGAAGAGGTTCTCCCTAAAGTTATCTGTATTTGGAATATCTGTGCATGTCCGTGAGGGGTGAGCAGACTCCTTTTAAAAATTTAAAAGTTCTCTCTCTCTCCTATTGTTCTAAGCAATTTACTAACATAATGTTCTAAAGGTATCAGGTAAGTACTGCAAGTCATGTCAGATTCTCATTTAAGCATTTTTTTGAAAATAAAGATTCTCAGGGAATCTCTGGTCCATTTTGTCATTGCTAAAAGTGCCTCTGCCTAGACTTTCACAAGAAACCTGTTAATATTAATCTTGAGATAAACTAAAAATCTTTGATCCCAGGTGCTTAAGCAGAAAGAAAAGTTCCTCAAACTCAGTAAGCATTCCAGGAAGATTGTTCACTCTCGGGGGTTGATTGAAAACATGAAACTTATGCTGATTTTTAATTGCACATTGATGATCAAATCAATGAACGAATTTGGTATAAAAAAAATGATCTACTAGGATAGTTTAACAAAAAAAGATGTGCTCAAAATTTCTAGAATTTGGGGCTGGGGTTGTAGCTCAGTGGTAAAGTGCTTGTCTAGCACGTGTGAGGTACTGGGTTTGATTCTCAGCAACATATATAAATAAATAAAATACAGGTCCATTTTAAGTTTTAAAAAAATTCTAGAATTTTATAAAAACTAAGCTATCAAACAATTTTAGGAAAAAGGAAAAAAAAAATAGAAAGGAGTTTCCCCACCAACCCAACATCAAGCTTAAGTGTAAAAAAGATCACCAGAAAAGGAAATTAAGCAGAATATCCCTATTCTTTGATTAAACCATTAAAAAAAATCTCATTTTAAACTTTCGTGGCAAAACTATGAACTACAATCAATTGCAACAGAAAAGCTAACACAAAGCCATCTACCTCTCCATTCTTTAATGAGTGCCTACTATGTGCCATGGAAGATGCTGAGCATCCACGGTCCCGACTCTCTCAGAGTTTATATCCTAATGATGGAGACAGACAATTAACATGATAATTTCAGAATGGTAATGTGGCAAGCAGTGACTGATCCTAAGGGGAAAAAATAGTCTTGCCTTCATATCAGTATGATATATTTAAGAAATTGAGTGTGATTTTCAAATTATAGTTTCTCAAATTGTAACAACTTTCTCTAGACATATTTAAATTATAACTCTTCTTAGAGAAACTTTTCAATTTGTTTTTTTTTTTTTTTTAAAGAGAGAGTGGGAGAGAGAGGGAGAGAGAGAGAGAGAGAGAGAGAGAGAGAGAGAGAGAGAGAGAATTTTTTAATTTTTATTTTTTAGTTCTCGGCGGACACAACATCTTTGTTTGTATGTGGTGCTGAGGATCAAACCCGGGCCGCAAGCACACCAGGCAAGCACGCTACCGCTTGAGCCACATCCCCAGCCCCTCAATTTGTAATCAGAGGAACATTTTAGGGAAATGAGAAAGAATTGGGGATTGAACCCAGGGGTGCTTTACTACTTAGCGACACCCCCATCACTTCTATTTTTTTTAACCTTCCTCTTTTTTTTTTTTTTTTTTTTTTTTTTTTGAGACAGAGTCTTGCTATGTGGCTTAGGACCTCACTAAGTTGCTTTGCCTGGTCTTGAACTTGTGACCTTCTTGCCTCGGCCTCTGGAGTTGCTGGTATTATAGGCCAGTGCCTCCATGCCTGATAAGAAATATGTTCTATAAAACCTCAGAGTATATCAAGCCTCTTTCAAATTGTGGGAGAGGGAGAAGCATTATTGAACTGTTCACATGAGCTCATGGTGCAATTCCAGGGCCAGGATGTATACTTGACAGGAGGCATCCAATTGCAGCTTCTCATCTGGGGAAGTCTGAAGGGCTTAGCAGAATTTCTGCAGTTTGGATCTATCACAGCACATAAGCATGTGCTTTGTCACATGAAATCATCTACTCGCTCTGTTGGACATCTCATTGTTTCCATGGCATATGAGGAGTTATGAAATCAGGAACAAATCCAAATTTTCATCACTGCTATGGATTAAAAGAAACCCACGTTCAAATGAATTCTCACTCTTTTTCATGGATCTTACTGAGTTTCTAAAGACAGAGGGGGAAAAAATTAAGGACATTTAGAATCTCCATTGAATTTAAGGCCAGTAATGTAAGATGGGAAAATGAAATTAAGGTAGCAATTCATAGCAATCATAATCCTTTCTGCAATAATTTGTTACTCTGACATATTTCCAAAGAGGCTTACTTTGGAAAAGAGATAATAAAAAATTGAAAACATTTGAATGCATTTCAAAATTCTACAAACAGGTAGTAAATGAAACATTATGGGCTGTTCTATCCTCTCTGCTTTTGGGGGAAAGCAAAGCTCGCACTCACCCCAGCCCACCAGAGACTTACATCATATCCACTGTTCCGGATGCCACGCCGGGGTCGCTCTCGAGTGACCAGAAGGTCCATCTCGGTTTCTCCTGGACTCGGGCTGTTCAGAGACTGCCGGCTTCGGTAGACAGAGTTCTTCATCTGTTGCCTGAAGAAATTTCAACAACTGTTATGATGCAGCAAATGCCCTGACAGATGGAATTCTCCACTGATCCAAAACTACAGGCAACCAATGAAGGGTTTGGATTTGCTTCACAAATCTCAAAACTGATGGTGTTTGTTCCCTGGCCAGAATAGGCTATAGAAAGAGTAGAATAAAGATCCCCCTCCCCAAGAGGCTGGAACTATATGGTTGAATTATAAATGTTCTTTCATATGGAGACTAGGTAATTACAATCAATTGCAACAGTGCAACCTCATCTAAAATTCTGCTGATGGCAAGACCAGGGGCTCTGCCTGGACCCTCCAGGACAGCTAACGCTGGCACAACCAACTTGCCTTTGCTGACTTTGTTGACTGAGCAGGTCTCTGGTTCCTTTTACTCAATCTGATTTCAAGTGCAGGATTCTATGTGTCAATAAACCCTGTAGCCAGTGGGCTGCTTAATATTGTGATTCTACAATTACCATAGTGGATTCTCTCCTGGGCTTAAGAAGCCATAAATCGAGAGGCAATTTGGGGCCTGCTATGGTTTAGATCTTAAAGCTCAGGTGTTGAAGGCTTGGTCCCTCAAACCAGCAGTGTTCAGAGGTGGGGCCTTTGGAAGGTGATAGGATCATGAGGGCTTTGACCCCATCAATGGATTCATCCATTGGTGTAGTCATAATTTAATGGACTATTGGGAGGTGGTGGTAAATTAGGAGGTGGGGCCTCCTTGAAGAAAAGAGGTCTTTGGGAGTGTGCTCTTGAATGCTCTATTTTATCCCAGCTCCTTCTCTTCCTTCTCTCTCTCTCTCTCTCTCTCTCTCTCTCTCTCTCTCTCTCTCTCTCTCCTTCCAGGCTGCCATGATATGAATGGCTTTGTTCAGCCATGATGTCCATCTCAGTTATTCTGTCACACTGACAGAAAGCTAACACAGGGCCATCCATCCATCCAGTCTTTAATGAGTGCCTACTATGTGCCAGGCACCATGGAAGATGCTGAGCATCCATGGCTCTGACTCTTCTCAGAGTTTATATCCTAATGATGGAGACAGACAATTAACATGACAATTTCAGAATGACAGTGTTATAGAGAAAAACAGGGGCTATGACAGAGGGTGACTGGGATGGAAGATGACTTCAGATAGAGGTCAGGGAAGACCTCTGTGGGAGGTGGCATTTTTAGCAAAGTCCTAAATGGAGTCAGCCCCATGCTGATGTGAGTACAGAGTATTTCAGGCCAGGGAGTAGCACATTCAGAGGCTCTACACTGCTACTTCTAGAAAATTCAACTGACGAGCAGGACCAATCACAGCATTGAATCTCCATGGCTATGTGATTGGTCAAGGGGTGGGCACATGACCCGAGTTGGTTTGATGAGACTGAGTCCCCGAGCTTTAGCTAGGGCAACTAGGAAAAGGGGCATTCTCTTGGCATTGAAGTTTTTAAGAAGATAGGGACACAAGCCTGGAATTACTGGCAGCCAGTTTACCACCATGAGGGTAAAGCCTGCCTTCAAACCAGGCTGTCAAGGAGTAAAGAGAGAGCAAGAGCAAATGCAGAAAACATTGTATGTCCTCCTTTATCCAGCCACACTGAAACCTTGACCTTTCAACAATGTTAAATACTACATCCCCTTTTTATTAAACCAGTTTGTGCTGGATTTCCACCATTTTCAACCACCAAGAATGTTGACTAATATCAGAACTTCAACCTGATATTATAAACTGTGTCCTCTAGTTATTCTCAAATCACAGGCTTCCTTTAGGAAAAGCACCCAACCTCAGTGGGCTTGTGAGACAAAATCGGTTCTGAGTGACTCACACTTTAGAGCCTGAAGAATTCCCATCCTGACCTAATTACAAATGATATCTTTAAAAAAGCAGGCTTCACAACTCTCCTGAGATTGCCAATTAGCTCATTGAGAAAAGATTCACTAATAAGGATGGTGGCCAAGTAAGTAGTGGGATTGACAACGGAGATTTCAGGAGGTTATTGTGTAAGTATTAGAAATACAATAGGGAGATGGTATAAGCCATTTCAAGAAGTCTGAACATGGGTAAGAACTAAGACACTGGAGTCTAATCTTCCCTCAGAGAAGATGTGCCATTAGGATGCACAGCTCCACCTGAGGTTCAACACAGATCTCCACTGACCAGATCCCCAATATGTGCCTGGTATATGGATAGCTACTTAGAATTAGGCTTTCAGGTAGAGAAATGGCCTAATTTGATCAAAAGGAGTTCCATTAGATAGACTCATTTTTTGCTGGTATTTTGCTGTATTTTAGAAAAGTTAATAAATTTTAGAACAGGCAAACTTGAGAAGTAAGTTTTTGCCTCTGAAAATATTGTTGTGTGGATAATGATGAGTCTCATTTGGCTTTTCAAGAGCTTTTTAATCCCAGGGTTGCTAATAAAGTAGTTCACAAATTGAACCCTGAGATGACCTAGAGGTTCCATCAGAGCAACTCTGTCTTTATAGGTTATCGCCTTCAGGTGGGTCCCCAGATGTGCACTCTATGGTGATTTGAGTGCCAGGGGTTAATTTGTGAGGCAGTGCCAGAGGAATGGGGAGGAAAAGGAGGGAAGCCATCCACTGTGGAGCAGATGAGTGTTTTGGATACCTGGGGCTCAAACTCATTGGAGAAGTGTGGGAGATGGTTGCTTTAAAACGTAGGTTTAGTTATTATTCAGGTCTGACAAGGCTGGAAGATCAGGAGATGATGAAAAGGTAACTTGTTACACCCGCAGATCTCAAGAGAAGGGGATAGGTCCCACCCGGGAGAGGCCACCTAGAGAAACACCAGGTTGGTCAGGAGGCCAAGGAGTCAGGAGAAAACATGGGCGAAAGACTTTCTTGTGGTTTCCGTGGGAAGTAACGGGCAGGGAAGGAGCAGGCTGGTAGTGGGCTAGTTTGGATAATTTGGGCAGATCCTAAGGCAAGAGGGCTCAGTCATCTGGTACTTGGCCCTGGGGTGATTTGGGCAGTTGGATAATGGCCTAGAGTGGGAGCCAGTGAGATCATCTAAAGGTGGTAACCAAGGCATGGGTTCTGGATGGGTTGGTTTGCATATGACAAGTGCATCTGCAGGTTAAGTCCTCTCCTATCACTAGGAACTGGGTAGCCCTGGGAGGGACGGTTTTTCTGGAGTCAGCAAAGACTCCTAGGTCTAAGCATCTAAGCACCGAATACAGAAACTAGAAAATGTGGTTATTACAGCAGCATAGCTGACACCTCAGAGTTCCCCTGCCAAGGCTATTTATCCATCAATTCCCATTTGTCATCAAGGGAGGATGCTGCATAACATATTAACAACTCACACTGCTGAGAAAAGCTGTTAGGTGGGATTCCTACAGTTTATAGAATGCAGGCGTGAACCGGGGCAGCGGGATGGGAGCCTGCACTACCGCACCTACGCACTAGTGTGCACTTTGTCTTGGTAAAAGTTTATAGTATAAAATGGAGTGTTTCTCTGATTCTAGGAAAAAAAGAGCCATGAAAATTCTTTTAAAAGATTTAATGATGAGTCAACATTTGGAATCTAAGCTTTGTAGCCTTTTTTATTTTTATTTTTTTTATACTGAGCTTCAGTCTGAAGGTAAAATTACTGATGCTACCTCTGGACTGGAGAATGTTTCTCTCCCTGCGCCTGCTGTGGTTGGGTCTCTGGAGAGCTGTAGAGAGAATAGCAATTAACAGGTAACTCTAACCTGTGAAAACAGATAAACAGCAGGCAGCCTCTGGAGTCAAGGGCAGAATGTGTCAAGAATTACACCCTCAAGCTTACAGGGAGTCTATCTCCTCTTCTTTTCTGATGATCTTTCTCCCCCTTCCCATCTCTTAAGGATCCTATCTCCATTCCTATTCCCAGGTCACCCAGTTTGTGATTATCCATTATTATTGTTCCATAACCTGGTCAAAGTTCTTAAATAAATTAGTTTTTGGTGCTTCAAGAGTCATTGAATCATTTCTTCAGTGAACATGTACTGAGAATTAGTGACACATGCCCAGCAGCATCAGCAGGCCACCAACCAAGGCCTTCCGCATCTGGCCTGAACCTGTGCTGGACAGTGCAGAAGACAGGTCCATTCATTCTTTGTTCATTATCTTTTCATAAAAAAGCCATCATTGAAATTGTTCTTGCTCAAGTAACTGTCAAACTAAGTTCCTCTTATTTGCATATGATCATCGATTCATTTTCCCTGAATGTTAGCAGAAAACTGAGGAAAAGGAGGTCTCAGCCCAGACTATAAGAGACCACTAGATAAGGGGTCCCAAACTGCAAAGTAAAAGTTGAAGTAACCTCCAGCCTCCAGACAAAATCCATATCTTCTCTTCTTTCCTACAGTCATCAAGTGCAGGAAAGCACATGCATTGTGAACCCTGTCACGGTGTCACTTTATATCAATAGCTTCCATACCAACCAAGCCTAATTGGAAGCATGGTAAATTAAGCTCCGGTTGAGAGTTTCTTCTTTTTCTTTGTAGAGAATAAGTTATGCTGATTCTATTCATAAATTTTCACTCCCCCTCTCAAGTTGGTTTTGTGGCTTTAATCCAAGCCTGTCATGTAGTCATTTTTCCTTTTGATAAATACCCCATTCAGGCCAGGAACTGCCCTAGTGAGCCCCAGCTGTGAGCATGGACCTGCAGTGGCTCTGTGACAGGTGACAGTGGCAGCATGTTTAAAGCTGGGGGAGGGAAGTCACCAAGGAGAGAGTGGGTGTAGGAAAGAGGCAGTCTTGAACCATGAAAATGGCTCAGGGAGGCAGGAAGGGGAGAAAGGTGGGTGTGCTTGGCTTCGCTAACCTGAACCTCTTCCCAGGTACTCGAGGGCACTCTGCTGAGATGGCTTGGAAGGCAGCTGCTATGGGTAAAATGTTCTTTTTCCTCCAAAAACCCATGTTGAAATTTGGTTGCTGCTTTGGCAATGTTAGGAGGCAGGACATTTCGGGGGCGATAGGGCCACCAAGGCTCTGCCCATGTGGATGACATTAACCCATGAAACCCCAAGTTTTCAGTTCTTTCAATGAAATTGGCACAGATGCATTAAAATAGGCTGAAAATCATAATCTAGAACTTAAATGTTATTATATTAATTAGCACTAACATGAAGATATTATAATACAATTATACTCTTCCTATGCAATTGTATTATATGTTATGCACTATATTTAAATATGCATAGGTGTTCCACTTCAAGGGCAATGGGACAAAATGGGTTAATGTCATTACAGAAGGGTGAGTTTGGCCTCCTCTTGCCCTCTTTGTCCTTCTACCTTCGGCCATGTGATGATGCAGCAAGAATGTTCCTGCCAGATGCTGGCATCTTGACCTTGGACTTCTCAATCTCCAGAACTGTGAGAAAATGAATTTCTGTTCATTATAAATTATCCAGTCTCAGGTGTTCTGTTGTAGCATCATAGAACAGATTGAGACAGATGCCAATTCAAACCACCTACACTAGCCCTACCTCACTAGGCTGGGCGCCCCCTTTAGATCACCATGACAGCCCGAATTTCAAAAACCCATCAGACTTGTGATTAGCATTTTTAGGGTAATTATATTTCTCTCCCATCAGACCTTAATTTCCAGCAATCAGCCTGTCTGGTCCACTATAAAATGTTGAAGGAATTGAAGGAATAAATGAGAACACACACGGTCATGACAGTATGCAGCATCCTGACTGGTACCTAATGCATTGCAGGTGACAATAAATGTTGAAAAATTGAACAAATCTATGAGTGCACAAGATGAACCAGCATGGAACGCTGAGCAGCAATGTGATAAGCACTTACTAAGCCCGAATAAAAAGGTGAAGCATGAAATTTGCTTTTCTTATGCAACAGCCACTAACATAATTGAAAAATACAATGTCCCTTGATCTAGAAGTTGCATTAATAAGGTAGGTGATAATTATATTTTCACCCAGCTCTGAAATGGCTACTGGTTTGAAAATACCATTAAGGCAAAGGACAATTATGGTTGTTTGCCTTGGAATTTTTTTTTTTTAATGGCTTCAATTTTCCACTCTTCCTGACTCATCCTAGAGCATCTGCTTGCACACTCTAGCGAGGCCCAGATCAGCAGCCTGCAAAGATCACAGTCCTAAGGCACCAGATCAAGGGAGCAGGTCTATATTGCCCAGGGCATCCTTGGCCCTCATCCCACATATGATACAGCAATCTAAAGCAAATTCCCTAGAGCCGCACCTGTTTTTAGACTCCGCGAATGGAGCGCACAGCTCCGGGTCTGGATCCAAAACATGCTCCATTTCCTTTGGGGCTTTTTCATACATCTTTTTTCTCTCGGTCAGACCCTTGTTTGCCTCCACTGCGGGGAAGTCATAGTACCCCTTCCTCTTGGCTTTGAGGCGCAGTTTGTTCCGATAGTGCTCGATGTCTGACTTCTGTTTCAGGGCTTTGTTCACCTGGAGGGAGAGACAGTCTCAGGCCACACCTGACCCAGCATACCTGACATCTGAGAAGCTTTCACCAGAAGGTCACAACTCCTGGAAAAGCTAGCCTAGGCTTCACCTCTGGTCCTCTGAGCCAACCAGACTCACCTGGGTCCCCTTTTCACACCAGCCCACAAATAGCATGGAGCCTGGCTCTCACTCGGTCACCTGACCCCTTCCATCAGGACCTCCTTCTCCCACTGTCCTGGGTGCTGCTCAGGCCCAGGTCTTACTCTTCACTCTTCGTTTTGTGGTGCTGGTCCTTATTCTTTCTTCATTCTTTTGGTTCCTTGATGTGGGGACCTCTGACCTGGTTCACCAGCTAGTTTTTATGTTCTGAGTCTAGTTCCAGCCCTGAGAAACCCAGTGGCCTCCCTGGGCCGTCTATCTGAGGCCCAGCTGGATGAGACCACTAGTCCCTGAGGCCTGTGAGTTGGGATGACTGGAGAGGGAAGGGAGGACAAGTGTCCTGCTCCTGAGGCCACACTATCAAACTGCACAAGGATGAACATTTCAGTAAATCAGAGAGACCATTTTGAAGCTTCATCTGGCTACTAATGCCAACCAGATCCTGCTGGATGGGGCAAAGCCAGTCTGGTTTTTTAGAAAGGAACATGGCTAATGTCCCTCTGACCTGTGAAAGACTCAGGCAGATGACCGTGATTAATAAATAACAGAATGATAAGGAGTTTACACCCACTTTGCTGAACTTTCTTTGTGGTTGTTATGTTTTCTTTAAAGTACTCTTTAAAAGAATTTCCTGTAATTCATAAAAGGAAAATTTATGGCTTTGGGGTTATGGGGTTTTTTTTTCCATTTAAACCAGTCACCCATGAGAAAAGAAGAAAGAAAATTATAAAGCAATCTGTGTCAAGCTCCACAAGGCAGCAAATTACAGAGAACAGTTCAGGGCTCTCTTCCAATCCAAATGCCAGCAAGGTCCATTCCTTTAACTACCCAAATGTAGCAAGAATTCATTTCTGGACGAGGAAAATGCTCATCTGTTCTCCTTCTGTGACAGGGTGATGGGCCTGGGAGGAAAAGGGAGTGGTAAATCACATCTATCCCAGATTCAGAGTCTGTCTCCATGATGCTCTTATGATTAAGATGGGACAAAGAGACCCAGGCAAGGCAGCCACAATTAGGTAGAGGGTCCTAATTAAGAGCAGCTAATTCTTATTGGCCTCAGCACCCTGCATGTCTGATGGCAGAATTGCACCCATGGAGATTCAGTGGTTTTGGGAAGGCATCCAGGCTATCAGATTATAGAGCCAAGGGGCACAAAGTACATGATCAACTAATCCATCCTTGTTGATTGATGGTAATAATAAAGTGCTTACTGTGAGTTAGGCATTGTTCTAATGCTTTACCTAATGCCTCAGAGCAGCCCTATTTTATGGATGAAGATGCTGAGATACAGAAGATTTAACTAACCTGCCTAAGGTCACACAGATGGCAAATGAAAGGGCTGGGATTCAAACCATGGTGGTGTAGCTCAAGAGATCAATGCTATTTTTTCACCAATGGGCTGAAAAAAAAAATTTTTTTAAAGAGAAAGAAGGAACATTGGACATGGAGCCCGGGCACCTGAACATCATGGCTACCACAGTAATCTTCACTTTGACTTTGAGCAAGCCATCTGATCCCTTGGGCTCAGTTTTATTTATCTAAAAAATTAGGAAGGTGGAATGGATGCTCTATGAGTCTATATAACTAGTTATTTTTAAAAGTCAACTATCACAACTTTAGGCCAGCTCAGTCTTTCTGCCCAGAGGCACTTCTTCAATCAGGTTCATAAAATGCTTGTGTAAGCATCCTGAATAGTGGAATAAGGACAACACCTGATGGATGTTTACAACACCCGGTTGTACAGGGACTGCGACACTTTCTTAAGGTACGGTAATAAAAAGACTTTAAAACTTCAGAAATCTCCCACCTGTTGGAGGTAACATCAGGGCATAAGCAAATGAAAGGCATGATCATCCCGATGGCTTGGCATCAGAGGAAAGCATCAGAGTGTGAGTGCTTGTGTGTGCTCGCATGCCCGCACCCCTGTGTAGCTTAAGTGTTCACAAGCAGGTTCCGTATACACCTTCTTAACGGTTCATAAACATTTTTAACCCTCTGACCATTTTTCTGCAGAAGACAGAGGATGGCAGGTAATTTTTACGTGACTTCTTGTTCTCCCTTGGAGATAGCATGGGCTCTGCCCCTCCCCCCACCATCTGTCAGTCATCAATTATCTATCAATTACCTATCACCTGTTTATCATCTGTCCTCATCTATTATCTCTCTATCTAATTTTATTTGGTAAATCATCGCTTCCTAACATACGTTACCAATTTTTTTCAAACTCCAAGGAAAGTTGATTAATATCATGTTACCCATTGGTATTCTCCTCAAAGCAGCCAATGGGTTGTTTTGAGCTTTCTGGAACGAATAAATGCCATTTCAGAGCCTACAGCAGGCCCCATCCCTGTCCACACAATGATAGATTCTCCACTTCCCTCTCAATTCACCCCCCTCCCATCACCATCACAATGACATCCTTAATGGAAATTTCGGGGTGTGAGGCAGAAGGCTGTATGCGTGAGGGGCAGGGGAAGTAGGATTTCTGATTTTCCTCTTCATAACCAGACTTTTTAAAAGGCTCCCTCTGGGCTTTCAGAGAAGGCAGAAAATGCTCTGAAGGCGTCAACCATGGAGGTCTACCATGTGCAGAGGCAAAAATGACCTTGAGAGGCTGAGGTCAGCTCAATACCCCTTACTCCGAATCCCTGAGGTCTGGCCACACTCTGCACAGGGTCGCTGGATGCTCACCTCCCCGTTGAGGACGGCTGAGGTCTCCTGGCTCCTGTCCGAGGTGGGGTGCACCACGGGGAGGGCTGCGGGTTTGATTGCGATGAGCTGCACAGACCCAGAGGACGTGTCGAAGGGATCAGCAGCCACCTTGCCAGAGTTGTCAAAGAGGACAGGTCCCTCCTCTTCATCACTCGCTGGCACTGAAGCACAACATAAACACATTGATTTTACTATGATGTACGGGCGCTGCGTGGCCAGAGAGAACAGGCTGCAGTCTTGGCACCTAAGGATGCCACTTGACTCAAAACGACATCAGAGACAACAGCATCTGGATTTGTGTCAAGGGCTCACTGTGCTTGTGGTTTTCTTTTAAATTTCAGATCGGTGCTATTTATCTGCCCCCTCCTGTTGCATTATCCATGGGCAAGAAAGAATTTTAAAAGTTCGAATTTAAACAGCAAACACCATTCTTCCAAAACTGTGACAAAACGCATTTGAAAATGAATAAAAACTAAATTTGTCTTCTGTTTGAGTTGGAAATGGGAAAAAAAAATTGGCCAAACCCCACAACTATTCTTAACATCTACCATTACAAGAGGCAAGCGTGCAGTGCAGTCCTGGTCACCAAAGTGACAACCTTTTGCATGGCGCCAAGATGGCAAGTCTCTCTTGATCCACTGGCTACTCTCATTCTTGTTAATACTTTTTTTTTCTTTTCTTTTTCTTTCTGAAGGCTGGTTCTCCAAGAATTTGGGTTTTGGTTTTTTTCATTTGTTTAAAACAAAAGAAAGCTATAAAATAACCACCAGAGAAACAAATTAATTAAATAACTAATTAAATAGACTGATTACCACCAACAGTTGGTTAAATTAATTTCCCATTTGACAGATAGTTCTGCTGTGATGGCTGAAAGATACCAGTTGGCTTTGTGTTTTCCCAGCTGACAGAAGAAGTTTCGGGGCCAGTGGTATCTTGCTGATTTCCTTGTTCTTAAAGCATATTCCTAGGAAGTAACTATAGGAATGACAGCTTATTGAGCGTGGCTCGGCAAGAGATAAATTAAGCCTGTTCAAACAACTACACCAGCAGACAGTTTAGAAGCAAAATAGGTGTTATATAAAATATGAATGTAATGGAAGTGTATTCATCTTTCCTCCTGCCTGCTCAAGAGACTGGGATATTGTTTAAATTATTGAGAAACACATAGTATGTATCATTCTGTCACTTATCATAATCACAGAAGATCTGTCAAATTAAGCCAAGTAAATTGTTATTTTACAGTGTGGATAAAACACCTCTGAGTCTAACAATGGGTTATAATTAGATTTTTTTCTTTTTTAGAGTTTTGTTGACTGATTTGCAAAGAGTAGTTCACCAAGCAGCCAATGGCAGAAGACATCTCTCTTCAGACATGTTGCTACATATGTATATATTTTTAGAGGGTAGCTTAGCTGGGCACCTCTTGTCTGGTCACCACTACCATTTTCCACCTGCACGTGGTAAACAAACCATATGAGATAACCAGCCTCCAAGCTGGCTCCTAATAATTCTCATCTCCTAATTCTCACACAATGAATAGAACTGATCTAGGAAACCAAGAGGAAATTGCACAAATGACAGTGTGTTACTTCCAAGGCTTGGTGGTAAATTGTGGAAAGCCATCTGTGGGCTGTGTGTGGACCGCAGCCTAATGAATAGGTGAATTGGGTGTCTGGGAACTTCCAGTGGACATTTCCTCTGGTTGACTGCCCAGACACATCATGAGCCTTATTTAAGCTCTTCCCCAGGTCCCACACAGCATAGGAGATGGGATGACCTGCTACAACCACAGCCGCACAGCCCCTCTGAGATAGGTGTGGCCTGCCAAGATGCCAATCAACCTGCTGACTGCGAGACCTCATGAAGCAAGACTCTGCCCTTGAAACCTTACCTTTGCCTTTGATGTACCCCCTTAAATAAACCACAGGAGGCATTTTCTAATTGTCTAGCTCCAGCTCCTGTGTGGACTGGATCTATAGGGCTCCATCTTTAAAACTATCATTTCTCACTGTTTGTCTTTTGTTTTTCACTAATTATTCTAGACTTTAATTTCTCAGGAGGCTTATCCCTCTGAGCAGGCAAGAAATCCCTGGTGATTGCACACCACTCTGCGAGAGTAAATAATAATTAAAAAAATACCATGATGTCTTCCACCTTGCTTTTTGGGGAAAACCAGCAGCCATGTTATGAGGAAACTCAAGCAGTACTTTGGAAAAGTCCATCCGGCAGGGAACACAGGCTTCTTGCCAACAGTCATGTGAGTGAGCCATCTGCAGGCTCAGTCAAGGTGTTAGTTGACTACAATTTACACCAACATCTTGACCATGATCTCATGAGAGACCCTAAGCCAATATCACCCAGCTAAGCCACTGCTAAATTCCAGACCCACAGAAATTATGAAAGACAATAAATACAGATTGTCATTTTAGGTCACTAAGTATAGGGGCAATTTTGTTACATGTATACCTTCTAAGCAATCACCTACCTTGGCATTTCCACTCTTATCCCTTTACCCCTAAATGCATATTCCCCAGCAGCAAGGATGGATGAATTTTGAAAGGGAACAAGATCACATTATGTCTCTGATCAGAACCATCTGCAGACTTCATCTCTCCCCTACAGGGACCTAGGGGAGCTGGGGCTGGCCACCTCGCAGAGCCCATCTCCTACCCACTAATCCATTCTGCTCCATCACAGCAATCTTCTCAGAGGCCAGTCAAACAAGAAGAGCTCAATATTTTTTGCAGTCTAGCAAAGTGACAAAAACATGCATTTCTGTTTTCACCTGCTCTGTGTTTTGCTTTAGCCTTCCCCTTCTCAGACTGCAATTTCTGAAGACCTTTCCATGCCCAGTACCTTCTTACTTTTCAAGTTGCAGCTTGAAAACTATTTTCCCTAACCAGCCGCCTACAACCACCCCTTGTCATCTTGTTATACTTTCTTCATTGCTCTTAGCATTACTGATTTGATGTTCTGACAATCTGCCCTTGCCCTACCACTAGCATAGAAGCTCTATTCCTGCCCATCTTTTAAAAGGCTGATGCTTCTTGCCTTTCAATGGTGTTTCCCATGGAGCTGGCTTTCAATAAGTATTTGGTGAATAAATGAGTGAATGAATGAATGGCTCAGTTTTCTTGACTTGGGAAAGGAGATATGAGAGCCAGAAAAACAGATGCCAATGTGGATGCTAAAGTCATGCTATCACTAAACCATTCAGAGGTGAAGAGATGGTATGGAGCATTTTTATTGCTTCTAGGTTTGACACCTTCACCCCTCATGCTGTGGGCAGCATGATTATAATAGGACAGGAAAACGACATCCTAGAAATTGTATAAGTTACAGTTCTATTTCTACTTCAATTTGAAAAAAAAAGTCATATCCAGATTTGTACAACAATTCCTCTAGGTTTTTAAGATTAATTAGTTATCCTCTTTCCAAAAAGACTTTACAGAAAAATACATTCAAAGACATCATGTTAAATATTAATGCATTAAATGTTGTGTGAGAGCAGCAGGTTCATGGGGATTTTAATGCATAATTAGTCCCTAAAGTAAAAAGCATGGAAGGATGCTAAGGGCAAGGGCCACAGTTAAGCTGAGGAAGAGTCTTAGGATGCTATCCACACAGTAGATGCCACTATGCCACCATTTTCTATCTTGTTGTACTTTATTTGCATTGTTGGTTTTTATTTCAGTAAATCAAGTTAGAAAAAGATTTCACTTTTCATGTTCAATTGGCATGGGGAAAATCCTCCCATTGGAGGCAGAAATGCTATTCAAACATGTTTTTTTCTGAAATGTTCATTAAAGCCAAGGACTATTAATAATCGACCACTAGAATCACTGTCCTCTGGTGTAATCTGATATGTTGATTACCATGGTGTGGTCATTCCACACATATGCAGGTACCGAAAATCACATGGTACCCTATGAATATCTACAATTACCATTTGCCAGTGAGAACCTAAATGAGTAAAAGCAAGCTTCCACATCATCTGGAGAGCAAAGAATAAATGAGAACTGAAACTGTTTTTGAGCTAGTATCTCTGACATTCTTCCTTTATGTCCTAATTCTAGATCTTTCCCCAAGACCCCTACTGAAAAAGCAATTGACTCCTGAAAGTCTCTAATGCTTTCTCCTCTTTCCTCATTTGCCCATGGCTGTTAGATTCTGGGCCTCAGTGAAATCTGAATGACACAGGATTTAAGGAGGTTGTTTCCTCCTAAATGGATGAAGAAAAATATGCATATTTTATTTTAACTTAACTCTCTCTTTTGGAAAACACCTTTCAAAGGTGACACTAGGTTCAAGTGCAAATGTTTATATTTGGTTGAGGAAAGCACCCAATTGTTCTTGTTGTCACATCTAACTTTCCCATATATAATTAAACATCTTCATGAAATCGACTCTAAAACTGCATTGCAGCTATGGTCACTAAGAGGCCATTGGGCAACAAGGAGCTGTGGAAGTCATGTTGCTAGCAGGATAAGGTCTTTTCCTCTTAAAGTTTTTATTTTCACAAAAGAAGAATTTTAGAAGCTACAAAAACTGGTGCAACAAAACTGGTGGAAAATAAGAATAGCTTTAGAATGTCAGCCCAGAACATTAACATTAATTAACCTCTGTAACCCTAGCTTCTAGAACACACACCAAGCCATAAGACAACAGTACTGGAATATTCCATACCAACAGAAGAATCTGTACTCAGAGGCCAAACGAGAAGAGCTCAATACTCTTTGCAGGCTAGCAAAGTGACCAAAAAACGCCTTTCTATTTTCTCCACAATCCCATTCAGTGTTTTTTTATCCCCCTCCCTCCCTCCCTCCCTCCCTCCCTTCCATCCATCTTCTAATCCAAATACATTATTGACGTTTATTGGTTAACTCTTATCTAGTATTACAATAAAAAGGAGCCCTTTGATTAGAAAAAGACAAATGTGGGTTTCATAAGAGATTGATTCTAGAATGCTAATGTGGTTCTGCACTGGTTGAGTTTTATATAAAATGAGTGAGTTGGTTCTATCATTCCTAGTTGGAAATTTTAATCTTTAACCTCATTGAATGGAAACTTACAGTAAAACAGAAACAATCACTGAAAATTCACTGCGTTTACTTGGCAAAAGTAAAATGTGAGCGAGTAAGCACTCTAAACCTGGGAAGGATAGTTTCTTAATAAAACAAACAAAAACCTCAACCTGGTACAGTAACTGCATTTTATTCACACACCTGTCTATTGCTATTTCTGGACCTGCCGTTTGTTTGTTTTTGGTTCCTTTTAGTTATATCTGACAGTAGAATTCATTTTGATATAAATGTACAAGCACGGAATGTATCTTATTCTAGTTAGGACCCCATTTTTATGGATGTACATGATGGTGGGATTCACTATGATGTATTCATATAAGATGGACCACCTATTTAAATAGTCAGTGACCTAAACATAATAAGGAGGCAGGCAGAGCAGGTGAACAAATAGGAACAGTGAAGGACAGCAGGGACACTTAGAGCAGGTCAGAGTGTCTCCAGGGGGGCGGGGAGTGACGCGGTCAATAACTGGCTGCTTCCTCTTCCTCCATGGATTAAATACAGGAGAGGACAAAGGGCATCATGTTATGAATGTCTACTCATTGTCAGAGAAGTCTGTACTTTGCACATTTTTGAGCAGGAAAAAGGGCATAGGATAATATGTACATTGATTCCATTTCATAAAAGAAAACAAAGCAAGATAACAAAACACAAAGATATGTGCATGTTATTGTATGCATAGTAAAAAGGTCGGAGAAAGACATACACTGAGTTATTCAGGGTTACATGAGGCCTGGGGTGGGTGAGTGGGGAGGGAGGGTAGGATAATATCATCTGGACTAGGGGTCAGTGACCACTGCAGAACTTGTATCCCTTGGTACCTCAGAGGCAGAGGATTGGTTCCAGAATACCTACAGATAACAAAATCTGTGGATGCTCAAGTCCCCTACATAAAATGGCATAGTATGTCTTCCCATGTATTTCAGATCATCTCTGAGTGACATGACAGTTTAAACAGGTGCTTTACATAATAACTGGAAATAAGGATGGGGACTATGTTTTCTCTCTGGAATGCAAATCCACTCTGTGTGTCTATCTTTTCTCTCTCTCTCTCTCTCTCTCTCTCTCTCTCTCTCTCTCTCTCTCTCTCTCCCTCCCTCCCTCCCTCCCTCCCTCCCTCCAGAAAAAAGAAATAAGTGACATTTGAAAACAAAATAATATTCTGGCACTAGCTTCAAGAGAGAGTTCCTGAACTTCACTTCATCAAATTCCCGTAAAAGAAAAGTGCAGCCAAGCACAGTGCCAGATTGCTTAGCTTTTCACCTGGCATTTCTGTAGAGCTCCACCTATAACCCTTTGAAATCCAAAAGGAATTTTCCCTGATCTGAAACCAGCAGCACCAAGCTCCTGTACTCTGCTCTCCAGTAAGACAGCCTCACGAGCAGAAGGACCACATGGGGATGAGGGTCAGAACAAAGGTGGGATCAGGAGAGGGGGGGGATGCACATTGATGTCCAACAGAGGTGATCTATAGCACAATAAGGGAGCTCAGGCAACCCAGAAATAGACCTCAAACACATCCTTTATGGGGAATGAAATGATCTGTGTGAGACGGAAACTAAACACTTAAGTTTCCCAGAAGAATTCAGCATAAAGCTGATTTTTTTTTTTTTAAATCACAGATCTGTTCATGGTCCCCTGCCCCAGATGTATTTGCAATATCTCAACTCACTGGTACTGACTGAACCCCCTGAAACTCATCAGGGGTATCAGGGCGAGAAATTGAAGAAAATCTCAAAGAAGGGCAACATTTCTGAGACCTGCTACCTTAATGGACCCAAAGCTAGAAATCATGTGGATTCACTGAAGAAGTTGAAAAATCTCTAAGCAAACATCAAGACGTCCTGCAGAGGGATTTTCTAAGAAACTGCACAATTCCTTAAGAACAGAGTGCAGAGAGGGGAGGACAGGACAATTCAGAGAAGGAGCTATGGTGATCACCCAAGAGGTTCACAGCCGTCTCGGGGTCCTTGTCGTGCAGAAGAAAGAGGACCCGGTTCGTGCGACACACGCGCAGGCGTGTGAGCGGGCACGCGTGGGAGGGGCTGGTGGTGCTTGGCGGGAAGGCTTCTCACCATTTCTCTTCCTTGCCTCCTCCTTTGTCACTTTCTGCTGTGCCATTACGTTCTGGGGTGAGCGTCTCCCTGAGCTGGGCTTCCCTGATTCGTTGCTGATGACAGAGCCAGTCTCACTGGGCGACCTGCTGGAGGTAACCATAGCAACAAGGGAGACCGTGTAAGTTTCGACTAGAACAGCCGCCTCTCAAGGTTATTTGCACAGTTGATGTCTGTAGCCTTTCGTTCCAGTTTTACCAGCAAAGAAGAAATGATACAAGAAAAGAAGACAACAAAACCCACCCACACTGCTGCATGGGTGAGGCTGGAGGTGCTGAAGTGCACTCGCCCCTGCCCGGCTCCGCAGACAAGTTAGGGGAGCTCAGCCCTCAGTCCCATCGTGGTTTCGTTAACACCCTGGTGACTATGGAAACAATGGCCACCGTGATTGTGTAGCACGTCCTCCTTTCAACACAGAGCACTTTTGATGCTGAGTGTTTGAATCCCCTGGGCGTCTTCAGACATGTATAGAACACAGTTCTCTTTGGCTATTCTCTTCATGGTATTGACCTTAAAAACTACAGATTAAGTCACCCCACAGGGTCTTTACTCTGTCAAGTCTCTCTCTCTCTCACACACACACACACACACTTACACAAAGGAAAAATATAGTGAACATTTCCCAAACTGAGAGGGGTGTGTGGAAATTTAACTATAGGAACCATAGGAACTTTTAACTATAGGAACTAGTAAGCACTTCTATTTTGAAACTGCCAACTTGAGCTATTTGTCCCTTCAGAAATATGTATCGTACCCATTCTTTGTGCCAAGCATCATACCAGGTAAACAGGTTTATAGACACAGTGATGCCAATCCATATTGAGCACTCTCATCAGGGATATCTTCTGTGTGCCAAGGACTATGCCAAGTACTTCCAGAACTGGTCAAGAGTCACTAGAATGATCCCCTGATTTGGTGACAGCCAGCCTCATACAGAAGAGGGGAACATGAAGCTCATGACCCTGAAGAGAGCTGTTGGGGCAGAGTTGGGCAGTGGTGAACCAGCCAGGAAACCAGGGCTGCCCTTCCACCCACACCCCAGAACACCCTCCTTCCTTGACTACAGCAGCAACCCCATTGAGGGCAAGCCATGGACTTCTTTCCTTTCCTCAGGGCTGGACTCCAGCCTTCTGGAACTCTGGAAAAGTGGACTCTCAAAAGTCCCCCATAGGTTGGCACTCTCTGAACCCTCAGATCATGCCACTGTGGGTAGACGGAGCACAAGGACCAACCGCCTGTCTCCTCTCTATGGAATATGGTCAGCAGGCAGCTACCTAGATAGGACTAGCCTCTTGGTCTTCTACTGTCAGTTGTCCAACTAATGCCAAAAAAATACTGGCATCTGGATCCTACAACAGAAAATTGACTAGAATGAAAGCCCCTGACCTACAGGCAGGCAGCTTCTTAGGTAGATGCTATGTGCCCTGCAGACACTCATTTTCCTCCTCCTCCTCCTCCTCCTCCTCCTCCTCCTCCTCCTCCTCCTCCTCCTTCCTCCTTCCTCCTCCTTTTTCTCTGCGAATTTAGAGTTCTCAGTTCTATACACATTAGTACCTTAAAAGCCACCAACAGTGAATGTTGGGATACTTACAGGATAAGATAGCATCTGTTGAGTGTTCTATAGAACACTAGAGCCAAAGTTCCACACACCCCTCTCAGTTTGGGAAATGTTCACTATATTTTTCCTTTGGGGATTCTAAATGCACATTAGCATACAAAAGGCTTTGATCAGTTCTATCAAAAATAGGCTCATCTAGTTCCATTAGCATTTAATATAGCATTTCCCCAATTTATTTGTCCACAAGTCTCTTTCACCATGAAACCTTTTAACATCTTATAAAAATACTAATACAAAGGGTATAGTCTAGGAAAAACATGGATCGGGCATTAATTTGTTGAATATGTATTATTATTTATCTAATAACTATTTGTTCACTGAATGCTGGATGTCAAAATTCACATACACAGAGAAGACATATGCCCTTGGATTGTTTTCAGAATCTCATAGTTAAAGGTACCTACTCCCCCCATTGGTTTTATTGGAACAAAAAAGTTTTCATTTAGGTGCAGACAGGAAGGAAAAAAATCTCTTTGTAATCTGTTTTTACATTTGCAAATTACTTAATGATTTTTGGTGGTATTTTCATACCCTTTCCATTCCTTGATGCTGAATCAATTTTCTGACTCCTTGTTCTCATTCCAAGGAAAAGTGTCAGTGAGCAAATTTCTATAGAGAAAAGCTAAGTCTGCTGTATTTTTTGCATCAGTTTGTAGAGCTCTGTTTACATGAAGTCATCGACTCAAAACTCCTGGTCAAGGGTTGAGGTTGTGGAGCAGTGGTAGAGTACTTGCCTCACCTGTGTGAGGCACTGGGTTTGATTCTCAGCACTGCATATAATTAAATGAATAAAATAAAGGTCCATCAACAACTTAAAAATATTTTTGAAAACCTCCTGTTCAAAATTCCCATGCACACAGGCAATTCACATAACAGTAATATAAGTGATTTTTGAAAGCACAAATGCACCACCTGTGGGATTGTAGTTTTACACTATTGAACTCAATGGTCCCCATTCTGAAGCTATGTAGAGGTGGAGACGAGAGGAATTCTTTGGGGTGGGAACTAATCAATTGATGAACAATTATGGCCAGTCATTAATTTAAGTGCCCTTTGCAAATGGCTGAATATTCCTATGAGGTTGGTTCTCCATTCTGGCCTATCAATTCCAGCCAGAGACCAACAAAATAACATCACCAAGACCCTACATGGAAGAAAAAGATCCTTTTGCCACACATCAGGCTATCTAGAAGTGACTGAATCCTCAGATTTCTGTTTTAAAATAATTTTTAAAAATAAAACATATTAATAATTACCAATTAATTGGTTTCCCCTATTTTTAATCTGCAACCCTTTTTTTGGTCATCAAACACACCCATCCTGTGAGGCCCTACAGTCCTTATGGAACTGGAATGAGGAGACGGATGTGGCAAGATAGGGAAACCAGAAGCATGGATTTAGTGTTTAAAATCTTTCTGAATGATCTTGACCATGACTTGACGAGAAATGAGGTTTCTCCCAAAGCCTAGGCAGTGATATAGTCAATCCTTAGTAAATTATATTTTTATAGTAAAATAATGAAGCTAATAACTCATGCAGCGGTATAGGCATTATTTTAGTTATCTGTATTTACCTCATAAGATCATATTTCTTAATAATTATTTGATAGTAAATAAATGAACTCAGCAAGAGGTGACTCCTTACTAATCCAAAAAAAAATGCTTATTCTAAAATTTTGTAAAAAATTCATCTTTCAATAATTTACTCAACTCCAATAGACCTCTTCCTGGAAGTGTTAATATCCTAATTTTAGTAATACTAATTCTTTCTTTTCAGTATCTTCTGAATAGGTAATAAATAAGTTGTCAATATGTCTTTATCATACTTGGCAAAGATGAGGATAATTTGCTACAGGTATTATTATTTGCAAGTCAGTTCAGATAAATCATCTATTGCTTCTCTGTACATTTCAACTCTGCTCTGCTCAGGGTCTCCCACCTGCTTAATCCACTGCAGTAATGGTCACAATTTGTTTATACTTCTCTATAACCAAGTGTTGTGGCCTTTTCTCCCACACTGTTTCTGAACTTGATCATATGACTTGCTTTGGCCAACAGGACAGTAGCAAACATGACCCAAGCAGAGACTTGAGAAATGCTTACATTTGGGGGCTTGTTTTTCTTGCTGCCCTGGGAACCTTGGGAAGCCAGGGCTAGCCTGTTGGAGGATCAGAGACTAGGTGGAGAGAGGCCCCACTTACCTGGGCTACCCCCAGAAAAGGCTATCAGCAATGAGTCAGCCTAGCTGACTTGATCTCTATCACCTGACTGGAGATGCAGGAGCAAGTCCAACTGAGACTGAAGAACCAACCAGTGGAGCTCAGCCCAAACTATCAGACCACCAAAATCATAAGCCAAATAAATGGTGGTTGTTTTAAGCAATTAAGCTATGGAGTGGGCGGTTACAGAACAACAGATAACTAATGCACATTCCTTCAACTTTCTTTCCTGCACAAGGTGAAGTCCAACCCTCTTTTTGAGGTATCAAGAATTTCTGAAAGAAAATACAAGGTTCCTGCTTGACTTACTTGCATATCTCTAGGCATCTCAAACTCTCCATGCCCATATCTAAACTCTTGATCATCCCCTACAACATTCTTCTTCTTCAGTCTCCAACAGAATAAATGGATAATTCATTCTTCTCAATTTCCATATCCCACAACACTCTATCAGAAAATCTTGTCAGCTCTTCCTTTAAAATATTTCCAGAATCCACCCCCTTCTCACACAATGGCCCAATGGTCCCCATGCCTTCTCACCTGAACCACTGCAATAACCTCCTACAGGTCTCTCTGCTTCCACTCTGCACCCCTGCGGTCTCTTTTCCACATAAAGCCAGAGTGAGCGTTTAAGTCATGTTGTGTTGTTGCTCTTCTCAAACCCCTCCAATGATTTCTGACCTTTATTCAATAAAATTCCCAGTCCTGACTTTGGTCTGTAAAGTCTGCCATGAGCAGCCACAGGTAACTTCTCTGACTCCACCACTACTTCCTTCCTAGTTCACACCAGCCTCCTTGGCCTTCTTGTTCTTCTTTAAGCACATCAAGGAGGTCCCTCCTCTGGGCTTTGCACATACTCTTTTGTCTACTTAGAACATTCTTCCCACAACAGCCTCCTGGCTGACACCTCATTTCAACCGGTGAGGTCCTTCTTAAATGTCATTTATCAGAGGGGTCTTCCCTGGCTGCCCACCTCAAACAGTGCTATGCCCCATTCCCTCCACCCCTTTGTTGCATTTCAGTTTTTGTTATGGTTTGGGTCAAGAATGTCCCCCAAAAGCTCATGTGTTAGGCAATACAGCAATGTTCAGAGATAAAAAGATTGGCTCATGAGGGATCTGACATCATCTGTGGAATAATTCACTTGATGGATTAATAATTTGAATGGACTACAGGAGTATGGTGAAAACAGTAGGTCACTGGGGGCTTGGCCTTGGGGACTATATCTATCCCTGGCCCTTCCTGTGGTGCTCTATCTGCTTCCTGGCTGCCATGACCTGGGAAGCTCTCCTCGACCATACCCTTCTGCCATGATGTTCTACCTCGGAGCCAACTAACTGTAGGCAGAGTCTTTCTATGAGACAAAATAAATCTTTCTTATAAGTGTTCTTTTCAGGTATGTTAGTCAAAACAACAGAAATCTTGCCAACATAGCTTTCTTCTTTTATTTTATCCATGGACCTTTTCTATTTCTCTATTTATTTATTGCCTGTTTCTCCACACCAGGTTGTAAGCTCTGTGAGAATAGGAACTTTGCCTTGTTCGGAGAAGTATTCCTAGTGCCTGACAGACAGACAGCAAATAAGCAACTGTTCGATAAAGGGAGGAAAGAAGGATAGATGCAGGCAAGACATGGCTTTTCTACCTTGATAGTGATCTCAGGCAAGGGAGAAGGGGTTGGCATGAGTGTTGGTTTTGCCAGGCAACAGTGCCTGCCATGGGGATCATGACCTCTTTATGAGGCCAAGTCCTAATAATGAGTCTTTGCATCTCTAACCTAGCCTCTCCCATCTATCTAGATTGTATTAAAAGTAGTCCTTCAAAAATGCAGGCTGCAAATTGGTGCAGCCAATTTGGAAAGCAGTATGGAGATTCCTTGGAAAACTGGGAATGGAACCACCATTTGACCCAACTATAGGTATATAGTATACTATATAGGTATAAAGTCCTCTTCTTGGACTATACACAAAGGACCTAAAAATGGCATACTACAGGGACACAGCCACATCAATGTTTATAGCAGCACAATTCACAATAGCTAGACTGTGGAACCAACCTAGATGCCCTTCAATAGATGAATGGATAAAAAAATGTGGCATTTATACACAATGGAATATTACTCAGCACTAAAAAATAACAAGATCATGGCATTTGCAGGGAAATGGATGGCATTAGAGCAGATTATGCTGAGTGAAGTTAGCCAATCCCTAAAAAACAAATGCCGAATGTCTTCTCTGATATAAGGGGGATGACTCAAAATGGGATAGGGAGGAAGAGCATGAGAAGAAGACTACCACTAAATAGGGAAGAGAGGTGGGAGGGAAAAGGAGGGAGAAGGGGAATTGCATGGAAGATGGAAGGAGATCCTCATCGTTATACAGATTACATGTATGATGATGTGAGGGGAAAAAAAAAGAAGTGTGTCACATTAGATTGGGTAGAGAGAAGTGATGGGAGGGGAGGGGAGGGGAAGGGGGAATAGAAAGGGCAGCAGAATAAAATAGACACTAGTATTGCTGTATGTATACACACGACTGTATAACCAATGTGATTCTGCAACCTGTACAATCAGAAAAATGAGAAATGATACCCCATTTGATTCAAATGTATGAAATGTCGAGATCATTGTAATGTCATGTGTAACATGACATGATAGTGATCTCAGGCAAGGGAGAAGGGGTTGGCAAAATAAAAAAAAAATGCAGAAAATAAAAAAAAAATGCAGGCTGGCCATCACTGTGTTCCTGGAGAACTTTCAGTGTCTAGAGAATAAGGGTCCATCTCAGTCTGGGGCAGTCAAGACCATATACAATTTTAATCCATCTTCTTGTTTCATCCTTTGCTACATCCCAAATCACTGTGACCTCTAAACTCCAGGAACATTCACCATTCAGAGGACATCCCTGTCCTTCCTTCCCAGCTCTTTCAGATGGATGCTTTTATCTCTTCCCAGGACTCAGACCCTTCCTGCCCTCAGGGCTGAGCCAAAACAACCTGCTCCATCCTGTCTCCCTGGACAGCACGAGGTCCTCCCTCCTGTCTACGCCACAGCCCTTTACTCAGACCCCACTGCGGGCACCCACACATCAGCATGCTTAGTGTTCCATTATTTATCTCTGTCTCCTCCATCACGAGATCCTTGGGGTCAGGAATCAATCTTACACATTCTTATAGGGCTCCTAATGCCTGTCAAATGCTCTGTTCATAGTAAAAATTTAATAAATGGTTTTTGCTGAAATCAGAGAAAATACAACAATCCTGAATCAAAGGCACTGCTTTTTAAGAGACATTAAAAACGCAAGGGTGATATTACCGCCAAATTTGTTAGAGCAAACAGAGAGGCTGAATCTCCACTGCTGAGGTTGAGCCACAACATAAAGCCTCACAAAGGGCAGCTGGAGTGAGCAGGTATTGAGATTCTGTGATCTCCCTTAGTCTCCTTTTCAATATTCAAAATGAGCTTGGAGGGGAATTTTTAAGGGGAACAGCAGAATTCACTTGAGACACACAGTTCCTCTCTCCATCCATTATTTCTCTTGCTGACACTGAGAAGCAGCAGTGGGCCCCGTGCCTACCTTTTTCTGGTTTCCGTGGACTTGGCTGTCTTGATGGTGCTCCCGTCCTGAGCGATGTCTCTTTCCTGAGGAGCATCTCTAACGGGCAGGGGGAGGACTACCGTTTCCTGAGTCACAGGGATGACCTCCTCATCTGCCCCTTGCTGGCCCAGGTGCTGCTTGGCATAGTCAAAGCCTTGCACAGGCTGCAAAGAGGACAAAGGTTTGTCATATTTCTAGAGAAAAAATTTTCTAGACAGTCAGCGACATGCATGTGAGGGGGCCCAACTTAGCTTTCTGATGAACCAGAGTTAACTCAAATCCCCATCATTATTCTGTCTTGCAAAACCAGAATCTGTTTTAGTTCTTTCCAGGTACAGAACCTCTACAGAAAAGACTTGCTCAGAAGAAGGAAGAGCGTAAACAAGATGCAAATAGGTATGTGAGAATGAGAATAAACTTCTTCCAGGACTTGAGACCATTTTTTTTTTTTAACTTGGGATTGAAACCAAGGGAACTTTACCACTGAGCTACATCTCCACCACTCTTTATTTTTATTCACTAAATTGCTTTGGGCCTTGCTAAATTGCTGAGGTTGGCCTCAAACTTGTGATTCTGCCTCAGCCTCCCAAGTCTGGCATTAGACCATTCCTTTTAAGTCAAGGATACTCATAATTTGGAACAGTTGTTAATTGATATATTAAAGTATTCCAGATCCTATTATCTCCTGCCTTGAAGTATTTGACTCCCCTTGAACTCTGCTCCCATATAAATTTATTGTGTAATAACAAATGCATGGCTTTTCCAAGTCATTTGGTCTCTGAACGTCCATTTTCTCATGTGAAAAATGAAGGCAATCTTATCTGCTTTGCTTCCACCATCCCCGAGTATCAAAGTGGAACACAAATCTGAAAACAGGGAAACATGGTACCACATGTGATTAATAACAACATGTATCTGAGGGCATCACTCTTTGATCTAGACTCCTCCCTTGAGCAGACTGGCTGTCCTATAATTCATTCCTGGGAAATTAGTAAGGCTTTTATTGTACAATATCTGAAATTCCAAGTGAATAAGACAGTTGAGGGCAAAATCCAACAAGCAGCTATTAGTAGGGTAGTGAAAAATCAGGAAGAATGTTTAAACAATTCCTGCAGCATCTCTATTCCATTTTTTACCCCAATGCAGTATGGTACAGAGTTGAAGCGGGACAGTGTGATGTTGAATGGCAGGTCCAAAAGCAGGCTTCCTGGATTCAGATCCTGACCCAACCACGCATTAGCTGAGTGACCTCAGGTAAGTGACTGACATTCTTTGGCATCAGTTTCTTCACCTGTAACATGGAGATAATAATAGGGATAATAATCCCCATGCCATGAAGATTAAGTAAGTCAAGCTCATCATTTAGCTAAGAGCTTGGCACATAGTAAGTGCTCAATCATTGGTGTTAGTTATGACCATCTACCTTCCTAATAATCATATCCCAGGTGAAGTGAACTTTAGCCATTCTCTTCCAGAAAATCTGGAGATGAAAGTCAACCCCTACCATTTAGAGTCTATCAGAACTTGATATGACCAGGAGCTCCTCCTTTGGCAGCTAACTTGTCTAAGAAGCACACCAGATTTAACAATCCACCGTCTAGAACTGTGGCTGACCTGTCAAACTTCACTACTGTGTCCCAGAACAGGTTGGAGTTTTCTTGCTGCATCCAGCAAAGATTGAGAGAAGACAGGCAGCCACATGCATGTGATAGAGCCCAACTTAGCTTTTTGATGAACCAGAGTTAACTCAAATCCCCGTCATTACCCTGTTTTGCAAAATCAGAATCTGTTTTAGTTCTTCCCAGGTACAGAATCTCTACAGAAAAGACAGAAGGCTGCCCATGGCTTTGCTGTGGATAGTCTCCCCAATTCCCTGGGGAACTCACTCTGGGATGAGTGGTCTCCCTTTCTGAGACACACTTTCTGACCCCTGTGTGACCAGTGGCACTTGGATGCCAGGACCAGATTTGAGTTTCTGAAATGGTATTTGCTAAGGGAAGACTGTGTCCTCCTCCTCCCTCCCCTTTCTGGGTGCTACAGGAAACAGAACCAAAGGAGCCTTTGGGTGTCTTGATGAAGTCCCTAGAATACCAAATCACCTGCTCCTCCCACAACCAACTGGTCATTCAGATTCAACTTCTGGATATTTCTGGAAGCTGTTTCACTGTCTCTGGCCTCCACCTTGTGGCGTCCATTGGACGCCTTTCCACGGTCACCCTTGACAAGTCTCCAAGGCTACCTTAAAACCATATCTGTTCATGTCACTCATTCAATAAAAATGCTTTGTGTCCACCAAGCTCTTTGGCAAGGCATTCAAGGCCCTTCACATTTTGGCCAAATGCACTTGCCCAGTCTTATCTTCTGTTGGCCCCTTTTCTGCCACCCCTCCTTCCCCCCATGATCCTATTCACTTTTGGTCCAACAACACTGGTTCGTGTCAGAGACTCTGCTTAGAGATGGAGATGTAACTGGTTTCTCACCTGAAGAAGCTCATGATTTCAGCCTCATTACTATTACGGGTCCAGGAGTGGACACATCATACAAATCACCTCAATGCAGTCTCAATATAATATAAAAAGATAAGTATTATTGAGTCTCCATTTTATAGATTAAGAAACTGAGGTTTAGAGGAGTTAAGCTCACACAGCTGCTCTGTGATAGAGGCAGCATATAAAAATCCATGTGACCCAGTGTCAGGACATCTACCTGTTGCTTGAAGATTCATCCCAGGGCCCCTCCTTCCCTTCTGCAGGTACCATCTTGGTTGGGCAGCTTCTGGTTGGTCTTTAGGGGCACTGGAAGCCTCCAACAGCTAAGATTTTCCAAGAATCTAGTAATGGAGAGAGGAGGCTATGGTCCTGTCTCCCCACTCTCCCAATTCTCTCTGGATTTGGCCCCTGACCCTTCCCTGGATACTCCAGGTGACTAGTTCAATTACAGGTGTGTGGGAACAGGGACAGTAGGGAACAACGGCTTAAAAGGTGGTCATTGTTATTAGGTTCATCATAAGGATTCTTACCTATGTTCAATATTTACAGCACACAAAATACTGATACCTCATTTTGTCCTCACAATGAACCCATGAGGCAAGCAGGACAAATGTCACAGTCTTAATTTTCCCAGCAGGAATACAAAAGCTCAGAGAGATTCAGTCATTTTCCCAAGATCACACAGGTAAGTGGTGAAAAATGAAGACTCTTTCCTCACTTTTCTGACTCCCAGGGTAATGGTCTTCCAACCTTTAACTTGCACATTACCTAAGATTAATTAATTGCCTATTGGGCTCACCCTAGTGACTCCCAACCTGAGTAATACAACCTCATGAAGTATATACAGTTAATGCAATGAGTTTTATAAAATTGTCAAATAAAAATAATCCCCAATGATTTCAAAGACAGACATATTACCAAGACCTATTAAGAAAAAAGCATGTGCAACAATAAAAACCAACTTGTATAAAATATGTATTACGTACCAGGCAGAGCTCAAAGCAGTTTACATATATTAACCCACTTACTCCCCACAACAACCTATCCATGAATATTGTTACCACCTCCATTTTACAGATTGGAAAATCAAAGCACAAATAGGTTAATTTTAAGTACCTTTCCTGAGTTCATACATAGTATGTAAAAAAAGAGGAAACAGTTGACTTAGGACCCAAATGTTCTGTCCCAAGCAGAAATTCATGTCAACCATTGCCGGCCCTCCGAGCTCCATCCTGCACCAGATATGGCCCTAACTACTTTCTCCCAAGGATGTCTGTTCCAGGGAGCAATGTTCTCTTTAATTATATAAGGAGGAAACTGGGGTTGGCGGGGGTGGGGGAGGTTGTAAATCCAATGACAAAGAATACAGAGAACCAGGAGGAGGGCAGATACAAACATCACCTGCTCGCATTTACCATTTTCTCAACATTCCACCTGCAGAAGCCCAGTTGGTAGCCTGGTGACCAAGGGGAGGTCTAAGTACCTTGTCTCTGAAGAAGGGGTGCAGGATCCACGCACTGGCCTCAGCTCCCAGGAAAACCACGCTCACCTCCTCTGCTTAGCATGTTAAGTTTATTACTGAGTCTCAGGAAGGGTCCCCAGGACTTCTCTGGCACGGCATCCTGCATGCTAAAGACGCAGTGATGTCCCCGGGGCCATCCACCTCGCCTATGGATTGGTGGCAAAGGCTAGCTTTCTCATTCCTCCTTGTCCCTTGGCATGGTTGCATTCTGCTCACACACACACGCGCCGGGTTGTGAGAAGCGATGCAGCCACTCTCTGCTCTCTCAAACACCGCAGTGTCCCTGGCTTGCAACAGCAGCACTGCAGTAAGACAGAAGCAGTTCCACTCTGCTGCTTTCCCATGACAAAGGGGCTTTGGAGATCTTAAGTGCTTCGCCTAGCCTTGTCGAGGGAGAAGAGATTCAGCAGCATCAAACACAAGAGAAAGCAATCAGCTCCAGGGACATAAATTGACTTGGTGTTTGACATCAGCCAGGTACCTTAGGAAGCATGCTGCATGGGACACGCACACCAAAGGAGCTGTGGAAAGCCACAGTCATCTGTCCCAGCTCCAGACAGCTTCCAAGCCAGAAGGGATGCTGCAATCGTGTGTTGCCCAACTCATCTTGGCAGATGAGTAAGGTTTTGGTTTAATCTGCAACACAAAGATGCCACTTCCCACCCCGACGTGGCATGTTTTACATTCCTGGACCCAGCTGCAATTAGATTCTGGTAATTACTGTCACGTCTGAAAGGCTCATGTTGTAACCCAGCTAAGACAGAGTGAAATCCTTCTTCTTGGAACAGGTGGTACCCTCCTTACCAACATCCTGTGGCGGGCGTCTGGCAAGCAGGTGCCTCTGCATCAACAGAAGCAGAACAATATTCTTTGGGGTTCAGCTTTTCAGTGGAAAAGTGTTCAATCAAGCTGCAGCTTCACAACAGGTGTGTGGGTTTAGGAAACAATTAAAAAAAAAAACCCTTGATTTGCTGAAGTGAGGTGTGATTAGGAAGAAAAAGTGAAGGCATGTATGCATGACCCCCAGCAAGGACGGTCACCACGGCCAACTTCCATTCCAATGGATATGAAGCATGAAGGGTGACTGGCCATTTCCACACAGACCAAGCTCGGAGGTTCAGAGCAGGCAGCTAACACTCCCTGCCCATATCAGGGGTCAGGTAGGTATGGCATGTGCAGATGAGGGCTCCAGCCACCCTTATGCTGTTAGCTATATGACTTTGGCCCAACCCCAACGCCTTCCTTTCCCTTGGGCTTCTTGGCAGTTAAATGAGGATAATAAAACCTGCCCCAACTGTGACCTACCTCACAGGGCTGCTGTGAGGAACACATGGGGTGAGAGACCTAGAAGAGCCAGCAAATTGTAAGACATTATTTAAGCACTGGGTGTCACAGTTAGGCTATTTCCCTCAGAGAACATCACGGAGCAGCTACGTGACTAGGAAATCAGCCTTCAGAACTTCCCCAGTCCAGCCCCCTCCCAGTCACCAGATGTGCAGAGATATGCAGGTGACAGAGAGGGGACGGCGCTCCAGGCCAGGCGTCAGGAGAGCCTTGGAACTGATGTTTGATGGGCATCCAGCACTGGCTATGTTCCGTGTCTATCACGGCAGCCACCGAAGAGAAGTCACTCCAGTGGGCGGAACAAGGAACAGTTTGAGAGCTGACGTGCCCCAGAGAGTGACAGGACAGACACTTCTTTCTCACAGTTCTAGAGGCTGGAAGTCCAGGAGAAGGGGCTAGCATAGCTGGACTCTGGCAAGGGCCCTCTAGCTGGCCACAGAAGCCTACTTCTTGTGTCCTCACATGACAGCAGAGGCAGGGAGAGCTCTAGGACTTCTATTACAAGGGACCTAATCTAATTCCTAGAGGCTCCACCTGCATGACCTAATCATCTCTCAGAGGTCCTTCTACCGACATCACGGCATCGGAGGCTGGATTTCATTGTATAAATACAGGAAACACAAATATTCAGACCACAGCACGTTTGATGCTCCGGTCAGTTCTGCTACTCAAAAAGCATTGAAGGAATTACGTTTCACATGTAAAAGAAGGGAATCTGATTAAATTATCTCTAAAGTCCTTTCAGGTCTCTCTAGTTCCTAGTTTTCTGCGTCTCGGTTTTCTCATCTGTAACATAATGGTCTTTCCTCCAAGCGATGCTGTGAGGATTAGAGAACTGCTATCTGAAAACCGGTTGGATGCATTTGTGGCCAAGAGTGAGCGTCAGATAAACATTAGTTATCCTGTCCTGATTATGAAATAAAGGGTCTCCTTCAAATGAGACGATAGCCAGGCACAGTGACATACTTATGTAATTCCAGCAACTTGGGAGGCTGAGAGAAATGTCGGATATTCAAAGCCAGCCTCAGTAACTTAGCAAGGCCCTAAGCAAATTAGTGAGACCATGTCTCAAAATAAAATAAAAAATAAAAAAGGGTTGAGGATATAGCTCAGTGGTAAGCGCCCCTGGGTTCAATCCCTAGTGCCAAAAACAAATTAAAAAAATAAATAAGGACTATAACAATGGCTCTGAAGACACTTGCAGTGGCCACACAAGCCAAGAGGGAAAGGCAGGCAGAGCCTCTGCAGGTCCGGGCGCCTGTCCTCTCCCCACTGCCTCCACATACCTTTGCTCTCTGCGGCAGGTTTATCATAGTGTCTGGCTTGAAGTCGTTCTTGTTCTTCCTACAGAGCACAGCAGTGATGATGATAATGATGACCGTGACCACGGCGATGGGCGCCAGCACTGCCGCAATGATCCACAGGTTGTTAGGGGGGTTCTTCACCACAGCTGTGGGAGAGAGCCAGCGGGAAGCAGGTGACAAGGAGCACTGGGAAGAGGGAACCCAGACAGAAATCCTCCCAGCCCCAAGTCAGGAGATGGGAGGAGGCAGCGATTAAGAGGGTTCAAGGTCAGAACGCCTCTGCTTCTGCAGCTGCAGCTGTGTGACCTTGGTCAAGGGACCCAAGTCTTCTGAGTCTCAGTTTCCTCATCTGTAAAATAGGTTAGTGTGATGTTTTCTTGTGCTCCCTAGTAGGTGCTCAATAAATTCTAGCTTCTACTATTATTTAAAAACAGGAGAAAAAAACATGATCAGTGTTGATTTTCCTCAGTGGTCATGTCCAAGGGTCAAAAAGGGAGAAGAAAAAAGAAACCTGAGGATTAGAAGTGTGTGTTGGAGACAGAAGGCAAAAGCCACCAAGAGGGGCTGGAGTTGTGGCTCAGGGGTTGAGAGCTTGCCTAGCACGTGTGAGGCACTAGGTTTGATCCTCAGCACCACATAAAAATAAATAAATTTAAAAAAAATAAAGGTATTGTGTCCATCTACAACTAAAAATATATTTTTTTAAAAAGCCACCAAGAGATGACTCTAAATATTGAAGGGAAGTCACCCCCTGAATGAGCAATGAATAAAATACACATGAGCAGATGAATCTCCCCTGGAAAACTTAGGAATGGCTCAGTCAATGGAAAGGATCAGCCTGTCCTCAGAACTAGAGTAAGGAAAAGGTAAGCAGAGTGCTTGTCGGGAGGGACAATTAGTGCTGAGAGCAGCAGGTGTCTTTATGGGGCTGGGCGGGAATGAATGAACCTGGGAAGGGCTACAGGGTGATGGTTTTCTGTAACATGAGGGCTATTTGGGTGACACGGCTGTGTTTACCCCAAATCATCAAGTAATGTACATGAAGATACATACATTTCACTGTATGTAAATTTTTCCTTAAAGCAAGTCACAAATGAATGTTGATCTCTAATCAATGATATGCATACTGAAGTGGATTGAAGTCCCTCATGTTTGGAACTCACTTTGAAATGCATCCCCCAAATACATAGATGGATGGATGGAGGAATAGTTAAACCCGTCTATGATAAAAATATAGTAAAATTCTAATTGTGGATTCCAAGCAGTAGGTACATGGGTGTTTGCTGACAATTCTTCCAATGTTTTGGTAAATTGGTTAGGAAAATGATAGAAACAGGAGATGAAGGAGTCTCCCCCAGAATCATTGATGGGGATTCTTGGAAAACACTTCAGTCCAATCAAAAGGACTAATATGTTTTCAGAACTGAAGTAAAGAAAGCAGTAACTTTAAAAGAAAGTAACAATCTACATCCAAGCACGGTGGAGCATGCCTGTAATCCCAGCAGCTTGGGAAGCTGAGGCAGGAGGATTGCTAGTTCAAAGCCAGTCTCAGCAGCTGTGAGGTGTTAAACAACTCAGTGAGACCCTGTCTCTAAATAAAAATACAAAATAGGGCTGGGGATGTGGCTCAGTGGTCAAGAGCCCCTGAGTTCAATCCCTGGAAGAAGAAGAAGAAGAAGAAGAAGAAGAAGAAGAAGAGGAAGAGGAAGAGGAAGAGGAAGAAGAAGAAGAAGAAGAAGAAGTAGTAGTAGTAGTAGTAGTTTAACAGTCTACAGACTAAATTAATGAAAGGGAGTGGGGTCTGTAAGAATCCAGAGAAAAACTGAAGGGTAAGCAAGGACTTGTTCACCTGGGGATGTGTCCCATGGCAGATGTGGGTAAGCTGGCCAATGACAGGTCTATCCTAGTGGCAAGATGGCTGATTCAGGGCTGATTCAGCTTGGTGATGCTGACCCTGGGTACCACCCAACAGGTTTTCTAACCAGATAGGGTATCAGCAAGTTAGAAGGAGAAGTCCCATCTCTGTGGTAATTGTATTTCTAGACCATATTTTAACTCTAGTTTGTATATTCATTTCTTGTAAAGTCTGGTTAGCCTGAGCTGGTCCTCATCCTCCTTGACTCTGAAGACTACTAGACTTTAATGCTCAGGACCTAGACCCTGGAATATAAAGACCCCCCTGGTAAGCACCACGTGGGGAAGGCCTGTCTGAGGAGCCCGCCAGCCTTCCTCTCTGAGTCCAACCACCTCCTGATTTCTGCGGGTTCCTTGTTAACCAAGGAACCTGTCATCTGGCTGCCCTTGGGCTTCAAATACTATTAGTACCAAAGAACTTCTTCGTCTACAGTTTTTAATCAATCAGTGATTAATCACATTATTAACTTCTGAAAACAGCTCATTAGGTAATGTGCTTCTGTTGACATTACACCCTTAATTGCTACTGCTTTTAGCAATTCAGTATTTATATGTGAGTTTTGTGCCATTAACATTTTTTAAAGCTCAGAGCTTCTATGAAAAATATTAATATACTTCTTTTGGCTAGGCTATTTTATCCCGATAGAGAAAAATGTATAGCATACCCCCCCCCAATAAAAGCACATATCTACATGGAATAGAATATATATATATATATATATATATATATATATATATATATATATATATATTTTTTTTTTTTTTTTCCCATTCACAAGAATGAAATATTTGCATGCTCTGATCTTACTCAGTTTTATTGTCTTGGTGGATGCCATTTTTCTTGGTGCAATATGTAAAATTCCCTCACCTCTATTTCAGTGGGGAAGAGAATAGATTTATCTTATCTTATGTGCACTAATAAATTCATTTAATGGTCAAAATGTTAGGTCAACTGAAGTCATCCAAACCCAATATATTCATTGGCACATGATCTGAAGGTACAAAGACATGCACTGAGGTGAAAAGGAACAGTGGTTACTTAAACCGCAAGAATTTCAGGAGAGGACAGAAGGGAAAAGGAGACGCTGGGTTCTGAGTGCTGGGCACAGGGACAGGTCCTTTGTCTGTGAGCTCTTCTTATTCCAGTTTGCAGGTGAGGAAACTGAGCCCAGGGAGGATGGACACTTTGATAGGAAGTCATTTCTCTAAAACAAATAGTTTAAGTTGGTTCTGAATTAACACATATGAACAGAAGTGTGAGCACACATACACACGTGCACACACACACACACAGTATTTGTCAGAAGAAATGAAGTCAAAGGGTCTAAATAATCTAAGCACAGAATAGACTATTCTCATGTGGACAGCTGTTGAAAGGCGGAAGAATCCACTCAAAATTGTTCCAGTTCGTTCTTGTGGCCATTCGAGTTCACAGCTGGGTGGGTGGAGGCCGCGGAGACTCTGCCCAGGGACCAGTACTCAGCCCATGTAGTTCTCCTGCTTCGGGTGGCATCTCATCCTACTCAGGGTCCAACCTGTGAGCCTAGTGATTGTGGCCCCATCTGTGCCTCAGACCTCCTAACACCACTCTGCCTCTCAGTGACCTCCTCGCTGAGCTTTGAACCCTCCTCCACTGCTGGAACCTGGTCCCCAGCTGTCCTCAGGGCTGCTCCCTTCCTCCCTCTCTCTCTTCAGGTGGTCTCTCCAGGGTTACTTCCTCCCTGATGTTGTTCTTGACCCCCAACAATTTAAAATTGCAACCAGTATCTCCTCCACATTGCCCATCCCGTCCCTGCCTGCTTTTTCTGTGCAACTAGTCTGCCCATTCAGGAATGTTAGAGCCACCAGCGTAGGGATTTTCTTTTTTTCTGTTCCCTTCACTAACGCTCTACAGTGCCCAGGGCAGTGCCTGCCACATAGTAGGTGCTTAATAAATATTCCTTGAAGGAATGAATAAAAGTGAGTCCTCAACGCTCCACTCTACTGTGTCCTTCAAGTGGCATTTCTGGGAAGATGGTCTGATGGCCACAGAAGTCAAACCACTCTGCATCTCGTGGGGAGAATGTTCCCCATTCCCTTAGCTGCCCAACTGCTTTGAAGAACCCCTCACTCTAGATCTGTAAATGGAGCTGATATCAGCCTGCCCCAGGGAAATTAGCTGCTTCCTAAGATGTTGAATGCCACCTCCTCTCCAGAGGTGGTGAGGCTCAAGCGGGCATCACAGGTTCCAGTCTTGACGCTGGGACTAGCAATTTAGAAGGCCCTAAAACACAGGATGCTAACCTTCTCTCTTTGGTGGGACAAAACATTCAAGATTGGGACCCTCTGTTCAGAGACCTGACCTGGGATTAACATTGGAGGCTGATTTCAAATCCATGAGAAGGCAGGGTTTTAAAAAAAGTCTGTCCCTCTTTTTTATTGGACCTATTTTCTTCCTCATCTGCTCCCGGGAATGGAGGCATTTCCCAGACTCTGTCCTCTTCCATCCTTTAGCACCTTCTCCTTTAGCATCCTTCTCCAAGCACCTACATTCTGGGGGAATTCTAATCTTAACTCAGATCTATATACATAGCACAGCCTGACCTCAGAGGTTCTGCACACCTCCCTCTGCTGGAGTCTTATAACCACAGGTCTGTCTTAGGACCCTGCAGAGGGTTTAATGAAGATTGGTGCCTCTACCTTCACGAGAACAAAGTCAGGTGGGAACTGGGCTGGATAGGCCAAGATGGGTGGATTGTGGAACCTGCTTTTAAAGAGCTCAAGAGGGATCAGGTAGAAAACAACGTGGCTGAGTGATAAGCGCTGTGGGAGCCCCTGGGACTGAGGGAGATGGACACTATGTCTCAGGATCAGGGAGGCTTCATGGTGCAGGGAATGTGACAAGAGATATTCCCACATGGCCGAAATGTTAGACATGGAGAAGGGAGTCGTGTGGCTGGACAAGGAGCCCAAAAGCAGGTTGGGAGGAGACCTGAGCACTTGAGACTTGCTGTGAAGGCCATTCTGAAGGAGTTTGGGTTCCATTCTGTGAATGATGGACAGCCACTGCTTGTGAATGGAGCAGATATCAGATCGGAATCCGCGTCTTACCACAATGACTGTAGTGGCGGTGTGGAAGGTGCATGCCCAGGAGAGTGACAGGCTGTCACTCAGGAAGCTGCTGCCACAGGCTGAGCAGGAAGGATTGAGGGAATGGAGAAAAGGAAGTGGACTCGCAAGTTACTGGAGAAGGGAGCTGAGAGGACTGAGTGGGTTTGAAGGGGACAGAGGAGCAGTAAAAGGGAAGCAGCCTGGAGCTGGGCAGGCTGGGGTCTGAAATCCGAGCCACAGTCAAGCCCTCCCCACCCAGGCTCACGTCCAAAGGCTCCATGCACCTAACCTGATATGCCCTCCCTCTCCAACCCCTGCTCTTAGCTCCTTCCACTGTCCTCATCAACTGTCATCAGCAAAGTCCCCTGAGCCTCAGCCTCTTCCTGGACACATCTTCTCCTCTTGCCTTCAGTGAGGCCAGTTCTTCATCTCTTCCAGGTACCAGAGGCCCGAAGCAGAAATGAGGGGGTCTCAGACCCATAGGCTAAAGGAGTAGATGAACTGGGACGGGAGAAGTGATGGACAGGACGAGGAGGGGTGTCCTGGAAACCTATGTCATCGTGCTGGCCAGCTTGCTCTTCTTGCTCAAGCGTCCCACACAGCCTCTACCTCAGCTGCCAACTCCATTCAGTATGCCCCAAGAGAGCAGAAATGATCAGAGAATGTGTCCCCAGGCTCCCGTTACCAAACACACGTGTACTCGGCTCTCTCTCTCATTACAAAAGGATGAGCTGTCCCTGTGGACCCCTCTACCCTCTACCAGTGAGCTAGATCCCAGCCCCTTATCCACACAAGGACTTTGCTGGTTCAACCCTCCTCTCTCTCCTGCATTGTCAAAATCTCCCTCTCTATTACAGCACCCCCACTAATATCCAAACTCACACCAGCATTTCCCAGGGGCCCCTCCAACAACTGCCCCATTAATTTCCCTATTTGTCATCACTACTTCCCTATCACAGTGCTCCTGGGCCAGCCTCATCCCAGACACCTCTCCTGCCAAGATCACCAACAGTTCTTCATTGTGCCTTGCCTCTAGAGGATATAAATGGACAAGCCCCCCACCCCACTTCTGTGAGATTCACTTTCTTGGCTTGCATTCTGAACCCCTCTTTCCTGGGTGTCCTCCCAGCCCCCTGCCACTCTTCCACACGCAGACTCCACAAGATCAAGTTTCATCCTTTTTTCTCAAGCTAGACTCTCCCAGTTACCCTCACCTACTCCCTTAGCTCTAAATGTCACCTGTATATTGACGATGCCCAAATTTACCTCTCCTAAGTTCCATGCGGATGTCTAGTAGACGTCTCAAACCTGACGTGCCTAAAACCAAACTCTCAGTTCCATCTCTCCCATTCCCACTCCAGCCCCGCTGAGGCTCTTTGTCCCACACCTTCTGCATCTGGCCAAATAGCCTCACAACACACGCTGAAGGCAACACTAGGAGTCACCCTGACGTCCTTTGATCCCCACCTCCTCCTGCTGCCACACAGGGAATCCACTACCCTGCCCCAACAGCTCCATACCCCACTTCCCAAATGCATCCACTCCTTTAGTCTCTACTTCTAGCACCTTCACCTGTCTCCTGGCACCTGAAATGGCTTTTGCACCTGTTCTCTATGGCTTATTCTCCACCTAGAGAGAGAGAGAGCTGTGAGCAGAGCCTGGGAATCCACACAGAAGGTGCAGCAAAATAGAGAAAGCAGGTAGTTGACCAGAGATGAAGACAGAGCCCACAAAAAGGAAGGGGAGAGGTGCAAAGGAAAAGAATCTTGTTCCAAATGTCATTTCAAAAACCAGATTGCAGAGCGACCATCCTCATCCTACACGAAGGTGTGCCTTGAGGATTATTCTGGCCAAGCATGACAATCGTGGGCAGCACCATCCCCCTGGAAGCAAAAGTCATCCCCAATGAAGGATGGAGGTGAGAAGGAGAGGAAAATAATGAGGCAGGTGACTGGTTCTTGAGGAGCACGGACACCGGCTAGGAAACCCGTGGGAGATGACCTTCCATGACCTTCCATGCTCAGGGTTGCCAAGCCCTGAGATTTCTGCCACATGCAGTCTCTCACCTTCCTACCTGTCCTGTTTCATTATAGCACTTGTTTGGGTCCCCAGTGCCTGAGACACCAGGGAACCTCCTCACTGATCCTGCCACCTGCTGCCACCTCCTGTCTTCTCCCATCCTGGACACTGCCGACCAATTAACCTCCATAAGTAAAGGGTTGTTCCAAGGAGGTTACACCCCTGCTCAGAAATCTTCAAAAGCTCCACACAGCCCAATATACACCATCTCCTTCCTCTGCCATTCAAGGCCTGAGTTTTCCAATCAACACACCTTTCCAAATCCATCAATTCCCCCACCTGTTTCTCCCCGCTCCCCCAGGCCACCTGAATCCCTTGTGTTTCAAGTTCAGCTGGTACTTTTCCTCTGCATTCTTTTGCCCACGGTGTTCTCCTTTCAGAATACACAGTCCCTCCTCTCCCTGTGCTGAGCTCTTGGAGTGCAGTAAGATAAGAACAGGTTTGAAGTCAGGATGATCCAGATCTGTATTTGGGGTACCTAAGTCCTGGCTCTGTGATGCTGAGCAGGTTATTTGGCTTTTCAGAGCCTCAGTTTCCTCTCCTTTGCAGATGAATAAACATTGCCCCGATGAGAGTAGAAGGCAAGGGAATCTAGGTAATTAGCAGAGTAGCTGCCACAGGGAGGGGCTCAAAGAGGTGGCTATTGTTTTATCCTTTTCTCTTTTGCTTAATTTCAGATGCCCCCTCAAAGCCAACCTTCCCTCTGTTGACCCCCATGTCACACTGTCTCGTCCAGGTCCCATCCTGCATTAGACATCTCTGGACCTGCATGAACTCCCTGGCTCCTTAAGGGCAGGAACCAGGTCTTGCCCATTTCTGTATGTCCTTCAGCACTCAGCTCAGTTCATGCAGGACTCTATATAAATGTTTGTTGAATAAAATTATCTTTAATTCCTCCAGCACACACATGTAATCTCAGTTGTAGTGATTTTTCAAAGCTGTTCACTAGTTATACGAGGAGGAAGAGTAAGCAGCACTTGGGGGCAGAGAGAGAACATTTCCATCATTTGGATATTACAAAACACGTCCCTTACCCAAAACCTATTGCTTTAAACAACACAGTTAATATCGCTGATTGATTTAAGAACCTTCCAGACAGGGATGTGGGTGTGGCTCAGTGGCAGCACTAGCATGTTCGAGGTGCTGGGATGGATCCCTAGCACCCCCTTCCACCACACACACACACACACACACACACACACACACATACACGCATGCACACAAGAACCTTCCAGAACAGAAATACGTTTAGCTCTGACACCATTAAAATGAATTTTGAGAATTACTTTGACTCACAGAAAACACTGAACGGCATTAAAAACACTGAATGAGAGGACATTTCTCTTACGGTCAGCTTGCAGAAGGACAACATGATGCAGGGTCAAGGCCATCCTTTGGGAGTCAATGGTGCTCAGGATCTTGGCAGCTGCGGTCCCCAGCAGTGGCTTCCCGTTGTACAGGGTGTAGTAAGTCAGCTCTGCTGGGTCCTTTGGTCCTGGAACACGCTGCATCTTTACCATCTTTCAGAAAAAGAGAGGCCACGTGTTTACAGGGCATCTTGCAAGGCTCCTGCAGGCCCCCGGGCGGTCAGCAGGCTGAGTGGCCCCACACCCTACATGTTACACAGCCACCTTTGTTACCTCCCCGCAGCCAGCACCTCAAGAAGTCTGCTAACGCAGGAGCGGGAGACTGGGAGAAGAAGGAAGATGTGAACATCTGGAAAGAACAGTTTGAAGCTGGAGATGAAAACATGCGATAGTGATGTTTCCCAGCCCCCACAGAGCTCTGGCCTCATTAGAAAGTAGGACTTCACGTTAATTCAGGGCACGCTAGGTTGTTCTCAGACAAGATTTTTAATTTCAAATATCTGCAATTGCCAGAAAGAAAAAAAAAATGACCTGTAGGTCTGCATTCCAAGCTATCTTTGATAAAAGCAATTCTTGACAACACTAAATTCATTTTCTAAAATGATATTTTTTTTGCTTTTCTTTACTATGAAAGTGATGCATACTCAATATAGAAAAATTTGAAAATATGGAAAAAGCATTAATGAGTGTCATAAAAATGATCTATAATCCCTCCTCTACCCACTAATTACTGTGATCATTTTGGAGTATTTGCTTCTAGTTTTTATTTCCACACAAACCTTTTCTGTGTTATTTTACAAATTATTTATCATACTCCCTATATCATGTACCACTATGTTTTACTTCCATTATTAAGTGACATGAAATATTTCAAGAACTTACATGTTTATTTCTGCATGGCATCTTGAATGCCTAACTCATAAACTTATTTCACAAATCCCTTATTATTAATAATTTAGATAGTTATTACTTTTCTATTCATGTAATTAGCAATTGATAATCATAAGTACAGAAACATGAATTTTAATGCCTGTATAATGTTCTACTGTATGCATGCCTGGTAAACTTAACTAACCATTTATTAGTGCACATTTAGGTTATTAACTTCTGCCCAGATAACTAACGATGGATAAACATTAAACTGAAGCATAGTATTTTCCAAAGTACATACTATATATCTGGAATTTTGTAAAGTATTAAAAGATATTGCAAAATGCTCAGAGCAGCTTTCATCATAATAGTGAACACACTGAAAATTCAAAAATCACTAGTAGACTAGATAAATGAGTTATGGTAGAGCAATTCTAATGAAATACTATAGATCAGTGAAAATGAATGAACTGTGGCTATTGGCATCAATGTAGATGAATATAGAAGCCTGATATTGGGTGACAGAGACAAATCCTCAGAACATAAAATTCAAAACAGGCAAACCGCATGATACACTATTTAAAGATACACACATAGATGGTAAAATCTACACAGAAAATACAGTAATAATTTAATATGGAATCCAGAATCATGCTTTACTCCAATAGGAGGGAAAAGAGTATCATCAAAGACACATAAAACCCTTCTGGAGTAAGAAAGGGTAATGATCTGACCCTTTGGGTTCTAACTTCTTTTCACTAGTATACTTTAAACTCTGATATTTTTTACATTCTTCTGAACATAGACTCTATATAAAGATTCAAAAATGGACGTTATTACAGCCCAATAAAAATGGGCAAAAACATCTGATCTGACACTTCTCAAAGGAAGATATCTGAATACCCAATAAGCACATAAAAATGCTCAATGGGGAAATTAAAATTAAAAGTATGAAACACTACTATCTACCTACTAGGATGGCTAAAATAAGGACTGACAATACCAAGTGTTGATGAACATATGAAGCAACTGGAACTCCATGCCTGGTTGGCAGGTATGTAAAATAGTACCACCATTTTGGAAAAAGGTCTGGTAGTTTCTTATAGAACTACTGTATAACAAACCCCGTGAACCATAAATTCCATTCCTGTTAATCCAAGTGAAATGAAAATCTGTGACCACAACAAATGTATAGAAGAACATTAGCAATAACCTCATTTAATAGCTACAAACTAGAAAAAGACCAGGTATCTATCAACAAAAGAACATATAAGCAATGGTATTACATTCACACAAGAGAATATGTTTCAGCTATTCTCAGCTACTGGAATCAATGTAGATGAATATAGAAGCCTGATATTACAACATGTGTAAATGTTAAAAACGTGACCTTCCTTCATGAACCCAGAGATTTAGATAACTAGAATTTAAAGGTATTCCTCTAGTTTATTTGATATTGCAACATGTATAAATCTCAAAAACAGTATATAATACTCAGTCAAAAAAGTTTTATACAAGAGTAATACACTATAAAATTCCATATATATAAAACGCAAGAACTTCAAAACCAATCTGTGATTTGGATTTATAGAAACATGTGTGTTGTGGAAAGTATGTGGAAGTATATGGAAACGATATATGTTATCAAATATAAAATGGAAACAGTATAAGGTTAATCATAGAACCTCTATAATGAGTATAGGAGTATTCACTGTATAATTTTTTCAATTATATTGCTGTGAGTTTGAAAAAGAGTTCATAAAACAGATATTATGCAAAATGAGGGTTTTACTGACACTTTAAATTTGGAAATCAGTATGTTGAACAGAATTAAGGAGATTAAAGAGATTCCCCCTTTTTTTAAGAGTTTGGGAATGCAAATATCAAGAAGGAGTTATAAGATGAAGTCTTGCAGTGTTGCTCAAACCAATCTGGCTAACGAGCCCCTCTGCCTCTATTTAGCTTACAGAACTATTTTCTAGATATTCCCTGGAAAACATTGCCCTCACTTTTTTGTCTTTGTGTTCACCTTTACCTTCTTGAGATAAATTTCTGGGAGTTAGCTAAAGACATCTAGAAGTCTGTGACTCATTTGCCTCCAGAAATTTCATACCAGTTTCTCTGTGTGGAAGTGCCCATGTCACCGTGTCCTCACCAATTCTGGATAGGACATTTTACTAACCTTTTGTAGATAAGAATGACATCTAAATGGTAGTTAAGGCCTGCGTGACTTTGATTACAAAGATTTTCAGAACCAAACATTTAAAAGTGTTTACAGGTTATATGGTTTCTTCTTAGGATCCAATTTTCCAAATATATGAACTAGAGGAATACCTTTAAATTCTAGATATCTAAATCTCCATGTTCATGAAGGAAGGTCATCTTTTAAAATTCTCTGAGCACAGAAGAAAGGCCTCTGAGTTGGATGATTGAAGCAATTTAGAGTAAATGCTGGGAGGGAAACTTGGGCATGCTTTTCCTTTCCCGATAGGTGGAGAAGTTAGTGCAACCACGTAGAGGTGAATGATCATTCAGATATCTATGAACGTCACTCAATTTCAAGTTAATAGCAGATTCTTCTACCCAGGGTTTGGGGGTGATGTCAGAGGGCAATCCTCAGCCTCTGTGTAGCTGGATCTGCAGAAACAAACCCCTACTTGCCTCACACTGACTTCGTGGGCAGCTATAGGATCAAGGGCACTGGGCACTTGAGAACAGTGAGAGAAAACACCTCTGGAGCCCTTCTAGACATGCAGAATGTGTTAGGTTTCTTAGGATTACAAATGACACCAGGACTGTTGTGTGGTCCTTTTCTCCCCCTTTGGCTGATACAAATCCCCCTGCACAGACATCCGACCTCCTGTCTGCCATCTGGAGAAGTGTGGATTATAGGGCTTATTCTATGGAACCTACAGAGGGAAAATCACAAACCCAGCATGTGAAATTAACTGTCCCTTTACTTTGTGATGAGGTCGTCACAGACCACAAAGATTTTCAGAACCAAAGCAGCAACCAGTAAGACAAGGGGCCAGATTCCCAACTCTGAATAAAGGAACGTGGCGTGGTGTCAGGGGCATGATGCTGACTCACGCAGGGAGAGAAGATGGGTTGCTTAACTTTTATGCTTGCATGGGGATGTGATCTGCAGACAGACTGTGATGGTGTCTGCAATTTCCTTCAAGACTTTCCTCATTGTGTGACACTAGGCAAGTGGGCTAGATGAGGTCAATTATCAATCGGGAGGTCACCTGCCAGGGGCAGCCTGCTAGATTCCAATTAGGGAGGCCCACGTGTATAGAGGCACTTCTATAATTTGATATCATGCTCAGCATAATAATTTTAGTTAATTAGCATAACAGATGTTAGAAATGGGTTCTCATTGGTGAAGTCAGGAGTATTCAAAATATGTGGATGGGTTAGAATATGCTAGAGACACTCCCACTCCTGTGGGAACTGGGTATCTAGGGAGGCTTAGAAACATTGCCCTTGGGCATGGCTACTGCCTTGAGCAGACCCCACAGAGAGGTGCAGGAAACTGACAGGAGGGTGAAGAGGTGATACACGGATGGGGAAAAGAGTCCATGACACAGTGGGTGACTAAAGCTTTCTTCTGTGGGAAAACTCTGGAAATGTTCTTAAAGAAACATTTCAGAATTCCCCTCGCTAAGAGGTGAGGGAGCTGGGGTACGTGTACTCCCACCACTGTCTAATTCCCACGCACTTCAGCCATCATGGCCTGGGCAGGCGGGTTCCAGCATCCCAAGTGCATCCCTGCAGTGAAGTTCCGAGGCGGGCTGTTGAAATTCCGGCAGGCATACTTACTGATGGTAAGAGGGTGTGAGAGCAACCCGAGAGCCTGCTCCATCTCTTGCCTAAATCACTCTGTGCTCAAGTCTTCACTGTAAGTTTGGTGGGTTCTATTTTTTAATTGACTAATATAGACGATGAAATTTCATTTCAGAAATATCTCCATGTATGCAGACTTTGTTCTGAGATCTCCTTCCCTCATAACCTAGCTATTCGACAATGTAGGAGGATGTTTATGAGCCTCAACTCCCCCAAACCTCAGAGTAAATGGCTCAGCTGGTGGCAGCGTGGATGTCCTCTGTACAGCCCAGGAAACACGGTCCCTCACAGTTCTCCCACACCTACCTGCACAGTATAGCTTCCCAGGGTGGTAGCCCGTTTAAATCGCCGGCCTTGTTGCTGGGACATCATGAAGAGCTGGGCCAGGCGTTGCTCCATAACCCGGGCAAAACTCTGGTTGTAGAGGCCCACCAGTGAGTTGTCCACGCCCTGCAGCACTGTGGAGGCAGAAGGCAGAGGGGGTGCTCAGAGGACAGACGCCCTGCTGACTTGGGGACCACAACCACCATCCGCCCTAGACAGCCCTAAGGGTCACTCTGCTCTACCTCATCCTTACCTCACTTCACCCTCACAGCAGCCCAGGAGCTGGGAATCACAATCCACCTCTTATAGATGTTGAAAAGTTTAATTGACTTGTCTAAGTCTGCACGGCTTGTAACTAGCAGAGCCGGGGTTTAGACCCTGACTCCAAATCCTGGGCTCTTTCCTCCAGGAGCAGTGACCTCTCTTACAGGGCTCTATCAAACCCAGACTTCATTTAAGATGACATGTGTTGCTAAGAGTCCCCCATATGTGAACACATCAGATCTGCAGGTCAGCGACTTGGGTTGGGGGCTGGTTCTTACTCAGAAGCCCTGGCTCAGGGCTACCTTGATGTTTTCTCTCCCTACAGCTTTGCTGAGGAATCTCAACTCCATCCTGCAACTCAGCCCCTGACATCTGGGCAAACCGCACATTCAGTATCCCCATCTCTCTCTCTTCTGCAGAGTCTTGTTGATACCTGCCCCTACAGCTACCTAGAGTCTCCCAGGTCCTCTCCCAGCTAAAGAGTAGGACAGCTTAATGGAAAGAATAAACTCTCTATACTGGCTCTTGCCAGTTGTGGGGCCCTTGGCAAGCCACTGGCCATCTCTGGGTCCAAGTTTTTCTCTTTAAAAATGGAATAAAAAAGTGTACATTTCCAGTGAACATATTCCTAGTGGACTCTGAGGTTTAAAAAAACAGGATTTTTTTTTTTTTAAGGTGGGTTCCTTCGTCCATGGCTAGGTTTTGGTAATGCCCAGTATCTATAATCAACATGTAGGTGTTGACAGGGGAGTTCCAGGTCATGGGTAGTACATGGAGGGGGTGTTAATAAGCATTAGGGCTGGGGCTGGGGTTGTGGCTCAGCGGTAGAGCACTTGCCTAGCACGTTTGAGGCACTGGGTTCCATCCTCAGCATCACATAAAAATAAATAAATTAATTAATTAATTAAGTTATTAAAAAATAAACACTAAGCCATTCTAGGATTGTTGAGGCCACTCCCCCAGTCTAGTCTTTGCTCCATGTCCCTTTGGAAGCACACTTCACCTCGGATGAACTATTGCAGCCTTCAAACAGTCACACCAAAACTTCTAAGTACTAAAAATACGATCACTTTCTTAAAGAGACCAAAACTGACAAGGGCTGGGAATGTAACAGAAGAGCTTCATTTAGCAGAGTTCATTTGACCACAGTGTGGCCATGCACGGTTAACACCGCCCGTCCACCAAGGTACGGAAATAGCTTGTATATAAAAAGGGTGTTGTCATTATGGCACCCAGGACAGCAGGGTGCTGCCAGGGGCCACCCCAAGGACCACATCCTACACGGGGCCAGACAACACAGTCAACCACAACAACACACACAATAACAAGATGTAGAGCATGAAGCTGCAAGGGATCAAGAGAGAAATAAACCCGCAGCTAGGTCTCCAAAATTACTTCTTTGAAACCATAAATGCCAAATAATCCTCCCGGAGGGTGCACAGCAGCTCTCTTTTAGGGCCCTTGTGAGGAGACTCCAGCTCATCTGTCAGCTGAATTCTTGCACAGGCAAAACTGCTACGCTGTGTGATTGAGGGCCCCAAAAGGACTCTCAGGATTCCTTGGGTGCTTCCTACCTGGGGGATGGGAACTTTCTGGTTCAAAGACAGTTCATCTAGTAAAATCACAGATCAAACTGCTGGAGTCTTACTCCTACGTTGGCCTCCCTTGATCAGTGGATGAGAGTGAGAGAGGGGACCCCTTTTGGATTATTTATGGAACTTTCAGCCAAGACTCAAAGGCAATAAATTAAATAAAGGCAATAGTCGAAGACCCCAAGGTGATGACAAAGGTCCGAGAAATGGATACTGTGATGTCTGTACATACTGAATATTTCTTATGCCACTGAATTATACACTTAAAGAGGTTAAAATAGTTATTTTATGTTACAAGTATTTTATACTAAAAAATTGGAAATGTCTCCAGGGAGCACAGGAGGCTGTGGGAGCCACCCGCAGAGGTACAGGAGTCAACACCTGGACGGTTCCCACATGGTTCATTCCAGCTCCCCTAAAAAAGAACAGGTTCTTCTTGGGGGAGCAGCTGAGGAGGGCTGAGGAGTTGCATGCAGAGGCTTGAGTTTGAGTCCTGGCTCCCTCTTCCTGAGTGTTCTTGGGTATGTCACTTGGTTTCTCTGGGCCTTAGTTCCTCATCTGAACACCTTAGGATTGAATCTTTGTGAAGAGCAGATGATTCTTCTAACGCAGTGCCTTAGCACTTGCCTGCGTGTGAATAAATGGTAGCTATTGCCTTTGTCACAATGGGCCCCTTCTCATTATTACAGGAAGAAATAAAGTGAGAAGACTGGAACTATGTGGCTCCTCTCCCTTCCCCTGAGGAGTGTGGCAGGCCTGGGGCCTCTGGGCCTCTCCGTCCACCCTGTGGGCAGTGGTAATGGAGGTGCGCCCACCTTTCTCAGGGTGACACAGAAACTCAGACACCTCAGCACCTCTGCCAGACCCCTGGCCACCCACCTCAGCCCCCACCACTGACTCAGCCTAGGGCAGGCAGACAGGTCCCTCCCTATGTTCAAAGAAACTCCATCCAGAAGATTCCATGACTTTCACCTCACTGTTCTCTTACTCCTTTATTTACAATCATACCAGGCTCTAAGATTCACACAACCAGGCCCAGTTCAGCCTCCTGTGCTCAAGTTGAATTGTTTTATTTGTGGTTGAACAAAGATTCTTCATGCTCAGCTGAGACCTCTCCCTCATCCTCAAGGTGAGAGTGTGCAGCACAGAGGGCCTGGGTGACTTGCTCAAGGACACCAGGGTAACTAAGAGCAGAACTGGAGAACTGATCCATCCCTTCCTGGGTCTTGTTCCTTTTGCTTCTGGAGTGAATTAAAGAGATGAATCAGCCTGAGATGGGATCTTACTTCTGTTAGGCAGCAATATCGAGCTGGATTTTTCTATTTTGCCTCATATACACAAACCCAGTTTGGGTCCCTGGAGGGCAGAGTAGCCCCTGTGTTCTCTGTAAAGGAACTGCAGGGTCATCCTAAGCCAATGACTTTCCATCAAGTAGGGATTCACCCTCTGGGAGAGAAGTGTACAGTGTGCAAAGACATATTCAATATAAGTTTAGTTGGAAAACATGTCAGGGTTTTAAAATATAAACCACAGAAAGGGGAGTTGCAGCTATTAGCATCAGTGGAAGACACGGCACCTATACTGCCCTGGAGGAAAGGCTAAAAAGTTCTCTCATCTCTCAGCTCCCTGTCTCCTTACCCCTTCTGTTGGTGATGAGCAGATTGGAGGTGGACACCCAGGTATTCAGAAAGTGGTCCTGGGTGGAAGGAAAGGCAGAAGGCCAGGCTGAAACCAAGCTCCAGCCCCTCCCAAGCACAAACCAACTGATCCAACCAGCCCCAAACACAGTGATGGTGGCAGCTCTATTCTGATCACCAACTGCAAAAATAGCAAAAAGGAAAGAGGGTCGTCTCATAGTGGGTGGGCAGGGGGATAACCCAGGAAAGCCCTGGAAGCAGGACACTGGTGGTGGTGGTGGGGCTTCCTCTTAATGTTATGGCACTCAAATCAAGGCAGAGCAAACACAGCGAGAGGAGGAAAGGGTGATGCAGGTGGCTGTCAAGGACAGGCCGTGTTCAAGAGTGGCTGCATTATCACCCAAGGCAAACCTTCAAGTTCAGAGAAGGGGGAAATAGCTGTCAATGAAAAGGCACCAGTCCTTGAGGAGGAAACACAGTTTTGCAAATGTTGCATAACCTCCTGGTTCCAAAACTGTGTCGATGGGTTGCACTGTCTCTCTCGTGGGCATAAACCCTGATAGGTGGGTTTTTAATTTTCTTTTAAAACATGTTTTTTTTTTAGTTTGCCTTCTATTTTACCAGGTGAAATTATCTGTATATTGAAGGCTCTGTGTGCGTGGTGGGGAGAATTTTCTGAAGTTTAGAAGAGGTCTTGAGTAGGCCACATCTAGCAGGGGCAGGTGCCCCTTAGCTGGTATTTTAGGCACAGCCCAACTGCAGCTAGTGTGGGACAATAGTGTGCATGGGACGTTTGAGACCAGCCTCCTCCCCCAGACGTGGCTTCCAAGCCTTGTAGGAAATTCTCCCCTCCTTGAAATGGGCTGAACTGTGTTCCCCAAATTCACATGTTGAAGTCCAAACCCCAGGTACCTCAGAATGCAATGGCACCTGGAGAGAAAGTCTTTAAAGAGGTAATGAGGTTAAAATGAGGTCATGAGGGTGGGCCCTAACCCAACATGTCTGGTGTCCTTATATGAAGAGGAAATTAGGTCACCGGCAGAGGGAAAACCAAGGCCTCAAAAGAAACCATCGCTGCCAACATGGATCTCAGACTTGGAGCCCACAGAACTGTGAGACGGCAAACTCCTGCTGTCTAAGCCCCCAGCCTGCGGTGCTTTGCGATGGCAGCCGCGGCACACCCAGATTCTTCTCTCCACACTTCTCCCCTGGATGATTGGGCTGGTCACTCTACCTCCTACAAACATCTGCTCTCTCCCTTTGCTCTCAATTCTTGTTTCCCTCATTTTCAGAAGGCACTGTCTGGCTTTTGAAAAACATAAATGGAACATTTTGGCTGTTTCATAAAGTTCAGCTGCAAAATGTCAAGGTTAAAAAAAAAAAAAAAGACACACCACCCAAACACCCTGGTGCTTCTACCCGCCCTCACTGTCAGAGTGTGCCAGGACGGGTGTGGGGTGGGACTCCCACTGGGCAGGAGGAGCATCCAGCCCTCCTCTGATTTTATTTTAGGTTTTACAAGGCAGTGCAGAAAGAACTACCATCTATACACACAGGGCCATCCACAAGGACGTGTCCTAGGCATCCACAGGGTAACTTCTGATAGGTGGAGTTTTTGCAAAGAGGAAGCACTGGGGTTGGAGTTGGGGGGCTTCCAAAGTAACAGTTTTAAAATGTTCAATAACCACCATCAGTGTGCCGGCTTTCCTTGGCTTGTTTCCACACACTTCTGGTCCTGTAGAAATAACTCCTTGACATATAAGACAGAACCCAAAAAAGACCAATCCTTTCACTGACTGGCAAAAAGTGTTAACCAAACCAACCCCCACAGCATGAAGAGGGGAAGTACAGAATGAGAGATTACCTGTAATCACCCAGTAGTCTCTAGTTGTTTCTGATGTATCAAGATTGGGATATTCCAGTGCTAAAACCAACAAGAAACACATTGAATTACTTTTATAGGTTTTACATGTAAATATAAAACAGAGAACTGACTTGCTGTTCAGAAAATGAAAAGTCTCTGTTAAAGGTGAACTTTCCTATAAAAAGTGTTTAGGGCTTGTTGAGTTTCTGCTCTTTCAGGTTTTCCATCCAAACCCTCTCCAGTGGAAAGTCTTCATTATCAAGAGCCGCAGCTGCCACCTGGGTTAGCTGGTGTTTGCTCTTTAAAAACCATCCAGCCACCAACAAAGTCATCAGGAACTGTTATATCTTGAATGGATTTTTTTTCCCCCGATGCCAAGAACTTACATTGTAGCCAAATGCTTGTAACAAAAGTTCTCCTGCTACTTTACCAGTATCATGACTATCAGAGTTAACAGGTGGAAAGGAATCAGTACAGTGTCTGGTATGTAGTTCGTGCTCAATAAATCTCAGCTGTGGTTTTATGAGAATATAAAAAGAATGAGAGAAAGCAAATTTGCACGTGCTTCCATGTGACAGAATGTCACCTTTTACATCATCTTTTCCCATAAAAGGCATCTTTCCTTGCAGAAGCTTACCAAATATATATAAGTACATCACCTACACATTATCTCATTTATTTATAGCCTCAGAAACAACAGTAGAAGGAACTTCTGAAACAATTTATGTGTTTACGGAAAAACTTGCCCACTGACCCTGTGAAACGTAAGAGTGATTTAAATTTAGGAATACAAACCTTTATTTCCTTTAACTCCTGAGTAAGTGTTCTGGTACAGAATGTAGGCTGCATTGTTGTTGATGCCTGCTGCATGGTAATGAGGATTACGTAACTGAAGAATTAAGGGAGGTGAGGCCACAGACTATGGGGATTTCATCAAGTGAAGTCACAACATTGACTACAAATGGGCTGCATTATGATATCTATAGACAGGGCAGGGCCTGAAGTTCCGGGAACATTTGTTAATGGCAGAAGTGGGAGAAATGCCTAGAAACCTAGTTTGCTCAAGGACAGCTGTCCTTGCAGGCAGTACGATAAAGTCAGAAGGCAGACTGCCAGGGTTCAAACCCAGGTGACAGCTCTCCCCAGCTATGGGAGAGTAGGTATCTTGTGAGACTTCTTGGAACTTCAGTTTCTTCTTCTAATTTTCCACTGGCCTTGTAGGATGGTTGTGAAAATTCAGTGAAACAAGAGACTTGTGCAACATACTTTTCATCAATTCAGACTCCACTTATTGCACGTTTGGGTGGTTATTTTATGACAGTAAGGATAGCAAGTGACCCGGCACATGAGAGGTTTGTGGAATGGAGAAAGGCTCTAGGAAGCAACAGAGCCCCTGGAGGCGACGTGATGTACTCACGTTCAGCAATGGTGAGCGGCGGGTAGGTGAGGTAGAATCCCACCAGCTCGGCCGAGAGCTGGCTCAGGAGACTGCTGGCCACTGTGCCATTGAGGAATGTGCTCTGATTGCCCACGACGTACACCAAGGTGACGGCCTGCGAGGCGTTGGACGTGCTCACAATCTGAATTGACACAGGAGGAAAGGGAAGGGAGACGTGCAGATAAGATGAGGGTCTGTTTCCAGGAGGCCGTGGAGGGGGAGTTTAAGCAGAAGGTCAGGGTAGGAATGAGAGGGAGGAGGGAAAACAGCAAGAAGAGACAAGAATAACAACCATCATCGACAGTGATTGCTGGCTGCACGCCGGGCATTGTGCTGAGGGCGCATCGGTTCCTTTCATCCTCACCACAACCTTACAGATGAGGAAACCGAGGCCCAGAATGGTCAAGGGATTTGCCTGGGGTCCCACAGCTCAAAAGTGACAAAGTCAAGATTCAAACCCAGGAAGTCTGACTTCAGACTCTTAACCAGTATGGTTATCTTTCCTGGGGGCTAATTTGTCTCATTTATGAGAAATTGACTTTTATGATTCTGGAAATATAAAGCAGACAATAAGAATGTTAAATATAAGGAAGACACAACTGCTCAGACAGGGAAAGCTGGAGCCAAATTTGTAGAGTTTTAAGTCTGAAAGGACCAGGAAGGTACGGTGTTACAGAGCAGGTCACCAACTTTATCATGGCACAACAGACTTGATTCAGAATTGAGAGCAATTACATCTCCTTGTGATCTACTAATTCAATATCGAACATTTTTAAAATCCTGAGATGACATGGTTTTCTTTTCATATTTTGTCCAATTCAGTTTTTTGGTTGCTGGAAAATGAACTTTTCTAGGTCAATGTATGGACAAAAATATCCCCAGATGAGATTTGAAAAACACACGCAGGGGAAGTCATTCGACTCGCTGAGACATTTTTTTGCTAGGTTCTGTGCAGTCCCTCCCCCTCCAGATCCAATTTTGCTACCCATCTGTCTGTCCTGCTCATGTCCCCAGGGCAGACCCTTGTGGACCACTTCATGGGCTCCTGTGCCTGCTAGCTTCAGCTAATGGGGGCTTGGGCAGATATGCCAGAGAGGTCAGCAAGGGAGATCAGGGTGCCCATCAATCCGCTGTGACTGCTGCCCCTCCTTGTGCCCTCAGGGCCCAACAGTATAGCCTAGGGTACTGCGCAGTCCTTGTTCTCACATCCAGAAAAGGATGCCATCTACTAAACTCGCCTCAGATCACCTCACCTGAGTTTGTCCTGTCCCCACTGCCAGCGGGCCGATTGACACCTGGACTTTCTCAGACCTTTGTGCTAAGACAACATCCCTCTCAAACTTGACCCTGAAGAAGGCTGCTGAGATGAGTTTCTTCACTTTACCTCCCACTTTTTCCCACACTTGAAGTTCTCTTTCAATTCTCTAACCCAGAGCCATATTCCCACAATTAAAGATAAATTGAGGAGACGCGGTGGGCACAGTAGGCTGAGGCAGGAGGATCATGAGTTCAGAGTCAGCCTCAGCAAAAAAAGCGAGACACTAAACAACTCAGTGAGACCCTGTTTCTAAATAAAATATAAAATAGGGCTGGGGATGTGGCTCAGTGGTTGAGTGGCCCTGAGTTCAGTCCCTAGTACCAAAAGAAAAGAAAAAGATAAATCAAGTCAACATTTCTGCTAGAATGTGGCTTATCAACCCAAGTATTCAGGCCTCTGTCCAAGGTACCAAAAAGTAAAGAATTTATCCATTCAGCTCTTGATGGACACCTGTGTTGCTTCTACCTTTTGGCTGTTGTGAACAATGCTGCTATGAACACAGGGGTACAAACAACTATTTGACTCCCTGATGTCAATTCTTTTTGATACATATATGTAGCAATGGGCTTGCTGGGTCATACAATACTATGTCTAATTTTTAAAGGAATCACCATTTGGTTTTCCACAGTGGCTGTACCCTATGTATATTTTCACTAGCAATGCACAAGGGATCCAATTTGTCCCCATCCTCACCAACATGTAATATTTTCTTGTTTTTTTAGAATGATCATCCTAATCAATGTAAAGAGAAGCTCATGGTTTTGCTTTACATTTCTTTAATGATTAATGAGGTGGGCCATCTTCTTAAGTGCTTACTGGCTATCTATATATCTTTTTTGGAGAAATATCTATTCAAGTTCTTTCTCCATTTCTAATTGAATTGTTTGGGTTTTTTATTGTTGGGTTGGTGGAGTTCTTTACATGCTTACATGTCCTGGATATTAACCACTTATCAGATATATGATTTGCAAATATTTTTACCTATTCTGTGGGTTCTCTTTTTACTCTGTAGGTAGTGTCTTTTGATGGACAAAGTTTTTAACTGATGAAGTCTGATTTATTTATTGTTTCTCTTGTTGCCTGTGCTTTTGATGACATATCCAACAAATTGCCAAATATAGTGTCATGAAGTTTTTCCTCTGAGTCCTACAGTTTTAGGTTTTCTAGTGAGGTCTTTGATCCACTTTGAGTCAATTTGAGGAGATGATAGGTTAGGATACAGCTTCATACCTTTGCATGTGGAAATCCAGTTTTCCCAACTTGTTGAAAAGACTAACCTTTCTCCCACTGAATAGTCCTGGCACCCTTGTCAATGATAATTTGAGCATATACAAGAGGATTAATTTCTGAGCTCTGCTTTATTCTGTTGGTCTCTGTTTGTATCTATGCTGGAGTAGCATAGCTTTTTGATTTCTGTTTTGAAATCAGAAGGTGTGAAACCTCCAAACTTTGTCCTCTTTGATGATTCCTTTGGCTACTCAAGGTCTCTCGAAATTCCACTTGAATTTTAGGATGGGTTTCTCTATTTCTGCAAATAAAAGATCACTGGGATTTTGATAGGGATTACATTAAATCTATAGATCCCCCTGGGTAATACTGACATCAATTTTTAGTTTCCCAATCCATGAACATAGGATGCCTTTCCATTTATTTGATCTTCTTTAATACACTCACTTTTTATAACCAAGAAAACTGTGACCATTCTTGGTAGCTACACAAGCTCCAAAAATAAGAAATCCATAGGTCTGAGACCAAAGCCACAACACTAGTCCCTGAGAGTCATGCCTGTCCTTCAATAGAAGCAGCTCTTGCAGGGGACACTTTCCTATCACATCTTTACTCTCAGGTGGCTGTAGCTCCTGACCTGGTCTCTGACTTCTCACTCACTCACACAACAATTCATTTAGCTAATTAGTCCTTCAGGCTGATGGAGCTGAGAGCTGTTGTTCTGGGTGCCCAGCACCCATTCTCCCTTCTTCTAGGACAGCACCACAATACCCTTTGGGAACCACCTCTCCTGTCCTCTCTGTCCATGTGCTTTGGATGGGGCTGCCCCACCCAGGCTCCAGGAGTGGGCATCTGAGCCAGGCCTAGTTGATTGGGACATTTCATCTCCTTGGCCACAGTCATGGATTCAGAAATGAACACAGTGAATCCAAGGAGAACCAATCCCAGGGTTTTGACTGAAATGACACCAAAAATGGTACTTTGACACCACAAGACTATAAGCAGTAAGGATGAGGCGCCAGAGGCCACCAGACAGAACCAGAGAACAAACAAGCCAAGAGATGAAGAGAGAACATCATGAAGAAATCACTGCAGCACCTGGATTTAGTTGTGCCTAAAGTAATTAAGCTGTGAACTTTTCAGCTGTGTGAGCTAATTGCTTCCTCTTTTTTTTTGCCTTATAAGCTTGGATTCTGTCACAAACAAAGCAGTCATAATTGAATCAACTGCAATCTAGCCCATAATACCAAAGCTAGACAAAATTTAAAAGTCATCTTTTCAGTGACTCTTAATTAAATATTTACATGATCATATTCCATTCAAGGTACCTTGCACATTTTATTTAATACAATAAAATGGAAAGTTATTCATTACAAAAGCGCATCCTAGAAAAACAGATAAAAAGACAGAGATGTGGTTAGCATGTAGTTATCTATGTGTGACATAGGGACAAAAGGGTTGCTGAAGTTGTACAACAGATTTGGTTCTGGGTTACCTCTCATCCAAGGCAAAAAGCAAAATAGTTAATAAAATGGTTGATTTGATTATCCATTAATTTCAACAGCTTTCAAAATGTTCAAGAGCATCTAAAATCTATTAGATGCAATGTTCAAATCACTGTTGTAGTCTTTTCCAAGGAAGCTTTGTTAGTTGGTTGACAAAATTTCATCTAATGGTACATAATTAGCACCTAACAAAACAAGAGAGGCTTCTTAAGGCCAAGGGCAGCTTATTTGTCTTGGTGTCCCTCCCAGTGATTGATAAATAGCAAGCACTCGATAAGTCTGTGCTTCCTGAATACAATTAAAGTATGCTCTGCTGCCAAGATCTAACTAGGCTCATGCACCTGTGAGAATCACAAATCCAATCAGAAAGAAAAAGCATCCCCACAAGACAGCTGAGTCACACTCCTTACATAAATCTTAAGTCTCTGACATATTTTTAGATCCTAGTCTAATATGAACTAAATCATAATGAGACACTTCCCTATACACTTTGGATGAAACTAGAAAAAGAAAGCTGCTCACTCAAATTAAATTGTATGCTTTCTACATCATATTGGTTTTGCTGATAATTCACTTATGCTAAATGTCAATTTCAAAAGCTCTGGGTCTAATTGCAAAGGCTTTAGTCAGTAGTCAAAACAGAGACATTGAATAGTAGAGTTAATTAGAGAAATTTGGGGGGTGGATGAATATCATTAAGAAGCATCTGTCCTTAGTGGGATGATATCTATGTAATTGAAGGAACTGGGTCTGAGAAAGGATGTCAGTGGTTTGTGCACTGTTATCCAGGAAGCTGAAATACATGGTGTACCAGGAGGGGGATTTCCCTGGGAAAGAATTCATGTGTTTGCAAAAACTTTTGTGGAGGCCCTCATTGCCATATTGCAGAGACGCTGGTACAGCTTAATAGATAAGAGGATGATCTTTTGGCTCAAGTTTTTGTTCCATTCTTTTCTAACTATATGACCCTTCTGGAAGGTTCATAACCTCTCTCTTAGTTCCCTGTCATATAAAATGAGGGTAAGGATAGCTCAGAAAGATGTATTGAGTATTTTGTAGCAAAATATTTGTAAAACCCACCATGGTTCCCAACATATTGTAAGCCCTCAATACAAAATGCGTGTGTGTGTGTGTGTGTGTGTGTGAGAGAGAGAGAGAGAGAGAGAGAGAGAGATATGATGGTTCATGTGGCTATCAGGAGTACAATCCAATGTAAATCAGAGAACAGGCAAATCTTTGATAGAGTTAGCTATTTGAAATGGATTCATTTCACATGAGACATTTGATACATTTTACATAGTAGATTCTAGTTTGATTTTTTAAAATAGTAAGTGTATTAGAAAGACTCAAGGAAGCATCACATGAGAAAATTAATATAAAACCCTAAAGCACAGCAGGTACTCAGTGACACAGCATCCCTCCTGTCATGGCCAGACCCCAGACAGCCTCACCCATGCCATGACTGTCTACATCATCCGTCCAAGTAGCAAGTTACACTTACACAAGACTGCTTTGAAATGGGGGACCCAGGTCATTTCTTACCAACATTTGTATTTTGATTGTCAACTACACAGCCTAAAACCCCTCCTCCCTACCTGAACCATCAGGTTGCTTTTGGTATTCAGGACCTTCCTCTCAGCATCCTGGAATGCCTTCTGCAGCCGCTGCTCCATGGTCTGAGCAAACTTGCAGGAATGTATGTTATCTGACTGGCTCACAAACTGTAGCACTAGAATGAGAATGAGAAATCAGCACTCACCAAAGCTTTACATCTCAGTTCCTCTGAGTGGATACCTAATAGCTCCTAGTAGCAACCATCATCTAAAACAGTATGATTTCAGGTTAGAGAAATTAGGCAAATAAACAGACCAGACAAGGTTTGATTTTGAAAGTGACTTGTAACAAAGAACAAATTCAAAGCATGATCTATAACCTGAGAGTCCCTCCAATGCAAAAGACGTTGTGATTTTATTTGGATGGAATATACACACATCTGCTCAAAGACCAACAAATAATAACCTAAGAGAGATCATGACTTCTATTTCTTTGAAGGGACAGAAAAAAAAAATCAATCGACCTCCATTACTAAGTTGATTGTTTCCATTTCAATGGTTTCTCCACTCTTGTGGTTTACAAACGTTGCAAATCAGAAATCACCAGGGAGCTTGAAAGAAAGAAAGAATCCAAGGTCTAAGCTCAGAGATTCTGATTCAGTGATATTTGGGATCTCCAGTTCCAAACTACAGATTTTATGGAGACTCAACTTTTATTGGTGTCCACTGGTGATGCAGGAAAAAAAAAAAAAGCAATATGGTACTCAGTGCTCATATGTACTAATTATAAGTTGGGAAGAAAAGCTCCTAATATGGGGCATTTCTAATAAACTCAGGTTAGAAAAGTTTAGGCTGATGAGCAGGGCACTTGGACATTTGATTAGCAGGACACTTTAAAGAAGGTACACAGGGACTTTAAAAGATGGCAAAGCAGGCGGCAATGGAGTTTTTAGACAGGTATCCACTCAGTACCACCCCTGATCTTAGACTGCATAGGAATCCTTTCCTTCTGAGTTACTTGCCTGTTTTCAGCTGGAAGTAGCCTGCAGGCTGGGGCTTCCATGAGGAGGCAAGGACGGCCACAGACTGTAAGTTTGGGGTATGTTGCTTCAGATCTGCAGTGACGTTGCTGACTCCATAAACACCCAGCATTTCTATCACAACAGCAGGCAAGTATACCAACCTTCCTTTGGTAGCATAATAACCAACTGTGATGTTGTGAGAATGTTCCAGAATGTCCACCTACAAAACAAATGGACCCCCAGAACTCACTGTTTATTTCCGCAGTACTTTAAGTTCTTAGTGCTTCTGAGAACCACAACTGTTACTTAGCAAGACAGGGGAAAAGGATTTTCTCCTTCCACAAACATTCTGACCCTCTTGTACATCATGCATGGATTAAAGCAGAAGTATGACAATGCAACAAAATAAAATTTACATCAAATCTACATGGGACTGAATTAAATCTGCTTTTGTCTATTTTGAAGTGCCTCAGTATAATCCTGTGAGCACTCATTATTACCTGAAAGGAAGAGAAGAGATAGTGGACAGACAAAATTTCCAGCAAATGGGATGCTGGAGAAAACAGTTTTATTATGTTTCTCATCATTTGTTAGAATAAAAAGGCAGAAATGATAAATTAAGTGGGGCATCTTTAGGAGATGGGTCAAGAAGTAAACAAAGTAAATTCCTTAATCTAGAAGCAGAGAGAAGACTTGTTTAGACTTGGCTCTATCTTTGGCTGGGACACTGGTTCAAGGCCAGGGCACGGACAAGTCACAGAGAGTTTGTCTCACAGCTGAGTCAAGGGACACCCAATGACCTGAGCTCTTTCTATCTCAACAGGAACATTTGGAGGCTTCAGAATTTATTCTTATTTTTTTTTCCTTTTTTGATGTTGTATATTAAGAGTTCTGAATGTTTGTTTTTGTTCTTTATATATATAAATATAATGCTTGTTATAGAATCAGCATTTCTGGAAGACAGAATAACAATTGTCTCTAATGTATCCACCATCACTGTAATATAATTATACAACAACTTCTAGGTTTATTTCCTTTCAGTTCCCCTAGTAATACATGTATATTTCACACATATAAATATATGCATGTATATACATATATGCATGCACTATAGATATTGCTTCATAACCTACTCTTTTCCTATTTATTTATTTATTTGGTGGTGCTGGTGATGGAACCCAAGGCCTTGTGCAAGTACTCTACTGCTGAACTATATCCCCAATGGGTTTTTTTGTTTGTTTGTTTGTTTGTTTGTTGATTGGTGTTTTTTTTAAACAAAAGAATTTTATTATCTCATAGTTCTGGGGGCTGGAAGTCTGAGATCAGGGTTGGCCAGCATGGTAAGGTTCTGGGGAGGACTCTTCTTCCCACTCTGCAGACAGCTGCCTTCTCACTGTGTGCTCATGGGACCTTTCCTTAGTGGGCACTTGCAGAGTGTCCCCAATTTCTTTTTACTGTGCCAAAGTACACATCTCATACCATCTACCTTATTAACTGTCTTTAGCTGTACAGTTCAATGGTATTAAAAACATGTAATGGGTACCCAGCACCACCCCATCTCCAGAACTCTTTTCATCTTGTAAAACAGAACCTCTCATGTCAGGGTGTTTTCAAGGCCTGCTTTCCCTCTCATTCTTGCATATCCACCAGAAGAGTCATGTGGGACTAGTGGGGGACATGGCTCAGTGGTAGAGAGCTTGCGGGGCATGCATGAGGTCCAGGGTTCAAGCTCCAGCTCCACAAAAAGAAAAAGATAAAAATAAAAAGGGTCGTGTGTGTTTTCCAAAGAAACCAAGGTAATGGATTTTGCAACAGGATGGGTGTGGTTTGGTCCCTCCAAGGTGCATTATCATTGGTTCTTTACTAAAGATGGTGTAAAAAATGATAGAATGAGATGGACATCATTACCCTAGGTACATGTATGACTGCACATATGGTGTGATGCTACATCGTGTACACCACTGAAATGAAAGGTTGTGCTGCAGTTGTGTACAATGAATCAAACTGCATTCTGTTGTCATATATACCTAATTAAAATAAATAAATTAAACAAAAAAAGATGATTGTAGGTGAAACAAGAGAAGCTTCATGGCAGACCATAAACAGCTGAAATGACAGTCAACTCACCCAATGAGAGAACCGCTCCCCTTTCAACCCTTCTAGTTAGCTCAAAGAACAAGCCAAAGCCAGGTCAGGAACGATTTGCTTTCAACACCTCCCTGACCCTTGCTAGTTCTTCTCTTTAACAGACAACGAGACATGAAGAACAGCCTTGGATTTAACAAGCTGTTTGGGTCCCATGAGTCTCACTTTTACCACAATCTTTATTTGTGGCAAATGATCCTTATTTCCACGTATGGTGGTAATAGCAAATATCCTTTCAAAAGAAATGCATTTAAAATGTTTAAAGTGAGACACCAATAACTAAAAAATAAATATTAAAAAATTCTCTCTCTCTCTCTCTCTCTCCCCCCCCCCTTTAAAAAAAATAAAGTGAGGGATGGGGTTGTAGCTCAGCTTGCACTTGCCTAGCACATGTGAAGCACTGGGTTCAATCCTCAGCACCATGTAAAAATAAATACATAAACCAAAAAGGTATTGTGTTCATTTACAACTAAAAATAGTTTAAAAAAATTTGAAGTGAACTTAGCCTTAAAGAAGAATGAAATTATGGCATTTGCTGGTAAATGGATGGAACTGGAGAATATCATGCTAAACAAAATAAGCCCATTCCAAAGAACCAAAGGCCAAATGTTTTCTCTCATATGAGGATGCTAATTCACAAGGAGGGAGAGAGAATAGAGGTATTTTGGACGAGACAGGGGATAGTCAAGGGAGGGGAGAGGGCATGGGGATAAGAATGATAGTAGAATAAATTATTATTATTATGATAGTAGAATGAATTATTATTATTACCCTGTGTGGTTCTTTACTGTAACTCTACATCATGTACAAACAGAAGAATGAGAAGTTATACTCCATTTATATATGATGTGTCAAAATGCATTTTACTATCATGTGTAACCAATTAGAACTAACAAAAAATATATTTAAAGAACTGAAAGAAAAAAATTTAAAGTGAACCAATTTGGGTCTGAGATGAGGTGCAGAAAATACGAAAGCTGTGTGGGTAGTTGGAGAACAGCTGAAGTTTATTGAAAACTTTATCAGGCGACTAAATGGGAACATTCACATTTCAATGGTCAAGTAAAATTTCTGGAGTAGAAACCACACAACCATCCCATGGAGTATGTTTCTATTGTTTCTTTCCTTTTTTTCCCTCCCTCCCTCCCTCCCTCCTTCTCTTCCTGTCCATCTTTCTTTCTCTCTTTCCCTCTCTCTCTCTCTCTCTCTCTCTCTCTTCTTTAGAATTGTAGAAGAGAGACTGACAAGGACCCATAAACTATGTGCCAAACCCATTGCTAGTCCTTGGTGTGGTGGGCGGAGAGGGGACCACTGAGCTGAACACAGCTGTAGATCAGAACATCAAAGGAAGAAGCCGGAACAATATTTCTAAGTGGTATAAAAGGGAGTCCACTGACTGCCAATCACATTTACTGCTCTAACACTTGGAGTCAAACCAAAAGAGTGTAAAACAAAGCTTCCATCACTTGGACATGCCACCCAAATCAGCCAGCAGTTGTTAAACAGTACTTGGCATTGAAGTGTTCAGAGATGGGGGAAATGTTTACTTCCCTGTGTGCTGCTGGCAATTTTAGCAAAGTTGGACTCAATTTACAAGTCAGAATGATTTTTAAATGTCCAGAAATAAATCACTATTTAAAATGGTGTGAAAGATAAAAGAAAAAGCAATGGATGGTTTCTAGAAAATTATACAGACAATATTAAATGCTCTCCCTACACAATGGGAAAATGGAACCGTTTAAAACAATATATCCAGGCTTTTTAAAAAAAACCAACATAGGCAATTAGTCTCAGTTTCCCATCTCCAGCCACAGCTATTTACCAAAATGAAGAAAGATTCCACTTCTGGAAAATGTGGGTGTGGGGGGAGGATAAAGACAATCTAAACAACACCTGGACCCCTGGGGGAGGTGGAGACGGGTTAGCTGGGTGCAAAGTGAGGAGCTTACATGAGCAGAGATGTCGTTCTGGTGGAAAGCCTTCCGCAATGCCTGCGTGAGCCCTCTGGCTACATTGAGCTTCAAGGACTCAATGCTCTGTCCTCTCCTTTGGGTTATAAAGAGAACTGTGGGGGGAAACAAGCATGGTAATCAGAGTAAGGTCCAAACCTCATAATGAACATGCCCTCCCCTCCTCTGGCCACCATCTCCTACAAATTCTGAACAAAGTTGAGAAGCAAAGGCCCACCAATGAGGGGATTGGTTGGGACAGAGGCTTTGTTGGTCCTGCTAAAGTTTGAAGGAAAGAAGGTCCTAGCCATTTGTGTGGCCCTGACAGACAAAGATTATGCTGGTGGCACTTCATTTCTGACACGTGTTGCCTCTGACCTTGAAAGCCAGGCTCTCTGGGGGGGGGGGGGGGGGCTGCTCTGGATGCTGCAGCCCCAGACAACCCTGAAACAGGAAGGACAGAGACAGGGATGGAGATACAGGATGGGGAAGAGGCATCTGTGATTGAATGTGACAAGTGCTATTGGAAGGGAAGCCCAGGATGCTGTTAGAGCTTCTGAGAGGAGCATCCAGTGCTGAGTTGAACAAGGGGCTGGGATCAGGGAAGGTTTCCATGGGAACTGATGCTTTGGCTGAGTCTCAAAGGATAATAGGAGTGAGCTAGGGGAGGGGAGGGACTGCCCCCACCTAGTACCAGCAGAGGGAACGCCAAGTGTAAAGTGCAGGGGACAGAAGTGAAATACTTCAGTGTGCAAATTTAGGGCAATAGAAAATGAGGAGTTCTCAGCAAAGGAATGCATTTCAGAAGGTTCCCTTGACTGCAGACTCCAAAGCAGATTGTAGGGTGGGGTTCTGCAGGCAGAGAGAGGAATGTGGTTAGTGTTGCAGAAATTTCAGTGAATGAGGACGACAGCGTGAACCCAGGAAGTGGTGGTGTGAACCAGGATGAGAGACGGGGTTTTTCAGGAGGGATAACTGAAAGCAGCTGGTGGCTGGTTAGACATGGCTGGGGATGTGGGGAGAGAAAGAAGAGAGAGGAGAGGATGCATGGGGGTGGGAGGCTGCCCCTCAGAGGAGAAGGCGTGGGTCTGGAGAGAGTGGGGAGGGGGAGCGGAAAACCAGATGGGATCATTTATTAAGAAGCAGAAAGAGATACTGTACTTTCTGCTATGCCTAGTTTCACGATTTCCCATTTTAGAAAAGGATATGTCTCAAGATATAATTTCATTTAATTCTTTGCGGGGCGAGGAGGAAGGCGGGATGCGAGCATTCAGCATTGGCATGCTCTCTCAAATAATTTGTCTAATGCTTTTTATAGCAGACACTACCGCACTATTAAAAGCACCCTGTGCACTTGAGGGCTGCTCTGCTACCACCGGGAACTGGGGCTAAAAAGATAGCATCCCGCTTTGCCCACGGTTCTAGGGCTGCCTGCAGAGCTTTTTCAAGAAACTCTCCCCCTTAAACATGAAAAATAAATCCGGGGCTCCCACCTTGTAAACCGTAGCTGTGCTTTTTGTATCTGCTGATTAAGAAAACATGACAAAAAGCTTTTCTGAATTCTGCAGCCCTTTCCAAGACTTTGTATTAAACAAATCACATCATTTATTCATGCGAGACATCCCTGATGCACTCTGCAGGCAAAACACGATGCACGTTGGCATTCTTAGACCTGTGGTTTCCCAGGGGCCTCTCATGTCAGGACTGATCCTAGAACTAGAATCCATGTCACCTCATGCTCCTCCCCTCCTTTGACACTTGTTGAAGATCAAGGTTTCTCAACCTCAGCATACTGATATTCTGGGCTGGATTATTCTTTTTTTTTGTCTGGGGCTGTCTAGTGCATTGTGGGGTATTTAGCAATATCCCAGGTCCCTATCCCACTAGAGCTCAGTAGCAGCCCCTCCCACCAAGTGCGATAACTAAAAATGTCTCCAGACGTGGCCAAATGTCTCCTGAGGGAAGGAAGACAAGGTCACCCCAGATGAGAAACATCGATCTCAAAGAGAAACAATCCTGCTATCTCTCTGAGGCCAGGCTGTGGCTTTCAAGTCCAACTGGGAGGACAGTGGCCTCTCACCTGTCTTCACCAGGAGTTTATCAGACATCTGACATTCCAGGTTGGACGCCATTTTGCCAGTTGTGACCACCGCAGTGGACGAAGCAGGGAGAGAAGCATCCGTGTTTTCTGCTTGCAAAGGGGGCAAGCGGGTGGCCTTCACTAATGCTGTAATGGAGGTCAACGCTGCGGTGACCGTCAGCGGGCGAGGGGTGGATGCCCTCGGCGTCTCTGGCTTGGTGGGGTTTGGGAGGCCTGTGTGCATGGCTTGTGGCTTCCTGGGGAGGTGTGTTGTGGACAACAGGCCCGAGGCAGCACCCGTGTCCCCCTGCATGGCTGTGTGTGTGCTCATGGTGTGTGCTGTTCTGGCAAACATGTAGGTTGGTGTGAACGGGAGGGCTGTATAGATCGCCCCTGCTGTTGCCTTTGGGCCAGATGCTGCCTTGTTGGTGACATTTTTAGCTAGAGCAGTGGTGGAACTGCTCTTGGTTAAGCCGCTGCTGCCGGTGCCCTTGGCAACCAGGGCTGCAGACAGCGCCTGTGGACTCGACTTCTTCAGAAACAATGTGGCCGCTGCCGCTGCTGCTTCTGCTGTTGGCTCTACCTTGGATGACACCGAGGAGTCCACTGTAAAGAGAGAAGAGGCAAAGCTTGTCACTGGCTGGGAATACATACGACACTTGTTCTGATGATGAATGGAGGGAACCTATGGGTTAGCTGGGGTGAGGAGTGTCAGCTCTCTGGGCTGGCAAGCAAAACAACTTAGGCTCATTAAGGTAATTAACCATAATGAGAATGCCGCTTACAGCCAAGCCATGGTTGGTAAAAAGGGCATAAATTCTGAATACTTAAAAAAAAATGAAGTGGGTAGAGGATCAACTACGTGTCTACTTGGGCTGCTAACTCTCACTTCTGAAGGGGAGGTATGTGCCTTCAGAGCAAAGCTGGGTGTTGAGCTTGAAGATGCTTTGGTCCCCGAAAGCAGTCATACCTGTTTTTTGGGTACCAAGAAACAAACTACCTGCATTAGTGGTTGCACCTGTCCATTTCTTGGGGTGCTGGGAAGCTTGAAGCACTTTGGAGGGGGTCCTGGGGAAGGCACTGGTTGATAGAGGAGGAGATTCAGCAGCTGACTGATAGCCAAGATTGCTCCGGAATGACGTGGAAGCATTTATTCTGGGTGATGGGTAGATGTCACTGGAAATGTGGGACCCTGTATCCATTCCATCGGAAAGCATGTCCTGCAAGCTTGTTGTAGAAGATAGACGTGGCCAGGTCAGCCAAAAAGGATGGCTTGACTGGGCAGAACGTTGACTTGTGGATGGGTAATATTCAACTTTGGCTGTTTGGAAGTCTCTGGGATGGTTGTTATGGCTTGTGGGCCAGAGGTCTGTATGATTTGCGGCCAAGGTGACATCCGACTGCTGCACAGGCTGGTTGGTGCTTGTCCTAAGGACCAGATCTTGGATGTTAAAGCCTTCTGCAGCCACTGAATGCCCAGCAGTATCTTTGATATTCTGAGATTTTACTGCTTTGGCAGCTGAAGTTAAACCCCAGGGAAGAGAAGTGGCAGCTGAACGAACTTCCCAACTGGCGGAGTTAATTGTGTGACCATTTGAACCATCACTTGTTTGCTGCTGCAAGCCAGATATTGTGGAATCTCTGGAAAGGGTTCCTGTTTTTGCTGAAAGAGAACTCCAGAAAACATCTGTGGTTGTTGGCTTTTTCGTGTCTCCCATTGTTGAGAAATCATCAGCATCAGTGGAGGAGGGAGATGATGCTGTCACCTGCTTGGAAGCAGAAACGGGCAATTCAGAATGGCCCTCAGCAGCTGTGTCAGTCTCCAGCTTGGTGCTGGCGAAGCCAGGAGATGGGAAAACCAGGTGGGTGGTCTGAATGGTGGGCCTGGAGGCTGGAGGTGATCCTGAAGGAAGGAGGTTTGTCCCTGATGTTGTAGTGACGGGAGATGACATTGGATCAGCGCTAAAGTCAGAGCGGAACCCATTTACAGTGTGAGGACTCAAAACTTCTTTACTTGGAATAGTCACATTTGCCTTTTTATTTTTCCCTAAAAAGGCTGTCACGCTGACCTCTTTCTGCAGGGGATGTGTCCAAGTTGTGGAAAGAAGATCAGGAAGGTTCCTTGAGAGGAACAAGTCTGTGGCTGCAGGAGGGGCCCCGTCATTGCCTTCTTCTTGAGGTGTGGGCATTTCAGGTACAAGGGATGGCAAGGTACGCTCTTCTGCAGGCTGAAGGACAGCGATCATGGAGGGAAGGTTGCCTTTCCTATTTGATGGCGATGCGGGAACTGTCCCAGAAAGGACGGCTTGCCCTTGACCCAGAGGAGTGAAAGGCAGCAGAGCAGGCACCAAAGATGTGTGTTCGGTTGAAAGGGCAGGCCTTCTGGAATTCTCTGGATCTGCTGACAAATGTGGTGGGTTAGCAGGGTCACTTGCAGTAGTAGCAGGGGCTAGCTTTCTGCTGGTCATTTCTATGGTCACTGATTCTGTAGTCCGAAACAATGAAAGCTCAGCCGCCTGGGTCGCTGCTGCCGTGCTCTTAAAAGTTGGCAAAGACACCCCATTGTGCGCTCTTTTAGCCCCTGCAGTGTGGACTGGGTGGGTGGATGCAGGACTCGAAGCCACTTCCATCATGGACCATGAGGGGGTCCCACCTGGAAGCGGAGGAAGACCTCCAGGTGCTAGGGTCGGGGGAGGCAGACGGGCCAATTCTGCCATGGAGCTTAAACCCCCAGGTGTGGGTGAGCCTGTAGATTGGGGACCCTCTGTTGGGGACAGTTCAGAGTACTGCTTTGTTGAGGATCCAGAAAAACTTAGATGAGGGACACCTATGGAACCCTGGGCATTTTGGGATGGAATGTGGTTCATTTTGTCAAAAGCTGGGATTAGGGCATTATCTACAGTCTGAGCTGAGGAGGAGTCGGGTGGAGCTATTTGGGGGAACAAAGGCACATGGGTGGGACGCTCTTCTGGTTTAGAGGAGGTGATGGAATGAGGTGAGTTGGAGGTCAATGGAGAGGATGAAGGTGGAGGAGGAAGTGGGAGCATATCTGATCTCAGGGGATGCTCCGAAAGGGAAGGAGTCCCTACCCGCGGCTGAGATGGGGGGACGGCACTCAAGGTCACCGATGGGACTGTGGACCACGGGGGAAGCATGCGGGCGTGAGGCAAACCTGACACGTCCGCTGCTTCTCTTCCCCCTGGAGGCCTCGGTTGGACCAGGGACTCGCTGGAATCTTTAGAGGGCTCCAGGGAGGCGCTCTGTCCGCTTCCTTGGTAAAGGGAAGGAGAGAAGTCCACGTGAGCCCTGGCCCTGCGGTGTGCTCTGGGCGGAGGTGTCCGGGCTAACTGTAGCAAGCTCGTGTTATCAGGGGACTGTTCCAGCACATTCTTGATTCTGTCCACTGCCAAAGAAGACTTGACTTCCGAGAAAGGCCATGTTGGTGAAATTGGTAACAACTTCCCATGAGGAAATGACTCCGGGGTTGGGGTGACGTGGATCTGCAGATTATCTGCTCCTGTGAAACAAAGTTTTTGCAGTAAGGCATTGGAATCAGGAAGGTGCTGGAGGAGTGGGCCAGACAGGCCCTTCCTGGTCTTAGAGCTTATTCAAACAACGAGTTAAATCTCTACAAATATCCACAGGATGGGGTCGGTGAGAGCATTCTTTGATGAAGGGATATTTAAGCAAAAATGTGAAAGATATTCACGTGTTTTTTTTTTAAATCTGCTTTCATTCATACCAACCTATAAAGTATCAATTATTAAAAACAATAAATAGATGGGAGAAAGGCCAGTGGAGTAGAAGAGGGGGAACCGGATATAGGGAAAAAGGAGAGGGAGGAAGGAAGGAGGTACTGGGAACAAATGACATTCCATGCACGTGTGACTAGGTCCAAAGGAACCCCAAAATTATGAATAGCTATAATACACTCATAAAAACATTTTTAAAAAATATCTTGTAGCACCTATGAGATTTGAACCATAAAACTCGCAACTTAGAAAAAAAGGTAGCTACCCGTCATGACCAATGACACCAAAAGTAAATCTCCTCCAAGAAACTCATATGCCCAAAACTCTTAAAGGACGATGCATCTGAGCGTGGATCTTCTTTTAGGTCTCTAAGGCATCTCCACTGAAATATCTGAGGTTGCCTGTTTGGAATGATGGCGCCAATGAAACATATTTCTCTTCTTGGGTTTAAAAGGATCCCTGATGTTATCGTTCACACCGAGTCAAGTAGCAAAGGAGATTGCTTTCAGATTAGGCTGTTTCAGAAAGAAAAATGACTCACCCAACCTAGGACAGGAGACACCTCTCACAAGGCCTGGTGTCACTATAAGCACCTGCGGAGACCAGAGCTGTCAGAACTAATGTGTGAAACCTTAGGCAGGGGAGGGGGGGCTCCACAGGAAATGGGGAGATGAAATTTCAGGAAGCTGGGAACTTCACCCATCCTGTCTGATGATTCCCCTTTCCACAGTTCCTGAGGATTGGTGGTGCAGAGTGGCTAAATGTCCTTAATGAATATTTTAAAGATTCTTCTAGAGCCTTCTACATAGGGCTATTTGATATAAATAATCACGTCAAGAGGTGAAGTCAGAAACTATGGGTCTGCTCATATCCTCAGCTCCCTGTAGCTGCATATGAGTGTCTATACAACTGTCACATGGAGATGGTGACAACAAGCACATCCAAATTACCCTCTGGGCCATGGTGAGCAGCAAATGAAATCATTATCGCGGTGGAAGGACAGATTTCCAGAGACGCACTAAACAAATGAGCTGTTGTCACAGGCTCTGCGCCCTATGTTTGTGTGTTCAATGAAAGAGGACACTGTGGTCCAGACAAGGGACACCCTTTGTCGGAAGCCACATAACTGATCAGGGGCAGAAGCAGGTCTGGATGTGGAGGCTCCTCTCTCCTGTGCGGGGCTTCCTCTCCACCATGCTTTTCTCAGGTTGGTACCTATTCTTCACATGGCATTCTGCCAACCAAAAGAGCAAACAACTAAAGCTAAAGTCTTATTATATTGGAGCTTTTAGAATCAGCAAGATTTTCTGCAGTCCCAAAAGCTAAGTAGTAATTTTTCCTTGAAATGATCTTTACCGTTGCCTTTTGTAAGGTTTGGAAAAGTAAGGAATATCTTTCACTCTGAATTAGGGAACACGTGAAAAAAAAATTTCCCGACTCTTTGCTTTCTTGTTTTTAAAATTTCCCATTCTTGGAATTTGCAGATGCTCAAGAAATTGTCCTCAAGTCATCTTTAGAACATGCTGGGGTGTAAGCCAATACTATAACCATCTTTAAAGGATTTGTTGATGATCCATTTTGTAAGCAATACCAAGCCCTTCTGGGCAAGCCATCTAACAAGCCCCACTTAGCCTGAGTGGCTCCTTATAACCAGATCAGAATCATCAGGGCTCCTACCTGCAGAGCGCAAAGCTCCCTCTGGCCTCTGCTAGCCAAACCTCACCTTAAACACAAATCAATGGCAAGATGTACATAGCTTCAGGACACCAAAGTGTACACAGTATTGTGTTCAAGTATGTGCAAACCCTGGGAAATGCTTCATAGTTTGCAATGGATGTGCTTCTATATCACCACATGCAGCCCAAGGAGCCATTCACCCCCCCCCCCCCCCCCCGTCAGTTGCAATGTTACATGGAGGGCCGATCCTGCTTTCACACCTCAATCCTTCCTGTTCGTAGCCTCAACTTCACACTTTGCATGCAATCTGGGAACATAGGTGAATATAGAATCTATATAAGGTCATTCTGCATTTTCATGTTTTCCAGTTACATTTTAGAGTCCATTTTTGTTGCTTAGATGTTGGGTAATATTTATGCATGATTTCTTCTTTTGTACTTTCATGGAAATAGATTTGACCATGAGTTCAACTCATGGATTCAAGAGTCAAAACAAGAATTTATCTTGTTTCAAATAAATAGCCTTGTAACTCAAAAAGAATGCTGTAACCCAAGTACCTTTTGCTTTCAGTAAGATGACTCATAAACTCTTGCACAAAAATCTTTGCCAACAGGACGGAAGAAGAATGGGTCATTGGGTGATAATGTAAGGGTTTTGTATCTAACTGAGTGATCACAACCAAAGAAAAACCAATGAAAAACTCCACAACAAAGTGAAGAAAAATTATCTCTAGTGGATTTATTTCTACTAGATTCTGCTGTTTTCCCAATTAGAATTTGGTGCTCCCCAAGATAGCTCTGTTTCAAACGCCTCATGGGGAAAAGTTTCCACAGACCATTTTGAAGAGTTGTATGCTACCCTCCCCTGTGAGAATCCCGGATGCTATTCACCATATATTTCTGTTTCCACCTTCTGAGCGGGTGAAGTTGTGAAGTTTCATGGCTAAACTTCAGGCTACCTTTGGGGTTGGCTGAGGCCATGTGACTGGTTCTGACCAATCAGGTGTGGGAGGAAACGGTAAGCTTCACTTGTGGGCTGGGGCATTTAAATGTTGGAGGAAGATCCTTACTTTTTAAAAGGAAAGACCTGTTCTGGCAATAACAACAACAACCAAAACCCTAGAAATATTATATTCCTACAGGTTGTTGCTAAATTAAAAAAAATGGAGGAAAAGAAAGAAACTAGAAGTGTTAAACATGATTGCTGGTTTGCTGCTCTGGGTCCCTTGGGGATGAGGATAAGCAAAAGACCTCTCTGACAAAGGATGAACAGGTAACACGAGCAAGAAATTAGCCTTTGCTGTCATCGTAGTTTGGGTATTTTTTGTCACTGAAGCACAATTTACCCTAGCCTATTTAGAAATTGGTTCCAGAGTGGATATGGAACTTGATGTGTGTATATTTCCATGTACATCAAGTAAGATCTAAGACTAAGATCTCTGAAATCATGAGCACTCAAATTAAATGTTTCCTCCTTTATAATTGTTCTGGTTGGATCCTTTTAGTCACAGCAGCAAAAAAGCTGACTAAAGCACATCCCTACCCTCTCTTCTTGTGGGTTAGCATACATATATCAGAAAGAACATTCAGCTTTTTGGTGTTTTGGGATTGGCTTATTTCACTTAGCATAATAGTCTACAGATCCATTCATTTACCAGCAAATGCCATAATTTTGTTCTTCTTTATAGCTCAATAATATTCCATTGTGTGTATGTGTGTGTACACACACACACTCACATTTTCTTTACCCATTCATCTGTTGAAGGGCACCTAGTTTGGTTCCATAGTTTGGCTATTGTGAATTGAGCTGTTATAAACATCGATGTGGCTGTGTCACTGTAGTATGCTGATTTTAAATACTTTGGGAGATGTTTTACATCATAAAGAAGAAACCAGTTTCTAAAGAGGGGTGCTAATTCTCAGACAGCAGTGAGATTCCTGAGGCACTCAAGGCTTCTCGACTGGCAAGGCACAGCATGCTGAAGTGGTAGTTTTATTGGAATATCTATTTATTGGAATATCTTATTTATGAAGAGAAACATTATCTTGAGTAGGATACAACAGTCACATGAAAACTAGGGCCTTCAAGGCACGCCGACAAACGTTTGCGCCTGACACTGACCCTGGAGAGTCACTTTATCCTTCCCCCCAATGAGAGTACTCTGACAGTAAAGATGCTTTAAAAGGCTGACTGGAGAGGACCCAGATCTGTCTGAACCATGCAGAAAGGGGGCTGCAGGTGTGATTTAGCACTCCAGGAACAGAACCAGGGCCAGGGGGAAGAGGCACAAGGAGAGATTAGACCCGAAAAGAACAGATTTCTCCAATTATTAAAACTATGAAAACCAGAATGATCTGGCTTCAGGTCAGTGAGTTCTCCACCACTAGAAGAATCCAAAGGGGCATGTTTTAGATTGACTCAACTCCACCTTCCCTCCTTCCCGCCTCCATCTCTTCTGTCCATCTGTAATATGTGCCGTATGCCAGACACTGAGTAAAGGAATGTCATAAAGAAAAAACATACATAATCTATGGCTTCATAGAACTCACAGTTCTCAGGCAGATGTGGATGTAAAGCAAACATTCTCACAAGTGTAAAAATGACAGATGCTTCATCCTTAAGAGCATGCAATGGGACTCGATCAAGGAAATGAGGGAGCACATCACTGGGCAAGTGACTATCAAGATCCAAAGAATGAATAGAGGGCTAATCAAGCAAAGAGGATAAAGTAAAGTATTCCACATAGAGAGATAAGCATAGGCAAAGGCCCTGGGGCAGGTAATAGTATGAGGACAAGGAACCGAAAGAAGGAAGCCACGGCTAGATTGGGAAGAACAAGGTGGGCATAAGATAAGGCTGCAGAGGTGGGTTGGCCAGACCACTGGAGCACTGTAGGTTTTAGTTCAATGGAGAGGATGAGGGAAAATGATGTTCAGGAGCAAATTGGTATGTTGGATGAATCATTTTGTCTGTGGAGTGAAAAATTGACAGCATAGGGGCAAAAGTGAATGACAGGAGTCATAAGACACCTGCAGAGGACCTCGCACGAGATAATAGGAAGGTTGTAAAGAAGAGTTGAGCCATGGGCGGGAGATGAAAATAGATAATCCCTAATGGTCCCTTTTTATCCTAAGAGTTAAGGATTTTAGTTTTCCTCACATTTGTATTTATACAAATATAAACACAGCTTTAAAAAAAATGGCTGCAGATTCTCCTTGATGCCTCCCACTCAGAGGGGGAGACTATATCCCCTTCTCCTTGAATCTGAATGCGCTTGAGTTTGTTCAGCCAGAGCGTGGCGGGAACAATGCCACTGGACGTCATGAAGAGCTACTTGGGTGCCTGGGACGGTCCCTCGCGCTCCCTCCTGGAACCAGGACGCCCCTCCACACACAGCCCACGCCCCAGCAGAGCCCATTCCAACCACTCCAACCCCCAGTCTGGCTCAGCCGCGCCTCCCCAGCACCCCAGCCCAGACACCAGGCACAAGAATGGAGCAGCTTCCAGATCATTCTACCCCCAACTCTCTGAATCACCCTAGCTGTTCAAATCTTCCCCCTTGAAGGCCCAGACATCGTGACGCAGAGACACACTTGTCCCCATCGCCCTATACGAATCCCCCAATCCATGAGCATGACTACCCCGAGGGGTGGTTGGCTGCACAGAAATACAATAAGTGAGGTTAATACACATGGGACGGTGTCCCTCCCTTTTGAGACACATTACAGGTTTAATCAGATTCTCAAAAGGAATCAGAAGTCAAAAAATAGTCAGGAACCCTTAATTTCAATGAAAAATACTCCTTATGCACAAGATGTTATAATCATATCTATGAGAATTAAGTAAAATATACATCCGTATTAATTAAAGTTCAATCACAAAAAGCAAAAGAATAGAAGAAAAATTTTGAGGGGGCAATGAGAGCCAGGAGGTGTTTCTTAAGAAGGGAAAATCAATTTTGGAGTACAGGGCAAGGTCAAGTTACAGAGGGCGGGTCAGAGGCCAGCAGGAGGCAGCCAAGGGTGCCTTTTGTGATCCTCTCCTTGAGCATGAGCAGAACCTGTGACTTGCTTCTAACTGGTAGAACGTGGCAAGGGTGATGGGATGTTATTCGTGTGATTATGTCACCCGGACCTGCTAGCAGACTCGCCCTCCTGGACGACTTGATGAAGGAAGAGGCCATATTGTAAAGGTCCTCATGGGAAAGAGCCATGGGCAGCCTGGAGGACCTGCAGGCAGTCTCTAGGAGCCAGGTGCAGCCCCGTGGAGCTGACAGACAGAAGCCGGCACTCCCATGTGTAGCCACAAGAAATACATTCTGCTGCTGACCTGGCTGAAAGTGGATTCTTCCCCAGCCATGCCTCCAGATGACAATGTGACTGCCGTCTGAGGCCCTGTGCAGAGGACTCAGGGAAAGTGGCCCCTGCTGGGAGCCATTAGCCAAGTAGGTATGACAATTTCCTTGCCAGCGTACCCCATGTTGCTGACATGTTGCAGTGACATTGAATGTAGGTGACCTTGCTCAAGGACCAAGGCAGATTAGGGTGTTCCCGGGTTTTAAGATAATCGTGTTTAGGGCGTTCCCAGTTTAGGTTCCAGGTTTAAGGTTTAAGATTATTCCTGCTGGGAATAGGGCGTATCCTGCTGCCTGAGTTCCCCTTGAGTTCTCACGGGATTTAGACAGTATATTCTTTGGGAGATAGAAGCCCAGTGGAGGTGAATTTGGGCAGAGAACGTGGATTTGGGCAGAGAACGTGGATTTCCCCAGAACGTGATGGTAGACGGCTGGTGTGAGTTCGGGAATAAAGAGTTGCTGTTTGAATCTACAAGCTGTGTGGTGGCTCGTGATTGTGTGCCCAGCCAGACTGTGGCAGGCCCCAACCCCCTGACCCATGGGAAAATGTGAGGTAATCAAAAAAGGTTAAGTCCCAAACGTTTGTGGTAAAATGTTATATAGCAATAGAAAACTAACCCAGGTAGGAAGCCGGGAGCTATGGAAGGTTGTATGTAGGAAGAAGAAACAGAGGGCAAGATAACCGGATTGAAAAGTAGCATGAAGGATGGTGACAGGTTGACGTCCAGACAGTCAAAAAGAAGCACAAGTATGGGTTAGGGTTAGGGTTAGGGTTAGGGATGTAGCTCAGTGTTAGAGCGCTTGCTTAGCACATGTGAGGCACTGAGCTAGATTCTCAACACCACATAAAAATAAATAAATAAAAATAAAGGTATTGTGTCCATCTACATCTCAAAAAAATTTTTAAAAAAAGAAGCACAAGTTTGAGTGGAGTATGGAAGGGAATGGGTTGTGAAATGAGAAGTTTAATACAGAGCCTGGGACTCACAGAGAAATTACCTGAATAGAACACAGGACCCTGCAGGAGCAGAAATAAGGCCACAGCAGCAAACCATGTTGGGATTAGTGCTTTGAGAACAGGCTGAAAACTCTTATTTCAAAAGTCCCATTTTTCAAAGGGGGAAAAATATTGAGCTATTCTACTCCAAATACCAAATTCTTGGTTTTTTTTTTTAAACAAACTCCCACTGACTCCCCAATCCTCCCTCATCCCTCCCCCCAAAACATGACTTTTTTTCTTAGAATGACGTGGATTAGGAAAGATGGAGAGGAGATGGATTTATGTTGGAAATAAGAACAGAAGCGAGCAAGATGAGGCCCCTCAGAACACTGAAATGTGAAAATGAGCCGTCTTTTCCCATCTCAAGGAAACAAGAATGGGTGGTCCTACAAAACCCGAACAATTTATACACGTGCATTTTAAGCTAAGTTTCTTCGAACCAGCTTTAAATAAAATCATCCTTCTCAAACCTTCTAGGAAGTAACAGTCACTTGTGGAAGAACATCAGCTTTAAAAATAACTTGCACAAATGGGGTCAGCGTGCAGAAGCAAGCACACGCAAGTTCAGTGCCGATGCCTCTGTGAGCTGAGCAAGTTTGCATAGAGTCCCAAGAACTTAGCCTTGAACTAGAAGCGTCAGGAAGTAGTTCATTAACAAGGTGAAACTTGACCAAAGAGTTGAGAAACCTGGGCCAGGTCTGGACACCCAGAGCCTGTCATTGACTAGTGTCTAAAACCAGGCAAATTGCCTCCCTGGGCTCCTAGACCCCAGAGCCTGGCGTGGTACCACCCAGACGCAGGGGGACAGACCCTTCAGGTGTCTGTCTTCCTGAGCATCCTGGCTTTGCTACCTCATCATCGTCTGTACTTGTACACAAGACGCGGACCCCGCTGGGGTGTTGCTATGCTCATTTCCCCCATGTGACAAGCAGAACTTGAACCTTAAAAAGGCACACGGGTACCCAGAGCTCCTCTGTGGCTGGTCCCTCCCCTCCAGGCCTCTCTCCCTCAGCCCCTGTGCTCTCTCAGTGCCCAGCTTGTGGCTGCTTTTATCCCAGACCCTCCTTTCCAAAGCCCCCCGAGCCTGCTACTTCAGGAGTGTTCGTGCAGGTTCAGTGCTGTCCTGGACGGCTTGCTGGTTTGCTCAGAACCACTCAACCACAGACACAGTCCTTCCCCAATCAGCCTTGTTCCTTTCTTTGACTGATGGAGACATTAAGGAAAAGAACATCCTGCTAGGCCACCCCAGGTGTAAGCAGGGCTGGGTCCAACCACAATCATGAGATGGTCCACTGCCTGCCGACAGGTTTCCATATCACAACACTGAGAACACACAGCCAGTCATCGACTGCTCTTCAATGTAGAAACTGAGGCAATCAAGGAATGAATGTTAACATCGAAGTCAACCCTCCCTTTATTATGTATCAGAGGGGGAAAAAATATCTGTATTTGCCTATGGGGCCCTAGAGGCTGCCTGAATCCAAATCTTCTCCTCAAATTGCTAACTGTGTGATCTGTGTGATCTTGGACATGTTACTTAACCTCTCTGTGCCTCAGTTTCCTTATCTATAAAATGGGAACAATAACAGTATCTACTTCATAAAGTTGCTTAAAGGATTAAAATGAAAGGATACTCATAATGTCTGAAAACAGTGTCTGCAACACAATGCTGAAAAAAATGTTAGCTATTATTGGTATTATTATCCTTATATGTTCAGCCCAGAACAGGCATGAATGCACTCAGAGTCTTCCTCGGAGGACCTGGATGCTACTCACAACTCAGAAATGCCTGCAAATCTTGCATTATCAGAATCCTGCACATCTAAACAGGATTGTGGTTCACAGAATAATTTCATATCCATCATCTGGTTCTTCACAGTACCCATGAAGTCGAACATCAATATTATCATCCCTGTTTTACAGGTGAGGAAACTAGGGATCAGAGAGGTCAAGTGCAGGCTTGGCAGCTCTCTGCAACACAGGGCAAGAAGCAAGGTTCCCTCCGTGTGCAGGTCTGGGTGGTGCACTGCGCCCCCAGAGTGACCTCCACAGATGGAGCCCACATGTGGCTTCCTTTCTTCAGAGCTGGCTGATGCATCTTCAGCAAACATTACTGAGCACAGCTCTAAATCACAGAGACCTGTCAGGCTTCGATTCCCAGAAGGTCAAAAGAGATGGATTAAAAGCCATTGCTATGCTGAAGCTTCCATCCCACACCCGACACCCACTTATGCGTCAAACCCTGGCAAGTTCTGGAGTTAGGTGCCTGAGATGCTCTTGCTGAAGAGGATTCCTCTTGGGGCTCTTTAAAACGAAATGCACCAGTTAATAGAATCCAATTGCCATTCCTTGAATCCATGCCAGCAGAGAGGGTTCTGTGCACGGCACGGACAGAAGCATTTTAACTTTCAAAGCTCTTTCACAGTTATCTGCCTTTCTAAAAAGTTTATTGCTTTCAAATCCTTTGTGAAACAGGTTTAGAAATAAAGCTGATCCCCACCCTCCCATGAGACCAGTAATACAATTTCACTTTCAATTTTGTAAACCTGGGTTTATATGATCATCACAGAAAATTTAGAAAAAACAGAAAAGTAGGGGGAAAAGAAGAAGAGTCCTATTCCTCCTTTGTCCCCTCTAACAGGCATGTTCTAGCAGATCCAGAAAATCGTGATTCATACGGTAGGGAATGTAACTTATAGGCTTTGAAAGCCCGTGTTTGTTAAATTTATAGACTTGTAGCCAGGTATGGTGGCACACACACACCTGTAATCCCAGCGGCTTGGGAGGCTGAGACTGGAGGATCACAAGTTCAAAGCCAACCTCAGTAAAAGGCACTAAGCAACTCAGTGAGACCCTGTCTCTAAATTAAATACAAAATAGGGCTGGGGATGTGGCTCAGTGGTCGAGTGCCCCTGAGTTCAATCCCTGGTATAAAATAATAATAATAATAACAACAACAACAACAACAATTTATAGACTTGTGATCACAATGCACACCCAACTTCATATCTTTTTTAAAAACTTTTAACATTATATTAAAATCATCTTTTCATATTGGGTAAGGCTGCATGTTACTTCTACTAAGATGTGGCCCTTACGATTTGGCTGAATATCCTCCAACTATTACAGCACAGGTTGCTTATAAATAAACATTCAGTACGATAAACAATGGTCTCATCTCCTTTTAATTTTGGCATCGCAATCCTTATGCAGCAAATAGGGCAGCCACAAGTGACCTTGTCTCCTGGACTAGGGTGACACACACACAGAAGGTCACTTGTGGGGAAGAATATTATCTATATCCAGAAAAGTAACACAATAGTACTTGGGAGGTTTCCCCTTTCTTCCTCCCCTGGTATCTTTTTGATGGGGTTATTAATAAGTTTAAATTCAATCATAAGAAACACAATTAACCACCAATAACCAATCTGCAAAACTGGGACAATCTTATCAGCAAACCTTCCTGAAGTTTCATATTAATTTTTGCTATTTTATGTTAAAGGCCCAAGGGGGAGTTGAGTCTGTTTCAATTCATTAGGCAAGAAAGACTTTAGGGATACAGGAAATTCTGTACCTAAAGAAGAGCAGCCAGAGGGTTTAGAGAGTTGGAAAGAAGAAACAACATGACTGGTGCTCACACATTTGGTAGAGATTTGAATGTAAGCCTCTTCTAAGAGATAATCCCTTAATTAAGATGTCATTGTTCCCACGACTCTTTATTTTTAGCTCTACTAGAGTACCTTCCCCTTTCTGCTTAATATTACAGCCAGTAATGTCCCTTATCTGCTCAATTATCTTGGTCACTTATTCCACAACTACTTATTGAACGCTTTCTCGGACACTTCATCACAAAGATGTTGAAACTGCAAACCTCTCCATGAAGGTCAGGCGTCACAGTGTAGGGTGTGGGGTCTGGAGTCAGAGTAGCTCAGTTCCTGGCCCAACTGCCTTGCTCCAGCTGGATGAATGTAGGCAAACTACGTGACCTCTCTGTGCCTGTTCACTCCTTTCTAAGATATGAATGATGCTGTTCTCCCAAAAATGTTTTGAAACTTGAAGACTTTAATCCATGTGGAGTGTTTGGAACATCTCCTAGAGCGTGGTCAGCTGTTAGTTATTATGATTCTCATCAAGGAGCACAAAATCTAATGAAGAGGTTTTAGAGTTGTATCTTCTCCCTAAATTATAACAGTTTGTGGACAATTTTTTCTATCTTCTCTGGAACTGCTCCTGTTTCCTACAATGGATCCCTCTTCTCCAACAGCGAACCTCCAATGAATGCCTGTGTAATCCATCTGGCTTTCTAAGCATCCTGAGGCTCACTGTGCTTCTGCATTAGATTTCTCCCTAAAATCTTCTTATTTCTGTAAGCAAACATGTGGGGTTTTTTGTTTTGGTTTGTTTTTGTTTTTGTTTTAGTTGTTGACTGACATTTATTTTATTAGCTTATTTATATGTGGTGCTAGGAATCAAATCCAGTGCTTCACACATATGAGGCAAGCGCTCTTCGGCTGAGCTACCCCCAAGCATATGGTTTTGAAGAGGATTTACACAGCAAGGTTGCAAACAGAACACTTCCCCATGAAGAGTCCTCCTAAGTCTAACTACAGTTTTAACTGCAATGCCAAGAGGAGAAAGAGAGGCAGAAAAATATGCTTACACATACGTGTACTCTACATATTCTTTATATTTTCTTAATTCAAAGAATTCTTAACATTTCCCCAACATTCAGTTGAAACAGTCAATGCTATACTAGAGAACATTTCATAGCCTAGAACGTTCTCTTAGAATAGATTCTTCCTAAAGAAAGCTATTTTTTCATATTTAAAAATGAGAAAGAGAGAAAAAAAGCCTCTCTCTCCTAAAAAAATTGATAGTTAATAAAAAAATAAAAGATGCAACCAACACATTTTAACACAAAGAACAGTCAAAAGGATAAATAAATTCAAAAGCTGGTCCTTCATGGGCTGGAATTGTGGCTCAGGGGTAGAGAGCTCACCTAGCACACATGAGGCACTGGGTTCGATCCTTAGCACCCATAAAAATAAAATAAAGATATTGTGTCCACCTATAACTAAAAAAGAAGAAGAAGGAGGAGGAGGAGGAGGAGGAAGAAAGAAAGAAAAGGAAAGGAAAGAAAAGCTGGTCCTTTAGTCTTTTAGGGGAAAAATAAAGAATAAAATAGTTAAATCATTCATACACCAAATTGGGGGGGGGGAATCAGACGGGCTGGGGTTGTGGCTCAGTGGTAGAGCACTTACTTAGCACGGTGAGGCACTGGGTTCAATCCTCAGAACTGCATAAAAATAGATAAATAAATAAATAAAGGTATTATGTCCATCTACATCTAAAAAAATTAATTTTAAAAAAACTAAAGAGAACTACAAGACCTTAGGAAAGAGAAAAAACATAAATAAGAAAGAAATAAAAATAATCATAAGAGAATTCTACATACAAGTCTATGGCAAAACATTTGAACATTGAGAGGAAATGAATAATGATGTTGATGACCAAAATTAATCCAGAAATGGAAAATTTAAACAGACAACCAACTAGGAAAAAGAAACTATTATTGAAGATGGCACCAGGCCAGGTTTATTCAGCTAAGTTCCACATAACAGTTTAAAAACAGGTAATTTCAATGTTATCAAAATAATTCAGGTCCTTGAAGTGCATGGAAATGTCTCCTCTTCATTTTATAAAACCAGTACTATTTTTTTTTTTTTTTTTTGTACTTGGTGTTGAACCCGGGGGCAGTTTACCACTGAGCCACATCCCCAGCCCTTCTTACTTTTTTATTTAGACACAGGCTTCACTATGTTGTCGAGGCTGGCCTTCATCTTGCATTCCTCTTGCCACAGCCTCCCAAGTTGCTGGGATTACAGGTTCACACCACAGTGCCCAGCTAAATTTTAATAATAAAATTCAATAGAGATATTTTAAAAATATTTTTTTTAATTAAAAATGATCCAAATATGTAAATGAATACAGGGCAGCCAAGCAAAAAATGAGTGGTTGGGTCATTTATAGAAGATGGCAGAAGTGAGCTAGGCAGTGATTCCCAATCTCCTCACAATGCAAAAAGGAGGCAGCAAAGGAAAAGCAGAATTGAGAGGGCTCTTAAGAGAAAGAAGCTCACAAAGTAGTCCTTCACCTAAAAGAAGAAATGAGAACTATACCAAGAGATGGGCAAGCATACAAACAATGTGAAAAAGCAAGGGAACCCTCCCAAACAGCCCATAATGCTTCAAGAACTGACTTAACCAACACCACAGTGAAGGAACTGTCAGAGAAAGAGTTTAGGAAGTTCATAGTTAAAATGTTCTATGAGCTCAAATAAGAAATAAGGAGTGACATTAGAGAGAAAATACAGGAAGTGAAAGATCGCTTTGGTAAAGAGATAGAGATTCGGAAAAAGAACCAAATGGAAATCTTGGAAATGAAAATCTCAATAAACCAAATTAAATATTCAATGGAAAGCATCACCAATAGATTAGACCATTTCAAAGACAGATAGATGAAGGCTCTGAAATATAAGCTAAGGGGATGCTCAATCTTTTCAAAGAATTAATATCAGAAAACTTTCCAAACTTTAAAAATGAGATGGAAATTCAAATATAGGAGGCATATTAGACTCCAAATATACAAAATCACAATAAATCTACTCCACACATCATAATGAAAATGTCTAGCATGCAGAATAAGGATAGAATTTTAAAAGCTGCAAGAGAAAAACAACTGGTCACATTTAGAGGTAAACCAATCTGGATTTCAACTGATTTCTCAAACCAGGCCCTATGTAAGCCAGGAAGACTTGGAATAATATATACCAAGTTCTGTAAGTGAATGGATGCCAACCAAGAATACTATAGCTAGTAAAATTAAGCTCCAGAATTGAAGATGAAAAAAAAACCTTCTATGATAAACAGAAGCTAAAATAATTATTACTAGCCCTTCAACAGATGAATAGATAAAGAAAATGTGGTACCTGTTCACAGAATATTACTCAGCCTTAAAAAAGAATGAAATCATGACATTTGCAGGTAAATGTATGGAGCTGGAGAATATCATGCTAAGCAAAATAAACAAAGCCGAAAAAACCAAAGGCCAAATGTTTTCTTTGATAAGCAGATGCTAATCCATCATGGAGGGTTAGGTAAGTATGAAGGGGCTTTGAATTGTGCAGAGGGGAGTGAGGGGAGGGGAGGGGTGTAGGGATGGGAAGGACGGTGGAATGAGACAAACATTATTACCCTTTATACATGTATGATTATACTACTGGTGTGACTGCACCATGTTCAGCCAGAGGAATGAGAAGTTGTGCTCCATTTGTGTACAATGTGTCAAAGTACATTCTACTATCATGTATAACTAATTATAACAAATTTTAAAAAAGAATTCATAACTGGAAAGCCTGCACTACAAAACATAGTCAATAAAATTCTTCATGAAGAAGAAATGAAAACCAGCTTAGGGAAGAAAAGTCAATAAAAGGAGAGTAGTCAATAAAAGGATAATCAAGTCTGATTTAAACATTATAATAAATCAAAATGACAGGAAATAAAAAATCATCTCTCAATACTAACATTGAATGTAAATGGTCTATACTCTTCAATCAAAAGACATAGGTTGGCAGATTGGATTACAAAACAAGATCCAACAACATGCTGTCTATAAGAGATTCACCTCACAGGCAAAGATATCCACAGACTGAGGGTAAAAGGATGGGGGAAAAGGTACCATGCACATAGTTCATGTAAACAAGCATATCAGATAAAGGGGATTTCAAGCCAAGACTAAGAAAAGGCAAAGAAAGTCACTTCATACTGCTTACAGGAATCATATAACAATAAGATATAATGATTGTCAATATTTATGCCCCAAACAATGGAGCATGTATGTACATCAAATAAGCCCTTCTCAATATTAAGAATCAATAGAACACAACACAATAATACTGAGTGACTTTACTACACCCCTCTCACCACTGGATAGATCATCTAAATGTAAATTAAATAAATATTCTACAGAACTAAAAAAATATAATTAATAATATGGACTTAACAAACATCTACAGAATACTTTTCCCATTAATGACTGAATTCTCTCTCTTCTCAGCAGCACATGGAATATTTTCTAAAATAGATCGTAGTTTAGGCCACAAAACAAATATTAGCAAATACAAAAAAAATCGATATAATACCTTGTATTCTATCAGATGATAATGAAATAAAATTAGAACTTAATGAAAAGATAAAAAACAGAAACTACTCTAACACCTGGAGATTAATACATTTTTTCTAATGATGAATGGATAGCAGAAGAAATCAGCGGAGAAATAAAAAATTCTTAGAATTAAATGGGAATAGTGAAAAATCATATCAAAATCTCTGGGGTAGTATCAAGGAAGTTCTAAGAGGAAAGTTACAGCATTGAGCTCATTCATTAAAAGAATAGAAAGATAGCAAATAAATAATCTAACATTCCATCTCAAGGCCCTTGAAAAAGAAGAACAAATCAACACCAAACCAGAAGAAGACAGGAAATAATTAAATCAGAGCTGAAATCAATAAAAACATACAAAGGATCAATGAAACAGTTGGTTTATTGAAAGGATAAGCAAAATTGATAAACCCTCAGCCAAACAAAAAATAGAGCAGGGAAAAACTCAAATTAACAAAATTCAAGATGAAAAAGGAAATATCACGACAGACATTATTGAAATCCACAAGATCATCAGCAACTATTTTGAAAATTTATATCACAATAAGCTAGAAAATCTTGAAGATATGTTAAAATTCCTAGAGACATACGACTTACTAAAATTGAACCAGGAGGGCAGAGAAAACTTAAGTAGATTAATATCAAGTAATGAAATTGCAGCAGCTATCAAAAGCCTTCCAACAAAGAAAAGCCCAGCACTGGACGAATTCTCAACTGAGTTCTAACCTTTAAAGAAGAATTAATACCAATCCTTCTCAAACTATTCCATGAAATAGAAAAATAGTGAACCCTGCCAAAGTCGCCAGTATCACCCTGATACCAAAACCAGACAAAGACATGACCAGGAAAGAAAACTTTAGACCAGTATCCTTAATGAACATAAATGCAAAAATTCTTAATAAAATATTGGCAAACTGCATACAAAAACACATTTAAAAGATAGTGCATGCATCATGATTAAGTGGGTTTCATCCCAGAGATGCAAGGTTGGTTCAACATATGGAAATCAATAAATGTAATACACCACATAAATAGATATCAGGACAAGAATCACATGATGCTCTCAGTAGATGCAGAAAAAGCATTTAACAAAGCAGAGTATCCATTCATGTTTCAACACTAGAGAAACTAGAGATAGAAGGAAATTATCTCAACATTATAAAGACTATAAACAACAAACCCAAGTATACTGAATGAGAAAAACCAATATCATTTCCTCTGAAAATAGGAAAAGGACAAGGGTGCCCACTTTCACCATTCCTATTCAACATAGTCTTTGAAACTACAGCCAGAACAAATGGGCAAGAGAAAGAAATTAAAGGGATACAAATAGGAAAAGAAGAGCTCAAATTACCTATGTTTGCTGATGACATGATTCTATATGTAGAAGACCCAAAAAACTCCATCGGAAGACTTCTAGAGCTCATAAATGAATTCAGTGAAGTAGCAGGATACAAGATCAAGACTCATAAATCAATTGTGTTCCTATACTCCAATGATGAATTTGTTGAAAAAGAAATTAGAAAAACTGTCCCATTCACAATAACCTCAAAAAAAAAAAAATACTTGAGAGTCAATCTAATGAAAGAGGTAAAGGATCTCTATGATGAGAACTATAGAACGCAAAAGAAATTGAAGAAGACCTTAGAAGATGGAAAGATCTTCTGTGCTCTTGGATAGGCAGAATTAATAGTGTCAAAATGTCCATACTACCAAAAGCACTATACAGATTCAATGCAATTTCCATCAAAATTCCAGTGATGTTCTTCACTGAACTAGAAAAAGCAGCTGTGAAATTCACTGGGAAAAATAAGAGACCTAGAAAAGCCAAAGCAATCCTTAGTGAAAAAATTGAAGCAGGAGGTATCACAACATCAGACCTCAAATTATACTATAAAGCTATAATAATAATAATAATAATAAAAACAGCATGGTTCTGGCACCAAAACAGGCATGAAGACCAAGAGAATATAATAGAAGACACAGAGACAAACCCACATAAATACGGTTATCTCATACTAGACAAAGGCACCGAAAACATACAGAGGAGAAAAGATAGCCTTTTGAATACATGGTGCTGGGAAAACTGGAAACCCATATGTCATAGAATGAAATTTATTTCATATCTCTCATGCAGCACACAACTCAATTCCAAATGGATCAAGGATCTAGGCATATACCAGAAATCCTGCAACTTTTAGAAGAAAATATAGGCCCCAACACTCAAACATGCGGGCTCAAAACTGACTTCCTTAAAAAGACTCCTAAAGTACAAGGAATAAAATTTAAAAAAAATCAAGAAGTAAGATGGCATTAAATTAAAAAGCTTCTTCACAGGAAACAATTAAAAGTGTGAAGACAGAGCCTACAGAATGGGAGAAAATCTTCGCCACCTGCTCCTCAGACAGAGCATTAATCCCCAAGATATACAAAGAACTCAAAAAACTTAACACCAAAAAAAAAAAAAAACCCTCAAATAACCCAATCAGTAAGTGGGCAAAAGAACTAAACACACATTTCTCAGCAGAAGAAATACAAATGGCTAACAAATATATGAAAAAATATTATGGAATTAAAAAAACATGTCCAACATCTCTAGCAATTAGGGAAATGTAAATTAAAACTACATAGAGATTTCATCTCGCTCCAGTTAGAATGGCAATGATCAAGAACACAAGTAACAATAAATGTTGGTAAAGTTGCAGGGGGAAAGGTACACTCCTACACTGCTGGTGGGACTTCAAATTAGTGCAACCACTCTGGAAAGCAATATGGAGATGCCTCAAAAACTAGGAATGGAGCCACCATATGACCCAGCTATCCCACTCCTCCATATATATCCAAGTTTGAAAAATCAGCATACTACAGCAATGCAGACACATCAATGTTTGTAGCAGCACACTTCACAATAGCCAAGCTATGGAGCCAATAGAAGAATGGATACAGAAAATGTGATATATATATATATATATATATATATATATATATATATATACACACACACACACACACACACACACACACACAAAATGAGGTATTTCTCGGACATAAAGAAGAATGACTTCATAGCATTTCCCAGCAAATGGATGGGAATATCGGGCTAAGTGAAATGCCAGTCCCCCAAAGTCAAAATTCAAATGTTTCCTCTGATATGTAGACGCTAATCCAAAATAAGGTGGGCCAGGTTAAAAAAAAATTAGAAGATCATGGGAACAGGGAATAGAGGAGGGGTGGAATAGGAAAAGACAGTGGAATGAATCTGACTTAACTTTCCTATGTACACAAATTAAAATACAGTGAATTTCACCATCATGTACATCCACAGGACACTAATAAGTGAATAGCAGAAATATCAGTAGAGAGAAGGGAACAAGGGGAAGGAGGAGGGGAGGGAAACGGGAAGTACTGGGGGCTGAATTAGAACACATTATATACCATACTTTTATAATTATGTCCAAATGAATCCTAATGTTATGTATAACTATAAAGAACCAATAAAAATAAGAAAAAAAAGTATGGTCAGGGTACAACAGATTGCAATAAAAAACAAACCCTATTACACTCTAAGATCACATTTCTGCAAGTATATAAAAATTATGTGTGTATATAAATACACATATAATAGATAAAAAATAAATAAAATATTTCTTTTAAGCAACAGTAAATTATTTAATAATATGTATCTTGTCAATTACATAATAAGAATTTCATAGTCATAACAGCCAACACAAACTCATACACAGGCATATATACAAACACACACACAAGGATAATGTAAGGCTTGTCACATACTTCGGGGACCAATTAATATGATCCTAGACCGACTCTGGACTCTTAATGTTTTCCCAAAAGTTATCACGTGTAACCCCAGTCTTGTATCATCTACATGGTTACAGGATAGGCAGAGAACTTTATTCAGTCTGGATTTCAGAGTATGTTGTGGTTTGAAATGAAAACAACCTTTTATTTTAGGGGCATCCAGACAACCTGACATTCTCTACAACTGACAATGAGCAACGGTAACTAAGTCCAGACATCTTGTTCCATTAAATCCATTTAAGAGGGTAAAAGGAGGTTCTGTGTTCAAAATCATTTAGGAAATCTCTTCGGGGAGATCGACAGTGTATGCAAGCACAATAAAGAAAGTCTGCAAAACCGTGTGGTAAACAAAAGTTCTGTTGGACCCAGAAAATCCCCAAAGGAGTTGACTGTGGAAATCTTTGTTCTTTTTGTCTTTTTATGTGTGTGATACCAGTTGACATCCCAAGGAACCACGGCTCTGAAAAACACCTGAAGAGAATCCAGCTTAGATCATTTCGGAGTCAAAGTTGTTGCCCGTGAGCAGTACCAGACATCAAGAGAGGAAAAGCAAAGAATTGATGGGTGGACCGAATCCGTTGTGGAATTAAGAAACATGTTCTCTGTCACTCTACAGCTGACAGTCTTCTATTTGCTTATTTCACTGTGTCTTCTATCAGGCTTGTTCGTGAATTATTAATGCACTGAGTCAGCACACAGAGGAATCTGTAATATCTTATAACTTAGGACGTTAAGGACCAGCATTAGCACACGGATTGGGCCTACATTTCTTGTGGCATTAAGTCCGTTTAGGTAAGGTGATAATAGCAATACCTGATTGTTTTCCCCTCTTGTCTGGAGACACAAGAAAAATGATCCGCTAAAGAAGTCTAAGGGATGTTTCATGGATGTTGGTGTTCTTCTTGCAATTAGACACTAAAGGCTGAAAGTATTCATTTCGGGGCCAAAGAAGCAAAATATGTTGCTAACATTAATAACAAATATTATTAATTCTTAATTCCATATTCATTGGTGATGAGTAGGTGTCAGTTTTACTACAGAAGCCTAATTCCATTAATATGAATAACACTATTTCAGGTTGTGTTAATTCAGATTCTTTTTTATAAAAAGAAATTAAAGTGCAATTTTATTAGGACTGAATAAAAATTAAACTGATTGCCTCTAAGATAAAAAATAAATAAAATATTTCTTTTAAGCAAATAATTTTAAAACATTTAAAAGCATCCAAACTCAAAAAGATATTCAGTGTGCTCCTAGCAAATAATTTTTATTTACAGCTTATTTGCCCTAGGTGGTTACATATGTGGTCATCTCAAAATAGCATTTACTTTTAAAATTTTATAATTCAGACACTTCACTAACGGAGGCTCCATTTTTCTCTTATTTAGTATAAACTAATATGTTAAGTTTAAATTTATCATCAAAAAAGTTCTATTTCTATCTATCTCTCAATGCTTCATCTTACATAGTAATAACCAATACCATTAGACACAATTGGATTAGACAATCCAACCCATTTTGGCAATGGATTTTCCCCAAAACCTTTAGTCCCCTTCAGGCCAATCTGTAACTAGCAACTGAGTCTCAAGATGTCTGGCTGGAAGTAGTGTGTCTATAGAGAAGGAACCAGAATACCGTTGCTTTCACTACTTGGGTTAACCAACACAGATACTGTTGTGGTCTGAATATGAGTTGTTCCCCAAAAGCTCCTGTTGATGCAGGAATGTTCTGAGGTGAAATGATTAGATTAGGAGAGCTGTAACCTAATCAATCTATCCTAGTTTGAATAGATTAATGGATGGTACGTGGAGGCAGGTGGGGTATGGCTGGAGGAGGTGGGTCACTGTGGGAGTGCCCTGGAAGGGTTCATCTTCCCTGAGATCCCTTTTCCCCACTTCTCTCTTTCTCTCTGCTTTCTTGCCACCATGAGTAGAGAAGCAATCCTCCACCACACCCTTCCACCATGATGTTTTGCCTTACATTTGGTCCAGAGCAATGGAGTTGGCCTACCATGGACTGAACCTCTAAAACCATGAGCCAAAGTAAAATTTTTCTCCATTAAGTTGTTCTTGTTAGGTAATTTGGTGACAGCAACGAAAAGCTAACACAGATACCATTCTTCTCCAGGAAAAGCCTAGACCAGACTATACCCATTTGGTGGAATCTGCGGGGAGACCCCTCATCTGCCTAACTTCCACGTACTTGAAAGACAGGAGTCTTCCACAGGCAAAGCATTCTGCCGCATACATGAACCCAGCCTTTCTACATGGATTCAGTAAACCTGCTGAGCGCCTGCCACATGCCAGGCTGGAACACCTACTGAATATTTCCTGTGGTCCTGCAGTTCTCTGATGGCTATCATGAACACATTTAAACCTCACAACAGTGCTATCAGGATAGTGCTAATACTCCTGTTTTAGATGCAGAGGAAGGTATGAAAAAAGTAAAAAAAATCTTACCTAAAGTCATACAGCCTACACATGGTGGAGCTGTGATATTAACCCAGGGTGGGCTAGTCCAGCCCTAGAGTCCATATTCTTAACCACAACTGTTTCCTGCCTCACTACAGAGCCCCAAATAACATGAGGTCTCTACCTCCAAGTGTTTGACAATTTCCTTAAGGAACTAGAAAAGACTCTACCTTTTCAAGGTGTGAATTTTTAAAAACAAATCATTTAGCATAAGGTTTCCAAATACCAGTCCAAATTCAAATCCTTGATGCAATGTTCTCACCCAATCAAGAAAAATAACTACAATGGAGAGGTGGGGGTGGTAATGGATACCCTCTATTTTTAGTGTCAAAATCTCCTCTTCTTTCTAAAGAATAGTTATCACGTGCAGCTATTGTTTTGTCTATGCTCTTACTTGATAAAATTAAAAGTTAGCAAATCTAACTGAGTTTTTCAATTTTTACTGTTATTACTGTTCCACAAGCTTTCCGAGTCCGAAAATCAATGACTAACCGTTTGAAGACATTATGCTCAGTGAAATTAGCTACAACAGAAAGACAAATACTGCACGACCCCACCTATATGTAGAATCTAAGACCATCAAACACAAAGAAGCAGAGAGTAGAATGATGGCTATCAGGGGCACAGGAGAGAGAAAGAAATAGGAGGTGTTGATTAAAGGGTGCCAAGTTTTTGTTACACAAAATAGATTAAGATCAGGAGACAGGCTTATGATTAATCATATGGGGTCATACATTTAAAACTTTGCTAAGAGGGCTGATCCTATGTCAAGTGCTACTACTACAACAGGGAAAAAAGGGAGTGGAAGGACACTTTAGGAAATGATGAATAAATTTAGGGCATTGATAGTGATGATGGCTTGATGGTTCACGGGTACATGCTTTCCTCCAAACACAACAAGTTGTGCCTGTTTTAAGTATGTTCAGCATTTTGAAAGTCAAGAAATTGGCTTTAAAAAAAAGATGATGACATGACATTTTCTTTGATAGCTAAGTACCACCAAGAAAGGGATCTCGAATTTCTTACACTGGGTGGATACACTAGAGGCTGGAAGGAAAGGCAAGGAGGGCCTGACACAGGAACAGCGACCTCAATAGAATATTCAGCTCAAAGGGCTTTGAGGGGCTGCAGTGGATGACCTAGGACAAACAGCCTAACTGAAGACTTTCTAGGAGATGTCACGATCGCTCTCCTCCTCTGATGGACCCTAACAAAAGAATAGCTCTCCTGAGGGTTTTTGCAGCTTGTAATTTTCCATACCTTTTGCTTCAGTGTCTTTATACACGTTCAGCTTCTTCAAGCTAAGTCTATTATCCTCAAGATAAATAACCTACAATTCCATCTCCCACCCTGAAGTAATTGTTAACTATTATTTTCAGAGTAAATAATTGTTAGAACCATTTACCGGTGAAGTAGTGGCATGTTTTGTTGAGTTCTTACAAATACCAAGAGAAATTGAATGTTTCTTGTGGCACACTGGTTGGGTTGTTAATTACATGTAACTGAGTCTGAGATCCTAGCTTTTTTTAAAGATAAAAATAATTAATGTCAAGCATATGCCACTGTAGCATATAGAAATCAACATTTTTCATAGTCATCTTCAAATTTTACTTTCTCTCCAAAAAATGAATTGAAATATTGTATAACTAAATTTGTCTCAGTTGGATGAATCTGTTGGCTGAATTGCTTGCATGATAGTGATGCAGATGTCTTTATTCAGAATTCTGAAATTTTAACTGGTTATCTGTCATGTCATCCTATATCAGTTTCTATTTTTAAAAACATCCAATCTATTTAAGAATGGGTTTCTCAAGAAAAAGTACTACAGTGTGAAAACAAGTAATTTAATGTCATAAAAACAACTGGGGAAAAATGAGATTTAATAACAAAGGTAAAGATTATTCTATATCTTTAAATGCAACTTTAGAGCATCTTAATAGCACCGAACAATGAATCTGACTTTATAACTTCAAAGTAAATAGAAAGTAAAAGAATAACTCTGTTCTGTGACTCCAAAAGTCAGAGAATCTCACAGATCCTGGGCCTACAGCCTCTAGAACAGGACAACACCAGAGCTAATCTTGCTGCAAAAGTAATTAACAGATTAGCACAAAGTAGTCTCCAATATGTAGTCAATCTGCAGTGATTTTATCTACCTCAGTGAACTCAAAGGTAAAGTTAATGTATGGTACAGGATCATACATGGAGGAAACAGTGAACACACCACACACAGGCCAGAGAATCCAGACTGCAACCGTGGTTCTCCCCACCTGGTTCCTTGTAAACCACTTTGCCTCAATGAACCTTGAGATCCTCCTCTGTATCATTAAAAATAAAATGAAACTGAGTCACCTGTAAGAGCTGCTGATCTTAGTGTGATTCAAACCAAGAAATCTTTTTGTGGTTGTTGTTGTTGGGGGTTGTGCTGGATTTGACCCAGAGCCTTGTCTGTACCAAGCATGTCCTCAACCACCGAGGACTGTCCCAAGAAATTATTTTTAACGTAGTTTTTATCATGGGACATAGATTAATCTTGCTCAACAAAAATTTTTATTTGCTATGTCTCTTAAAACTGTCAATCTTCCCCATTTACCCCTTCCATGCCTTTATCCTCTTCCAACAAAGAACCTGGGCCTTGAACCTGGAAAATATCCCCCAGTCTGAACTATGCTGGTGCACATTCATGGTGCAATTCAATATGCCCTTCTGTCCTCTATTTCCTGAAAATAGGAAGTTGGTTCCAGAAATGGATGCATGTAAGTCCTCATTTGCATTAACTTACAACATTTGTAAGTAAGAAGTAAATAACAACAGCAAGCACTTATATTCAGATTGTATGAGCCATGTCTCCACTCTTCCTCATTTTCCTAGGGTGTGACTTTTTTTCCAAGGGGCTGTAAGGTATAACAGACAATTCTCCACCAACGCCAAGGGAGCCAGCTTTGGGCTTTAGGCACTGGAGACATGGATTTCATCCCAGGTCTGGTGTTTGCAAGTTTCCCTTTATTCTTCTATTGGCATTAGTCTCCTTTCTTCCTAGACCTACAGGTGGGTGTGTCACATAAGGTGGCAGAAATAATAAAGACAGGCTTCCTATAAAGTCTAAACCCATCTCTCCTGGGGAAATGAACTCCAGAAGGCAACTCTACAAACAGCATTTAGCAGGAAAGGCGAAAAGGGGTGGATGTTCCCCAGCATTGTCGAAGAAATGATTCCATCACCAGCCATTACAGCTGCATCATCTGCAAAAATGAGTGTTCCTTGGGCAGAGCAGATGTTCCAAAGCTGTGTCATTTGTAAATATACACGAGAAACGTGAATTGAAGATGCGACCTCACTCCATATCATATTTGAGAGTAACAGCAATTAGGCACATTGAAGATAATTTGAGCTGAGAATGCAAGGATCTTTCTTCAGTCTAAATATAACCTTAGAAAACATATTTTTGAAAAGTAAAAGAACTCTCCCTGTTGCCTGCCACCACACAGTTGCAAAGTGAGCCAGTCTACTTCTGAGGAGTCCAGGCACACAGGGCTGATTTCACACCTTGGTTAAATATATATAGTCAATTCTTAAATCACAGGAGAAATTAAAGGCTGGACTGGATAAAAGTTAAAATAAACAGGGTTTTTAAAAATAACTATTTGTAGGACAATTTTTTAGGAAAAAAGGGCAGAGGAGAACATTTGTTTTCCTTCACAATTTCAGGGAACTAGGACAATGGCTTTACATATTCCATCTCTATAAGGAAGGAAAGAGGAAGAAGGGCTGGTAGACATGTGGGCCTCCATTTCTTGCTTAGAGACAGCTAATTCATCCTATCTCAAGGGCCTCCTCCAACTGATTGGCAGTGGCTTGCCTGGGCTGTTGTGAAGGATCCTAAGTGCAGTTCTATATCAGCAGGGAAGGTATAAGGATCCATTATCCATGTCTGCCAAGGGTGCTGTATTTGCAGAGTAGCAACATGGTTAGACAGAGATTTAGCATCCCTGGACAAGGTGATCACCAAAGTTTCTTCCAGAATCTAGTCCAGCTCCATTCATCTTTAGAAGATGAAACTAGGCCCAAGGGTGCTTCTGTGACTTGCCTGAGGTCTGAGGCCAGAACTAGAGTCTAGTTTTGAACTTCCTATGACAGTGTTCTTTCCACTGCTGTAACAGACGCACCATGTTACTTTTCTAATACAATGACTAAGAAATAGAGAAGATCAATGAAGAGAGGAGAAGCCAAGGGGAAATGTTAATGAATGATTGAGGGACTAAATGAAAAAGAGAAAAAAATCAGCAGAATTGACAGAGATGGGCCAGGAAACAGACTTGCATTCCAGGCTACAGTTGTTCTACAAATTATGTGTTTCCATACCTAGCGAGTCAAAGACACTGACAAGTTCCCTACTGACAGCTTCCTCCTGTCCACCCACTTAGAGGACCTACCTGGATCCCCACCTCCAACTTTGAGCATCTGCTCTTGGCCTTGGCTGGGCAGACTGACTGCTGGCCACGTACCTGTGGCTTCCTGGCCACAGATGCTGAGACCAGGAATGGATAAATACTTGGTCCACGCTGGGCTGGTTGGACTTTTCCTTGGGAATTTGAAACTGGGACCTGGAGACATCTGTCATTTGATATTGGGTGCTTGACTAAGGAAGTGATCTAAAATGGGAAGCCATGTTGGTTCCATAACAGAGAATGTTGGTTTGAAGAGAGAGGGAAGGATGCAACAGATACAAAGAGGTACAAGAGAACATGTGACCTTAAGAAAGGAAACTAGAGAGATTAGCTTCCCTGCTTCCATATTATTGGGGGACCTTTCTATACTCCAAACTTCCGTGCTCCCTTGTGAGCTTCCCAGAATCTAAGCTTTTGTGTTTCAAATGCCTCAGTTCAGTTCTGGTCCTTGGAAACCCCTGACCACTGGCTAAATCAGCTGAATCTTCATTGGTTTCCATTGTCTATAGACACAGTGACACTGCTGGGGGGGGGGGGCGGAGAGGAGAAATGGTGGCCTATTAGGGACTCCATAACATCAGAAAATCTAAATTAATACGCATACTTTTTCAATAAAATATTGCCTTTTATACACCAAGTAAGCATTATGGCAATAAATCCAATTAAATAAGATATCTCCAATATAAAATCTATCTTCATGATTAGCCTCACAATCCAAAATTTCTATTGTTACCATGCATTTCATACACAATGAACCTAGAGTTCAGGCTGCAAAATCCTAAAAATGTGGCATCCAGTTACTATTCAGGAGTTACTAAAAATCCCAGATGGTAAAGCCTGTAAAATTGACTGCAGGAAAAAAAAAAATCAGTGTCTGTCTCCTGAGCATGATTCTGAGGCTGCAAAGTTGGCTGGTTGACATACGAAGAGTTCATAAAACTGTGATTAAATAAAGACACCAGGCAAAGCCATTTAAAGACTGCCTTCTTTTATGAAAGCACAATGAAGTCAGGAGAAACCAGCTCTTTTAAAAGATGAAGACATTCTGTAAAGGTTGGATTTTCAATAAATTCTTCCAAATCTGGCAGAGAAACGGAGAACACTGAAGGGAAAACCTGTGGCGATGTCACCAGCACTGGCCACTGTAGACATGTAAAAAGAATGCGGCTTGCAAAGGGTTAGTTTCCATCACAAATTCTGGGGGACAAATTATCTCCAGATGAAATTTTACATTGTTTTACATTTTTTCAGTGATTTTGCATAAAATGCTACTCCAGTTTTATTGTTTATTATTACTCTTGTTTGCTCCAAAACCACATTTAGTGCTTGATCTCCAAATAGATGAGCCTCTGGTGCTTTTCCAGGTCATCAGTTTTTAAGTAGACCAGACATCTCAAAAAAAGATAATTCCAGTGGTGAGGAGAGGCTATGTAGCTCACATTGCAACAAGACTTAGCCTTCCCAAGCAAAGTACCCTTGGAATCAGCACAGAGGGTTAGAGCATCTTTCTTATTTACTTCCTTAGACACCAGCCTCTGAAGATGCCTTAGATTGGAATATGAGTAAAATAAACTAGGAATAGTCAATCCAGTCTTGATTTTAATTTTCAGATGGTAAACGATCTCATACAGACAGATGACCAATAAATGGCCTTCATTTTGTCCAATTGTGTCTATAAAAGACACTACTTGGAGCTTCTCTCTAGCATGCATTCCCTTCTTCAACAAATGCCCCCATCCTGCAATCATGAAGGTCACTATCATCCCCTGGTCCAAGAATAACTAGTTTCTTCCAAGGGAAGGCAATTGCTTCTGGTCTCACAGAAATCAGACTGTCTCTGGGACCCAGGCTGCAAAACATGAACACTCAGAGGACACGTGCAAACTATATTTAAACCATAGTACTGACCTTGGATATGAGGATCTTCTCTCACCAATCCCAGAAGCACTCTTTCTTCTGGGATTCCGTGCTATACCCATGAAGTCTTCCAATAAAATTCCATCCTGACTCATCTAGGATGAAAGTAACTAGCTATCAAAGACTCCCTCCAGGCAACACCAGTGGTCCAAGCCTGATATACAATTTTATAAACCATCACCACCATACCTCACCTCTGTAGGAAAAATATCCATTTCTCCATGATAAGACTCCCTTTCTCAAAGGCACCAAAAATATACATTGAAGAAAAGAAAATTCCTTTCTTCAACAAATGGTGCTGGAAAAAATGGAAATCCATATGTAGGAGAATGAAATTTAACTCCTATCTCTCACCCTACACAAAACTCAGTCTCAAAGTGAATCAAAGATGTAAGTATTAGACCAGAAACCCTGCATTTACCAGAAGAAAATGTCGGCCCAACATTCCAACATATCAGCTCAAGAGCTGACTTCCTTCACAAGACTCCCAAAGCAAAAGAAGCAAAATCAATAATCAATAAATGAGATGGCATCAAATCAAAAAGCTTCTTCACAGCAAAGGAAACAATCAAGAGCATGAAGAGAGAGCCTACAGAATGGGAGAAAATCTTTGCCACTTGCACCTCAGTTAGAGCATTAATTTCCAAGATATATAAAGAACTCAAAAAACTTATTAACACAAATAAAATAAAATAACCAAATAACCCAATCAACAAATGGGCAAAGGAACTGAACAGACACTTGACAGAAGAATATGATTTGTCAATACATATATGAAAAACTGTTCAACATCTCTAGCAATTAGAGAAATGCAAATCAAAACTACACTGAGATTCCATCTCACTCCAGTCAGAATGGAAATTATCAAGAATACAAGTAACAATAAATGTTGGTGGGGAAAAGGTACACTCACACATGGCTGGTGGGAGTGCAAATTGCTCTGGAAAGCAGTATGGAGATTCCTCAGAAAACTTGAGATGGAACCACCATTTGACCTAGTTACTTCACTCAGTATATACCTGAAGAACTTAAAATCAGCATACTAAAGTGACACAGCCACATCAATGTTTATAGCAGCTCAATTCATAGTAGCTAAGCTATTTAACCAACCTAAATGCCCTTCAACAGACAAATAGATAAAGAAAATATGGTATATATACACAATGGAGTATTACTCAGCCATAAAGAATAATGACTTTATTGCATTTGCCAGCAAATGGATGCATCTGGAGACCATAATGTTAAGTGAATTCCAAAAAGCCAAAGGTCAATTGTTTTCTCTGATATGTGGAAGCTATCCCACAGTAAGGGGGTCAGGTGAGAGGAAGAATAAAAGTTCAGTGGATTAGACAACAGAGAATGGAGGGAAGAGAGCAGGGATAAGAATAAGAAAGACAGTGGAATGAACCTGGCATAATTTCCCATGTACATATATGAAAACAACACAGTGAATCCCACCATCATGCACATCCATAAGAATGGCATCCCAGCTAGAATAAGATATATTCCATGCTTGTATAATTTTATCAAAATGGATTCTGCTATCATGTATCCCCAAAAAGAAACAATAAATTTTTTTTAAAGTTTCCCTTCTCTCCCATAGGATTTTCTATTTAGTTGAAAGGTATTTGTTTTATTTCCATTTCACCCCACTTTGCAGTCTATTTGTGAACAGCTCTGTACAGTCCCAAACACCTCGGAACATTAAAAATTATGCTTCTCTTGAAGATGCCAGATGTGGTTTTACTAAAAATCTACAGATTGAAAGGAAAGTTTCCCAGCCCACACTTCTGACCAGAGTGTGGGAAGAAACCGGGAGAAGGCACTGCTGATTTCTCTGTCCTCATGGCCTGAGGTCAATTACCCCACATAAGCCAGCCAGGGAGCACTGGCAGGAGGGGACTGGAACCAGTGTGACACAGACAAAGGTTACAGGCTCTCAGATTTCTCAACACTGTGCAATTTTCTCTTAGCTGTCTTTTCTCTCTTCGTTCTCACCGAGAATTAACACGAGCCTCAGAATTTGACAGATAAAGATTGAAATCCCAGCTCTTTCCTTACTCGCTGTGTAACCTTGGGCAAGTTACTCTACCTCTCTCTGTGCTCCAGTATTCTCACTGATGAACTTGCCCCCTCAGCTGATGTGAGAAGTCAGGGACCTGATGCATAAAAGGGTTTAGAATACTGCCTAGTTCCTAGGAACCATTTTTTTAAAAACTGACTATTGCATTGATTAATCACTATTGCCACCATGGCACATCGAAAGGTAAAAAATGTCAAGAAAAAGTCAGCCAAATTCAAAAGTTTCATTGTGTGTATAAAAAATAATGAACTTACTGTAGAATAATTGCTATGTCCATCAGGATTTTAAACATCCACCCACTCACCAGGTGCAGTGGTGCACACCTAGAATCCCAGCAGCTCTGGAGGCTACAACAGGAGGATCACAGGTTCAAGGTCAGCCATTGCAACTTAGCAAGGCCCTAAGCAACTTAGTGAGACCTGTCTCAAAATAAGAAATAAAAAGGGCTGAGGATATGGCTCAGTGGTAAAGTACCTCTGAATTCAATCCCCAGTACTGGGGGGAAAAATCAGAAAGTCTACACATATAATCTTAATTTGCCTATTTTTAAAGCTATAAATTTGATCACCTTTTAATGAAAAGTTCTCACACATGATCTAATCATTAAAATAAACAGCCCTGGCTGCTAGAATTTCTCCTGACCATCTATAGTGCTAAAATTAATAATCTGAGATTGTCATATATGTATAGTACATTAACCAGATTATCCAGAAGAAATAGGAAAGTTACTTTTAAAAAAAAGACATGAAGGAAAATTCTTCCTCAAAAGAAGCTCAAGAGAAATGATATTCTTAAGCTAGGTCATAGTTAACGCTTGCTGTATACACACTCACCATATGCCAGGGTAGGTCACGGCAGTGCTGCAAGGTAGCAGCCCTCCATATACTTCATTTTACAGATGAGAAAGCTCTAGTTCAGAGGCATGATGCTACTAATCTAAGCTAAAGAGGGTAGTGTGTGCTATCTGAGATTGTGCATTCAGTCCCCAGAGCCCAGGCCCTTGACCTCTGCTCTGTTCGAGGGGATTCTGCCCATGGGCTCTCAAGGGCACCACAATATCAGAGTGTATTTGGGTCTGAGACTTTAGAGGTTTCCATTCTGGGTGCCAAGGTTGGGCAAGTTGTGGTATATGACCAGATAGCTCAGATTCACCTGGGCAACCATGAGTTTCAATGTTTGACAGAACTGCACACAGTCATGCAGTAACACTGCATGGCGGATTCGCTGATTAACAGGGGATCCTTCAGTGGTCTCCCTTAGCATCTTTTAGTTGGAAAATTAGTTCCTTTCTGAAAGGAAATTCATTTTACAGAGCACCAAGTGCTTACAGATGTTGGACATATGATATCTCCTTAATCCTTCCAGTGGCACCTTGAGTGAGGTATTACTGTCCCCACATATCCCCTTCCAATACAGAGAAGCCAGAATAAGCAGGAAGGGGTTTACTAGGGATAATAAATGGCTTTAGGGAATTTGTTGGGAGGCTGAAGAAATAGCCTCCAGAGATAAAGCTTCCAGGAAGGCACCAGAGACACGGCAGCAAGAAGCCACACAGCTATGGCCACACTTGCTAGAGGAGCGGTAGGTAAGGAAGAGAGGCTGCTTGAAAAGAGGGTGGAGACAATGGAACTTCTGATGATGGCCTGTGGTGGTCGTTTGCAGCCTGTCTTGGCAGTTCTCAAAGCTGGCTTCCCATCTGCATGCAGGCCTACTGGGTCAAACTGTCCATCTTTGGGCTGTCCACACTTAAGGAATGGCCAATGGGGGGACCCCCTGAACTGGTTTTATCTTGTTTCTTATACTCCATGAGCTCAAAGCCTGGGCCCCCCATATGTTCGGTGATTTTCCTAGGTGACCTGGCCTCCCTCTCCTCTTGCTGTATCCACCTCTTGACCAGCATCACTGCACCTTTGCTTTTTGGGATGCCTGCCCCAGTTCTCGGAGCCCTCCGGCTTCAGTGAGCATCCCAGGAGCCTGAGTACATTATCTGGATAGCTTGGAGACAAACAGTCCTAGGATTTTAGCAGCAAACTCGGTCCTGCCCTATACCATCCCAGTCAGACCTCATGACACAAACACATGAAGGCTCTTTGGGCATTTTTTCCTGGCCCATTGTGATCACCAATGTGCTATAAGCAGTCGGTTTCCAAAGCCTCCCTCCAAATTTACTCTCATTTGATGCTACATACAGAATTCTCCCCTGTATCAACCCGGCACCAGCAGAGCAATTACTGAAGCAGAGAAACGAGTCCCCAAAGGTGCCAGGAGAAGAATACAGAACAGCCTGGTGGGGAGTCATTTCGACTCGCCTCCAGTTTCTGAGAATGATCAGAACAACATTATTGAGGGCAGCCCGGGATGGCAGAGGTAGCTACATTCATTCCAAACACACATCACACCGTGTCCTGGCTATAAATTCCAGCGGCAGCAGGTGTGCGCTTCAGAGGAATGACTTCTGCAATTAAAATAGTGACATTTTAATGGATTATGCAGATCAGCTAAGGTTCTAAATCATAAACCTCCTGCCTTAGATGGATGGAGAGTGCAGGCCAAGCAAGAAGGGACAGCATAAACCCTGTGAACATTTCACGGTTCCTTCTGACCTTTTTATACTTCACTGTGAAGCTGAACGTTGACCTTCACTTCCATGGAGACTTCTTTCTGCTGCCTGGCAAAGACCATTCTCCATCTTTGTAATAAAGGGAGCTGGCTGGATCTGGTGCTTTACCGGCATCTCAAGTGTTACCTGATGTGGTCCTCTTATCTCTGGAAATGAAATAAGCTGTCTTTTTTGGTAACAGAATGAGACGTGGGGTAAGTGTGGAGCGGGTTCAAGGTGCTCGGGAGGTAAAGTGCACAAACAGAAACCAAAGAGGGACCTAGAAGATGGCTTTGCAAATCATGGAGATGAGATTTGGAATGTCCTCTCAGACCTAAACCTAAGAAGATAAGAAAGGGGTCCTATTTTTAAAGACTGTTGCCATTGGGGAGACAAAACTACAAAAAAAAAAAAACATAATAACTAAGAGGCAGTGAATACAGAAAGTGCCAGGAGAGTGACAAAAATAGGGAGGAAGGAGATCTATAATGCAGAGTCAGAGAGAAGGGGGCTCACTTCAACAAGTCACCCCCAATAGTCATTTAAGATCTTCCCCAAAGGAACAATAGAGCTGGAAGGAACCAACAGAGACCAAATGCCCCAATCATCTCATTTTAGACAAAAATAAATTTAAGCCAGAGGTTAAATAACTTCCCTAAGAGCAAGGAAATGGGCTGCTGCTGTAAGAGAGGGGGTGGGTTTCCATTCTCTTCTAACACCACACTTTCTCTCTTCATTGAGAGAGTGGTTCCCTTGGGGCTGGGGATGTGGCTCTAGCGGTAGTGAGCTCGCCTGGCATGCGCGGGGCCCTGGGTTCGATCCTCAATACCACAGAAAAGTAAGAATAAAGATATTGTGTCCACCTAAATAAATAAATAAGAGAGAGTGGTTCCCGTGGAATTTTCAAGGGGGTGGCAGGAAACGTCCTGGGTGCACTGCAGATGTACCCATGCAGCTGTGTGATGTGGCATGATGAACAAATGTTAAAGAAGAATAGGATGAGCACAGACATGGTGGAGAGCAGGGGGGAGGGGCATGAGCTACGTCTGCGCTGGGGAAAAGCCCTTTGTCCAAAGTCGGGGGTAGGCAGAAAGAGGACAATGAACCTGAGTAAGCACTCAAGTGTAATTTCTTGACTCTGGCGCCCTGTGTATTATCCCAACAGCCATTAATCTTCACCTTTCGTCTTTGATCTGTGAAGAGCAAAGTAGGGCAATTTATTTCTCCTCCTCTCCCTGCCTCTGCTCCCTTTGAGGTTAGGAGTCTAATGGGCAGTAAAATGATAAGGGAAAGAGGAGAGGCCGGCACCTGTAGCTCCTCATCCATGAAACCACCAATCCTGGAGGGTGAGACTTTAGTGCCATCTCGTAGTGGATTAAAAAAATGGGCTTGCTCCATACCCAGTTCAACTCCCTTCTAGTTTGGAAAGCTAAAAACCTTATTAACCAGAGACCCTGGCAACTGAGGTTTTGTGCATGAATTGAGTTCCACCAAGCCGATGCACTGCTCAAGATTTCGATTTAGACCCAAGTCCCATGCAGAGCAAGGCAGGGCACAGCACATTCATCCTGCTGCTGTGGGGTGTGGCTGCAGCAGAATGATCCTTGAGGCATCAGCTATGGTAGCAGCTTCGTGACTTTACAGAGGGGTCAGCTAGCTACCTTGATAGCCTCGCTCCTCAAGATGATTTTGAATGTTATTCCTAAAAGCTTAGCTTAGAATCTGTTCTTCAGACCTCCCAAAGATTCAGTAAACAAACCCAGTATTAACAGTTATAATCCATCCCATTCCTGCGTAAACTAGCCACAGTGGATTTAATTGTCTGAAAGTGAGCCCTAACAGAGTCTTATATTAATATAATAAAATTTTGCTTGTAATGAGCCCTGGTTTATGATAAAATAAGAAGAAAAGGAACTAACAGCTAAGTGCTCCTCTGTTCAAGGTATTTTATACATATCATATGACTCAAAGCTCAAAATTATCTTGAAAGATAGGAATGCTAAAGACTTGAGCTACACCACTGATAGATACTGCCAGGGTTCAGACAGTAGACCAGAAATAATCTACACCACGCAGCTTCCTGTCTATGCCAATGTAAATCTTTAGCTGATTTAATGGACAGGAATTTCTAATTCCACTGTCTTCATCAACATGACTTTGCTTTTCCAGGAAACTCTTGGCCAGCAAGATGAAAGTGGTAAACACAGTCATGAATCTTATACCAATGTTTCAGTCAACAATGGACCATATATATGATGGTGATCCAATTATATTGCCTAGTGATGTGGTCATCTTAGTCTGTGTAAGTACACTCTATAACGTTTACACTATGATAAAAAATACCTAACATTACATTTCTCAGAATGTATCCCCACTGTAAAGTGACATGTGATTGTAATCTCATTATTCACTTTAGGGGTTTCCCAAAAACTGCTCAATTTTTCAATATGTAGTATCAAACCAAGACTTTTAAAACACTTGCCTTGCTGTGTCCATTAATCTTAAGCTCTTATATCATGTTCATCACCCAATCCTAATCAAGACCCCCCTCAAAACCTCTAAAATAGCCCCAAGTCAACTCTCCACCCTCTGGGACACTAAGACTCCATCAAGACAGGGCTCACCTGAGTGAAGCAAGCAAGAAACCCAGCCTTGCCTGAGTAGTGGGTGGCATTTCAGGGAGTCATGGATCAGCAAGGGCCAGATGTCCCCATGATCTTCCCACTATACCTTGCTCCTTTTCACTTAAGGTACCAGCTATTAGTCAGTTTCCCTGGATTGAGTAGCTCAGTAGCTTGGTGGGGAAAACTTTAGAAGAGTTGGTCCCTATTCCCGCTAAGGGCCCCCAACCCTCTAAGGGCTCCCATTGCTGGTGGGACTATAAATTGGTGCAACCAATATGGAAAGCAGTATGGAGATTCCTTAATGTTGAGTAATAATCCAGTATTCCTTCCCAGTACCCTGGCCTCCATGTTCCTTCTATACTTCTGGCCCTGATTTTGGGGGCAGGGGAAGTGAGGCTCCTACAACCAATGGAAGGTTGACATAGGTCTACCTTAATGTAAATTTATGAAAGCAGAACTCCAATATCAAATGGAGCCTATTTTCAGAAACTCTTCAAACATTTTTATGGCCTTTCAATGGACTTTAATCTGGGTGTTTTAGAATGTGAAGGTAAGGCAATGAAGCAACCCATCCGTTCAGCAGAGTATCAGATGGTTTTCTAACTCCTGTGTTTTGCAACTCCATTGTGTGTTTTTAATCACATCTAATCTGTGACCAAAAGTCAATGAGACTATTGTGATGAGACAATATTCATAATGCCCTATCTAACCTGTGCTTTATAACTCGCAAAAAACTGTAATGTGCAATACCTTCATTCAAAGTCATGTCAACTCAACTCGTCTCTGTTTTACAAATAAGGGAACTGAGGACCCCTTCCTCTTAAGTGGCCAGCTAATCAAGGGCAGGGCAAGGGCCCATCCCAATTTCCTAACTTCAAATACAGAGCTCTTTCCAGAGCTCAATATATCAGGGCAGGGCAGCAGAATGAGAAAGCAGTTATTACAATTAGGTGGCCTAGGCTCAAATCCTTTGCTACTTTTAAGCTGATGATCATGGGTAAATTTCCTAACTTCTCTGATCTCAATTTCCTCATCTAAAGAATGTGGAAAACTACAGAATTCACAGGGTTGTTGTGTTAATAAAATATGTCATATGATTTACATAATTCGCTCTGAATAGCATGCAGCACATGATAAGTACTCAATAACTATAAGCTATTATTATTGAGGAGGCACAACATTAGAATCTTTGACTTTGCTACAGAAGTAGTTTGTAGTCCTGAAATCAAGATTCCAGATGCCAAAAATCTGGCCATAAAAAACAAATGCAGAACTGTACCTACAGGTGGGAACTATGGAAAAGAAGACTCCTTTCACTAAGTGTTACAAACATTGGTATATTAACCTCCCCGAGAGCACAGATAGTGAAAGAAAGGAAACTTCCCCATTGCTTGCTTTGCTCAGACTGAAAATAATAACAGGAGAAGGAAAAGACAAAGAAGTTAAGACTCAATTTGGTGACAGTGGGAACAAGAGACAATCAGAGGGAAATGGAGAGGGGACAGGACAGGAGCAGAGAATAACCTGGATCTCTCTCTCTCTCTCTCTCTCTCTCTCTCTCTCTCTCTCACACACACACACACACACACACACACCAATTTACAATTGATTTGGAATCCCCTGTAGATCAGCATGTGAATGTCATGTAACAGTAATAGGAGAGAAAGGTTGTGTGGGTATCAGAATATTGAGCTGGTTAGCAAATAGAGAGGAGACAGGAGAGACTAGGAGTTTACAGTTGCAGAGTTTTGACCATCAATGATTAAAGGCACAGCTAAGAATCATGCACTGTTGGTGAGGATGTGGGGGGAAAGGCACCCTCTTACGTTGCTGGTGGGATTGTAAATTGGTGCAGCCAATATGGAAAGCAGTACGGAGATTCCTTGGAGAATTTGGGATGGAACCACCATTTGACCCAGCTATCCCACTTCTCAGTTTATACCCAAAGGACTTAAAAACAGCATACTACAGGGACACATCCACATCAGTGTTTATAGCAGCACAATTCACAATAACTAAACTGTGGAAGCAACCTAGACGCCCTTCAATAGATGAATAGATAAAGAAACTGTGGTACATATACACAATGGAATATTACTCAGCATTAAAAGAGAATAAAATCATGGCATTTGCAGGTAAATTGATGGAGCTGGAGAATATCATGCTAAGTGAAGTAAGCCAATTCCAAAAAACAAAGGCCAAATGTTTTTTCTGATAAGTGGATGCTGATCCACAATGGGGGTGGGAGGGAGCACGGGAGGAATAGAGGAACTTTGGATAGGGCAAAGGAGAGGGAGGAAAAGGGAGGGCATGGGAGTAAGAAAGATGGTGGAATGAGACGGACATCATTACCATAGGTATATATGTATGTTGACACGAATGGGTGACTCTACTTAGTGTATAACCAGAGAAATGAAAAATTGTGCTCCATTTGTGTACAATGAATCAAAATGCATTCTGCTGTCATGTATAACTAATTAGAATAAATAAATAACTAATTATTTTAAAAAGAATCATGCACTGAAGATTCTCCTCACAACCAACTAATAAACTTAAATGAACAGAACGTTCAAATGTTAAGATTCACTTTGGAGAGTTTTGGCTTGGGATGTTTTGCTCTTTATAAGTTGTATACTTCTGCAGAGAAGATACAGAGCCCTGTGGTGAGGGCTCTTGATCCCCCCACCAAGGTAAGATTGGGTCAACTCACAATCTTTTATCAGGTTTCTTTAGTATTTAAAGTGGGAATACTAATATTCTTATTCAATGTTATCTATTGTTTGATATTTTCCAAAAAATATTAAAACTCCTTGAAAAATGGCACCTAATAAAGTAAGTTCCAAGGTCAACTTGGAAAACTGAAGAGTTTCATAAAGCAAGTGTGCTTAAGAACAGACCAGGGAGAACCCAGTTCATATATCACCAAGCTAGAGAAGAGTTAAAAACTTTCAATAAAAAACATTCCATAAGCCAAACTGCCACTCAGACTCTTTTCCTGTCTCTCAAGTTACTCTCCAAGCTTGAAAGTACTAAAATAAAAATTCCCAATTAAAACTGACTTCTCATGAGTGATGGGATGTAGTTCTATTCAGAAGCTAGTGGAGCAGAATCTCATTAGGAATCATGCCCTAGCAATAGAATCACTGGTGTAACAAGTGGGAAAATGAAGATTGATTCATGAAGACTAGAAGGCTAACCTCTGTGAAAGCAAGACGCAAAGTTCTGTTTGAGCATCTCTGAAAACCCTCCTTCTCTCAAGGTTCTGAAATCCTTCTCTGCCAGTGTGCTTGGAGAGTTTGCTTCCCTAGTCTGTCTTCTCATACCACCCCTCAGCTTCCCATACCTCCCTCACCAATGGCTTCTGGGTATCTCAGATTCTGGGCTAGGTTCTGAGACCAGACAATCTGGGCTCAAATCTCAAGTCTACCACTGACTTACAAAATGACCTTGAGCAGTACTCAGCCTTCCTGTGTCTCAATTATCTTGCCTATAAAATGGGGATGATGGGGGGATTGTAGTTCAGTGGTAGAGCACTTGCCTAGCACATGTGAGGCACTGGGTTTGATCCTCAGCACCACATAAAAATAAAATAAAAATATTGTGTCCACCTAAAGCTAAAAAAAATAAATATTTTAAAAAATAAACAAATAAAATAAGATGAAGGTGTTGTGTCCATCTACAACCAAAAAATGGGGATAATAATAGTAGTCACCTCACAGAGTTATTAGTTATTAAATGAGTAAATACAGGTAAAATATTCAGAATGGTTCCTGGCACATAGCACTAAGTAGATTTTAGTAGTTGCTATTATTATTAATTACATATAATATTTTTTCCATGCATAAAGTTCCCAAGTAAAAAGATAAATGCTTTCTTGATAATTGCTGATTATTGTTTCCATAGTACTTACTAGTATCTCAAGTATTTATGTTTATTTATCTTCAGTCATCTTCTACAAAAATGTTATCTCCATGACAACAGTGACCTTATACTTCTTGTTCACTACTCTATGTCTGATTGCCAAGTACAGTTCCTAGAACACAGAAGGCTCGATAAATATTACTAGAATAAATGAAGTGCAATTACAACTATCCTTCATCTTCCAAATTATTTTAATTTCTGAGATTGAATAGCAAGTTTGGACATTGAAAGATACCATGTTAGCCAAATATGTTTAATTCCTGATTTTCTGATAGCACCAGTAGCCAGAGTTTGGAGAGCAAGGGATTCATCTGAAAATGCTTTTGTAGCTGTTTGGTTTCTGCTTTTGAATGACAAAGGATGTCTGTATTTGAAGAAAACGAAAAACAAAGGTCTCTATTTTTCTCCCTGAAAAATTCTGCAAGAAAATAGCCCCTTTCAGTCATTTCTGTCCACTTTGTTCTGTGTCCCCACCCCCTCTCTTTGTTACCACCCATCCTGACATTTAGAGCATAATCCCTAGGAGTGGACAAGTGATGCTTCAGCACCACGGACAGCACCACACAGTCAGGAGGCCTTTTGAACACTTCATTGTGTGGTTCAGAACATGAGGAACTCACTTGTTCAGAGTGAAGGAAGACCCCATACAAATTCCTTTACTTTGCTAAGTACTGTGTGGAATTTTAAAGGAGAATAATTCACATGTGTCTTTTTGCCTCCTTATTACTGGGAAATGAACTTGATTTCTCTATAAGGAAATTAATAGTTATTTGCCAGGCACTGTGTTGGGAATGTGTGTATGTGTGTGTGTGTGTGTGTGTGTGTGTGTGTGTGTGTGTGTGTTCTCATTTAACTCTCATATCAATACTGTAATGGCACTGGATTTAGAGCCAGAAAATCCTAGATTCAAATATTAACTTCACCTTTGGAAAGTAACTTCACTTCCAGAGCCTCTTTTTAAAATCGATGAAATGGGGACATTCTTTCCTATTTTAGCCTTGAAAATACAGACCAAAACTCCTCTTCCTGAGATGTCTCCTTATCCTTATATGTAGATTTGGGTAACAACTGCTTACTGTAGGTCAAGTTGGAGGTAGGAAGCAGCCAAGCACTAAGGAAGGAATAACTGTTGTCAATTTTGAGAGGAAATGAGACTATCCTGGTGCCAGGGAAAGGAAAGGGCTAGGATGCAGGGGTTGGATATGTGGCTGGGGAAGGGCATGAGCCAAATCCCAAAGGGGTGGGAAAGTCAAACCAAAACATTCAAATACGTCAAAGCCTTAAAAATCTTCCCTAATGGCCTGGACCATGTTTTCTATTTCTTTCTTACTCTCAGCCCAATAGTAACTACCATAGGGGTGGCACATAGTGAATACTTGATAAATGCACATTTATCAAATGAATGGTGTCGGGAGCTCTCTGTGAACTATGCATGAACTAAAATGGTGCTGAAGCCATTAGGCAGGAAAGCCTGGTATCGGGAACTCCCAGCAACAACCCTGCTGCTTTGAGAATGCCTGGCTCATGTGGCTTCCTAACTAGCTCCATCAAAAGTTCATCACAGCATTGGAGATGGGGTGACCCACTGGAGTCACACAACTTCTCGGAAATGGGTATGGCTTGCCAAAATGCCAATCAACCTGTTTACTGCAAGACCCCTCCCACTGAAACCTTATCTCTGCCTTTGATGTACTCCCCCTTAAATAAAGATTCAGAGCTATTTTTCAGTTGTTCAGTTCCAGCTCCTATCAGGACTGGAAGACCTATCAGGCTTTATCTAAGTTCTGGGTCTGTCTCTATTTCTTACTAATTATTTCAGACTTTTTGCTTTCCGGGAGACTCCTACCTCCTGAGCAGGAACCTACCCTGGCAGGGTGCTGCCCACCCTGCAATAGAATGATTTTGATGAAGTTTAGAAAGCAGCTAATGACCAAGGTGTCATCCAAAACGGTTGCTTCTGCAATCATGGTCTAGAATCTAAAGTGGAAGTAAAAAAAAAAAAATCAAGGTCCTACAGTTTGATCCAAAAATTCACTGCACAAAACTAAGATGGAGAGATGGAGGTGTTTACCCTGGTTTCAAGGAAGAGTACGCCTCTGCATATGTCATTCTTGTCAATCAATCAATCAGCAACTATTCATTGAGAGCCTATGGTGTGCCAGGCACTGTTCTAAGCCACAGAAGTAGGACAAACACAGACCTTGTCTTCAATAAAGTTTACATTCCAGTGTAGGAATACATATCCCACCCCCTCAAAGCCACCTAAATAAGTACACCATAAGCAGCCCTCATTATTTAAACCAGTGAGCATCCAGATGCAAGTCTGGATGGTGAGAGGTGTCACCCAAAGCACTGACTACTCTCTGAGCTTCATCAAAAGAATAACAAAAGTTCTCTTGAGTAATCAAAGTTCAGAGGGCAGGGATCTGCTTAATAAGTAATTGTATCCACTCAGTTCCTGAGTTTGGATAGAGCAGCTTACTTGCCAAAATAAATTGGATAAATAGAACAACCAAGAGGAGGAGAAGACCTTTTCTATGCAGTGGGGTGTCAAGCAGGATTTTGTCTTTTAATTGTTCAGTGCAGTGGGCCAGAAAACAATGAGCAAAAAAGATTCTACATATTCATATTTAAATTCAGAAGATTAAATACCTATTCAAGGTCAGCTATCTGCCAGACTCTTTACAGGGCTCTTTGGTAGTCAAGAGGATGAAGACCCAGCCTCACCACCACCACCACCACCACTACCCTCCATGATTAAAGTAAGAGGACTAGGGACTACCAGTGGAGTCTTGCAGGAAGTCCACTGTATGTGAAGCATCTATTCCCTCTCCTCAATCCTTTACAGAGAAGCAATGGGTATTTTCACATTATGGTAAATCACCTCCAAAGACAGCTCCCCATAATTTCTCCCTTCCCTATATGTACATGCTCCATCAAAAGGTGAAGTCTCTTTCTCTCCCCATGAATCTGAGCTTGACTTATAATTGCTTAGACTAATACAATGTGATTGAAGAAATATCCCAGTACTTTTAAGTCCAGGGTTTCAAAGTCCTGGCAACTTCTGTTTTCGTCACTGGAAGGAAGTCAGCTGCCATGTAAGAAGTCCAACTACCCTGAAACCTCCATACTCTGAGGAAGCCCAAGCTTCGATGAGGAGAGACCAGGTGGAGGGGAATGGAGAAACTTGGTTTCATGACTCCAGTTATAGCTATCCATGCTGGTCCTCTGCTGTTTAAGCCATCCAGGACATAATGAAGTATACACTAGCCATCTCCACTGGGCTCTGAGGAATGGCATATATCAGAAGGGCATGAAGGGCCCGCCAGCTTGAGTGAGTCAAACCATACATCATATTCCAACTGGAGCAGGAGCCACCACTGAAAATCTTCAGTGTAGTCCTTGGGTTGAGACTAAGAAAAGATTAGAAAAGGGAAGCAGGGCAGAGTGAATCTGGGGCAAGCTCTGTGGGAGGTGGTGGAGACAGGGTGTAGGGGAGCTTTCTGGGAAGTCCCTGGATTATACTAGTATGCTTTGACATTATTCCTAAGTCCCATTGACAAGAGAAACTTATTGTGCTAAAATTAACCATTATTGAGGATTTATCAGAAGCCCAGAATCCTTTACATCCTGGATCTCATTTAATTCTCACAAAGGATACTATAAGATCATTTCTATTAGTATCTCTATTTCTAGCTGAGGAGACAAGGCTCAGAAAGCACACATGTTCGGGACTTGTTCAAGATCACACTATAACAAATGTTAGAGCTGGGATTTGAATCCAGGACAGCCTGGCCTGGAGCTCGAATCAACATCAAGATCTGGCAACTGTCATGCAACAGCTGTTACCTTAATTGCATATTTAAATTCTAAAGGACTTTAATTTTCCATGAACATATTTATTCAGCACAAAATTCACTGGTGCTTTTGCAAAAAGGTTAAATAAATATAAAATGTGTTTATACTGATGGGATATTGCCTTGTTATGTTGTGTGGGGTTTTTAAAATTTTAATTTTCAAAATCTATTTTTGTAATGTACATGGGGGGAAAGGAAAGTATTAATAAGTAGGTTGCAATCTTCCACCCTTAGAGATAATAAGAAAAAGCAAAATGAATAAAGAGGATGTTTAAGAAGTTTTACAGTACTTTGGGGTTTTTACTTCAAACTACAGTAAAGATTCCATTTCCTTTTTTTATTATTTTGGAGTTTTGATATTTCTTTGAAAGTGATATCATACCTAAATTTGGCTCCAAGAAATCTCAGCTTCAAACTAACTGTAATAATGACTTTTTAGTTTTTCTCAAAAGGAATGTCACTTGTTTCTTAATAAGGTTATGTATTTGGCTGTGGCAACCTAAGTTATTTGAAGAATGTTGAGGCTTTACTCTGGGGTCTGCTGTCTCCTACTTTGTTCTGGGAAGCATCCTAAACACTGGAAACACAGGAATGTCTTAGAAAGGAATATAGGAGACACAGGAATTTTTTACAAAGTCCCTGCTCTTGTGGTGTTGTAATTCTGGTGGGGAAAAAGAGTTGAACAGGGCAGAAAAGTGATAAGTCTCTGAAGAAGAGGAAGTAGGACAATATGCTGAGGAGTGTCAGGATACCTTAAATTGGGTAGTCAAGGAAAACTTCTCAGAAGAGACGACACTGTAGCTGAGACCTGAGCAATTCGGAGTAGCCAGGGGCATATTTGAGAAAGGTAGTCCAGGTAGAGAGAACATCCACTGCAAGGAGTAGACTTGGTGTGTTGAAGGGACTAAAACAAGTTACTATGTCATGAACCTGATTTGCAAAGGGAAAACTGAGACAAAGCAGGATTGGAACAAGAAAAGACTCAGATCATAGGTGATGACCATAACATTTGGGGTTTTGTTTTATCAGGATGGAAAGCTATCAGCCAGATGCAGTGGCACATGCCCGTAATCCCAGCAGCTCCTGAGGCTGAGACTGGAGGATAGAGAGTTCAAAGCCAGCCTCAGCAAAAGCCAGGCACTAAGCAACTCAGTGAGACCCTGTCTCTAAATAAAATACAAAATAGGGCTGGGGATGTGGCTCAGTGGTTGAGTTTAATCCCTGGTACCCCCACCACCAAAAAAAAAAAAAAAAGAGATGGAGAGCTTCCAAAACTTAAAAAGGTGGTAGTGATTGACAATCAAAGTTGCATATTTAGAAAAACACCCTGGATATATGGGGGAGAAGGGATTGTGGTGTTGGGGGGATGAAGTCGGGGACAATGGCAAAGATGGAATTGAGGCAAGCTGTTAGGTAGTTGTGACAGTGGCCTGGAAGATGTATAGTAATTGAACACGGGGAATGGCATGGCCCTGCTGACAAGGGGGTGGATTTGGAAGCCATCCACGCGGAGACAGGAAGAACACATCTGGGAGTAGAACTCAAGAGCTTTGCCTTGGGCATGTTAATCTGAGACGTGTATTAGACTGGAAAGCATGTCTGCAGGAGCAATTCCATACTAAAAAACGGCTGCCACGGATGGCCACTCTTGTGCCTTCCAATCCAGAGACCCAGGGATCCTAAGCCCTACGTCACAGATAGAAGAAGTTCAGCCCCTTCAAAGTTGGTTTGTCTACAGAAGAAAGAGATGTGACAGTTTTAAAGGAGCAATTGCCATCTAACTTCTGATCTCTGAAAGTGGCCTAGGAAGGAGGTGGATACACTTGACAAGGGTCCCCAAGGCCTGGATGAGTGTGGATCATCTTTACAACAAGGCTCAGCTCTCCTCTCTTAGCACTTAACAAGGAATGTATTTCTTTCCTATCAAACTCACTCAGCTTCACATTTGACCATGATTAAAAGCGATGAGACTCTAAATGCAGATAAATTATTCACGGCATAGCCTACCAAATTACAAATTCTGTCTTCTCACACAAAAGCTGCATGAGATGTCTCTGCACCTCTGCTCAGCTCCTGAAATTCAGCCACGCACCCAGGGGAGAGCCTCCAGCCAAACCGGCTTTATTTTTCCAGATTTGCCACATGATCAAAATGAAATCTAGCTTTTGGAAATTTTTTCATTTTCACTGGCCACTTATCCCCCTCATTTTCTAAAGCCCTATTTTCCCTCCTGTGATGCCAACTGGAAAACCTAAAGCACTTAGAAACCCTGGGAAGTTCCAGAAAGCCCTTGTTGCCAACCTTCTTCGAGTGTCTGAAAAGTGCCCAATTTTCACCATTTGCTGCCAATAAGTAACTGTGTGACTATATATTAACTTACCTCTAGCAGGTCTAGACAAGGGAAAAGAAACGTGGGTATTTAGTGTGTCCTTTTACTTAAGCCTTCCAGGGATTCTTTAAAATTTTTCCTAAAACCATGCAAGTCCCTAGTCCTTTGTATTAGTGGAATAATGAGCTTATCTTCCATGAGTGGATCTGGCCTTTCCAGTAAGAGAGGAAGACTATTTGTTGGCTTTAAGCTCTCAAATCACTTCATCTTGGTTTGCTTAGGAATGTGGCTCACTGCGTTAGGTTCATGGTAAATCATATCCAAGGGCTGGGGATAGAGCTCAGTGGTACAGCAATTGACTAGCATGCACGAGGCCCTGCGCTCCACCCCCAGCACCACACACACACACACACACACACACACACACAGTAAAACATGTCCAAACAATAGCTTTTTGGTTCAAAGCTGGGGTCATCTGCTACAAGAAACAAAATCAACTCTGGTTAACTTAAATAATCTTACAATTTCAAGGAAGACTTTTAGGAACTCAGGATCAAAGAGACAAGCAGTGAATTAGGTATGGAAGCTGGTGCAGTTCTAGAGGCTCTGGAAGCAGCCGGGGTATCCGCAGTAGACACTCTTGCTGCACGTTGTAATTACCAGGGGAGATTTTAAAGCTTTTGAAGCATACTGATATCTTGATCCCATCCTCTGAGATCCTGGTTCCATTGGCCTGGGATGTGGCTACTCTCAACTATCAGCAGTGACTGTATCCGATCATCTTCAGTCCTGAGTCATGATGTTTAAGACTAAATTGGCTTAGTTTGATTCATAAGCCTGCCCCTTGGCTATAAAAGGAAAAGGCACCTGGTGTCCAGATCCTCTGGACTACAGGACTGAGGAAGAAGAAACTCTTCCAAAAGAGATAGAAATCTTAGGAGGGAAGATAGATGTTAGGCAGCCAAAACACCAATTCACCATCATTATTCTAGATATATCAGCAGTAATGTAATTGATGTACAAATACATGCTCTTTTATGGGAAATAGTCCTCATGTTTCTGGAATTGTGTGTTTTACCAAACCATCCTTTCAACAGAGCAAGAACTCAGGGCAATAGATGTGAGATGCACGGTCCCAGCTGCAGCTCGAAAGCAGAATTCACCATGCTGCACTGAGCCAAGCCCCTGGGGAAGCACCAACCTGTCCATCTTCACTCTCAGAACCTGGAGATGCAGGTCAGACAGTGAGAAATCCTGTTTTCTACCTGTAAAATTAGAAACTATGACAACCACATAGCCTCACACTAAGAGGAAGCATTGTGTTTTCCTGATGATGAAGACAAGCTGTATGATGTCTCCCTCTTCCTCCACATTATTCTGCAAATACTAATGTTAACAAAGAAGAAAAAAAAGTTACTCTGATCAGTGCTGGGAATTATCCACCAGCATGATTTGGTATTCATCTGGTGACAGTACTGCAGGCAGAGAGAATAATGAATAGGGTGTGTGGGATAGCTTTTGATAGGAAACATTGTACCCAGGCCTGGGACAATAATAAATCTAATCTCACTAAAGAAGCCGAACTAACACAGTGACCTAGGCTAGACAATGACCACAGCAGTTGACATCACTAATCGTCCCTGGGGTCAGTTCAACATCAGTTCAACGTTTGAAAAGAAGTCAAGAAACTTCCCCTGAGTAACCTAAATAACAAAAGGGAGAGCAAAACCACCCATGTAAGCTCCATGTGGGATCAGATGAGGGGGAGAGAGAGAGAGAAGGAAAGTTCCTAAGTCCTGCCACTTCTTACGCATAACCTATTCCTCATGTCCCTTCATTCCAAGGGTTCTTAATCTGGGGCTCAAGGACATCCTGAACTCACTGAAATCATTTGTAAAATGTTGCAGTAGGTGTCCCCTGAGCGGAGGTTCATCAGTCCCAACAGATATTCTTGAGACGGTCAAGGACCCACAAAAGTGCTTAACCCCGCTGCTCCAGGGAAACTCCACGTTCACCTCTCCCCTATTCTGACCACTTCGCTGGACCTCACCCTCTACACACAGGCATTGTCTCCAAGGCATTCAAACTTGTGACAGAAGCCAGCTCTCTCTATTCTAGCCATTGGCGGCCACGTCCTCTTTATCTGTGGCAGTGGTTTGTCACTGGTCAGAACTGGGCAGACAACTGGCCTCAGGGGCCCAAGGTGGGGGCGGGGAGGTGTCTTCATGAAGTGGACTGATACCCCTCCATTTTCAGACAGTTATGAACCTCAGAGATTCCGATTTCTTGGAGGGGAAGGGGACAGAGCTTTCTCTGTAGAAGAATTAAAATGACAAAAGGGTTGTGTTTACATTACTGGGGCTGCAAAAACACTCCCAGGTTCAAAGCCAGGGACCTACAGGAAAATAGACAACTAGGAACTGCTGTTAGTCACCCTTGGTTGGTTGGAAAGTTATGGACCGTGTAGACCAGATTCTTCTTCCCACACCCCCCAAATCAACTTGAGCCCTACATTTTCTTACGTATCCCCTACTCTTTGGCCGTGCATCACACTGTAGGGCTATGTAAACAGTGGGGCACCCAAGAGGATTAACACCCTGCGCACCTGCCCACGGCCAGCCGACAGTTTTCATACAGCACTCTACAGTGCTACTCCCTTGACGGTGGACACCTCAAGGCTGGGATTCCATGAAGCTTCTTGTCACACCTGGTCATTAGTCATCTGCCCAGGACACATGGATTCGGCAACTCTCATGAATCAGGCACTAAGCCAGACATAAAAGCTTCAATTATAGATGGTCTCGGCCCTCAAACAACTCAGATTCTAGGTGTGGAAAATGACACTTATGCCATTGGCTGCGGTGAAAAACAGCAAGAGAAATGACAGATAGGAACAAAGTGCTAAAAATAAATAAATAAAAAGGAGGAGGAAACAGGCTGACTTTATTTGCTACGCAAGTACCAGATCCTTGTTGCTCCAAGTGTGGTTGACAGACTAGTGGGCATTACCTGTGGGCATTACCTGTGGGCATTACCTGCAGGCTTGTTAGAAATGCAGACTCTCAGGCCCCCTCCCAGACCTGCTGAAGTGCAATCTGCACTTTAATAAGACCATGGGCAACCGATTCACGGGTGTATTGGAGTTTGAAAAGCATGGTGTTCAATGTCAATGAAATGGCAGGCACCTGGGTCCCCTGCTCACATTCCTAACTGCAGCTGCAACTAGGAGGTGCCAGGAATGATCAGAGGGAAGATATTTTACATCTGTGTGAATGTCTGCGGATGCAGGATTTAGGAAAATCGGGCTGCTTGGAAGTAAATAAAGTAGTTCTACTAACTCCCACACCAGACATAGAACCTTCACGGGCTGAGCCTTGGGTAAAAGAGATCATCAGTCCTCCCCAACATTTTTTGCTGCCTAATCACCCAAGTCCGATGGTATACTATTAATGAAAGAGAGAGAGAGAGAGAGAAATGGAAACACTGATCTTCTAACTTGCCCTGGGAAGATACAAAACTTATTGAGTGGTTATGAATACTGACTCCAGAGTGACCATGTATCTTAATGACCTTGGGCAAGTCATTTAATTCCTCTTACTGCCTCTCAATTTCTGCTGCTGTAAGAAGTAAGACCTATCTCAAAGACTACTATGAGAATTTATTGAGATAATAGTGTGCAAGTTATCTAGATCACTGAGTGCTCACTATGTAACCACAATCAATGGTGTTTGATGTTTTCATTATTATTAGCTGCTTCTGTAGACTCTGGCCAGTTGTTCCCCAAACCCATTTTCCTAATCACACAGCAAGGCTATATTTTCTATTCTATTTGGAATGGTCAAGAAATGTCCTGCCCAGTGGAACACAGTAGGAAGAGACAAACGTCACTTCCAGGCCTGGCCCAATTAATCTCCTGTATGAGCCTCCACTCTTTTTTCCCATTTGCCACCAGCTGTCAATGTCCAGGGTGATTTGGGGAACTATGGGATATAGATGGCAGCATCTCCACCAGCCTGGATCCCTGAATGACTCTATGGAGCAAAACTATATTGTCTCCATGATAAGTACCTTCATTACGGACTGGACTATATGTGAGTGAGAAATAAACTATTGTGTTGTTTTGGACTTTGTACTCAGCCAAAATTCATATGTTGAAGCCCTAGTCCCCTTTGTGGTAGTGTTAGGAGATGGGACTTTGGGGAAATAGTTAGGATTAGATAAGGTTAGGAAGCTGGGGGAGCCTAAGATGGAAAAGAGTTAAAAACTCCACACATGCACTAAGGAAAGGCCACGTAAGCACATAGCAAGAACCCTGCTGGCTACAAGCCACAGGGAGAGCCTAGAAAAGAACCATGCAGGCGCTCTGACTAGGACTTTAAGCCTCCAGAACTGAGAAAGAAATCCCTGCTGTTAAAGTCAGCCAGGCTAGGGTATTCCCTTACAGAAACCCAACCTGACAAAGAAATGTTAAGTCAGACATTTCAGGGTCCATCTCTTACAGTGGCTACAGCTGGCCAGTACAACATTCCGATTTTACACAGTTTACCTCACAAGGTTGTCGGGAGGATTTCACAGCATAACAAATGTGGAAATCTATAGTAAACTGTGAAGAGCTATGTGCATATGTAGAGAGATGGAAAAGAAGATCAGATGGAGGAGTCAGGACCAAGTTCAAACCCAAGCACGGTTGCATGCGAACTGGGTGATCTTATAAAGTATTCACACTCTGAACAGATCTAGAAAATAGAGATAAGAGGAACACAGGGCTGGGCTTGTAGGTCAGAGGTAGAGCACTTGCCTAGCATGTGTGGGGCACTGGGTTTGATCCTCAAATAAATTAAGTAAATAAACAATAAAAAATTAAATAAATAAACAACCACATATAAATTAAATAAATAAACAAATAAATGTGTCCATCTATACTCTCTCTCTCTCTCCATATATATGGAGAGAGAGAGAGAGTGTATATGTAACACAGTGCTCTAAGGCAGGTAAGATGAAGTCTTGCAGATGAATGCATCTAGAAGTAAAAGCGATTCTTCTGAAAGTGATGTGACTTGGTGGTTAGGAACCTGTCTTTCTGAGGTCAAACCTCAGATCCACTACTTCCTGGTTAGAAGCCTTAGGCAAGTTAATTAGCCCATATGTGTCTCAATTTCCATATTCATAAAACTGGGATAATAATAGAATTTACTTCATATGATTCTTATGAATATTAAATAAGTTGATAAATATAGGGCTCCTAAAACAGCATCTGGTACATTGTAAGCAATTAATAAATATTGTTTACTATTAGTATTAAATAGGACATAAGAATTATAAGTATCAATTACTCAAAATCCCTACTTGGCCCATTTCATCCTCTCTTCCCAGTAAAACATACGGTATTTATGGCTGTATAAATATTTTTGACAACTAAAGTATTAGGCTTAGTCCTTTTGCCATCTTTTAATATTTGTTCTTCGAGAAAATTGAGAACATACCTGTGGATGGACTGTCTCACATTCATGAATGATCCATAGTGTGGGTCAGAGGACAGTAAACAAATATAACATAGGATGATCCACTTTCTCTCTCTCTCTCTCTCTCTCTCTCTCTCTCTCTCTCTCTGGGGGGAGGGTACTGGGAATTGAATCCAAGGGCACTTAACCACTGTGCCACATCCCCAGCCTGCTTTTTTTTTTTTTTTTTTTTGTATTTTATTTAGAGACAGAGTCTCATCAAGTCGCTTAGTGTCTCGCTTTTGCGGAGGCTGACTTTGAACTTGTGATCCTCCTGCCTCAGCCTCCCTAGCCACTGGGATTACTGGGGTGAACTACCCACTTGCAGTTAGTGTGACTAATTTTCTTTAAAAAGAATGTGAGTAACATAAACATAAAAGACTCACAACTGCAAAAGTGGATCACACCAAAGTCCATACTTACCAGAGAAATTCTAAAATGCAAAGTCTTTATTTTATAATGAGAAAGCTAAGATCATGACATGTTAGGTGATTTGACCAAGATGACTGATAATAAGATCACCCCCACAAAAGGATGGATCAGAACCCAAGTCTCTTAATGCCCAGTTCCTGAATTATGGAAAATGGAAAGCAAAGAACATTTAAAAACAAATGAAAATGCTTTGAAAGATGATTCTAGGACATTCAACTTTCAAGACTTCAACCACATATAAGATGGAGTTCTTCTTCCCCAGGAGTCTCCCCAGCCCTCCCTGAGAAACTGTGGATCCCACACCCTTGTCTTGGTCTTTCAGCTTCACACCATACTCCTTTCTAAGGGTTCTTAACCCTGACTACAGGTTGGCATCACAGGAGAAGATTTCTGAAATATAGCAATGCCAGGGACTCTAAGTAAATGAGAATGCATGAAGATGAAGCCCAAGAATCACTTTTTGGAAAGTTCCCAAGTGATTCTAAAATTCATTCATGGTTACAAAACAATGCTCTGGCTTATGGACTTTTGAGAGCAGGAGGGAAAAGAATAGCTTCCAAAACTGAGAGCTAGAAGTTTGCTAGAATATCCCAATCCATGAAGCTCCTTGGCATCCACTTGGTCATTCAGTAAACATTCAAGATGTTCTGTCCACAAGATGCCAACTGTACAAGAGCAAGGCACCATGGCTCCTGCCTCCATAGCTCATCATCTGTCAAACGTCTTCAACTGGAGGACTCCTTGATCAGTACAAACCACCTCCCCACTCCTCAGCCCTGCCCTTCCAGTCGGTCTCGATGATCCACAAGAATCTTGCACATCGTCTCCAGGTGATGCTTAAAAAGACAATTAATGGTCTCATCACATGAGATTGTCCTTGCTGGAGGCTGATCTCTAACATTTGACATCTAACAAAACAACCAGTCTTTCCATTACGAGACATTATCCTTTTCTCATCAGTGGGCATCCTAAAGGTCAAGGCAAAGTGAAAAATGCAACTTATTTATGAGTGAGTTAATAATCAATGACTAAGGCCATCCATGTAATACTTGTTGATATTCATTACATACAGACTCTGCTTAAAATGCTGAAAGCCACTTGCTTTCATGGGTCCATAAAGTGTGTGATGGCAATGTAGTAGTTCCCAAAAGTGAAACTGTTAAGAACTGATGGGTTCAAGTAAGTCTTGGCTAAACAGGCTGAGAATACCCGCGCCATCAGCAGTGATGGGGTTCCCGTGACATACCTAAACACCACCAGAAATTGAGTTTTGCGGGAAGCTCCTTGGTTGAGTTCTTCACAGATATTTTTCTTTAAATCTGAAAAGACCTTGACATTTGAAAAATGTGAGAAGGATTGTTTGATGTAGGCAGCCGTTCAAAGAATAATTTGTCCTTCGTGAGATAACAAATAAAAAGCTCTTGTGGTGTCTCTTCTATCAAAAATCATTAATTAGCCTTTAATGAAATATTATTCTGAATACAATATCACTTTTTACAAAGACTTAATTAAATTAACTATGGCTAGTATAATTTCACACATAAAATATACGCATAAGTAGTTAATTTTTTTTTTCAAGTTGAGCAGCAGGACCCCAAGGGATTTCCTTGGACTCAAATTTGCCAAAAAAAAAAAAAAAAAAAGAAGAAGAAGAAGAATAAATTGTCTTAAACCAAGAGAAATGATAATAGAACAAAGCAGTTGGAGCAAATATGATCTAAAGCCAAGCTTAAAAGTAACAGACTCTCAAAATCTGTGTGACTCCACAGAGCCAATTGACGAAATGGCCAAATGCTCTACCTCTTGCTCCAACTTTTCCAATGGGCAGGCTGGGCTGGGACCGGGGGTCTTTACCTAAGAGGATGGAAAGCTACACTGCTCCTGTAGCAAATTAAGCCCCAGCATGGGTCCTAAGGTGTAAGACTTTAGGTCATGAGTAACAAAGAGACCATCTCTGCACCTGACTAATGACATGTATCAAAGTCAAGGGGTAAAAGAGGCTGGGAGGGAGTTGGAAAAGGGACCCAAGCCTACTGGAATCAAATAGATGAGAAGTTGGTCCCAAACAATGGTTTCAACTAGATTAATTATCTTGGGACTTTTTGGAGATCAGGAAGGTTATGACACACGTCTAATTATTTTAAAAATGCACAAAGGAATAAATTATCAAATCAATATTAGTGAAGTAAAGAAACCAGCATAGACTTGTAAAATCTAGAATGGGACTGAAGAAAAGGGAAGTGAGATACAGCAATGATCCCGAGGAGAACACACTTACCCTCACCTCTACTCTTCACTGTACAAAGCCCGCTATATAAATAATCTCATTTCACTCTCACAACAACTCTGTGATGTCAGCAGTCATAAATCCCATCACAGAGTTGGAGAAGGCAAGTTACACACACGGGAGTTCAGTGCAATGGTCAAGGTCACCCTGGCTGGAAGTGGTGGAGCTGGCTTTAGAGCCCATGTAGTCTGGCTGCAGAGTCCTTCCTCATTACCATGCTCAGCCTTCCACACAGCTGACATGGTCACAACTAGAGACAGAAGGAAGAGCCACACCATATGAAAAGGGGGGAGAAAAATGGAAAATAAATGCAGCAATCCCGAGATTGTAAGAGGGCCGTGATGGTAGCCAACACTCCCTGTCTGAAAGACAGGCAGATATCAGTGAACAGGGCTGCAGAGTTAGCCTCAGAATCAAGGTCAAAGCAAGGTCTAGAAATCTGCACTTATCATGTTTCTAAACGTGAAATTCAAGGAACTGATTCTCAAACCGCCCCCAAAATTGAAAGTTGAAATAATAATGATAGAAATAATAGAAAATAAATTTCAGAAACAATAGAAAAAATAAGACAGCAACTTTCACAATTGAGAAAATAAAAAGGTCTCAAATCATGGACAGTATCTGATCAAGGATGGTTTCCAGATTCAAAAGACCAAGACCAATGGCTGAGCAAATTTCCTCAATTAGCAAGATAAGCAAGAGCAGAGAACATCTGTCTGTCCGCGGCCTTCCTGTTGTGCCCAGATAGAAGTGGGAACACTTTCACCTCCATGATGTCTCTTTCACCATCTAGAAGTGTCATGGCCTCTACTGCCTCAACCTCTGAACAGTTATTCTGCCCACATCTGCCCTGGAAGTCATTCTGCTTGAGACTGGTACACCAACCTTCCCAAAGGGCACCAACAGTGTAGGATTCTCCTGCTCGACAACTTTCAACTTCGTCCAACCTGACAAATAAGATCTCTGTTACCACTGGCCTCCCAGGAGAACTGCTCCAAGCCCCTTGTTCTAGAAAGGATCTCATATAACAGAATAATGGTATTATTGGCTAGGTTAGTTTATGAAGCAAAGGCCTTCAAACCAGACAAAGAAAAGAACTATTGTTAAATTCCAACATAACTAAAAACGATTTATTGTACTTTATTTCCTGTTGTTGCAAAATTACAAATTTCAAACAGGGCAATAAATTATGTATTGAAACCATCTAAATTGTATTAAAAATGAAAAGTAAAGATGAGATAATATTCTTACTATCAAAGAAATAAAAGAGGCAAGATCAATGGATTTGAGAAATTAACAAGAAATAAGGCAGAAATATGACAAACATAACTGATAAAAAGTTTTACCACTCAAAACGGCACATCTAAAGTGTGTATATAAATGTGTCCCAAAAGCCTACATTCTATTCATAAAGTGAACCAGAGAAGAATAGTCCACTGAACCCAAAGGAGTCTAAACAGGAACAATAAACAAATAAAGTGAAATGTACTAAAGAAAAACAAACTAAAACATCTTTAATATATTAATGAACTAAAATAATAAAGCTCAGTGCTGGCACTGTTCTATGAAAAAGCAAGTAAGTTGCAGATGGTAGATTAAGCTGAGGGCAGAGATGGTGCCACGTCTCTTGAGTAACAGTGAAGGCCAATTCCTACTTCCATCCTAAGAGGGAGACAGATGGAAGCATGCTAGTAGGGAACAGAGCCGTAAGGACCCCAGCCTTGGCAAACAATAGTGGTCTCAATGCGAAGTCCATAACAGGGGAGTAAGAAGACACAGTAGTAGTTGAGCCACAAGCATCATGGGACTGAAGACAAGAGATCCTTCCCCCAAATTTCTAGAACTCTCTTATAACTCTGTTACTACCTGGGGAAAACAAACAACATCCGAAACATTGAGTTGCCATTTGACTCAGAAATTACATTCTGGGTCTACACTAAAGAGAAGTGAAAACACACATTTACCAAAAAAAAAAACTTGCCCACTCATGTTCATAGCAGCATGATACATAATAGACAAATGGTGGGAACAACCCAAATGGCCTTCAACTGAGGAATGGGTAAATGAAGCAGAGCATATTCATATAATGGAATGTTACTCAGTCACGAAAAAGAATGAAGTTCTTCAATATGCTACAACATGGATAAACCTTGCAAACAATATGCTCAGTGAAAGAAACCCATGAAACAGGCAAATTCACGGAGTCAGGAAAGAGACTAGCAGAGGCTAAGGGCTGAGAGAATTGGGGAGAAATGGAGAGTGACTTGTTTGGGTATAGTTTATTTTCAGAGCAATAAAAATGTCCTAAAATTGATTGTGGTGGTGGTTGCACAACTCTTTGACTATACTAAGAGTCACTGAACTATATACTTTAAATGGATGAACTGCATTGTATGTGAATTATATTTCAAAAAAAAAAAAAGCTATCTAAACAAATAGACACCATTAATATGAACCTCCCTCCAGCCTTCTTAAATGGCTTGAAGTCAAATCTAACTTGATTTAGGAAACCAAGCCAACAGGCTGTTTCTTGCAGCCCAGGCTTTTGGAACAATTCCTGCCTGTTAAACATATCACGATTTGAAACGGAGACCCCAGGGAGGCTCTGAACCTCTGTTCTCCCACCTTCACTTGGTCCTGTGAGTCCTGCCTTTTCTCCTTCTTTTTCTCCCTTTGAAAAATCAGTTTCATTCTCAATCAAAATGTGACCAACACTGGCTCCTATTTTCCCCTCCCAACAGTTCTGCTAAAATCGCCCACCTCGGTGCACCTCCCAGACCTAAGGTCCTGCTCTCCACGATGGGAGGAAAGGCCTGAGAGCCACACACTCCCCCTCTTCAACGCCAGCATGACAGAAAGCCTTCTCTCGTCCGCCGCGGCTGCTTTCGTTTCAGATTTTTGAATGCCACTTTCAAATTTCCCACTGATTTTCCATTCCTGGCACTGCCTACCCTCTCTCTTTGGCTCAGCCCCATCGAGGGCCAGCTTGTCATCTGTGCAGTCCAGACCTTCTGCTCACTGCTGCCCGACTTTCTGGATGAAGATTCCTTTCACCCCTTGCCAACCTCTCTCACCCTGGATGTCCCCCGTCCCCTCCCTCCATAAGCCATTTGTAAACTCCAAGCTCTGGCTTCTCTTCCTGGCCAATCGCAGATGAGGAAAGGCCAGGTGGTGGCTCCCAGGTGGTCTAGAATGCCCTCTGGCCTATCCTCAGAGCCTCCCTGGTCACCACAAGTGCAGCTGAAGGCTCCTACCCCAGAAGCCCCCAGCCCGGCTCCAGTTGGCAAATCCACGGAAGGTGCCCAATTCCCTGACCCGGGCTCTGCCGCTTCTCCCAAACCAAGGCAGAAGGGACAAAGATAGCCCAGCAAGCCCTGGTGAAAAAGAAAACTCTGAAGATATGCAGATTTGCAAATATCCTCTGTATGTCTTAATGGCTTGAGTTCAAACACTGACCGTGTCATTTCCTGATCAGGTGACTTCAGGGGACAGACAGCATGCAACCTCAGCTTCCTCAATGGTGAAAGTGTGACTGATAATAGTCATTGCTCCTAGGGATATTTTGAGAATTAGATGAGATAGTTCAAGTGAAAGGCTTGGGAATGCAGTCCTTCTATTAGTTTGCATAAAGCAAAATCATAGATGACTCTTTACATGAGGGACAACATAAAAATCAGATGTGACCAGCTCTTTGAAAGGACAGAAATGGAGAACTCCTCCCTTGTTACTATGCAGCCTTCTGCAGGCGGAGCCTTAGCTCAGAAAATCTGCTCCATGTGGTTATGACAGTTTTGCAAAGCCTGAAACCACCTCTTTCTCTGTGTTCCTCCCCTCAACTGGTTCAGGCCAATCTGTGATTTTTTTCCAAGACGAAACTACAATCCCTGCAAGATACAGATTTGCTGAAACCTTTGCTGCAAAGCCAGCCAGGCCCGTCAGGCTGAAACAGAACGTGCCTCTCGGAGCCCGTGAGCACCGAGTCTGTCGGCAGCTGCTGCCGCAGAATGGCAGGTGGTGTGAAATTGATACCATGTCATCAGTGAGTTCAAGGTCAGGAGCATCTGCAGGCCACAGAAGTCAGTGATTTCAATGTTGCCCGGGTCCCTGACCCCATGCCTTTTTCCTGTAAGGAAGTAAATTCAAATCACGTCCTCTAATGTGACAAGCCAACATCCCCCTGGCTGGACCATGACCCTCTGTCTCAATGGCCACCCATCTTCCCTGTAGTTCACAGGTCTCCGCACCACACAGTATTTTAGTTGAGCAGGTACACTGTTCCCTGATTCTGTGAGCTTAAATAGGTTCCTGGAGTGATGTGTGTTGTGTGTGAATTTATATGTTCAGCAAACATTTATTAAGTACCTACTGTGGGTCAGGCAAGATCTTGGGCAACATGAATACAAAAATAACACAGGAGCTTGCAGTTTTGGGAAGCAGTTAGGGGAAGGAGCTTATAGGAGACAATCCAGGAGGGCAGGATGTGCTCAGACACAGCCATCTGAAGGGATCACCCTCCAAGTGATCCCGATCCAGTCTCCTGTGGTTCCCAAAGCAAATGACACCTTTGAGGGGCTCAAAAAAAAAAAGTGAGAAGTTAGCCAAAGAGAATCGTGTGCAAAGGTGTGCGTGCGCCTGGTCCCCCATGCAGACACGCTCCACGGCCGATGATTCATTGCGATGGCTTTCTAAAAATTTCACATTAAACGTCTCACATCTTGAGATGCAGTGTGTTCCGTCCCATTGGGCAGAAGGTCAGAAGGAGCATTTCAGTGAGTCACGCCTCACTGGATTTCCACATCTTGTTAAGTGTCCACTCGCTCTTTCTGGAAGGCCAGCCTGCCTGCCTCTCCGCCACGTGTGCCCAAAGTTGGAGGCCGTCTCCTCCGATGGACACACATCCGCCCCCTTGGGCTCAGGTCCTACCAAGGAGGTTGTGGGGAGACTCCTCAGAGAAGAGGGTGACTTAGTTCTCTCCCCTGTTGCGGTCGTCCTGCTGTTACGCATGACAGCCTCCTTCATGAACACTTCTGTCCACCCCGGTTCTCTGCGCTCTCCTTAACTGACTTCCGATTTGCTATCTGCACTCATTCCTTCCCTCTCTCACTTACTGAGCTCTCCTTCTATACCTAGCCCTGTTCCAGGAGCCAGGGATAAAGCGCCCGACAAGACCCACAGGTGTGTTCTCGTGGAACCTGCTTCCCATGGGAGGGAACAGAAGCTGGACAAGCAGTAATCAAGTAAACACAGAAATGACAGATGCCCATGGAGTGACGGTTCCATGAAAAATCAAAGATAAAACAGGGTGATGTGTTTCTGTGTGAGGTTGATAACGCTGTTTTTAATAGGGTACAGAAGAAAGGCCCTGCTAAGGTGACATCTGAGCTGAGACCTGAATGATAAACAGGAGCCGGGGTGCATATGGATTGGGGGTTGGTAATGAACTTAAAAGACAGAACTGCAAGGTCCTGCGAGTAATGAGTTTAATAAAATCCAACATGACAACGAGAGGGTAGTGAGCTAGAAGGACAGGTTAGAGAGGCCAGGAGGGGTGGGTGCCAGTAGGTCATCTTAAGGAGTCTGGATCTAAGATATTGGAAACCCATTTTGAGAGTTTCCAAAACTCTGACTTAAGTTTTTAAGAGACTGCATCAAAAGTCCTCTGAATTTTGGCCTTAGAGCATCTTATCTATTCCTTGTCCTCTCGGATAACCTCTCTAGACTTGACCATTTGGCTTATAAACTTGAGATTCTCTCCAGTCCCGTGTCTTGCTCCAGTCTCCCACCTATGCACAGTAAGAGATGAGGGTGATTCCTGACTAGAAGCACACCCCCCACTCAGTCACCCTGCTGCCTTATTCCATAATCAGCATGGCCTCTGTGCTCATTAGCAACATCCCTGATTGCAGAGCAAACTTCTCTTTCAACAAAATTGCAGATTCTCATTCCCTTGACAGTGGCCAAATTGGCATCTTGCCATTTCAGCACAGTAAGATTCCCAAGTGCATCCTTCCCAAGGACTGCACCCCAAACCAGTTGTATAGGGCCAGGTTTCAAAAGATCATGGGGGAGGGTGGATCTAAACCAAAGCTTCTCACACAGGGTTGGGCACATCTGGGGAGATTTTGAAGGATACAGATGTTCCTGACCCACCCCAGATTTAATGAATCACAATGGGGTGCAGGGCAAGGAAAATCTTTTTAAAAGCACACCAGCCAATTCTGATGTGCACCTCAGTTTAAGGACCGCTAGAACTGGGGAGCTGGGGAGAATAGGCTATATTTGTAAGCTCATCACTGCAAATCCTTTTTTTGAACAAGACTAAGTAAAAAATAAACATTTATCTGTACACTAGCAGACACAGTACCCAAAGAGGCAAAACTATCCCCTACTTATATGCATTCAGGCTGCTTAAGAAGAGGAAGAGAGGAATTAGGTGTCAGTATTCTCAGCCCTGACTTCCTGCTCAGTAGATCCCTGCAGGAGAATGAGGAGCCTCCTCTTTATTCTCACAGCTCTAAATGTTCACAGCTCCACAGCAAACCCACACGATCAGGGGTTTTCACATCACATTCTCTGAAAATCCATGTTCTGTAAGGCTTCCAATTCCCTTGGATATTCCTCTGAAAGTTTAAAATAGTGAGCCCTCCTTAATTAGCAAAAAAAAAAAAAAAAAAGTCTACAGCACTAAATAATTAGGATTTCTATGTCTTTCCCTACCCTTCAGTGTTTATGAAGATGACAGGACCTGGCCTGGAAGATGCAGGACCAAAAGAAACCGAGCGGCAATTAAGTTGCAAACATTTAATTTGACAGGGGTTTACTGAGCACTTACTGGGTGCCAGTTTCTAAGCAATACACTTCACTTACGCCATTTCATTTCACTGTCCGACCCATCTTCAAACGGACTATTATCATTATCTCCTCTTTTACAGGGAGCTTGGTGAAGGCCTTCCTCAAGGCACAGTGCTAATGACAAAGAGTCAAACCCAGAGCTGGGTCTAAAGAGGGTGCTCTTTCAAGGTGGCTCTCTTAGAATCTCAAATGCGACCAGCATGGTGGGAGACATCAAGATGAATCAGCCTCACCTCCCCACCCTCAAGTTGCTCAAGGAACAATGGCAAAGAAAAATGGGTGTGTGATTAGATTGTAAGACTGCATGTGATCAATGCTGCATTATGAAAGGCACGCCTGCACACTAGGATCACGGAGATGAGCAAAGTCCGATCCGGGGTGAATTTAAGGCTTCACACGTAGAGTGACATCTTCATTGGGATTTCCCAACAGAAAGCAGGAACTGACCAGTGGAGGAGATAGAAAAAGTTGGTTCCAGGTGAACGACCCAGATGAAGAATGAGAAATATGTTCAGGGAATGAGGAACAACGCAGAAGGACTAGGGGACCAAAGGACTAGAGAGATGGGGACCACACCTTTAGACAAAGGGGATTATAAAAGGCTCCTGGGCTCAGACTGGGATGACAAAATGGGTTTTGAGATAATAACTAAGCTCAGGGCACTTGAAGCTGCTGATAATGCCCCCCACCCATGAGCCTTGCCTTTCTCTTCCTCCCGTCCACTCTGACTTGACTCCTACACGACCTTTACCACGTGCCTTGGTCATCACCTCCTCCAAGAAGTAGGATTGTGCCAGGATTGAGTTAGGGGTCCCTCCGATGTGCTTTCTCAGCATCCGAGTTTGATTCTACTATACTTAATATCCAAATTATCTGTTTGCTTCCTGCCTTTTCCTCCAGATGGAAGCTCCTAGAAGGTAGCAACTATAGTTATTCATCCTTGAATTTCTAGAAGCCTTGATTTCTTGTCATCTAACAGATGCTCAACAAGTGTTTGACAGATTAAATACTCCAAAATCTACAGTCTTACATTTACGTCCAACTGTTCTTCAATAAAGACACCAAGACTATTGTATGGGGAAATAATCATCTTTTCAATAAATGGTGGTAGAATAACTGGGTATCCACGTGTACAATAATGAAGTCGGGCCCCTCCTTCACACCAAAGAGAAAAAAATGAACTCAAAATGTGTCATAAACCCCAATGGAAGAAAGAAAACTATAGAAACTTTAGAAGAAAAAACAGAAGTAAATCTTCATGACTTTGGATTGGGAGATGGTTTCTTGGATATGGTAATAAAATCACAAGCAACAAAGGAAAAAATAGACTAACTGAACTTCATCAAAATTCTAAAATTTTTCTTCAAAGAATACCATCAAGAAAGTGGAACCTACAGAGTGGGAGAAAATATTTGCAGACTCTTTATCTGATAAGGGACTTATATTCAGAATATATAAAGAACCCTTCCAACTAACCAATGAGAAAAAAAAATCAATTTTAAAACGTTCTCAGAGGACTGGGAGTGTAGCTCAGTGGCAGAGCACATGCTCGGCCAACGTGAGGCCTGGGTTCCATCTCTAGCACTAAAGAATAAAAAAGTAGCCACAGGGTTTAAATAGACATTTCTCCAGAGAAGATGTAAAAAATAGATCAAAACCAGAATGAGACACCATTTCACATCTACCAAAAGGGCTAAAATAAAAACGATCGACAATAACAAGGGCTGAAGAGAATGTGGAGAGATGAGAAACCCCACACATCGCTGGGGAGATTGTATAATGTTGGAGCTACTTTGGAAGTTAGTGTGGTTTCCTCAAATGGTTAATTATCACTAGCATATGACCAAGCAATTCCACCCACAGGTATCTACCTAAGAGAATAGAAAACACATGTGTTCTCTCTGTGTTGTATGGACAATTCATACATGATGGATCCTCATAGCAGCATTATTCACAAGTGAACAAAAGTCGGGGGTGGGGACAAGCATCCGCCATCCAACAAACAAATAAACAAAATGTGTTGCACCTATACAATAGAATAGCATTCCACAGGAAAAAGAAGTACAGATATCTGCTAAAACATGGAGGAGCACTGAAAACATCATGTTAAGTCAAAGAAGCTACACACAAAAGACCACACATTGTATGTAGGGTGCAGAACAGGCAAACCCACAGACAAGACGGTGGATTCATGGGTAGATTAATTTGGGACAAATGCATATATTCTAAAATTAGATAGTGGTAATGATTGCACAACTTTAGTAATATATTAAAAACCACAGAATTGTATGCTTTAAGCAGGTGAATTGAACAATATACAAATTACATCTCAATGAGCTATTAGATAAGAACAAAATTAAACAAATGAACAAAACCCTTCCCAGGGGGCCCCCTTCTGCCCAGAGCCCTTGCAGCCCATGGCACCTTGCTGTATTGTATTCCAACTCTTATTTCCTACCTTCCTAGGGACATTTTGAAAACTATTGTTGATGTTCCTACAACATTTTTTTTAAGTAAGCTCACTCTCTTCATTCCACGCAGGACTAGAGAGCAATAAAGCATACTTACCGAAAGTACAACGACACAGAAGCCAGAATTATGATTATGGAAAGCCATATTTTAGCCAGGAAAGGTTCATTACAATACATATTTTTAAAGCAGTGCTGAGAATGCTAATCAACACTCACAAATTTGAATCTTCTCACTGCATACATGATATTTTCTACTCAAGTCTTATAAATAACCCACATCACTGTGTCCATAAAAGAGGACAATCAGACAGGAAGGGACATAGAATCAGAATATTGGAAGAAGATAAGTATCATTCCAGATGAGGTGACAGTGATAGAACTGAGTCCACAGGTATGGCCCAGGTCTGAAATGACACAGCGGTGGGTCCTGGCAGGTGCTACACCAAGTGCTGGCCTGGTGACCATAATACTCCTTCCTTGCATTTAGTATTTCCCCATAAGTAGAATGAATTGGATTTCTTTTTGATGGTTTTTTTAAAAAAACCTTGTGACACCCTTCGAGATCACTGGAGCTACCCTGGAGCATCAACTGTTCCGCAAAAATCTTTGGTGCCATGGAAACTACTGACAGGAGAAAAATATCAGAACGCATACCCCTTGTAAAACTTCCAAACGTGCTAAAATCAGCAGTTCTCTTTGGAGCGCGAGAGTGTAATATGTGCCAATTGATCTGTTTTAGAATCCAAATGGTTTTGCTCAAACTGCTGTAGCCCCACTGGGCGAAGGAAAAAAAAAATGCTTTGGCACTTAAAAAAATGATTAAAAACTCCCTGCTATTTATAATGATGGAGAAATGTCACTGAGAATTAAATGTTTTGTCATTGGAAAAATGTGGCCGTCTGGAAAAGGCTGTAGATACACACAGGGAATTAATGAAAGGGTGGCTATAAACAGCGTCCCTGCTCGAAGGAGTTCAAAACACATGCTTTTCTGTCTGGATTTTGTTTTGTTCTAACCGCGAGGCTTCCCACGTTCTTTTTCACCAGAACTCCGGGAGGGTATGAGACAAGCAAGCCAGGCTTCTAGGGTTTTTTCCCTGTGTCGCTGCCAAATGTCACCATTATTTTATTCTCTGCATTCTCAAAATAAAGTCATCCTCTGTCACCCACGGTACACTTTCATTAAAGCTGATCTAGGAAAAAAAAAATGGAATCGACTACGTGGCCCAGCCAGAGAACGAAAAGAAGACAAAATACAAATGGCAACTCTTCTTGGGATCTGACGCTGGGGACTTGGGTGGGCGTCCAAATTCCCAGGGTAGCAGGGCAAACTACTCCACAGGCAGCTGAGATCCTTGGCTAAACTCTCCTTCTCCCACGTGGAACTTCTACACTTACCAAGCAAATCTGCTAATCTACTTTGTTCCTACCACTGATCCCACGCTGCAGAAACCACCCCTACATCCTTCTCCTCACTCCAGGGTGAAACCTTGCCTTTGCTCCAAGGTCACTCCCTGGACAGGTGCTTCTCTCCAGAAATGTTTGCCCTGCTTCATTGGCCTGGGTGTGCCCGTGTCCTGTTCCCTACTCGTCCATCACAACGTGCTTTGCTGTAGAACAAAAGGTGCTGACATCCTCATCTCAACAAATTCTAGACTGCCTTTCCCAACCCTTAACCTCTTCCTCTGACTCCTGATAACTCAAAATTTCAGCAAGTACCCTTTGTTTTTTAAGTGTAGGCCATTAAAAACATAGAGGAAAGCTAACCATTTTTTTCAATGCATATTGTTATAAAAGTATGAACAGTTCCTATTTGCTTCCTATTTGCATATGAATTTATTTATTTTATTTATTTTTTTTAAAGAGAGAGAGGAGGAGAGAGAGGGAGAGAGGGAGGGGGAGAGAGAGAATATTTTTTAATATTTATTTTTCAGTTTTTGGTGGACACAACATCTTTATTTTATTGGCATATGAATTTATGATCTACTAACTCATTAATGTTTAGCAAGTTCCTCTACATGCAGTCAGGGTGCCAGCTACTGAGAACTCAATGGAGAAAGAGTCAAGCCCCTGCCTGCAAAGCACACACAGGCCAATAGAGGAAGGAGATGAGTCTCCCCAGGGTCAGAAAACTTTGTGATGAATGCTTCGACTGGGTCACATGCAGGAAAGGCCTGATCAAGGCTCTGGAGTCAGGGAATTCTTCCTGTTATGGGATTCTCTCACAGAGAAACAGGGCACTATGATGTTTAGTAGGAAGCATCATTTATTAGTGTCAGTAGTGTCCCTACCACATTCCTACAGGAGGTGACAGTAAAGGAGGACGAGAAGGTCAAGTTGATGTTGGGGGCTTGGGGTGGGTGGTAGGAAGGATGTTTTGGGTAGGGAGAACATCTCTGGCTTAGAGACATCTGACCTGTTCTTAGATTTCCTAGATCTGTAAGACATGCACTGGAACTGGATCAGAGGCTTGCGGGGGAAGGAAGAGGCAGAGCTAAGGGTCAGGCTGAATCCTAAGAGCATCACAGGAATTCCACAGAGCAGAGTCAAGCAGTTCAAGGAGGGGAAGATGCAGGGCAATTAAGAAGGGGTTAGCAAGCCTGGCTACAAAGCGTAGATTTTATCTTGAGGCCATCAAGAGGCATTAGAGAGTAGAAAGTGATTGGGTAGATGTGTATCTAGAAGAATCATTCTGGCTGCAATATAGAGAGTGAATTTATAAGAACATGAGAGAGACAGGGAGACGGGAACGCTAACTTATATAACCAGGTATGTCTCAGACACACACACACACACACACACACACAGCTCTGCAGCATTCGAGCTGTAGTGAATCACGGCTGGCTTCTCTGCATCCTCTATCAGATTTTAAGAGGGGTCTTACTCCTCGGTGTCTTCTGGGCCCTGCCACAGTGTCTGACAATTAACAAGTGTTTGCTGTCTGCTTGAGTACCTGCGTGAATGGATGGAAAGATGAATGAACAAGTGACCGAGGCCCTCGGGACGTATTAATGGGTAGATGACAAGCTGTGGAACCAGGTGGGTCTTCATTGAAATCATAGATCCAGGATTGATTGACAGTGTGATACTGAACAAGTTACTCAACCACTTGGAAATAACTGTCTCACTTATAAAAAGAAGATAATGACCTACAACTATCATAAGAATCAAATGAGACAGTGCCCCAAGCAAGGGTGGGGCACAGGATGGTGGGCACAGAACAAACTTATTTCCGCCCCTATCCACTTTGGCCTCCTTCCCCATGGCACAGTACAGGGCTCCAGAAGTACAACCAGAGGAGAGAGAAACTCTGAAGTAGAGATTCTTAGATTTTACCTGAGGCACTTATAAAAGAATACTTTTTTAATTAAATTTATTTTTTTACACAAACGGAGCATGACTTTTTATTTTTCTGGTTGTACATGATGAAGAGTCACCCCATTAGTGCAATCAAACCATACATAAGGTTTAATAATGTCCGTCTCATTCTACAATCTTTCCCCACTCCCTAACTTCCCCCTATCCTCTGCTCAATCCAAAGTTCCTCCATTCTTCCCTTGTCCCCCTCCCATTATGGATCAGCATCCACTTATAAGAGAAAACATTTGGCCTTTGTTTTTTTGGAATTGGCTTACTTCACTTAGCTGATATTCTCCAGCTCCATCAGTTTACCTGCAAATACCATAATTTCATTCTTCTTTATGGCTAAGTAATATTTCATTGTGTATATATACCTCAGTTTCTTTATCCATTCATCTATTGAAAGGCATATATGCTATTTCCACAGTTTAGCTATTGTGAATTGTGCTGCTGTAACATTGATGTGGCTGTGTCCCTGTAGTATGTTGTTTTTAAGTCCTTTGGGTATAGATGGAAGAGTGGGATAGCTGGGTCAAATGGTGGTTCCATTACAAGTTTTCTAAGGTATCTCCATACTGTTTTTTTTTTTAAAGAATATTTTTGAAAAATTCCTTGTTGATAAAAGAATTGGCCAATCTTTATTACAGCAGCTACCGAGGCACCACACAGCAGGAATTTTTAAGAGTCGTTGAGAGCCAAGAAGTTAAAGCATCTAGGCAGGGTGGCATAGAGAGCAATATAAAATGACATAGAAACGTCCCCCCTAATTATACTCAGCTGAGTAGGAAAAGGCTCAGACTATCTGTGACCTATAATTACCAACATAAAAACAGTCCTTAATTTCAACCAAGCCACTTTTTCAATGGTATCCATGGGATTATCCTGAGAACAGATAGTTGTCATTTCTTTCCCTGTGATGCAAGAACATGTGAGTAAGGATGAGTTTTTCTCCTGCACTAGAAGTTGGTGCTCAGCATGATTTATTATTCCAAGCGGTTTCAACTAGTGGCAATTGTAATTAATGCATCCCATAGCACCAATTATCTTTTTTAAAAAAATTCATTTGCACTGGCTTTCAAAAAAGACTAACAAAACAAAATAAGTAATGTTGAAATATAAGAGGGAGAATGGTTAGGAGGAGGAAAGCAGATGAGTCAACAAGGATGACTATTTCCCAAGACAGAGTGAGAAGAAAAGAAGGTAATGACATTTCATGACATTCACATGCCAAGTGGTGTATCTATATGGTACTTCCTGCAGTTCTTTTAATAACCCAATGAGGGAGATGCCACATTTCAATAAATGCAAGGCATCATTAAAAAAAAAAAAAAGAAAAAGCTGCCAATTAAACCATGAAAAAAAAAAAAACCACTGTGAGTTTGGAGATGTTAAAATATCACAGAAGGTACCGCTGAGAATCAAGGAAACGTGGCATGATCATTTTTACTTTGCAGGCAAGAAATTGAAAAACAAGGAAGTTAAGAACCTTGCTTGAGGCTACCAGTTGGTAATACAAGAACTGGATCTTGCACCCAAGAGCTCAGAGCCCTGATCATGAACACAGGGTCTTCCTAGTGCTGAGTGTCCTGCCAGCCTTGATAACGATGGCCATGGGCCAATGGTACAAATGGACACAGGTTGAATTCTCTTCTTAGGGAAGCCAAAGATTTTCCTAATTCAAGACCCAAGAGGGAAATTTCTTACAGATATTCCGTAATGGGTTTCTTGCAGATGATTTTATTGAGACCTTCAAGAACAATTAGGCTAATATAGAAACACAGGCTGATGAAGATAATTTTCCATGACTAAGATCATGTAGTCCAAGAATGTCACCTCTCATAGTCTGCTATGACTTTTGGATAAAACTAACCACATTTAGAGAAATAAAGAATATGCTTCTTCAATTATCTTCCCTGAATATCATTGATTTTCATCTGGTGTATACTAGAAACTGATGTATTAGATAGTTCAAAATACCCTACAGCAAAGAGCTCTGTTGACTAATAAACTCCATCCACATAGTGTTCCATTTTTGAATTAGGAATTTACTAGACACCACCTGAGTCAGACGCTCTTTGGGATTCAGCACATACCATGCTCTCTTCCAGAAAGAGTCTCCAACATGAGGCTCAGCAACCCTGAACAGCAAGAAGGAAACAGACTTCCTTCAGCAGCGTGCCCGGATGAGGTATCAAGCTCTGGAGATGCCTGTTGTCCTAAAACCAGCTCAGATATTCGCTAGGTAGGTGATCCTAGACAAGACAAAATCTCTTGATGCCCCCACATCTGTGTCTGCAAAGTGAGAAGCATACTATACCTCCCAAGGCTGCTATGGAAATGTAATGAGACAATTCACATAAAAAAACTTAGTACATCTGGGACATTGTGAGTACTCTATAAATGTCGACTGATTTTATTATTGGGGTAGATTTTTTTTTTTTTACCAGATAATTAATTTAGCAAGAGTAACACTCAGGTCCTTTGGGAGAAAATGTTGCACAGGTGTGAGCCATTTTGCTATTCAGGCATGAGGCCAAGTGAGATGCCTAGGGACAAACAGCAATCACGAGGTACAGCAAACACCTATAAGACCAGTGATCCTGGATGCCTGCATGCTGAGGAGGCAGCCTGGGATGTTGGAAAACCAAACTTCAGAGTCAGGCATTTGCTCAAATCCCAGCTGAGCACTCACTTGCTACACAGCTTTGGACAGGCTGATTAACCTCTTTGCACCCTGTTTATAAAACAAGGATGACATCATCTAGCATGCAGAGGCACTGGACCTGGGAGTGACATGTGTAAAGTGCTGGGCATACTGTGCATGCTCATTATTTAATACATATTATTATTATGCCAGTCTACCAGATTCTATTCAAATATCGATTCTCCTTTTTATTGAAATGGTGGGCTGTTGAATGTTTTCTTTTTCACCAAAAAGACCATTTCTTATAAAAACAGGAAGTAGAACTTATTATTTTTCAGAGACAGAATGATGTATGTATATCAACCCTCTAATTCAATTTTCAAGCCATTTTAATCTACTTTTAAGTACCTCAACAAAGCAATTTCACTGCAGGAAAAAAAAGAGAGAGAAAAAAAATATAGGTAAATAAGAGGAAAAAGTAATGTGCCATAACCCTACCGTGCATTTTGGTGTCTACACTCCCAGAATATTTTTCTCTGAACGTACACATATACATGCACACTCATTTTTAACAATCCCACACAGCAAACCCCATTTCCCTCACTGGCACAGACTCTGCAAGGAACAAAATGTGAATGCTTAACAGGGATTTTTTGTTCACATATTTATTTAGCAAAAGCATATAGGTAAGGGAATTATTTTTAATTATACATAATCTCCCAAGGCTGACAGCCTCTCCAACATGAGTAACTCTCCCTGCCACCAACATTATGTAACAGGTCTCAAGAAGATAAATACACACATATTCACAAATCGATGCTAAAGCAGAACAAATTCAGTAGACATATACATACTCAAGCCAGCTAAAGACATGGTTGAATATGTCAGCACACATGTACCACTTAATGGTCTTTTTGTTTGTTTGTTTGTTTTCTTTTTAAATGTGTTTTTTAAATTTGTTGCACAATAATTATGCATAGGAGTGGGATGCATTATGACAGATTCATGCACACATGTAACGTAATTTGGTCAACTGCATTCCCTAGGACCTTCATCGACCTCCCTTTTTCCCTAACCCCATACCCTTCCTCTCTTCTACTCATCTCCCTTCTATTTTCACAAGATCTTTTTTTTTTCCTTGTTTCTCTCTAGTTTCCATATATGAGAGAAAAGCATATGACCCTTGACTTTTTGAGTTTGGTTTATTTCATTTAACATGATGTTCTCCAGTTACATCCATTTTCCTGCAATTGACATAAATTCATTATTTTTTATGGGTAAATAAAACTCTATTGTGTACATATACCATGTTTTCTTTATCCATTCATCTACTGATGAACATCTAGGCTCTTCCCATAATTTGGCTATTATGAATTGTGGTGCTATAAACATGGGTATGCAAGTATCACTATAGTACGTTGACTTAATTCTTTAGGGTAAATATCAAGGAGTGGTATGGCTGGGTCATACGATGCTTCCATTCCTAGTCTTTTGAGTACCTGCCATACTGATTTCCATATACCACTCCATGTTTTTAACCAGTAGATGGCCCCAATATGCCGAGAACCCATTAACTTGCCCTCATATACACACACACACACACCTATGTGAATCCTGCCAAATGGATTTCTTTTCCTTCCTACGTGACCATCCTCACAATGCCAGGCAGCAGACTTGAGCTTCACTGTTGTATAGCGACCAGTTCTGAGCTCTTCAGAGTCAGGGACATGCACGAGTCACCCTCCTTCCCTATCCCCTACCTCACCTCAATCTCCCACTGAGAGGTCCTGCTGAAAAGCCAATTTTCCATTTCCACTCCAGTGAAGCAGGGTCCCTTCCTAAAGCCAGCAAGCATGTGGGACTGATTGTTATTTGCTATATTGGAGCAATACAGGTAACCCTGCCAAAAGCAGCCATGGTCAGTGAGTGTTCATACATTTTAATCACACTCTTTGAAAGGAACTGCTCTCATGAAAAGTAGAAAGCATGGTGAGGAGCAGAGAAGGTGTGCTGTAGGCTTCTAAGGGAGAGAAGAAATAAAGATAAAAGGGGCAGATGGATGAAGGCTATTTCTACAAGCCAAACAAGGGGAAAAGGCTGATAGATGGTATGAATGGAGGCCATGAATCAGAATCGTTTTCCATATCCTCCCACACATTGTTTTCTCAATTCCTCATTCCTTTTATAATGGCAAATAAAAGTAATATGTTATGCTGCTAATAGGATATTGTTGCACCGAGCAAACCCCTTTGGGCTGAGCATGATGAGATAGGACTTATGCGAGACAGTGCACAAAGAAATAGCCAAAGGCAATGTGACATTAGGTGGCAGATCTGTCAAATGATGGCTTTAGATGTGTAATCACTTCCAAAGTAGTTGACACAAACTACCCATCAGAAAGGACCTGCCATGCTCGCTTCCTCTCCCAAAGCATACACACGAAAATAGGGAAATGGACCTCTGAAGGGGTGGGCTAAGAGTACGGATCCAGGTGAATACAGACATAACCCTCTCCCCCCCGCCAAGAAGGTCAAAATAGCAGTGTCTGGGTTTACTGGGTGAAGCCCAGCATTTTTTTCCACTATGATCAATTTGAACTGCTGTAAAGTTGAATTAAGTTCTGTGCTAACATCCAAATACCCAAATTCATTCACGGTCCATTTTAAAAGTCCACCTTATAGCAGTTGGAAATCGCAGTAAAACCTGGGGGATTTGGGATGATAAAAAAGCAGTGTAAGTAATAAACACATTGTTTAAGAAGCTTCAGACTTCTCATCTTGCCAATCCTAGCATCCCAGATGTCACTTTCAAACACCAGTTTCCCAAATGCTCGACACTATTCATTCTCTGCTTTCCTTCAATCTACATAGAATTTCCTGTGGGGGAGAAAAGTACCAGCCCAGTGGTCATCTGTAGCTCTCATCCTGACCACCAGCACAGTGGCACCTGTCACTCCATTGGTGCAGTCGTTAATGGAAAACACACTTGCATAGGTACCACCTGCTCCTCCTTCCTTCTTCTTTTTCCATTGCCTGTACTCTGAATGTGATTGGTCCTACAATCACAGGGATCCATCAAGCTACCAACCAACAGTTATTCTTAAGTGCTGCTCTGTGCAAGTATCCAAGATAGGCCAGGCTTGACATAGCTCCCCTAGGAGACCTTCATCTCCCTACTGTTAGCCAGTCCTACATCAGCAAACCAAGCCTTCCTACAACTGCAGATTTTACCTTAAGTTTATCTGATTCTTAAAAGAATCCTAATTAGGATTCCTAATTGATCTAGAGCTACCTTCTATCCCCTGTGACCTGAAGCCATCCAATCATCCAAATTAATGTGTTTATCTTCAGTTCTACTCCTAACATTTTTCAGAACTTGAGGCAAGAGTACAAATGGCAGCCCAGCTGCCATAAATGTAAATATTTAAAAGTTATAAATCAAGACAAATTATTAAAATAAAGTAGGTGGTTCTATCCTATCTTGATACTGATTCCTTCATCATGACCTGGAATCAATCTTTAAACTTCTATCCCAACCTCCTCAGACAGCCATTTCTTTGTCATTCCTGGGTCATAAGAGTATACACACTGGTGTTATAGAATTCCAGAGTCCTGCATACTCAGAACCTAACATAGGTTCTAGATTCTAGAAGGTTGGGCGTGGGTTCCTGGGGAGGGCTGGCCCATTGATTCTGCAAATACAGACCAAGGAGGGCCACAGCAGGACACCTATTTTCCAAGTCTAAGGATGACACCACTCACCTCTGTGGGCATTTCTTGTTTTACTTTCAAAACCTATCTCAGAAGGTATCCCCATCTGTAGGACATCTTCCCTGACCAACACTCCCTCATCCAATAGGCTTAATGAATACTTACTTGTTCAATGAATATTGTGGAAACACCCTGTGAGCACAGATGACTTATAGTAGAGACTAAACTTGTGATTATTAGTTTTTTCTCTTAAAAGAGACTTAGACCTTGTAGGCAGTAGCCACGTTGAGCTGAAATGCCATGAGCTCCTGGTTCCTCATTGAACACATACAAAGTGGATTCACAGTGAGAGGCCTGTGGAATTTGACCTCCCCTGGCTGAGAGGTTCGGAGTTTTAATAGCTGTTAAAGGAGATTTCTGTGACCTCAGAGTTATTGCAGCTCCGCAGGGCAAAGCCATTCAACAGATGCCAAAGCTCTCATATCTTGCACCACCTTGCCAGAACTTACTAGGAAACTGAGCTGCCAATTCTTCCAAGCTCCCACCTCCAAGCTCTGTAAGAAGTTAAAGATTTCACTAAGAAGAAAATTACCAGTGCGTTTCATATTTCAACACACCCTCATCCATCTCCCCTGGATGAGGGGAATGAAGTGTTTCCCTCACTTTGAAAATTAAGAAGGCTCAGCAATGAGAGTCCCACAGAACCCTCAAAAGTGTTCTGGAACAAGTCCGCAACTGTGCATCAACCAACCTAGAAGGTCTTGACAGCAGACCATGCTGTCCAGGGAGATCATGCCTCATGCTTGATCCTTGACCATCCTCTCCCACATCCCCAACACCCTCCCTACAGCCGCTAAGGGAAGGCTGGGGAGCACAAAGTGGAAATGAAGCCCACTACATGCCTCTCCCTACCCCAGGACCCATTCCCAGACCAAGGGAGCCTGCAGTTGAAGATGGGAAGAATTTTTAGATTAGATGAATGCATCAAATTGGATTTTGATGTTTACATTGGATTGATATTTTTTAATATCTGAGGAAAGAGACTTCTTTGAGAGTACCTAGGAAACCTAGAGACGAAAAGGGAAGGACGTAAGGACAGCAAAATGGTCTACCCATGCCCTACCACGTTCAGCATGTTCGATAAGTCAATTAGACTTTCATTAACTCCCATGTATAAAATACTCAGACAGCTACAGACACACATGGACCATTATGAGATTCTCATGACCCCACCTCCAACATAGCACCAGGCCCTTGGGGGAAAAATAAATTAGGTCATCAATTTGAGTTTTGTAAGACTGAGAAAGTCACTTTGTTCCCTGCTCAAATTATAAGTCACCTATTAAACTGATTTTTTGTTCCTCCTCTTTTCATTTTCAATTCACATACATCATGAAGACTATCAACCAACTAAAGAGGACTCCCCTTGGTCAGTAATTGAATACCTTTCTCTCTCCCATAACTCACTGCTCTTTCACCTTTCCTAAGAGACAACTTCTTTATCATGAGCATCACTCACAGAGCAGACCACTGGTGAACTGGAGAACATTTCCTCCTCGGATAAGTTAAAACATGATAGTATTTGACCTTAAAATGTTCATTTGGAAGGCCTGATTGAAAAATTTCCCAACTCCTTCCAACATATATCTAGCAGGATGAGCCTTGAAAAAATGTAGAGAAGCATACCAACTACTTAGCACGGAATTAACCAAGAACCTTGTGACCTCTGTGATTCTTCCAGAACCTTCCACACAATTCGAAGCCTCACATTTTAAATACCTTTTTCTGGCTGTCCCCAAACTATGCAGAAACTTTATACCCAGGAAATCATTCAGGAATAGCATTTTTCTTTGATACTAAAAGAACCACACTCAAATATTTAAATGACACAAACCAAATAAAAAAACCAATGCTGAAAGGTATATATATGTAAAATGCTTTAATCTTCACATGAAACCTTGTTGATGTACTCCAGCCCTCAAGAATCTTGACTCCTCCTGACTTTATAAGGCAATAACATCCAAAAGAATTCTCTGTAGTAATGGAAATACTTTACATCTGCAAGGTCCAATATGGTAGCCATTAGCCACGAGTGGATAGGGAGCACATGAAATATGGCTAGTGCAACTGAAGCTCTGCATTCTTTGTTTTATTTAAGTTCAAATAGTCATCATATGTAACCATTTTGGATAGTATAGTTTGACATCACTTGTCATTGTTGGTGATGGAGAGAATTCCCTTAAAGAAAGAGTTGTGTAGCTTATCATGTTTTCTAGAAAACTAAGGAACAATCACTAAACCTTTATTTTGACAAATGGTTTTCAAAGTTTTTCTAAGCAGCGATTCCTTTTCATCATCTTTTTTCCTTTCAGAAGTTATTTCTTCTATGACCATGCCACTGTTATAGACATTAGGATGGATATCTTTCCAAAATGGTTTAAGAAAAAAATACAATACACACATGTACCTTCTTAAACAGCATCCACTGAGCATAATTTAATCTTTCCTGCAGGCCTCAGGGTCATTGTTATGAACACAGGCTATCAGACTCAGAAGAAATACATCAATTACTATAATGCACCTTAATGCAATGAAGGCTTCAGGGTCACTGAGCTCCATGGGACTATTTAGACCTACTCCAGGCACAGATTTTTATAGCTTTCTGTCGCATCTGTTGCCTAGCTATTAATGTCAAGCTCTATTACTGTCAGGTTGTCTGCCTATATTTATTTATTGGCTACCTTGTTTCAAAAAGATGGTTGTTGCTTGTGTCAATAGTGGCCTCTTTTCCCCCTATCATTTGTTGTCTTTGATTTGCTAACTTAGAGAGGCTAGACCTGGAGTTAAAAGTGTCCGTAAAGTAAGAATAGTGAGGGTATAAACAAGGGTATGAAGCATTATCGGAAAACTTCAATTTTAATTCCAGGACCACTTAATATCTATTTCCTCAGCTCACAGCCTCCTCTGCTTACTTGGTTTCAGGCAGAGAAGTTGCCTGGCAGGTACATTAGGTCTTGGTTTTCTGCTGGGAGGAATGTTATTCCTGTTCTTAATTGTTATTTAACTTTTTACTCAGTATTACTGTTTCCCCAAATAGAATGTAAGCATTTTGGCAACAAGAGTAAAAACCTAGGGGAATAGCAGGAGAAAGAATATATTATTCTTATTTTTACTGCCTACAATATTTTGCCTAGCATTACTCACCTGCAAAGAATCAACTGGATGAATGTTGGGTGAAATTAATGATGTTTTTGACTCTTGACTTAATTTTCATAAAGCTTATGCATAATAAAAAATGGTTTTCAAAGGTAAACATTACTCTAAACTGAAACTGCAGATGCTCAACAAAGATTAAGGATGGATATTTCTTAACCATTTCCATCTGATTTGTTAGGAATTCAAGTTGAAACTTAATTCTCTTAGCCACATTTAATTATATTTGTAATCTAATCAGATGCCTGTCACCCCTGACAATTCTTGCTTTTTACGCCCAGAAAAGTGACCCGGAAAGAGTCTAGAATTCCCTAAGCAAAACAGAACTGAACTAGTAAAATTATAGAAATGAACCAATATCCCAGCAGCATTTTCCCACATCACCAAGTATGAGGGAAAAATAACATCCCTGGTTCTAGATATTTCTATGAATGCAGCCAAGGAGCAAATTAGTTCTTTCAGGCAGCCCCATCATACTGCTGAGGCACATTTAAACTCATAATCAACTAGATGCTTTGCCCTCCAGTCTTACTTTAATAATTATTCACCCCCTATTTTCTATCCTTGCTGATCATTCTAAAATTTGGAAAAAGCTAAAACTAAAACCCTCTCCAAAAAAAAAAAATGTAGAGCTCCCTCCCACCACTGTTACAGATGTTCCTTCCAGAAATTATGACTCCATGAAATCTCAAATTGTGACAGCTCTGTCATTCACTGGCATGGCTTCATCCATCCTGTGGCATCGGCAAGGACACAGCTTTAGCCTGAAAGAGCAATGCTAACCTAAGAGACTGCACCAAGTGCATGTGGCTTCCTGGGAAATAATGGGATTCATCAGAGAACTCACAAGTGGGAGTCTGGCTGGAAAGAGTTCTCCTGAAGCTTAAGCATGAGTATATTCAGGCCATGAATGAGTCACCAGGATGGGCACTAGGAAGGAAAACTCCTACTTCATAAAAAGGTTAGCTGAGGGCATTGGCCCCAACCTGAACCTACTTACCCCAGCCTCCAGCAGGAAGGGTAAGGGGTGGGACACACAGTGAGGGGTGAGGGGCTCTCAGAGAAACGCCTAACAGGCTAAGCTGTGGGGCAAGAAGCAAAACCAGCTCATCAACAGCCAATCACCACAGGGCTTCTCGTGTAGGAAAAGGAGAACAACTCTCCATTTCACATGGGGCAGCCAGGATGGGCGTCTCCCTTTTCCTGCTATTTCTGCCCAGCCTTCTCCTACCTCCTGGACAGGAGAAGAGCAGGAGAACCAAAGGACTATCGTGTGAGAAAGCTGGGTGAATGCAGGCTTTTTTTTTTTCCTTAGCCTATGGAGTTTGGAGGAGTTTTGTTTCATTTTGCTGGAATTAGAGGGCAACTTCTTATTGGGCTCTTTGATTTAGAAATGGCTCAGCGCGATAGGAAAAACATCATTTTGGGAGTCAGGCAGACTGCGGTCCAAATTCTAGCTGAAGTGCTCTTGTCCACATTACTCGCCTTCTTGGCCTCAATTTTTTCATCTGAGATCGTGAGAGAATTGGAGGTAAATATATATAAATGCCCAGGACACAGTTAGCACTCAATGAATGGTAGCTAATTGTTCTAGCTTCCTCTGAACTCTAGGGGACGTTTAGCAAGGTCTAAAAGAATGAAAAGAAAGAGAAATTGGTTATTTGGAGATTTGTCCAAGGGAGAGGAAGGTCTTTGGGTTTTTTGAGTGTTTTTTAAATTGTCTGATTCAGTTCCTTACGTTGGAACACGTTCTGGAGAGAAATTCAGTCTGCTTCTGCTGAACTAAGGCTGACAGAGAGAGGAGGGTGCGGACTTGTCACAATGAGACACTTCTGTTTTCTGTCTTCCAGACAAGATCAGAACAACCCTTCAGCTACAAAGCAAACAAATTAACTCAAAGTGGAGAGTGAGCAGAATTTAATGACATTTATGCACGATGATCAATTTGCCACAGTATGTGCAATAAATAGAAATAATGTAGGGGGAGATGGCCGTACGTTAGAGAAACTTCAGGAAAATAAACATGCTTCTTTATGTGTGCGCGAATGCTTATAAATATATCCAGGTTGGTTGTTGATGTTGTCCTCTTGTAAATAGTTGAAAGGAAGGCCTATAACATTTTACACCTTCCCTGAGGCAACATCCACTTTCAATTTCATAAAATCTTCTTGTAAGTGGGTCCCATCTGCCCTGCGAGGGCTATGTCTTCCTTGAGGGAGACTCCGTATCTTCTTCCTTTTTGAATCCTCACTGAGGTGCATGTAGTAGGTCCCTATAAATAAAGCTTCTAAAAGAACAGAGGACAGGAAACCTAATGAACGATCTAAAACCTGAGCATGTGCGTGCATTGTGTGTGTATTTTAAAATATTGTTTTATTGCCATTAGAAGGAGTGGCCCGTATGGGGTGGTGGATGAGCTGGGCTTAGGCTATCTGTGGGCAGTGAAGAGAAATGGAGGTTTGGAGGCTGGACACATTGGGTGGGTCTGGAAGCTATGCCCAAGCACTCTTCTGCTTTGCTTGCAGAGTGGCCAGCCATGATGGAGTCATGGCAAGCCACAGCTATGTCACCAATCAGATTACAGAATTCTTGGAAATCTAATGGCCCGTCAAAGCTGAGGTTCAGTTTCTTCATCATGCAGTCTAGGACACTGGGGTCTCTCTGGTTCCTGGGGAAGCAGCCAGTTCTGTATACATGAAGCTTAGGAACTCCTCCTTGGAGAGTTTACCGTTGTCATGGTCTGTCCATAACATTTCTGGAAAACAGCTAGCAGGGACCTGATGTGCCTCTCAGTCGTGGGAGGGCTGGAGATTTTTGCAATGCTAAAGCAAAGGAGCACATGTTGTGACTTCAGAGGAGTACAGAGAGCTCTCCGGAGGGTTTCCTAAGGATAGTTTGTGAATTGCACCTGGATTAAACATGTATACTTGCCCATCTTCATCCCAAGTGGTTGTGTATCAAGGGATTTATTTTTGTCCTTCTTCATCTTCAAGATAAGAAATATGTGAAGTTATAATTTAATGATGTGTTCAGTGACTCCAGTATTTTCAGACTCATGGTGTAACTAACATCTATGGAAAAATTATAAGAAGACCATTAAGCCACACCACCATGAAGCCACTGATGCATCTTTGCAAGGAGTTATTTGCTCAAGACAAACAGTGATACATGGCAAGTGGGTTGTCTGGAAAGCTGATTCCTTCTACTTTGTCACCTGTGTATGCTTTCTGCAGGCATCAGAGCCTGGGGGTTGGGGGGGTATGGAATTGGTGAGCTGGTAAAACATGTAGGATTTATCTTCAACCTTGTTTTATATTTGCTCAAAACTGCTGTCTTCTTTTTCTTCCAGATCTAGGATTTCAACTGACATGTCCCCTAGTCATCTGGTGACATTGACCCAGGTATAGACAGCATCCCCACAAGCACCCTGACGTTTGTGGTTTTTGTGGGAAGAGGATGTGACCACCAGATCAGAAGGGATGTTCAGAAGATGATACGTCCAAAGCACCAACCAAAAGGCACATGAGCAGACTCGCAGACACACACCAGGGCAAAACTGGGTTGGGTAGCCTCATAATTGCTAAAAACAGAGAGATACAAGGGGAAAAAGTTGTCATTCCTAGAATTCCTTAATAGGAACTGAGAGGCAGGAGGTAAGGAATAAATATTCCTCTTTGGAAGTCTTGAATGGATTTATTCAAGTGGTTTCAAACTGTGGCTCTATTTAATACTAATCGGACATAAATGAAAGTGGTCTCACTTACCTGGCTCTGTCTTTGCCCTGCCAACCTCCTCAAGGCAGATTTTAGGTAATAAGTGAGAGGCTGGGAGTGCAGCTCAGTGGTCTGGCATGCATGAGGTCCTGGGATCAAACCCAAAACCTGGAATCTTTCACCAAAAGTGAGACCTGTCCTCTACTATTGAAGCTGTCACTCAATCCACCATTTCTGGCACTACAGAGTGAACTCCAAAGAGGAAAAGGAGGGGAGTAATCAGGATTCAGTTTGCAAAAACAATCTCCAGAGATCACATACAGTCCAAATGTTGAAAAGCAAATTTCTGGAAAGTTCCTTGGTTTCAACTTTCTGTTACAAAAGAACAGTGTGTGTTCATTACTTAGGAGTCTTAGGAGTGTGGGGAATGAAAAGTAGAAAGAAGAAAAAAAATACCACACAAAGATAACTACTCTTAACTTTGTATTCTAAGTTAAGATCAAACTTGACTTCCTTTTTCTCCCAGTAGAACCAAAAATTAATCGCCTCTGTAAAATATGAAGGTCTATTCTGACCATTTGCATTGATAAATGTGAGCAGAGCTGGATAACAAGAAAAAAGAAAAAAACCCAAGTGAGTTACTAAGGGAGAAAATGGAGAGCCATGAAAATTCCTGTGGCCAAATTGCTTCCTCTGAAATGGTTTTCAAAGGCTGTGTTAATACTTTCAGAACACCTGAACACGGAGGAACTTCATAAATGCAGAATTTGGAAATCTACGAAGGTTTTTATCTTTCCTCTGAGCAGCTGTTTCCTGAAGTTCATAGACAAGGCGCAAGCAGGGAGCCACAAGAAAGCACTTTCCAACATTCCTGCACTGAGGAAGAGCACTGGGAAGGTAAGAGCTGCAGAGGTTCTCAGCTGGCCCTGGAGCACAGCAGCGTAAGCAACACCCCGTTCATCCTATCCTCCTTACTGCACAACATCCCAAACCGTGGCTCTACTTAGTGCTGATCTGACATAAAAATATCTTCAAGTCAACAGAGATGCCAAAAACCGCATCTCATGTCGACTCTATAGAGAAAACTAAAATGTCTCGCCAATGAAGCAAGGAAATATATTTTAAAAGATAAAACACAGACAGCATTGAGGGCGAGGCTCAATCATGGGAAGGGCCTGAGACTCTGGTATTCGCGTTTCTGTGTGCGCTGTGATGGCTGCAGCACAGAGAACATCTATTAACAAGTGGAGGGTTTTGTTGTAGTTTTTGTTCTGTTTGGTGTTGGGAATTGAACCCAGGGCCTCTGCCCTGGTATGGAGACAAGCACGGTGCCACTGAGCTACCCCCAAGCCCAACCAGGAGAGTTTTAAAAAACAGCTCCCAAGAAGCTTCCTCATGTGTCATTTTTAAATATCAATCTGTAAATAAAAGCAGCAGCTAGAATATGCTCTTTGGGTCTTGGGATTCTAGAGTTGGCTTCACACACTGCACAGAGAGATGAGCATTGTCTAGGCAGTGATGACCTTGCACGTCTCCAGTCCTTGCACGTGGACATCCTGTCTTGAATGCCCATCCTCAATTCATCATCCGCCTGGCAAGCTTGATTCATACAGCAAATCCTCTGCAAAGCCTTCTCTAATCACCTCCTCCCTCACCCCAGGAAGACCTGGAGATTTCTTCTCCTCAAGTTTCCACAGCATCTTCCGCGTACTCCACCACCTCACTTCACTCTCGTATTGATTAGAGGGATTGGTTAAGCCCATAATACATGCCAAACATGATTCTACACTAGGGTTATGATGGTGTAAATGCAAAATCCTTGACATCCTAGAATTTATATCTAGAGACAGACTCAATAAACATAAAACAAGTAGGGTTTAGTGATGTGAAGGAAAAGTAATGCAGAGAATGCTAAAATTGTGTGTACATGTACACACATGTATACATGTGATAGATAAAAATTGATTAGTTGGATGTGTGGATTAGATGGATGGAAGCATAGGTATCTGTTAGTCAGTTTCCATCACTGCAACAAAATACCTGAGATAATCATCTTAAAAGGAAGAAAGGATTTTTTGTGTGTGGCAGCAAAGTATATCATGGTGGTGGGAACATGTGGTGGAGGAGGCTGCTTAGCTCATGACAGCCAGGAAGCAAAGAGAGAGATACAGAGGGAAAAAGAGGAAGAGAAGAGGGACTGCAGTCCCAATATCCTCAATGACCTGACATCCTTGTACGAGGCTCCACTTCCTAAAAGTTCCAACACTTCCCAATAGAACCACAGGCTGGTGATAAAATCTTTTAACCCATGGATTGTGAGAGACATTTAAGATACAGTTAATAACAGTTATCCTAAATACCATGTACATATTTCAGACAGTAAATCCTGAAAGAATGTTAAGTCATTTCATTAATTTATGAGCATATGTGCAGCTGTCTTGACCTGTCTTAATTGTCACCAAATTATTCTCATACAGGTACAGACAGCAACAACATATATTTATCTTCTTGGCCTCTTCCCACCAAATCCTTTACCCCAGGCTCAATGGTTGTACTTCAAGCTCCCACCTGCAGTTCCTTCTGCAGTTCCTGGAGACTTCCTGCCCTCACACAGGAAGCCAAACCTCTTCTTTTCCTTTAAGACTGAGCTCAAGTTTCACCTTCTCCTTTCCTGGCGAGACTGTGTTGCCAAAAGAAGATCCCTGTGGAAGTTTTCTATTACAGCTCTCTTCTTGAGAGTCTTCCCTTCCAAGCCTCCAAGAGAGTGCACAGCCATCCTCACCTCCTTCATACGGTTACCTTCCATAGCGAATCAGAGCTCAGCTGGGAGAACAGTAAAATAAAACGAAACTGATGGTGGCTGGCATCTGAGGCTAGGTCCTAAAAGGCACTGAGGCTCCTGGCTTGGCCCCTGAGATAACCCCCTCTAAGGAAAGCCAGTCACCAGAGCCCCAGGCAGCTCTATGGGGAGACCCACGTGGAAAAGAAGCAACTTCCCAGTCACATGAATGAGCCACCTAGGAAATGCATCCTCCAGCCCAGACAAGCCCTCAGAGGACTGGAATCCTGGCCAACAATCCTGGTTGTAAACTCATGACAGATGCTGAGCAGAGCCTCCCAGCCAAGCAGATTCTGAATTCCTGACTCCCAGAAACTGTGAGCCCTAAGTAATAGCTATCATGGTTCAAGCTAACAAGTGCTGAATAATTTGTTATAAAGGAAGAAAAACTAATATATCAACCAACAGCTGAATTCTATGGAGACAGGAATTGGGCCCTTCTTTCTTCAGCAGTTCCCAGCAATACCTACAGCAATCCTGACATGGAGCAGGAGTCCAAAAATGTTTGATGAGTCGATGAAATTTTGTAAAAACAACCCTGACAACACGTAGTGGGTCCTGATTGTTCCAGGTATTGCTGCAAGTACTTTAATCCTATAATCCTATTAGACTCCTATACACACATTAGCAACAACAGCAAGAAAAAACTAAGCAACAAATAGATTAAATAATGTGCCAAGGTTGCACAACCCCTTGTTGGGCTTTGAACTCAGGAACCTGAACCCAACATATCACTCTTAACCATTGTGTGGAATTATTTCTTGGTGATAAGCTACTTGAGGACAGAGAACCTATCTAATTCTTCCCTGCCTCCCTCATGGGACCACAAATGTCGAGTAAATGAATGAGCAACACCAGACACCCCTCTCACACTTGATTACAGATCCTCTCAATAACTGACAAATTATTTCTCATCGTCTCTATATTAACCAGTTCGTCTGTTTCTTCTGGTTTAAAATCAAATTCTAAATATAAATCAGATTTCATTCTTGAAAGGCCCTGTGAAATTTCACTGAACAACTGCTGTGATCCAAGTTCTGATTCTCTGCCACCTACTGCTCCACTGTTCTGTTGGCTTTGTCTTCCCCACCAGCAGCCACCCCCACAACCGAGGACCCAAGAGGAAATGAGGATATCACGGAATGATGCTCTCATCTGAATCGGTGCATAGGGTTTTCTTCATCCCCACGGCCCTTCCCTCTGCCTCTCATCCAACTGAGAACTTCCAGGACTTTGGGTCTGGTGGTGCTGGCTGCGCCACTATAGGAAAACTCCATCCTTCTGTGTATTTCCACTCCTCACCTTAATTCCCAGCAGGAGAAGGAGTGATTCGTTCTTCCACCATTTATTATAGGTCATCTCTGTGCCAGGCACTCTGAGACCCATGCCTCCAGGAGTCACAGACCAAGGAAAGGAGCAAAAGAGAGGACAGCCAGATAGAAAGCCGTGCTTCGGTAGCATAAACAACAGAGTAGGCCTCCAAAGACACTCTGAAGGCATGGGCATGAGCACTCTGCCCTCTTGGCCTCCCCCTCTTCACAGCCTCCGTTGGTCTTATTCGGGACAGGCATAGCTGTTGAGAATTTCTCATTAATGTATTAATGAGATCTGCTATTTGACAGGCTTAATGAGTGCACATTCTTTATAGGCTCTCACTTGGTTTCAGTATCAATAGCTGTTAAAAGCAAGGACAGTTCATTTTTTTTAATGAATTCATTAGAACACTAACACTTTTCATGCATGTGGCAAAAGAGTTAAACAATACAAATAGATACACAATGAAAATTAAGTCTCTCCCGTCTCTTCCCAGACCTCACGTTCTCTTCCCAGAAACAATCACTGCTACCAATTGCCAGTGACTTTTTCCAGAAACATCACATGCTTTATGAATGGATGGCCTTTCACAAATGAGGACACACTGTGTATCAAGCCACGCCTTTCCTTTTCCATTTAATGACACAGAGTTCAATCTCTAAGAGCATATCTATCTATTCCTTTTTATAGCTTCAGAGGCTTTTGATTACATGGATATAACATAATGAACCAATCTTCTAAAGATATTTAATTAGATTGCTTCCAATTATTTAAAGCAGTTTGATGTTTTCTTAGCTCCTAAAAAGAACAATGAATAAACAATATTTCATTCTACTGGGACAGATAATAAATAAATCACAGCTTTCCAAGATGAACTGATTTCGTTCATTTTCCCTTCTTTTTGCTTGATTTCTGAGGCCACTGTTAACATATAAGGTTGATATCTTCAGGTAGAACCGATCTCGTCCAACTTTATACCAAAAGTAAGAACTTAGGATGTTCCTTTATAGGGTACCATGTTGTTAGCAGAAACACTTTACTCAAATATATGGGACTGTGGACCCAAAGTGCCCCTGTATAGTTAGTGCCAGCTCCATTTCTTATTCTAAAAAATTGAGGATATCAGTTATATCAAAACTACTTTTCTATCACAAATAGAGATATGATTTAAACACATCACATACTTTAATGATCTGGATACCCCTGTGAATAAAGTTATACTTTATAAAGTTGGTTTCCTTTATAAATCTATGAACTTTTTGTTTTATGTACTAAAACTATCATTCAAAGAAGGATCCAAGAGCTTCACTAGACTGCCCAGGGGTTCTTAGCCCCCAAAAGGGGTAAAATTCTCTGGCTCCTAGTGAGTTAAAATTCTCTGGCTGCTAGTGAGTCTGTTTGGGGCATCACGAAAAATAAACTACTTTGAAAAAGTCTCCCCTGAGAATCTCTAACCAACAGCCCCATTCATACAAGTTTAGGTCCAGAATTTACACTGCCAGTATAGTTTGGAAGAATAATAACAACAACCTGAGCTAACATGTGATTAAAGCAGCCCTGGATTGGCATTGTCCCATGGCTGGAACAAGTGCAAATCCATTCTCTCTGGAGAAAGTAAAATTAATCACAGGACTCTAACAATTCCCAGAGATGAAGTTTCAAGGAACATGAGCTTACAATAAAAAATCACTAAAAACCAGACATGGTGATGCATGCTTTTAATCCCAGCTACTCAGGAGGCTGAGGCATGATGATCACAAGTTCAGGGCAAGCATCAGCAATTTAGTGAGATCCTCAACGTGGTAAGACAGGAATGCTCAGCAAGGGGAGGGCCCAGTTTAAAACCTCCCACTAGGCCCCACCCCTTAAAGGTGTCACTGCCATCCCGAGGACAAACGTTTCAACACATAAATCCCTGGGAGACAAACCACATCCAAAGCTTGATGTCATGTTAAGTCAAGATGAGGATAATTGTATTCTAAGGCCTGTTCACATCTTACTTGGAAAGAAGATAAAGCTATTCAATTAACTTTTAATAATTAATTTAATCAACTTGTTAATACACATGTTAAAACTTCTAAGTTAATTACTAAAAGAATAGAAACAGTGTTTAAACTAATAAAAAAAACTAAATGAAAAAAGAGAAAGGGGACAAAACGAAAGAGAAAAAGTAAGGTAAAGAGCATATAAAATAAGATGGTTGAAAGTAGAGGGTACACAAAAGTTCTCTATAGGTTTAATGCAATGCCAATCAAAATCCCAACGGCATTTCTTGTAGAAATAGAGAAAGCAATCATGAAATTCATATGGAAAAATAAACGACCCAGAATAGCAAAAACAACTCTAAGCAGGAAGTGTGAATCAGGCGGTATAGTGATACCAGACTTCAAACTATACTACAGAGCAATAGTAACAAAAACAGCATGGTACTGGTACCAAAACAGGCAGGTGGACCAATGGTACAGAATAGAGGACACAGAAACCAATCCACAAAACTACAACTACCTTATATTTGATAAAGGGGCTAAAAGCATGCAATGGAGGAAGGATAGCATCTTCAACAAATGGTGCTGGGAAAACTGGAAATCCATATGCAACAAAATGAAACTGAATCCCTTTCTCTCGCCATGCACAAAAGTGAATTCAAAATGGATCAAGGAGCTTGATATCAAATCAGAGACGCGCCGTCTGATAGAAGAAAAAGTTGGCTACGATCTACAGTCGGTGGGGTCGGGCTCCAAATTCCTCAATAGGACACCCATAGCACAAAAGTTAATAACTAGAATCAACAAATGGGACTTACTCAAACTAAAAAGTTTTTTCTCAGCAAAAGAAACAATAAGAGAGGTAAATAGAGAGCCTACATCCTGGGAACAAATCTTTACTCCTCACACTTCAGATAGAGCCCTAATATCCAGAGTATACAAAGAACTCAAAAAATTAGACAATAAGAGAACAAACAACCCAATCAACAAATGGGCCAAGGACCTGAACAGACACTTCTCAGAGGAGGACATACAATCAATCAACAAGTACATGAAAAAATGCTCACCATCTCTAGCAGTCAGAGAAATGCAAATCAAAACCACCCTAAGATACCATCTCACTCCAGTTAGATTGGCAGCCATTATGAAGTCAAACAACAACAAGTGCTGGCGAGGATGTGGGGAAAAGGGTACACTTGTACATTGCTGGTGGGACTGCAAATTGGTGCAGCCAATTTGGAAAGCAGTATGGAGATTTCTTGGAAAGCTGGGAATGGAGCCACCATTTGACCCAGCTATTCCCCTTCTCGGTCTATTCCCTAAAGACCTAAAAAGAGCATGCTACAGGGACACTGCTACATCGATGTTCATAGCAGCACAATTCACAATAGCAAGACTGTGGAACCAACCTAGATGCCCTTCAATAGATGAATGGATAAAAAAAATGTGGCATTTATACACAATGGAGTATTACTCTGCATTAAAAAATGACAAAATCATAGAATTTACAGGGAAATGGATGGCATTAGAGCAGATTATGCTAAGTGAAGCTAGCCAATCCCTAAAAAACAAATGCCAAATGTCTTCTTTGATATAAGGAGAGTAACTAAGAACAGAGTAGGGTCGAAGAGCATGAGAAGAAGATTAATATTAAACAGGGATGAGAGGTGGGAGGGAAAGGGAGAGAGAAGGGAAATTGCATGGAAATGGAAGGAGACCCTCAGAGTTATACAAAAGTACATACAAGAGGAAGTGAGGGGAAAGGGAAAAATAATACAAGGGGGACAAATGAATGTCAGTAGAGGGGGCAGAGAGAGAAGAGGGGAGGGGAGGGGAGGGGAGGGGGGGTAGTAGAGGATAGGAAAGGCAGCAGAACACAACAGACACTAGTATGGCAATATGTAAATCAATGGATGTGTAACTGATGTAATTCTGCAATCTGTATATGGGGTAAAAATGGGAGCTCATAACCCACTTGAATCAAAGGGTGAAATATGATATATCAAGAACTATGTAATGTTTTGAACAGCCAACAATAAAAAATTTAAAAAAAATAAAAATAAAAATAAAAAATACTTGAAAAAAAAAAAAGAAAGTAGAGGGTACAAAAAGATATATCAAGAAAATAATAACCAAAACAAAGCTGGTATGGCTATTTTGATATCAGATAAAATAAATTTTGAGTAAAAAAAAGCATAAATAAAGAGAATCATTTCATAATTTTAAAAAATCAATTACTAGGTCAATAAGGATTTTAAACTTTCATGAACCCAATAACATTGGTTCAAAATACATAAAGCAAAAACTGACAGAAGAAAAAATATTCCCACCATCATGGGAAGTTTTTACCTCTCAGTAACTGAAAGAAAAAAGATAGCAAATAATTTAGAAGATTGTAACAACATAGGTAGCAAGCCTCATTTAATAGACAAACATATATAACATTACTTTGAAGAAGTGAAGAATGCAGAGTCTTTCAAGCATATGAGTTTATAACTATAAATTTTGACAATGCTTTACACAACAAAGAAAATCTCAATAGATTTCAAAGACTCAATATTATGCAAACACATTATCAGAATTATTATCACAATTAAATCTGAAATCACTAACAGATAAATAACTTATAAAATCAAAGCTTACATGTCTTGAAATATGCTAAAACAGAAGGGGCCTAAAAATGTCAAAAGGAAAATTTTGAAAATAGTTAGAACTAAACAATAACAAAAACATCTATTTATCAAAATTAATGAACTACCACTAAAGTAGTATTTAAGAAGAACATCTATAATTCTAAATGTAAGAGATATAAAAAAAAGGCTGAGGGCTGGGGTTGTGGCTCAGAGGTAGAGTGCTCGCCTAGTGTGCATGAGGCACGGGGTTTGATCCTCAGCACCACATAAAAATAAAATAAAGATATTGTGTCCACTTATAAAAAATAAACATTAAAAAAAGAAAGGCTGAAAATTAATGAACCTGCAATCAACATGAAAGTTAGGGGAGCCAACCATGGAAATGAACACCTATAATCCTAGTGACTTGGGAAACTGAGGCAGGAGTTTGAAGCCAACCTCAGCAACTTAATGAGACCTCCATCTTAAAATAAAAAACTAAGGCGAACTGGGAAGGTAGCTCACTGGTAAAGCACCCCTGGGTTCAATTCTCAGTAACAAAAAGAAAGGAAGGAAGGTTGGGAGGAAGGGAAAGAGGAAAAAGAAAGAAAGTAAGAAGGAAAAAATAGCAAAATACCAACAAAAGTGAAATAAAAACTTTAAAAAAACAGAAATTAATGAAACAGAAAATACAAGCAAAATAAAAATAGGAAAGCTTATAATTCTGGAGACTTAAGAGATAAATCAACAATCAAATGTGTGGATCTCATTTAGATCTGATTCAAACAGAAATACTGTAACAAAAAAAAATTTAAGTTGATAGAAGAAATATGAACTGACTAAACATGTGAGAATAGTGCTCATTTTGCTTTAGGTATTAATAATATTGTGGTTATAGTCTTTTCAGTGTCCACATCTTTTAGAGATATATACCAAAATATTTACAGATGAAATTATATGATTCTTGGGATTTATTTCAAAAAAACTTAGAAGGAATGGTTCAGATGTAGTAAGATTGGCCATAAATTGAAAAAATACAGAGTCTGGGTGATGGATACATGAAGGTTTATATCCTTCTTTTTTCTTTTTCATATACCTAAAGTTTACATTATAAAAAGTCAAAACAGACTAGGGGTGTAGCTCACTGGTAGAGCACATGCTTAGTATGAATCAGACGTTCTATTCAATTCCCAGTATCAGAAAAAGGGAAAAAAAATCCAACAAAAGATGTAATAGAAATGAATCAAGCTGAGGTTCAAAAACTAAAATTGACATATCTCTCACAAAATTTATCCACAAAAATTAAAAAGGCAAAAATGAATTAGGAATTGAAAAGCAGAACAAAACAACAGATGCAGTAGATTCAAAGATATTAAGGAATATTATTTATAAGAGTATACTAACATTTGGAATTTATGAAATAAAAACATTTCTAAAAAAGTAAAAATTACCAAAATTGACTCTAGAAGAAATGGAAAACTTAAAAAATCTTATAGAAAATAAAGAAATTAAATTAAAGATATTAAACTTAAAATCTTTCTATAAAAGAAACTCCAGGCCTATGATTTTATAGCAGAGTTCTACCAACATTTGAGAACACAAATAATTCCAGTTGTGTATAAACTCACTACTAAAGAAGAGACCACTTCCTAATATAAAGTACTATCTACAGCACAAAAAGGAAACTAAATCTAGCAATGTATGAAATTTACAATGTATGTTATGACCAAGATGGTTTATTCTGGAAATGCAAACCTGATCAACACAAAAAAATTATCCATGCAGTTCACTCATTAATTCCTTGAAGAAGAAAAACCATATACTTTCATCTCAATTGATGCAAAAGAAGACATTCAAATAAAATCCAGCACCCTTTCATGATTTTTAGTAAACTGGAAATAGAAATGAACTTCCTTAATCTAATGAAGAGTATCTATCTACAAAATAGAACCCAATAACAAAATAAGTATTTTTAATATTTGAAAATTAGAACCATTTTCTTTAAAATCAAGAAGATGACAAGGATGATTCTAGCCAGGACAAAACTATAAGAATCATATAACAAAAAGAATTGAAGAGAAAGAAAGAAAACTCTTGGATCAATGGATGATAATATGGTTTCTAATGAACATTCAAAAGAATCTACAGATTAATAGAACCATTACGTGAATGTGGCATGTCTTCTAGTTTAAGATTAGTCTGCACACACTGCATTCCTATGTTGTACCAAACAATGAGAAAATATAACTTATGATATCTTCTCTTTTATAACACCTAAAAAAGACAGAGGAAGGAAAAAATCAAAGAAAAGAATGTACAAGATGTTTTCTACAGATTTAGCGCATTTTCAATAAAACCCCCAACAGACTGATTTTCAAATGTATATGGCCAAAGCACTCTGAAAAGGGGGAAACAGAAGAGTCTACCATGTATCATGAGTAAGAGGCTTATTATTTAAGATACAATTATAGTGGACAGGGATAAACTGACCAATGGAAGAAAATTAAAAGTCTAGAAAGAGATCTGAACCTACGTAGATATCTCATGTATGACAGAACTGAGGACAGAATGAACCATTCCATTGGCTTTATGGGGCTCAGGTGTAGAAGAGGAAGAGGAGTTCTTATCTAAAATAATCAAACAAATCAATACCTGATGAATGAAGGACGTAAACATGACAAGAAAAAAAGAAATCATAGAAATATATTTATGAACTCACAATAGGGAAGGGTTTTCTCTTTATAAAATACAAAAGATTCATTCAGCTACACGAAAATTAAGAACTTCTGTTCAAAAAATGCCAAGAAACCAAGGGAGAGGACAATTCATAAGCTGAGAGAAGAAATTTATAATTCACCTATCAAAAGAAATAAACATCCAGATGACATAAAGACTGCCTAAGAATTATAAGGAAAAGGGGGAAATGGGCAAAGGTCACGAACAGGTATTTCATAGAAGTGGAGAAATAAGTGGCCCATGAACATGTGAGCAGAGGCTCAACTTCCTTAGTAACTGGAGCAATATGAGTTGAAGTCACAATGAGATACCACTTTTACACCCAAAAGCGAAAAAGCAGAATGACAATGTCAAGTGATAGTAATGATGGAGGGTAACATACCCTGGCAGGACTGTAAACAGAAGCAACTACTTTGAAACAGTTTAGCATTATCAGGTTAAACATGGGCATTCCTAACAATCCAGAAATTCAATACCAAGGGGTATACTGAGAAACACAAGTATACGTACCCCAGTAGACACGTACTTGCAGTATTGTCCAGGATAGTAAGACTGGAAATTCAAATCTCTACCAACAGAATAGATAAGAAAGCTATGTCGTACTCATAAAATAAAACACTGCCAAAGAGTAAAAATGAATGAGTGACAGTTACACATATCAATATGGTTGGAACTCAAAAATATAATGCTGAGCAAGGGACAGAAGTATCCATACAGTGTGGTTTCATTCATATAAAATGAAAATCAAGCAAAAATTAACATAGTATTTGTTATGGTTTGGATGTGAGGTGTCCCCAAAAAAATCACATGTGAGACAATGCAAGAAGGTTCAGAGGAGAAATGATTGGGTTGTGAGAACCCTAACCCAATCAGTGAATTAATCCCCCTGATAGGGATTAACCAGGAACTGAAGTGGTGGGGTGTAGCTGGAGGAGGTGGGAATTGGGGGCATGGCTTTGGGGTATATACTTGTATCTGGGCAGCATCAACCTCTCTCTCTGCTTCCTGATCAACATGTGAGCTGCTTCCCTCTGCCACATTCTTTTACTAAGAGCCCAGAGGAATAGAGTCTGCTGTCTATGGATTGAGACCTCTGAACCCACAAGCTCCCAAATAAACTTTTCCTCCCCTAAAGTTGTTCTGGTCAGGTCCTTTAGTCACAGAAGTAAAAAAGCTGGCTAAAACAGTATTTAAGGGACAAATATATAGGCAATCAAATGATAAAAAGAAAAAGCAAAGAACAAATAACACAAAATTCAGATTGGTGATTTTGTCTGTGTATGAAACAGAGAAATGGGATCAAGAAGGCTACAAAGGTACCGGAATTGTTCTATCATGAAGTCACATGGCAAATGTATTAATTTAATTATTGTTCTCGAAACTATACAAATGCAAATGCACACACTCTTGTATGACATTTCAAAAAGTAGAGATATACAGGTGCATTGTGAACTTAGGAGATTCAGTATTATTGTTACTGAACAGCAAACATGATTTCCATGTCACAGTAGTCAAATAATATAATTTTCTACCCCTTAAAAGACACTGACAGGGCTGGAGTGAGGAGTGTGATTCAGTGGTAGAGTGCTTGCTGAGCACCCACAGTGTTCTGTGTTTGATTCCCAGCACCACAAAAACAAACAAACAAACAAAAAACACTAACATCGTTCAGTGATCAAAAGCTTAGACTACTTAAAAACTATTTAGGTATTCCTGGGAAAAATAATGAAAATAGCTAATACAAGTCAAGCTATGTGGTAGGCACAACCCTATGAAGTAGACACTTGTTATACCAATTTTACGTATGGAGAAAAAAAGGCTCAGAGAGGCTAATAGGTTGACAAAGTCACAGTTGATGGTACAGCCAGGTGTTATGTGACCACGAAAACCAAACTTTGACCACAGAATTGTGTTCCTTCAAAGAGGGTTCATCTGGGGCCAAGTGCCCTTCCTCAGAAAGCTGGCTTGGGCTCCCAGTTGCCCACTCTGGTTGAGCCAGTCACATCCAAACCATGCTAGTCAGAAAGAGGAGGCGAGTTGGGGACCTACTACTCCCAAAAGGAAAAGCTAGACACGGATAACCATGAATTGCTCAACTAAGAGATGTTAGACATAACTTACGTTTTTATTTTCATGCAAACCGTAATTGTTATAATTTAACACGGCAACCTCACAGGATAATATATATAATTCTATATGCAAATGAAATAAAACTCTTCAAGGTAAACACCCAAACTTACAATTTTCAAGGGAATGGTAATATCACCATATCCATTGTGAAATATTATTATCGGGCTTCTTTTATAATAGCACATTAAATAATTTCCACCTTCTATCTAAGACTTTTTCTCTCACAAATAAATGCATATGATGGATCAGATGGGCCTCCACCAAGCAAGAGTCACAGTTTCCAAGAGTCCCAAGACTACATCTTAAAAGACCTTCAATTCCCTTCACTTTGATCACAGAGGAGTAGGAAAGGGGAAAGTTAATAGAGGAAGAACACTTTTCATTCCATGAAAAGTGCTTTCAGGAGGTACAGCCAAGTAATGAGTGATTTCCCATGAAAAACAGAGACTCGTATACCCAGATCCCCACTCAGAAAGTTCAAATGACAGCAATTCTGAAAAGTAACATGGCGTCAGATCACTGGTGTCACAAGTTCTGCTTTTATGTGCTGCCTCTTGGTGGGCACGGAAGGCCTACTTACCATCTGCATCACTGTGTTTCTGGAGCTGTTGGCCATTGTGAGCACTGGCCCAGCACTTGGGGGCACTGCCAGAAGCAGCAGCCCTCCACCGGTCACCCACCACCCCAGCTGAGCCTTGGCTTCCATCTGCTGACACTGCCAGGTCCATCAAAAAATATAGACAAGACCAGGGTTCGAAGGAGTTCTGCCATTATACTCCAGGCATGAAATAAAGAGAAACCAGGGTAAAAACCAGACATCAATTCTGTGTCTGCACTGGCTACCAGCTCCCCCATTTCCATTAGACAGGCCAGTCACACTAGTGAAGCCACCAGCCAACAGAGTCAGTAAACCAAAAGCTTAAGTGAATCTCCTCCAGAAATGACCAGTAATTTGATGCCATTAACTCTCTTGAAAGCACATGGCTTCTTCTAAAATGACCCATGCAAAACAATCCCTTGTCCAAAAGAAAATTTTTAAAAAGACTTTCAAATTTGCTCATTTTGATGTCTAGAGTTGGGAGAGAAGGGACAGGGACCATTCAGGAGAAAATGGTCTGAACAGGAATAGTGTAGGAGGCCAACATAGCATGTGAGCAGTGTTTGCCTCCCCTTTTGATCAGTGTGGCATGGTCAGTCCGTCACCCTGTGATCTGGTTGCTTAGGTGACCAAAGACAGTAGCCCTGATCTTTAGGGTTGAGAAAACTCAAATGTGTCTTCTTCGTGCCTGGGCATGCCTTCCCACATCCCCAGGGATCAAGTTACCTCACCTGTCCTTGTAACCCTGCCCCTCTTGATCTTCATTGGATGGAAATTTCTAAAGAATCTAGAGTCCTCCCAATAAAGTCCACTCCAAAACGTGCTCGCTCTCTCTCTCGCCAGCCTCTTGTGAGATTCCTCGCTCTCCCATTTGGGGAGCTTGAGGCCGAGGGCAGACGAGCCATCCTGAGGCTTGATTTAAAGGTAAATTGTGTGTCTGTGTTTTATTCTGATGCCTTAGGAATTTCACTCGAGCGACCTGTAGTTTAGCTGTCTGCGTGGTCACAGATGGCAGAATAGGGAACAGTAGGCACAAGGCAGTAGGCCAACAGGCAGACCAGGTCCAGAGGAATCCAGGAAGCCAAGTAGGAACCAGAGAAGAGGTCCCTTTATCCACTCTGGACAAACACCTGGTTCTCCATACACCTGACCCATAACCACAGGATGACTTCCCAGCTGGCCCACTGGAGGAGAAAAGGATCCTAGAAAGAAGTATTAGTCAGGTCTGGTCACCATGGGTGCAGGAGCTGGGTGGGAAGGAGCAGGCAGTGTGAAGGTCTTTAGAACATTCAGCTCAGGGCTGTAACAGCAGGCCCTACCAGGAGGAGGGGAGGATTTGTAACAGGTACTATTACGCCATGCAGTGGACAACTGCTTCTCATTCTTATAACCATCTCATAAGGTACAAAGCATGATTCCCCCTTTACCAATGAGGAAAGGTACAGAGAAGTGACACATATGTCTCTTTGCTAGAGGACAGAGCCAAGATTCAAACCCAGAACAGCCAGGCTTCCATGTCTGATTTCTAGGACTGCACCTCCTGGTCCAAGGCTCTCCAATCTCCACCAGAGATGGATGCCTCCCAGAGACCAGGTTTCTTGAACATCCACTCTTTCCTCTTCCAGCATCTTCTCATAACTCATTTTCTCCTTTTCTAATCTTGGCTGAGAGGAGGTAAAAGCCTCTTTTTTATGAAAGGCCACAACTCCAGAGTAAATCTACTTTGTCAAACTAATCTATTTTAAAATAATGTGTATATAGGAGAGTACTCTAAAAAGTTTGAAGTGCTTTAGAAAGGGAGGGTAGAATATTAAAATAATTACTGCACTTGTCCAAGCAGGCCAACTCAATGGAGAACATTTTAGGACTGGAATAGTACACACACAAGTTTGTAACATGATAAGGGGGGAGCAGCTGAATCTACTGCACAGAGAGCTGTGTATCACGGAAAGTTCCCCCTTCTCCTTTCATGTCATACAGAGGGTACCCCATTTGGAATTTGAAGGACTCATGGGAGCTAAATCGGGTATCAGGAGACACCTAGGTTTGAATCCTAGGTCTGACTCTGACTAGTTGATGCCCTTAGCACAGTAAAGGACTCCTTCACTCCCCCTTTCCCAACCTTCCTTCCCCATCTCAGTTTCCCCAGCCAGACTGTCTGAATCTGTGGTGGCCACATACAGGGTGCCCAGATACTTGACATTTTTTCTGGGTGCATCTGTGAGATTGTCTCTGGATGAGATTAGCATTTGACTAAGTAAAGCAGACTGCCCTCCCCGCTGTGGGCAGGCCTCATCCAATCCACTGAAGAATGGAGTAGAATTCAAGGCCAAGGAAGGGAGAATTTTTTCTGCCTGACAGTTTTCAAGCTGGGACATTAGTCTTCTTCTGTCTTCAGGGTCAAACTCAGACTGGCAATTACACACCGTCAGCTCTCCTGAATCTCAGCTCACCTACCATAGCTCTTAGACTTCTCACATCCGTAACTGCGTGAGCCAGGATCTTATATGTTGACCTACTACATATGTATTATATATAATATGTCATATGTGTATTGTACAAAATGTATATTATACCTTATATATGCTTTGTATGTAATATGTTACACATATTATGTAATACATATAATATCTTACACCTTAACATATATATAACATACAATGCTTATATAATATATAATATTACAATGCATGTTAATACACATTATGTAATAACATAATAATGCATATTATACATAAGATAGAATACATAGCCTGTTGGTTATATATAATATATACAGACAGTCCTCAACTTATAATGGTTCAACTTGTGATTCTTTTGACTTTAGGATGGTGCAAAGAATTCCCATATGGCCATTCTGTTTTTTACTTTTAGTAGAGTATTCAATGAATCTCATGAAATATTCATCAATTCTTATAAAACAGGTTTTGCATTAGATGTTTTTGCCCAACCTTAGGCTAATGAAAGAATTCTGAGCATGTTTAAGGCAGGTCAGGCTAAGCTATAATATTTGGTGGGTCAAGTGTATTAAGTGATTTTCAGTTTACAGTATTTCAACCTATAATGGTTTTATCAAGCCATAACCAACGTAAATAGAGGAGCATCTGTATAGTATATGTTAATTTTTATCACTAATTCTCCATTCCATTGGTTTTGTTTCTCTGGAGAACCCAGACTAATGCACTCTCTCTAGGTTACTTTGGAATTAAACTAGAAATACTGTTAGGCAAGAGCCCAAGACACTTTAAGACCTTAATAAATACATTTGGTCACTAAATATTTAACATCCCAGTCCAATGAATCTTTTGAAGAAAATCATACCTCATAAGTATGTACAGCTACTATATGATAATTAAATTCTTAAAGAGTATTATTATAAAGCAGAAAATACAAAGAAGCATAAAAATATGAAGAAGAAAAACATTTTTTAAAGGCTACAAAACTGTAAAAATTTAGGTGACTTCACTTGCAATGACGAGTTTCTTCATTTTCCCTACCATAATCTATGTGTGATTTACAGGGACTGTAACTATGGTGACATCTAAGAAAAACTACCAAAAAAGAACTGATGCCAGGGTCTAAATTACAGCCCCATTTGCTTCCTCACCTTGGGTTTTACCACCTCTCTGTAAAGCAAATGCCCATCTCATCCCTATTCAGGTTGCCTTTGAATTTGCTGAACTTAATTAGATTAAGTGAAGGCGCTAATAATCAGGCATTAGGACTCAGAGTTAATGAGCCACAGGCATTACAATTCCTCTTGCTGTGCAAACCAGAGAAACACCCTTGGAGAGGCTACAGGGAAAGGGTACATCGTTCTGTGCCTAAGAAAACAGGTCGAAAGACCAAAGTCCTGGGTTTTTCCAAATGATGTTTTATTTTTCCAACTTCCAGAAACAGCATGGATTTTCTTTTGACTATTTCTAGGAAAAGAAATATCAAACTACAGTTTTACATAGTGGGCTGACATCATTCCTTCTATCTTTCTAAATTCAGAATAATACACAGACAGTGCATCAGAGTGACTTTCTTCTGGGAACACTGATCATACAAGTGGCACTCTTTCTCTTCTAGAGGCTTTCCAACTACATGCTCAAGTGGAATCATTTTTTAAAATCTATTGATCACAAACTGTTTGAATTACCTTAAAAAAATCTTTCCAAGAATGCCCATGTTATTGTTTTGAGCTTAGGTAATGGAAATAGAAGGAAAAGATACTTTGATTTTCATTCAGAATCTCAGTAGTTTTATAACAGAACAAAATTATCATTGTGCCCAGAAAGGACCAGATAAAATTTCTCATTTATAGGGCTGGGACTATAGCTCAGTGGTAGAGTACTTGTCTCGCAACTGTGAGACACTGGGTTTGACCCTCAGTACCACATCAAAATAAATAGATATTGTGTCCATCTACAACTAAAAAAAAAAAAAATTTAAAAAAAATTCTCATTTAAAAAACATACTTGGGACTGCATTCCCAAACACATTTCCAAATACAATTTTCCAAAGCCGTATCCTAATTAGAAGTCATCATGAGGCAGGTTCAAGTGAAAAGGGATCTCCCAGATGTCACTTCAATGACTCATTAATTGGCCACTTATTATGTGAACAGCATGGTGCTGGGTGTTTGGGTCTACCGTGGCCAACAAGACATAAATACTCCCTGCTCTTTCAGAGCTGCTTCTGACAGGGTCAAGATAAGTCTGGTCCTAGAACATGATGGTGGCCACCTATGGGACCTTGCTGTCCCTAAGAAATAGAGATAAAAGCAAAGACAGAGCAGACTAGAACTGTTTCAACACTTCTAGGAGAAAGGGCTTTAAAATTTCCCTCTGCCTTGCTTACGATGATAAAACTATGCAAAAATACCCTAATGCAAAACCACTTTCCAAAATCAAAGAATAATCGGCCTGATCTTCCCTAAGAACAGCCTCAGGTTAAGCTCAGGCCTTCTGGATGCACCCACAGTCGTCCTACCTTCTGTGATGTTTTATTAGTTTGGGGGGAAAGATTTGGATCACATAATACCCACCACACCTACATCACCCAAAACAGAACTTATTGCAAATAAGAGTCTATTTCAGCATTTCCCAAAAGTATTTTGTGGAAAATAGCCTAGATGGGAGGGAGCAGAGAAAGGAGGGAGGGAGGGAAGGAAAAAGGAGAAGGAAGGGAGGAAAGAGAAAGGAGGAAAGAAGGAAAGAACGTGGAGGGGAATATTGCAAAAACATCCTCTCCCTTGAGATTCAACAAACACTGGCACATTACAAGACAGGAAAAGCCCAAGGATCAATGTTGTGCACCAGGCTAAGCTACAGTATTGCAGCTAAAGCAGTGAATAAGTAAACCAGAGTCCTTGATTCCAAGGCATCACTGACATTGGAATATGGGAAATCAATCGATAAATGAGTGCTGAGGAGAAAAATAAAGCAAAATAAGGGAGATGGGAGTAAGGGGAGGACACTGCTATTTTCAAAGTGACATTTGAGCCAAGACAGGAAGAGAAAACCCCACGTGGCTTTCTGGAGGATGCTCTGCTCAGTCTCTACAGCCAGGAAGGAGAGGGAGGGAGAAAGGCGGGGGAAACAGGATATGCAAAGGCCCTGAGGTAGGAGTGTATTTGGCAGGTTTGAGACACACAACGTTAGCATGGCTGACATGGTACAGCAAAGAGGAGGGTGATAGGAGATAAGTTGGAAAAGAAAGTCACAGCTCAATCAAATAGAGAATTTGGCTCTAAAATGAGATCTGATTCCTGTTTTACCAGAATCTCTCTGGCTGCCATGTTATACATAGAATAGACGGTGGAGGGGAAGGGAAGAAAGGCCAGTTCAAAGTCTACTTCAAAATTCCAGCTGGCAAGTGATGGTGGTTAGGTGACTGCAGTGGAGGTTGGGAACAGCAATCAAAGTCTGAACAGATGAGGAAGGTGGAGCCAGGAAAAAGGAGAGAGGGCAAGGTCAACTGCAGGCTTCTGTTCTGAACAGTGGGAAGGATGGAGTCACCCAGGAAGTGGAGAAGGGATCTGAAAGCCAGACCCTGAGGATGTTTGTGGGCAGGGGCTGTGAAGAGGCTGTGAAGATGTGGAGGGACCTGCACAGGAGCCTGAGAAGAACTAACGGAGTGTGGCATCTGGAGGGAAAGGGGAAAGCATCTCAAGAGAGAGGGGTGATCTGTCTTTCAAGACTGCTAGGAGAACGGTGGCACGAGGGCTGACAATGGTCTCGTGCGTTGACCAAGCAGGAGGCCCGGGTGACCTGGATGAAGGCAACTGTGAGGGATGGTAAGGAGGAAGCCTGATTAGAGTGAGCTCAAGAGAATGAGGCACTCAAGAATTAAAAGACAACCCAACCTATTTTTAAGTGGGCAAAGGAATTGAATAGACATCAAAGATACAGAAATGGCCACTTGGTCATTACTGAAATGCAAGCTTAAACCACAGTGAGATCCCACTTCACATTTACTAGGTGGCCCTAATAAAAATTTAAAAATAGGGCTCTCCCCCTGCCTTTCTCCCTCCCTCCTTCCCTCTCATTCCTGGCTGTAGTGACTGAGCAGAGCTCCTCCGTCATACCTTCCCACCCTGTTCTGCCTCACCTCGGGTCCAGAGCAGCGGAGTCAGCCAACCATGGACTGATCTTTTGGAATCATGAGTCAAAATGAACTTTTCCTTCTCTAAAAATAAAAAAAAATTAAAAATAGGAAATAATCAACACTATTAAGAATGTAAAGAACTCAGATTCCTTACATATTGCTGGCAATGATACAAAATGGTGTGGTCACTCGATCCATGTGCCAGACCACAGCGGCGCATGCCTATAGTCCCAGTCACTGGGGGAAACTAAGTCAGAAGGATGAATTGAGCCGAGGACTTCAAGGAGACATATAAACATATGTATATATGGATGCAGATACAAGAAGAGGTCTGAAGCTGCCCAGCTTTGTTTGTGGTTCGCGGCTGTGAAGATGAGGAGGGAGCGAAGGGGAAGTGTTGGGAAGTGATATTGACCAAATTATCTTGTTTATTCTGGGCTTGTATGAAAATATAACAGCAAATCCCATCATTATGTACAGCTATAATGCACCAATTTTGAAAAGGGAAGAAAAAAATGTGAAACCTAGAATTATCATATGACCCAACAACTTTACTCCTAGAATTATTTCCATAAGTATTGAAAACAGATACTCCACATGAATGTTCATAGAAGTGCTATATTCCATAACTAAAAGGCAAAAACAACTAAATTCCATCAGTGGATAAGTGGATAAACAAAATGTGCTATATACAATGGGATATTACTAAGCCATAAAAAGGAATGAAATTCAGATGCACGCTACAACATGGATGAACTTTGAAAATTTTATGCTGAGTGGAATAAGAGCACATATTGTATGGCTCCATATATATAAAACATACGGAAGAGACAAACTCACAGGGACAGAAAACAGGGCTGTGGTTGCTTAAGGCTGGGGAGAACAGGGAGTGACTCTTGGACACACCTGGGGTTCCTTCGGGGAAGATGAAAAGGTCCCAAACTACACACAGAAGTGGTGGTCGGGGAGCATTGTAAATGATCTGAATGCCTTTGAATTATATACTTCAACACCAAAATGGCTCTTTTTATGTCAAGTAGATTTCACTCCCATTAAGAAAAGGCAAATTGGTAAGAGAGGAATTTGAGACTGTCTGTAAGAAAACTCTTCCAAGGAAGTTTGCCAAAAAGGAGAACAGAAATGCAGGACCCGGTGAAGGGGATGTGCTGTTCAGGGAGGGCTTTTCGAGATGGAAGTGAAATCTTTTTGCCTATCTGCCGTGGGAAAGAGGAAGACTGAGTCAGGAGAAGGGCTGGCAGGGATCTCTGAGGACAGGAGGACGTGTGATCTCCTGCACAAGCATCAAAGAGGGCAGGAACCAGGCAGCTGGGTCAAGGCAGGGATCCTCCAGCCCTACTTGCTTTCCCTGAGATAACGGGAGATTCTGGGAGTGAGAAGAAGGTCTGAAGCAGTCCCCAAGGGGAGTGGGCAGGTGGCTCAGCTAGGGAAACAGAAGCATTGCTGGGCAGCGCGGAGAGCCAAGAGGTCTATGGAAATGGACTGATGAGACCAGGCAGCTGTGGTTTCCTCCAGCCACACTCAACAGCCTGGGTAAAGGTGGAGAGCTTCTGAACAGATTTGTCCCCAAGCTTCCCTAAACATCTGTGGCCATAGAAACCTACTAAAAGTCCCAAAGAACCTGCATAAAATGCTAGTCTATGCTTAAACAGATAACAGGGGATAGGAAAGTACTGGAACCCTTAATTTCTCTTTTCTATCCAAATGATCATAGGCTGGGCGCCTGCAGTGCGGGTACTAGGCGGGTTGGGGTGCACCCATCAAGAGGAAGGGAACCCAACGGGCCCAGCTGTCAGAGCTGAGCTTGGGAGCCAGGAAAGCACTTCAGCTGAGTGAGCCTGGACCATGAAATCTCTCTGAGTTGTAGAATAAAGTGGGGGAACATTGCCTGCCCTTCAAGGATGCCATGAGGATTAATGATGATCAAGCACTTAGCACTCTGTTTCTAGCATATTAAAGAATTCAATTTGAGGAGGAATCGTCATTACTAGCCAGTCAGCTCGGCCAGATGGAGCAAGTGAAGGTGATAGGTCCCAAACGCCCTCACATCCAGGCACTCCACCCCACGTGTGGCAGCAAGGCCACCTCAGAGCTAACACCCTTTGCTCTCAATGTACCTCCAGGGACTTGGTCACCCAAGATACAGCTTGACTGCTTGAGCTCCAGAATAAACTTGTGTTTCTAGCTCCTGAGTTCATGAGCCACAAATGAAGCCCCCTCCACTGCCTATAAAACAGGGCATTTCACAAAACTCTCCCATGCAGCCCAATAACGTGTTTTTAGCTTTTGAAGGAATTTTAGACTTGCAGAAAAGTTATAAAATCAGCATGGAAAGTTCAATACCCTCCTCTCAGTTTCCTCTAGTGTTAACATCTGACATACCCACAACACGACTGCCAAAACCAAGAAAATCACACTGATCAGTTACTTCGAGCTGCTCCACAGACCTTATTTCAACGTCTCCAGCATCACCTCTAGTGGACTTTGTCTGGAGGCTCCAATCCGGGGTCCCACAGTGCAGTTAGTGATCAAGTCTCCTTAGCCTCTGCCAATCTGCAACAGTTCCTCAGTCTTGGTCTTTGCTGACCTTGACTCCTGGTGAAGGGGACTGACTGGTCAGGTATTTTGATTTGAGTTTGTCTGATGTTTCCTCATGGTTAGACTGAGCTTGTGCATTTTTAATAAAAATCCCCCAGAAATGATGTTTTACCCTACATGTCACCTCTCATTACTGGTGATATAACCTTCGCTAATTTGGCCAAGGCGGTGTTTGCTGGGTTTCTCCACCTAGATCAAATCTGATGCAAAGTGAAACAGAATCCCAGTCCTTCCTAATAGTAAATAAAACAAGTAGATGTCGTCAACTAACATCAGTAGATGTTACTATCCACATGTAGCCAATGAGGTGTGGAGTTGGGACTTAGACTTGGGTGCTCCCAGTCCAAACACTATTTTCTTTCCACTCTCATGACTACCCTGGATGTCCCTCTTATATTTATCTTATTCCAAAGCTTACTTTCTATGAGGAAATACTATAATAAATCACTCTTATAAGCCCAGACTTTCTCCAATGAAAACTAAAATGCAAAGTAAAAAAAAAAAAAACATGATTATCAGAGAAACAGACACTAGCAGGAAGGTCCTGATGCATGATGGTGACCCAGGGACACTTTCCAAGCCCACACTTCATTTGATGCAGATACAGAGAACACCTCAGCAGAGACTGAGCTAACCAGGAGAACCAAGAACCTCCTGATCAATGAAATTCTTCAGTAGGCCTTGAGAACCAAGAAGAAGAGCGCTAAGAAACACAGGGAAACTTTTCTGCTCTAGGTAATAGCCGTAAGCACATCTTCAGATCAATTAACTCATCTTAGTCTCTCACAAGCTCCTCCAGATAGAATTGGATCACATTTTAATATCCCTGCCCTACTAAATGATGCAAATGAGACATAAAGAGGTAGATTTGAGACTGGACTGAAATTCAGAGTCAAGTTTCATTCATTCTTTCATTTGAAAAGCATTGACTCTCCCCTACCTCCTGCTTTCTATTCTCTGTGCTGGGGGTGCAGAGATACTGGAGACCCACAGTCTCTGGACTGAAGGAGTTTAGGCTTCTCCTTTGCTCTTCTCACAAAGTCCAGAAAGGCAACACTTCCCCCGACCCCATTCCCCACCCACACTCCCCATCCGGAGTTCACAGAATCTGGGATTCTATAGAAGCAGGTCGGTTCTGTGATGGCTACTGGGGGTGGGTCACACTGTATATTTAAAGCTTGGATGAAGATCCTCATTCTCCTGCTTGATTTTCTTCTGTTTGTCCTTCTCATTAGTACCCATAGCAGGTGTTATGGTTTAGATATTAGATATTAGGTGTCCCCCAAAAGCTCATGTGTGAGACAATGCAAGAAAGTTTAGAGGTGAAATGATTGGGTTGTGAGAGTCAGCCTAAGCAGTGCATTAGCCTGCTGATAGGGATTAACTGGGTGGTAACTGTAGGCAGGTAGGGTGTGCTTGGAGTGGGTGGTCCTTGGGGTATATATTTTGTCCCTGGTGAGTGGAGCTTTCTCTCTGCTTCCTGATAGTTGTGTCCTGAGCTGTTTTCCTCCTCCACCTTTCTGCCACAATGTGCGACCGGAGCAATGGATTCAGCTATCTGTGGACTGAGATACCATGAGTGCCAAATAAACCAAAACCATGAGTGCCAAATAAACTTCTCCTCCTCTACATTATACTTGGAGGAGAGTGGTCTCAAAGTGTGGTTCCCAGATCAGAAATAGAAGTGTCACCTGGAAACTTATTAGAGAGGCAAATTCTAAAATCCACTGAATCAAAAACTCTGGGGTGAGATCCAGTAATCTGTGATTTACCAAGCCCTCCAGTAGTTCTGATCCCTATTCAAGTTGGAGCAGCACCACTGGTTCAGACTGGTGGTGTTAGGTGAAGGCCAAATTCATCAAAACTCCCACCAATTCCATTCGCAGCCAAATTCACATTATCATTGATTGTTGTTATCCAGCCTCTTCCCACAACAGAAAGGATTGAATGCAAACAAGTATATATTGAAATGAGTTGCTCATCTGCTTCATAAATCATTAATAATGCTTGTCCAAAGGTCTGTAAGGTATTAAAGAGAAAGTGTTAAGTCAGTATTTCTCAAATTTTAGTGGGCACACAAATCACCTGCAGATCTTGCTAAAATGCAGATCTGAAGCTATAAGTCTGAAGCTCGGCCTAGAATTCTGCATGTCTATCAAGTACCCAGGTGATAAGCCTGTGCCGCTGGTCAATGGTCCACACTGTGAGGAGCAAGAATCTTCATGACTCTGGAAGTCTAAGTCCCTGTTGTGGGACATCATCTCTCCATCAGCTAGGCTTTCCTCTCAGGTCTGTTTCTCCAGCCCCACAGTTTGTTGTAACAGCCCCTCTGCTCACAATCCCCACCTTCACCCCCCGCCCCCACTCCTCTTTCTCTTAGCCGCCGAGTAGGTATTTCCATAAGCGCGGTCTCCTCCTCAATCCCAAGTAAGACGGTGCAGCAGAGCATTCTATGCCCATAATGCCTTCAGAGGGAATTAATGCACTTCCCCAAGTACTCTCCTTCCACCTCCAAAGGGACTTTTCCAGGCAAGAAGATGCAGCTCATTTGTTTGCCAAGCTAACTATCCATTATCTAAAACAATCTATTAGCTTTAGCTTCATCTGAGGCTGCAAATCAATAGGCATTCCCCAGAGTGAGAGGGACCCCTGTCACCCTCCATCAGACAGGAACAGACAAAATCCCAGCTGGGACCACTGCATTAATTCAGTGAGGGGGAAAAAAAATGTAATGCTTGGAATTCTACACTTCTTGAACAAGTGGAGAATGGTTTCAACCTGCTGTACAATGTACCTATCGCCCATTTCACGAGCTCATTGAATAGTCTGTGGTTATGAAACGTTTATGCTAACAAACCTGCAGAGTTGCAGCTTGAGACTCAGCTGTAAATATTTACTAACCATAGCCATCAAGACTCAGCCTTCTCTTTGCCTGAAGGGTCCATTTTCTGGTTTTTCTCTGCAAGGTGGTTCAGTCCCCACTCTCTTCATCCTTCCCTCCAAAGGTAGTTGTTACATAAAGTTGTTTGATGAAAATCCACATGACCTCTTTAGAACAGCTCGACTAAGATTAATAAAAAGATTTCCGAGACACAAATCTGGATCCTGAACATTTGAGCTCAGAGTGCAGGGAGGAGCTGTGAACATGCTCTCTCTGTGCACGAGATCATAAAATGATGATTTAATCACTAGGGAATATTTATCACAAATAGCGTCAGATGATGTACTGTAAAATTTATGCAGCTAAAAGCTTGAGTGTACAATATAAAGAGATGGCTCTGAGACTCTGAACTTCTTGGCCCAGCACAACTGTTTAATTCATGGAAGCCTAATATTATGATTTGTTTTTTGAGAACCAAACAAACCTTTCACCATATTATATTTAATGTATATACTCAACAAAGGAGAAAAAACATAGCACCATTCTGATAACTCTTTAACAAAGGACCAGAGAAAGCTCAAGGGATAATAAATCTGGCTATAAGGAAAAGATGAGAGAAAATAGACTGAGAATAGAAACACTTGGAGTCTTCAAAATGGATTTAAGAACCACCGAGATATCTGTAGCGTAAGCAGAATCCATCACGAATAAAGACTGACTAATAAAAATTCCAGAGTATGATGATAATTACATAGCTATCCCCCAAACCCATTACTCAGTTCTCATAAACTTGCCACCCAGCACTGAAGCCATGATAACTTTCTGGCTGGCCACTTTAGTTTCTATATCGAGAAGAAAATATAAAGAGATAAAGCAAGAATTTTTGCCATGGAGATGAGACACCTGAACTCCAGTCTCAGACTCTCCTAGTGTTTACAAAATAAGCTAAGCTGAGGTCCATTGCTAACACTCCTGCGATTCCATGTAAAATTCTGTTTGAAGCTGTTTTCCTGGACTTGCAAACAGCTACCAGAGGGCTGCTTGTACTTTTAAAAAATACAAATCTCCACACGACTGCTCAGTTGACTCATGTCTATCCAGACTACAGGACAATTCTCCAGATGGACTTGGACCAACCCAGTTCTCCTCCTTTCTCACTTGTTGTTCTCAGGAATAGCTGAGGCACAAGCTGGGAATGAAACATCTTGAAACAGGAAAGCACTGGCAAGAAGGGCCCAGGCTCTTTTCCAGCGCCCCCTAGGAACAGGTTGGTCTTCAGTGCTTCAGCTCAGTGAGCTGCACATAAAACCCTGGACAGTCTGCTTTCTGGGGCCCCCAGCAGCAGTGCCAGGGGGTGTGCACAAAAGAGACTCCCTCCACCCCAGGCATCTTTTCTGAGCCTTGGAGGACTGACTGACAATCACTCCTAGGCTCCTGTTGTCCCTTCATGTCACTTCTTACATGCATGGATGTTGGTCTCAGTGGGCTCAGACAAGTTAGGAACTTGCTGCACAGAGACCACCTCCAGAGCATCGTTCCTGGATCCAGACACAGCAGAGACACAAAAACCAAGTCAATGTTCCAAGAGGATGGGGGCTTGTCCACCTTCTCCTCTAGCATAACATAGTGAGAGTACCATCTAAAAAGAAAGGGGTAGCTGGGCACAGTGACGCATGCCTGTAATCCCAGAGGCTGGGGAGGCTGAGGCAGGAAGATCGCATGTTCAAAGCCAGCCTCAGCAAAAAGTGAGAAGCTAAGCAACTCAGTGAGACCCTTTCTCTAATAAAAAGACAAAATAAGGCTGGGGATGTGGCTCAGTGGTAGAGTGCCCCTGAGTTCAATCCCCGGTACCAAAAATAATAATAATAATAATAATAGAAAAATAAAAATAAAGGGGGAAGGGAAAAGGAGGGGAAAGAAGGAAGAAGAAAGTAAGGAAGGAAGGAAGGAAGAAAAGAAATAAAGAAAAGTCAAGACTAGCGTGCACTGCCTACACTAACTGAATATCATTTGGCGACGTGTGTAAGGAGGGTACTCACACAAACACGCATCCATACTGTGGTGCCATATACACCGTGCTTCTTGCAGTGAGTTGCAATCAGAAAGTTTGAAAAACATAAATGCAGCACTTTATAGATCTGCATGGTCCAACCCAACCCCCCTAACCACATGTGACTATTGAAACTTAAATTAACAAATTTTAAATTTTTTGTGCCTCCGTTGTGCTAGCCACATTTCAAATATTCAATAACCCCATGTAGCCAGTGGGTACTTAACTGGCTAAAACAACCTTAAAATATTTCCATTAGAACAATGAAAGCTCTCTTGAAGGACAAAGTTACACGGCATTCTCTTTCAGAGTTTGTGACCTCTCTAATGTCCCCTGACGGAATTACAAGTGTGTCCACAATGAATAGATGAATGGATTTTCTGAATAGAAGTCTCTGAATTTATTTTGTCTCACAACCCAGCTGGCATCCAGCTGCAGCTAAAACCAAAATATACTGAAAACTATCCTAACATCCACTAGCCATACACACAGGCTGTTAAGTGTCAGCCTCGATGTCCTGATCCATAAAGTAGCTATTAATAAATACCCACACATTGTTGATCTCGAGTGAGAAGTACTTACAGGAGGAAAAAAAAAATACAAAATTCATGGAATCCCAAAGAACAGCACATCAGGATTGGGGACAGCCAATAGTGTGATGTTTAAAAATTCATTTCCAGCCCATGAGCAAAGGCTAAAACCAAATCCAAGGAAGGTGTAAAATTCCCACATTGGACTCTAAGGATTATCAATGTTTTCATCAGAAGTCCTGCAGTCCAAGAAGGCAATGACTCATCAGAGGGAGGGTTACTATGATACTTATCTCAGGGATGGCCACCCTCATTCAGGAAGGGTCCTCAGTCTGTGGGGTCTGGGGCTGGTTGCTGCTTGAAAGGGGTCTTTTAAATGCAGAAGAATCATTAGCATTGGCTGGCTTCTTCACTTTTGCTCACTTAACATGGAACAGTAAGAAGTCCATGGATATGAGGGTCCTATCCTGGGCTTTGACTTGTCATTGAAGTTACAAAGACAAAATAATTGGGCCAACATGAGCAGTGTAAGTCAGGAAGAAAGACAGATGGGGATGTGGCTATTCCACTGGAGAACCCCAAACAGAAGCTGCTCCCTCTTGGTCACAACCAGAAAGAGCAATGTTCATACTTCCCACTGCAGCAGGACCTTGGTCCCTTCCAGCTACAGATCTGGATGATGTGTTTGGCTCAGGTGGAGGCAGCCAAAGAAGGACCACCACTGAGCATGCAAGCCAAGGACAGCACATCCATACCTTCAGAAGCCAAATTCAAAACAGGTTGTCGGATGCCTAAAACTAACAATGAGGTAGAATATTTGGAACTGTTTGTGAAAATCCATCATGGATGGACACCATATTCATACAATCCAGCTACATACTGTGCAATCCAGTGCCCAATACAATGCCCAGGACACAAGGAGCACTCAATATTTTTGAAGAAATAGATGAATGATTGTATAGGAAATGTGTAACACCCTGTACTAACCCAATAGAGCTACAACTTCTCCTTCTGAAATGGAATAAGACACAGGGTAAGGTAGACTTGCCTTCCCCAATATTTCACCAACTTCCTCTTGCACAGAGGAAAGAAATCATAGAAGAAAACATTTGTCGATGGTAGACATTAAAAAGAACATAAAAATTAAACGAATCGTCGCATGTGCAACAATGTGGAGCATATCAGAAATACAGTGTTTAACAAACACAGCTGCAAAAGTAATGCATGCTTATGAGTCCATTTGTATGAAGTTCAAAGAATGTCAAAACTAGTCCATGGAGTTAGAAGTCAAGACAGTGGTCACCTGGGTGGGAGCAGTGATGAAGGGAGGCCATGGGAAGAACTTCTGGGGAGACAGAAATGTTTGATTTCTTCACGAGGGTGCTGGATCCATGAGTATGTTCACTTCCGAAATTTTGAAAATTCAGTGCTGCACTTTCATGAATTATTTGCATATCTGTATTATGTTATACTTCAATAAAAAGTTTCCTTTTAAAAAGTCATTGTCCTGTTTGCAAAACAAAACATAAAAACTAAAAGGCAAGTGAAAAGCTACCTGTCAATTGGGAAAAATGCCTGCAACATATGATAAAGATTTAATATTGCAATTCTATAAAGATAAAGTACATTAACAGAAAAATGGGCAAAGGACACACACAAACACACAAACACACACAGTCCTCACAAATACGTAATAAACATATGATAAGGCAAAGTTCAAGCTGTCCACTGGTACTCAAAGTACACATGAAACAATATGATGTCATTTTCAACTATCGGATTGGCAAAGGCCTGTTGTTGTTTTGCTTTTTAATGACAATGCCCGGCAATGCAAGGTGCAGAGGGACGGCCTCCCTTCTGCATTGCTCACACTCTTCCAGAAGACAATTGGCTAGCCTGGGCCAGGAGCCTTAAACATGTGCACCTTTGATCTAGTAACTCTAGTCTAGGAATTTATCCTGAAGAAAAAATCAGAGATGCAGCCAAGGATTATATGAAAGGTTTCATCCCATGTTTACGGTAGGGGTAAAGAAAAGTCATCTATAAATCCATGGAAGGAAGAGTAAATTAACTACATTATAAGCCTACGATAGCTACTATGCATCTCTTTATAATTTTTTTTAGTTGTCAATGACCTTCATTTTATTTATTTATATGTGGTGCTGAGAATCAAACCCAGTGCCTCACACATGCTAGGCAAGCGCTCTACCACTGAGCCACAACCCCAGTCCCTGTGCATCATTTTTTTAAAAGTCCTTTTATAAGATTATCTCATCATCCATAGAATATTCATTTAGAAAATTACCATGTTATAGAATAATACTTTATGCTAGATCTATACTGCACATAGTTTTTCATATGATTCTGAAGATACTTAGGGATGGTGCATAACTCGTTCATAATGATGATATTCATACATATGAATTATTGATTTTAACATACTTCCGTGCTTGTGTGCAAATTGAAAAGTGGTGGTTAATAAAAATACTAGGTAGCATGCTTTACTGAATTCAGAAATTATAATGTCACAGATGCTTTGCCAATGGCTATCTCAGTTTCCACGGCATTTCCAGGGAATTTAAAATAGTCTCTGTTTCCATAAATCTCCAGATCCTGGAAATTGTTCTCTATGTAAATATGAACACCCCAACCTGAGCCACCAGACATACCCACACTCTCACCCTCTGCAATAAGACAGTCTGAAAGAACAAATAGGCAAAGATGGATGTGACACCCGAGCCTCAGTGCTGTGCAGAAGACTGTGTCAACAGTTGGTGAGGACCCCCAAAGATGTTAGATTTTCATTATAAGCATCACTTTCTTTGTTTCTCCTGTGCCTAAAATAGCACCTGTCTGGGCTGGGGTTGTGGCTCAGTGGTAGAGCGCTTGCCTAGCACATTCAAAGCCCTGGGTTCGATTCTCAGCACCACATAAACAAAATAAAATAAAAATTAAACTATTAAACAAAATAAAACTATTGTGTCCAACTAAAAAATAAATATTAAAAAAAATAGCACCTGGGCTGGGATTGTGGCTCAGTGGTAGAGCGCTCGCCTAGCACTGGCGGGACCCAGGGTTCAATCCTCAGCACCACATTAAAATAAAGGCATTGTGTTGTGTCCATCTACACCTAAAAAATAAATATTAAAAAAATAGCACCTGACCTGTTAATAAGGGCAAATAATTTATACAACAAATAAGTAAAGGTAATTGTTATGGTTTATATACCTGTTGTCTCCAAAAAGCTCATGTTTGAGACAATGTAAGAATGTTCAGAGGTGAAATGATTGGATTGTAAGAACTGTAACCCAATTAGTGGACGAATCCACTGAATAGATGACCGGGTGGGTAACTGTAGACAGATGAAGTGTGGCTGAAAGAGGTGGGTCACTGGAGGCATAATTTGGGGGGTTTTATTTTGTTCCTGGTGAGCAGAGTTCTCTCTCTTCCTGGTGCCGTGTCCAGAGCCGCCTTCCTCTGCCACACCCTTCTGCCATGATGTCTGCCTCACCTGGGCCCCAGAGCATTGGCCAACCATGGACTGAGACTTCTGAAACTGTAAGCACCAAATAAACTTTTCCTCCCCTAAAATTGCTCTTAAGGAGTTTTTTGGTCACATCACAGCAGGAAAAAAAAAACTGACTAAAACAATAAGTAATTTCATAGATTGTACCAAAATTAATTAAAAATAAAAAGAGCAAAGTTTTCATAAGTTTTAAAAATTACTTATTTGCTAAGTGAATGTGTAACAATCCTAACTTAGGGTTGTTAAGAGGATGCATCATCTCCTAGAATTATTCTACCTCTGACAAAATTCATCCCCCATAGACTATTCTGCCAAGTTCAAAACTATTCTTAATAGAAAGATTCCATGTTCCATAAACTTGGGAAATTCTGAGGTAAATGAAGTAAACCTGGCTTCTTTGCTGCCAAGCTTCTCATGTTTTAGGAGGTGAGGGTGAATTGTTTATCTTTAGCATGGGGTGTCTGCTGCAGCATTTCCCTTCGCCATCTGAAAAGGAGATGCTTTCAGATGGAGACTCCATAGGATTCATGCTCCCCAGAATTGGCTCCAGAAAATCTTATTCATATCTCTCTTGGAAAGCCTTCAAATACACCAGGATCATGTTTCGCCCTGGCAGTGGAGGAGACAGTCAGGGCTAATGCTGGAATCAGAGATCCCAGGTTCAAACCCTGTCACTGCCCTTAGTAGCTTGGGAAAGTTATTAAGCCTCTCTGAATCTCAGCCATCTTGTTTATAGAAAGGAGAGTAGCCCCTACTTCAGAAGGGACTGCTGCTGCTTAATATACTAACATTTCACCAGTTCACATAATATTTTAACAAATTAAGAAATCACAATAACAAGTTGGATAGACAGCAACACATTTAGGTGCAAACACAACTGATCCTCACCTGTGGGAGAAGTTATCAGCCTTCCAACCATGGGTAATCAGCACACTATGCCATTAGCCATGGAGCAAATAACCAGCACCAATTAATGCAACCAGCTGGTTAAGTAGAAGTATGTTAAGTAAGAGACTCCCCTATATCACTGTGCACTTCACTACTATTCAATAGCAGTGCCATAAACACCATTGCTTGCCTCCTGGTAACCTCAGTATAGTCCAACCCACACAATCTTATTTATAGCAAGTCTCTAAGGGTGTTAGTAATTCAGGGAATGCCTATATTAGCAAGATTTAGCCCGCACACTTGGTCTGCAAAACAAGCCCCAAGAACAATGCGTGTAATTCTTTTCACAATTTGGATACACATAACAGAAGTTATTCATCTAATAACCCACGAAGACAAGTTTCCGATAGCTACTGGACATACTGTTGGATAAACATAGATTTTTATTCCTGTATACTTCACATAAAATATTCATGTAAGAAAGAGAACATTAGCTGATTTCAACGTCACCGTTTTTATTGGCTATAACACAGGCTTCGAAACTTTTAACCCTAATGGAAATTAAATGCTTTGCATTTGAGATGTTTCCTACTTTGACCTTTAAACACTAAAGCAACTAGAAGCCCCACAAAGCAGAAATGAGAATGTGTCACTGATCCGATGCTACATTTCAGACCCGCAGCTCTCAGGAAGAGGATGTTTCACCTTCAAGGTCAGAAAGTGCAAGATATCCTATGAGCAGCGAGGATAGGAGGCACTGCTGGACCACAAGAACCCTGCCCCCCACGAGGAAGGCAGGAGGGACCCAAATGGAGGATGCACTTTGCAACCAGCCTCCAACTTGGTTTCTCAATGATCTTCAGTGATACTTGATCTGAGAACACAGGGGAGCCTTCCTTCATGCAAGCCTAAGTTCTTAAAGTGTACACGCACCCAAGGACAATCAGAAAACAAGAGGAGAGCTGACTCTTTCAAAGCAACATCATAATGAACTCTCCTCTGTCATCCAAAAAGGAATCTGCACCTGGGTCCCTGCCACTTGAACTACACCAATCAGTAAGGCAAAAAATAAACACAAAAACAAAAAAAATAGAACAAAATAAACAAAGTTGGGCAATGGATCAAGAGTTTCCAGCTTCTAATTTTGCCCAAGTAAGGTCGCTTAATACATTAAATCTAAACAACAATGACTCTCTTGCACTAGCAGAGAGGTGCACCATCTAGCTACTGGAGAGGGTCACCTGGACAGCGAGGGCCACCAACCAGCAGCAGGCATGCCCCAAGATTCTGATTCAGGTTTCTAGTGTGGGGTTAGGACTCCAATGTTTCTGAAAGCTCCCCAACTGTTTCTTTTTTTTTATTGGTTGTTCAAAATATAACAAAGCTCTTGACATATCATATTTCATACATTTGATTCAAGTGGGTTATGAACTCCCATTTTTACCCTGTATACAGATTGCAGAATCACATCGGTTACACATCCACGTTTTTACATATTGCCTAGGGACTGTTGTATTCTGCTATCTTTCCAATCCCCTACTATCCCCCCTCCCCTCCCCTCCCATCTTCTCTCTCTACCCCATCTACTGTAATTCATTTCTCTCCCTTGATTTTTTTTTAACTGTTTCTAATGTGCAGCCGTGACTGAGAACCATCATCAGGTTCTAAAAGAAAAGGCATTCTAAAACCAATAAAATAAGGTTATAATTTCAGGTTACAAGACGGCCATTAAAAGTAAATGAAATGGGGCTGGGGATGTGGCTCAGTGGTAGAGCACTCGCCTAGCATGTGTAAAGTCCTAGGTTCAATCCTCAACACCACATAAAAACAAATAAGTAAAGGTATTGTGTCCAACTACAACTAAGAAATAAAAATATATATTAAAAAAAGTAAATGAAATCAGGGTTGGGGGTGTGGATCAGTGTAGAGTACTTGCTTCATACCTGTGAGGCACTAGGTTCAATTCTCAACACTGCATATAAATAAATGGATAAAATAAAGTTCATCAACAACTAAAAAAAATTTTTTTAAATAAATGAAATCAGGCTTATAAAAAACACTCTATATTAAGTTTGCATTTCTTGTTTCACTTCTAACGACCTAGGATAAAGAGCCTGTCGGCCAGCATTCAGGCCATCTGGTCTACACCAACAGTCTCTACTTCCCATCACTTTTTTTTGTGGGGGAGGCAGTACTAGGGATTGAACTCAGGGGCACTCAATTACTGAGACACATCCCCAGCCATATTTTGTATTTGATTTAGAGACAGGATCTCACTGAGTTGCTTAATGCCTTGCTTTTCCTAAGGCTGGCTTTGAACTCACCATCCTCCTGTCTCAGCCTCCGGAGCCCCTGAAATTACAGGTGTGCATCACTGCGTGCAGCCCACCACTCTTTTTTTTTTTTAGTTGATTTTTGCATATGGTATAATACAAAGATCCAATTTTACTCTTTTGCATATTGAGTCTCTCAACATTAATTACTGAAGAAACTGTCCTTTTCCCATTGTATTATTGGAACTTTTGTTGAAAATCAATTGTCTGTACATGTATAGATGCATTTCTGGGCTCTCTATTCTGTTCCATTGTTACACACACGCGCCCGCGCACACACACACACACACACACTCACACACAATTTTTTTACTTCTATTATTTTTCCATCACTCTTTTTGAAAGCCCTTAGAACCTGGTTTGTGCCCGCTTCACCCTACTAAAGTAGCCCATGAATGAATCTTAAGTAGCCAAATTCAATCATGTTTCTTCATCTCTCACCTCTACTTCTTTGCAGCATTTAACAGGGTAGGCAGATCTACCTTCTTGAAATAGTCTTCCAACCAACAAATGGCTTAGTTCCCAACAAATGATTCCCTAAACTCATCCTCCAAGTCCCTGCTTTTGGTTTTACTTGTTCCCCTTCCCGGAGCTCCCTCCTGCCTTCTCCACAGTCCCAAATCCTACCTCTACTTCAAGGACAAGATCAAGTGCTACCAACTCACGACACCCATCTGCGTTCCCTGCACGGGCCCACAGCAAACCAGTAGAATTTAAGATGCAGTATTAATTCTAAGGAGTGAAATGAGGCTGTTGTTTTAGTCAGCTTTTTTGCTGCTGAGACTGAAAGACCTGATCAGAACAACTGTAGAGGAAGAAAGGCTTATTTAGGAGATCACAGTTTCAGAGGTCTCAGTCCATAAGTGACAAGCTCCATTCCTCAGGGCACAATGTGAGGCAGGACATCATGGAGTGTGGCAGAGAGAAGCAGCTCATATGGTGATCAGAAAGCAGGAAGAGACTCCACAAGCCAGTTACAAATACATACCCTAAAGCCATGCCCCCAATGCCCACTTCCTCTGGCCACACCCACCTGCCTTCAGTCACCACTCAGTTAATCCCACCAGGGGATTAATTTCACTGATTAGGTTAAGACTCACAACCCAATCATTTATCCTCTAAACGTTCTTGCATTGTATCACATGGGGGCTTCAAGAGGACACCTCAGATCCAAACCATAGCAACCATGACCTTGAGAAGCCAACCTCAAGGTCAAAGTCATGAAGACCAAAAACACTGGAAAACAGAGTACAAGATGGACTGCGGCAGTGTTCAGAATCAAGATGGCTAATAGTACCTCTTATAGTAAGAAACCTGTTAGAAGAATTAATCTAGGCACTACCCTAAAGAGCTTGCGATAACAGCAAGGGATTTTGAGTGATTTCCTGGTACTTGCCTAGGACCATGGCATTAATATCTCATTTCACCCTCCTAAAATCTCCTCGAAGAACACATGGCCGTCCCCAGTTACAACAGCATACACCAGCAATGCCATTAAGAGAGTTGCCAAGGAGCACCCACCCGGCTAGTAAGTGGCTAAACCAGGATTTGCATCCACCCTTTTGCACATCCCAAAGCTTGTGGGATATCTCTCAATGACAATCCACTGCCTTGTGTTAATGATAACTTCTCCCACCGGCTTACCTTCCTTTCCCAAAACATAAGGGCGTTGGCCCTAGTGATTCCCAAGGTCCAGACTCCAAAGCTAATATTCCCCAGGTCTATGCAAAAAGAGAAGGAGGCAGAAGGAGAGACACTGCGGAGGTGCATGAACAAAGAAAAACAAGGCAGAAAGGAAGGCAGTGATATCGGACACAGAGGTATATCAGAACAGACAAAATGCTCTTTGTGGCTCCCCATCCCAGACTCCCTCGGGGTTTTTTTCTGGCTGTTTTAAGTATTCTTCCTACTCTGAGATACTGTAAGGTAACTTTAGATTGCATTGAATTTTCTTTCCAAATCTCATCTCAAAATGCCCTGAGGACTTAGAGAAAACTACCATGGAAATAAAAGTACAGGGAGAGAGGTGGGAAGAAAAGGTGAGAACACCTCAGAAAAGCAAGTTTAGGAGTTTCCATTTTAAATTGAGAAAGGAGATGGATGATAATGATCACACAAAGTCACCCAAAAGGGGTGCTTTCCAACAAAAAAAAAAAAAAAGGATAAATGAGTGAAGAGATAGAAAAGAGAAAGCAAGCAGAATGACCTCGATTTAACAACTGATCTTTATTGATTTTCTTTCACCTTCTTGCTTGTTTATGGGAAAAGTCGTAATTCAAAGTGTGTGACAGGAGAGCCTACCCTAAATGAAATTAGTGGATTCACAAAAATGTCCATGAAGCACAACAGAGGAGGGAAATATCTTGGGAGAAATGCTATCTACTTTAATCACGAGGAAAACCAACAAGAAAAACAAGAACTCAGAAACTCTCTCAATGGTAAATGTCATCCATTTCCTTCCCCATCAAAGGCCCTTAAGAGAACAATAAATTATAAACCATCACCTTTCTGGCAGTCTGATGAAGGGTTTTGCAAAGCCATCAAACTAATCCTTTCACACCTGAGGACCTTGAAAACTCAGCAGTGTCACTGTTGACACGATTTGGTTTTAGTGATGGAAGCACAGTTTTGAGACTCTTTTCAAGGTTCACGAACCCTTCCAGAAAAAGTAAAAAATGAATAAATACAAATGCCAGGCCACCTGCCCGCTCCCAGCATCCAGCATTCGCTTTACCTAACCTCTGACTGTTGGGTTATTTTAAGTAAAATTTCTCCTACACAAGTTTGGGGCCTTTCTCAGATTTCATTTAAGGGTGGGATGCCTATCTCATAGGGTCAGGAAGTGAGGCAGCCACCCTCTAATGGAGGAGAATCCAAATCACCTTAGGCAGGTGGGGCTGGGGCACAGAAAGCTGAAGAAACTTGCTTATATAACCATCTATGTGTTGAAAACTTCCCTGAAAGTTTGGGAAGCTCTAAAATTTAAGTACATATAAAATTAGGGTTGGAGAACATTGGAAATCATTGAATCCAATTTTGCCAATGGGGACACGCAGGCAAGTGATCAGCCCAAAGCCTAGGTCCTATAGCTGCCAAAGGCAAACTAGATGAACTACATCCCTAGCTTAGAATTTCATCTCTCCTTCCCACTGCCTCCTGCTCCCCTCAAAAAAAGTGATTAAAATAGCTTCCCTTCCAGTTCAAGAATGTATTGGAACTCATTTATTGCTAGAAAAAAAATGTGTTGTGAAAGACACCTTCCAATCTTTCTGTTTTGTAGATAATAAATATTTGTTCCTTATTTAGAATAGAATTCATTGTAGTTTTTCCTCCCAGAAAGTATGTCAGTAACAGGGAAAAATTGCTATTATCTTAACAGACTTTAAGGATGGAACTATCTTGCTTGGGGGGAAGGGTATTTTTTCAGTGCTGGGGATGGAACCCAGAGCTGTGCACAAGCTATGCAAACGTTCTATCACTGAGCACACCCCCAGCCCTGGAGAGGGGGCGTTGATGAGCTCTTGGGTTTGAAAGGTAACCCTGCAGACATGGGTCACACAGACTAGAAAGCTGACCAAAGAATTCAACATCTCTGAGTGAAGGCTCATAAGGAACTTAAGGGTAAGGGATGAAAGGGAGAGATTGGAGCAGAATGCTACAGGTTTTAGGGTGCTTAGAATTTTCCAGACCTTTCTAGAAGAGAGGCACAGAATTAGTTTTACAAAGACAGTTGCTTTTTTGCAATGCAAATTCTCTCTCATTACAATCCTTGAAGTACCTGTAAATGTTAAGGTGGACAGTTTGAAGAGAAAGGACAGAACTCTACGTCTTTCTAGCTAGATATAGGGAGATCAGGGATGGAGCACCCTGAACAGAGCTAATTCAATGGAAGCAGCAGCTCAAAGGCAGCTGTGAGCCTAAGAACTAGGCCCTGGGGAATGTGCAGAGGTCTTAGAGCCTTATCCCTCCACAGGAGGGCGGGCACCAATCTAAGTAGGGTTTGTCCAGCAAGAAGACTTCATCTGACGCTGGGTATATGAAAGCCAAGGTTAACAAAAGAGTTCCAAAAAATGAAAATGAAGAATACGAAAAATCAGTAGCAAAGTAACTGCTTCCTGGAAGGTGCTGGGTTCTTTTCAATTCCATTGGTGAACAAAGACAGAAGTGGGAGCTAACCCCTCTGGGGCAGCCTAGGGCTGGAGAGCCTAAAGAAAAAGGAGTTGCAGGGCAGACAAAAAATGTGGACCTGCCCTGAATTTCACACACTCCTACTCCAAGCAGCTTTGCTTCTCCACCTGAATTATAACCAGGCATCCCAGTGTTAGCAAAGAGGGTTTAAGTGCGTGCCTGGCTCCCCAGCTTGCATTCACCTGGCTCTAAAAGATATGATGTAATTTGATTTAGACCAAAGATCCCTGGAAAACAGAGGCACCAAATGGAAAGCCCAGGGGTCAAGGCCTCCACCCCTCCTCTACATGTGCACATTCGTGTTGCCATATGGCCTGTGCACATGGGAAGCACAGGTCGGAGCCTGCAGGAGCCCCCTCCCCTCCCAGCCATCCTGCAAGCCAGCCAACCAAATGAAAGCAAACTGGGTCCCTACCAGAAAGGGGAACAGTGGGTGTGCTGGGGCCATGGGATTCTGGATATTTTCCCCTCTTCCCTGCATGCCTATTTGGGGGGAGCAACAAGGTCTTGTCCTACTCACAACAATAACAACAAAAAATGATAATAAAATGTTAATCATGTTACTAAAGTGAAAAAGACAGGCTCATCACAGTGGCCATTTTTCATTCTTTGACTCTTTCTGTAATGAATCCGCTTTGAACCAAATGCTGGAATCAGTCAAAGGAGGGGTGCACCCGGGTGATAATAAATAGCCCTACTTGGAAAAGCCATTAACCTTCCTGTAGTAGACTAGGCCCTGACGCCTGTTGAACAGGCTTCCTCTCCCAAAGAATGGAGCTAATGATTCCTACAACACAAATAAGAGATTATTCCCAATGCGCCTGTAGGGAGGTACAACAGAAAAGATGTTTATTCTTGAGCTCATTTGCTTAATTTATTAGAGAAGTTTCATTTAAATCCTCTATTCTTTGGATTAGGCAGAGGGGAGAGAAGGGAGGGGAGGGAGTGTGGGAGTAGGAAGGATCGTGGAATGAATCAGACATTATTACCCTATGTACATACATGATTACACAACTAGTGTGATTCCACATCGTGTACAACCAGAAGAATGAGAGGTTATACTCCATATATGCATGGTGTGACAAATGCATTCTACTGTCATGTATAACTAATTTAAAAATTTTTTTAAAAAAAGAAAATGGTTCAGGAAAAGTGAAAATTAGCCATTATGGGTGGACATAGCTCATGCAAAATTTTCAGCCTGTATGACAAATTAAGGATAGACTTAGGGCTCTTCAAATTCTCTTTGGTAGCCTTATAATAAATTACATGTATGTAAAAATAAATAAATAAATAAATCCTATATTCTTCAAAATCACTGTTTAACAATTATGTGGCTCAAAATAATGCTGGTCATCCCATAACATCTTTTCCATTACCTCTATGTATGCTCATTACCACAGAGAGATTATCTGTTATATATTTTGGCATTGATGTATTTATGATATTTATTCTATCTACATCAGTGCTTTGATGATATTCTATTTCTATTTCTTACTCTTCTTTTGTGCACTGAAAGATCCAGGAGGGCAAGAAGGCTTATTCTGTTTGCCACTATTCACTTCATTCCAATTACCAAGGACAGTTGTGGAATAAATGATTTGATATAAACCAAATCCAAACCCCCTCCAAAAAAAATAAACAAGAAAAAGTGTTTTTCTGGGTTGTTATTTTATCTGACTTTATTTTTTCTCTTTTGAAATAACTTCTGCTTTTCCCATGATTCTTGTAATTATAAGTATTCTGTACAGTTTTGGTTGGTTAAACCTGAGTTCTGAGGTATTATCTGTTCGTGACCCTCATGTCATTTTCTTTCTGTTGTTGTTGGGTTGTTTTTTTTTTTTCAGTGAATTGTCTGAACTTATCTGGCTTTAAATGGAGGTTTTATTAAAACTCCTTCACCAAGTAAATCCTTTTTATGTGCCTCACCCAGCTTTTCACCTTCTCTTATGTACAAGAGATTTAAAGGATCCATTCCCCTGTCCCTGAGATTCTGCAAATATTAGCTTCATTTAAGAACAAACAAGATAGGACACATCAGAGAGATCTGACACAAAAGACCCACCTTCAAAATAATTTTCACTAATTTCCATGCACTGGGTGCCTGAACCCGGAGCTTTCAAATGCCATTGAAAATAAAATATCTAAATTGGTGGTTATGAAATCTGTTTTCATCACAGGCTCCTTCAACAGCAGAAAAAGTGTCCCTCTCTCACAGAAAAACACAGGTATGGTGTACATCAAATTTAAACATATAATTTCAAGAATTTATAGACATCCACATACACTGTGTTTTTCCAAGTATAGATTGTAATCCATTAGTGGATCACAAAATTGATCTAGCAGGTCACGCCCAGCTTGAAAGGGAAAGAAAGAAAGGCAAAAGGAAGGGGGAGGAGAGGTAAGATAAGTGCTATTTCCTGGACCCCCCACCTTTGTGTGTGTGTGTGGGGGGGGGTGTGTCTGTGTATACTGATCAAATTTTAAAATGTAGTTCTTCTTGTGCACTTTCATCAAAATAATTTAGAAAAGACTAACCTACAGTTTCACATGCCATGGGTACAAACGATGAAGGATGAAACTGTCATCTTACTTGGTGCCTCAACCAGCACCTCAGAAACAAATACTGGCTCTTGTGTGAGCTGTAGCCCGAAGAGGAATATGTGCCAAGATGAAAGTGTGAAACAGAACTCTAAGTTTGAGGTCCTCCAAGAAATTAAGCTCTACTGGAGCAGGGTGTGAGGACCAGAGTGGGACCCTAATAGTTGAAGGCTGAAAACTCAAATGCTTTAGGAGCCAGGTGGGTGGCACAGGTGAGAGAAGCACATCTGAGAGGGTGGAATCTGTGGTTACCTGGAAAGAGTACGCCCCATCTAAGGGGCAAAGAAGAATGTAGGAACCAGGGTTTGGGACTTCTGGTTTTCAAAGACAAGCCACTGATCTAGATCTTTGTATGAAATTCTCTGATCTTTAATATAGGCAAATAAAGCCAAAGAAAATATATTTTAAACACGGTACAGACTAGCACTATGAGTCAAGTCAACCATTTACGGGATGAATAGTTTTCAGCCTCAGACTGAGGAAGAAGATAATGATTTGTTTTATGATGTAGAAGATCCATGGAGGATGGACTGAGGTGGAATGAGGAGGGAGGGTAGGGACAGAGGCTTACAGAAACCATCCAGATGAGAGATCGTATCCCTGAGTCAAGGCTGTGGGAGGGCGGGGTGCACACAGGAAATATGAAGAATCAGAACTGACAGGACCAATTAGATGTTCAGGATGAAGGAGAGGAAAAAGGCCATGATGGCTATATGGTGTCTGGCTTGGGTGGCCAAGCAGATAGAGGCTCCATTCACAAAGACGGGAATGCAGCCAGTGGACCAGGTCAGGGGAGCAGGTTGGGATACAGCTGAGCATGAGGTGACCAGAGAACTTCTCACTGGAAACGCCCATAGCCCATAAGAAAGGAGAAGAGGGCCAGAGTGAGGACCACACTGCACTGGAGACTGAGTCATCAACACCTAGATGCTGTTGAAGCTAGAAGACAAGGAGACTGGGACAGAACCCTAGGCACACCCCCCACACTCAAGGGGTGAACAGATGAAGGAGGTGCTGCAAAAGTCACTTGTTGAGAAGGTAAATTGGGTGGCTACAAGCAGGTTAAAAGGCTCAAAGAGAGTCACTTGAAAGAACCATCTGGGGAGATGGACAATGGTGTTGACACAAAATTCGTGGATGGATTGAAAGTGGCACTGAACAGCCTGCTGAGGTAAGCAGGGTTGGACCAGCTGACTTAAGGAATACTGGAAACCACCACCATAAGGTCACAAAACTACGTGTTCTATAGTGAGCAGCTTGTGGACTAAGGAGAAACAGTGAATGGCTGGACTAGCCCCTGGCTGAGGGTATGTAGGCTGGGGACAGAATGACAAGGAGGCAGAGACATGCATGCCAGTGGGGCTGGATGGGGCGGAAAAAGAAAGCTGACTGGGGGGGGAGGACAGTGGGTGAAGAGAGTCTGAGATTTCCGACGTGGCACAAGTTCCCGAGATGGGCCAGAGAGTGCTCATTGGGAAAGGGTAGCTGAACTGAAACAAAAAACAAAGATGGTTCATGTTAAGAAGTAAGAAGCATTTTAAAGCTAGAGGAGCGAGCTGGATTATAAGACATGGATCCTGGTGTTGCTTGGACAGATAGCAGGGCATGGTTGGCATGGAGAGAAAGGTTTTGAACAATGTCAGTTTTTCAATAAATGAAGCAGATACCTGTAAAGTCAGGTGGTGACAGCAATAAGGAGGGAGAAGGCAAGAACCCCGGTGGAAGAGGAGGCTTTGAATGAAGGTGAAAGAATAGAGGTAGCAGAGAGAACCAGAAAATTCCAAAACAGCTTCCCACCCGCACGTTCCAGTTAATGCCAGAGAACAAGCAACCTCATCACAGAACTCAAAATACATACATCAAGTCCCAAAATACCATGCTGTTCACCCTGTGTGTTCCTCTCCTTCTACTTACAATCTGTTCTCTCCCTTCTCCTTCTTCTTGTCTTCTGCCTATGCCACGAGCCTCCCAAGGACAGGCAAGAACTCTACACCAGACAGGACGTGTAGACGGGGGACAGGACACGAGGGCTCTATCTGGCTTGAACAACCATGAGCATGTCATCCAATCCATGTGTGTCTGATGTTATTCTTCTAGAAAGTGGGACTTATATTACTCACCCCAGTTGGGTTGTTTAGGAAAATATGGTAATTGAAGCAGGAAAATGGTTTACAGGGCAATTTTATTCCTTCATTTTACTGGTGGTACTTAAAGAGGTTGTCAAACCCTAAAATGAAAACTTCAACATTACTGGTTACTTAATTTGACCAAAATGTGTCTTCTTTGATCCTAGTATCTTATCTGTGAAATAGGAGATGTATGAAATGATTGTCACCTGTTCAACCAACATTTCACTTATTTGCTTGGTTGGCCGGTTGACTTGCCTCTAAGAGATTTCTTCTGTATTCTAATGCCCAGTGGCACTTCTTGGGCCAAGCTTCCCCCAGACCAAGATTCAGCCTAGCGTATTATTGATATTTATGACTATACCCTAACAACTAACAATCCCTACAGTTAGCTGGCATCTGGTAACTGTTTGATGGACAGGTGAGTACTGCAGATCTCTTGGATGGAGTTAGTGGCCACCGTGAAAAATAGGCTGGATAAAAGAAGTGGTGCAGCTCTAAGTCAAGGGGGGCACATCCCCAGCACAAAGTAGGCACTCAATAATTACCATTAAAGAGATGCATGGTGTAAGAAATTTATTGGAAATTTAAAAACTGAGTATATAAGTGCAGAAATTCTAACATCCCATCTCAGATCTAGTTCTCTGGCATAAATTTATATGAATTCCATAAAAAGTAGCTGGAAACCAAAACATTATTTTCAATTTTGCCACCATGAGAAATGTAGCAGCCACCAAGGGCAGGGAAAAAATTACAGGTCCCTAGGACAAATTCATAATTCACCAAGCTCAAAGAGCAAGTTCAGGACCATATCCCACAGCATCTAAATTTTATTTAGATGTGGCCACAGTGTGACTCAGGACTGTGTGTTTTTTAAAGTTTGAAACAAGATCAAAGCATAATTGATTCCATCGATATGTGAGTTTTGAAGGAGTTCATAAAAATTCTTTAGAATTCTTAGCAGTGTGCTTGAATCTCAAGCACCATGGGGAGAAGGGGGAGAGGCAGAATAATCTAGTCAGTTCTCATTATCCCCAATAATAGCAGATTAGAAATAATATCATTTAATGGGTGTTTGAAATCTGAAACCAGGAGACAGAAATGTGAATATCCTCGTGGCCACAGCCGTGCTCACTTTGTGGCCATTGCCAGAAGGTACGACAAAGATGGCGGACATCAACGGCCTCTGTAATGCAGACCACAATGTGAGCTGATCAGGCAAAACTGCTTTATCTTTTCCCTAGGTCTGGGATGCAATTCACCAGACAGAAAAGGAACAGACAGTCAAGGAGAACACCTAACACAGCCATGGACTGGCCTTGGATTCACAGGGACAGATCTGACATCGTGCTGTGTGGGTCTGGGGCTTTGATCACCCCTCTAAGCCTCAGTTTCCCCATCTGTAAAATGTGAATAATTACAGTTCCTACTTCATAAACCAGTTGTGAAGATTAAATCCCTCCATAAGCATGTCCAGCACCTAGCACAGTGTAAGAAACACAGTGACTGCTGGCTGAATAAGTAACCGTCACTATTACTATAACTTAGGTGTAGATATAACAGAGTTGTTTGGTAAAAATATTCTACAGTTCTAAGGTTATTTGAGTAAGAACATTTTAAAGATACTTTTATTCCACAATTTCCAATGTTTCTGAAGCAAAATAAAAACCGTTTTTTTTCCCCTCATTGGAGGCTGAGCCCAGGGTTGTTCTACTACTGAGCTTTATCCCCAGACATTTTCATTTTTCATTTGAGACAGGTTCTTGCTAAGTTGCTGAGGCTGGCCTCCAACTTACCATATTCCTGCCTCAGCCTCCTGAGTAGCTAGCTGGGATTACAGGCATGTACCTCCATGTCCAGCTCCAACTTTTAAAGATTCTATGGCTGGTGAACAGTTCTCTAAGATCTGCTTGTAAAAATCAACTAATCGGAATTCCTGGGGTACCTAGTCCTGTCCTAAGACCATAAGGTCCCAAATCACAGCAACACAGTATTTTTTACCCTTTCAGGCAAGTCCTTAGCATTAGGGACCCCAGCAGTCCATTCCCATTGTAATCCAGGGTATAGTGGATGCTAAACTTGATGCCCCATCCATAGGAATAAAATGAAATGAATTCCTCTAACATTCATTCTCTGCACCACTTATTCTGTGCCTGGGCACTTTACCTTCCTTAGTCAATTTGTTATTTTCACACAATCATATATTTGCATATGCTCCTTGAAAGAGCTATTGGTACCTCCTCTAGCAGCGGTCTTATTTAGCACATTGAACACGTCATGTAAATATTTGATTGGTTCCTTTCTACACTCTTGCAGGTATCCTTGACCCTGTAAGATATGCAGTGCCTAAAAGGCAGAAGCTAACAAGACTGTCCTAGAAATTATTTTTCTATTAATTAACACTAAATTCAGAACATATGATTAAATGTCTTCTTTAAAGATGGGCTGAGAAAATTAACTGACGAGGAATCAAAAGTTGGTTTCCTATCAGCATGAGCAGAGTTAGCTCCTTTCCAGCAAAGGCTGCTTTACCACACCATTAGCCAAAAAAGTTGAGCCTCTGGGTAGATGAAGCTAAAGGGCAAGAATATGATCAAAATATGGCCATTCTCCTCTTTCTACAGCTTTGTCATTCTGAATTCACAACATGGAGTGAGTATAATCTGGAACCATTTCCAAGGTGTGGAAAAAGATTCTTTGAAAAGTTAAACAAAAAAAAAAAAAAAACAAAAACAAGGTGGGCTCAGGTGACTCAGAAGAGATCTCAGCAGACAGCATGCAAAGCCAAGATAAAGCCTGGGGGGCGAGGGGAACAGATGGCAGGTGGGCAGCGGGCAGAGCCAGGGGGATTCAGAACCACGGCCCTCTGGATGGCATTCCACCATGGGAGATGCCTATTTGTAGGAGGTGATGTCCATTTCACCAGATGGCCAGCTCACCTCCTGGGGGCTCAACCACCAGGTAAACTTGGTGACTTATAAGAATTTTATCTTCTTGGAACAGAGAAAACTAACAGCAGATGAAACTGCATTTACCCTTGGGATTAATAAAAATAGACTCCTAAGAAGGTAAAGAGGTTTGAATTATTTTCTCAAGGTTCTCCTTCAGTTGCATGACAATAAACCTGCAAATTTTAGAACAGAGAAGAAACGTATTTCCCATTCCTTCCCTCCCACCCCCCACCCAAAAAATAAAATAAAGCATTATAAAAAAGAAATAAATAAAATAAAGGTATTGTGTCCACTAACTGGAGCTGAAGAGAGACAGGAGACATAATTGATGGTTAAATGTTTAACTTAGACTACATATAAAACACAAAAATTGCCCATAACGTGTAAACTAGAAACATGTATCCAAGGAGTGGGAAACCTTGATGGACGGGGTTACACATGTGATTGCAAAAGGCAGAAAGAAAAGACGAGAGGGTAAGAGCAAAGACATCGGTCCTCTCAGGGGCTGTAAGATGTTGGGATTATGGGAAATTTTTCTTCTTCTTCTAACTAGTTTGTGAATGGAGGAGTGAGTGACCATGGCGTAGCCAGCAGTGTAGAGTGCTGTCCATGGGGAAGGACCAGTTTCTTGCTTTGTTTTTACCTTCTAACCCATCACCTACCAATCTGTGATTCTACAGCTCATATCATCTGCCATGAACCATGTGAGTTCAATCACACCCAAGCTAGTCTAAGGCACAAGCCCACTCACCTACACCCAAATGTCTCAAAAATTCTATAGCAGTTCCTGTAAATGTTTCTAAATACTTCATTCACCAAAGGTTGGTAAGAAGCAGTGCAGACGAGTAACTGTAGAGTGGATGCGGGTCTGATGTTACCTTTTCTTGTTTGTTGTTGGTGCTGAGAATCAAACCCAGAGCCTTGTGCAGGTTCAGCAGGCACTCTACCACTGAGCCATATACTCATGCCCTGATGTTATTATTTAATGGCTGACTGATGTGGAAATGTTAGTGTTCAAACTAGATAAAAATCTGTAAGATTAAAAGCATCAATGTAAGCAATCTGTAGGTGATTTTTCTCTTTCCAAAACTTTATTATCAACTAGGCATAGTAGCACACACACCTGTAATCCCAGCTACTCAGGAGGCTGAGGCAGAAGGAGTAAGAGTTTGAGGTTAGCTTCAGCAACTTAGCAAGACTTTGTAAGGATGCAGATTGAATTAAAATTCCTTGCATAAATGATTTTCTCAAAATGAACCCAAATACTTTTTATAATTATCATTCTCTAATTAAAAAAGAAAGAAAGAAACCATAAAAATAAATAAATAAATAAATAAATAAATGTTTTTAAAAAGATCCAGGGATAGGACTGGGGTTGTCACTCAGTGGTAGAGTGCTTGCCTAGCATGTGTGAGGCATTGGATTCGATCCTCAGTGCCACATAAAAATAAATAAAATAAAATAAATGTCTTGTGTCCATATACAAAAAATAAAATAAAAAAATCTGGGGATGTGGTTTGGTGGTACAGCACCCATGAGTTCAATCCTCAGTACTAAAAAGGGGGGAATATATATTATTAAAAATGTTATCTTGAGGGGCTGGGGCTTGGGCTCAGGGGTAGATACCTGAGCTCAGGGGTAGATACCTGCCTATCATGTGTGAGGCCCTGATCCTCAGCAGCACATAAAAAATAAATAAATAAAATAAAGGCATTATGTCTATCTACAACTTAAAAAAAAAAACGTTATCGTGAAATAATTGTAAAAACAGGAGAATTTTTTTCACTTTTAGACAAATAATGATGAAGTTTTAGACAGGGAGTAAACACTAAAGCAAACATTTGACACGGGCACTGACAAATAATAATTGATTATTTGAAGCTATTTGGAGGAGGAAAAAAGGAAAGTTAGTGCTGCAAATAAGTTAAAGGGCACAGAACGGGTGTGTTTCACTCTCTCGCATTCACCTGGCTCAGGCTTTGAGTTACCCAGGGTGTCAGAACAATCCACTCAGGTCAGTTCTCTCTAGTCAACCTCCGAAGTCCTCCTGATTAAGCCAACTCATCAGAAATTCTACCAGCACAATCCACATTAACCTTTTCCTCTCACAACCCTTCTGGGACTATCTTAATAATCTATTTCTTTGGATTGCTTACATAGCTCTACTTTTACATTATTTTCCCATCTTCCCATGGATATTTTTCTGGCAAAAGGAATTGAAGTGAGTCCGGAGAAACAAGGAGACCTGTGACACCAGCGGCCCCTTCAATAAGTGGGTCCGTGATCATGTGATAAAAGACAATTCTTGCAAAGGTAATCACATTTCTTGCTGCCCAAACACGGGCACTGTCACCCCCAACTGCTCTGCGTGAGGTCTTCAAGCTGTTCAGTGCCACAATAACTAGCAAAGATGCAGCACCAGGCACGAGAAGGGGTGAAGGATTTTGTTTGTAGATCTATGGGGAAAGGAGAAAAATAGAATCAATGGCTTCCACTCAAGTCTCAAACCTGCTCCCAAATAAATTAGAGAGTCACAGCAATAACAACAAAACTTCATGTCAAGTGTTCCACAAGCAGGAACTCAAAAGGTAGGAAAACAGACTTCTGCCGTCCATGCTGTGCACTGCTGACAGATGTCAAGGTGACTTTGAAAAGTAATGTTAACTTTTTTGACAAACAGAAGACTGCAGATCATGATCCATTTGGAGTACAACTGAGTTCAATATAATCAGAATCTGTTACCTACAGGAAGAAAAATCTTACCTTGAAGTAGAAACCATTTGTCTACCAAAACTGCAAGAGATTGGAAGCAACTGTTTTTCACCCTAGCAGTCAACCAAGAAGCAAATGTGTTACATTTTTTTCATCAATATATTGATGGAAGGGAATGCCAGAAAAATACCGAACATGCAAGAGAAGAAAAAATGCAAATAATCTTCACATTTACATTCTTTCTAATCCTATGGCTCCCAGTGCTGTCCAAATCTTAGCATCTCTTTTTTAAGATAGCACCCAGTTTACCAACAGTTAAGTACTTAATAAACACCAAGTAAATATTAACCATCATTATTGCCCAAGGTAGCAGGGAGAGTCCTTCATGTAATCAAGACTTACTGAGCACCTACCATGTGCCAAGCACTGCTCTGGCTCTGAGTATTGAGCAATGAACAAAACAGATTAAGTCCCTTTCCTTGCTGGAGCTGGCATGAGAATGATTTGAACCCAGACCTTTCTTTTTCTCAAAGGTCTGTTGCTGTTAAACTAGAAACTACAAACCCAATGCCCAAAGGGTCAAGCAGATGAAATAAATAAGTGGAGGTGGATACCAGCTGGCTGCTCACCAAACCTGTTTCCTTTCTTTCTGGGCACCCTCTTAGATCCTATTTCCAGCTTCAATCTGCAGGTAGATGTGATCAAGTGGCTGATTGGTTTGTGGAGGAATGAGATAAAGTCTGAATCCATGAAATAGAGTAGATGCCCATCACTTTCAGACCTGTTACCCCTTCTCTTCTGCCTTCCCTCTGCTGGCTGAGGGCAAGCACAGCAGCTTTGGAAGCCCCAGAATGAAGATGAGAAAGCCACAGAATGGAAGGATCCTGGGCCCCAGAACTGGGGCTTAGAAGAGAGCTCTCCACCAATCAGGGACTCTCACTGGGTCTTTATGTGAGTGAGAAATAAAATTCTATGGCTGCTGGACGCAGTGTCGCACGCCTGTAATCCCAGCAGCTCAGGAGGCTAAGGCAGGAGGATCATGAGTTCAAAGCCAGCCTCAGCAACAGCGAGGTGCTGCTAAGCAACTCAGTGAGACCCTGTCTCTAAATAAAATACAAAATAGGACTGGGGATGTGGCTCAGTGGCTGAGTGCCTCTGAGTTCAATCCATGGTACCCAAAACAAAACAAAACTCTATGTCTTAGAGCTATTAGACATTTGGGGTTGGTTTGTTGCAACAGCTAGCCCATCTTAGCAGGAAGGACAGATATCCTATCTAAAGGAAGCCCCACAACTCAGCTTCAGCCCAGTGTTACTATTCCCACGGTGGCTACTCTTCCGATCATTTCAACAGAACCTGGAATTCCTGATGTGTTATGGAAAAACTCTTGGTTTTTACACGATTTTTTTCATTTGGGATTCAGTGGCAGAGCACTTGCCCAGTGTGCACAAGGTCCTGGGTTTGCATCCCAGTGCGTGTGTGTATGCGCACACATACACACACACACACATATTTTTTTTTCTACTTCATTTGGCAAGTGTTCAATTTCTAAAACATATCTGTAGACTGAAGACAGTCCCTGGTTTTGTGCTCCCTACACTCCGTCCCACACTTGTCAGAATGGTCAAGAAAGGTTTTAAGTCCACGCTCAGGAAATAATGCTGAGTTAATAAACTGGAAGGCATCAAATTTAAAAGCTTTTGTGCAGCAAAGGAAAAGGCTAGATTGTGAAGAGAGAACCTACAGAATAGGAGAAAGACTTCGCTAGCTACTCTTCTGTCAGAGGATTGATATCTAGAATACATAAAGAACTCAAAAAAACACAGATAATCCAATCAATAAAAGGGCAAATTAATTAAACATATACTTCTCAAAAGAAGAAATACAAATGGCCAAAAAATATAGAAAAATATGTTCCACATCATTTGCAATTAGAGAAATGCACATCAAAATTACACTGAGATTTCATGTCACCCCAGTCAGAATAGTAGCCACCAAGAATACACACAATAATAAATCCTGGAGAGGATATGAAGGAAAAGGAATACTTTTACACTTGTGGTGTAAATTAGTACGACCACTATGAAAAACAGCAAGGAGCTTCCTCAAAACACTAGGCATGGACTCACCATATGACTAGCTATATCACTCCTTGATGTTTATCCTAAAGAATTAAAGTCATCATACTACAGTGAGATATGCACACCCATATTTATAGCAGCACAATTCACAATAGCCAAGCTAGGGAACCAGCCAAGGTGTCCACCAATGGATAAATGAATAAAGAAAATGTGGTAGATATTCACAAATGGAGGTTTATTCAGCTATAAAGAAAAATGAAATTAATATCATTTGCAGGAAAATGGATGGAACCTGAGACCATCATGTTAAGTGAAAATAAGTCAAACTCAGGTCAAGGGTTGTAGGTCTTCTCTCACATGTGGAAATTAGAGAGAAGAAAGGTGGGAGAAATTCATGAAAACCAAAGGGAGATCAGTAGAACAGAGGAAAGGGATCAGGGGAAAGAAGAGGAGAGACTGGGGAATGATATATACTTGCCAAATTATATATTTATATTGTATGCATGTATGGATATGTAACAACAAATTCTACCATTATGTATAACTATAATGCACTAATAAAAATGTGAAGGAGGAAGGTTTTCTACAAGTTTTTAATGAAGTGAGAACGTACCAGAATATTCACTTTCTTTCTCTACATACACTTCAGTTATCCCGTGTGTATGAGCAAGACCATGTGCTAAGACAAATAGGACACCATCTGGGCCTTCAAGAGAGTGACTCTTGAGCTTTAGAGGTTTCCGACTCTAGAACTTAAACTGACTCCAGTTATCCCACCTTCAATCAGTTCAAGCAGCACTGCTTCCTGCCCTTCCTCCTGCGCACTGTCTCGCCTGTTCCTTGGGGCTGGCTTCACTCTATTCTTCCCTCTTGCTCTGAGCAAATGGCCTCACTAACCTCTTAGCTCATTGTTTCTTCCTACAGGCATGGCTCTAACAGAATATGTCCTCAGCTATAATGGAGATAGCTTTACACATTGATCACAGCTGAGAAAGGGTTGCCTGTGCCCATGTACCTGGGTTTACCTTTGAGAACCACTGCTCTAAGGAGTTCTCAGGTTGATGGAGAAGACAGGCCACTAGACCATCTAAGGCGGCACCTAACACCTATGATGAGGGTAGAGAGGATGCCAGGGAAGGGTGCCCGAAGAAGGCAGTCCTGGAGTTGAATCTTGAAGGAAGAGCAGATGCTAACCAGGCAGACAGGACCGGCAAGGACTTCCGGACAGAAAGGATAAAATGTAAGGGGCATGAAAGGGCTTTGGGGAAGAGACTGCAGATTTAGCTACAGAGTATACATTGGAGGTGACTGGTTCATAAAGGACACAGATTGCTACCCAATGGGAGTAAACCAAGTTATGAAAGAGGATGCTGTACTGAAGGGCTTGGGTAGATACATTTTAGGAAAACCTCTGATAGAGGATAAGGCTACTTTGAAGGCTGCAGTCTTTCTCTCTGGTTCAAGAATGAACCACACTTGTTCCCACCAGAGAGGACAGTACCTGCTTCTCCCTTTGTCCCAGATCCCTGCCTGGTTATCCCCTAGTCATCCTTCTGACATTGGCTCAAATGCCACTTCCTGGAGAGTCTTCCCCAGCCCTCCAGTGTCAGTCCCCTCCTCTAACCTCCCTCAGCACCCTGGGCTTCCTGATCACAGTAACCATCCTGTTGGCAATCATCAATCAGGCACTTATCCCTGTGAGTAACTGGCTCATGTCATGAATATGATTATCAGCAGAGATGAGCAGGATGAGGGGAAGCCCACTACCTGCCACATACCAAGTGCTCAATAAAGACTGTCTGAATTAATACATATAAGGAAAATCAATTTGGTAACAACAGACTTCATTATTTAAGACTGCATGGCATATCATGCTGATAGGGAAATTATCACCTGGGAGTGATAAATCTCTATTGTGAATGTGGAATGGATATTTATTAAACAAAGAAAACTAGCAATTTATAAGATATAAAAACAAAAAACAACAGTATAAAAACTAACCTATGGTGAAAAACATCACCAGGGTTGGGGGTTTGTGAGGCTGGAAGTAGGGAGTGGAATGTCTGTAGAGGGACAAAAGGGAACTTACTTCCCAGGGTCATGGTCATGTGCTGTATCTTGACAGATTTAGGTTACACAGGTGTATACTCAGAAATATATCTTTAAGCCAGGCCTGTAATCCCAGCAGCTCAAGAGGCTGAGGCAGGAGTATTACAAGTTCAAAGTGAGTCTCAGCAATTTGGTGAGGCCCTGAGCAACTTAGCAAGACTCTGTCTCAAAATTAAAAGTTAAAAAATGGGCTGCAGATGTGACTCAGTGATTAAGTACCCCTGAGTTCAATCCCTGGTATCAAATAAATAAATATATATGATATATAAATATATACATATTTATATGACATATATAAATATGTACAATATATATTTATTTTTTTTAAAGATTTCTGTCTTTCATTATATGTAATATTTACTTCAAAAAGGAGCCACAAATAAATATTGAGCCAGGTGTGGTGGTACATGCCTTTTTTGTTGTTGTTGTTAATATCTTTATTTTATTCATTTTTATGTGGCGCTAAGGATCAAACCCGGGGCCTCACACGTGCTAGGTGAGCATTCTATCGCTGAGCCACAGTCCCAACCTGGTACATGCCTTTAATCAACAGCAATTTGGGAAGCTAGGGCAAGAGGATCACAAGTTCAAGGCCAGCCTCAGCAACTTAGGGAGCCCCAACCTCAAAATTAAATAATAATAATAAAGGTCTAGGGATGCAGTTCAGTGGTAAAACACCCCAGGGTTCAATCTCCAATTGGAGGTGGCTGGTTCATAAAGGACACAGATTGCTACGCAATGGGAGTAAACCAAGTTATGAAAGAAGATGCTGTACTGAAGGGCTTGGGTAGATACATTTTAGGAAAACCTCTGCTAGAGGATAAGGTTACCCTGAAGGCTGCAGTCTTTCTCTCTGGTCAAGAAGGAACCACACTTGTTCAATCTCCAGGGTTCAATCTTCAGTATCAAAATAAACAAATAAAATAAAAAACCTAAATATTAAACTCTAATGAATGGCACTTATGCTGAAGAATTTAGGGGTGAAGAGTACTGAAGTCTGCAACTTTTTTTCAATACATCAAAAAATAAGATGAATTGAGGATGGATAGAGAAACAGATAGATGATGAGGCAAAGAAAACTATACCTATATAGTGAATACTTGTGGATTAGGTATTCACTCCATAGTTCTTTCAACCCTCCTAGGTGCTGGAAAATTCCACAAAATGTTGGAGGTGAGAACTGCATGGTCTAATGGCAAACATACTTACTGTAGTCAGATCTCCTTTCAAATCCAAGCTGTGTCACTAAACAGCAATGTGCCCTCAGGCCAGTGAGATTCTCCAAAGTCCTCTCAGTTTTAACTTCCTCCATGCAAAAAGGGCAAGAGCCGTCTAACAGTGTGGTCATGGAGATTAAACAAGACAAAATCCTAGATCCAGTAGCTAACATCAGAGTCTCATTTCATAAATTGTTAGTCCTTTTATTCAGAAGTCAACATATCCACAAACTAGGACAGATCTTCACTAAAACATAAAATAAGAATCTTGTAACATTTTTCCCTTGGTCTATCTCAAGGGAAATTAAAAGGATAAATTAATTGTGCTATTTTTATAGGTACAGACACTGACCTTCCATCAGTAGGACACGTGGAGTTCCATGTGTAAGGAGAGTGACGGATCCACATGGCTGTCACTTTCTCACTCTGTCTCCCGGTGGCCAACACCACCGTTTGTGAGACCTGGCCAGGGTCAGCAGCGGTCACATCAGAGGGAAAGATGGGGAACATCGATGGAATGGTAAGTGGCCATGGACGCCAAGACCCACCGTCTCCTTGCCAGTTGTGCAAGGGGGAAAGAACCAACCACACAAGCCATGAGCTCTGACGGAGTCTGACGCCTTGTCAGAGATGGTAGTCACAAGACTGTCTTGGCTTTTGGCATAATTATGTGAACTAAGAGATGGCCTCGTGATCATAAATAAAGCCTGCAACTGAGACTGATAGTGTGTAACCAACTGAAAGGAGTCTCCCAGGGCAGACTTTTGATTTATTTGACACCAGGGATTGAACTCAGGGGTACGTAACCACTGAGTCACATCTGTGGATTTCCTACCTCTGGTTTGAAAGGTAGGAGAAAGGAGCCTCCTCTTGACACCACCAAGTGAGGAGGAGGTGCTGATGTCTGAGCGCAAGTCAAAAATACACCTTCCAGTACCAGAAAACAAAACCAACGGCCATCCAAGAAAATGAGGTCTGGCATCTTAAGAGTCAGTGAAAGGGTTAACTACATGTCACAAGGGAGACATTATAATCAAAAGAAACTGCCATGCTTTAGAAAGCATCTTTGTGGGACTATAAGATTGCACACTTAGAACTATATACCTCGAGCTATTGGGGGCTGCTTTCACCCCCTCTACCTGGACATCTTATTCTCTTGGACTGAATGATAAACCCACCTGGTTGGTTGGCCTGTTAACCCCTTGGCTTCATGGTGCACTTCCTGTGCAAGCTGCCCTGCCTCCAGTCCATCTGTGGATAGGAGCATCGCTGGGCTAGGACCTGATCACACCCCTGCTGAGCCAATTGGACACCTCGCTTCCCAGCACTACTGTTGCATTGGTAGCTTGAAATCAATCATCATGGGAATATTTATAACATGAAATTAGCCAACCCTATAAATCCAACCACTCATTGTTTTCCATAAAGGCAGCAATAAAACCAACACAGAAACCTGTTTTTTATTGCTGTGAAGGAGGAGACCAACTTTGGGAAGTCTGTCCCACCCATTCAATCTTACTTAAAACTGACCTCTGCTTGAAAGAGGGGTTAGGCTAAGATGGCCATTTTTGTAACATGTGCTCCTTCTTTCTCTGGCCTCTGCTGATCAGATGAGGGGTAGATCCCTATCTCCACTGGCCAGACTGCAGCAGCCTGATTCTCCTCCTGGAAATGTGGAAGCAGAACAGAGACTGGATGCTGGACACTCAAACTGAAAAGTCCTGCCAACTCTGGCTGTGGCCAGCAAAGGGCCCATGCAAGATTCAGTTATGGGGAACCCGCTATGTGGGTCATTAGAGAAAGCCAGTCTGCAGAAAGAGGTGGAAAGATGAGCCCAGCCTTAGGAAGATGGACGGGACCCTGAGACACAGAGTACAATGAAACAGAATGAGGAGTGTGTGTGATCCAACAGCCTGGTTTGAAATACTGTCTCCAACACTTAGCTCTGTGTGTGTTAGTTTTTTCATTGCTGTGACCAAAGACCTGACCAAAACAATCTTAGAGGAGTAAAAGTTTCAGAGATCTCAGTCTACAGATAGCCAACTCCATTGCTCTAGGCCTGAAGTGTGGCAGAACATCACGGTAGAAGAGTGTAGAGATAGAAAGCAGCTCAGGACTTGGCAAACAAGAAGCAGAGAGAGAGCTCTGCTCACCAGGGACAAATATAAACCCCAAAGGCATACCCTCAGTGACCCACCTCCTCCAATTACACCCTACCTGCCTACAATTACCACCCAGTTAATCCATATCGGTAGATTAATCCTCTTCTAGATTATAGTATCATAATCAAATCATTTCACCTCTGAACCGCCTTTCATTGTCTCAAACAGGAGCTTGTGGGGACACCTCACATCTAAGCCATGACACAGTGTGACACTGAGTGAGTTACTGTTAAGTCAGTCTGCCTCCGTCTCTTCATCTCAAGCAGGAAGATTAATAACTGAACTTACTACATAGGGTTGTTGTGAGAATTAAATGAGCTGATACAGATAGTAAAAACTCAAAAGCGTAAGCTATTATCTCTGTTAATTAATTATAGTACCCACATGGCCCAGTTATATTTCATTCCTATTCTGAATATGTCACAAGAGATTCCCTGGTGGCCTGGAGGCCCATACTTGAGCTAGTTTGTATAGCTAGGCGTCTGTCCCTGAATCAGAGAATAATGGAAAAATAAAAAATCCCAGGACCACCATGCAACCTTTAGCAAATCACTTCCTCAGCCCTCCATTAGAAATGGCATGAGATTCAAATGAGAAAAGAGACTGGGAGCTTCAACAACTGTGAAGTGTTACACCAAACTCTGGGGACTGTTTTCCTTACACGCCTGTAAGGAAAAGTAAATATATTACATTAGCCACAAAAATGGAAAAAATGCTTGTTTAAGATACTTTTATTGCTGAAACAGACACAAGATATAGTCCCCATTCTGTTGGGAAAAAAAAAAGTGCAGGGTCTGTAGGGTTTGCCAGCTTGCTTTATGTGTTCATCTCCATTATTAATAAGTTAATAACAGGAAAATTCCAAGGACAGCTCTGTGGTGCTAATTTTTTAATACACCTTCATCCAGTTTTAATTATATTCACAATAATGCTCCTGATTCAGATCCTCCTATTCTTCTCAAAACAAAGACTCATTCCTTGATAATGAAGTAGGTGGGTTTGGAGATATTTTTGCTCAGCTCTTTTCCACAAGGACTTACAAGCTGCACTATTAATTTCAACACATTTTCTTCTCAGACTTCTCATTGTTTCTTTGATCTTCTTGAGGTTGCTGTTGTCATCTGGTAAATAAAAAGACACGTGCCAGAGCAGTGGCATTCATTCCCTGGAGCAGAGGTAGAGGCTGAGGTGTGGGGGCCCTAGTTTCATTGGAGGCCCTTAATAATTGCACATTCCACATGGAGAGAGTAAACTTAGAAATATTCTAGACCTTCCGGTCTACTGATATTGCATAAATACCAAAGCCATTTTGTGTTTCTGGCATCAGGAGGCTTTTTTTTTTTCAAGCTAAGAATAGACTGAACATATATAAATCAAATCCCCCTCTTGTGGTTAGGACACATTAGGCAAGGCCTCGCCTGACTGGACAGAGAGGCAGGTGCAGCAGTGACCTTGAGCTATGCTAGAGGCAACGCTTGGCCTTATTTACATCTACATTAGCTGGTTCAAACATGGTGCTCAACCCCACTGTGTTTAAAAAAAAATCCATGAATTCCCTTAAACATCTGTGGGAGCTTCTTCTAGGGAAAGAAGCCAAGAAGTAGTGAAAATGGAAGGAAGAACCTAAGGAGATGTTTTAATTCTAGGTTTGAATCTGAGCTGTGAGTTTAAAGCTAATCTCTTTATAGCAAAAGGTTTTTAGATATGTTTCCAGAAGAAGTTCAAATTCTCTCATGACAAGATTTAGCTATCTTGGAAAGACAGCCACCATACAGTGTCAAGTGAAAAATGTAAGGTGTTAAATATTACACCCTTTATATCTTAGAAAAAAATATAAGTGAGGCTATGGATATGGATATAAATATTTGCAAGAAAAAAGATCTGGAAGGACCCAGCACAACTCTAGGGAACAGCAATGAGGCCAACAAGGCCTTCTGCATTTCACTTAAGTATTGTTCAAATTTAATAAAGTATGTTTAGTGTACATTAAACACTTTATTATGTGTATGGTATGGATGGAGGAAGAGGTAAGAAGCCCGTGGGCAATCCCACCAAGATATCTGCTTACAGCTCATAAACACACAGCCAGGCACAGGGGGAAGCTGGGAGAATCTTGAGGCTCTTAGTCACAGGGGATAAAATTCCCTGAAAAATGAAGTGAATTCATAAATAACAATCAGCCAGCAGTGATCTCAACTTCCTGAACATGTCCCAAGCAATTTCTCCACATCCCAACTATTCTTTCTAGACCTTGAACCAAATCTCTGTGGTGTCTTGTAGCCCTGGGAAACAAGAAAAGTACTAGAAGTCCCTGATATTTTTCATTTTAACTAAAGAAATCCTGAATGATCTTCAGTCTTATCTGTAAGACCACAGACATTAAAGGAGAAATAATACCAATTCTATACAAATACTTCCATAAAACACAAGAGGAAATACTTCTGTACTGTCTATAGTCCAGCATTACCCTCATATAAAACTGTAACAAACTTTTCAACCAAAAAAAAGTTATAGACCAATATCTCACACAAACATAAGACTTTAAAAATTCCTACCAAAAAGAATTAGAAAGTCAGGCCCAGCTGAAATATTCATCATGACTAAGCTTGGTTCAACATTCTAAAATAGACTAAGTTGTCTTTTTACAGATTAAAGAAAAGAAATCTTGTGATCACCTCAAAAGATACTGAGAAAATATTTGACAAAATGTAATTCCCATGCATGACAAAAATTCACAGCATACTAGATGTAGAAGGGAACTTTCTCAGCCGGATAAAAGACCTCTACAAAACGAAAAACAAAAATTATAGCTGACATCTTACTAATAGTGAAAAACTGAATGTTTCCCCCAATACTGGGATCAAGACGAGGATGTCCACCTTCCTCATTCATATTCAACAATGTACTGGAAGTTTTAGCCAAGGAAATAAGGCAAGAAAAGGAAATAAAAGGCATATAGATTTGAAAGAAACAAACCAAACTGTCTTTAATCACAGATAACATGATTTTCTACTTAGAAAAATCCCAGAGATTCTACAAAAAGCTGCTAGAACTAAAATGAGTTTACAGTTTACAGTTTATAGTTCTCATGTGCTATAAGGTAAATGTTTTTTGATATGTTTATACAATATAAAAAATTTAAGTACTGTTTATCAAAGTCCTGAAGCACATGAAATACACATGTACAAATTTATATGCTAAATTCTATAAAACATTCATGGAAGAAAAGATTATATAAATACATGGAAAGATATATGTTCACAGATCAAAAAATTCAGTATTATTAAGATATCAGTCCTCCACAAATGACCTAGATCCAAAAAAAATTCCAACAAGAAAAATTCCAGCATGACTTTAAAAAATTTTTTTTTTTAGTTTTAGGTGAACATAATACCTTTATTTTATTTATTTTTTCTTTTTATGTGGTGCTGAGGATAGAACCCAGTGCCTCACAGTGCCTCAAAGATGCAAGGCAAGCACTCTACAACTGAGCTACAACGAGAGCCCCCCGCATGACTTTTTAATAGAGATGAACAAGAAGATACTAAAATCTATGTGGAAAAGCATAAGACCTAGAAGAGCCAACAATTTTTTTAAAAAAAAGAAGAGTGGACAAAGAGTACTTATACTACCTGACTTCAAGACTCACTATAAAGTTAGAATAGTGGAACTCAACTGAGTGGCAATTTTACTCTCCAGAAGACATTTAGCAACATCTGGAGACATTTTTTGATTGTCACCATGGGGAAGCAGGGAGTTACTGGCATCTTCTAGGTAGAGGCAAGAAATGTCCCACAATGCACAGTGTAGCCCCCACAACAAAGAATTTTGAAGCCCAAAATTCTTTGGACTTCAAAATTCTTTGTTTGAACTTCAATGATGTTGAAGTTCAGAAGTCTGAGCTAAAGAAATCAAGACAGGGTCATATTGGCATAACAGAAAAAGTATAGATCAACGGAACAAACTAGAGCCAGAAATAAACCCATGCAAATGTGGTGCCAAGGTAAGTCAATGGAGCAAGGGTAGTCTTTTCAATAAATGGTACTAAAGCAATTAAACATCACATGAAACAAATTAACCTTGACTCTAACCTTGAACAATATATTATATGAAATGGATCACAGACCTTTAAGTAAAAATTAAAATATAAAACTTGCAGAAGAAATCATAGATGTTTGTGATCTTGGGTTAGGCAAAGATTTCTATGCTAGAATACTTAAAAAAAAGAAAGAAAGAAAAAAAAAAACATGACCCTTAAATTAAAAAGTAGATAAAGTAAAGTTAATCAAAACTGAAAGCTGCTATTCTTTGAAACATACTACTAATAAAATAAAAAAGAAAAGCCACAAAGTAGGAGAAAATGAGTACAAAACACATATCTGAAAAAGAACTTGTATCAAGAAAATATAAAGAAAGTTCAAAATAATAACAAGAAAATAAATGATCCAGTTGTTTAAATGGGCAAAAGATTTTAACAGACACTTCAAAGTACAGACATAGATGGCAAGGAAGAACGTGAAAAGATACACCAAAATGACATCATTAGTAATAATAGAAATGCAAACCATAGTGAGATACAGCTGAATAACCGTTAGAGTGCTGAAATTTAAGATAAAAGAATAGGGGAAAAAGCTGACAATATCAAGTCTCAGTGAAGATCCAGAAGAGCAACTGAAACTATTTTTTCTTTTTTTTTTTTCTTTTGGTACTGAGGATTGAACTCAGGGGCACTCGACCACTGAGCCACATCCTCAGCCCTATTTTGTATTTTTATTTAGAGACAGGGTCTCACTGGGTTGCTTAGCACCTCGCCATTGCTGAGGCTGGCTTTAAACTCACAATCCTCCTGCCTCAGCCTCCCAAGTTACTGGGATTACACGCATGTGCCACAGCACCCAGCGCAACTGAAACTCTTGTACATTACTAATGAGGATGCAAAACTCAATAGCCAATTTGGAAGAGTTTGGCAGATTCTTATAAGGTTAAACACAAACCTAAAATAAGATCCAGTGATCCCACTTCTAGGTATTTACTCAAGGGGGAAAAAAAAAAAAACTGCCCATGCAAAGACAATTATACCTCAAACTGGGAACATCCCAAATGGTGAATGGATAAGCCAACTGGGGTACAATGAACCATTATTCTGCCATTAAAAGGACAGAACTGGAGATCTAGGCAACAACATGGATGATGCTCAAGAGCATGAAGCCAATTGAAAGAAACTGGATCAAAAAGTTACCTACTGAGCCATCGCATTAATATGACCTTCTTGGGGGTGGGGAGTGGGGAGTAGGGAGAGGCAAGATTTGGGACATTTTACAAGTATCTTTTGAAAAAGGCAAAACTACAGGGATAGAAAATAGAATGGTGGTTGCCAAAGACCTGATGCTGGATGGCAGGGTGGACTGACTACAGAGGGGCAGGAGAGAGTCTTCAGGGAGATAGAAACATTCTACATCTAGATAAAGGTGAGGGATCCATGAGGTCTACTTCTGTCGAAACTCAACATACAGCACACCTGGAAAGGCAGATGGTGATGTATGTGAGTTATACCTTAATAAATTTGATTTTTTTAAAAAAAAAAATCTTATGGCTCATGGGTATGTTCTCTTTGTATGGCATGACATTTCAAAAGTCAAAATTCACTCATGAGCTTGAAAACAAGGAGGTTCTAAATAAAGATCCAAGTTTTCTTGAGAATTCAGAACCATACCACTGAGCTCCAATCCTTCCAGGCTGTAGCCAACCAGCAGCAACCTCCTTATGAAGTGTGGGCACCTCCTGTCTTGCCACAAATCCCTGCCTGACCTACTTCATGGAGGTACTGCCACCTGCCTCTCCACCCACCTGGGTAAGGGTTTCTTGTCCTGGGTTACTGACTGCTTGAGGGCAGGGGCCAGGCTGGGCTTATCTTCCACTAAATACCAGGCATCTAGCAAAGAGCCTGGCAGATGCCAGGTGCACAGCAAATACTGCCAAATGCATGTGACTCATTCGCCACCTTCCCACCAGCTTCAATAACTGATATCTACGACACCCAGATTGCTGACCGCTCCTTTGGTCCTGAAGTCCTCAAAGAGAGTCATCATCCGTGGCAGCCATCCCATAGCCTAGAATAATGTGTCCTTCTGTGTGTTTAGAAATCCCCTCTAAGATGTTGTCAAGCAACGAAATGTTTTAGGGTCATTCCAGCTATTCATTTTTGTCTGAGAAGAGTAGAGTTGTTGTTCTAAAAGGGGGGGGGGGGGGGGGGTAGGGAAGGAACGAAAGAAAACCACAATGTGAGCTCCAAGGTTAATGAAAATGAAAAGGGAAACATGCACGTTCTTCTGGCACGTTCTCAGATCATATTCTAGTAATTTAAGACTTGGGATAAGTGGCCTTCTGAGAGGCTCTCCGCTCATCTTCAGAGTTTCAGGATCTCAGGGTTTCCACAGCTGTGTGGATGTGTGGCAGGGAGGGATATCCAACTTCTATTTTAGATCAATATTGAAAGCATCGTGTTCCCAAATCATCTTTACTTTATGGGGAGTGGGGAGTAGGGAGAGGCAAGATTTGGGACATTTTGCAAGTATCTTCAGGGGAAAAAAATACTATTCAAATGTTCTTGCTGTATGTCATTAGTGTTAAAAAATAAGAAAGTATGAATATATGTAATCATTTCCCCCATCTTAAACCTCCATGGACCCATTTCTCCTATTACTCTACTTTTCTCTGTAGAATAGACTCTAATAGGGTTATCCTGTTTGCTGTCTGGATTTCTCTTCTTCCTTTCTCTCTTGAACCCACTGCCATCAGGCTGTGTCTGCATCTCTCTTAGTGATGCCAAACACTTCCACGTCTGGAAACCCAATGTGCATTGCTAGTACCAGTCTAGCCCCACTCTTAGCAGCATCTGGGAAGCTGATAGACTTCTCCTCTTCAAATGCTTTCTTCACTTGGGTTCTGGGACACTGAATACATTTTCTTCTCTTCCTACCTCTCTCCGGTCATTTCTCTGCTCTTTGGCTGGTCCTGCTTCTCCCTGAACCCACAAACGCTGCAGCACTTGGGAGCTTACTACAGATCTCCTCTCTTCTCTATACCAACTCTCCAGCTCCCTGATGATAGCTCCCAAATTTATATCTCTATATCTGATATCTCCCTACAATTCCAGACTGCTTTGTTCAACTGATTACCTTATGTCTTTGCTTAATAAACATTTCAAGTTTTACATGCCCTAAACGAACTCTGTACTTCCTACCCCAAAACTGAGCCAACTGCAACCTTCCCATTTCAGTTGATGGTAACTTCTTCCCAGTTCCTTGAGCCAAAAACCCTGGGAGCTCTATTGGTTCCTCTCTTCTTTTCCCACCCTCTTACTCTATCCGATAACACTATCACCTCTGTCTTCAAAACATGTCCAAAATCTAAACACTTCTACCACCTCTCCTGCTACAACCTGTCTCAGCCATCTTTACTGGCACACTGGATTTCCATACTAGCCTCCCACCTGATCTGCCTGCATCCTGCTTGGCCTTATAGTCTTTCCTCCCATTATAAGTACTGGGGATTGAACTCAGGGACACTCAGCAACTGAGCCATGTCCCCAGCCCTATTTTGTATTTTATTTAGAGACAGGGTCTCACTGAGTTGCTTAGTGCCTCACCCTTGATGAGGCTGGCTTTGAACCCTTCAATCCTCCTTCCTCAGCCTTCTGAGCCGCTGGGATTACAGGTATGTGCCCCAATGCCTGGCACCAAGTTGATGTTCTGTCTCTCTCTCTCTCTCTCTCTCTCTCTCTCTCTCTCTCTGCCACTGGGATTACAGGTATGTGCCCCAATGCCTGGCACCAAGTTGATGTTCTCTCTCTCTCTCTCTCTCTCTCTCTCTCTCTCTCTCTCTCTCGTAGATGGACATAATACCTTTATTTTTTATTTATTTATCTTTATGTGGTGCTGAGGATAGAACCCAGGGCCTCACACATGCTAGGCACACACTCTACCACTGAGCTACAGCCCCACCAAGGTGATTCTTTATGAAATCAGATTATGTCTGCTCTTGTTTAGAAGTTCCTATGGCTTACCACCTCACTCGGAATAAAATACCAAGTCCTCTCCACAGCCAGTACGCGCTGCATGACTCAGCCCTTGCTCCTCTTCAGCACCGTTTCTTGCCACTCTATCCTTCTTCCTTCAGTTCCACACTGGCTTCCTGCTGTCCCTCAACCACCTCAAGCCTTTGCATGTGCTTCTCCCTCAGCCTGGAATATCTGTTCCCAAGATAGCCAGTTAGCTCTCCACTCCAGCGTCATCTCATCTTGGAGGCCTCCCCTCACCACCCTATATAAACAAGTGTACGTATGCAGGTGCTAGCCCCCAGATTTGTTCTTCTTCAGAGAACTTACCACCGCCAGACTACACTTATTTATTTTCAATTCTACTGAAAAAGGACCCATCGACCAGCATCACACAGGCAACTTGTTAGAAATGCAAAATCTTAAGATCTTACCTCAGACCTATGGAATCAAAGCCTGAGTTTTTACAGAATCTTCAAGTGATGTGTATGCACAGTAAAGTTTTAAAAGCTCTGGGCTAGTTTCTGATTGCCAGGAGAATGGAAGCTTTTCTTTCCTCTGAAGATCGATGTGCTCAAAACATAATGAACTAATTAATAAGTGAACAAATGAACTATGTAGCACCTGTGGAATGGGAAGCCCAGTTGATGATGTGTACAAAGAAATTGGAGAGGGCAAGAAAGAGAAAGAGATCACAGAGAAAAAGTTGTTTCCCCCATGTATTGTAATTTATTTATTTATGTGGTGCTGAGGATTGAACCTAGGATCGAACCCAGGCAAGAGATTTCCCAATATCAACAAACCCATCTTTAAAATAAATAAATAAATAAACTTTCTTTCAAAATGCAAATACATTCCTTAAATCAAGCAGCTACTCACAACTTATTGTGAATAACTTAGATGAAATAATATTCTAGCATCTAACAGAATCAGCTAAGGCAGGGGATGATACAAGAAAGCTGTAAAATTTAACAAATTCCTGTTCCCGTGCTGAGCATTGTAACAGGCAATAGGGAGGAATCGTGATATAACAAATTGGTTGGTAGTTAAGAAGACTGGAAAGCCAAATCTGAACTTTACCATTTTGCCTGAGGCCCGGATGGCAGGAGAGAATGGAGGGCGTCAGCATTCCCTGCTAAAAACAAACTTCTCCTACATCCAAAATAGAAGCGACTGCCTGCAAGCAAGGGTTCCGTGGAGATGGGAATTAGGAGAGGGAGTCTGAAGGAGGACACTGAACATGACAGCAGCTTGTTTTTTGTGTGGGAAAGAGAAGGACCTCAACTTCCTCTGATACTAAAGCCAAAGAGGCTGGGGTGGTGTGGGTGGGAGCAGGCTTGGAACACACTGCAGGGGCCCCAGGACACAAAGGTGCTAAACAACTGCAACAGTATTTTCTGTAAACAAATCTATTTTTTGCCCACTTTTCAACTAAGACAAGTGTCTGGCTTAGCCTTGCTTAGAAAACAAGGACCAGAGGAATGCAAGTTTCAGGCCAGCCTGGGCAACTTAGCAAGACTGTCTGGAAATAAGAAATCAAAAAGGTTGGGAATTTAGCTGGGTAAACCACCCCTTCCTTCAATTCCTGGTATCACAAAAAGAAAGAAAGAAGGGGGGGGGGAGAAAGAAGGAACAGCAATGATGCAGTGATGTAGCCTTTGCAAATGACATGTCCATAGCAAGCTAGCCCTTTAAGTGGGACCTCAATTGTCACAGGCTTGGCTTCTCACACAACTCAGCATCAGACATTCTGCAGTGGAGGACAGTGCTGAACCACAGCTATCCAACAGAAAAAGTTCAAGACTAGGTTCTTTATTGAAAGGCAAAGTCCCAGGCAAGTGGCATCTGTTTTGCCCTCCTCCTGTCATTGCTTCCTTCCCATAACCCCTGGGGATGCCTGTATGAAGCCCAAGACTCAGCCACCCTGGGATGAAGCTGCTGCAAGTGGAAATCAGAGAACAAATGAAAGAGGGAGGAGGTAAGACAGGGAACACACTGTTTCACTCTTTCATCGAGAAACCAGTCATAAAATTAGCAGCAAACACACAGGAAATGATGGAGCTCAGTAGATCCACAGGTGGGCTGGACCACAGAAAACTGATCATCAAGGGTAACAGCAAAAAGGACATCCAAAAAGCACAGAGGAAGCAACAAATCACTCCAGTGAGAAGGGAAAAGATGAAGGACTTTGGGGAACAACATCACTTTAATGAGTTTTACCACCATTATAATCAAAGTGTCTTTCTTAGCCCTGTGTCCTCATGACCCCTATCCTAAAAGAAAAAAGGACACCAGGGCTAAAACCAGAAGATGTAGATCAGAAGTCCCCTAAGTCAGACTGTGGCTGTCTGAAAGAGGAGCCACGCAAAATCACAGAGGTTCAGAAGGGTCTGAGCACAAAGGTTGGAAGGGAGATCAGAAATGAAAAAGCGATCAGAGGAAATCATCTGATATCACGCTGAACAGGAACAATACATGAAAGCCAAATTTCACATATTACAGATGGCTGAACAGTTTTTGGTATCTACACTCAAATGAACAACATGCAAAAGTGAATATCTCATACACAATTTACAAAACTATCAAGGATCTGATACATTTGAAACAAAAACTGTCTATTTCTGAGCCAATGGATATCAAGGCATTTATATGTGTCTTACTCAGGACTTGTTCTTCAACTATTGTGTCAAATACACACCACTGAAAACAGCTAAAGACGGTAAACAGTGAGGGCTACAATTCTTCAGCACAGTGACTACTGAACTTTGTAACCACCATAATCACAATAGAAAATCCCTTAACCATCACTTGCACACCCACAAAAATACTTCATGTCAATGACCCTTTAAGTGTTTCATGGAAAGTGGGCCTTAAATAAGCTGTTGAAGACAAGAATTATTTTTAACCTGAAACCCTCTTATCTTAAGTCAGTGTGTGAGCTCCTTCATCATTAGGAATCCTTATCTAGTTTGGGGGAGGGGCACATATAGAAAAAAAAAAGAGGTCCTCATTAGCCCTTGCTAAAATCCCCAAAACTAAAGGAATGAATTATCTGAAGTAGGAGCTCTATTCCTTGATAAACTGAATGTACCAAGAGCCCAGAATTCCATCACAAACACAAAAGCCTGCCCTTTACTAGTGCCATAGTAATCATTCTTATTTCAAAGACAATTGTTGACTACACAGTATAAGTTTTGAAGCACTTTTGCAGAATAATTCCACCCAAACAGTTACAATAGATTTCACCAAAAAAAAAAAAAAATCCAAGGAATTACAGTAATCTATTTCTTAGCGATTGTCCAAAGGAAGCCGAGAAGCCAAGCATGATCTCTTTTAACTAGCCTCCTGCAAACAGTGGGTTATATACTTGAACAATGCCTGGATTCCTTTGCCAGCTGCAATCAATTATTTTAGGTACCTGCGTCCCAAAAGAAAAGGTATCCACTATCCACACAGAGGGGGGTAAGGATTTGGGGGAAGCCGACATGGAATTGCTTAAAACTCTCTAGCCATTCCATGCAGTGAAGACAAAGTGGACATTCTCAACAGTAAGCCCCAAATCTAGTGGACGTCCCCACCTGAAACGTGTCCTACTAAAACACATCCCTTTGAAGGTGTTCTAAGCACTCCATGTCTTTATCGAACTGAAGCGTGCCTGCGGGGCCACTAGGTAGGATATGCAACTTGTCCAGAAAGAAGATAGGAATGCGCCTCTTTTTTCCCTCCCCGCCCAACGGTGCCTTCCCGGGAGACAGATTTCTGACTTCCGCCGCTGTTGCAGCAGCAAAGGGCGGAGAAAATCCCAGCGCCCGTGCCGCAAAGATCTCTCCAACCACCGCCACCCGCTCAGGTGCTGGCCCCGACGGGCAGCCCAGCTACTCCAGGAACCGCCGCCAAGTGCTTACCCGGGTCCGCCCGGCAATGCTCTGGAAGAGCCACCAGCAGCAGGAGTCCCAGCAGCAGCGGTGGCAACGGCAGCGGCGGCGGCGGCGCATCCTGGGACCCACGGACTCCGGGGCTCCTCACGCCCCGGCAGCGCGCGGTTCCCCAGCCGGCCTGGCCGAGCCCATGCGCCCGGTGCCGGTCCCTGGGCCCCTGCGCCGCCGGCCCAGCTTCCTTCGGGCCCCGGGGCTTCGCCTCCTGCAGAGCCATGGGGACCCTTCACACATCCAGGCCGCTGCCTCGCTCCACACCGCGCCGGGGAACCCAGCCCTCGGCGCCCCGGTCTTCACCGGGCATCTCCGGCCATGGCCCGGGCGCCGGAGGGAGGGGGCGCCGGGCGGCGCGACTTGCTCGATCGTCCTGCCTCTGCCCGTGGCGGGCTCCGGGGAGCCGCGGCTTCACCCGTGCAGGGGCCGGGGCCGGGGCCGCAGGGAGCCGCGGCTGGCGCGGGCCGGGATTCCCACGGTGCCTGTCACCGCACGCCGGCTCGCCCCGGGAAGCGAGGGTGGGACGGGCGCCGCCCGGGGCTCCCTCCCCGAGGCCGGCTCCTACAGATGGAGGGGGCGAGGCTGTGAGGATCCCGGGCTGGCGGCGGCCGGACGCGCTCGGGTCCCTCCCTCCCGCCGCCGGTGGCCGCCTCTCCTCCCCGCTGTCTCCTCTCTCGCTGGTTCGCTGGGTTCGGGGACCAGCTCCGGCTCCAGCTCTCGGGACGCGATTGCTACTGCAGCTCAGAGCGGCGCCTCATTGACAAAGAAAGCACGTAGCACCGGAGCGGGCGAGGGAGGCGAGGCAGGCGCGCGCGCGCATCCCCGCGCGGATCCACCGCGCGCCCCCCGCTCCCGCGCGCCCTGCCGAACCCCAGGTCCAGAATCGGACCCCTTCCGGCGGTTCCCAAATCGCGGAGGTCCGCATGGGGGATTTACTCCGCCTCGTTTTTCTTTTAGTCCCCCATATAGAGGGAAGGTCGGCAGGAGAGGTCGTCTGACCCGGGAAGGGGGATATATGTGGTCATGGTCAACATGCTGAAGCGGCCAGAAAGCTCTTCAGCTTGGATTTTGGAATGGCTCTTTGTAGCGGGGCAGGAACGCTTTGTGCTGTTCTTTCACTACTTCTCTGAGGGTCGGGCGGACACCTGCATGCCGGTTTTACCGGAGGAGCTGAAGCGGCTGTGGCCTACTTGCAATAAAACACTGGATTAAAACACATTAGACATATTTGGTGCACCCATACAACGTGCAAAGCAGTGCACGGGGCATTAGGAAAGCCAGAGAGAAGACTTTTCCAAAAAGTCCTTCCCCCCCCCCCCAAATAATAGAGTTGGGGCAGTCACTGCCCTGTGGGACAAATTGCCAGAGTGACTTTAATTGCTCTCCTGCTCTTGCCACAAGTTACCTAATTCGCAGGCACTTCATACATCCTTCAGTCAATAAATATTTATTGAGCACCCACTGTTTGCCAGCTACTATGTTAGGCGCTAGGAATAAAAGCAATAAGGAAAAACATCCCCTCACCAACCTGGTGAAGTACAAGCTCTATTCACCCAACAATATTTATTCATCCAACAATAATGCCTGTTATTTGCCAGGCCCTGTTCCAGACACTGGGCCAACAGCCATGAACAAAAGCTCTGTAAGTAATAGAATATCAAACCGGGATAAATACTATAGAGGAAAATCAATGTAAAAAAAATAAAAAGCAGGGAGGGTGTTGCAATGTTAAATAAGGTGAAAGGGGGCCTGAGAAGGTGACATTTGAGGAAAGACCTGAAGGAGGTGAGCAGACAGCCATGCTAGAAGAGCATTTCAGATAAAGAAACCAGTGAGAGCAAAAACCCTGAGGCAGAGCTGGCGGGGTGTGTTCAAGGCCCAGCAAGCCCACTAGGGGGTCTGGAAAAGTGTTTATCTCATTTATTGTGCATGTATAAGATAGAATTTCATCTAAGACACATTTTTATCTTCTCAGAAGTCAGATGTGTCCAACAATGAGTCTCAGATTTGTTGAAGAAACTTCTTGTAGTGTCATGTCAGTGCTCAAAATTTTCAGATTTTGGAACATTTGAGATTTCAAAATTTCAGTTTAGAGATACTTGAACCAGTAAAGTTTACACAAATACTTAAAAAAAAAAACAACACTGAAACACTTGTAGTACTGAGCATTTCGGATAAAGGATCCTCAATGTGCCTTGTTAAGGTTATCATTTAATCACACTCTGATGAAATTAGTTCTGCTGTTTGAGTTTGTTGTAAGAAACTTGCCTCTGGTTGAGGCAATAAAGCAAGCCATGAAACTGGTCTGAGAAACTATTGAGAAAGTCATTTCATGGCTAGGATTCAGGCAGCATCAGAAAACAAGAGTAATCCCAGAAAGAAGATGGGGGTAAGGATGGCAGGCAGTCGAAAGTCACAGGGACAGACACAGGGTTCAGAGCATTCTAAGAATCCAGGACCTCTGAGAGAGAAGCGAGCTGAGCAGAGGTGGGAAGAGGGGAAGAAAAGCATAGGTTTGCTGGGCATTGGGGGCTTGAGGCACGCCTGTAATCCCAGTTACTTCTGGAGGCTGAGGCAGGAGGATCACAAGTTCAAAGCCAGCCTCAGCAACTTACTAAGGCCCTAAGCAAGTTAGCAAGAACCTGCCTCAAAATTAAAAAAAAATAAAATAAAATAAAAAGAAGAAGAAGGAGGAGGAGGAGGAGGAGGGACGACTGGTGATGTAGCTCAGTGGTTAAGCACTCCTGGGTTCAATTCCTGGTACACACACACACACACACACACACACACACACAGGCCTGGAGTGGGGCTGCTTGTTTGAAGCCTAGAACTCATATTGGAGGGAGAATAGGAGGCAGAGAGGGGAAAGAACATGGAAGCCAATGTTCTTTCATTGGGCTTTTCCTCAAAGGGAGGGAAATGGAGAGGGGACCCTCAGTAGCACCAGTTCCATACCAGTCTCTCATTTAAGGGCTGAGGACACAAAGGTGGAGATAACAAGGGAGAACATGAACCCTTTAACAGCCGTAACCAGCAACACCAGCTGACCTGGTTCACCTGAAAGGAACATAGTTGATGTCTCAGAGAAAAGACCCAGAAGGGGAGAAGTCTGTGGGTGAAGCAAGAAAGGCAAGACTCAGCCACAGTCAGGTTCTCCATGAGAGGAGGGAGATTTGGGTGGTAACAGCCACGGGGCTGAGAGATAACAAATGAGTATCTCAAAAAGTTTTCATCTGGGTTGGAAATGTGATATTCCCTTCCCCAATTTATTTATTTATTTATTTATTTTGCCAGACTTCGACTAGTGATTGGGGAAATTTGTCCCTCTGATGGGCTGGCCTCAACACCAGATACCATCCTTTTTCTTGAAAAGCCCACAGACCAGTAAACAGAACAGGCATGTACATGGGTAACTGTAGAGCAACATGGTAAGCATGCAGTAGAGATCTGGGTAGGTCGTTCATCACTGTGGGTCGGTAGGGGAATGCTATTTCTGCTTAGAGGAGGAGGTGAGGTAAAGAAGAAAACATTAAAAATTGAGGCTTTCCAGGCACAGCAAATAGCCAGGTGGACAGACATGACAGTTTGCAGCCTTTTGCAGGGAAGGGAAGTACTGGTGAGGGTAGCAAGAGGGACCTTGGGAATATCCTGCTTCAAGTCAGGAGAGCTAAGTTGGAGGCAGATACAAAGAGCCAGAGATCTATCTGAAGGTTGTTCCTTATGCTCATCCATTTAGGAACAATTCTGGAAGGGTTTTCTGCTGGAGCAGGAAGCTCAATGAGATCCTTGAGAGATGAGTCCTTGAGAGAAGAGTGAGTGAATGTACACACTAAAAACTGTGCAGATTTAAATTTAGGCTGTCTACTAGCCATATAACATTGGGCAAATCACACGATCTCTGTAAATCCCATCTATAAAACTGGAATGATTGGAGCAACTCCCTCATTGGGTTGTCTTAATGATTGAATTGGAACTGTCAATCACTTAGAAGTGTACTTGACACACAGTAAGCGCTCAGTCTTATATATTATATGAGAATTGTAACCCTCTTAAATCATAAATCCTTTATTCATTTTAGTCTACTTAACTAGGGCTTGGGGACTTTCCCTGTGTGCAAACTCATTGTTACATAGCTCTAAAAAGTCAGTATCTTTCGTGCAAAGCATTTCTTTGTCAGGGAGAGGGGGATAGATCAATCTCCAGGCAGTGGTTTCAGGCCAGCCCTTGAAATTCCTACCATTACGATAGGGAGGAAATATCTGGGCCTCTACTTTCATTCTTTTTGTAATAGGCACATCTTTCTCCTGTAGTCCTAATCACATACTGACTCTCCTTGAAACTCTACGCTGAACTCCTGCTTGCATGTTACTGGGTCTGTCCTGAGCTCTAGGATTCCAACAGTGAGTGAGGTTTTGCCTCTATACTCACTGAGCTCGATTCTTACAGTCAAATGGGGAAGAGGAGTAAACACAGAGTTGTTCATCTGCCCGTAAGATGCTGATTCTGTAGGCTCCTGTCGAGGACAGTGCTGACTGAGGGGGCTGGAGAGGCAAGCAAGAGACATACACCATGCTGAGGAAGTAAAACGTATCTTTAAAAACCATGGTGGTCTACAGTGTCATGGGGTATATTTCAGGCATCTTATGGTTTCCTTATTTATTGGGGGGCAGGGGGTACCAGGGATTGAATTCAGGGGCACTCAACCACTGAGCCACATCCCCTGTCCTATTTTGTATTCTATTTAGAGACAGGGTCTCACTGAGTTGCTTAGCACCTTGCTTTTGCTGAGGCTGGCTTTGAACTCTTGATCCTCCTGTCTCAGCATCCCAAGCTGCTGGGATTACAGGCTTGCGGCACCCCACCCAGCTTATTTTTAAAAAAAAGAAGAAATTTAAATATGGTTTTCCTTGCTTCCAGTGCCCTGAAGAAAACTCTGGATATAACTGGGATGGAGCACTCACTGGGTCTCACTGTCCTGGGTCTGAGAAAAGTGTTTAACATAGCCATGTGGGTGCCCTAAACACCAGAATGGCCCTAGAGAGCCAGAAGACACTGTTGAATTAATGTCGAATTAATGTCGCTGTTGAATTAATGTTGAATTAATGAGGGAAGCAGGGAGCTATGGGAAAGTTCTGAGTAGAGAAATCATGAGTGTGACTCTTGGGAAGATGGCACTGGCCTCTTAATAGAATGGGCTACAGGAGGGTGAGATAGAGGAGGTTACTGCAGAAATGTAGGTCATTCTTACTTCCCATGGGGGAAGGGAGCTGAGGCACTGGTGCCTCACACATGCCAGGCCAGCACCCTACACTGAGCCTCGTCCCTAATCTTCTGTTTCCTGGTTTCCCTTAAAAACAGTTTCCTACGTTTGTCCCAAGGCTCAGGACAACAGGTCCAGCAAAACAGTGACAGCATCCACCTGGACCAGCTGCCAGTCTCCAGGTGGGTGAGGCTCATCTCAGTCCTCATGGAGGATCCCACCGCAGCCTAGCAATTCATCTTTATTGACTTGAACTTGATTTCTGTTGATGACATTCCAAATCCCCCAGGTTCTAGTTAATTATCCTCTAAATCCTTCAGTAGGAGGAGAAAGTTTTTATTTTTTTTTTAAGTGATCAAGGACCAATATGTCTGGCTAATATTTCTGCTACTTCTGGGGCTCATTCAGAGTAAGGATTCTAGTCCAGCCTTGGGCACTAGGAGGCTACCTCATTTTTACCATCTCTTCACTCTTCAGTTCCTACTTCACTGTGTTTAGTCTTGTAATCTGGCTCTGTAGGGTAGGAGCTAGGATTGGCCCTTGAAAATCTCACTGATGTCCAATCTGAGTTCAAGCCTAATTCCATCACCTAATAATTAGTAACCTTGAAAAAAGTTTAAAACTTCATATCTCAGTATCCCTTCCAGAAATCCAGAGATATCTATCTATTGTGAGGACATAATGTATTTGTAAACAGCATTATTCACAATAGCCAAAAAGTGGAAATAATGCAAATATACGTCAACTGGTGAAAAGATGAATTTGGTACAACAGAATACTATTCCCCAATAAAAAGGGACAAAGTACTGATTCATGCTACAACACTGATGTATCTTGAAAATATTATACCAAATTAAACAATCCAATCACACAAGGCTACATATTATATGATTTCACTTATATGAAATGTCCAAGGGAAAAAAAGACAAACCCAAATAGACCAAAAGTAGATTATCAGTGGTTGTCTGGGGCAAAAATGGGATTGAACATATAAAATTATACCTGAATTAAATATATATTTTTATAAATAAAATAACTTTTAAAATGGGGAGTGACTAAATGGGCAAAAAGTTTCTTTTGAGGGTGATAGAAATGGTCTAAAGTTAAATTGTGGTAATGATTACACAACTCTGTAAATATACTACAAGTCATTGAATGGTACACCTACAGCCAGTGAATTCTATATTATATAAATCATGTCTTAAGAAAGCTGTTCTAAAATCAAAAACTGAACCTTGCACAAGGTGCTCAATAAATCTTAGATATTATTGTCATATAAAGTCTTCCTCAAGCACATAAAAGGAAAAGGACTTCATAATTAAATTTTTGTCTTAAAGTTCTATCATTTTTAAAGGTCTGTAAGAAGTGTATTATAAACAACACATATTGGCACACTAGCAATAAATGTCATTCCCTCAGACTACCAAGGCCCCTTTTCATTCGCAAAAACACTTCCATTTAATTAGGTGGTCCAATGGATGCCCCTTCAGATTGGATGAAATCATTCCCCTCCAGAGGCAATGAGTACACTGAAACATTTTCCATTCTCCAACACCTGTTATGTGCCAGACAGCAGATACTTCCTATGTGCTAACCCAATCACATCTATCGTTTCTTCATAATGCCTAACTTGAGCCATTGTTTCCACCTTCCTCCATTCATTACTCTGTATGTCCAACACTCAGCTCATGGGGCTATGAAGATAAATTAGACAAAATCCATATCCTCAAGGGTCTCAGGATAGAGCTAGAGGAAAATAAAATTATTAAGGAATTATTTATGCCACAGATAAAATGGCATAAGGAAAGAGATAGTAAATCTCTTCCTGGGTTAGAGAAGGCTTACAGAGGAGGTGACACTTGAGCTGGGACATGACAAGCAGACAAGATGAGGGCAAGAAAGAGGGCGTTCCAGCCTTGCAAACGTGCAGAATGATAAGTCCACGGGTGTCTTTAAATGACACCAGGCCACTAACACAGCTGTTTAGTAAGGAGCATTGGGAGTTTCCATTGATGAGGCAACTGAGGGACATCACAGAGAAGCTGGTGTCCTCCTAGGAGATTTGGACATTGACCTGAAAGTGACAGTGGAGTTTTGGGTTTTTTATTGTGGTTGTGGGGGTTTTCTTCTTTTCCCTCCCTGGTACTGGGGATTAAACTGAGGGGCACTTTATCACTGAGCTATACTCCCAACACTCTCCTTTTTATTTTGAGGAGGGTCTCACTCCATTTCCCAGGATGGCCTCAAACTTGCCATTCTTCTGCTTCAGCCTCCCTGGTCACTGGGATTACAGGTGCACACCACCATGGTAGTTAGGATTTCTGAGCTTTAGGGAAACTGGTCAAGGACTTATGTTGAAGCTGATTTGATGTGCGGACCTCTGTTTTTGCTTAGATCGTATATTTACTTGCACCTGTTCCATGACCCGAAGCTTCTCCTGTCACCTCCACTACTATGATCTTGATCAGAACTGAATTCCAGAAAGATCACCCAGCATGCATGAGGAGTGGACCAGAAGCAAGGAAGTGAGTTCAGTTTAGACAAGTTCCTGGGTTCGAACTGAATGAGGATGGTGAGGAGGCAGGAAGCACGTTTGCTCTGAGAGGGTAACTAATGATGCCAAGGAGGAAGAAGAGAGGACAGGAAGAAGGATAGGGAGGACAAAAAGTAGCCTTAGGGGAAATGAAAAAAAACGAGAGCTAAACAGCTAGAGGCGATGTTCACTCGGCAAGTTAGTGTGTACATGGACTACTTGGGGGTGTTGTTGAAAATGAAGATTCTGATCCTTGGGGTCACACAGAGACTGCGTTTCTAATAATCTCCCATGGGATGCCCATGCTCATCAACAGACCATGCTTGAGTAACCTTGCAGAGCATACACTTTATCTCAGTAAAAGAATTTTTTAAAAAAGTTCTTGAGTTTGGAGGTTTTTGAGAAGCTATTTCCGATCTTCTCACAAATACAAAAACCACCTTGCTTCTACTTTTTACTTCCACGCAAGATGATTGCACTTCTCCACAATTACCCTGTGTATCCTTCCCCGATAGTTCTTCCTTAGTCACCGATGTTAGGCTTGGTATTTTGGGCTAATGATATGAGACAGAAGGGACAGCGGCCAGTTCTACTCACAAGCCTTAAGAACCATTGCAAGGTCCAAATCTGTTTCTTTTCCCTCTTGCATTAGGAGGGTATGTCCAACAGTCAGGATTCCTCAATCACAATCCTAAAATGAATAAACCCCATGGAGTTTAAGTGACCTGTCACCAAGAGTAGAGCTGCTACTACTAGTCTGGAACCAACATATTAAGTTCTATAGATAAACTTGTGTTGGTTTTAGCTACTCAGACTTTGGGGTTTATTTGTCACTGTAGCATTACCTAGGCAAAAGCTGACTAATAGATTCTATCAGCTATTAATGAAAAGAAATAAAGCTAGGACAGACATAGTATAGTTAAGACAAATGTTGTACTTTAAAATAAAAGTTATTGAATTTTTGAGCCAGGTGTGGTGGCACAGACTTACAATTGCAGCATCTAGGGAGACTGAGGCAGGAGGATCACAAATTCAAAGCTGGCCTCAGCAACTTAGCAAGGCCCTATCTCAAAATAAAACATTAAAAGAGGCTGGGGATATGGCTCAGTGGTTAAGCATCCCTGTGTTCAATCCCTGGTGCCCCTGCCAAAAAAGTTATTGGATTTTCAAACATCTTCTTTATGTATACCAAGAAGCTATAAAATAAGGCTGTAGACTCGTTGTAATCCTTTAGATTATTTTAAGGTAAATTTTCAGAAGTGTTTAAAGAACATCGAAGGACCTTGGGAGGATTCTAGTCTTTCTGTGAACTCAAGTCACAGCCCCTTCACCATCAACATAAATGAAGTACCTAAGTACTTAATGGGATTTTGCAAGAAAGGGCTGGATCTGGCTTGTACCACCTTGGGAGAGCTGACCACTACATTTTCAGGAATTTTTGAACTGGTTGTTAAACAGAGTCATTACTTAAACTGCATGAAGCTACCATTTAATTATATTTGAAACAATAGTTAATACAGGCAGCCTTCACTTTACATGGTTCCAATACGCACAAATTTAGTGAAATAATATCAGTCTGCCTACAACTCAAGTTTTAGTTACCACAGCGTAGTAACCATGAATGACTGCACAAAGCACAAACTTGACTACAAGCCTGCAGGCCAAAAATCGCTAATAATAGACATGCTTCATGGACAGTCTTCTGAAGACGGATCATCTTTCATTCAGTTCACGCAGACAGCAAAGCGGGTGGCTGTGTTACTTTCTTATCTTCCAGTGACAAGCCCACACAACATTTTACAAAAATGGATAACCAAAAGAGAGAACTGGTCAACCAAGGTGAAAGTACAACAAAGAAATGAAAAGTGATAAAGCTGGCAGTAAAACTGGACCCGAGAGTGAATTGATTTATAGAAGTAATAGCTGATGGTGGGAAGGTAGACACGCGTGCTGTTCAGGAGATTGGACAGATGCAGCCAGAGGAGCTCAGGGGAGGCAGACCTATCAATGTAAATGAGCAAAGTGGTTTTGACAAAAAGGATAGATATCCCAGAGAGGAAGTGATCCTGAAAAAACAAATTCCCATTAGAAGACTTCCCAGAGCTGTTTCAATGACATTCAAAACACAAAGGAATTGATCCAAACTTAGAAAAGAGTGTGACACTTTGCCAAAGTATAGAAAAGGTGCATCTCAAGTTATATGGTGAGAACACAATGTTTAAACTATGAATATGGTTTTTTTTTTTTGAAAAAAGAAACAGAACACTTTAATTATCAATATTTCTAGTGTTTTAAATAAATATAATATATAAAATTAGTTTTATTATTTTTTCATTTCCCTCCACACTATCACCAACTATAAGAGACTTTGTAATACCTTAGGGAAAATGTTAAAGGTCATAGAACAATTGTGATTTTTTTTTCTGTTGATGACAATAACTTTGAAGGGCTTCAGCTGGCACAGTCACTTTTATGGTTCCACACCATAAAAGTGAGGCCTGCTTGTGCTCAAAACTCATCTCTTTCTAGTTAGTACGTTCATTTTGCTACTATGGTGTGCTCTCGCAGTTACTTATATCTGCTGTGTCTTGTGTGATGGTGCACTTCTCTTTTCAACTCTATGTTCAGTGACAACACCCAGATAGCCTGAAATTGTGCTTGATGGGAGTTTTTAAACCTGGAAACTCGCAATCACTGCAAATTGATTTATGTTTTGTTGATTGTCTAGACTTAAAATGATAGAGAAAAACGTTAATGCAAATTAAATGTAAAAGTGTTTTTCAGTAGCTGTACATTACAAACAGGAAAAAATTGAGGGAAAGCATATGCTTCCAATATTTGAACGCCATCATTAGATTGAGCAAAGAATTCATTCATGTCATTGATGAACAAGTGAACTTTCAATATGTCTCTGTTGCTTCACTTTGATCATAAATGTAAAGGAAAATGACAGGGAACATTCATGTCAGGACTATACCTGTTCATCAGTAATATGAGCGACTTTGTTAAAGATTTAACCAAACATTTGCCTGATTTTGTCAAATCATGGTTGAGTTATAACCTTGCTTATAGATACAAACACTCAATCAATTTCCTTTGACTCATTCTATGAGAATATGGATTTGAAATAAAAACTGTCAAATACTCTATTTTCATTTCTAAGTGATGTGCTAACATATTCTCTATATGAATAGAATTTATAACAACATGTAAGCACATATGCATACAGCCCTCCCTCCCCATCCCTACTGGGATAGCCCCTAGACCACCACTGGATTCAGAGCCCCAAAATTTCAACATTGTAAGTTTTTTCTATGTACTTCATAAATCAACTACTGAGTGTCTCTAAGCCTTTTTCTTCTTGTGTAAAGATTTTTAAAACTACAGAAAAAAAAATATTTTGGCACAGGAAGGGTATAAGGTATATATCAAAGGCTTTGTCTGGTAAATCTAGGTATTGAATGACTGTTACTCTGTTCCTCTTACCTTAGGCCTCCCTTCCCAAAGCTGTCAAGTCCTATGTTTTATTTCCATTACTGGAAATAAAAATGATCTACACATTTTGACTACCTGGCAGTGGAGGAATGATTGGATGAATGGATGTCTTCCTTTGATTCCATGACAAAACAATCAGTCTATGTAGTAATTTAAGAATTTCCTGAAATTTCTGAGGCTCAGAATACTTTCACCTTTCAAAATATATTTATAAAAATTAGAAACTTCTCATTATATTGCCCATGGAATATAGCTTACACTGCCCAAATTTCTGCTTTGTTATTTTCCTCAAAGTTTCTAAGTAATCAAACTTGTAAGAAAAATTAGAGGACTCTCTCTCCCCCTGCTGGCCAGAATACAACAGAGCAGAAGGGTATTAAACAGAATTACCAAATGGCCAAAACATAAAGGAAACTCAGTTGCTAGCAAATGAGACATTCACAGACCAACTCAGGCCTTAAGACACTTGCTTGGTATATACTGTCTTTAAATTTTTTAATTTTTGAAACTTTGAATTGATGGCCAACATTTCTTTGTTTTTTCTAAAAATCTAAAAGTTGGTGTGTATTGGATCTGCCATTCAATATGCGCTTCCAGATTCCCTTGCACCAGGCTTACTCTCTACTCTGCTATGGTCCCTACTGGGTTGGCTTCACTTCACTGGTCTGCCTGACTGTATTGCTAAATTTGTCACCTCAAGCTCTCTGGTTTGCCAATGAGTAAACTGAAGCCCAAACTTGCTCAAAATCATGCTACCTAATTAACAGCAAGGTAGATTTCAACTTGGGCCTCCTAAATTCCATCCAACATATGAAGAATGATTTTATCCCTTTATTAATAAGTTCTTTAGTACCTACTGTGCTCAGACATAGCAAAATGTCAAAGACACAGACTCTACAGGAGAAAAATAGAAGAGCAGATAGGAAATCATAAAAAACATGGTGAAAATGCTGAAAGAAGGGATGGGGGGGGTTATCGTGGTGATGCACTCTCGAGGTCCCACTCTCGCCTCCTCATCTAGGTCAAGTTCATCATCCTTTCAAATATAATACAAATATCACCAAGATTTACCAAATAGGCAGGTGCAGTGGCACATGCCTGTAATCCCAGGGATTCAGGAGAGTGAGGCAGGAGGATTGCAGGTTCCATGTCAGCCTGAACAACTTAGGAAGAAACTCTCTTAACATAAAAATAAAAAGGGCTGAGGTTGTAGCTCAGTGGTAGAGCACTTGCCTTCCACATGTGAGGCACTGCATTCGATCCTCAGCACCACATAAAAATAAAGATGTTGTGTCTATCTACAACTAAAAAATTATAATAAAAAGAAGGGCCTTGTATTGGTAGAGAGCCCCTAGTTTCAATCTCCAGTACTGAAGGGAAAAAAAATTACTAAGTAAATCCCTCAAACCTAGGGGTACACATTTATTTGGCATTCATTGGAAATAAGTGCTCAGTAGTGGGGAAACAGTACTAAACACTACATTTATTAGATTACTTCCTCCATGGATGCCCTCCGAAAGTGTCACACATCCCTCCCCCATTCGTGCTGACTTTGTAATTACTCTCTGGAGTCAAGAAGAGGTCTAGATCAGTAATAGTCACAGGCGTGCACAGTAGTTGCAGGGCAAGCAATGTCTCCCCAAAGACACGGGAATCATATGAGCTTGGGCAATGGCAATATGGGATTAAAACTAAACCAAGAGAAGAGTAGAAGCTAATCTTGGTCAGTGATATCCAGGACACCCCAATTGGACACAAGTACAAGAGAAAAGAATTACCTTTATATGTAACTCATAAAAATTCTCAAACTTCATCCTTTGAAACTTGGGCTCTTTGAAGAAATGGTTGATTCCAGAATTGAGGAAAGAAATGCTTAAGAGGAGTCTAAGACACCTCATTGGGCCAGAAACAAGGAAATATTCAGACTAAGTAGGTGGTGTGAAAAGAACTCAAGTCATGCTGGGCATAATCACACACACCTGAAATTCCAGCAACCTGGGAGGCTGAGGCAGGAGGATTCCAAGTTCGAGTCCAGCCTGGGCAACTTAGTGAGCTTCTGTTGCAAAATAAAAAATTAAAAGGGCTGGAGATGTAGCACAGGGTAAAATGCCCCTGGGTTCAACCCAAGTACCAGAAAAAAAAGAAAAGCCAAAGATAATTAGTACTTTAACTTATTGAATAAAACAAAATTCAGGAATCCATAATGATAACATAAAAAGAGAACAAAAGGAGAGAGAGCACATGCACAGGAGAAAAACCAGAAGCCTGTTTTTGTAGATAACATGAGGTCAGAACATACAATGACACAATTCAAAGCCACCGCTTTGCAACCTCCAATGTAATAATCAATTCAGACCTCAATGGATGTTAAAACCCCTGAATAAAATGTTACTGATGCTGTCTAAATTGCCCCAAGGATGACAATGAGATTTGCTAGTAACCTCTTGAGCCAAGTATCATCCCTGATAGTTTACAACTTGACATCATGTGCTTCCCAACTTGATGCAATAAGGACGCAACTCCTGCAACTATCCTTGAAAATGAATGCTCACAGTCAGAGAAATGCAAATCAAAACCACCCTAAGATACCATCTCACTCCAGTGAGATTGGCAGCCATTATGAAGTCAAACAACAACAAGTGCTGGCGAGGATGTGGGGAAAAGTGTACACTTGTACATTGCTGGTGGGACTGCAAATTGGTGCGGCCAATTTGGAAAGCAGTATGGAGATTCCTTAGAAGGCTGGGAATGGAACCACCACTTGACCCAGCTATTCCCCTTCTTGGACTATTCTCTAAAGACCTTAAAAGAGCGTGCTATAGAGACACTGCTACAACAATGTTCATAGCAGCACAATTCACAATAGCTAGACTGTGGAACCAACCTAGATGTCCTTCAGTAGATGAATGGATAAAAAAAAAATGTGGCATTTATACACAATGGAGTATTACTCTGCACTAAAAAATTACAAAATCATGGAATTTGCAGGGAAATGGATGGCACTAGAGCAGATTATGCTAAGTGAAGCTAGCCAATCCCTAAAAAATAAATGCCAAATGTCTTCTTTGATATAAGGAGAGCAACTAAGAACAGAATAGAGAGGAAGAGCATGAGAAGATCACCACTAAACAGGGATGAGAGGGGGGAGGGAAAGAGAGAGAGAAGGGAAATTACATGGTAAAGGAAGGAGACCCTAACTGTTACACAAAATTACATATAAGAGGAAGGGAGGGGAAAGGGGGGAAAAAAAGAGAGAGAAATGAATTACAGTAGATGGGGTAGGGAGAGAAGACGGGAAGGGAGGGGATGGGAGGGGAGGGAAGGGGAGGGGAGGGGGGATAGTAGAGGTTAGGAAAGGCAGCAGAATACAACATACACTAGTATGGCAGTAGGTAAAAAAGTGGATGTGTAACCGATGTGAATCTGCATTATGTATATAGGGTAAAAATGGGAGTTCATAATCCGCTTGAATCAAATGTATGAAATATGATATGTCAAGAACTTTGTAATGTTTTGAACAACTAATAAAAAATTAAAAATAAAAATAACAATGTTTTGTACAGAAAAAAAAAAAAGAAAATGAATGCTCACACTCCTCAAAGCTGGAGACCCAGCTCAACTTTACAGAAAACACAGAGCTGGTTTGCATGAAGAAAATATCAGACAAATCCAGAATGTACAATATTCTAGCTTGAATTCTTTAAAAATGACATTAAGATAGTTGTAGTTTTGTGGATTGGTTTCTGTGTCCTTTATTCTCTACCATTGGTCCACCTGCCTGTTTTGGTACCAGTACCATGCTGTTTTTGTTACTATTGCTCTGTAGTATAGTTTGAAGTCTGGTATCACTATACCGCCTGATTCACACTTCCTGCTTAGCATTGTTTTTGCTATTCTGGGTCTTTTATTTTTCCATATGAATTTCATGATTGCTTTATCTATTTCTACAAGAAATGCTGTTGGGATTTTGATTGGCATTGCATTAAACCTATAGAGAACTTTTGGTAATATCGCCATTTTGATGATGTTAGTTCTGCCTATCCATGAACAGGGTATATTTTTCCATCTTCTAAGATCTTCTTCTATTTCTCTCTTTAGGGTTCTGTAGTTTTCATTGTATAAGTCTTTCACCTCTTTTGTTATGTTGATTCCCAAGTATTTTATTTTTTTTGAAGATATTGTGAATGGAGTGGTTGTCCTCATTTCCATTTCAGAGGATTTGTTGCTGATATACAGGGATGCCTTTGATTTATGCGTGTTGATTTTATATCCTGCCACTTTGCTGAATTCATTTATTAGCTCTAATAGTTTCTTTGTAGAGCCTTTTGGGTCTGCTAGGTATAGAATCATGTCATCTGCAAATAGTGATAATTTAAGTTCTTCTTTTCCTATTTTTATGCCTTTAATTTCTTTCGTCTGTCTAATTGCTCTGGCCAGTGTTTCGAGAACTATGTTGAACAGAAGTGGAGAAAGAGGGCATTCCTGTCTTGTTCCAGATTTTAGAGGGAATGCCTTCAGTTTTTCTCCATTCAGAATGATGCTAGCCTCACAGAAACCAATCCACAAAACTACAACTACCTTATATTTGATAAAGGGGCTAAAAGCATGCAATGGAGGAAGGATAGCATCTTCAACAAATGGTGCTGGGAAAACTGGAAATCCATATGCAACAAAATGAAACTGAATTCCTTTCTCTCGCCATGCACAAAAGTGAATTCAAAATGGATCAAGGAGCTTGATATCAAATCAGAGACACGCCGTCTGATAGAAGAAAAAGTTGGCTATGATCTACATTCGGTGGGGTCGGACTCCAAATTCCTCAATAGGACACCCATAGCACAAAAGTTAATAACTAGAATCAACAAATGGGACTTACTCAAACTAAAAAGTTTTTTCTCAGCAAAAGAAACAATAAGAGAGGTAAATAGGGAGCCTACACCCTGGGAACAAATCTTTACTCCTCACACTTCAGATAGAGCCCTAATATCCAGAGTATACAAAGAACTCAAAAAATTAGACAATAAGAGAACAAACAACCCAATCAACAAATGGGCCAAGGACCTGAACAGACACTTCTCAGAGGAGGACATACAGTCAATCAACAAGTACATGAAAAAATGTTCACCATCTCTAGCTGTCAGAGAAATGCAAATCAAAACCACCCTAAGATACCATCTCACTCCAGTAAGATTGGCAGCCATTATGAAGTCAAACAACAAGTGCTGGCGAGGATGTGGGGAAAAGGGTACACTTGTACATTGCTGGTGGGACTGCAAATTGGTGCAGCCAATTTGGAAAGCAGTATGGAGATTTCTTGGAAAGCTGGAAATGGAGCCACCATTTGACCCAGCTATTCCCCTTCTTGGTCTATTCCCTAAAGACCTAAAAAGAGCATGCTACAGGGACACTGCTACATCGATGTTCATAGCAGCACAATTCACAATAGCAAGACTGTGGAACCAACCTAGATGCCCTTCAATAGACGAATGGATAAAAAAAATGTGGCATTTATACACAATGGAGTATTACTCTGCATTAAAAAATGACAAAATCATAGAATTTGCAGGGAAATGGATGGCATTAGAGCAGATTATGCTAAGTGAAGCTAGCCAATCCCTATAAAACAAATGCCAAATGTCTTCTTTGATATAAGGAGAGTAACTAAGAACAGAGTAGGGACGAAGAGCATGAGAAGAAGATTAACATTAAACAGGGATGAGAGGTGGGTGGGAAGGGGAGAGAGAAGGGAAATTGCATGGAAATGGAAGGAGACCCTCAGGGTTATACAGTGGAGGGGGTAGAGAGAGAGGAGGGGAGGGGAGGGGAGAGGAGGGGAGGGGGGATGGTGGAGGATGGGAAAGGCAGCGGAGCACAACAGACACTAGTATGGCAATATGTAAATCAATGGATGTGTAACTGATGTGATTCTGCAATCTGTGTATGGGGTGAAGGTGGGAGTTCATAACCCACTTGAATCAAAGTGTGGAATATGATATGTCAAGAAATTTGTAATGTTTTGAACAACCAACAATAAAAAATTTAAAAAAAAATGACATTAAGAAAAAAGATGGGGGACCGTTCTGAATTTAAAGTAGTCAAGATTATTTGCAGGTAAGTGGATGGAGTTGGAGATATTACACTAAGGGAAGTAAAGCCAATCCCAAAAAACTAAAGGCTGGATGTTTTCTCTGATTAGTGGATGCTGATCTATGATGTGGGGAGGGGCATGGGAAGAATGGAGGAACTTTGGGTTGGGCAAAAGGGAGGGTGGGGAAGGGTTATGGGGGTAGGAAAGATGGTGGAATGAGATGAGCATCGTTACCCTAGGTACATGTATGATTGCACGAATGCTGTGTCTCTACATCGTGTACAACCAGAGAATTGAAATGTTGTGCTCCATTTGTACAGTGAATTGAAATGCATTCTGCTGTCATGTATAACTAAGTAGAACAAATTTTTTAAAAAATTTAAAAAAGCAGTCAAGTGACATGCCATGATCGGATGTGGTGAGTGAAACTTGACTGGCTCCTGGAATGGGGGGAAAAGACTATAAATGATATTCTTGAAACAACATGGAAAATTTGACTATAGACTGAAAATTCAGACAAATGTTACAGCATTGTTAGTTTTGCTAGATGTTATGATTTCATGGTTAGTTGAAGAATGTCATTATTCTTACAGATGCATGCTGAAGAATTTGAGAAGTGTGATTATCCATAAATGTTCAATTAGAAAACTACATATCAATGTATAAAGTTAATGAAGCAATGTGAGCTGATGAACATAGGTGGTATCATTTGTGTTTGCTGTAGTATTTATTTAATACAAAATTACCTAGGGTTTGGGGTATAGCTCAGTGATACAGCACTTGACTAGCATGTAAGAGGCCCTTGTTCTAATCCTCAGCACTGCAAAAAGAGGAAGGATGGAAAAATGGAAGGAAGGTTGGAAGGAAGGACGGAAGGGAGGGAGGGAGGGAGGGAGGGAAGGAAGAAATTGTCAAAGATATAGAAAATCTATATAGGGAGAAAAAAGTGAGTTCTTGGAATTCTCCATCATCACTGAAGAAACAAGCTATGGGAATAAAGCAGATCCCTTTTAAATTGAGCATTTGGGCATTCAAATGTTTCTGAAATTTGTAAAACATGCAAAATGCTTATGTTATAAACTGAAGTACAAAATATCAGAAGCTAATTTGCCTGTATATTAACTACCTGAAAACTTTTGTGACTTTTGAAAGTGTTTTTCTGAATTTTCGAAGCATGTTGTAACCATGTATTATTTTTATGTTGGCATAATATGAAACATTAACACCTCATTTTTCTATTCCAAATAACCCTACTTCTAATTAGATTTGTGTAGAGTCTCAGATAACACAATAAAAGTCTGGCACAAAAACTAACATGAAATGGACCACAGACCTAATAAAAGGAAAAATAATAAAACTAAAATACAGGAGAATGACTTTGCAACAGGCAAAATATCTTAGGACACACACGCAGCACAAACTATAAAAAGAAACATTGATAAGATGAACTTTATCCAAATTCAAAACTTTGCTCATTCAAACACTATGTCAGGAAAATGAAAGGATAAGTCACAACTGAAAGAAAATATTCATAATATAAACAAGCCTCTTAAATTTAAAGTAGTCAAGATTATTCCTCCATCTGTCAGGTGGACTCCTTTAACAACAGCCTACTGGTCTTCCAGCTTCCACCCACCCTGCAACTACTCTCCATGGGATATCGGACTGATTTTTAAACACAGGCACTAGGACAGGCTTCATAGTTAAGTCATAGGTTACTCGAAATATTTATGAAGTATCTATGTCTTGAGCACTATGTGCTGGACATTTATCAGTGGACAGAACAGAAAATCCTTTTGTTCTTATGGTGGGAATGATAAAACAGCTAAATAAGTTCATCTAGGGTAAGTGAAGAAAATAGAATACAGCCAAAAAGTAATGGGGGTGGGGGCAGGTCAGAGAATGCCTCGGTGAGGTCCACTTAAGAATGCTAATCAAAAGTGGATTAGCGAACGCGGTGCTGCACACCTGTAAATCCCAGCGGTTTGGGAGGCTGAGACAGGAGAACTGCTAGTTCAAAGCCAGCCTCAGCAATTGCGAAGCACTAAGCAACTCAGTGAGACCCTGTCTCTAAATAAAATACAAAATAAGGCTGGGGATGTGGCTCAGTGGTCAAGTACCCCTGAGTTCAATCCCCAATACAAAAAAAAAAAAAAAAGCAGATCAAAGACTTAGGCACTAGAACAGAGACCCTTTGCCTAATAGAAGAAAAAGTAGGCCCAAATCTTCACCATGTCAGCCTAAGATCTGACTTCCTTAACAAGACTCCTAAAGTGCAAGAAGTAAAATCAAGAATCAATAAGTGGGATGGATTCAAATTAAAAAGCTTCTTCTCAGCAAAGGAAACAATCAATAATGTGAGAAGAGAGCCTACAGATTGGGAGAAAATCTTTACCACATGCACCTCTGATAAAGCGTTAATCTCTAGGATATATAAAGAATTCAAAAAGCTTCACACACACACACACACACACACACACACACAAAAAAAAAAAAAAAAAAAACATAACCCAATCAATAAATGGGCTAAGGAACTGAACAAATACTTCACAGAAGAAATACAATCGATCAACAAATATATGAAAAAGTGTTCAACATCTTTAGCAATCAGAGAAATGCAAATCAAAACTACACAAAGATTTCATCTCCTGTCAGAATGGCAATCATCAAGAATACAGGCAACAATAAATGTTGGTGAGAATGTGGGGGGGAAAGGTACAGACAAAAAGGGACTGCAAATTGGTGCAACCACTAAGGAAGCAGTATGGAGATTCCTCAGAAAACTTGGAATGGAACTGCCATATGACCTAGCTACTCCACTCCTGGGTTTATACCCAAAGGACTTAAAATCAGCATACTACAGTAATACAGCCATGTCAACGTTTATAGCAGCTCAATTCACAATAGCTAAACTATGGAACTAACCTAAGTGTCCTTCAATAGATGAATGAATAAATTTTATATATATATATATATATATATATATATATATATATATATATATATATATATATATATATATATATATTTTTTTTTTCCCCCCAATGGAATATTACTCAGTTTTAAAGAAGAATAAAATTATGGCATTTGTCAGTAAATGGAGATGGAGAAAATCATGCTAAGCTAAATAAGCCAATCCCACAAAACCAAAGGCCGAATGTTTTCTCTAATATGCAGATGCTAATTCACAATAGGGCGGGGGCACTAGAGAAGAATAGAGTTACCTCAAATTGGGTAGAGGGAAGTGAAGAGAGGGAAGGAGAGGGGATGTGGGATAGGAAGAATAGCAGAATGAAACAGACATTATTACTTTATGTATGTATGAGACTGCATGACCAATATGATTCTACAGCATGTACTCTCAGAAAAATGAGACATTATATCCCATCTATGTATATCAAAGTACATAAATGCATTCAACTGTCATGCATAACTAATTAAAACAAATTTTAAAATTTTCTTTAAAAAGAATGCTAATCAACCATGCAGGGGAAGCAGCAGCAAGTACAAAGACCTAAACTCAAGAATGAGCTTTTATATAAGTGACTGCATGACCAATGTAATTCTGCAACCTGTATACTCAGAAAAAATGAGAAATTATATCCCATCTGTTTTTCAAATGTATGATATGTCAAGATCATTGTACTGTCATGTGTAACTAATTAAAACAAATTTAAAAAAAAGAATTGAGCTTTTAATATGAGCAAAACAGGAAGTTAGCCAGCATAGCCAGAGCAGTATGTAGATGTGGACAGGAGATAGAAAATGCAACTGTAAGATGGGTGTGGAGCCTTTTGTCAAAGAAAGGAGTGTAAATTTAATTCCATGTATTTTAAGACACTGTGAGAGGGTATTAAGTGGGCAAACAACATGACCTGATCTGTATGTTTTAAGATCAGTCTGACTATCCCAAGCAGTAGGTTACTGAGTGGAAGACCAGATAGGCTGTTGTTACCCTTGTCCACAAGAGAGGATGAATACCAGTTTTCATTAAGAGGTTTATCTTATGAACATTTTCTTTCAGTTTGTGACTGTCTTCTCATTTTTCTAACATGGTGCTTGAATGAGAAATTTTATTTATTGGCTGGTTTAAATGTGTTATTCAAAGATTTTGTTTTCATCCTATTATCCCCCTTTAGAAATGATTTTTTATGTTTTTAGTCCATTTAATTAGCTGAATACTGCCAGGTATGGTGGTGCATGCCTGCAATACCAGCAATCTTGGAGGCTGAGGCAAGAATATCATAAGTTTGAGATCAGCCTCGGCAATTTAGCAAAACTGTCTCAAAAAAAAAGGGGGGGCTGAGATATAGTTCTGTGGTAAAGCACAGAACTTTACAATAATGCGGGAACACAATAACTAGATAGTTCTTAGAATTTCCAATTGTCCAACTTACTTTCAAGTAAGTTGCAAAATTAGGTTTTTCTTCTACATGTAGGATCAGTGCATTGGCCTAAATGAAAATGCTCATTATAATCTTGAAGAACTCACCCTCACAATAACTAAAAGAAATAAAAAGTATGTGTATAATGAGGATATGTGGCAACTAGAATGCTCAGAAACTGCTAAGTATAAATTAATTCAAGCACTTTGGAGTACTACTTGGCAGAATCAAATGAAGAGAAACACATGTACCTTATGATCTAACAATGCCATACCTACATATATATTCAAAGGAAATGCATGCATATGTGTGTTCACCAAAAGATATGGATAACATTCACAGCAGCACTATCCATAATAGGTTAAAAAAGTGGAAACTATTCAAATGACCATCAACAAAATAGACAAATTGTAGTATGTGCACACAGTTGCATACCAGACAGCAATAAGTATAAATGAAAAAACTACACACAAGATGAAAGCATCTTACAAATGAAGTGTTGAATGGAAGAAGGCAGATACTAAATAGTTCACAAATGTTATATTTCAATTAAATGTTTACTAATAGCGAAAAAAACATATATTCCCACCGGTGTGTTTTGGTTTAGCATGCATGAGACCCTGGGTTATATCCCTAGCATTAAAAAACAAAAACTTTTAATCACTGGTGAGTTCTGGGTGGAAGACTCTCCCCGAGACTTTCCTGTTGGTGATTCCCTAAAGATAGAGGGGGGAAAAGTGAAAGTAAGGTTGTATTTAGGACATAACAAACTGGTCTACTACAAATACATTCTTTTGAAGTCTAATGTTTCATATTTTAAAATCTTATGAGAATTCCCTTTTCTTTGGCTATGTGTAATAAAGAGAAATATTTCCCTCAAAAATACTTGAGAAAACCTAAATTTCAAGGAAAATGGACCACAGCAAACCTGTGGTTCCTGCTACTTCCAGCACACATCTCAGACTTCAGTTTAAAAAGAAACAGTGAAATGTAGATTAGTTCTGGTTCCTGGTTCATCTGAGATTCATACTCCAAATGTGACTCTGGGCAAGTGACCTAAATATTTTGTGCTTGTGTCCTCATTCATATAACTATTTCACAACTATCTTGAGTTAAATGAGATGAGGTAAATAAATTGAGTTCTTAGTACTGTTAAATCTTTTCTTTCTCTATCCTGTAAGCAGTATTGAAGTGGAAAAAAAGTCAACAAACTGTTTGCTGCAATATATATATTTTAATTCAAAGTGAATCAACAGTAATACACCATAAATTCTTATTTTTGACACTCACCAAAATAGTCACCTGGAAAACCCGCTTTTTGTGACAAAGTACAGAAGGCTTGGTCACATTTAAATCACTGAGAACTAGAGAGAAATACTATCGCAAACTGTAATAGACATTACATCCATAAAAATTTTCCCAGTCCTTATTGTAATATTGCACAGTGCAATTGCTACATGGCAAACTAGTGTAGCATAGAAGTCAAAGCAAAAACAAACAAATCAAAGAAAGAAAGCCACAAGTCTAAAATCGTTAAACAGTTAACAGTTCAAACTTGGTAATCAAATCTATATCATTGGGTTCATTAAAACAAATCTTCCTACACCTTGCAGTGTATGATTTAACTTTCACTTAACACAAACCAAGTTTAAAATTAGTAGTAGAAATTTAAAAGATGAAGTTTTTGCTAACATAGTAATGTTTAATTAAACACCCTGAAAGAAAAAAAAAACACTAAATATCAGGATATTTGATAAAAAATAATTTGCAAATTAAAATAGTATGCAAATATGCAACCTGGAAATCATGCAGTGTTTTATTTAAGAAAGCATTAAACCAAAGAAAACTGTTAAAAATGGTTTTAAATAGGGTATAAATCCAGATTCCTTGTCAATATGCTAAATTTAGACTTTAGCGGGATTTTGAAAAGTTTAAACACTTTAAAAAGCCCATGATTGCATTAAGAGCAGTGTAAGTTAACTGCGATATGCCTTTAACAATATTATTACTGTAGTATGAAAATGTCAACCTTTACCATTTAGTCAATTGTTAACAAGACTACCTTGGCCTTGGAACTTAAATAACAGAAGATACACCATTTCAGGGTAGCAAACACAGCCCTGAACAAAAAGAAAACTGCACTGGTTTTGTACCTGTGAGATATGATCAATCTTTTGCACTTGGTGTTTCTGAAACATCCGTTGCCAGCATTGATTCTTTTCTAAGAAGTGAGCAGATACCAGTAATCTGCTGGACCATATAAATAAAATTAGAAGGCTGTGGAGGGCAGCAAATTTACTTAAATAGTGACTCCATAAACATGTCATCTGTAAATAATCTTTTAAATTAATCTTAGTCTACTTCTTTTTAAGTGTATTATATATATATATATATTTCTATTTATATAAAATGCATAGAATTGATTACTAAAAACACTGAAACTTGTGGGGAAAATTAAGTCCTTCATTTTCAGTGTGACTAAAAATGTACTGCTGGTTTTTATTTTATGATCTAATACTGTAATTTTTAAAATCAATTTCAGGCACATTTATTTCATTGATGATTATTAAATAAAACACTGCTTGTATTAATGGAGTAAAGAAAAGTTTATCCATTATTAGTTTATCATCAATGCTGTCCTAGAGCTGTCCTAGTGGTATGCAATTCATTTATTAAACAAACGCTGTAAATCCAAAACATTTGGAGAGTTTTACACTCAAATGCTTCGTACTGTTTATTCCAGTAAATGTTATAAGATTATATTCCAGATTTTTAAGGAAAAAAAGTTAAGTCAAGCCTGCAAGATACAGCTTTCTCAAGTGTCTACAATGCCAGTATGAAAATAAAAAATTAAGTTACATTGATACACCCAAGTTTTTTATATGCAGTGATGAGCACAAACATTAATAGAGATAAAATACTGATGCAAATAACACACCCCAAAATAACATATGCAATTATTTTCCATCATTTACAATACAGTAGTTACAATGACACTTCAAACAGAAAAGCAAAGTAAAAAAATCAAAACCCCAACTTCTATTTCATGTAATTAGACTTATACAGAAATTAGAAGGCTAAATAACAACTAGTTAATCACCTAATTTCACAGCTATCTGAAGTGGCAATCGTTATATAGCAGCTTATCTATGATACATTCAAGATAAATGATACAATTTATTACTTGTCTGTAAGCTAAAACACAGCCTCAGTTTAATACCTTTCCTTAAATTCCACCTCTACATTACAATATACTTGAGGTCTATGCAAAAAGTAGCTACCTTTTATATAGGAAATGGATGATTAAGTCTTTGGTGCTGTAAAAGCAACTTCATTTAAACATCACCACCATCACCACCAAGGGGGAAAAGGGGGGGAGGGGACCCAAGACACACTTCCTAGGAAAAAAAGCATGTAATTTCTGTCCCTGACGGAATGTATTAAATAAGCAACACCACCAACAAGCAAAACAAGTACTACAATGTAAAAATACTATAAAAAAAAACCCCAAAAAAACCAAAAACCCTCTCACATGCATAAATGAAAAATTGCACACAAAGAACTCACATCTTTTCAAGCTTCAATAGTAAATATTCTGCTACTATTTATTAAATACTGCATGGTTTGCCCAAGCTAAGATGAAACCACATCATGAATCAATGAGCATTTTGCATTTTCTTTCATTATCTACTCAATGTCATGCCTACTGCACCTCTAAACATTTTATTAAGTCCAATTATACAGCAAACACTTCCAAAATAAACTTAGATTGTATTGCAGTTTCACTTAACAGTATATAAAATGCTGTGCTGTGACAGTTATCAACTATCCATTAGATACTGTATCAATTTTTCTTAAGCACTACTAACTGCTTGCTTTTCTTGAAGCTAGATCATTCTGAAAAATCAGACAGCAGAATTCAGCTATAGCAAACATGCTGCCCTCTGAATACGGAAAAAACAGCTACTATCTGAAATCATACCACACAAAACCAAAAATGAACACTACTCTATCAAAAGAAAACTAAAGAGTAGGTCTGAATTTTAAGTGCTGCAGTCCTCAACATTTATAGATAGGTAATAACATTAACAACCTCAAATATTTAAGGCACTATGTGTGGGAACGGTTTACAATGCAGCTGAGATTATTAGAACAACATTAAGAGCAAAGTCTAGGCAACATTTTGCCCATGCAAAAGACACATGCAAATGTAAAGAACAATAGCTCAATTTCTCAGGTTAAGTGACCCAACATTTATACACTAAGACACAGATAATACAATTCACTTGTATGCTGTAATTCTGACATATGTGCATCTGTTGCTCTAAGTCTGTACACAGAATGGCTTCCCAAATGTGGACGTGTCTTGCACTAGTTAGAAGGCAATTTTATAAAAAATAGCAGGAGCAAAACTGGACTTCTGCTCCCATAAGTCACCTGTCTAGAGTTACTACATAAGAAGATAACATGACCAAAGACAAGTTATACCAAATGTGCAAAACACATTAAAAGTGAGATTTTTAAAGCTCAAAGTTGTTTAAATTGCACCCAAGTCTACATGATTCAAAAATAATTTTCTTGTGCCATGGCTAATTTTTATTAAATACCATGTTTTTATTTTTAATCATATGTTTGTATCATTGAGCTTCCTCAATATACTTTTTTTTTTTTTCACATATATGGATACTGGCTGAGTTTTGTTGGACTCAATGGAAATCCAGTATATGCAGGTGATGCTGCAATGTAAGAATGTGGTGGGAAGATTGGTTTGTATTGAGTCTGATGAATGGTTGGGGATGGTAACAGACGGGGATTTATGCCCACTGGGACTTGGTGAACTATGCCACTGGGATGGGAGATATTATAAGTTGGATGCTGTAACATAGGTCTTGAGGTACATGGAGAGGCTAAGAGGTGGGCCACTGGTGCAGCACTACTGAGGGTAGCTGATGATGGGTATGGAAGCAGAGTAGGCTGTCCTCCAAGGTGCGTATTTCCAGCCAGGTGGGCATGTACTGCTGTATGGTTAGGACTTCCATGAGAAAGAGTGAATGGATTACTGGTAACACTAGTAGGGATATAAGCTTGCTGTCTTCGATGCCCAAAATTTCCATTCCACTCTTGATGCCCAGATCCAAAGTGTTGAACCTAACACAAAGAAAAAAAATGATTAATAACATATTTTAGGGGCTGGAGTTGTAGCTCAGTGGTAGAAAGCTTGCCTAGCACATGGGTTCAATCCTCAGCACCACATAAAAATAAAGGTATTGTGTCCATCTACAACTGAAAAAAAAAAGTATTTTAAAAAACAAAAGCTTTAAAAAAAACTTATAAGATCAAAGGACAGAAAGAAGGAACTGTGACTAATTAGTCAATAGTAGATTGCTCAGAACGTTAGCTTACATTAATATAAGCAAAAGAGAGAAAAACACCAATGAGATACATACACATGCGTTGTAATATTTATTACTACATATTATTACAGTATTAACCCTGCCCCTACCACTGCTAGTACTATTACTGCCCCTAGCACTACTAACAGATATCATTGGAGTACTTACTATATATAAAATTAACATTTTATTAAACTCCAGAACAATCCCATGATATAACTATTACTTCCCATTAACTGTGGTTCTGATTTGTTGAAGAGACCTGGCCAAGGTAATATATACAGTGTGTGGCACAACTAATATTTGAACCCAGGTCCAACTCCCAATATTTGTGATTTTTTTCTCTTCCCAACTAAAACACAACTGCCAAGCAGAGTGTCCAAGAGATGGGAAAACCCCAAAGGTCAGATGATCATCTCTACTAACACATAAAAAATATAGCTATGAATCTATGTGCATATGTTCTGATTTTAAAGAGTTAGAGACAACAAATAGTAAAACTTTGTCTAAGAGGGCTACAGATATAGTTCAGTGATAGAATGCTTGCCTAGCATGTTCAATCCCCAGCATTCCTCCCCACTCCAAATTTGACTGAAAACTTAACCGTATTAAAAGAAGAATATAAATTCTATGGATAATTCTATTTATCATCCTAGTAAGCAGGTTACACTTTAGTCACTTGGGTAATGAAAAGGGGAAAATTTATTAAGACTGCTTACAGTTTCAGACTCCTTGTTCCTCTAAGGATGGAGGGGGGACACCTCTAAACTTGAATACTAAACACCTTTACATATTCATATATAAACTTACTTGGCTGAAGTTCAAATGCTGCTGCTGGAATGCTGATGTCAATTTTTGCTGACGATTACCCACTGCGGAAGGCTGGTTTAATCTTCCAGGGGCAGATCGTCCTTTTATTAATGGCTGGCATGTAGAATCTGGCAACAAACAAAATATGAGAGTTGGTCCTTTTTCCTCCCCTAATAAAAATTAGAAAAGTCTTTACGTATTTTGTACAATAGTGCCTTAAGAATCTTAAAATTAAATAAAAAGAAAAGAGAGCTGGGTGTGGTGGCACATGCTTACATTTCAGCAACTCAGGAGGCTGAGGCAGGCAGGAAACAAATTCAAAGCCAGCCTCAGCAATCAGTGAGACCCTGTATCAAAATAAAAACTAAAAAGGGCTGAGGATGTGGTAGAGCAGCCCTGGGTTTAATCCCCAGTACCAAAAAAAAAAAAAAAAAAAAAAAATAGAATAAAATAAAATTATTAAATTTTTAAAAATTAAGTAAAGGAGCTTATGGTTTCTAAGCACTAGATGATATCAGAAGAGATCTCCTCCATACAATACACAGGGCAAGAAGAAGGCAGAAATACAGAGATAACTTTTGGCAGTCGTATTTTCTGATATTCCTAATAAATTAAGACCTTTTAAGGACAATAAGAGGGCTGTGGCTGTAGCTTAGTGGTAGAGCGCTTGCTTCGTATGCATGAAGTACTGGGTTCAATCCTCAGCACCACATAAAAATAAATAAATAAAATACAGATATTGTGTCCATCTACAACTAAAAAGATAATTTTAAAGAAAAGACAATAAGAGAAACAGGAGGACTCAGTTTACCTGTGTTTGCCATATGCTCATCGGCATTTAATCCATTTTCTATTGCCATTGGTGGCACCACAACAGTACAAACAGCTGGCTTGGTTTCTATGTCAGCAGAAGTTGCCATGTCTGTGTTTTGATGAGTGTCTTCCACAAAACTGCTCTCTGCAAATGGACTGTCATGCCCTGAAGAGTCTGATGTTGGAGAGCCATCAACAGTATCACAACCACTTTCTTGTTCTTCATCTGACATACTACAAGAAAGCAGTTTTATAAGTAATATTTTTAACATTAAATCTGATATTGTGGGGTTGGGGCTGTGGCTCAGCAGTAGAGTGCTCGCCTAGCATGTGCAAGGCGCTGGGTTCGATCCTCAGCACCACATAAAAATAAATAAATAAATAATAGATAGATAGATAGATAGATAGATAGATAGATCTGATATTGAGTAATATCCAGGCTCCAGTAAACTTAAAAGAATCTTACTCAGCTATTTTACATAATTATTCATTTTTCCTTTACCAACATATCATGTTTTCAAAGAATTCTAGACCCTAAAACTCATTCTCTATTCAATCGTTAAACCCAATTCCATCCTGTTTTAGAAAAATCCTTTCAGTACTGTATTTTTTCTCTTTTCCCCTTCCCACTTGATCCTTAGTGGTACTTCATAAAATTCTCCTTTATAAATTCTACATAATTTCATCTAGACAGAAGTATTGTTCTGGATAATTTAAATGAAATGTACAAACACACTAGCATATGACTGGGATATTTCAGACATATGCCTTTTCAAAAGTCTTCCGGACTCTTCCAGGCAGAGTCTCAAATTTCTTCTACTGTTGATTGTTGATTGTTCTCAGGCTCCGACAAGATCTCACTGTTTAGAGTTTCTACATTACTGTTTGTTTTAATCACTAATTTCATACAATTTGAAGCATCTCTTTTTATATGTACATTTTATTTTCCTTTTTATCTTGTATGCATATTTATGTGTATATGCATAATTTATGTGTGTATATTAATATATAAGCTGAACACATCAATTTCCAAACCACATTATAAGTAATTTATAAGAAGAGAATATATTAAAAAGACTTTATAACTTCCACAGAGCTTTGCCTATTAGTATTTAATGCCATGTTTCCTGACTAAGGAAAAAGAGAAGTGTTCAAAATTAACTCTTAAAATTTTTTAAAGTATTATTGTTGACAAAAAAAATTCTAAAAACTGAAATCCAATGTATTTCATGAAAGTTCTTGTGGCTTATCTATTAAGATGTTAACAGATCATGCTGGTTATGAGAAGCTTACTGTCTTAGCGGCAGTACATGTCCCCAGCTAAAAAGAGGTCTAGAAAAGGAAATATGGACAAAACCATGCAAACACATCATCAATGATTTAAAAAAAAAAAAATCACAGTGGCTGCTCTACAGATAGTGGGTCAGTCAGTAATTCATTACACAAAATATTCTTTTTTTAATTTTGTTCCAACAAATGTTTTTATTCAGAATTTATCACATAGTAGTCTCTGGAGCTCAAGTTGAAAAAGTGGACTTTTTTTTTTTAACCCTTTCGAAAACAGATTATTCTTTAAAAATTATTTCATAGAAATTTCAATTTTTCATTTGGAATTGTTCTATAATAATGAAAAAAAAATTCTACTAAAAACCTGAATCCACAAAAAAGTGATCTAGTTTAAAAAATCATGTTTAAGAGAGAATTCACTGTGGTAAATTGACAGATACTTATTAACTTACACAACAACAAAATAAATTATAGGCTTTTAGTAGATTTAATATTTATTACATACTATTATTGAAATTCTCTTACCTGTTCGGTCTCTTGCAAGGGGATGGGCTGGACTGCCCTGAGGAGCTGGTGCTCAGAGTACTATCAGGACTACTTAATGAACACATCCGATCAATATTCAAAGTGCTCTGGCAAGCTTCACAATCTAGATTACCTTTACATCTAGTGGAAGAGGGAAGGGGAAAATATGGGTAAAAAATGAGAAGATACTCTCAAAGTAACCAGAATTTACATTTTTAATTTAAGGATGGGAAATGTTAAGAATGAGCTACATGGACTAAAATTTAAAGCTTAAAAATACAACAGTAATCACAACAAATTTGATGTAGCATATCCACTTTGACTAGAACCAGATTATCTCATCTGAAGGTTTTACTCCAAACTAACAAGGTTGTCACAGGTATTTTTCAGCACTCCAGGGGCACCACCACCATTCTTTAAGGATGCCGAGTTGGGCACTTACTCTCTGAGCGAATGTCTTGGTGAAGTCTCTTCCTCATCAGTGTCACTGCTGATAGTGATCACACTCACTGCAGGACTCGGGGAATCGGCGATGATGATGGTTTGCCGTTGCTTTTCTGAAACCGATGAATCAGAGTCCTGTCTGACAGACGCTTCACAGCAATCTCTTGCCTCTACTTCTGAGTTATGATTGTCCTGTGTTTCTACACAACTTACTTCCTCAACATCTTTTCCATTTATTATCTTTGGAGAAATAAATGCTGAATGTGGGATACTGGTATTCTGCAATGAATTACTCCTGCAACCAAAGGAATAATTTGTAATTTCTATAAACAAAATATGGAAATGACATTTCTCTAATATATCTGTTGAACTGAACAATGCAAACCTTCACTTGTTCAAGTGTGTGTACATAATGCACTGACATATCAGGAGTTTTTGTGAAATATAGAATATTTCTAAAAATATTAGTGTAGATTGCATTTATATACATTTAAGTGGCCATATTTGGTAAATGTTATATCTGAATGTCTACAATTGCTACGTTATAGGTAGATAATAAATCAAAAGGGCAAGAAAGACAATCTTACCAACAGAAAGCATTTATTTCCTCTCTTCCTGGCTCCCATTCCATTAGTTTTACCAAAATACCTCTGAGAAATTGAGAAGGGAGCTCGCTTAGTGTTTGTAACAAAGCTATCAAAGAGGTCATTTTGAATACAACAGAGTGACCCTTTAGTGTACATGCAAAATTCATTTTAAAGATTAAATCTCAAAATGCAAGAAAAGTTGAAGTACCAATACCCACCTGTTCTGACACAGTTTATTTTTCTTGGTAGTGGCAGGCTGCGGCCAGACTACATGTGCAATGCCCACACTAATTGGCTGAGGGGCTGATAAAGTTATCTGATTTGTTAGAAGAGGCTGTGGCATCACTGAGTTGTAATGATTGCTGTGTGAAATCATTTTCCTAAAGAAAAAGTTCAGAAAAATTAAATCTCTTCTTTATAGAGATCTATTTTTTTCAGACTATTCACAAATCTCTTGTTTTGAACTTACCCCCAGTCTCCAAGCCTTTGTGAAGCAGCCACACCCTCAGAAGTTAGTGTAGCAGTAGCAGGAGCCATGGGTGTTACCTGCTGCCAGGCAGGTACCAGCATCTGCTGTGTTCTACCAGACCATGTCTGCTGTGTCAAAACAGAACCACCAAACAAATGCCTCTGAGTTATAGGTCATACAACTCAAACTCAAAATGTATTAAAGTCACAAATAACAATTATAAAAGTTAAAGGCAACAAATATCCTACAAAAAGGATTGAAAGTGACCGACCCAACAGCACAGGCTGATAATAAAACAAATACATCAGTGCCTTTATTTATATGTCAAGAGGACAGCTCACGTGCAAAAACTTAATGAATTATGACCAACCTGAGAGAGAACTCCTGGTCGGATCTGTAGAGGCTGCACAGCTGGGGCCTGAGTTACAAGTGGAACTGTATTGTCCACCCTTATTGAATAACTGGTGGGTTTACCATGTGCTGCAGGAATACCTGTGAAACGATTCAGTAAGAGAAAAAAAAATTTCCTCTGATTTAATTTATAAAATCATTCTAAATGTAAAGAAATAAAGTCTAGGTTTATAAAACCATTCCCTATGCAAAACTTTCATAACTCCAGTAAAGAAATGTACTTTCTATCTACTTTGTGTTACATCAGTCCAAAAACTGTTATAAAATTATCTGGCCTCAGCCTGCCACTACCAAAAGAAAAACTCCTTGTTTTATGAATGCTACACAGAGTTGAGTCATTTATTTTTCTTGAAATTTCCATTTCCCTTTGAAGTTTGCTATTGTAGTTTATTTTCTTTTCAGATCGTTCTCCCACTGTAATGAAGGCCCTAGAAAGGTAAAGGCACTTGACATCCTGATACCCTGGCAAGTAAATGTTCTTATCATACAAACTTTTAACTATGAAGCTGTGGCAGGATCTGACATACTTGACAACAAAAGGGGGATATAGTGCATTTCACAATTCAATGGACAAGATGGTTTGTGAAGGGGATGGAAATTCCAGAGATTTCCAAATTTCTGAATGGCATATACATTAAGGAAAAGCAAAATAATAACAATAATAATAATAATAATAATTTATTCTGCCTAATTTGATGACATAACAAAGCTTTGCCCAATATGGCTTAAAGGACAAGTGCTCTAGTCCTCGAGAGCTGCTGGAACTCCAGAACAAATATGTTTCCCATTTAACAAACAGATCTACCTAATTATCCATGTGGAAAATTAAAAGTAGGCTTGCCAGCAATGTTAATCCCATTAATGTTAGTATTTCTGTTCAATGTATTGCAAAGTGCCTTCCAAATATTGTCTTACACAACTTAACTTTGAGACAAGAAAATATAAGCATGATACCCCAACTGAGAGCTTTAACTAACAAGATTCTAGGGACATCATCCAGGGTCAAAAAACAATTAACTAGAATAAATTAACTACATAATTCCAGACTACTGTAGTAGTCACTTCCAATACCTTGCAAGAAATGTGTTGTTAGGCAATTTCACACAACTGTGTGAACAACATAGCATTGTACTACTAAATGAAGATGACTACCAAATCTCCTGGCAATGTAATCTCCTGCTCACCCCCCACCTACCACCGCAGTACTGGGGACTAAACCCAGGGCCTTGTGCCTGCTAAGTAAGCACTCTACCACTGAGCTACATCCCCAACCCCAGACAACATGACCTTAAGGAACCACTGTCAAATATGCAGCCCTTCAATGACTGAAGTATGTAGCGCATGGCTTAAAAATATTGTAGGTTTTTGAATAAAGGTGATGTTGGCTGTTTTTTCAGTCATAAAAGAAAAATATAATTGTTTTCTTTTCCTACTGAAAAACAATCTTACTTTTTTTTTTTGCACAAATATAAGTGCTAATCCTAAGGTGACTTTTATCTTACTGCCAGTGTATTCTACTTTCTCCCTCCACCTAAAAAGCTAGGTATGGATTAAGTTTTACAAAAGTCTAGACATTTCTTTTTCCTAACTGATTTTCTTGCCCCTTCCAAAACGTATGCCTTGATAAGAAAATTCTCTAAGAAATGGAATATAAGCACACAAGCAGTGAAATTATACCAGGGCAACAGATAATTTCTTCAAGGAAAGAAAAAAAGCATAATTCACTTTGATAAGGAGGAAACTCCCAAACCCAAACAATAATCAAATTGCCCTTAAGTTCTCTTTATTAACAACGCCTGAAGTAAGAATTCCCTTATATCTTCTCTCTTCAATAGCAATGGATTAGAATCCCAACTTTTTTGACAGTTATTAAATTAGCTTAAACTTGGGTCTTTGATTAGATTTGCTTTAATGATTAGAGAAGTGGGACATAAAGATTGTTTTACAGAGGAGAATCTTGCTGGAATGCATCTCACTCTAAAATGGTAGGTTTCATTCAGAGGGGAGGAATGGCTAAACTTTTCAGGTTACTAAATAATTTTAAATGCTTGTTTCATACATATAACTTATACTCAGATTTGTTAAATAAAAGTTTGACTAAGTCTTCTACACTAAAGTACTTTTGGGGGAGGGGGTTTCTGGGGATGAACCCAGGGCCTTATGCATGCTAGGCAAACACTCTACCAGCTGAGCTACATCCCCAGTCCTATTAAAGTATTTTTTAATAAGCACAATCTTACAGAATCTATGTACAAATATCTATATATTATATTAATAACATAAATACATTACCTATACACCATGGCCCCAGTGTAAAATAAAAAATTTAAGTCAAAGAGATAGGCATAAAATTTATTTCAAAACACAGTCTAGGATCACACCAAAATTACTACTCCACAACTGCACAGTAATTACTTTTAAATGTTTCTTACAGATAGACTGGCACATCATGAAGGGGAGGGGTAAGAAATCCAATACTGAGATTTTCTATAGTGATGCTGAGTTGGGGAAATTGTCTACTTCTAAGACAGATTGTCTACTTCTAAACCACTCATATACTTGCTACCATATGTACAGAAGAGTTACTTTTTTTAATCAATTATACACCATATAGTTAAAGGATTTATTTAACCTTATTGAAATGTTTTAAGACTGTTGCTCAACCCTGTTTAGAAATGTATCTGATAAGTCTCTTTTTTTATACATAAAAAATAAGCTCTGAAGAAGAAAAAAAAAAAACTGCTACTCCAAATCTTCATGGAATACACCACAGTGTGGGGTGAGTGACCCTCCAACTGCCTCTGGTTCATGGGAGAGATTATCAGAACCAAAAAACCTATTTGTTAACATAGATTATAAACTCACCTAAGAGAAAAACCAGAACGTCTACCACACTCACTTTCAGATGATATATATACATATTGATTAATTACGCAAATATAGTAAAATATTAATGCTTGTTGAATCTAAAATAGAAGACATTATTTTTTTCATTTTCTATGTATTTGAAATTCTTACAGTAAACAGTTGGAGAAAAACACACACAACAGCATCTTTAAAGAGGGCTAACAACTTGATAATGTGGGCAATTTTATTACTAGAGATAGCCATTGGTCACTGCCACAGATACTCAAGGCCACCACTAGATCACAATTTCATCTTGAGAATTAACCATTTGTCATTTTTTAAAAATGCTTTCAGTTACACAACCTTCCAACTGAGACCTTATATCCCATATGATCACACAACTCAAATTGACATGTAGGTCAATGAAAGACCACATATACTATAATGTTCCCTTAAGATTATTGCCTAGGGACATGGAAGCCATTTTAGTTTGTGTAAGGATGCTCTATGATGGACATAATGACAAAATCACTTAACAGCACATTTCTCAGAGTGTATTCCTATTGTTAAGCAAAGCATGCACACATATTAAAGAGCTGAGAAGAAAGCTACCAAGTAGAACAGTAGTTAAAGATTTGACTTGTTTTCACATGTTAATACAACCGAGTCAACAAACATGTTCTTGGTACTTTGTTAGGTCATATGCGATATACCAAAATTTCTCAGAAGTTGCTCAAATGCTTAAGTGAAATTTAAAAATTCAAAAAACTTCAAATCCAGACTCCTGAGTTGCTGGGACTAAAGGCATGTACCACCATGCCTAGCAAAGTACAATTTAAATGACAGAATACCTTGAATAGCTGGGGGACAGATAATCAGTGTCTGCTGAAAAGCATCACCACAACCAAACTGTGCAGTTCCCGCCTGCAGGGGTATCCCGTGGTGTACAACAGAGTGAGCAGACGTGGTTAATGCCTGTAACAACAATGCACAGCACATTACACACAGCAGTGTTCCAACTGCCACACACATTCCTGAAAATCTTAATTCTACAATAAAAATTGACCCAGAACATGAAAAGAAAAACAAATTGACCCAACTAAATTAAATTTAAAAATTGATTTGTTGAACTCTACTTTTGGCAGTTGTGACATAGAAGAGCAAGTAGAAGATATGGAGAGAATGAAAGAGGAAAGTAAAAAAATGAATTTGAATAGATTTGTTCCAATCGTTAGCTTGAAATTTCGGATTTAATAGAAAAGCTATACCATGTCCTCCCAGCACTATAATTTCACATGCCAACAAGAAACTTTTGTCTACCTCAAAAGCAAAATGAATACTCATAAAAATTTTTTAAGAGTATAATTATTAATTACCACAAGTTCTTACCTGACTTCTTAATGTTCCAATTTTAGTAAAATTTGCTGTCAGAGTAGCAGTGCCACTTGAAGCAACTTGTCTTAAAAGTGAAGTTTTGTTGTGATGATTTGGGTCACATGAATTTGGGTGGGACTTACAAATATCCATAATATGAAAACAGGACTTCACACTGCAAATGAAAAAGTTAAAGATGTTACATTATTTTAAGTGCTTATAGTAGTTTAAAATTATTGCATATTAACAAAAAAATTTAGAAAATAAAATTCTGATTTGCATTTAATCTACCTATTTCCAATATTCATCTTACTAGGATATCCTATGAGGAAAAAAATGAATTTAAAAGCAAGGAAAAGTATTATTATTACCTGCAACATTTTAAGACAAAAAAGCAATAGTGGGGGGCTGAGGTTATGGCTCAGAGGTAAAGCACTCGCCTAGCATTCGAGAAGCACTGGGTTCAAGCCTCAGCACCACATGAAAATAAAATAAAGATATTGTGTCCACCTATAACTAAAAAATAAATATTTTTTTAAAAAATCTAGTGGGTATTTTGTAGATAGCATACAACATTTTTGACCCTTATCCTAAATGTTTTTTCCTAAGTTTCTGTTTCTCCAGACTAATGAGTTAAATTTATCAACTATGTAGTTACAATGTTATTTTCACAGTGGGAATCAATAGGACATGCTGAAGTATTTGGGGTAAGTAATGGGGCTTCATGAAAATATCAATTTTAAGGACAATTCATAATAATAAATAGTGATTTATTCCTATGCCTTCTTTGTTAAGTCATCTTAAAATAGTAAATGAAGCTGGTTTATATTATTTACTTTATTCCCCTCCCTTAAAAAGGAGGTCTAGGACTCATAAAAATTTGTAAGATTTGCCTAAGGAAACTCTGATAAGACCTTCAGATTTTGAGCATATATTATTATAATCTATCAAAAAACTCTTTTTCTCTTCCAGAATGCAGCGGAGCAAAGGTATGAAGGGAATGGAAAATGGAGTTTGAAGGACACGAAAGAACACAGGATCTAAGGTCTGTAAAAACTGAAATGTGTCTTGGTAGAGAAAACTGATAATATTTCCTTTTACATATCACAGGTTACTGAGGTAAAAATGCCATGTAAAACCAAAACCACTTGCTCTTATTTTCAGTATGGTTCTTTTGGAGAAAGAACATTGAACTGCAATTCAAATTTGTTCTATTTCTACTCTGCCATTTACTGATCTACATAAACTTGACCAACTTATCTATTTCTTTTAACTCAGTTTACATATATGTAATGAAGAAGAATCATTTTTTAACACATTGATTTTCTAGAGATCTATATTATTTTTCAAGAACCAATACAAAACATTATAAGCAGACATACTGGTTGCTATGAGGAAAATCTAAAAGATGTTTCATATTAACAAAAGGATGGTTCAGCGTCTCAACTGGAGTAATTCTTAAATCTGCATCAATCAGCAACATTTTCTTCAATAGGCTAACAAATTCTCTTCTATCCGCTTTCTCAGCCAAAAGATCACTTCCTTCCAAATCCATCACTGTGTTCACCTATGAAATCAAAATTTCAAAACATCAAATAAAAATAAGTCATAGAGGGTAGGAGATTTAAAACATTATAGCTTTATAAAAATATATTTAAAAAATAGGAAACTACAATGATTTTGAAATAAATAAAAACAATTAAAATTAACAAATCCTCAAAGTATTTCGAGGTACCAAACAAAATTCAAAGCAGAGGAAAAGCAAATAACCATTTCTAATGTAGGAAAACCAAGTCTGCTTGCTAGGATTTTTCCTTTTGAAGAAAATACTTTCTACTAAGTAATAAGATAGCTAAACTAAAAATTTGATAAAGACATGAAATTTAGCTTCTGAAAGTTTGAAAATTTAGAATCAATTTCATTTGAAAAACATAAATACAGCAATTACTCTACAGTCATTTAGAAAATGAGTAACATGCCGGAGATAGTAGTATACTCCTGTAATCCTAGAGGCTCGAAGGCTAAGATCACTAGGAGGATCACAAGTTCAAGGCCAGCTTTGGCAATTTAGCAAGGCCCTAAGCAACTTAACAAGACCCTATCTCAAAATAAAAAAGAAAAAGGGCTGGGGATGTGGCTCAGTGGCCAAGTGCAATTTCCCAGTATCAAGAAAAAAAGAAATGATTAACATATTTTGGCACCTAAGGCATTCAAGACTACTATCTTAAGCTTAGAAGATTAACAAATGTAACTGTGGTACTCACATGCGCAATATCATCCAGACTGTTGAATATGTACTTTCTGGCTTCTTTAGACTTCATTCCTGTCTCAGCTTCATGTTCTTCCAGTGTCTTATTACATATATCAAAGAGAACAATAATATATTAGTAGCCACCATTTGCAAATTTCTATCTCTTTAATCCTGGCACATTTAGTCTAATTTATTGAGCATTCTAAGGCAAGTGACATTTTCAAAAGAGCGACAATCAAAAATATAATTTTTAAAAGCACAAAAAAGTTAAAAAAAAAAGCGCCTTGCTTTAAGCAAAGAAAAATATTACATATATAACAACTCCTTTTAAACAAAAACTATTTATAAAGTTAGTCATTGAGAATTCACTGATTCCACCAAAGACTCTAGCAATAGAATCTTTGAGATAGGCAGTAAGTGGTTAGATTCAGTTCTTAGATTCAGTTACCATCCTATAAAGCTTAATAATATAGAACTGATTAGACAAGCACACAATACAAATGTAGTTATGCATATAATAGTTAAAAAATCATTAAGAGCCAGGTTCAGTGGCAAATATCTATAATCCCAGCAACTTAAGAGACTGAGGCAGGAAGACAGCAAGTTTGAAGCCAGCCTGTGCAACTTAATGAGACAGTGTCTCAAAAGATAAATAAATAAAAAGGGGAGCAGGGGTTGTGGCTCAGTGGTAGAGCGCTTGCCTTACATGTGTGAGGCACTGGATTCAATCCTCAGCACCACATATAAATAAATAAAGATATTGTGCCCATCTACAACTAAAAAAAAAATTTTTTTAAGGGCTAGGGGTATATATCAGTGGAAAAGTTCAATTTCCAGTACCACACCAATCAATAAATAAATAAATAAAAATTAAAGGTGAGTTAATTACACTGTTAGGTTAGAAAATGAGCTATTATTCTGAGAGAACTTCCTTCTTAAAGGATTTTTAAAAGTTCAAAAGGATAGAATGTAGTAAAATAAAAACAGGCATAGAAGAGATTACCTGTGCAAGAAGCAATTTAGAAAACTGTTTTTCTAAATATTATTTTTTAATGAATTACCTTTAATCTCCAACCAGAATGAGACATATCTGTTTCTCTGCAAAAAAATCTTGTGGACTTCGTACCCACATTTAACAACTGTTCTCCTGGTAAACCTTGAGTCTGAGAAATGTATCGAATCTGAAAAATCATTTAAAAAAATACAGTTAAATTCTTTCATGCAATAGATGTTATTTGAACACTTACCTTAGCCACTATGCTAGATGTTGGGTCAGACATGAAAAGGTATCATCTGTGCCCTCAATAAATTAATAGTCTAGTGGGAAATATGGTACAGTATTTAAAGTACCATAATAAATGTATGCTTCATGCAAAGACAAAAATGGCATACCTAAAATAATCTTATAGTCAAAGATCCTTGATAAAAACCCTGTACTAAAATTACAATACACATAAATATGGAAAATCAAGAGAGAATACCTAAACATTCAAAGCCTGGAAGTACAGAGGTTCATTAAGGGAAAAATGGTTAAGAGATAAAACTGAACTAGCAGACAAAACCTTATCAACAAGAAGTTTCAATTTTGTTCTAGGAGGTGATAATGGAAAATCAATGGAGAAATTCAAGCAAGAAACTAACAACTTACTGTCCTGTGCCCCCTATCCCCTCCCCTCTATTAAGTACTAGGGATTGAACCTAGAGTCTCTCTACCACTGAACTACATTCCCAGTCCTTATTTAAATTTTTTTATTTTGAGACAGAATTCATTATGTTTCCCAGGCTGGCCTCAAATTTATGATCTTTCTGCTTCAGACTCCCAAATCATAACTTACATTTTTAAAGTAATGCCTAAGAATGGGTAAGGAGATAAGGCCGGAGGAGACCGACATACAGGGGCCTGAACTGAGAGACTGGATGGAGAGACAGTAAGTAGAGCATTCAAGAAATTCAGACTGAGAGACAAGATGTATTACTACTGAGGGAGTCTGGAGTCCCTGGCCTATGTGTAGTTGTTTCTATAAAGGAAGACACACAGTTATAGATAAGCTCTCCCAAGGAGCATACTAAAAACCTTCAGCCTCAGGGACTGGTTGTTCTGTTTGGAATACTTCTCCCAGTGTCCATATGGCTCTCTCACTTCCTTCAGGAATAGGCTCAAATGTCACCTTTATCCACAAGGCTTTCCAAGCCAATAAATAAAAGCAGGCTCTGCCCTTCTCAGCAGCCCCATCCTTCTGGACATATTTGTCTCCACTATGCTTTTTACCATCTGTTATCCTATACATTTACTTTCTACTTTTTTTACCCCATTCTCTATTAGAAACTAAGTTCCATGTAGGGAGGGACTCTGTTTATGTACATATATCCCAAACACCTATGACAGTGCCTGGTATACAGCAAGCCCTCAGATATTGGTTCTCTTACTCATGATTGGGAATATAGAATAAACAGAGGTTTAAAGGGAGAGAGATGCCAGGAATGGTGGTAATCCCAGCTACTCAGGAAGGTGAAGCATGAGGATTACAAGTTTGAGGCCATCCCGGACAACTTAGTGCAACCACTTCTCAAAAATTTAAAAAGGGCTTCGGATATAGTTCAGTGGTAGAGTACCCCTGAACTATAGAGAACTTCCTTCAATCAATCCCAGTAACTAAATAAGGAAAAAAAAAAAACATGGGCTATAGCTCCTTGCCTGGAATCAAAATCTAGGAATAGGACACCAGGAGAGGCTGAGGGATTTGAGAAACCAACACAAAGACTATGAAACCCATTCAAGTGACTGATAGGCTGACATCTGTCAGGTGAGACTAAAGTCCAAAAGATCACCAGGACCACAGAAGGGGGACAGAATAGAGCAGGGTTTGGTTAGGCCCTTTGACCTTTTTTTGTTGTTGTTTATTTATTTTATTTATTTATTTGTGATGCTGAGAATCAAACCCAGAGCTTCACACATGCTAGGCCACCATTGAGCCACAATCGCAGCCCCAGGCCCTTTGACTTTTAATCCTTCCCCCATATTGCCTTGGGAGCTCATGAGGTAGTATGGAGGTCCACTGTTAATAGCTTCTGGATTCAGACTTTCTATGTTCAATTCTTAGGCATAGGGAAGTATTTAACTTCCCCACAACCTAGTTTCCTCATTTATAAACAAGAGGTAATAGCATGTACCTTCTAGAGTTGTTAAGAGCATTAAATAAGTTCATGTGGGAGGGACAAGAATAGGAAAGATAGTAGAATGAATCAGATGTAACTTTCCTTTGTTCATATATGAATCTACCACCAGTGAAACTCTATATCATGTATAACCACAAGAATGGGATCCTAATTAGAATAAATTATACTTCATGTATGTACAATATATCAAAATACACTCTACTGTTATATATATCTAAAAAGAACAAATTTTTAAAAATTTTTAAAAAATGAGTTCATGTAAAGTATTAACAGTTCCTGGCACATAAAAAAAGAGTTCAGTAAGTAATCATCAGTAATATTACTATCACTCACTCAACTGCCACTGGAAGGCAAAAATAATAATCATAATTTTCTTTTTTTTAAGTACCAATATTGAGGCTGGGGTTATGGCTCAGCGGTACAGCACTTGTGCAGCACATGGGATGCACTGGGTTTGATACTCAGAGCCACATATAAATAAATAAAATAAAGGCCTATCAACAACTAAAATATATATTTTTAAAAAATACCAATATCCTGTTTTGAGGGTCCAAGTTTATCAAGGAAACTACTAAAATAGCAAACAGATAACAGAGAAAGGTATATGCCACTGATGCTCTTATCACATCCTAAATTAGAAAATCCAAATCTAAGGAGATGGGAAAGTCTATGAAAATCAAACACATTAAATAGTCTTAAAAACTTATGTGAGGGCTGGAAGTATAGCTTAGTGGTATAGGCCTAAATGTCATGCACAAAGCCCTGTATTCAATCCCAAGCACCACCAACAAAAAAGAAAAATAAATGTGAAAAAAAAAAAATCTGGTCAGGAATTGAACCTAGTGTCCTACACATACTAAGCAGGCATTCTACCACAGAGCTACAGTCCCTGCCCCTATAAACATGTTCATGGATGCAAAAAAGCATAACACTCCCAAACCAATGTAGGATTATTTTTTTAAAGAAAATTAAGGGTAGAGGAAAGTTCTCCTATCTTGAACTTAAACATTTAATTAGGCCTACTGAGCAAACATCTTACTTGAAAAAGAGTATAAAATCTAAGACTAACCACCAAAGCAAGGAGTCTAAACCTTCGCTACTATTCATTTACATTTATATTTTAGAAAATCACTTATTTTGAAACACTAAATTGAAAATTATTCAACTAATGATGTTATATTATTTTTTCAAACTCTTTAGAAGCAAAGTCACAAACATTCTGAAAATATTGTTAGTCTACATCAGATAACACCTGTTCCAGGTTTTGTTGGAGTTTTGTTGTGGTTGTTATTGTTGTTGTTTTTTTCTTTTCCTTTCTTTTGTTTAACCATCAATAATAGAATTTAGAAAACTTGGGTTTTGGTCATTGTGTTGTTTTTAAAATTAGCATTGTGACTTGACAAATCAATTTATTTTGTGGTACCTCCGTTTTCTCTCCTTTGAAAACCGGGAGGACAATGAATAGATAATCTCTGGGGTCCTTTTAAGTACTAACATAGGTAGTCCAAGAATAGATGTGTTAAGTCCAAATTGAGAGTATAATAACAAATCAACTTTGGAATTGCCACTAGATGGTGTCCTGTTCCAGAGTAAAAAGCATGCCACAGAGCCAAAAGTAGCGGTTGACTGGTTCCTCAGCACTTCCGAGGGATGATGGGACTTTTTGATGAGATTACCAACTCTTTCAGAGGTAGCAATAGTCTAACATCTGCATCAAAGTTAGAAGCTGGGTAAAAAGCTTGAGAGAGAGAGAGAGAGAATATGGAAAATTTTTTTTTAAAAAACTATTTTTTGGGCTAGGGATGTGGCTCAAGTGGTAGAGTGCTCGCCTGGCATGCGCGAGGCACTGGGTTCGATCCTCAGTACCACATAAAAATAAAAGATATTGTGTCCACCTAAAACTAAAAAAATAAATATTTAAAAAAAAGAAAAGAAACTGTCTTTTAAGAGGTATTCTACATATGGAGGAGGGAAGGCAGAGACTATAAAAAAACCTGACCTAAAAAAGAAGGTTCAAGGGCTGGGGATGTGGTCAAGTGCCTCTGAATTCAATCACCAGTACCCGCTCCCTCCCCCAAAAAAGAGAAGGTTCATGGGTTGAAAGTCACTGGAAGATGATAAAAGCCAATGCTAATATCTAATAAAACTACATTTATCAATACTAAATGATTTTTAAAGTCATCTCAGGAACATTCAAGTCACTCAAATTAATTATCTCTTATATATTCCATTTGGTATAGAAAACCAAGCCCTAAAAAACAGAATTAAAGAACAACATATTATGTGATTGTCATGTGCGCTTTTAAAATGTTCTATTTTCGGGCTGAGGTTGTGGCTCAGTGGTAGAAGGCTTGCCTAGCACGTGTGAGGCCCTGGGTTTGATTCTCAGCATCACATATAAATAAATAAAATAAACAAACGTATTGTGTCCACCTACAACTAAAAAATAAATATTTAAAAAAGTTCTATTTTCTATTTTTTTCTTGCTTAAAAGTTAAATATCATATCACCTAAATAAAAATTACTATTATCCAACATAAGCTTACTACCAAAAAAATTATATAACGACTTTGTTGAATTTGACTTACATTTCCCATTAAAAAGAGTTGACTCGTTTATCCAACATAAGCTTACTACCAAAAAAATTATATAACGACTTTGTTGAATTTGACTTACATTTCCCATTAAAAAGAGTTGACTCGATCTCCAGAATAAGGAAGACACAAAAAGAATAATGAATAATGGATAAGAGAGCAGTTTCTCCAAAAACAATCTTCATATTAAAAAATCAAAATGCTAGTAAATAACACTGTCTAGTAACCAATGAACATTCCTAAAAACTACTACGAAGGGGCTGGCATTGTGGCTCAGGGGTAGAGCACTTGCCTAGCATGTGTGAGGCACTGGGCTTGATTCTCAGCACCACATATAAATAAATGAATAAAATAAAGGTCCATCAATGTCTAAAAAAAATTTTTAAAAAAACTACCATGAAAAGTATGTTTCATGAGGTAATTTCGTGGATCCTACTTAGAATCTTTAAATAGTATTTAAAAAGACTTCTAGCATGATTAAAAAACAGCTGAAAAGATAGACAAGGGTTCAAGTAACTTACAGTACTTGATAGTCTATATAATGGCTGTTGGTTTAAAACCAAAAGTTATGATGCCTTTAGAAGTCTGTGTATTTGAGAGGAGCTCAGATTTCATATGCCAACAAAGTTTGTCATGAAAGTAAAACACAATTATTTAAATGAGCACAATCCAGACCTTATATAACTACAGTATAAAATGAGATGTAAAAGATTCTCTAAAGAATTCTAAAGAATTCTAGGGCTGAGGCTGTGGCTCAGCAGTAATGCACTTGCCTAGAATGTGTGAGGCACTGGGTTCGAGCCTCAGCACCACATATAAGTAAATTAAAAAAAAAATAAAGGTCCATTGACAACTAAAAAAAAAAAAAGAATTCTAAAGAATTCTAAAACACCGGTTTGGGACCTGTGAATTGTAACTACTTTAAGAAATTTGACTTCAACATTACAAGAGAGTTTTGAAAATCAAGAATCAATGTTAAGATCTTGAACTTAAATTCTATAATAACAAGTTTTGCCAGTTAACAAAGATACTCATGTGATTTGTATACTTGAGTCCACATACCCTTCTAAGTCTATTATTATTCTTTCTTTCTACCAATTCAACTAGGTTACTATGATAGTTCTATTACCTGATCATACTCCAAGGCTCCCGGATAGAGCGGCCATCCGAGGAATAATTCTGCAATCACACATCCCAATGACCACATGTCTATGGCTTCACAAAATGGCAACCCCAATATTATCTCTGGAGCTCTGTGGAAGGGAAAAATCAGTCAGGGTGGTTTTCATTTAAGATTATCTGGTTTCATCTGATATTCTAAGAAATGTTATCAAATGGCAGAGGAATCATTTTCTACTTTGCTCTTTCATAACTCTTTGAAACACAACCATAATCCTGATTTAAGCTGAATAGGGCACCATTAGTACATCAATCACTGTGATAAAATCTCATGAATCTTTTACACTTGTACAGAGTTTTATTACCATAACACTTTAAAAATAAGAAAAAAAACAGATCTTGTTTTTCAGACTACAGAAGACTAGAAATAACACACAATAAAGAAAACTAGCAAACGATTAAATACATGCACCATGACATCAACACGACTAAAACCAGACAGTGAGAGATAAGAACAAAGGAAACAAAACAAAAAGCCCAAGACTAAAAGTGGATCTAGATCTAGGTACTACTTCAGAACACAATAATAATAAATGTTCACATGATTGGGGTCATTGGTCATCCACAAAACCATGTTCAATGTATTCTCCCCTGAAAAGTAGAAAAGTATTAGACAAAAAAATTAAAAGCATTTTATTACTTAAAGGACTTTGGTTAGAAGTTGGAAAATGTACTCCATGAAATATTATCATTCCCAGATAAATTTCGTAGCTACTTCATATGACTTTCCTGGGAGAAGCTTCATGTACTGCAATTGCAAAGGAAGTCACAAACATTACAGTTATCCTGGATTTGTTCATATGTGTATGTGTGTGCGTTTAATTTTAAAACAACCTTGAGAGGCTGGGGTTGTGGCTTAGTGGTAGAGCACTTGCAAGCCTAGTAAGTGTGAGGCACTGGGTTTGATTCTCAGTACCACATATAAATAAATAAAATAAAAGTCCATTGACAACTAAAAGAATATTAAAAAAAAATTGACATTACAGAGAAGTTGCGAGAATGGTAAACAAATATTTCCCCCAAAATCACCCGAGAATAATTTGCCACATTACTGGATGCTTTGTCTTTCCTACACACAAAAATATTCCCCTACATATCTGCAATTATAAACATCAAGAAAAGAACAATGATATATTGCTAACCATCTAAGTCTCAGAGCCCATTCAAGTTTGACCGATTATACTAAAAATGTCCTTTTTAGCAAGCAAAAGGATCCAACTCAGCATCAATTGTGCATTAACATTTAGCTGTCATATTCCTTTGAGATTTTTTTCAATATAGAATGTTTCCTCAGTGTTTCCTTGATTTCCATGACCTTGACATAAAATGTTACAGGCCTGTTACTTGTAGAAATGTCCTTGAATGTGGTCTTACTAGTGTACACTCATAGTTAGATTCAGGCTATAAATCTGTGAAAGAAATACCACAGAAATTTGTTTTCCCTTAAACTGTATCAAATGGCACACAATTTTGATATGTTCCATCATCTCTGGAATGCCCTCCAAAGTCTCACATGTTAAAAGTTTGACTCCTAGTACAGAAATGTTCAAAGGTAAAGCTCTTGGGAAATCAATGGATCATGAGGGGTCTAAACTCATCAATGGATTAATCCATTGAGGGATTCATGGCTGAATGGACTTAGAAGGTGGGAGGTGATGAAAACTGTAGGAGGTAAAATCTAATCGTTAAAGGGCATGAGTCACTGAAGTCCAAAATATAAATCCAAGGTACTTGGAAACTATACCTTGTCTCTGCTCCTTCCTCTATCCATCACTCCACTCTGCTTCTGGGCTACTATAAAGTGAACAGTCCTGCTCTACCATGCCCTCTTCACCATAATGTTCTACCTCACCACAGACCCACAGGAGTGGAGTCACCTGACTGTGAAACTAAACCTCTGAAACTATGAGCCAAAATAAATTTTTCCTTCTTTCAGTTTTTTTCCAGGTATTTTGTCACAGAGATGAAAAGGTAACAAAACACCTTCCATCACTAATAATTTTCACGGTGATCACTTAATTAACATGGTATCTGCTAGATTTATCCACTACTGAGTTCCTCCTTTTCTCTTTGTAATTAACTACTTATGGGGTTTCAGTTTGAAACTAACCCATTCCTTATGAAACTTTATATTTATTCATTTATTGACCTCCATGAGTACAGATTAATAGACTCCTGTTTCATTCAGTAGGTTATAATTCATTGATATAATTATTCCCAGATTTGACTGCTTAGAAGTCCTTTAAAGTTTTATATGATTTTTGACATGTCCCCACATTTTCTGATTATTTCTTTGCTTTCTGGCACAGCAAGATAGTCTAGGTTCATGTTGTTCTTTTCCTGTTAAGGCCCCAAAAGCCACCATTCTCTGAGGATACCCGGTATTTCTTTTAGTGGAGAATGATAAGTTCAAATGAAGATCAGAGAGCTATGGATTCTCATTACTATTAAGATGATTCTCAGGGCTCCCAGTATTAGAGAGAGAGAGAGAGAAAGAGAGAACACACATATATATAGGTACATATGTGTATATATACATAGTTTAGAAGAATAAACTGTTGATTTCTTAACTGAGACTTCTGGTTGTTATTATCTTCTAAGGCAATAATTTGTTTGGCTCAGTCAAGTGCTTGCCTAGTAAGTGTGAGGCACTGGGTTTGATTCTCAGCACTACATATAAATAAATTAAATAAAGATCCATTGACAACTAAAATGATATTTTTTTAAAAAAAATGTGGTCCCAGGGAACTGTTTTGTACTGATGATTGAACCCAGGAGCACTTTACCACTGAGGTAAGTCTTTTTTTATATATTTTATTTTGAAACTGGGTCTCACTACATTGATGAGGCTGGCCTCAAACTTTCAATCTCCTGCCTTGGCCTCCTGACTTGCTAGGATTACAGGTATCTGCTACTGCGCCTCTCATAAGACAATGATTCTCAAGCTTGGCTGCACATTATAATCATTTGGCCCTGGTTACACCCTACACCAATTAAATTAGATATCTTGGAGTAACAGGGTGTTTTCAACATACAGCAAACAAAATTACGAAGCAATGCCCTGCACTCAATAAATTAGGCCAATGGGAAGACCACCCTATTTTCTCCCTGTATCTTATATCAGAATAAATGAATTATTTTCTATTATAGATTTGGTATTTGCACAGCAAAGCTTGTATTCCTGGCTATCTGTGGCTATAATTAATGGTTAAGATTCGGCAGATCTTTAGTCAATCCAAAAGTATTTACTGAAAAACAAGAGCCATGGGGCAATGCTATGAAAGATCTTCAAAATATAATTATAAGAAGGTTTCATTCTTTTGACAAAATAAGTGGTTGTGCGGATGTATACACATGAATTGTAATCAGATGTAACTGAGTGTGCTAAACCATATTGTAGAAGAGAAAAAATAAGTTATACTAAACTATCAAGCCTATATATTCACAATATTATATAAAAGAAGCTAGAAAGAAACCTCATTTCTCAGTTTGCTATTGTAATACTCAGAACCTAACAAAGAAAATGCACTCAGCAAACATTTCTCAAATAAATCATTCCAACATAGTTCGAGGTACACAATGGAAGCATCATAGTGACATTAGGGTTTGAAGTAGGTCTTGAAGAACTCAAGTCTACAAAGAAAGAAAAAGAATTAGATATAAGAGTTTATTTGAAAACACATATCAACTTAGATTTTAAAAGATGCAAAGCAAAACAGCAGTTCCAAAAGGATGGCGTCAAGAAGAATTTACTACTGATTTTTAATCATGTAATAATCTGAATCCTAAAGAATTATTAAGACTAATAGGATGATCCCAATGTATATAAAAGCTTTATGGTTACTCTGAAACATGAAAAATTCTCCATAGGATTTAAAATTTGTTAATATAGAAATTTTCAATATTGCATTTGGCAATGAAAGAAAAGTAAGAGAATGATAGCACCTAGGATATGCAACTTAGAGAATAAGAAGTATGAATTCTGGTTAAGACTAAGAAAAAAGTTTCTGTCAATCAGACCAAAACTAGTGAATTCATTCTGCCATTTGATACCATCTAATGAATGAGCCAAGTTTCTGACAGTGATAAGAATACAGAAGTATCATTATATAATATTAAACAGGATTTGCATACAGCCACTTTAGCTATAAAAGTGATATAAAAGTTACATTCACAGAAGCAAACTCAGTTCCTTGTTTTAAAATGTGAGTGAATTTTAACTAGAACTGTTATACAAACGCATTATCTGTTATTTTATCAGTTCAGTTCCTCTGAGAAGCATATTCGATGTGCCAAAAATCTTGTTGAAAAGATTCCTACAAGGGATTTTGAGGGAGGAATTAAGAGTAGGTAATCAGAGCTCTCAGACCTTGAGGTCTGAAACCTCCAGAAGAAGAGAGGCCAAGAAAGAATTGAGTAAAGAGAACCTCCAACAGCAGTGCAGTGACAAGAAAGTAAGGTCAATGACGAGTCCCTAAGCAAAAAGGATCTGTTAGAGGAGACCTAGCTAACAAAAATAGCCCAGCTGTGGTAAACTAACCATGTGGTCATTGACTCAGAGGGCCTAGAGGAAGTGGGGCTCTTCACCTGAGTACCAAAGCCTGGTCAGCTGCTCCAGGCAGGAGGCTCTCAGGATGAAGGATCTGAGTGGCACATTCCATGGCTGCCATGACTAGCTTCCAAAAAAGTTTGTATTTTATAATATATATACATATCATAAACAAAAAACACAGTAAATTTCTCTGCCACTAATCATAGCATGCCATATATTTTCTACATATATCATAGGTTAAAAATTCAGAAATAATACTTTAAAACACTTCCATTCTAGATAACTGCCAGAGATTTGAGAGTTCTACAAGATAGTTTAACCACAGAAAATAAACTTTAGAGTGCAAGCCTAGCATGCGCAGGGCCCTGGGTTCAATCCTCAGCAGCACATAAAAATAAATGAATGGAATAAAGGTATAAAAAAAAAATTTTTTAAAGTGATCATAGCATAGTGATCACATAAGAAAGTGATAAGGGATTCTGAGTAGTAGGCCACTCTTAAAATAGATCTTCTTTTCTAATCTTACAGGAAGATCTTCCACTTATTTTATCATCTACCTTATCTCCCTTCTGAGCATCCATAATGTGGCAATATTGAAGATATAGGAGGGAATGGACATTATTTGTGTTTTTAAAATAGACCTGGTACACATTAAACATGCCTATTTAATGGGGAGTACAACAAAGCCTGATGTTTCTTTTATTTATTTATTTATTTATTGTTGTAGTTGGACACAATACCTTTATTTTTATTTTTTATTTTTATGTGGTGCCTCACACATGCTAGGCGAGTGCTCTACTGCTGAGCCACAACCTCAGCCCCACCTGATGTCTCTTTCTATAAATAACAACATAATTAGAAGGCAAACGTGAAACCCACAAACCCACATGGTCTATAAGTCATAAGGTACAAAGGTACTATATATCTAAATGCTGTTTTACTTTCTTATTTTGTTGTATATTTTAACCTAAATTTATCAACATTCATTATGAGCAAATTTTTACTGCTTCTCTAAATCTTGAAACACTGATATAAACCATAGGTTAAGACTTAAATTTGGTAAGCTGAAAAATCTTGTAAATGAGTATGCAGGCCTGTGGATGGTTTGTGAGACTTGTGCTAGACTTAGGAGACAATGTTCACAGTAGATGCTTCAAAACAATATATAGTAAAATAAGAAGTTACCTGAAAAGATGACCAACAATGAAACACTTTATTTGCTTTATTCCATTTTTGCTTATTTGTTTACTTATTTGTCCAATAATTGGCAAAAGAAACCCAACCCTGTTAGAAAAAGAGATGTCTTGGTCCAGAATCTCAATAATTATATTTCTAATAATAGATAGATCCCTTAAGTTATCATTTCAAATGCCACTCAACTAAAGAACTCGTGTGCTGTTCATGCTCATTAAGAAAATATTGCATGTAATCCCAGAGGCTCAGAACTGAGGCTAGAATATTGCAAGTTCAAGGATAGCCTTAGCAACTCAGCAAAGCCCTAAACAACTTAGCCAGACCCAGTCTCACAATAAAAAATTTAAAAAGCAGGGGATGTGACTCAGTTCGTAAGCATACCTGGGTTTAACTGCTAGTGAGAGAGAGAGAGAGAGAGAGAGAGAGAGAGAAAGAAAGAAAGAAAGAATAGAAGAGAAGGGGAGGGGAGGGGAGGGGAGGATATTGGTCTGGGGGGGTGCTGGGGTTGTGGCTCAGAGATAGAGCGCTCACATACCATGCGTGGGGCACTGGGTTCGATCCTCAGCACCACATAACAATAAAATGAAGATGTTGTGTCCACCTATAACTAAAAAAATAAATATTTTTTTAAAAAAAGAAAATATTGGTCTGGGGCTGAAGCTCAGTGGTAGGAAATATATGTATTTCCTAGCACATGTGAAGCCCTGTATTTGAACCACAGCACTGAAAAAAGAAAAGTAAATACCAATCATAATATAGCTCCCAGCTTGAGTTTTCCTGCATACAGAGAATGCCAAGGCCAACATGAATATCTATTTAAAGTCTTCATTTCTCAAATAAACTAAGCAGAATGCTGATATACTTAAGCTTCTTAAGAGTTTAGGGATAGAACAATACAGACATGGCCAGATATGGTGCTGCACACCTGTAATCCCAATGACTCAGGAGGTGGAGGCAGGAAGATTGCAGGTTCAAAGTCAGCCTGAGCAACTTAGCAAGGCCCTAAGCAACTTAAGTCAGATCCCGTCTCAATAAAAAATAAAAAGGGCTAGGGGTGTAGCTGAGTGGTACAGCACTTGTCTAGCATGCTTGAGGCCTTAGGTTTAATCTCCAGTACTTCCCACCTCCTACTGCTGCCAAAAAAGATAATGGAGAAATGCTGCATCAACTTGAAAAAGATAAACTCAATAAACAAAACTACTAAAATCAGAAGTCTTCTCTGAGATAGAAGTAGGTCTGGAAGAAATATTTAAAATAACAGATTAAGATAATTCACACGTTACACAATTCACCCATTTAAATGGCACTCTCCAATGGTCTTTAATGTATTTGCAGAATTATATAACCATCACCCAATCAATTTTAGAACACTTTCATGACCCCCCCCTAAAAAAAAAAAACTATATCCACCCCCCCCAAAAAAAAAAAACCTGTATCTATTAGTTGTTACTCTCCAGTTCTCCCAAACTACCCTATCCCTAAGTCACCAATATCCCTTTTCCCAGAATTGCCTATTCTGGATATTTACTATTAATGGAAACATACATATGTGGTCTTTTATAATTGGATTCTTTGACTTGGCATAATGTTTTCAATGTTCAACAATGTTGTTACATGTATCACTACCACATTTATTCTTATTGCTGAACAATAACTACTCTTTATATATTTTATTTATCTATGGATTAGGTGATGGACATTTGGCTGTTTCCATTTATTAGCTACTTTTAAAAATAAAAAGTAGCCAAGAAAGGCCATGTCAGCTCACCAGGCTACTGCAGAAGAGCAATATACTCCAGTGCTAAAGAAGGTCAAAGCAGAGTTTATGCCAAGAACAAGTATTGTCTCAGAACTGGCCAATACAGGAAGAAAATGCCCTTTATGAATATATATCAGAAAGTGGAGAGTAGGTACTAGTCTTTACAGGAACTACAGATTTTTCTGTTTTATTCAATACAACAGGCTTTACGATCGAGCTAATCTTGTGCTATTCATTCTTCAAACATCTAAAACACTAAAAGAAAACAGTAAGAACCTCGTAGCCATAGTCTAGTAATCCAATATAAAAGAACACAGGTCACAAGTGCAATTCCCTTTGAGTGACTTTCATAAGACCTTTATGCTATGGTGGTATTAAAAATATATTTTAGAAAAAAGCTAATTTGGAAATACATTTTGGAAAAGCTCTGGAAAGATAAGTATTGGATCCTGGTAAGGAAGCATTGATTTCAAATAACAAAAATCATCTACATAGAGCTAAATTTATAACACTCCTGAGAAGGCACACAGCTGTCCCTCATTAGCATGTAATTTAACTGAGCCTTAGTATTTTCATTTTTAAAATGGAATTTTACTAAACTTACATATTCAAAAGATTTTCTAAAGGACCAAGTAAAAGAATGTGTGTAAAATGTAAAGTAGTATATGTATTTCCTTAAAGTATTTATTCATACTTTCATTGTTCTAATCCACACTCCTTTCTTCTCAAACCTCCACCTTCTTCCCATCCTGATTCCTGACTACTGTCCTTGCATCCTACTTTATTGAAATAAATAGATGTAATTTGAAAGACAGTTTCTACATTCTCACCACATCCACTGGCCCACCTGCATCTGTCAGTGGGCTGCTGCTATCAAGATAAGGCATCCAGGCTCACTTATTGAAGTACATAGCTCCGCCGATTTCCACTCTCTCTCACCACCATTATGTCCCTCTCTATGCGACAATTCTACAGCTCCCACCTTGAAAAAAAAAAGAAATTCTCTTGATTACATATCTTCCTTCAGGCTCCACCCGCTTCTGTTTCCCTTTACTCTTAATCCTTCTTGAAAGCTGTCTCCAATGGAATTCATCTTGAACTCACTCACTTCACCAAAATATAGTTCCTGTCCTGGACACCGTCAGTTACTGCACTGCCACATCTTCCATTTACTAGACTTGCATTATTGAATACAGCTGATTATGCACTCCTTCTTTAAAAACTATGTGCACTTGGCTTCCAGATACCAGGAGAACACTTTGTTCTTCTTAATTCATTAGCTTTCCCTTTTCAGATTCCTCCGCTAGTTCCATATCATTTTCCCAACTTTCTTTTTTCTTCCATCCAGTGCTAGGAATCAAATGCAGGGTCTCAACCATGCTAGGCAAGCAATCTACCACTAAGCTACATCCCAGCCCTCATTTTCCCAGTCTGCTGAGGCTCAGACTTTGAAAATCTATCTTCTCTCTACATTCACCTCCCCTAGTGATCTCATCCAATCACAGAGTTTTAAAGCCACCTTTATTGTAAAGACTTCTGAATATGCATCTCCAACTGAGGCCTCTCCTTGATTCACGTATCAAATTGTCTATTCAATACCTGTTGAATTTCTATTACACATCTTAAATTGAATATATTCAAAAAGAATTGATTCCCCCCGCTAAAATCCACCCACTTCCAGCCTTCCCCATCTCAGTAATTAACAATTCTATTCTTTTTAGTATCTCAGGCCCAAACCTGGGAGAAGTAAATATGCCTCTTGTCTTTTATTCCCCACATCTACCCCAGCAAATCCCCTAGAATATCTTCAAACAGGTCCAGAATTTGACTACTTTGCTCCCCTTTTACCACTACTACCCTAATCCAAGCCCTCATTATCTTATCTGGATTAATACTAGAAGTTCCTACTAGTCTTGTTTCTGTCCTTGTTTTCTACCATCTGTTCTCTATCTAGCAGCATGAGTGATCCATTTTATACACAAATCGGACCTCATCACTTCTCTTCTCAAAATCCCCAATAGCTTGTATCTTAGTAAAAGTCTAATTCCTCAAAATGACCTCATGAGATCCAGCCTTCACCTATACTGTCCAGCCCTTAACTACATCTGATATTTCTATTATTCTGCCACTTGGTTTCTCTGATCCAGTTATACTGACCTGAGTATTCTCCTTTCAAATCTTGGTTCTTAAAACCATTACACTTAAAGATATCTGGGGGAAGACGGTTCCAGGTAGGCAGCAAGACTTGATCCCTTCACCTGTATTTATTTGGTTTTCTACTTTAAGGTCATTGTATTACAAAGGCCTTCCCAGAATACCTTAAATAAATAGAAGCCCTCACCTAAACATGGCACTTGCACTTCACCTTTATCCTGCTTTGTTGTTCTTTATAACATTTTTTTATCAACTGATAAATATACTTGCTTATTGTCTCCTATCCTCAGGCCCTACTAGAATACAAATTCCATGGGGGCAAGAACTTTCGTAATTTTTTTCAATGCTATAACCCCAGAACGCTGCCTGATATAATAGGCACTTATTCATTATTTGCTTACAAGAGCTGCTAGCATACATTCATTCATTCACAGGAAAAATAAGAAAAATTTTGTTCAATCAAATGTACGAGCTCAACAGGTATCAATCCAAGGGATTCTTATATGCTAGCCACTTCACATTTAGGACATCTGATGTATTTTATGACTATATAATAAAACAAATACCATTCACTGAGCTTTAACAACAGGCCCAGCACTATGGAAATAACATTTTAATACATTATCTCATTTAAAGAAAATATACTAAAAACAACATATTGTATTGTTCTTCTGCCCCAAGATAAAAATCAAGGTAAATAAAATGTTGAACAGAAGCCCCCAGTTGAGCAGAGCCAACACAGAGAATCATGAGAAATAATAAATAACTGTTTTCTAAAGCAGCTAAGCTTTGGAGTTTGTCACATAGCAATAGATAACATACACATTGCCGGAAGTTTCCCAGAAAGTAACGGGACTGAGATTTAAATAACTGTTTCCTAATCCTCTTCTCTATACCATACTAGCTCCCATTATAAAACCATTTGACTCAGAAAAACACAGGAAGTCAAACAGAAAACCTAGAAAATGACCCAGAAATCACTTTTAGTAACTCAGTTAAATGATGCTCTCATTTTATTTTTTTACAGAACTGGAAAATACTGACCACTGTTTCTAACAGTTCCATAATGAGAAACCATCTGTAACAAGCCTCATATGATCCTTACCTCTCTTGGACAATCAAAAGAAAAAGAAGTATTAAAAAAAAAATGGGAAGAGGGAAGGGAAGGAGGGCACAGAGAAAGAATTTTTAGTGTCATAAACCCTTCTAAAAATATGCAACAGTAATTACATGAAACACATAACATTATGAACAAGGTAATGTTGTTTTATAAATTATTCATTTGATATTCATACAAACCCTTTTAATAGACAAAAGAAATAGACACAGGAGTAAGCAACTTTGCTAACTAAAGTCACGTAGTAAGAAGTGCACCTGTGACTCAGATCTGAGTTTTATGCCTTCAGAATCCATGCTTTTAATGCTTTTCACTAGTATACACTGAAATAAAAACTTCTAGGATTACTAAAACTATTAGACTTTAATCTTACTGAAAGTTCTCCCATGCCAATACTATATTTATCATTACTGTGTTCTTTTTAAATAGATTCTAAAACTAACCAGAAGGGCCTGGGGATGTAGCTTAGAAGAAAAGCATCTGCATCATATGAATGAGGCCCTGAGTTTGATCTCCAGCACAGCACAGTAAAGCAAAAACAAAAACTAAACTACAACTAGTGAAAATCTGTGTCTATTAGAAGAAAAAGTAGGCCCTAATCTTCATCATATGGGATTAAGCCCCAACTTCCTTAATAAGACTCCTATAGCACAAGAATTAAAACAAAGAATAATAAATGGGATGGACTCAAACAAAAAAAGTTTCTTCTGAGCAAAAGAAACAATCCGTGAGGTGAATAAAGAGCCTACATCCTGGTAGCAAATTTTTACCCCTCACACATCAGATAGAGCACTAATCTCTAGGGTATATAAAGAACTCAAAAAGCTAAGCACCAAAAAAAGAAATAACCCAATCAATAAATGGGCCAAGGAAATGAACAGACACTTCTCAGAAAAGGGTATACAATCAATCAACAAATACATATAAAAATGTTCATTAGAGAAATACAAATCAAAACTACTTTACGATATCATCTCACTCCAGTCAAAATGGCAGCTATTATGAAGACAAACAACAATAAATGTAGGCAAGGATGTGGGGGAAAAGGCATACTCATACATTGCTGGTGGGACTGCAAATTGGTGCAGTCAATATGGAAAGCAGTATGGAGATTCCTTGGAAAACTGGGAATGGAACCACCATTTGACCCAGCTATTCCTCTCCTTGGTCTATACCCAAAAGACTCAAAAACAGCATACTACAGGGACACAGCCACATATAGTAGCACAATTCACAATAGCTTAACTGTGGAACCAACCTAGATGCCCTTCAGTAGATGAATGGATTAAAAAATGTGGCATATATACACAATGGAATATTACTCAGCAATAAAAGAGGATAAAATCATGGCATTTGCAGGTAAATGGATGAAGTTGGAGAAGATAATGCTAAGTGAAGTTAGTCAATCCCTAAAAACCAAATACCGAATGTTTTCTCTGATATAAAGAGGCTGATTTATAGTGGGGTAGGGAGGGGGAGCATGGGAGGAACAGAAGAACTCTAGATAGGGCAGAGGGGTGGGAGGGGAAGGGAGGAGGCAGGCGGTTAGCAATGATGGTGAATGTGGTGGACATCATTATCCAAAGTACATGTATGAAGACATGAATTGGTGTGAACATACTTTATATACAAAGATATGAAAAATTGTACTCTATATGTGTAATAAGAATTGTAATGCATTCCGCTGTCATGTATTTAAAAAATAAAATCAATTAAAAAAAGAAATTGAATTCTATGCATGTATGAATAAAGAAAAAGTGAAGTATGAATATACTTTTGTTAAGAGAAATCTAGCTGACATTTTACTGATCCCTCGTTGTGATCTTGACTCTGTTACTCAGCTAAACCTTAAAAAAATCCTTCACATTAAATATGCAGACATCTTCTGGACACCTCTTAGTTTAAAAAAGGATCTGACTGTGGGAAACACTGTGTTCCTAAAAATAACTGCAACGTCCTTTTACAGAGGCAGTTGGGAAATGAGCTCAACAGTGGATGTGACCATCTACTAGTAACAGGGGTGATTACTCAATAAATACCAATTCAACTGCAATAAATCCTTGAAAATTAAAACCCTGTACTTGGCAAAAGACAGAAAAGACTCCAAATGCTTATAAGTACAGAAATAGACAAATGTGGATTTGTTCAAACATAGAAAAATGTCAGGTTAAATAGAAATTCAAGTTTTTTCAGCTACTATTAATGTGAAGTCAACCTGGCAAGAAGGATCAAAAGGTACATATTTCCACAATATTTTAATTGTTACTAAACAAGCCTCTCCTACTATATAACAAAAGCTCAAGCTTAAAACTGCCAGTCATCTAGATATTGTATAAATTTTACATTTTTCCTATTATCATTATCAAATTAGATGTTAAATGAATCCATGCTTGGATTTTGCAGAAATTTCACATTTTTCCTATTATTATTATCATCATCACATCAGATGTAAGCAAAACTTTTTTATTTCCATTTATTACAAGGAAATTTTCTAGTAAAAAGACAAGTGGGAATGTGTTGCCTTAGGAGGGAAGGCATACTGGAGGTGTCCCATAGGCTCTGTCTCTGATAGGGCACGCCACAAAGAAGACTCTTCAAAGTACATCAGGAGAACTTACTCTAGAGGACCTCAGAGAGTGTGTCCAAATCACAAGGCAACTGAAATGTATGAGAATGTGAAAGAGCATTTTCTACAGGTGGAACTTCCACAGTAGAATGATGACTAAAATACATTAGTGAGTTTATTTTTGGCACTCTTTTGAATATCCCAAAGAATGGTGCCTTTTTTAAAACCACCAACAAAACTCAACTCTCTTACAAAAGCAAATAGATGTCAAAATAGATGATTAACCACTTCTACAAATATTTTCAAGTTATGAATGTTTTTGATATGAGAAAATTGTTGCCATAAAAAATAACATCGATACAGAATACCAGTCATGAAAGTTGCTTTTATGACTATAGCTGAAACTATCCAATAACATTTTGAAATGTAATCAAAGTACAGGCTCTTAGATCTTCATTCAAATGTAGTTTGTATCGTAGGTTAAAAATAACGCAATTAAAAATATCCTTACTGCAAGGCCACTTAATGTTTTAACTATGCAGGACAATGATCCAGATCAAAGCACCAAGTACAGAGAACAGCAATAATAAATATTTTCAAAGCCCAATAAATTTAAAACCTGAAGCCAGGTGCAGTGGTGCACGCCTGTAATCCCAGCGACTTGAGAGGCTATGACAGGAAAACAGCCAATTAGAGGGCAGCCTGGGCAACAGATTCTGTCTCAAAATAAAAAATAAAAAGATGACTGTAATCCCAATGGCTCAGAAAGCTGAGACAGGAGGACCGCAAATTTGAGATCAGTATTGCAACTTAGCATGGCTTGACCCTGTCTCAAAGTAAAAAAATTTAAAAAGGGCCACCAAGTGTAATCCCCAGTAACAAACAAACAAATAAAGGGTTTGGGGGCATAACTCGGTGGTAAAGTGCCCCAGGGTTCAATCACCAGTACTGGAGTAGGGTGGGGTGCCGAAAAGAATATAAGATGGCAGAGATTTAGTATACATGACCAATATACCAAATATATAATTTATAGTTTAATATCAAACAAGATAAAGTATCCATCTATGACTGATCAGTAACTAATGTTTTATGAAACTATAAGTCAGAAATGCACTTTATTTATAGACAGCACTATTAGCTTCATTTTATCTACTAATAACAGCTCCAAGATCACTCAAAATTCTTGTAATATAAAAAACTATGAGAATATTAACAAACATCCAGAGAGTAAAGCTAAAGGGCTGCATTCAAAAGATAATATGAAAATATCTGAAAAATAAAGGAAAAACAAAACACATTTCGGCTAGAGGCTGAAAGTGTCTGTTCTTGACTTCATAGTTTATATCTATTGAATATAGAAAATTAAATATTTATCACAACTCATAAACATGCACTATATTAATTAATACATGCATTTGTATTTTACAGCCCTTATAAATATTTTACTCTATGAGATAATAAGAAAAAATGTAATTATCCTTATTTTACATATGATTAGGAGGGAAATAGAGAACAACCCACTGTTTCTTAAATTTATTTCACTATGAAATATTTTAAAATTATAAAAGATCATCAAAAACACCAACAAAACCTCATCATCTGTAAGATATGTCTATTCTAAATAAGAAAAAATAACTGCAACAAATGATTGATTTTCTAATTTATGATAATTATTGGAAAAAAAATGTGAAATGAGCAGTTATGAGGAGTCTGATTCTTTGCTAAATGTTTTATAAAGGAACTGGAGTTGAGGCTCACTTGTAGAACACTTGGTTAACATGTTAAAGCCCTTGGTTCAATATCCAACACTGAAAAAAAAAAAGTTTATTGCTGATAACTTCATTCAATCCTAACAAAAAGCCCCTGAGGTAAACAATATATCATCCCACTTTAGAGCTGAGGAAACTGAAGCATGAAATTAACTTTTAAAGTTCTGGTGGTAAGTGTTGCGGCTTATAAGCAAATGAATCGAGACTTTCACAACAATGTACAGAAATCACTTTTATTTTATAAACTATTAAAGGTATTGTTATAAAATGCATTATTTATTCATAAGAACACATGCCTATTCCTTAATGAACACATGTGAGATTAGACACTGATTCATAGGGTGATTTCTCAATACAATTTCATGTAGCATACCAAATTTCTTTTGCTCGGTCTCTCTCTCTCTCGAGTCCACCACCCCCCTTTTTAAAAAAATTTTTTAGTTGTAAATGGACACAATACCTTTATTTTATTTGTTTATTTTTATGTGGTGCCAGGTATCGAACCCAGTGCCTCACACATGCTAGGCAAACACTCAATCACTGAGCCACAATTTTGGCCCCTCCACCTCCCCCCACCTTTTTATTTTTTTATTTTCAGAGAGGGTCTCACTAAATTGCATGTTCAGACTGGACTCTAATTTGTGATACTTCTGCCTCAGCCTCCAAGCATCTGGGATCACAGGTGTGCATCACCACCTACAGTTTCTTAAAAGCAAATTTTACTTAACAGCTAAACTAATATATTCAGTATTTTCCTTTTACTTTTTCCCTCATAATTATTTATGATGACATAGCTTTAAACTTATTGAAACACCCAGAACCAGAGTTCCCAAATGCTAACACATTATTCTGTTTACATTATCCTTCTCTCTCTTTTTTAGATATACACAATGAATACTATTTTTCTGAACCATCTGAGATTTAAGTGGCAGACAACATACATCTTTAGCTCTAAATGCTTGAATCAGCACGCACTTCCTAAACACAAGAAGTCTCTTAAATATCAGTATATTTGTGAAAATCAGGAAATTAACATTAGTACAATAGTATTCAAACTTTGCCAATTGTCCCAATAATGTTTTCCTTTAGAGCAAACAACACTTTTAAAAAGTAAATAAATCCCAGACTCATGTCTCTTTAGTTTTGCTTATCTGGAACAGCTCTCCTTGCTATTTCTGTGGTTTTCATGACACTGTCATTTTTGAAGAGTACACACCAGTAGCTTTGTAGAATGTGGCTCAATTTGTCTTTATCTAATGCTACCTCATAAAAAGATTCAGTTTATCTGTTTTCAGCAGGAAGACCACTGGAATGACACTATCATCCTAATATTTTTATTTTATTTATTTAAATTTTTTTTTAAAAAAAATTTGTAGTTGAAGATGGACAGAATGCCTTTGTTTTATTTATTTTATGTGGTGCTGAGGATAGAACCCATTGCCTCACGCATGCTAGGCAAGCGCTCTACCACTGAGCTAACAGCCCCAGCCCCTCATCCTAATATTTTTAAATGTGCATACCAGAAAACTTGCCTGAGATTAATTTTCAAAGAGCACATTTTAATGCTTCTCAGAAAAGATTCTTATTAGCTGGTAGAATCAAATAAATACAGACTTTGGAGTCATGGAGATCTGAATTCCAAATCCTAACTCAGTTACAATCTCTAGACCCTCAACAAATTATAAACTTCATTACAGCCTCAATTCACTCATTTGTCAATGAGGGACTGCTAAGGTTTGGATAGACTTTGTGTCCAAAGATTCATGCAGTGGAAGTTGGATCCTCAATGTGGCAGGGTTGAGGTGGGGGAACATTTAAGAGGTAAGGCCTTGAGGGAGGATATTAGGCTTAGGTGCTCTACCTTCATGAACAGATGAATGCTGGTCTGCAGGAATGGCTTGGGTGTGGGAGTGGGTTCTTTCTCCAAGAATAGATTGTTATTTAAAAAAAAAAAAAAAATCAACTCAGCCCTTCAGCTCCACACACATCCCTCCTGCAAAATCTAGTTCCCTTTCCACCATGTTTCTAAAGGGGGCTTTCTCCAGGAATGGCACACGCCTGTAATCCCAGCAGCTCAGAAGGCTGGGACAGGAGGATCCCGTGTTCAAAGCCAGCCTAGCAAAAGCTAGGCGCTAAGCAACTCAGTGAGACCCTGTTTTTAAATAAAATACAAAAAGTACAAAATAGGGCTGGGGATGTGGCTCGGTGGCCAAGTGCCCCTGAGTTCAATCCCAGGTACCCACCCCACCACCCAAAAAAAGAAACAAGAAGCAAGAGGAATTACATTATCAACTATGGTAATGACACGTGATACTGGCAGAATAGACAAATTTGTTACTGCCAGGCAGTAGAATAAATAATAAATGGTGCTTAGTTAAAGGGTATCCATACAGGAATAATGCAAATTAATCCCTACCTCATACCTTACACAAATATAAATTCCAGATAGACAGCAGCTCCAAATTTAAAAAGGTAAAAAAAAAAAAAGAAAAGAAAAAGAAAAAAAAAACTGTCTTAGTTCGTAAAGAATACTTTTGAAAAATAAAACTACATTTAACAATATCAAAATCAAGACCATATATTCATGTAAGATAAGAAAGTGATAAAACAAGCCACAGATGGTACTCTCCCTAAAGGTTTCATATTGGGAATATATTTTAAAATAATACACACACACACACACACACACACACACCCCAACAAGAATAAGACAACCAAGCACAAAGAAAATTAAGCAAAAAACACTTCATAAAATAGAATGCACAGTCAGTGAACTTGACACGGGTAATAGTAAGATGAGCATGTTCACACTGTGAAAATCTATCAAATTACTTAACATCTGTGTCTATAAACTATCTTATACTCAAAAATGGGTGTATTAATCATTATTCACACAAATTCAATGTTTCCCAAGCTCTCAAAGATTCTGCACACATTCTAAAATAAGCAGCAGGGAATAACTATGAGATACTCCCTATCATCATATCGTTGTGTGTGTGTATAAAGTACTGGGATTCAACCAGGGGTACTTAACCACTGAGCTACATACCCAGCCCTTTTGATTTTTATTTTGAGACAGGGTCTTATTAATTTGCTTAGGGTCTTTCTAATATAGTAAGGCTGGCCCCAAACCAGCAATCCTCCTGCTTCAGCCTCCCAAGTTGCTGGGATTACAGGCATGCACCACCACACCTGGCTATCTGCATAATATTCTTTTAAACCATGCCACTCTTCTTTTATAGCTCCTACTTATGAAATATATACAATATTCCCAAGACTGTATTACATGCTTTACATGCATTGTGGATTTAACCATCACAATAACCCGTGAGGTAGCTATTATCACCATCATTTTATAGATGAGTAAATTGAAGCTTAGAAAGATTAAACAACTTGCTTGAGGTGACAACCACAGGTGGGAGACCAGAATGAACCATATAAACATGTGAATAAATATGGTAACATAATTAGTTACTTGTCATTATTTAAGCACCATCAGACTTCAGTATATTGTTTCATCTATTTTATGACTTACCCAATTCTATCCCTGCTTGAAACAGAATATTTAATGCCCCATGAATCACTACAAACCATAAAGTTTTCTTACAAGCCCTTAAAATGAATACTATCATATCCAAAATATTATAATGTCAAAACTTTGCTACATATTCAATGTGATGCTGTTTGAAGAAATTATATGCTAATGAAAAGCAATTTAGAGCAAACAACTTATTTTTAATAAGTTTAAACACATACTTCAATCATGTCACATAGCTTCACCACCATATTACTCAAACATAAATTCTCTCATGAATTTATTTCTCCTAAATACTACAAAATGGTATCCTGTTTTCAGGTGATTTTTATAATCCTGAATTGCCTATTTCTGCAATAATATTTTGCCATTTATACAGAAACTATATCCTTAGATTTCAAATGAAATTTTCATTTTTTATTTTACTATGACTCAAAAGCAAATGCATCATATATACCTACACACATATGTATAGATATAAATTAAGTAAAAGTGTTATTTATAAATGTTGATACAGCAGTTCCCACTTAAGTATACTGGGATTCAGTTGCATCTTCTATAATGTAAATTAGGGTAAAAGTCTATGAAAAATATTTTCTTACAGTTCTAAAATTATTTGCTTCTGTATTACAATGGCCTTACTACAAATGTTTTATCTTTAGGAACTACTGATGACACATTTAGCCTTGAGGAAGGGGGAAAAAACACATAAATACCAATTCACAGTGCCAGAGAGCATTGTGTTACAAAATAAAATCACTTCCTATTATAGCAAGAGTGGACAATCCAGAGACTCCTGAAGTCAGCAGAGATAAAGGACTCATGTTATAAGGAATTAATTGCCAAACATACTGAAAATTAACAAATGCTATCTGAGCAAAGAAAGGCTATTACACATGTTTAAAGTATTGAAATCCTTTTGTTTAGCAACCTTGTCACCTTTTTCCAATTGTATATGGCATGTCAAGGTCCTGACATAATCTTGATGCACTGCAATTAGGTTTCCAAGACATAGTTTGTGATATTTGATGACAAAGTAGATTCATATTAGGATTTAAGGTGAAGAAGGAACAAAGAAGTAATGACAGTTCTCAGTTGAGGACATATATCACTTACTAGTTAATATGTTGTTAGTAAAGTTGCAGGACACCAAATCACCTTACAAAAGTCACTTGTACTTCTACACGCTAGTAAAATAAATGACCCAGGAAGAAAATCAAGAAAGCAATTTCACTTATAATAGCATAAAAAATAACAAAATATTTAGAACTAAATATAACTAAGGAGGTAATAGACTTTTTGACTGAAAACTATAAAACACTACTGAAATTTAAAAAGACCTAATTCATGAAAAGATATCCCATGTTTCTGGAGTTGAGGATTTTAATATTGCTAAAATGGCAGTACTTACTAAAATAATATACATATTCAATGCCACCCATATCAAAATTCTAACAGTACTTTCATAGAGATTTTTAAAAAGCCTAAAATTCATATGGAATTTCAAGGGACTCAAAATTGCCAATCTGGAAAATAACAATTAAAACGGGAAGATTCTTACTTGCCAATTTCAAAACTTACTACAAAGCTACAGAATCAACAAATGAGAGTGCAGCTCAGTGGTAGAGTACTTGCCACGCATGTACCAACCTTGCCTTGAGTTCAATACTCAGCACTGCCAAAAAAAAGTTAATAAACAAATAAGTAACCAAAAAATTAAATCATCACATCTACGATCAACTCATGTCCAACAAGGGTCTAAAGACCATCAATAAACAAAGGACAGTCTCTTCAATCAGCAGTGCTTGAAAAACTGAATGTCCACCCATATAAAAGTGGAAATCCTACCTCACACCAAAAATTTAATTCAAAATAACAAGAAAGACTAAATTTAGAAACTAAAACAACAAATTGTTAGAACAAAACTTAAGTGGAAATCTTCATAAGCTTAACTTTTACTATGGTTTCTCAAATTTTATACCACAAGCATAGCCAACAAAAGGAAAAAAGTATATAAACTGGTCTTTATCAAGATCAAACAATTTTGGTCACATAATGATTAGATAAACAGCAAGGAAACAGCCAAACCAAAGAACTCAAGAGTATGTACTCCTGGAAAACTGGACAAATAGTTCCTTTATTAATCCTGACCTGTAATGTGGGAAGATCAGAAGATTTGAGGAGAAAGATTAACTAAACATGAGTTAATGACATCTAGATATTGTCCAAGAAGATACTCAGAAATTAGGTGTTCAAAAGGAAATGCAGCTAGATATTTCAAAGTTAAGAAAACTGAAGTCAAGAATAGAGTAAGATCTCCAAGAGGGAACTAAATTTTTTTAAGGGGAAATGGACTGAGACTGAATCTTGAAGACAATATTCATTTGAACTTTTTCAACCAATAAAGTTTGTCAGAGAAATGAAAGAGGAACTTGATGGTACAGTGCTAGGGAAGCCAACAAAGGAAGTTTCAGTAACATGAAGCACAAACAGTGCTATGACAGAAGTCTAGCCAGCTGAGGCCTTAAAAAATACGTACAGTGGTGTACACCTGTAATCCCAACAACTCAAGAGGCTAAGGCAGGAGAATCACAATACTAAAGACAGCCAGTCTAGCTCAGTGGTAAATCACTCCTGGGTTCGATCCCCAGTACCGAAACACACACACACACAAAGACATAGGGCCCTGGGTTTGATGCCTAGCATCACAAAATAAATTAATTTTTTGAAAAATTATATTTATGTAAATATCTATGAAATTACGTTTATATGGCAAAAAAAACCATCATATTTGGTAATTAACAAGTTATCAATGTCTTTCCCAAAATCAGTTTGAGGAAAATAGGGGGAAATCCCCAGAGTATGGGATTAAAGAGGTAAAACTAAGCTGAAATGAGTTCTGCAATTTAGTAGCCATGTACTACTCGATAAGTTGCTTAATGAATCTGAATCTCAATTTCCCTATCAGTAAAATGAAGATAGTATTACCACTTACTATAGTTATTATAAGGATTAAGTATAATTATGTAAATTTTCTAGCACAGTGAAACTTAGCTGGGACTAAGTAGATAATCAATGCCATTCTTTCATGAATTCTGTTCACTTTTATATTCTCAACCCCTGAATTAAAAAAAAAAAAAAAATCTACCACTATGACATGACAGAGAATACAGATCTAAAAAAAATTTTAATGCAGAGAAAAGTGGTAAAAAATTTAAAATTCAAAATTAACTTTTTTTCCTATTCAAGTCCAATCATCTTAAAAAAAAAGATGTATCCTTGTGATAACAAGAATGAGAAGGGCATTTTCACATGCTATTAAAGAGATTATAAACTGGAATAGTACATTTCTGGAAGGAAGCATGGCATTGTCCATCAGCAAAATTGTCCACCAACCTTTGACTTAACAATTCTCCTTTTAAAATATGCTATGGAAATGTCCCCGTAACTATCCAAGGTCAAATAAGAAAGTTCTCTGTGGCAATATTGGAAAACTAAATCTATATCATAGAAGTCTGGTTAAATAAAACACATTTTATAAAATTACGAAATGGACAGGCTGGGGTTGTACCTCAGTAGTTGAACATCTGCCTTAGCATGTGTGAGGCACAGGGTTTGATTCTCAGCACTACATATAAATAAATAAATAAATAAATAAATAAATAAATAAAAGTCCATCAAGAACTTAAAAAAAAAAGAGAGGGAGAGAGAGAGAGAGAGAAATTACAAAATGGAGCCGGGATACAAGAGAAATTATTCCTGTTTTACTTCATACCCTTCTTTATTAATATAGGATTTTTTTCTGACAGCCTCTATTTCTTACACAATTTAATATTCTGCAACCTGTACACTTGGAAAAATGAGAAATTATACCCCATTTGAATCAAATGTATGATATGTCAAGATCATTGTATTGTCATGAGCAACTAATAAAAAAATTAGATCTAAAAAAAATATTAAATCAAATAATTTTTAACTATATTGGCTTTTAGATAAATGAAACAAAATTTTTTGTGATTCAGTTTTTCTTCACAAAGGAAATATTTATTCTTTTGAATGTCAAAGTTTAGTGCCTATTAGATTCTCTCTCCTAAGTAATACAATCTCTCCACACCAGCTGATACCTAAATTATTCACTGGCCACTGAACTGGCACTCTTCCATGGTAGCACACCCATTGTTATTAACATTTGGAGTGCTGAATTCCTGGGAAGATGCTAAAGACTCAGAAATGGAATAGGCACAAATGCTTAGAGGTATATGATGTCAAGAGTGACACCTGATCCATGATATCATTACATTCTATTGTCATAGTACATTCACAAGCTACACATACCTTTTAAAAAGGCTAGATATAGATAGCCCAAAGAAAATCCTGAGAACCTTTGAAATTTAAGGCTTTATTCAATAGAATTATAAGCCATTCTCCCTACAGAATGGGAGAAAATCTTTACCACACGCACGTCGGATAGAGCATTAATCTCCAGGACATATAAAGAACTCAAAACACACCAAAAAAAAAAAAAAAAAACCCAATCAATAAATGGGCTAAGGGGGCTGGGACTGTGGCTAAACGGTAGAGCGCTCGCCTAAAACGGGCGGGACCTGGGTTTGATCCTTAGCACCACATAAATAAAGGCATTGTGTTGTGTCCATCTACACCTAAAAAATAAATATTTTTTTAAAAATAAATAAATAAATGGGCTAAGGAACTCAACACTTCACAGAAGAAGTACAATCAACAAATATATGAAAAACGTTCAACATCTCTAGCAATGAGAAGTGAAAATCAAAACTAGACTGAGTCCATCTCACTTCAGTCAGAATAGCAATTATCAAGAATACAAGCAACAATAAATGCTGATAAGGATGGGGGAAAAGGTACACTCATGCATTGCTGGTGAGACAGCAAATTGATGCAACCACTGTGAAAAGCAGTGTAGAGATTCCTCAGAAAACTTGGAATGGAACCACCATTTGACCCAGTTATTCCACTCCTAGGTTTATTTATACCCAAAGGACTTAAAATCAGTATAATACAGTGACACAGTCAGATCAATGTTTATAAATAGCTCAATTCTCAATAGCTAATGGATAAAGAAATTACAGTATATATACACAATGGAATATTACTCAGCCTTAAAGAAGAATTAAATTATGGCATTTGCCTATCAACAGATGGAACTGAGAATATTAAGCCAATCTCAAAGAACCAAAGGCCAAATGATTTCTCTGATATGTCAATGCTTATTCATAATAAGGCGGGGTGGGAGCGAATAGAGGTACTTTGGTTTAGACGGAAGAGAGGAGGCATGGGAGTAGGAATGACAGTAGAATGAATCAGACATTATTACTCTATGTGCATATATGATTACATGACTTGTGTAACTCTACATCATGTACAACCAGAAGAATGAGAAGTTATACTCCATTTATGTACGGTATGTCAAAATGCAGTCTACTGTCATGTATAACTAATTATAACACATTTTAAAAGCTAAAAACTAAATTTTTAAAAATTTTTAAATTTTTAAAAAATAAAAAGAAAGAAGATAATAAAAAATGTCTTCATTAAGCTATTTAACATATATTTACAATTTTAGAATATGGCCTTTCAAATCTGATATAAAAGATGGACCGATCTAGTTTACATGGCAGTATATTTACATATTTCATAGCTATAATATATAGAATTAATATCACTTTATGTTTATGACCAAGTTTTTAAAAATTAATTAATTAATTTGTTATAATTTGTTATGACCAAACTTTTTTAAAGTGTTTTTTGTGTCAGGTTCGTGATGGTGCACACTTGCAATCCCACTGATTTAGAAGACTAAAGCAGGAAGATGGAAAGTTTGAGGCTAGCCTAGGAAGACTCAGTCTCAAAAATTTAATTTAAAAATTAATAAAAGGGAGGCTGAGAATGTTGCTCAGTTGTAATGCACCCCTGGGTTCAACCCCCAACACCACAAAAAAAAAAAAAAAAAAAAAAAAACTAAATATAAAAAATCCTTTTGCCCTATGTCGGACTAGTACTATTCAGCATTATATATTACTTACCACCTTATAACTTAACATCACACCTATAATGCAAGAGAACAGTAAAGTGCCAACTTTAACCCATTAATGTACAAACATATAAAGTTAAGTATGTGCCTCAAAGTCAACCAGTAATAGAATTGGATTAAAATTCAGAGTTCATAGTTTGCTAGTTCTACCCCAATTCTATCCTATTATTCATCTTATTTTTCCTTCACACTACTGAAAAAGAAAGAAAGAATCATCAGAGGAGGACGGGAAAGGCAGCGGAGCACAACAGACACTAGTATGGCAATTTGTAAATCAATGGATGTGTAACTGATGTGATTCTGCAATCTGGGTATGGGGTGAAGGTGGGAGTTCATAACCCACTTGAATCAAAGTGTGGAATATGATATGTCAAGAAATTTGTAATGTTTTGAACAACCCACAATAAAAAATTAAAAAAAAAAAAAAAAAAGAATCATCAGAGAGGAATTAAGTGGGAAGAATAAAGTATAAACTTATAATGTGGGGAAATGATTACATGAGAAACATCATTTGCTATTTCATTTCAAGAAGGACGGAAGAAGTAAGGAGGAGGGCTGGGGATGTGGCTCAAGCGGTAGCACGCTTGCCTGGCATGCGTGCGGCCCGGGTTCGATCCTCAGCACCACACAGAAACAAAGATATTGTGTCCGACTAAAACTAAAAAATAAATATTTAAAAAATTCTCTCTCTCTCTCTTTTTAAAAAAAAAAAGTAAGGAGGAAACAGGAATGGAAGGAACTTACAAGCTACAAGCCCAGAGGAATGACAGATTTAGAATGTTAGAACTGAAACAGCTGCAGATAACCCTTAGAGGACCTAATACTCAGAATGTGTAGATTGATTCCAATGCTATTCCCTAACAGACAGAATTTAGTACATGGCAGAGCAGTGGTAATTCTTTTCTTTCTCCATTTTTTTTTTTTTTTTTAAGCCGCAAAGAGGTGTTTATTGCAAGCTAGTTTGGTCCTCTGCATGTACACAGCAACTGGTGACGCTGAAAGGCCCCAAGCCCAGGGTTTGCAGCAGTTTTATACACTCTTTGGGGAAGGCAGGGACTTCACATACATCACAGCATCTCTTAGCAAATCATCACACACGGCAGGAAAATCATAAAACAACTCTAAAACATGATTAGCACATTCACTGGTGGGAACAAGTTGGATAAGGGTGATTGGTTAGTACAAGAGGGGGATTCGTTTGAACTGATTGGTTTAAGCCACGAGGGGAGTACGTGCTGAACTACATGGTTTCCCAACATGTTATCAACCACCATAAACTATGGGGGTCATCTGGCAACCCAGGTATTTTCCCTGTCTCATGCTGATTGGTGGTTGCTAGGGGGTTGCTATGGGTCCTCACCTAGCCTGAGTCAGGGACACCTGGCTCTACAGATCTCTCCTGTTATTTGTAGATAAAAACTCAGCAGGGTGGGTATGTGCCTAGGAGTACTCTGTGGGTCTTTCCAAGGACAGGGTCACGCCCCCTTCCTTGGACAGGCTTTGCTCTGAGGTAGAGGCTGGTTTTTCATTCCCCCCCTTTGTCTGGAAACTTGGGAACCAATCATGGTTCCCTCAGTTGGGGGTCTATTTGGGCAGACTCTACATCTTGGTAGAGTAAACAGTAACCCTCAAGAGACAGTCTTCAGCTTCCCAGACTCACTCAAAATTGGCCTCCTAGATCCAACCTGACTCAATTTGCCTCTCTACACTGTCTATCTATTTCTGGCTTCATTCTACCCTCTAATTTTAAGAACACCTTATTGCTGTAAGGAGAAGGGGCGATGGCTCGTTCTGGCTGCTTCAGAGCTGAGAGGGGACATAGAACGTGAGGGTCGACGACGTGGGGGACATGAGTTCCCTTTTAGAAGTCAGTTCAGTTTGAAGTCGGGTTGGGGAAGAACAGGTTGTAAAGTCATCTGGGGATGGGTGCTTTGGCCGGTTTTCATCATCTCTCGATCTGGGCATCTGGGTAGGCTTATAAGAGGGATCTCGGACAAGTCCCCATATGTTATGCTCGAATTCGGGACCCCCAAAAGACCACCAGAGACCAAGATGGATGTAAGCAGCAAAGAGGTATTTATTGAGAGCTAGCTTGGTCCTCCGCATGCACACAGCAACTGGTGATGCTGAGAGGTCTCTCCTTCTTTCTATGGATGTAGTCCCTTAAGCACTGAACTGCAGAGGTCTTGTCTAAAATATATTTCATGGCACAGAACTCAAGATAACATTCTAAGCAAGGTTATAATACTTTCAGATTTTTCAATGAGATACATTTATGTTTTCCCAAATAAAATATATACATCCAATCTACGTTAACCAGCTTATTTTATGTTAAGGAAACTGGGGATATGTTCGTTTTATGGCTACTAAAAGGGAAATTTTAAACAATGAAAACAAAATGGGTTACTTAATATAATTCTTAAGCTTTCCCACTGAAAGAGCCTTAAAAAAAAAAAATAACTAAATGAAGACTAAGCTCATAACCCCTCTAGAAAGGTCTAGAGATATAAGGGGGCCTGTGAACTTTTATGTTTGATTCCATAATATGTTTCATCAAAAAAAAGTATTTCTTCAAAATCGAAATCCTATAAAACTAACATCAAAAAAGATCTATCATACTTATCCCACATACCTTACAGACCCATGGATAGAAGCAGGACTCAGTTTTGGAAGGATGCCACTTGTAATTACTGAAAAGAGTTCAAGGTGAGGTTGGACAAATAGTGTTGGTTTCTATAAAAATAATCCATGCCTTAATAGGGAGTTACATTAGAAAACATCACAAGTTCTTTCCAGTTTTAAAATCTGTGAGTCCACATTCCAGTCATTCACAGGAAGGACAAGCACTCCATTATGGCTCAGTGTATACCTATTCCACATGCAAATACACTACTGTGCTAGGTACAGGTATAGCCCAGCACAGTGACACAGGAGCCAGGAAAGATTTCATCAAGGAGATAATATCTAAGATAAACCTTGAAGGCTGAAAGAGATGGTTTCTTGCTCCTCCTTTGAAACATGCATAAAGCATCTTTAAAGTATTATTAGCCAAGGGAAGCTCGGGGAAAAACTGTACTACAAAGCTGAAAAGGGAAGATAAATAATAACATAGACATACTACTTATTGACCACATTCATTAGTCAATCTACATTCTTAAATTCTGACATATAGTAACGCTAGTATTACCATTAAAGTTCTTAACTGTAAGATCAAGCTTTAGGGGGGAAGGAGATGAAGATATTAAAGAAAACATCAAGGAACCCTGAATGGCCAAAACAATTTTGAAAAGGAAAGAAAGGTTTTGGAGCACTCAAACTTCCCAATTTCAAAGTATATTATAAAACTAAAGTAATCAGAACAGTATGATACTATAAATAAAGATAAACAAATAGACCAAAAGAATAGAATAAAGAGACCAGAAATAAATCATTGCATATATGGATAAATAATCTTTGACAAGTGTGCCAAGACTACTCAACGGGGAAAGGACAGTTTTTTCAGATGGTGTTTGGAAAGTGGCATATTCAGAGGTGAAAGAATTAAGTTGAAGCCTTATCTCACACCATATTTAAAAAAAAAAAAAAAAAAAAAACTGGCACTGGGGCTGTAGCTCAGTGGTGGAGTGCTTACCTAGCCCAGTGAGGCACTGAGTTAGATCCTCAGCACCACATTAAAAAATAAGTAAAGTTATAAAAAGAAAATTTTAAAGCAACAAAAAAAAAACTAAAGAGAGAAAGATTCATAACATTGGCTTAGCAATTATTTCTTTTATGAGACACCAAAAGCAGAAGAAACAAAAGCATAAATAGAAAAATGGGACTATATTGGGACCAGGGTTGTGGCTCAGTGGTAGAGCACTCACCTAGCATGCATGAAACACTGGATTTGATCCTTAGCACCACATAAAAATAAAATAAATATATTGTGTGCACCTATAACTAAAAAATAAATATTTATTTTTTAAAAATGGGACTAACAAATTTTAAAAGTCACATTTGAAAAAAAAAAAAAACCTTTTAAAGACTATAAAGGCAACCTATGGAACAGAGAAAATATTTACAAATCCTGTATCTGATAAGGAGTCCATATTCAGAATACATAAAGAACTCCAACAAAACACCAACAAAAAAAAAAATCAAATAACCTGTTTAAAAAATGGGCAAAAGACTTTTCTCCAAAGATGATATTCAAGTGGCCCACAAGCTTATAAAAAGATGGTCAACCTCACTATGATCAGGAAAATGCAAACCAAAACCACAACAACATATCCCTTCACATCTATTAGACTAGCTACTATCCAAAAGAAAGAGAAGGGAAAAAAGTACATTTATACAAAAACTTATTCTTGCACATTGTTTGCAATTGCAAAAAAACTAAGTTGATGTTAGGAAAGTGGCTAAATAAATATCATATCTACATATATAAATACATACATATAAATATCATAATCTACACAAAAAGTACTATTCAGAGGTAAAAAATAGAATTAGAATGAGCTCTATCAACTGACATGAAATAACTTCCAGCAAACATGGTTAAGTATAGTCAAGTGTAAACATGTATCTATAATACATTATCTTTCTTGAAAGAAAAATAATTTTTAAAAATAATACATTTATCTGCTTATTTGTACCAAAACACACACAAAGTCAGAATGTAATGGTTATCAAAACAGCTGGATGGGAATAAAGTGGAAGGGATGGGGAGAGTAGGGACAAATGTGAGAGACAAACTTTTTGTATAGTTCTGATTTTTTAGAACCATGTTATTGATGAATCAACCACCAACAAGGACACAAAGGGACTCAAAATGGTATTCAACCAGAAACAAATGGACCTAACTGTATTTCAAATAAATAACATGGGAATGAAGGTAGTAGAGAGGACATTTAGAAAGAAGCTAAGCTGAGCAATTATGGAACACAGTATTTTTACTTCATACTCCAAATCTAACACCAAAGAATAAAAGAAATTATAAATGTTATACTTGTATAGTAAATAATAAGGGTGAACAACTCCAAACTACTTTAAATGTATTCTAGAATTGAACAAAAAACACTGTGGATAATGAGAGCCTGCTTCTCAGCGTCAGAGAAGAGATTATGCAAAACGAAGAAAGAATGAATTCTGAGGTGTCAGATTTGGACATATCAAACATTAATTCATGGTTTTAATACACAGATAAATAAATACATACATACATCAACAAACACACATGCATTTTCTAGCTTTACAACTCAAAGGGGCTGAAAATGCAGTCATACCCAATACTACAAGCATACTTGGCATTAGCATCCAGATCTTTTTCTAAATAACCATTCTCCAACAAAAGTAACAAGAGCATGCTGCCGTCTGCAGCATGTGTACTAAAATTTGAACAATATAGAAAAGATTAGTATGGCTCCTGTGCAAGGATGACATGCAAATTCATAAAGCATTTCATATTTTTTTTAATTGACACCATCACATAACTTAATGTAGACTGGCTCTGTTTATGTTGGGATTTATGCTAACCAAACGTCACTTCTATGAGATCTAGCCCAAAAAGCACAGTCTCAATCTAATCATGAGAAACAGACAACCCAAACTGAGGAATAGTCTACAAAATAAATGGCCAGCACTCTTTAGAAGTGTCAGGGTCACAAAGGCGAAGAAAGACAAGGAACTGTTCCATATCAGAAGACTGTAGTAGAATGAATCAGACGTTACTATCCTGTGTGTATATACGATTACATGACCAATGAAATTCTACATCATGTACAACCATAAGAATGGGAAATATACTCCATACACACACACACACACACACACACACATACATATGTCAAAATACATTCTACTATCATGTACAATAAATTTTAAAAACTTAAAAAGCTGTTTACCAAAGCACAATATATGCATGTATGAAAATGTATGGGGCTAGGGATATAGCTCAGTTGGTAGAGTGCTTGCCTTTCATGCGCAAGGCCCTGGATTCAATCCCCAGCACGACAAAAAAAAAAGTCATAGTGAAACTTATTAATTTGTGCATGTAATATGTTATAATTATGATTTTAAGGATAAAGCTTCTTCTTAAAATATTTAACTTATGAAAATGAGAAGTTAGAAGTAAAGTTAAGAAATTTAAGGGAAAGCACTTTGAAAAAATGAAGAAGTATGCATACATAGTATTCTACTATTAAAGTACCCTACATAAAATATTGTTTTATGGGTCTTTCTATGTATCTTAATTTTGTTACAGGAACGTCTTTGACACACTAGGGTCTAAAAAAAAAATGAGAAATGGGTATGTCCTAAATAAGAACTGGCAAGTATAAATTAATGTTTTTACCACTCCATACCTTTTTGTAACTATTATAATAGAAATTTTTTTTTTGTTTTTGTTTTTGTTTTCCCCTGAAGTTGCAGGGGATCAAATCCAGGGCCTTGCCCATGCTAGGCAAGCACTGTACCACTGATTTATACCCCAATCCCTAGAAGCACTTTTTCATTCAATTAGCAATTAATGCTAAATTTGTAATGCAGCATAGAATCTAACTGCCACACAGGTTCCTTTATAGCCCACTTTCTTGTCTCTGTGCTCTGAAAATGACTCAAAACCACAGGCTAAATTCTATATTTAAAAAAGAAAGAAAGAAATTCATGACCTGAATGTTGCCACCACACCTCATAAATACACCACCTTCTGCTGCTAAAACCTTTTATGTATTCAAGAGCCTATGTGTTCTTGACAGAAACCATGCTCAAGCAGCTGAATTTAGAACATGCTGACCTTGAGCAAATCAATGCCCTTAGCATGTACTTCTGGCTTCTATCACTGCAAGAGCTAGACAGCCTCACCATCTATAGTAGTCAACAATTTCTGGCCACTGTCCCCTGTCTATTTTAAGATATCCCTACTACATTTGTGTTGCACAGTTCAAAGAAATAGAATAACACATAATGTGTGCTTAAACACAAATCATTTACCTTGGAAATCAGAGCATGTGTGTTTCTAACATGCTTAGCTTGGAAATATTTAATTTGACACATTTCCTGTTTTCATTTAAAATTACAACGTCTTTTTAATAAAAAGTGAACTCAACTACTATGTATAACCAAAAAGCTCTAGTGAAAAATCAAGTATAAGACACTCTTGCTTATTATCCAATAAGATTTGTAAGTAACTTAGTCATAAGCTATGAGAGAAATGGCAAGATTCCAAACATAGTGCAAGCAAATATTTAAAGAAAGTAATAGTTATTCTCCATTTCCACACAAAATTACATAAGACATCAAAACAATCCTATTAAGGACCACACATTTTCACCAATCTACCTTAATAGAAAACTCTCAGATCTCAAGTAAGTTTATTTTCAATTTTTCATCTGAGCAACATCAACCAAAATGTTAGCACTAGTCTTTGTTTACAAATACAAACCTTACTTTTTTTTTAAATTATAAACATAGGACCTGTAGTGTAGAATAGCTATTGTCTAGCTTCTCAAAGTTTGGTAAATAATTTAACTGAAATTTATATATAAACATAAACTAGAAACAGCTAATTGTACTTAGCAATTATTCATAGCTTTTTTTCATCCTCAACACAGAAGCTAATAGTTGTGCAAAGTCCTAATGCTAGAAACTGGTATCATAAAATATTTAGCTTTTTGCTTTTTAAAGGATTTTCTTTACTCTCTTGAAACATCTAACAAACCAACAGACATTCTCAAGTATAAAAAATAAATTAGGCTTTTTTTTTTAACTCTCATCAAAAGACTTCAAGCACAGAAAAACACACTAGGTATAACGGCATTAAATCTGACATGGAGAACAAAGTAGGATCCAAATAAAGTGAAGTCATTTACTAACAAGTGAACTAAATATAGGACTCAAGCAGCTGGAGTTTATATAACATGCTGGTTTACTGCTAAAAGCTCTTAAGACACACTCCATAGTGGCAAAGGGAAAGGGGAAAAAAAATAAAGCACTAATTTCATGCTATTAAATATGATTTATGATAATTTTTCCAGAAAAAAAAACTAACTAAAAGTTAATCTTATGTCTTATTAAGTTGAAAACAAATTATCAGGAGCATCATAGATCAAGCAAATCTAATCACATGAAATTAAATGAGGGTTACAATGCCACAACAGTGAATTACCTTTTAAACTACCTAAAAAGTTTTAAGAATGATGTCTAGCACTCTAATACTAAAAACCACATAATACAGAATATACTAACTATAGACGAGGCTATATTGCTAATTCCTAATACATATTTTAATAAACTTAATTGTCACTAAGTTAAATGATAAACTACTGACAGAAGGACATTAGAGTTTACTTTTGTAGCAGCTAATTAATTTCTTCTTTACTCTGCCCTGGGTAGTAAAGCATATACCTGCAAGAAGGCTAATCAAGATAATCAGAAAGAGTATAAAGGCAGGTGCAATACCAGAAAATACCCCTTGTTGGGCCAAAATAAGCTTCGTGTGTTTGTTTATGTAGTAACTTTTGAATGGCCAATATTGTCACCAATATTGCTTCTATATCTGCCCCATTGTACTGGAGATCATGGGGCTCTAGAGCACACCAAGACCATAAATATGTTTAGGCCAAAATGAAAATAACTTATTCTCAAAACATGAAACTATGAATTAAAAAACATTTTCACACTCATGAAGGAATTCTTGGCATTCTGAATCCTGGTAACTCTTAGCCCCTTGGACTATTTTACCTCAAGCTAGTGTTACATTATTCATGACATTGGAGCCTTTGTTAATATTTACATGGAAATTGTTTTCTTCTTCAAATTTCCCCCCAACGGCACCACCACCAAAATAGCATTACTCGTAGCATATGTGTAGAAAAAAAATTCAAGATAGCCATGGAAGAGTATTCTAATCTTAAAATCATTAATCAGAATAACTATTTGAATTCTTTTAATTTTTCTAAATGTTCAGTTAAATGTGGTTATAGCTTTAAACTATTCTCAAGGCTGAAATATCCAAAGATAGATACAAAAATTACTTTAACATTTAAAGTCTTCTATTTGATCATCATTAATCGCATATCATTTCTGGCTATAATGAAAATAGCCATATATCTTGAGCATGGAACTCATAGAGATTTTTCTATTCTCCTCAGGCAGATTTTATGTCTCAATTTTTCAGTTATCTTTAAAACCTCAAACCTTAACTAATCTTGTCTTGATTTCCTTCCAAATACATTCAAAAACTTCACTTAGCAGAAATTCAACATTGTCACCTACCTGTAGTACCGAGATTGTAGATATGTTGAACAAACAGTCTTTGAAACATGACTGGCTGACCCAAAGTCTATTACTTTAACCTTGTATGGCTGCCGAACAGGATCCACCAACATAATATTCTCTGGTTTGAGGTCAGCATGAATTAAACCAAGACTTTTCAATTTTTTCAGTGCAGTGGCCACTTGTTGAAGAATGGGCCGAATCACTTTTAGTGGCAGAGGACTGAATTTATTTTGTTTCAGAAAGTCATACAAATTTTGTTCCAGCATCTCAAAGACTAAGCAAGTATGGTTACGGTGCTGAAAGCATTCATAAGCTCGTACAAAGTTATATTCATCAGCATTTTCAGTACTGAGCCTTGCTAATATGCTCACTTCTATTTGACCTTGACGTGCATAAGAAGGGTGATTCTTCAAAATTTTAATTGCTACAATTTCATTTGTCCCTCTTTTCCAGCATTTAACTACCTGGCCAAAAGTGCCTCGGCCAAGAAAATCAAGGACTTCATACGTATTTTTCATGGAGCATAAGACTTCATGCTGTACTAATTGATAGTCACCTTCTCCAGTGGTACAATTCTGTTTTGATCCTGTGGTCGTTGTCACAACTGTCACCGGATTTCCCATGTTGGTTTGCAACATTGCAGGAAGTATGGACAATTCATCGACAATCTGCATTGCGCTGCTGTGATTATCCAACTCCTCACTCTTGCGCTTCAATCCACATCGCTGGGGGCCTTCTAGGAAATGTAACCTGTTTCGCCACGCCCCAATCTGAGGTGCCTCTGCTCGAGCTTGCTGAGCTTGAGCTGCTATAACCTTTGTAGCACCTGCAGTATTTTTTAAAACAACACTAGTCTGCAATGAAAAGTTCTGTCCTCGGGGTCTATTAAATGGTATCTTTGTCTGAAAAGCACTACCCTTTGTGGGAGGATGAGAATTTCCAAAGTTTCTACCATTCACATAGGTCCGTGGATAGCTTCTTTCCTGGAAAACACAACTGCTTGGCTCTACCTTGAGTTTCTTCACACTACAAAAGGCACTTGACTGAGTTTGATAAACATATGGTGGGTAGACCAAGACTTGTGAGGCCATACCTACAAAAGAAGAAAAGCAAACTTTAACCACAAAGTATTTTGGGTTTTGTTTTGTTTTTTTCAATTTTTAAATCTCAGGAAGAAAACTTTCCATTGTCAAATCCATAACTTGTTTTTAAAATCATTATTATAAAATTCCATTAAGAAATTTTCCCCTTGAAAAATATAAAGATCCTTAATATCTCCATGTTAGTTAATTAACACTTCAGTTATTTAACGTATTACACAAAAGAGCTTATTACACAAAGATTTAAGTACTGTTACTTACTCAAGAAACACTGAGCAGACATAATGGCCAAGATAATTCATAGAAAGAGTGCCGACCATTTTTCCCAAAAAAGGAAAGTATAGACCCCTAAACTGTACACATGTGACCAAAGTAATGCATTCTGTCACCAATTAAAATTCAAGAACCAATGACAAGGATATAAAATATTCATTACAAAAATATAATTTTATAGGCATAGTCATTAAACCTAAAGCTCAAGAACTGCCTCAGAAATAAAAAACTATGCATGTTTTTAAAACATATCTTGGCAGGGATTTTTAACTAAAAAAGACGCCCATTTCCTGAACAGGTGATCTTACATTCTATATGCTAAGTATATTATCCTTTGATCTAAAGTATCATTATATCACAAAGACAACTTAATGACTTTCTACTCAGTTACCTACATGTTGCCTCTCTTCTCAATTTGTCTTTTATTACATGGATGGATATTCCTTTAAACTTCCTCCAAATAATAGTCATTAGTTCACTTATATTTGAAAAAGAGGTTACTTAAAGCCATTCCAAAGTTCCCAAAGACTAAATGATACTATATTTATTTTATCCCTGCATCCAAAAAGGGATTAAGGTAAAATACCAAACATTCTAACTAAACCATGAAGTGCATAATGATATCATAAATAATATTTGATTCCAATTTTAACACATATTATGAAAAACATTTTACTGACATATAAGATTTTCTTCCATATGACTTTATTTTTTGCCAACTTATAATTTATATAATATGAAATCAATCCATCAACTGCTGGCCTGTATATATTAACTCAAAACACACACACACTCAACAACAGATCCTCAGGACCACAAACTAAAATGACCTTATTATTATATAGATATTCAATCCACCATCCACTACTTGGTCTAGCACATAATATGTAAACATAAGTCAAAAAAAGGCATTTGAAAGAATCATCACTTTTAAGTAATACTCCATATTTTCTACTTGGGAAAAATTATCTTGGAATTTCCCAATGTTAAATAAATCCTTATGCAAATAATTTACAAATAAGCATAAAAGCCAAATATAGGAACTTAGCATGATGCTCTCTTTATTTACGTCTGTCTGCACATCTACCCTTCAAGACAGCAATTCTCCTTTAGATTTAGATCAAAGTAATGTGACACCTTCTTGCTAAAGCCTGTCTTGAGACATACACACGCACTACTCACACTTGAGGCAGAGCTGGGCACTTAGAGCTTTCATAGAAGTCTCCACATTCTTCTCCTTTGCATTCATTACATTATAACTCTCAGTGCATACATTTGTCTTCACACTAGGCATGAATCAAAGTGCCCAGGACATGGTGTCAGTGTTCAATAAATTTGGCATGGTTGGATTAATTTCAAAACACCTTCATTCTCCACAATATAAAAATCTGTTATTGGAAATGGGCACAGTGGCACATGCCTATAAAACCCAGCCACTCAGGAGACTGAAGCAGTAGGATCACAAGTTCAAAGCCAGCTCAATGACTTAATAAGACCCATCAGCAATTTAGTAAAAGACCTGTTTCAAAAATAAAAAATGCAAAAGGACTGGGGATATAGCTCAGTGGTAAAGTGTCTGTTGGTTCATTCCCCAGCACCAAAAAACAAATAAATAAAACTCTCTAAAATTCTAAAGTTCCAAACCATTTTATACACACACATATTTTTTTATTTCATTTTTTATTTTTCCTTTTTGTAGTAGTGGGGATTGAATCCAGGGGTGCTCTACCACTGAGCTTTTTCCCCAGCCATTTTTATTTTTTATATTTTTTTATTTTTGAGACAGGATCTCGCTAAATTGCCCAGGCCAACCCCCAACTTGCAATTCTCCTCCCTCAGTCTCCCAAAAAGCTGCTGTTACCAGCAAGCACCACCACATCTGGTGTGTATTTCATCTGTTTTCATAAAACCTCATTATCTACTCCATATCTTTACTCAGAAGATATTTCAAAACTCTACTCATTCATGTTTTTTTTCAGTTGTTGATGAACATTTTATTTTATTTATATGCGTGCTGAGAATTGAACTGAGTGCCTCACACATGCCAGGCAAGTGCTCTACCACTGAGCCACAACCCCAGCTGCTCATTCATTATTCTTTCAATGAAATGAAACCAAATTGAAAAATCATTTATTTTTCTAGGTATTTCATCTTTTGTTTTTGTTTGTTTTAGTTTTTGGTACTGGAGATTGAACCCAGGAGCCCTTAACCACTGAGTCTCAGTTGCTGAAGCTGGCCTCCAGCATGTAATCTTCCTGCCTCAGCCTCCCAAGTCATTGGGATTACAGGCATGAATCACCCTACCAAGCTGAACACTCTTAAAAAGACAAAATAATCCATTAATGCACTTCAAGCTAAACTCCCTAATCTTATCCTCAATCATTGAAAACTCCTATGGTTCCCCCCTGCTTTTTACTTTTTCTTTCTGTGTGTGTGTGTACAATGTGGTACTAGAGATTAAACCAAAGGGCACTTTACTACTGAGTTACAACTCCAGTATTTTTTTTATTTTTTGAGATAGAATCTCACAAAGTTGCTGAGATCGGCCTGAAACTTGCGATTTTCCTGCCTCAGCCTCCTGTCACTGAGTCTGGCATCTCCTAAATTTTCAAACCACTTGTAAAACCCACACCTGCAGATGCAGAAAGGTAGATGATGAAACTCAGATAAAATTTCTTTTTTTATTATTATTTCATTTTATTTTTCTGCAGTACTTGGGATTGAACCCAGGGCATTCTACCACTGAGCTACATCCCTAGCCCTATTTACTTTTTATTTTGAGACAGGGTCTTTAAAAAAAAGACAAGGTCTAACTTGCTGAGTCTGACCTCAAACTTGCAATCTTCCTGATTCAGCCTCACAGTTGCCGGAATTTACAGGCATGCACCACCATGCCTGGCTACAGATAAAAAATTTAAAATAGCTATTATAAATGTGCACACTTGGGGGCCAAGGGTACAGCCTAGTGGTAGAGCACTTGTCTAGCATGAGTGAGGCCCTGGGTTGAATTCTTGGCACCAAAAATAAATATATACAAACATACTTGTGAATTTAAAGGAAAGCATGAATATAAAAAGGAGAAACAATGAGAAATCTAGAAGAACCCTGCATATATAGTTGATGAATTAGTTATTTACTTTGAATTTTTTTTAATTGCAGTGATAGGAATTGAACATCATCCCCAGGCCCTCACACATACTAGGCAAGTGCTCTACCACTGAGCTATATTAGACGATAAAAATGCAATTAGGCAATATTCAACAAAATCCCAAATGGACTTATCTTCTGATCTATAAATTCAAGCAAATTATATATTCATAATGTTCACTGTAATCCAATATTGTAAATAACCAAAATATCCATCAAGAATGCACTGGTTGAATAAATCTTGAAACACGGATACACTACAGTCTTCAAGAAGTATGAAAGAGGTCTTTTTTTCTTTCCTTGAATGCAGTGGTCAGAAGTTATGATAACTGGAGACCTATCTTGAAACCATGAAGTAAGAAACTAGAAGATTATCTAGCACACAGGCATGGAAGAGCCTACGGATGGAAAGAGTCGAGGTTCCTGATGACATCATTAGCTTACTGCACCTAATTCTAGAACGCTCGTGTCTCTTGAGATCTAATGGAGGAGAGAACCTGGCAGTAGAAGAAAAGGAAGCAGGAACTCTGAAGTTCCCCATTTAGCGAGGAGGATCCCCTGAAAAGATGACCCTCAACAGGCCATCCGGTTTTCCATGTAGGGCCACAGCTAATGGTGACTGTTGGCATTCCTTGACTTATAGCAACATCATTCCAATCTCTGCCTGTCTTCAAAAAAAAACTGGCATCACCATGTTTATAGTTGTCTCAATGGCTCCAGTCACAGACCTGAGACCAGCCTTCATCAATTGCCCACAGCCCACTGACATGAGTGGCAAGAATGGCTGTTGTAATACACGGCACTAGAAGTTTGCTAGTCATGTAATTATGGCACTAGCTAGCAGACACAACCTGCTTCTCTGACCAAGGTTCAGTTCATAGAATGACCACAGCTGGATGTTGAGTCCAAAGCCCTTCTTCCCATCATCCTCTCCCACCTGTTGGGTTTGCCTTGAAAACATTCTGGACACTTTCTGGGACTGTCTTTATTTCTCAAAGGAAGGGTGAGTTCATTTCCAGATTCCCTCCTCTGGTGATTTAAAAACTGCCACAGGGCTGAGGTTGTGGCTCAGTGGCAGCGTACTTGCCTAGCATGTGTGAGGCACTCAGTTCGATTCTCAGCACCACATACAAATAAATAAAATAAAGGTCCATCAACAACTAAAAAATATTTTTTAAAAAGTTAAAAAAAAAAACTGTCCACAAATTCTTTTTCACTCTATCAATTGTGTGATACAGATCAATGTACCTCCCCATGATTTGGGCTGGACTCATGTTTGACTGACAACTCCAAGAGAGATAACTGTGATTTCCAAAGCTATATTAGCAAATACATTTGCCATATTGCTTGAAATATGAGTGTTTGCAGCCCTGAGCTGCCATGTAACAAATCTGACAACCCTGAGACCACCATGCTGTAAGGAAGCCCAGACTGTTAAGAGAGGCCACATGTAAGTACTTGGGGCAGCTTATGTGGTCATCCACGTCAGTGTGGAAGCATGAGTAATGAGCCTCCAGCTGGTTCTGGCCCAGACATGGAGTCATCTCCCCATACCAGAAAGGAAAGACAAGACATCCCCACAGTGCCTGTTTGAAGTCATGGCCCACAGAATCCAGTCTAACAAATGGATTGCTTTATACCATTAAAAAAAAAAAAAAAATAGCCAGACATGGTGGAATGCCCTAGTAATCCCAGAACTCTAGAGGCCGAGGCAAGAAGATCGAAAGTTAAAGGCCAGTCTAAGCAACTTAGCAAGACCCTGTTTCAAAGTAAAAAATAAAAAGAACTGGAGAAATAGCTCAGTGATAGAGTGCCCCTGGGTTAAGTCCCCAATACAAAAAAAAAAAAAAAAAAAAGTATTTATTGTTATGACCTGATTCCCAAGATTATATTGCTATGTAAAAGAACCAAGATTCAGACAAATGTGTACTTTACAATAAGGTATTTCCATGTGTTTAATTAAAAAGGAATATTGTATTTTTTCATAAGCATTGAATAACTATAGATTCTGTAGATATATAAAAGAAATTGTGAGTTTCTTTGCCTTAGAGGAGAATAACAAGAATACCAGAACAATTAAAAAGATTTGCTTTTCATAGTAAATCCTTTTCTACCACTTTGTTTAATGTATGGTTCAGGAAGGGAGTAGTGGCAAGTACTCTACCACTAAGCTATATCTCCAGCCTCTCCCTTTAATTTTTTTACCACATACAAATATTACCTATCCCAATAGTTTTTTAATCATCTAGGAACCTATTATAATGTATTATGTTTCATAATGATAAAAGAGATTAATAATGTGGGATTTGTTCAAAATAATACAGAACAGGGGAAAGTAGACAGGGATATGGATAAAATGAAATTAACCACAAATTGTTATAGAAGCCTGACAATGGGAACATAGGTGTTCATAATAACATGATGTCTATATTTGAATCTTTACATGTTTCATTAATAACCAAACAAATAAGCAATGAAAATTCTACCCAGAAAGATCCTGATGCAGTGGTTCTGTAATATAGTCCAAGCATCTGTTTATGTATCCATGGGCACTTGATTCACATTAAATCTGAGAACCAATGACCTAGTCTGTACAGAACCCCTTGGCAAATGAAGTCCTACCAATTCAGTCCTCAAGTCTGGGAGTTGGGGGAATATGAAGTCCTAGAAAACAGGATTAATGCATACTACTCTAGGACAATGCATGCCATGTTAAATGAACGTGTTACTTGAACAAGTAAGATCTAAGTAATTAACCTAGAGCAATTAGAGAAAGTGATATTATTTCTGAATCTTGCCCTTCCTATCTTTTCTTTCCTAATACACAAGTTAGAAGGCAAACAATCAACCCAAAACCCCAACTTGGATCAACAAAGGGAAGCTTAGGAAAAGTCATAATCACTCACCAACTAATTCACTGTACTCTGTAGGACTTCTTTCAAAGGGGACTGTAGAAAATAAATACAGATAGGAATATCACATAATATACAAACAAAGAGCAAATATCAGAAGAAGGTAGAGGTGGTGGTGCTGGAGACAGACTACTAGAAAAGAACTACAAATTACTAATTAACTTGACCACTTCAAGACCCTGCCACATCCAGGTATTAAGTTCTTCCCTTCTCCTACCCTCCATCAGATAAACTAATGACCTGATTAAGACCATGTTATACGCAGTGTTTATGTATTTTACTGCTGTATACCCAGGAGTTACTATAGCCCACGAAGTCCAAAACACTGCTTTGACACAATATTATTTCCTATTATTTTTAACTGCAATATATACTGTGTTACCCTGAGAAGCTATATTATTCATGACTTTGTCATTTGTTCTTATCAATTGACTAAGTTTTGAAATACTATCCCTTTGTAAGCTAGAACTGCCTATAAAATATTACTCAGAGGATAGTGAACACTCCTATTAGAGCAAGAAATAAGCTTCCATTCCTCGGGCTTCGTCATTCAGGAACTTTAACCTGCTGTGTGCCCAATGTTTGTATCCTGCCCAAAATTCATATGTTGAAACCCAACCCTCAAGGTGATGGCATTAAGTGGGAACTTTGGGTGGTAATCAGGTCATAAGGGATCCCTCCTCATGAATGGGAGGCATGTCCTTACAAAAAAGGCTGGAAGGAGCTTGTTCACTCCTTCACACAGGTGAAATCACTCCTTTGGCCATGGGAAATTACAGCTACAAGGAGCCATCTTTGAAGCAGACAGTCAAACCCTTACGAGACACTGCACCTGCTGATGCCTTGATCTTGAGACTTCCCAGCTCAGACCTATGAGCAGTAAGTTTATGCCCTTTATAAATTACCCAGGGGTTTTGTGACAGCAAACTAAATGGAAAAAGACAGGCATTACTCTTCCATTCCTCTAATAAACTTCAGACTATCTAAACCCTATACAAATTGTTCATTATTTCACAATTATCAAACACAATATAACCAATACCAACACCCACAATATAACCAATACCAACCAATACTAACCATAGTGAGATATTTTTATTTTATTATTATTATTATTACACATAGTATCATTTCCTTTCTTCTGAAAGGAAATGGAGGAGACAGAAAGACTTTGCTAACATATCCAATTTATTAGGAGAAAACTTCTAAATAATTTTCTGCCAAACTTATGCACAATTTTATTAAGTGTTCACTGGCATAAAAAAATATTCAATAAAAGGCTATAATGCCTTGCATCATCCTTACTCAACTTTCTTCTTCTTATTTAAATCTCCAATTTAAAAATGTTTCTTTTTTTAATTGTAGTAAAATATAACATAAAACTTACCATTTTAACCATTTTTAATTATACTATTCAGTAGCAATAAATATTCAGAATATTGTACAATCATCACCCCCATGCAAACATTTTTCCTCTTTCAATACTGAAACTCTTTACTCATTTAAAAAAATAATTCCCAGCTGGGCATGGTGGTACATGCCTGTAATCCCAGCAACTTAGGAGGCTGAGGCAGGAGGATCACAAGTTCAAAGCCAGCTACAACAACTTAGAGAGGCCCTAAGCAATTTAGTGAGAACCTGTCTCAAAATAAAAAATAAAAAGGCTTGGGGATGTGACTCACTGGTTAAGGCCCCTGGATTCAATCTTTGGTGACAAAAATAATAATAATAATAATTCTCTATATTCCCTTCTCTATAAACCCGGGTAACCACCACTCATTTTCTGCTCTGAGGATACGACTATTCTAGTTACACCTCATATAAATAGACTCATCTACCTTTTTTGTAACTTAGCATATCTTCAAGATTTATCCATTTTATACCATGTCAGAATTTTCTTCCTTTTTATGATTGAACAATACTCCATTGTGCATGTGTGCCACATTTTATTTATTCATTCATCCATCAATAAGCAACACATACATTACTTCTACCTTTTAATTATTGTGACTAATGTTGTGATGAACCTGGGTATACAGGTATCTCTTTGGAGATACTACTTTCAATTCTTTTATCTATATACCCAGAAGTAGAACTGCTGGATCATATGGTAATTCTATTTTTAATTTTTTTTAGTACTAGGGATATTAAATCCAGGGCCTCACACATACTGTGCCAAAATTCTACCACTAAGCTACGTCCCAGATCTTTTCTTTTTTTTTTTTTTTTTTTTTTTTTTTTTTGTCTTTTGAGACAGGGTCTTACTGAGTTGCTCAGGCTGGCCTTGAACTTGTAATACTCCTGCATCAGCCCCCTGAGCAGCTGGGACTACAAGTATGCATCACCATGCCTGGCATCTATTTTTAATTTTTGGAGTTACCACCATACCATTTTCCATAGAGGCTCTACCATTTTATATTCCCACCAGCAATGCACAAAGGTTCTAACTTCTCTACATCCTCACCAACATTTGATACTTTCTCTTTTTTTTTTTTTTTTTTCTTTTTGCTATACTAAGGATTGAACACGGGGCCTCATGTATGCTGGGTAAGTGCTCTACTACTAAGTGATATATCCCAGTCCTCTTATTTTCTTTACCTCAAAATAAAATAAAAATAAAGGAAAGGGCTGGGGATGTAGCTCAGTGGTAGAGTATCCCTAGGTTCAATGCCCAGTACTTGAAGGAAAAAAAAAAAAGTAGTTATAATTACTTTATATCTTGTATGGACTGAACTAGCAAATATCCACTTAACTTCAATATGATTACCCACCTCACCCTAAAAAAAGAGAAGTATTCCACCGAAAAAAGAGAGAGAGAGAGAGAGAGAGAGAGAGAAAAAGCAAGCAACCTAGATTTCTCCAGTTAATAATACCCAAAATTATAATCACAGAATGACCACCTGTGAATTTTTCATGAGAATTTTATAAAGTTATATTTGTCACTTGTTATATATATTTCAATAGTTTCACACCCACATGTTCTAATTATTCTCCTGAAGGGCTAGAATTTCCTTCCAGAGAACAAATATAAAAGAGGAGGGAAACTCTTTCACCAATTATAGATATTTCCACCTTTCCATTCCCAAAACTGAAGAGCAGAAAAAATCTGAGTCTCTAAATGTCTCAAAATATTGAATATACCCAGGTCAACCTACACAGATTTATATTTTTATACCTTTCAGTTTAAACTTCATGCTACAATTTTTAACAAATTAATCATCAATGCTTGAAAGAAAAAGAAGTTTTCTTCAGATAAGACAAAAAAGGCATTAACGATGAAAGGAGAAAACTGACAAATTTGATTTTATTAAAATTTAAAACTGTCAGCCTAGGTATCCATCAACTGATGAATGGATGAAGAAAATTTGATATACACAATGGAGAAAAATGAAATTACATCATTGTTGGGCAAATGGATGTAACTTGAGAACACTGTTAACTAAAATAAGTCAAACTCAGAAGGTCAAGGGTCATATTTCTTCTCTTATATGTGGAAGCTAGAGAGGAAACAGGGAAAGAAGGTTGAGTGGGGGAATTTCATGAAAATCAAAAGGAGACCAGTAGAATAAAGGAAAGGGGACCAGTGATAGGGAAGAGGGAGACAAAGTAGCCAAATTATATTGTTATATTGTATGCATGTACTAATATGTGATAACAAATCCCACCTTTATGTACCTATAATGCACCAATAAAATGTGGGGAAAATTGAAACTTTCGTTCATCAAATTACATTAGAAATAAAAATAAGCCATTGAAGGCTGGGGTTGTGGCTCAGTGGTAAAGTGAGTCTAGCATGTGTGAGACACTGGGTTCAATCCTCACCAAAATAAATGAACAAATAAAATAAAGGTATTGTGTCCATCTATAATTAAAAATATTAAATATTAATAATAAATTTTTAAAAATAAGCCCTAGACATGAAGAAGATATCTGCAATACACATAACTAACAAAGATGTAAAGTCATAAGGTTTGGCAAAATGTGGTAGAAAATAGGTAAAAGATATAAACAGGTGAGGGACTGGCAGAACATTTGTCTAGCATGCAAGAGGCCCCAAGTACCATCAGCACAAAAATAAACACAGGTATATACAGGTGATACACAAAGGACATACAAACTAAAAGACAAAAATAAAAAAACACCCAATCTCACTAGTAACGAGGAAATTCTAAATTAAAAACACAAGAAGAAGTCATTTTACATCCATCCAACTGGAAAAAAGAACAATAACCAGTGCTGATGAAGAGTGAAGCAACAGAAACTCTTAAATACTAGGTAAAAAGTACAATCACTTCAGAGAGCAAGGCATGTTCTATAATGTAGCAATTCTCCCAGGTATATCCCCTGCCTAGAGAAACACTCACAAATGTAAGTACAAAGAAACTGGTAAAATAATATTCTCTACAACATAGTATGTGATTTTTTTAAAAATGCTGAAATAAACTAATTGTCAGAAAATGACTGGATATTGTATTTTGTTTGTTTGTTTTGTACAAGCGATTTAACCCAGGTGCACTTTTACCACTGAGCTACATCCCAAGCCATTTTTTATTTTTTATTTTGAGACAAGATCTTACTTAGGGCCTCGCTAAATTGCTGAGGCTGGCCTGGAACTTGCAATCCTCCTGCCTCAGCCTCCTAAATTGCTGGGATTACAGGCATGGGCCACCACGCCCAATTGTATATTGTATCTTATTCATACAATACCAAGTATATAACACAAGTGTGGCTTGTAACACAATCATCATATATTTATGTGCAACAAGAAAATTAAAAAATAATAATTGTAAGGGTAAGACATAACTGATTTTAAGATGCATGCCAATTTCAAAAATGATAAAATTGATTGTGCGCAGTAGAACTGACAAAGTGCAGTAAAATAAACAGACGTTCCATGCATAAATATGGCTGATGTTGATCTTATATTCTCATCTTCCTAAATCTCAAAACATACTGAACAAAAAACAAGTTACAGAAGAGCATGTATCATATATTATATGTCCTTTTATTAAAAGGACACAAAGTTACAAAATCATGCCTCAGGATCCAAAGGGGATCAGTTCCAGAATACCTCAAGAATACCTAAAATCCAATGGATGTTCAATTCCCTTATGTGAAATGGCACATTATTTGCATATAACCTACACATATCCTCCCATTTACTTTAAATCATCTCTAAATTACTTATAATACTTAATACAATATAAATGCTGTGTAAACAATGGTTATATTACATTGTTTAAGGAACAATGACAAGAAAAAAAGTCTACATGTTTAGTACAGACGCAATTTTTTTCTGAATATTTTTGATCCATGGTTGGTTAAACTGACCAATGAACACACAGATGTAAAACTTACAGATATGGAGGGCTGACTGTACTATTTCCAGGAATATTAAGTATCAGGCAAAAGCATAAAAACATGCATGGAAATTATAAACATACCGGGAAGAGAAAGGGAAAGTGAGGAACATCAACTATATCACTTTCATTTTGCAAACTGGATGCAAGCCACGTAGGAATTGATTCTATTGCTATAGTTTCACAGACTGAAATTACATTAACTTTTAAATGACAAGGGGAAAAAATGTATGAGAATACGAATAGCTTCTTTTTAGATAATTTTGTTAAAAGTTATAAAAAAACAACTATAGGGGCTGGGATTGTGGCTCAGCAGTACAGCACTCACCTAGCACGTGCGAGGCCCTGGGTTCGATCCTCAGCACCACATAAAAATAAATAAATAAAGATATTGTGTCCAACTAAAAAATAAATATTTAAAAAACAACTATAATAGATACATTTTATTAATATATCCAATCAGTCATACCCTATTTTGTTCATTTTTTTTCAATTTTTTTTCTAAGTTTTCTTTCTAATCAAATGAAGGCAGGAACAGGAAGATCTAACAACAAAAAATTTTCATCAATGAGTTCCTTCTAGCAAGAGGCAAACACATGTACACACAAAACTACAACACCAATGAGGGTGGTAACATAAGGATCCAGAAGGCACAAAGAGCAAAGAAAAGGGATGACTGACATATGACCTGAAGGAGCATGAAAGGATTCAGTAAGCAGGTAACCTATGGTCTAAGTTTTGAATACTGACAGGAAAAGTCTATGTAGGAGTGATAGGATATTCCATGTACTAAAAAATTAACAGCTCTGTAAGGGCAGAAAATATTGGGGGAAAATAACATATTAGTTTTAGTTGGCTAGAACAGAGGCCCAAAAATTGCATTAGTCAAAACTAGCACAGACTATTTTCATAGGGCCCACAAGCTAAAAATGGCTTTTGTAAAGGGTTTGGGTTTTTGTTCGTTTTGTTTTTTGTTTGTTTGTAATACTAGGGACTGAATCCTGTAAAGAGTCATTTAAAAGAAAAAAGTAGCTGGTACAGAAGTGACACGTCTATAAGCCAAACTACTTGGAAGGCTGAAGGAGGAGGACCACAATTTCAAGGTTAGCCTGGACTACTATTTTGAGACCCAGTCTCAAAATAAAATAAAAAGGGCTGGGGATGTAATTCAGTGGTAAAGCCCTTGCCTAGCACCAGCAAGGCCCTGGGTGTGATCCCCAGTATTGGGAAAGAAAAAAAACAGGGAAATAGTTGCAAAGCCTAAAATATTTTCAAATAGCCTTTTAACAAAGTTTGCCAACCTCTGCACTAGAACACAATTGGCCAACAAAGGGGCAGCTGGAAAAAAGTCAAATCACTGAAAACGACAACCTTACAAGGAAGTTAAAAGGAGGACAGAGCTGAAGAACCTTGTCTTTCATGCTAAGGAGCTATGGGGAATGTGGTGCCTCCAAAGGGGCTTTAAAAAGAAAACCAATATACTCCCATTTTTGTTTTAGAGTGATTCCTCAGGCAAACTGTGAAGGATAAAATAAAAAGGAACAACACTGGAGACAACAATAGAAAGACTTCTAGAATAGTCCAGATGATAGTTGGTTAGAGTCTGAACCTAGGCAGAAAGAACTAAGAACTAAAGTCAAGAGCACTGGTTATCAACAGGTAGCTAGGAGGAAAAAAAAAAAAAATCGAAGAACTCTAAACAAAGGAAAGAATTAACAAAACTGTGTTTCTGGTTTTCAAGAACTGAGAGCCAAATGATAACAGGAAATACAAAAATAAAGCAAATGGAGAGGAAAAACTGACCACAATTTCAGACTTGCTCAGTTTGAGTGCCTTGTGACTTAATCTGAGTTCCCTGCCTTCAGATAGTTCACTTGGGAAATTAGGCAGGTATGAGACATGGTTAAAAAAAAAAGTCAAGAAAGAAAAAAAAAAATGTAAAGAAATAATGAAATTTTAAAATTCACTATCTAGCAACAAACAATCATAATTCAAACAAGCATTACCAATGGATATAAAAACTGAGGTATGAGGTAGGCAGGGTAATGTATGCCTATAATGTCAGCAACTCGCGAGACTAAGGCAGGAACATTGTAAGTTTGAAGACTTACAATTTAAGGAGATCCTGTCTTAAAAAAAATGAAGAAATAAAAAAAAAACCTAGTGTATAAAGTTTGAGAAATAACAGGATACTGCTGTTAGGTGACAATTTCTATGGGCTCTTATGTTTCTCCACATTGCCTCCCTTTTAGAGTCTCTTTCTAAGGATATTGTACAGCAAACACTTGGATCATAGAGACAGTGTCTTTCTCCTAAGCAAAGCGCACACTGTTTAATGTCCAGTACGATAAAGATGGCACCCCTCTCTCTTTGCTTGGGCAAAGGTCAGGCAAGCTTATGATCCCTGATAAAAGAATCTCAAGTTTCCTAAGCTTGGGATTCCTCTCCAATTAATGCAACTCATTTTATGCAGGAGTCACCTGGCCTTATTCACATAACCCTGTGGAAAGTGAGTCAGGAAACCAACCAACACAAAGATTGACACACTGGCTACTGCTACAACCATAAATAAGAAAATCCTTTATCTCTGATCCAGGAGTCTCCTACCTTCTCCCAACATCCCAGGCTAACTTTTTACTGGCAAGATCCTTTATAGTTCTTGACACTTAAAGTGTTTTAGAGTTTCAAAATACGGCACATAACCAAGGGATCAAAGTTAAAATCACTAGTAACAGAACATATTCACTTGATGCATCTCCTCCCACTATGTAAATGTTTTATTAGGCTAGAACAGGGGCCCAAAAATTACAATGGGCAAAATCAACCTAGCCTATTTCTGTATGGCCCACAAAAACAAACACATTCATCTGACATTCCTAAATACAAAAGAACAAATGTATCCAAAGTGAGGTTCACTCTATTAACTAGCAGAATTCCTCAAATGAAGATATCAAAACAACACAAAGAAAAAAAAAAAAAAACCCAAAGTCTAAGGAACTTTTCAGATCACAAAAAACTTAAAAGATTCCTAACTGAACTGTCTTTGCTTTTAGGAAATAATTAGGGTTAAAGAGACATTATGGCTGCAACTTACTCAAAAAGTTCAGGGGAAAAAAAGGTTAAAAAAAAATATATATATATATACATCAAGAGAAAAGGTAAAGGCAAGAAGAAGAAAATGTTAACATTTGAAGAATCTAGATGAAAGACATACATGAATTCTTTGCTGTTCTTTCAACTTTTCTATAGTTCTCAATTTTTGTCAAATGATGAGTTAAATGGAAGTAATTCTTCATTAGATGTCAAGAATATGAGTGATAGGCAAATAGTATCTTTTGGAAGGAGGCTGGTATTCAAGGGTCATTTATTTGTGAAAGTACTGCTTGATACCTTAGGCATGGCCCAGAGCAACTAAAACTTAAGTCAAGCATACAAATCCCTGGATTATTAGCCAGATTTGGTTAAACTATGATTAGCCAGATTTGGTTATGAAAAAAGAATTCATATGCAGCATATGTTTTCATTTACAAGTATTACTTAATTCATAATATTTTTGAAGCTTTTGATCATACTATAATATCCTCAATCAACGGACTAAAAGTACAATTTCATTATGTGATCCAACAACTTTTTGACAATAAAAAAGGCTTTTCATTTTTGAAAAGACAGAACTCTAGTCTATACAAGTTATTAGAGCCCTATAATATAAGGCTCTAATAACAGAAATTAGAAAGTATCACTACACGGCCATAATAGACAATAAAAAAGTAATTATATTTATTAATTTGCTTAAAATGTATATCTATGAAAGAAAAAACATGTTTTCTTAGAAATAAAAAGCAGGACATATGAGAAAATAAGTTGTTGGTGAAAAGAGTACACGAGTTTAACACTTCATCGATCAATTGTCACTATTTTAAATACCTATCATTAACATGTTCTTTCACCAATATTCTACCCAGGAAATAACACTGAACTATTTCACATAAGAAAGAAACATTTTACATAAATGAACCACCACATAATTTAAAAACTTCATAAACTGAGCCTACTAACTGAGGTGCCTACAAAACATTTATTTGAAAAAATACTAAAATCTTGGGTATTTTCCAGCGGTATTGTGAACAAAGCATCTAGAGAATGTGTTGACTGTAACACAAATCAGCATGTTAAATAACAAGCTTCATCTGACTTAGCAAAACGTTCCAACTTTTGGAACAGAAAATGACCTGCTGGACATTTCAAAGGTGCTAGAAATCACCCTACCAGGACAAATCCATACTTTAACAGGTCTAGAAAATGGATTACTCTTAATAAAATGGATAATTCCCTAGATCTTTTCAAAGTCACACAAAGTAAAAAATCAGAAATGAAAATACTGACAGGTTGGCTAAAGATAAAAAGCTCACCTGAAGCTCTCTTTCTTCAGAGTAACAATTATAATTTACTTTATAAAACATGTTCAAAAGAAAATGCTTTCTTTAAATTCTTCATTCAATGGCTAATAGTTACCAATGAGTTGTTAGAAAAAGTAAACAGTTATATAAGCTTGGATTATAAACAACTCTCTTAATAGAGAGCCAAGTGCACTACTCCATAAGAAAACCTGCCAAAAGAAAACCACAAAACTTTTATTTAAAATATATGTAAAAATGGGAGTTCATAACCTAATTGAGTCAAATGTATGAAAGATGACATATCATGAGCTTTGCAATGTTTTGAACAACCAATTAAAAAATAAATAAAAATTAAAATTAAAAAATAAAAATAAAATATATGTAACTGGAGCTGGGGTTGTGGCTTAGCAGTAGAGCACTCGGCCTATCACGTACAGGGCCCTAGGTTCGATCCTCAGCACCACATAAAAAATAAAAATAAAAGGAAGGTATTGTGTTCAACTACATCTACAAAATAAATATAAAAAAATAAATAAATAAAAATAAAATATATGTAACTAACTTTCAGACAAATACAAAACATTAAAGATTGAGAAAGCAAAGGTCAAATGATCTTTACCAAGATCTCCCAACCCAATCTATCTATGAAATAAATCAACAGATGAAGTTAAATCCTAGATAAATAATTTGATGAAATGCCCACAGCTAACACAGCAATAAAAGAAAAAATTCTGCTGACATATAAAACTTTGTAAGAGATAATGATTCAAAGCTCTGAATGAACATTTATAGAATCAACATCAAGCTTTACAAAACTTTCCAAAAGTGTGGGCTAACCTAAACAATCTTTTATAGATTCCCATTGTGTAGTTCCCATACTATAACATTCTACATTCATAGCTGAAAGAGAATTATCACTCTACAGTAATTTACATCGCAAGAAGGAAAATTCTACAAAACCAACAAAGTGTCACAGTGGCTGCTACTAGCCCCCTTTCTCACATACACACACAAGTTTTTCATTTGAAAGAGCTAAAAAGACCAACATTTACAGCATATGCTTAATTATGGTACTTGGTTTTTTTCAAAAGTTTTATTAAAGACATCTGAGGACTTTTCAAATTTTAACTGTAACAAAAAAGTCAATCATTTGTACTTTCTAAATTAATATCCTATATGCTTTTACTGTGTTTTACATTGCTAAATTCAGAAGTATTTTTTTCCTACCTGGATTTATGTTGCCTGCCTTAGTACTTTAAGTGCTCTTTTTTTAAAATATTTATTTTTTAGTTGTAGTTGGACACTATACCTTTATTTATTTATTTTTATGTGGTGCTGAGGATCAAACCCAGGGCCTCACACGTGCTAGGCAAGCACTCTATCACTGAGCCAGAATCCCAGCCCTTAAATGCTCTCTTTAAGGAATTTAAAAACCTTTCTAATGTAGAAACTCTTTTTTAAAATTTCTTTCTTTCTGCCAGGTAATCCCAGCGCCTCCTCTTAGGAGGCTGAGGCAAGAGGATCATAAATTCAAAGCCAGCCTCAGCAAAAGACAGGCGCTAAGCAACTCAGTAAGACCCTGTCTCTAAATACAAAAAAGTGCTGGGGATGTGGCTTAGTCCTTGAGTGTCCCTGACTGAGTTCAATCCCCAGTACCCAAAAAAACAAAACAAAAAACAAATTTTGGGGGGTGGGGGATTTAATCCAGGGGTCTTTTATCACTGAGCTACATCCCCAACCCTTTTTATTATTATTATTATTTTCAATGTTCAGATGGGGTCTTGCTAAATTGCTTAGGGTTTCACTAATTGCTGAGCTGGCTTTGAACTTACAATCCTCTGGCGACAGCCTCCTGAGTTACTGGGATTACAGGCCTGGCTTCTATTTTAAATTTCAGAGTTTCACTGTCAGTTCTTCTTCTTCAGTACTGGGGCACTCTACCATTGAGCTATATCCCCAATTCCTTTTATTTTGTATTTTGAGACACTGTCTCAATAAATTGCTGAGGCTGGCCTCAAACTTGTGATCTTCCTGTCTCAGGCCTTCACCCCCCACCCCCAACCCAATCCCCAGTAGCAGGGATTACAGTACACCACTACCTAGGCTTATCACAGGTTATCTTGTCAACTTTAGATGGCCTTTCACCAATGGCTTCAGGAAAGTCTCTGTGGCATCAAGCCAAACAACATGAGGAACAGAAATGAGAATATGTTTGTCTTATTTTCATGACTAAATTTGAGGAAGGGGACAGGGTGGAGATCTACAATATGTCTTCTTAAGAAGGCCAGAAAAAGCTAAACAACAACAATGTAATTTACAAAGTCTTAAAGAGGAAAGAAAACAAGCAGCTTCTCAGTACCTCAAAGAAAGAACACTGAATTCTTAGAAATCTATTAGAACTGCTTCTATTTGGCTCTGGCTTCCTCTAATCATTAACTTTAAGTGGCACATTGTTACGCTGCATGTATAAACTGTACGTTAAAACTACAAACTGATATGAACTTACAGTCTCACAAATATCTTTCTTTCACAGCAAGTCTCATAGAAAAACTTAAGGTTTTTGTTTTACAATTAGTTGTAAAAAGCCACATGCCAATACATGGTACTAAAAATTACACATATCAGAACTTATAGAACTTAACTTCTTCATACTTATCTGAAAAGATTTCTAAGTACACACCAATAACACATAAAAAAGATATTAAAATTTCAGTTCAAAGTTACAACTTATAGCTAATACATTTTAAAATCAAAAATAAGACTAGTCATAGTATCAAGGAATAAAATAAAGAAAAATGGGCTTTATCAGTTGACTGAAAATGGCTGCAAAGTAGTTACAGTTTACTGATGAGAAACTGATTCTCAAATAACTAAAAGTGCCAAAACTGACCTCATATCATTTTTCAGGCATTTATACAAGACACTATACAGAACTTCAGAAGCAAAAAGAATGATTACCTATTAATTATGAATGATGCATATATTAAAAAGTTATTGTATAGCAATGTTTACCACAGTAATATTTAAAATATTATTTATTCACAGTACCATGGAAATTGATTAAGAAAAAATTACCACTAAGCCAGTAACATTACCTGGAAACATACTGTTAGAATAAATGGGTGAAGTAATATGAATTTTGAAATGTTTTATTATAAAATCAAGGAAAGCACACATTATTCATACCAGGAAGAGGCTGAATTTCAGTATAGCAATCATCTTTAAATTGTTTGATTATTACAAAATTTAAAATGTTCAGGGAAAAATAATCTATTTCCTTCCAGTCGTTTTAATGTATATTTTATTAAACAATCAAAATACATGTATAACCTGACATATCCATTTGTTCTTTCACAGGGTATCTTAACTACTATTTTAAATAACAATGTACTGGGCTGGGATTATGGTTCAGCAGTAGAGCACTTGCCTAGCATAAGCGAGGCCCTGGGTTCGATCCTCAGCACCACATAAAAATATTGAGATAAATAAATAAATAAATAAATAAAAATATTGTGTCCAGTTAAAAAATAAATATTAAAATAAATAAATAAATAACAGTGTACTGCCTTTCAGTGGGTGAATGGATAAAGAAACTGTAGTATATACACTCAAGGGAATATTACTCAGCAATAAAAGATAATAAAATCAGGGCATTTGCAGGTAAATGGATGGAGTTGGAGAATATAATGCTAAGTTAGCCAATCCCAAACAACCAAATGCTGATATAAGGAGGCTGATTCATAGTGGGATTGGGAGGGGGAGCATGGGAGGAGGATTAGATGAACTCTAGATAGGGCAAAGGGGTGGGAGGTGAAAGGAGGGAGATGGGGGTAGAAAAGATGGTGGAAGGAGATGGACATCATTACCCTAAGTACATGTACGAAAACACAAATGGTGTGACTATACTTTGTATACAACTAGAGATATGAAAAAGTGTGCTCTATATGTGTAATATGAATTGTAATGCATTCTACTGTCATATATAACAAACTGGAATAAAAAATAAATTAATTTAAAAAACAATGAACCATTTTACTATGTGCATATCATTTACTGGATTGCTGTTTTTCCAATTTTGTTCACCATTTATTCAAGTTGCAATGAACATTTTCATATAAACGGTTTTTTACATTTTTAATTTTCTTAGTATAGCATTCCCAGAAAGGAGACTTTGATAATGACAAATACTGCCAAATGGTGCTTGGCAGGGTGCAGTTGTTCAGTTCTTATTAATACACCCACAGATACAAATATTTTCAAACTTAAAGTTTCAAAATCAAACTGTAATAGAATGAGGATGCCAAATGTAGAATACAAAGGAACAAATTTGGAAATAAGATAATCAACTCAATTTGAGGTACCGTGGGGCAAAAAATATAGAAATCATTCCACAGTTCGAAATATGGGTTGAAAGCTCAAAATTGTGTAGGAGACACTATAGATTCAATCTTCTGAATGAATACATAAACCGTGAATAAAACTACTGGGCATTTTAATGGGAATAATTTTACTAGAACAAAATGGACAGAACTACACTGAACAAATGTTGAAGAAATTTGGAAGAAACAGAAAAAGGAAACATTCACAGATTTGAGGCGGCCCACTTGGAAATGGCTGCTTAAGATCCCAGAAAGTTGAGAATGTTACAAGGTTAAAGAGAAAGGGGGTACTTGACATTCTTGGACAAACTAAAGATATGAAAAACACAATCTAGAATTTAATCCACATACAGAATAAGGAGTCATCTTAGAGGGATGAAGAACCATTTCTTTCCTTGAGAAAGGAATAAAAGCACACTTGTGTATACTGGTTGCACTAGATTCAGAAACTCATGCACACTGACCTCAGTACAGGAAACAGTAGGGTTTTGACAAATCAAATGTGCAGATGATACATTTACAAGTATTTGGTCAGGTACTTGTAAAACTAGACAATAAAGATGTCATACTTCGAGTAAGGTATTTAAGTGAAATATAAGCATGTCAGTATTTCACTGCTTTTATAATAACATATTTGATTCCCCAATAATCTGTTATGCACTTGCAATATAAAACCTATAGACCATGGTCCCCAACCTGAAGGAACAATTCAGATACTTTCACAAATGTTTTAAATATAAACTTTCCCAATAATGGTCTGTAACTTCTAGTAATCATGAAGTGAGATATTTCATCTTCTTCCAATCTGATTAACAGGAAACAATTTCAGGCTAGATATATCATTTGCAGTAAAACACTTTAAAGAGATTTTGCAAGTTAAATAGCCACTAGAAAGCCAGGAGTGGTGGTGTACACCTGTATCTCAGCTGCTCAGGAAGCTGAGGCAAGAGGACCCCTTGAACCATTCTTTCCTTGAGAAAGGAATAAAAGCACAAGGCCAATGTAGGCAACCATGACAAGACCCTATCTCAAAAAAAAGAAAACAACGAGCCACCAGAAATACTTTCAGAAATGCCACACTAGGCTTAAACAGGACAACTGGCAAGTCAAACACTCAAGAATTTTCTATTCAAAGCTATTGGCAGCAATTATGTTACAATCCCAACACTCCCTAAGTGAGTTTAGGATTCATACAGAATTCACTTTTAAATACATATGTTTAAAAATATCAAAATGTCACCAAATTGTCAAGTTTCATTATGTAGATTATACATAATTATAGTAGGGGTAACACAACATAATACATGCCCTGTGTATACTTCTACTTTAAGGGGCCCAGGATAAATCAGGCTGGATGTGTAACTCAGTGGTAGAGTGTTTGCCTAAGACATAGCAAGCCCTAGGGTGGATAAGCAGCACTGCAAAACAAAACAAAAAGTCTATTTTTAATCTACACAAATGAAGTAACATCTCTTTCATATAATGGTTTCAAGTAAGTTACAGCTTGTAATTTCAACAATCTTAAAGGTACCTTTCAAAATGTTTTTGCTTTTAATCTTCCTTCCACAGGTTGGCAAAGGAATGAAGTTTGGAGGACATTGCATTCCACATATAGGAGGAAGAAATATAGTTAGAAAAGGCAAACCTAGGGCTGGACACAGTAGCACACACCTGTAATCCCAGGAGCTCAGGAGGCTGAGGCAGGAGGATCGTGAGTTCAAAGCCAGACTCAGCAAAAAAAGTGAGGCGTTAAACAACTCAGTGAGACCCTGTCTCTAAATAAAATACAAAATAGGGCTAGGGATGTGGCTCAGTGGTTGAGTGCTCCTGAATTCAATCCCCGGTACCAAAAAAAAAGAAAGCAAACCTAACACAATTTTCTCAAGCAATATGAGAACTGTGCATGTCCAGAAAGAACATGGGAGAACAAGAAAACTGGATTACTAACTAGAACTAAAAAACAGCACCTTCTCTTGATTTAAATTAACATAGTATACTTATATAAGACAATTATACTATTGGCTGCACATAGTGACACAGGCCAGTAACTCAAGCAACACACAAGACTGAAACAGAAGAATCGCAATTTTGAGGCCAGCCTGGCACCACAGTCAGCCCTTGTCTCAAAATATAAAAGAAAAATCACGTAGCTTAGTAGTATAATGCTTTCCTGGCATGTACAAGGCCCTGGATTTGATCCCCAGTACTGGTGAGAAAGGGGGGAAGAACTTTTTATCAATTTTATTTTTGTTATAAACTTTTTTTATCAAGGCTAACCAGTTTGATAGTCTAATTGTTTGATTGTGCTATACTGAGAATAGAACATGTACTAGATAAAATATTTTTTAACTAGGAACGGAGGCATACGCCTGTAATTCCTGTGGCTCAGGAGGCTTAGGCAGGAAGATCTGGAATTCAAGGCCAGCCTTATCAACTTAGTAAGGCCTTAAGCAACTTGGACCCTATCTCAAAAAATAAAAAGGGCTGGGGATGTGGCCCAGTGGTTAAGCATCCCTGGGTTCAAACCTCAGTACCAAAAAAAAAAAAATGGTTTTCATAAAAAATATTTTATAGAAGGGAGAGCAGTGGAGTAGGGGAAGGGAATAGAAGGGGAGAGGGAGGAAGAAATGGGAAAAGTGAGGAACCAGGGATATGAAATTGACCAAACTAAGGTATTAAGGTATATGCATACATATATAACTACATCACAATGAATTTTACTTTTATATATAACTATAATGCACCAATTAAAAAATAGGAAGGCCAACATTATACAGGAAAGGCATCAGGAGAAGGAAGGAGAAGAGAAAAAGGGGAAGTACTGGGAATTGAAATGGAGCAAATGATCTTATAAAAATGTATGAATGTCCAAAAACTCCACTATTATGTATAATTACAATGCACTAATAAAAAACCACTTAAAAATATTTTATCAGGGGCTGGGATTATAACTCAGTGGTATAGCACTTGCCTAGCATGTGTGAGGCAGTGGGTTAGAGTCTCAGCACCATATATAAATAAATTTTTTAAAAGTTGTTGACCATCGACAACTATAAAAATATTTTTTAAAAAAAATATTTTATCATTTTTGTATCTGCTGTAATAAAATTTTATTTTTCTGTGGCTAAAAAAATCTATGACCCAGCTACAAAAACTACTTAAAACATACTAAATAGAATACAAATCCAGTATTTTAACCCAGTATTATCCTTATCTAATTTTATATTAAAACATAAACTACAATTAATATACTGCAGGGAAAAAAATAACAATGATACTAATACTGTCTCCACCAAAACTGTCTGATTACACTTGACTCAGAACATGATTTCTGTCATTTTAAGAATGTAGTGAAGCACAGCATCTAGCCATGGGCTATATGGCAAAATAACCTATAATTTTCATTGTGATTTTATGTCACCAAACCCTATTTAACTTCCCAATAGAAGCTGTAATAAATTATATACTTAAAGCCCTCAGAATTACTAATATAAATCATATTTTGGAAGCTATGTCCCTGGAAAGTCAGGTTCAATTTTCAATGTTATCACTCTATCTAACTTATTAACTATTTAAAACTGTAGCATTATATATCTAAAGTCATAGAGTTTACCAAACCTACAAGATTCTCCTTGTATTACTGAACAGACAAAACACAGTTGAAACATAAAATATGAAATGTTTCGGCCTAAACATTTCATGTAACTGCTTCATAAGACAGGAAACATTTTATAAGTGAGTTATTCCTGCAAACGTTTCAAAATTTACAATTTTGTTTTTAAAATGTCTAAAATATTTTGTATAAATTTACTAATAATTTGCAACAAAGTATGGGGAAGTTAACGAATTTGAAGTTAATAAAAATGTTTTTAGCAAATCAAACACTTTTGTTAATTTTTAAGGTAGAATAACTAGCTACTTAAATACAATCAAGTTTTAATTAAACATTAAGACAAGTTTCTTGGCAAATTCATATGTAATCAAATGTAATTTATAATAAATAAAATTTTTAAAAGGGAATGACACTCTAATAATCTGATTATTTTAATCCCTATTATAACTAAAAAATTTTTTTCCAATTAGAAAATGTGCTCTAGCATTATCAATCATGGGGGGATGAAAGGAATTACATGTGACCAACTCTGGCAATTCTTTACTTTCAATAAGACCAAAAGGTAACACTAAACAATCAATCTATCACAACTTAGATTTTTTGTCCAAAAGACAAAAGTTATAGCTCAAAAGAGCAAATACTACATTTCCCTTTATTCTTCTTCCCGAAATTAAGTCTCCAACTTTTTCTTTTATGTGTAATCCTATTGTTCAAAAAGAAAGAAATAAAGATTAACAGAAAAGAAAATGAAAGGTAAAAATAAATCTGGAAATCTAGTCATTTAAAAAAAGAGATGCTTGGGCTGGAAGTATACTTCCAGGGTAGAGGACATGCTTGTCATATGCCAAGCCTTGATTCCATGCCCACCGACAACAAAAAAAAAAAAGGTGGGGGGGATGTTTACATCAGAAGGGAAAATGGATTTTGTGACAGATATCAAAAGTCTTGAGTTTTAATTCATAGTTTGAAAATCCTAGATTCATATAGTATTATATGCAGCTTAGTTTTGTTTGTTTGGGTTTCGTTTTTGGTTTGGGTTACTAAGGATTGAACCCAGAGGTGCTTTACCACTGAGCAACATTCCCATCCTTTTTATTTTATTTAATTTTTTTATGTGGTGCTAGAGTTTGAACCCAGTACCTCACACATGCTAGGCAAGCGCTCTACCACTGAGCCACAACCCCAGCCCCCCCAATCCTTTTTATTTTTCACTTTTTTATTAACTTATTTATTTTAATGAGGTATGTATTTTCAATGTTATCCCTCTAACTTATTAACTATTTAAAACTGTAGCATTATATATCTAAAGTCATAGAGTTTACCAAACCTACAAGATTCTCCTTGTATTATTGAACAGACAAAACACAGACAGCAGAATGCACTTTGATTCATTGTACACAACTTTTCATTTCTCTGGTTGTACTCATTATAGTGTCACACCATATGTGGAGTCATACTTGTACCTAGGGTAATGATGTCCATCTCATTCCACCATATTTCCTGCCCCCATGTATCCTCCTGTTATTTTTCATTTTGAGACAAGGCCTCCCTAAATTGCTGAGGTTGGCATGGAACTTGCAACCCTTCTGCCTTAGTCTCCAGAGTCACTGGGATTTCAGGTGCGAGCCACCGCACCCAGCTTTAGTATTATTCTTAAGGATCTTCAAAAACTAAAAATGAATCCTATAAGTTATATTTTATGCTTTCCATGCTTCTGATTTCAGGTTAGGTCTATAAGATTTTTTTCAAGTTATATGAAAAGTTTATCACCTCTAAGTTCTACATTAAGGGAAACTGTTTCAGAATGAAGACATAAAACTAAGGACAAAGAAAGAGGCAGGGAGGAAAAAAAAGGATTTTAAAAATTAAGTTATTTCACAAGACTGATTATTGAGTAGATATCACCAGTTTATTCTTGGTCATTCCCTGAAGCTATCACAAATTTTTCTGTCTTTATTAACTATGTGAACTCTGATCTCTAGCAACATGAGCACTTAAACATATTTGGTCTCCCAAATCTAATTAAGCCTAACTCTTCCCCCTACTATTTCCCAGCTTCGCCCTTCTTACCTGCCTCACATACTCCTTCCTACTCAGACTCCCAGGGGAGTGAAAATTTTCACTTTAGAAAATTAGAGAAATCATATGATTTGAGTTAACAAAATACATTTAAGATCAAAAGTACTGTCCTTGGTTTCTTTCATTTCAAAAACTTTCTGTTGGCGGAGAGTGGCAAATGCCTGTAACACAGCAATTTGGGATGCTGAGGCAGGAGGATCACAAGTTTAGGCCAGCCTCGGCAACTTAGTAAGACCCTGTCTCAAAATAAAAATAAAATAAGGCTGAAGACATAGCTCATTGGCAAAACACTTGTCAAGCACACATGAGGCCTTGGGTTCATCCATTGCTGGAAAAAAAGGAAACAAAAAACAAACAAAAACTTTGTTGGAAAACAAGAGCTTTCTAAAGTACCGACTTGGCATTAACTACCCATTAAGACAAAATTAGCCTGGCATAGTGACATATGCCTGTAAGCCCAGTGACTTGGGAGGCTGCAGCAAGAGGACTACAAGTTTGAGGCCAGCCTGGACAACTCAGCAAGACAATTTCAAGGGGTGGCAGGGGTTTGGCTGCGGATGTAGCTCAGCAGTAAAAGTACCCATCCAGTACCATGGGGTGGAAAAAAAGGCCAAGTAAATCTGCTCAGTGTCCCCAAACCACAGAAGCCACCCTAAAAATACAATCTTGACAATACTCATCTCTTCTAATTTCCTCACAAGTAATAAAAGCAGAAGCTCTTGGTCCCTAACATAACAATGGTGTCTCAGAATCAAGGCAATATGCTGTCTTTGTTTAGCAACATATGGCCCAAGTACCAACTGAGAACAGCCTGATCCCCTAAAAAACTCAAGGTCTAATTTGACAAGCACTTATATAAAATTTACAACATACATTCTCCAAATATCTATTCTACTTTGGTCCAAAATGAATGAGATCCTAAAGACAGCTATGACAAAGCTGTAGCAGCAGCAGCACACTAATACTGTTTTTCCCCAAACCACTCTTAACTGTCCCAACCCAACCGAAAGAAGTAAACTATATATACTTCCTTAAGTTGGACACACATACTCTGACTATCCTACATCTCCAATGATTCAAAACTATCCTTATTCAAGTTATGTTAAGGCAAAAATATATCTCCCCCACCCCTTTTAGTACTGGAGATTTAACTCAGGGCGCTTCATCACTGAGCCACATCCCTAGTCCTTTTTATTTATTTTTTATTTTGAGACAGGGTCTGGCTAAGTTGCTTAGGATCTTACTAAGTTGCTGAGGCTAGCTTTGAACTTTCGATACTCCTGCCTCAGCCTCCAGAGCCCCTAGGATTACAGGCATGTGCCACCATGTCCAGCAGCATATGTCTTTTAAACAACTGGATCCAGAATCAGTAAGGGCATTTAAGATAATTTCTCTTGAATTACATTTGTATCATATAAAATTTGCCCATGACAAAGTTTCCTGCAAAAATTTTCTTTGTTCCCACAAAGAAAAATAATACTACATCCCAGTTACAGAGTAGAGGAAAGTGAGTAACTTTAAAAATAAAAAAAAAACAGTTGATATAATCTTCCATTTTAACAAGTTTTAGTAGTTTGTCCTCAGAAGTAACTTCCAAGTTCACCATACCACATTGGAAGTCTCAATTTCAAACATTAAGAAACTAGGACAGCTGCAACCCACAAATTTTAAACAGAAATATTTATTTTGGCAGCAACAATAAAATGATATATCAACTTATTCTGTGTCCTCTAATAGTTAGGACACATGAATTAGTAGAAGGATATTTTAAATATGGAGAATTTCAAAGTTCTTTAGAAATCCTTTAATCTAAATGTTGCCATGACATCTTTTCACATCCAAACGCAGGTGAAGTTGTAATGGCAACTACATCTCTATGCCTTTGAATTAACCATCAATAGTGTAACTCTAGTCTACCTATCATCATACTTGCTGAACTGCTACAATGAGAACAGCATTTAGTAAGTTAACTCCTCTTACCTGACAAACTTAACTTCAACAGTGACCAGAATCATTTTTATCATTCAAATGGAAAATAATATTCAAACAAGTATGCCATTTACATGAATATGAATCATGTTTGAGTAACAATATTTCCACATTCTGAAGTTAGCATTTTCCCCTTCCTCCTTCCGTACTTCAGTGTTCATGAATCAATATTTAAAAACAAAAGTTCAATCAAAAAGTTAATTTAATAGCTGATGTTTTTTAAAGTTGCAAGAAAAGAAAAAAGAGCTGGGCATGGTAAGGTACACGCCTGTAATCCCAGTACTCTGGAGTTAGAGGCCGGAGTATCACAAGTTGAAGGCCAGCCTCAGTAACTTAGCAAGGCCCTAAGCAACTTAGGGAGAACTTGCTCAAAATAAAAAGGGCTGGGGATGTGTTCATTATTAAGTGCCCTTGGGTTTAATCTCTGGTTTGAAGAAAAATAAATAAAATAAGAATAAAAAGTGTTGGGGATGTAGATCAGTGGAAAAGTATCCATGGGTTCAATTCCCTTACCAAAAAAAAAAAAAAAAAAAAAAAAATCTTTCAATACTTTAAATATAAAGCCTATATATCAGTGCCATACTTGCTACTTTATGGTATCCTATGACAGAACATCTAAAAAATTAAAATAATATGATCTACAGCTTCTTTTCAAGCATGTTTATAAGAATTATCTCATACAAACCATCCACTTTAATGTGACTTTAAAACCCCATGCCCAGAAGCCAGTGACTGGTTTATAAACAAGATAATGAGTAGTTCAATGGAAAAAATATTATGACAATAAACTAGGACTGTCTCACCATGTTATGATCTGCTTGCCTAATATGTATGTTTAGCTACTGTAGTCAGCAATGTCCAAATATAAATATGAAACATTTAATGGCCAGCCTGTTCTAGACTTCAGGCTCACCTTACCTGTTTAAAACATAGTTTTTAAATATACAGTTCTCCACAAATATTTTTTTCTTAGAAAAGAGTGGGGAGTAGGGAAGAATCTAAGGAACAAGTTTTCCATAAATACAAAAAAAAAAAACCCAAAAATCAAATATTTTTGCACATCTTTACCTTAACACACATAAAAATAATTTTTAAATTTAAGGAAAACAAAGCTCATACAAGTTAAGCATTATATTTTATTAAAAAAAAAAGTTCCCTACACATTATGAATGCAGCCATTAATATACCAAGAAATGCCTCGCTGACTTAAAAGAACTCTGGTTGGTCAAATTTCAATTACTAGTAAGTGGCATGAAGGCATAAAATAATCAATAAAATTATAAAAACAATTTTAAAGGTCGGTCATATTTTGTTTACTTAAAATACTAAGCTTAATCATGATCTATCTAGACCTTATCATTGCTCATTGTATAAAATTAGCACTGCACTTGCAAACATAAGCAGAATCTAGACTTATTAAACATATGGTGAGATTTGTCCAGCTTCTGAAATACTAAATGTGTATGGAAGATTAAAATACTTTTTCTTGGGAAACAAACAACCCTCCCATCCTGATTAAAAGTTTTCATCAAAAATCTGATCAGAAAGAAAGGGAATCAAAATCAAAATCAACCCGGCAATCAAAATCTTGACGTTAACTGAAATGGTCTGAGTATAAGCATTCCCATTTTAGAAACTACAGCGAAAATAGAAAAATAAATAAATAAACCAGCCGATCTCCAAACAACTAGAAGGTACACCTAAGCACAGACTGGTTTACCAGCTAACTTCCCCAGCTCGGTACCAGAGAGACCACAAAACAAGGTTGACAATACAACCAACCATGAGCTTTGCTGTAAACTGGACGATAATCTGAAATCTGGGGGGGGGGGGGGGGGGGGGGGAAGCTGTGCTGTTGCTAATAGAAGCTCCTTATAAGCAGCGAACTGACAGGTGGAAAAATAAATTCCCCAGCAGGCCAGCAAGAGGTTGTGAAAACACGGTTCAAGGACTGAACGTGTTGTGACTACTCTGTAACAGGTCCAAGGTAATTTACACACACACCCTTTAGCGCAATTCCTCCAGCACGGAGGAGACTGGGAAACAGGCTTTCCCGAAAGCCACATACCATTTTAAAACAGCAGTCTCCTCCCCGACAGGAAAACCGGCATTCTCATTCCAAGTCTTTCCGCGACTTCTCCCAGTGCGGCGAAGGAAAGCGGGCGACAGCCACCGTAACGAGAGAAGCCGGCAACAGCCCCGCCGCGCGGCCGCCACGCCTTCCTCCCGCCGCAGCTGGGGACGCCGAGCCGCGGATCACATTTCTCCTCCCCAACAATCACACGCACGCACGTCCCAAGAGTTGACACCCTCCAAACCCGCGGTTCCGCGACGCCGGTGACGGGGCCACAAAGCCCAGGGCACAGCCCCTGGCCGGGGCACTCCGGCGGCGTGCGTGCGCGTGTTTGTGTTTGTTCTCCTAATGAAAGGAAAGAGGTCTCCGTAGTTACGGCCTAGGGCCGCGCCGGGGAAGAGAGGCCCCCCTGTGGGGTTAAACAAAACTTCAGTTGCTGGGAAGAGCCGTTGCGCAACCTTGGCAGGAGGAGGCCGGGACCGCCCGGCCCGGCCAAGGCGGCTTCCCGGAGGCTGCGCCACCGCGTGCAGGAACCACGCGCGGCCCCCGCGTCCGGGGGCCTCGGGCCTGGTGTGGCGCCGGCCTCCGAGGAGCCGCTGGGGCTGGGCCACACAGCCGGAGCTGGGGCGGAAACCCGGGGTGCGAGGGCGCCGCGGATGCGGATGGGGACACCTACGCGCGACGGGGGCGGGCCGCCCCGTGGGGGGGATCTGGGCCCACCCGGGTCCGACAGGCGGGTCCGCTGGCCACCCAGAAGCAGGCCCCCGATCCTCCCACCCGGGCGCGGGTGCCCCTCTCACAACTCCCTTACCTTCCTAGAGACCCGCGCTCTCCCCTCTTCGGGCGGCCGCAGCCCTGAGCATGTCCGGGATGGGTCGCGGGGCCGTGCCGGGAACAGGGAGCCAGGCGCTTCAGCAAGCGGCACCACCCAGCCCGGGCTCAGCCCCTCTCCGCGGCCGCTGCCATCTTGTCCTGGCGGCTGAGAGGAAACCGCGAAACACCCTCCCCCGACCGCGGCTGCTGCTGCTGCTCTGGCTGAACGCCGGGCCCGTCTCCCTCATCTTCCTTCCCGGGGATCTGGGGTGGGAACAGCTAGACTGGGGCCAGGGAGAGTGAGAAGCCGGCCGGCCGACCTCCGGCAACTGGGCCTACGAATGGCGCGGGATGCGGGGCCCACGGCGGTTGGGCCCCATTCCTGAAGCCCCGAGGGCTACGAGAGGAGGAAAAGGAAGACAGCCGGAGAGGCGGCGACGGCGAGGCCCGCAGCTCGGTCTCGGGGCGCTGCGCTGCCGGCAGTCGTCACCAAGGCAGCTGCTGCCGGCCGCCCCAATCTCGGGCCCCTCCTCCGCGCCTGCCGATCTCGGCCGCCGCCTCCGCAGCGCCACCGCCCGCCCGGCCGCGCTGCGCGCCGATCCCGGGCGGCCCCGCTTGGCTCGGGCCGCGGCGCCTCCGCGAAGCCCCTCCCCGGGGTCCGCCCGCAGCCGCGCCCTTGTTGCTCGGAGCCCGCCGGGTTGCTAGTGCGGTCCAGTCCTGGGCTCCCTCACGCCATTCCTCCGGCAAAAGAATCATCTGCCAGCCCCTCTCTGCGGTTCTGAACCTCACTCAAAGCCCACTCGGCCAAAAATACAGATTTAAGAGAAGATCCTGACACCCAAAGAGGGGATTGAAACACGGAAGCAGGATTTTACAGGCCTTTCCAGATCCCGTAATCATAATTCCCCTTTCTATCCTTGGAAGTGTTTCTTGGCAGGTTTTTTTTTTTTTTTTTTAAGGGTTCAAAAATAAGAAAAGGAGAAATGCTTAGTCAAATGAACAATCTCGATCTTTTTGGAGGTCCTTCCCAGTCCCCAACCCAAAACGTCCAGAAAATTGTAAATACAGGCTAAAGAATAAGGGAAAGGCCCTCTTGGAAATTTTCCAAAAGCACCTCTGCAGTCCAAAAGCCCATAATTGTCAAGTTTACCCACCTCTACATGGATAATTCTCCATTGAGTTAGTTCCACCCCCAGAGGCTAGTTTCCTCGCTCCTGGAGACTAGGAAATCAACAGAATGGCCCATTTCAACCCACGTAATCATAGAACCATAGAATGAGATGAAAAACCGTAGCGATCCTAAGTCCAAATTCCTACGCTAAGATAGAGGTTCAAAGTTTAGGAGACCTGAACAAGGTTCTAGAGCAAGCCTCTGGTCTCTACTCCCTCTCTCCAACTTTTCCTTAGGAAAGAACTGACCTTCTAAGCACCCATCCTTAAGAGTCAATTTTCTTTGGCACCTGTTTCTTCTGGTTCCTTATGTTCTGAATTAATGTCTAACCTTTGGGGAACCCAAGCACCTTTCTCTCAGGGATGGAAGTGTCCTTCTTTGCTTCCTACCTTCCTGTGGATTGAGTTTCCCATGAATGTATTTATTCCCAGACATTTTCTATTGCAGTATCTGGGGGCAGGGCAAAGGGAGTGACAACTTGCTGCATATATAATACTATATATTTTTTCCTTTTCAAAGAGGAGAGAAGAGTTTTTGGAGAAAGCCTTTCAAAGAAAGGGTTTAGTATATCCTGAGGCCACTGGAAATAACATTTTCAAATGAGGGGTGGGTTTTTTTCAACTAAGTAAAAAAAAAAGTCTTTCAAAATAGAAAAAAAAAGACAATGACTTTTTCATAATGATAGCACATAGAATCCATTTCTTTTCACTGTTTAGTTACTTTTGATTTTTTAAAGGAATAATCCAAAGAACCAAAAGAAAGGATGAAATCATTACTTAAAGGAGAAAGTTTAGAATACAGAAATCTATCCAACAAAACATGGAAAATATACTGCCATACTTGAAATTTTCAGAACGTTTGTTAACATTTCTCTAGGCCACTTCTAATGGAAACATTCCTTCTCCACATGTGGTCATTGGTACATTTATGAAGAGGCTGACAGTGGGAAGAATTTTTTTTTCTTTTTATCCCTATAAAGTACATTAGTTCTCACTACACTATAAATTCCAGGAGAAGATTCTGTCATCTTTTTTTAACCATCAAATTACTAGTGCTGAATACAGTTCCTGACTAGTGAATGTTGCTACATAAGTAAACACTATTGATTCAAGCCCTCCTCCACTTTATTCCTATTGACCCCTAACCTAATCTCTACCTCTACTCTCTTCCTCCTGGATCCATTCTGAACAGGAACATCCAGGTAATTATTCAAAACTCTGATGTAGCCATTTTATGAAGTTTGCTTTTTAGAAAAGGGAAATTTTTCATAGTGCTAAGTTCTTTTAAAATGAAGGTTACTAAGGGGCTGGGGTTGAAGCTCAGTGGCAGAGCGCTTGCCTGGCCCTGGGTTCGATCCTCTGCACCATAAAAAAATAAATAAAAATAACACAAAGGTATAAAAAAAATGCAGGCTACTGAATTGTATATGGAAAAAAAGTTAAATAGTCTTTTTCTATAACAATATTACTGAACGTGGGGCCCAGTGGCACACATCTGTAGTCCCAGCTACTAGGGAGGCTGAGGCAGGAGATCCCTTGAACCCAGGAGTTCAAGATCAGCCTGGGCAACATTGTGAGACCACATCTCAAAAAAAAAAAAAAAATTACTTAAATATTTATTAGGTTCCAGGGACTGAGATATGCTTTGAGGATACAGTGACAAAAGGAGACACCCTGTGGACTTATGCTTTCTCAGGAAAGTTGGCTATTATACAAATAATTACAGTATTAACAAACATTATTTAAAAAGTACAGGGTGCAATGACAGAATAGAACAGGAAGATCTAATGAGATGGGAGGTAAGAAAGCCATAGAAAATCTGGTTCACTTCTCATTCTTTAGGGGTCAACTAAATACTCACTTCTTTGGGGAAGAATCTCAACTTCCCTAAGCCAAATTCCCATATAGCTTTTCCTTACAGCATTCATCTAAATTGTAATTTTACAATTATTGTCTGGTTATTTGATTATCATCTACCTCTTCCACTAAGCTGAAAGCTCTGGAAAAGTGGAGTGCATTTTCTTTGTACTTCAGTGTTTCCCCAGCAACAATGCAGTAGTCCATGGTAGATGATCAACAGGACCTACCACGTCCAAGGCCCAGAGCAAAGTAAAAAAGCAGGGCTCCCTGTTCAAAAATTGTTGAGGCTTAGAAGTCTGTGACAGCAGAGCATTAAACCATGCTTAAGGAACTTCTAAACACAGACCTCTGTAACTACGAAAGCCAAATTAATGATGAACGAATGAAAATTGAGATCTGAAGTATGTGTAGGAATGAACCCAAAGAAATGACATGCAGAAGGAAAGATACATGCAAAACTATATGGGAAAAACGCAATGAGAAACCAAGACAGCTTTTAGTGAGATGTGAAGACAAATCAAAGCAGATGAGGATAGAAGGAGAAGCAAAGGCCAGACTGAGATTTAGGACTTTATCTTCCAGCAAAGACAGTAAAGGAAAGATTCAAAGAGATGCAAGCATAATCAAAGCAGTCATTTCCTTTGTGTGAGAGAAACATGGGTGGAAACTATGTGTTTCTTCTGCCCACTTTTCTGTTATTAAATATTGCTTCCAAGGAACTGTCATTCAGAATAAAGTGAATACCCACGTAGTGGTTTAAAGCAGTGTTTTAAACCCTACCTAGGCTGGGCATAGTGGCTAACGCCTGTAATCTTAGTGACTAGGATGGCTTAGGCAGAAGGCCAACCTTGGCAACTCAGTGAGATCCTGTCTCAAAAAAATAAAAATAAAAAGGTCTGGGGATGTAGCTCAGTGGTAGAACGCCCCGGGGTTCAATCCATAGTACCAAAGGAAGTGGGGTGAGGATACTATGATATGTATGTTGTCTCCCCCTACTATATCCCACCCCCACCCCCACCCCTCCACCAGCCAAGGAATTTTTGTCTGCTATGTTGATTTGATCTTATATACCAGAACAGAGCCTGGTATAAACTCAACAAATATTCATAAAATGAAAGAATTAACTTTTTATGTAAGTAGTAATAAACTCAACTGCTTGATCTCAAGCAGTCAGTCATTTGAGATCACTGACAAATGAAATCCATGACTTCTTTACCTCTTTGCCTGTCTTAGGTCTTCACCATCCCCAAAATTATTCTGTCCAATGGAGGCCAGACCTCTTTGCACTTGCCTTGTGTCCATCGCTTACTGGACCACAAAAAGGTGTTCATATAGAGAAGCAACTCTCTCAGCCTTAGTAGATGCTGCTGATTCTTCTGTCCAAATCATTGCAGTTTCAGGAAAACCCTTGGAACTTTGTCAGAGCCTGAGTCTCTAACCCACATTCATCCTTCCTCAAGGAAGTTGGGTTTTGGGTTTGTCCCTCCACCCCCCCCCACACACACACACATCCCAGACCCTAAATATCTTTTCTTGCCATTGAGGGAGTGAGAGGTAACTAGTCAACTGAAGAGCTCCCTAATTACAAATCAAAGGGGAAGAGTTCACCAGGGGTTTTGTCTCCTCCCTCTGGGAGGTCCTGGCTGCCTTATGCAAATAATCTGCCTTCTTACTGGAGATCAGCTTTATACACCTGAGCCTCAGGGAGGGGCAGTGGAGATGGAAAAATAACAACAACAAAAAAAACCTTCAAAAGTCCGTCTCTCCTGCCCACATTTGCATCATGAAAAAGTCCATTCATTTAACTCTTTGCAGTCAAAGATCTGTTTCTCTTCCTACAAAAAAAAAAAAAAAAAAAATGCAAATAGCATAGCGTGGAGGCTGAGATAGGAAATTGAAATTCAAAGCCAGCTTGGTCTATTAGCAAGACGCTGACCTGCGGGAGGAAAAAAAAATTGAAAGAAAGGGCTGGGTATGTAGCTCAACGGTAGAGCACTTGCCAATAATGCATCAGGCCCTGTGTTCAGTCACCAATACACACACACACACACACCCCAGGCAAAAAACTCTTCTCCCTGAATTAATACCAATGAAAATAATCTCATATTAATCTTGAAGTTCAAAATCTTAATCTGTGAGTTAGCTACTACTGCCAGCACAAAGCAAAAATCTTATACAGTCAAATTCATCCCTGGAAATTACCTAAATTACCCATAACATATCATATACATTGTTTGGATATGCAACCTGATACAATAACATGTATATATTAATGATATGCTACTATAAGTAGTCATAAATTTTTCATGTTTCGCCTCTTGAGGTATTTTACTTATTTATTTATTTACTTATTTATTTATTTTCTTGGTACCAGGGATTAAACCCAGGGGCTCTTTACCAGGGACTGAACCCAGGAGCTATGTCCCCAGCTCCCCCCGCCCTTTTTTAATTTTTTTATTTTTATGACTGGGTCTTGCTACATTGCAGAGGTTGCCCTCTAGGTGCAATCCTCCTGCCTCAGTCTCCCCAGTAGTTGCTGGGATTCAAGGCATGCGCCACTGCACCTGTCTTGATCTTGATATTTCCTTGCTCACAAATCTTCTATTTTTTCACATACTAAAAATGTCCGTATTTCTTGGCTTGACTATTGAGGTTTATTACAGTTGGACCTCATAAAGCCCTTTTAGTGTTCTTTTCTTTTTCCTTAACTCTAATCTTTATTTGTCCATGTCCAGGCCATTTCTGCCATCAATATTGCTTTCTTGGGGCTAGATGCATGGCTCAGAACTTGATTGCACGCTTCACATGCTTGAGGCCCTGGTTTCAATCCACAGTGTGTGTCCCTCTCATCCACTGAAATCATATACATCCTTCAGAGCTAAATGTTCTAGGCCGAGCATGTGGTTCAGTGGTAGAGTGCTTGCCTAGCATGCACAAGGCCCTGTATTTGATCCCCAATACTGCAAAAAGAATCAATATCAAAAAATCTCCCAAAGCTAAGTGTTCATTCTTCCAAAAACTTGGAATGTACATCCCATTCCTAAGTGATGCTCATTCGCCCCACAACACTTTTTAGTTCCTCCCATAAAACAAGCTCTGTTCTGAGTGCTTTTATTAAATAACTCAAGGATGATTATCACTATGGTCACTGTACATATGAGGAAGTTAAGCACAGAGACATTAAGAACCTTACCAAGGTTCTGGGCACTGTGGCGCACACCTGGAATCCCAGTGGCGCACACCTGGAATCCCAGTGGCTCAGGAGATTGATGCAGGAGGACTGCAAGTTCAAAGCCAGCCTCAGCAATTTAGCGAGGCCCTAAGCAACTCAGGGTAACCCTAAATAGGTAATCTCTAAATAAAAAATATAAAAAGGGCTGGGGGATGTGGCTCAATGGTTAAGTGCCCTGAGTTCAATCCACAGTACAAAGTGGAAAAAAAGAATGATGTCCAAGTTTATACTGTATATTAGCTGTCTGGTCTTAAAACAGACCAAGATAAACCTCTGGCCTCTCGCCAAATTACAAATTGCACTAAATATATTTTTGATATTTTTATAAAACATGTGGTCATAAAAGAGATTATCATTCTCCTTAGGAAGAGTTAAAGGTGAGGATTGTGTTCCTGACAAATCTCAACATCAAAGCATGGCTATGACAAACACTGAATTAAAAAAGAAAAGTAGAATTTTGTAATTCTGCTTGACATCCATGGAGAAGAGTGGCCCATCTTTTACAGGTGAGGAGAGATTCAGCTAAATGAGAACAGGGGCTCAAATACACCTGTTACCCCAGGCCATATAGTTCCAGTCCTCGGGCCTCAGTCATCCCATCAACAGCAAAATGACTGAATGACTGTCTATATACCCAAAATAGGAGCTGCCTGATATATTCCCAAATTCCCTCTTCCATCTGAGCTAGGAAACAGCCCCAGTCCTCCCATATTCAATATTGAATGCCTGTCTCTGGTAATAAATCACCCATTCTTTCTTTCTGAGTTCATGTGCCATAGTGAAATGTATGAGGAAGTACAAAGACCATCCGGAACAAGCTGTTCTCACCTAACAGAAGTGGCATGTTCAGTCATGCATAGCCGTGTAACACTGACGACCAACTACAACAAAATCCCTGCCTGCACACTGGACTCCTACTGGGTTAGTTTTAAATGTCAGGCACTTAAGAAGAAATTCTTTGCATGAGAATCTGTCCTTCTACAACATCACCACCCACCCTGTGGATCCATCAGTCCAGCTTTCTAGAGCACAGGAATAGGGAGAGGTCCTAGGTGCCCAAGTGAATGAAGCTAGTATGCATGAACCTTGAGGACAGCTGAGCCTTTAAGACTTCTGAACGAACAGGAGGGTTCTATGCACATTTGTGAGGCTGAGATTGGTATTCTTCTTTCTTCCTTGGTGCTTTTGCTTGTGATGCCCCTTACATTACATTTCCCCCAACACATCTAGTTTTCTCTCTCTGCTCAAAGACACCTCCTTCAAACTATATTCTGGTTACCAAAAGTGCCCCCTGCCCCTCCCCTGCCACAACATACAACACTACTATTGAATCCAGAATTAGACAGGCAGTCAGTAGATCAAGGAGGCCAATTTGAGTGAGTCCAGAAAGTTGGAGAGGTATTAAAATGCTCATGCCTTCAGAGACCTCTTCCACCCTTATCAAGATAACCTGCTTCTGCTCCAATCTGTTGCTGAGGTAACCTGTCCCAGGGATTGTCCCCTCTACAGGGAGTTGTTAATTACTCCCACTTCCTGCCCAGATCACTCCAACTTGGCCCCTCCAGCCTATCTGCTTCTTCCCTTTTGGCCATCCCACTGAGCATCTCCTGGGCCTAGGCAAGAACCCAGGAAAGAGAAAGATAAGGGAAGAGAGCATGAGAACAAAGGAAGCCTAAGACATATATAAAGGCAGGACACCCTCATTTCTTGGGACACCAGGATATCAGCTATGGCCCCCTTTTTCCTCCCAGAAGAAGTCCGTGTTTCCCCTCTTTAAATAAACCAAATAAACCCTGCTTTTTATGGTTGACTTGGTGTGCTTCTCTAATGTTATACTTCAGTCTGTGAGGGAGCAGAACTTGTCACCCATAACTGATGGTGTCACTTTTTCCACCTGGCATGCAGAGCACCTGAACACTGAAATGACTCTTTTTGTTTTGTTTTGTTTTGGATACTGGGGATTTTACCACTTTATGACTGAGCTACATCCCCACCCCTTTTTATTTTTAATGAGACAGGGTCTCACTAAGTTGCTGAGGGTCTTTCTAAATTGCTGGGGCTGGCCTCAAACTTGCAATCCTCCTGCCTCAGCCTCCCAAGTTGCTGGGATCACAGGCATGCAACACTGGGCCTAACCGAAATGAATTTTTGATAAAAATAACTCATTCTCCAAGTAAATTAAAGTTTAATCTTAAGAAAAAGCACGCTATTTAAAACACACTTTTATTTTATGTTTTAAAATAGCCAAAGCAACCAATAGCCCAAACAAAGCCTTCACTGGAAGGAAAAAAAGGTACTTCTCATGAGACTTTGCTTCCATCTGTCAGAAAATTGTCCTAATATGCCAATTTTGTTAAGGCAACACACTTTCCTGCCATCTGTCAGAAAAGTGTCATAATAAATATACAGACCTATGTTTCTACTGCGTGAATGGTGCCGGCTCCCACACAGCAACTCTGTTGAAACAGACTTCTTTTCTTGTCCTTTGTCCCTCTCAGGAAATGGAGCAGGAACAACCTGGACTCAGGAGACTGTATGACTTGGGACAGATGCCTCCAAAGCATTTCTCCATTTTGTTGTTGTTGTTGTTGTTGTTGTGCCAGTGATTGAGCCCAGAGATATTTAAAAACTGAGCCATACCCCCAGCCTTATTTATTTCTTATTTTGAGACAGGGTCTTGCTGAGTTGCTTAGGGCCTTGCCAAGTAGCTGAGGTTGGTCTCAAACTTGAGGCCCTCCTGCCTCAGCCTCCCAAGTTGCTGGGATGATAGGCATGTGCCACCATGACTGGCATTTTCTCTCATTTTTAACTTGTATTTTTTTGCAGTGCTAGGGATCAAACCCAGGGCCTCACATATGCTAGGCAAATGTTCTACCACTGAGATATCCATAGTCCAATTTTTCCTCATCTTTGAATTTCACATATTAATATCTACCTGGCAAGGAAGATGAGGATTAAATGAGATAGCATGTAAACTTAATATGGTAGTATCAATGTAAGAGTTAGCTGAATCTGAATATTAAAGAAAGCCTCATTTGCGACTCAGAGTATAGCTCAGCGGTAGTGTTTGTCTCTCTACTGTGTAAAAGGCCCAGCACCACAAACACACACAAGCACCACACAGACACACACACACACACACACACACACACGTCTAATTTCAAGTTAATTGGAGAATATTTCATAGTCTCACTGCTTATCTGTGCCCCATTTGAGATCAGCCCCAGAAGTAGGGGAAAAGAAGGGACAATCTGAGCTACAAAACAAAATACTTTCCATCCCATCTTGGCTGCTGCCTTTCTCCCTCTTCTCTATAGAGAGGAGGAATTAGTCACTCTCATAGTCCTCACTTCTCACCTTCACTACATTCAATTTTGTATCTAGACCATAGTTTTTGTTCAACTTTGAAAGGAGCCATTTTCCCTGATTTTCCATTATCTTGGTCTCAATGAAGAATTCCAATCAGAAATGCCTCCACCAGAAAATTTAAAGTCCTGACTGGCATAATCAAATATCAACTAAAATGTCTGCTCAAACCAAGTTCACCTTTTCCCTATCCCCAGTTGATCCCAATTTGCCTTCAATAAATAAAAGTATGGCTATATAGGTCAATTGCTTACTACCCATATGCTTGAATCATATATAGCACAATAACTATACATACTAGTGAATATGCAGGTTATTAACACTGGACAGCATCACAGTATTTTATTTTGGTTTTTGCAGTGCAGGAGATTGAACCTAGTGCCTCTCAACATGCTAAATAAGCACCAGACCCCTGAGCTACACACCCAGACTCTGTTTGATTTTTTTGTTTTGAGTATTTTTTTTAATTATACATGGACACAATATCTTTATTTTGCTTACTTATTTTATGTGGTGCTGAGAATCGAACCCAGTGCCTCACATGTATGAGGCAAGCGCTCTGCCACTGAGCCATAACCCCAGGCCAATCTCTTTGTTTCTTAAAACACCAAATGCTGCTCAGTATTTTTAGTCTTTGGTATGTGTGCACGTGCACGTGTTTGTGCCCACGCAAGTGTGTATGTGTGCAGTATGCATGTGTGTATAATCTAACACAGAAACCTGCTCACAGCTTCAAAATAAGAGGAAGTATTATTCCTATTTTATTGCTAAAATTGCTACTGGGAGTAATGTTGCAATAATTTTTCTTTTTTTAGTAGGAAAAGAACATATGTTCCAAAAGAAATATGTGAGAGAGAGGAATCATTAAAGGGCCTACAAGATTATGGGGGAAAACAGTCAAATGTGAAAACAAAAAAAAAAGATGAATTTTCCTACATAAAAATGCTATTAGTTCAATTTGCAGTAAAATTAAAGTAAATGTGCATCAAAACCTAAACAAGCATTCTTCTTTAATCAGCAGACTGAAAATTATAGTATAAAGGTCATTTTTGGTCTGCAGTCAGACAAAGGAATTTCACTGGAAACGAGGAAGACAATTTATTCTTTTCATAAAGTCAAAATGTCTTGAAACTATGCAATGGAAAATTTAACTTGTTTACATGTAGGTTATTTTATTAAAATATAAGTTATATAATAAGGTAACATAATGATATTCAATGTTCTTTGATTAATATGATAGAAAAATAACACATACATTATCTAGATTGAGAAAATATCAGTTTTAAATGCTCAAAAATTATACACTAAATTATTATTATTTTATTTATTTTTAATTTTTTTATTGGTACCAGGGATTGTATCTAGGGGTGCTTTACCACTAAGCCACATCCCCAGACCGTTTTTCTATTTTATTTAGAGACAGGGTCTCACTGAGTTGCTGGGGGCCTTGTTAAATTGCTGAGGCTGGCTTTGAACTCACAATCCTCCTGCCTCATCCTCCGAAGCCACTGAGATTACAGGTGTGCTCCACTGCATGTAGCTTCTAAATTCAAAGACTAAGATGAGCAAAAGGACATTCTCTACTTTCTTTCTTTTTTTTTTTTTTTTTTAATGTGGTTCTGGGAATTGAACCCAGGGCCTTGTGCACGTGAGATAAGCACTCTACCAACTGAGCTATATCTCCAACCCAAAAGGTCACTCTCATGATTGCCCTTATGTTTATAAATTTGTTGTCTCTTGCTCCAGGAAGATTCACTTTATTCATTTATTTATTTATTTACTTACTTACTTATTTTACTTATCTTGTTTATTTATTTAACTTGTGCTGGGTTGCACCCAGAGCCTTGTGCCTGCTGGGCAAGTGCTCTACCACTGAGCCGTATTCCCCAGCCAAAACATTTTTAATAAAACTTAAAGACTTCACAGTCTTCTTATCTTTGCCATTTTTCTATTATTGGAGAGAGAGAGAGAGAAACAGCAGGATCTATTCTAATACAATTGGAAGAAACATACAAAATACATATTTGTGAGTTTATTATCTCCTATATCTATGCTATTATCCTTAACTAACATAAATGCCCTTGTAATAATTTGTGCCAAGGGGTTTTATGGGTTGGCATATAAATTAGAGAAGATAGAGGCATTGAAATCTCCCCAGTCAGAGTTGGTGTCAACTGTGACATCAGATCATCTTGCATCTGCACTACTGTTTCTCCATCTCTCTACCTTGGTTTCTTCATCCATAAAAAGACACCATTGCCAGGCACCCTACTACGTATCTGTAATTCCAGCAATTCAGGAGGCTGAAGAAGGAGGATTATAAGTTCAAGGCTAGCCTTAACAACTTAGCCAGACCCTCAGCAATGTTAGTGAGACCTGCCTCAAAAACTTTTTTTTTTTTTTTTAATAAAAGGCTGGGGAGGTAGCTCAGTGGCAAAGCATCCTTGGGTTCAATCTCTAACACCAAAAACGGGGGTGGTGGTGGCTGGGGATGTCACTCAGTGGAAATGCTCTTCTGTATTCAATCCCTAGTACTGAAAAAAGAAAAAGATAAACAATTATTAAGTATCTAAAAGACTAATGTCATGCATACTCCATCTTAAAATACCATGTTAGGGCCTGGAGGTGTAGCTCAGTGATAGAGTGCTTGCTTAGTATGCAGGAGGCTCTGAGTTTGAGTACCACATCAAAAAAGAAAAAAAAAAAATAGGAAAAACAGTGCTGCTGTAAAAATATACTAATTTAATGAATCTTAACTCTGGAACTTAAAGAACAGAAAATAACTTACTATTCCTTTTCCATTTAAGGGAAATAAATTAATCAATGACCAAAAGAAAATGTGTATTTAACAAAATCAGGTATGTTCGCTTTAGTTCAGTCCCTCTCTGTTGGATACAAATATTTAAAGAATGAATTGAGCTGGGCATGGTGGCACACACCTGATATCCCAGTAACTCAGGAGGCTGAGGCAGGAAGATCACAAGTTGGGAGACAGCCTGGGTAACTTATCAAGACTGTCAGCAACTTAGTAAGACACTGTCTCAAAACAAAGAATAAGAAGAACTGGGGACATAGCTCAGTGGTAAAGTACTCCTGGATAATTCAATTCCCAGTTAAAAGGAAAAAAAAAGGAATTGATTTTCATGTGGATTTTCTGCTAAAATCTACATCACATTATTTATATACATGAGCATCCACGTGTATGCACACACATACAACCTGCTCATTTTCATTTTTTGTTTCTGCATTTTAGTATTTTTCTTTTTTACCTATATTTTTATTTTAATTGACACATAATAAATTGCACATATTTATGGGGTACGGTATGACATTTCAATATACACATATACAGTGAATAATTGTGTTTCTAAGTACATAGGCATCCACGTGCATACATACAAAGATGTGCTCAAAGCATGTTCATTCCTATTATTTACACCAGTACTTATCTAGAGATGATATAATTTCAAATTAGTGGGCACCAATCTAAGCAAATTAGGAAGTTTTGCTTTTCCTGCATTTGCAAAACAAATCCAGCCTTTCTGAAACACAGTCCAACACTGTTTCATCTTTTGAAATGAGGAAACAGATGACTAACTTAAGGAAATCCTAGACTAGATATTTATAAATTCAAAGATATCAAGGTTGTTATGCTTCTTTTTAAAACAAGCCTTTTCTAAAGAAGAATTATGACTAATAAAGTGTGAGTACAGGCGCACAGGCAGGAAATTTGATAAAAATCCAACAAATTAGGACACAGTCCAGAAAATCTCTTGGGGGTTATGTTCCTTGCAAGTAGATAAATATCTTTCTAAAGGTTAATGTTCTTTAAAGAGTTTTCTAAAACTGTCATCATGGGACTGTGGCACATGACATTTTTGTTAATCTTTTCTGGTCAAAATAAAAAAACATTCTGAAAAGAAAAGAAAATTCATTTGTAAACACTGAATGAGAAAAGTTTTTTAATTTTTTTTTATTCCTAGTCACAGGATCAAAACTAAAGCTAAACTCCTCGGATATTATTTAGTTTGCTACAACAAAGTTTCCTTTAAGGTTTTGCAGATCACAACTGCTATAATGCCAACAAAAGGATCTACAGTTCAGTAGGGTTTAACTTCTTATCAAATGTTACAGAATAGATCTATTTGCTCCTGAAATACTGGTTGTATTACAGCTCTGCATCTGTCCCCTGGAATTAGGTTGCAAAAGGCCCAACTTTGCTTATGTTTCACTTTGTTTCTATGTTTTCAAGATCTTGATGTAACAAAGGCTGACAATCCAGGGAAATCCATCACTAAAAGCAAAGTATCAAGTAGAAGAACAGGTTTTTTGATGTAGTAGACAAATATTAAAATGATTATTTTATTTCATAGGACCATCATAAAAATTTTAATACATCCTTACAGATTCATTCTATTGTAAAAAAGAATAGCAAAACTTCAACTGATAATCTTTCCTTAGAACTACTCACTTCTCTTTTTCCTTCATACTATGTATATCCATAATAAGAAATCGAAAGTTCAACATAGAAAAAATATCAAATAAACTTTTTTTAAAACATTTATTTTTTAGTGGTAGTTGGACACAATATCTTTATTTTATTTATTTAGTTTTATGTGGTGCTGAGGATCGAACCCAGGGCCTTGCACATGCTAGGCAGGCGCTCTACCGCTGAGCCACAACCCCAGCCCCAAACTTTTTTTTTTTTTTTTGTACTGAGAATTGAACCTAGGGACACTTAACTACTAAGCCACATCCACAGCCCTTTTTATATTTTATTTTGAGATAGGGCCTTGCTAAGTTGCTTAGTGCCGCAGTCTGGCTGGGTGTGAAGGTTGATACAGCGGGAGCCGCTTTATTGCAGGACAGCAGGACAGCAGAGGTATATATACTTAACTAATTATACACAGCTTATCTTAATTAACATAAACTAGATACAGCAGTCAACCAATAAGGAATCCTCATCATCTTAATGATTACACACAGCTTAACTTAATTGACATAATCTAGACACAGCTGTCAGTCATTAAGGAATCTCTATCATCTTAATGGCTCCCTGGCGTTACTTCTCAAACCACTCCTTCTGGCAAAGTGCCAGGCGCCATCTTGACTTGGTTGTGGTCCTCATCAGCTTAGGGCCTTGCTAAATTGCTGAGGCTGGCTTTGAATTTTCGATCTTCCTGCCTGAGAATCCCGAGCCACTGGGATTATAGGTATGCACCATGAGGCCCAGCCCAAAAAACTTTTAATATGACTTTTAAAACCTAGAAACTTGTACATAAAAGGCTAACTTTTAAAACAAATATACAGCTCCTGCAAATCATTAAGAAAAGACCACCTTGGTTTAAAAATGAGCAAAGGTATTTTTCTACAAATAAGCTTTCATACTTGTGAAATAACATTATGTGAGTACATTCTCTGTACCATTGTTTGTAATAGTAAAAATTAGAAACAACCCAAATGTACATCAATAAAAAAAACAGTTGAAGAGCCAGGCCTGATTGTGCACACCTTTAATCCCAGAGGCTCAGGAGGCTAAGGCTAGAGGATCAAAAATTGGAGGCCCACCTCAACAATTTAGCAAAGCCCACAGCAATTTATATCGAGATCCTGTCTCAAAACATAATAAGGGCTGGGAATGTGACTCAGTGGTTAAACGCCCCTGGGTTCAATTCGTGATACCAAAACATTCACTATCCTTGTAATATATTTAAATTCAATGATCTCAAACATATAATCTTTATTCATCTATTTTTTATTTTCTTGTCTGGACTTTGCAAATTTCGCAACTTATACAATTACAGTCATACATTCCTTCCCCTTTTGCCACTTAATTTATCAAAAAGATACTACTTGTAAACATTTGATATCTGAAAGGTCATTTCTCAGTCTATTCCATCTTAGCATTACTTTGTAGTCTTTTTCTTGGCAGAAGACACCTAAAACACTGTACTACTTTTCATCACAAAAGCAATAAATCCAAGACATCTAATTAGCAAATGCATATTCCCATTTCAGACAACAAGCTAATTTGTTGAAACAAGTGTTTACGGTAAACTTAAAATGTTTTTTGTTGTTTTTTAAAATGTGGAAGAAATCTGCAAAGGTAGTTTTTTTTATTTATTGGTTTTTAATGTAACATTCAATCAAATATAGAGTCAACTCAAAACACAAAATGTAAAAATCAGCAGTAAATAAACTGAATTAGGAAAACATTTGTAAGGGCTGCTTACCAAGTCTCCACTTAAAACAGACATTTCCAGCTCTTATCAGAAACTGAAAATTTTCAGACATTGAGGTATCCCTAAGAGATCTATCTGCCTGTCAGTTTCATTATAACAAAAGTACACATCTCCCGGAAAATGGCCTCATAGAGTTTTAAAAGCACGAGAAAGGAAAAGTGACATCATCCTTTTGATGGTACCCTACCAAAAACTTACAGATAAGTTTTATTTGAGTTTGTTTTTCTGACTGTTGAAAATAGGCTGATTGCAACAGAGGTGTCAGATTGCTTCTCTCCATGTGAACTTCAAGTTCAAATTTAGGAAGTCGTTCTGTCATCAGAACATGTTGTACAAATTAACAATAGATTTCTAAGCCATAAACACATTTTAACAAATCTAATTTTTGCCTAGGTTGTTCTCTTCCACATCTCATTATAGATACTTTATAAAAGTGATTGTTATTCTCATGGTTCGCTGGAAGTAAAATAGCTTATCAGAGTTGAGATTTGAAAGAGAATTTTCCAAGAACAACATAGTTTCTTGGTTTTCAATGTTTTGAATAGTCCTAACTTAAGACAGTCTTTTCAATAACATACTGAAGGGAAGAAATTCCTATTACAATTTTTCTGTTCACTTAGATAACACTCACTTCTCAAGACCCTATAAGAACAGGACAAAAGGCAGGTGAGTTTTGATGAGCAAAGAAGTATGAAACAGTGCTTAGAGAGGAAACAAGTTAGAAGAGTTAGTACTGTTGGCATAGTAGGAAGTCTTGGGCATACTGAATGGTTACAGTGTTATAGGAATTCAATGAAGAATTGATTTTATTTTTGGTACTAGGAATTGAAACCAGGGGACTCAAACACTGAGCCACACACCCCAGCTACCTTTATTTTCTATTTTGAGACACGGTCTTGCTAAGTTGCTTAGGGCCTCACTAAATTGCTGAGGCTGGCTTCAAATCTGCAATCTTCCTGCCTCAGCTTACAAGTCACTGAGATTATAGGCATTCACCACCATGTCCTGCCTCAATGAAGAATTTAAGTAGGGGAAAATATTTTTTAAAATCTGGGCTTTTTTTGTTTCTTTTTTTGTTTGTTTGTTTTGGTACTGGGGATTGAGCCCAGGGGCACTTAACCATTGAGCCACATCCCATTGAGCTAAGGAGGCTGAGGCAGGAGGGTCACAGATTCAAAGTCAATCATAACGATTTAGTGAGGCCTTAAGCAACTTAGTGAGATCCTGTCTCAAAATAAAATATAAAAAGGTCTATGGATGTGGCTCAGTGATTAAGTGACCTTGGGTTCAATTCCTGGTTATCCCCCACACCCGCCCCCCAAAAAAAGACAGAAATCAGCCTAAACTGTTGTAAGAAGTCTTTTTCAATGGAGGGTTTCCATGCCATTATTTGAAATTACAATGTATTTTGAAGTATGTTGGTGCCTACTGAAAACTAAACAACTTTCTAAAAGTATAATAACTTTCTAAAAAGTACCTTCATTTAGTTTGAACACCTATAATTTTGGTACAACTAAAACTAAAAGATCAATTTTACTTCCCTCAGGTGTGTAGTGTATAACAGGTGCAAGTTTTCCATAAAGGAAATGAAGAAAGGCCTATCCTTGCTGAGCAATCATAAACAGCTAATAAATTAATACGTTCTTTAGATCTGAAAGAACTATAATTAAGTATTCCATTTAATTGGATTTTCTTATTAGATTATAAGATTTTCATTTATGAAGAAATTAAAAATCTTAAATAAAAATATCTTGTATAAAAATAACAAAAATAGGAGCTGGGATTGTGGCTCAGTGGTACAAAACTTGCCTAGCATATGTGAGGCACTGAGTTTGATTCTTAGCACCACATATAAATAAATAAAGGCCCATTGACAACTAAAAAAAAAAATAACAAAAAAAATTTTATATGAATGACTCCTAGGAAATTTTCAAATAAAAAAAGGTTTGAGCAAAGTTGCTTCTATTTTACAAAAAGTTCTAAATCATCATAACACATTCTTTATAGTGCAGTATAATTTCTATTACCTCATAAAGTCCCCTCCATGAACTTGAATCTAAAAGAATTCTTCCTCTTCTGAGTTCATTCTGAACACAGAGATTCTACCTCTTAGCTGGGCATGGTGGTGCATGCCTTTAATCTCAGTCACTTGGAAGACTGAGGCAGGAGGATCACAAGTTCAAGGGCAGCCTCAGCAATTTAGCAAGGGCCTAGCAATTTAGTGAGATCCTCTGTCCAAAAGGGGGTGGGGAGGGGTGGATATCTCTTAGCTTAGCACTTAAATTATCCTAGTACAAGTTGGATTAAGATTTCAAACTATTTGGAAACTAGAATCATTTTTCCTTGTACCACAACTAAAGTTTAATACAAAGTTAGGCCCCTTTTAGCAGTATCTACTTTGTGTCAGGGACACTGCTAAGAATTATTAAGATCCTCTCTACCACTTCATAGAGGATACCCTTTTTGTTTATTTATTGTGGTACTAAGGATAGAACCCAACACTTGACTTATGCTAGGCAAACACTCTACTACTGAGCCATACTTCCAGCTCCCAAACAATCCTATTTAGAAGTAAGGAAACTGAGGCACAGCTTGATGCAAGGTGATCTGAAGCCAAAGCTCAGTCTTTTAGTGACTGGAAATAGTGACAATGCCCTGGAAATAGAAATACTGGTGATCTGGAAAGGAAACAAATAAATAATGTTTTGTTCTATTCTGAGTGAAAATTATGTTTACTCAAACTGGAAACCTTTGAAGAATCACATCTTTGAACAATGAATACAAATACAATATTCCCTAAATCAGTGCCCATTTATTCCAAAGAATGCTACACCTAAGAAGGTCTCTCTCTCTCTCTCTCTCTCTCTCTCTCTCTCTCGCGAGCGTGTGTGTGTGTGTGTGTGTGTGTGTGTGTGCAGAGGGGTGGTGGGTACCTGGGATTGAACCAGGAGTGTTCTCCTAGCTGTATTCTCAGAACTTTAAGAAAAAAAAAAAAATCTTGATAAAGGGTTTTACTGTCACAAGCCGGCTGTGGGCTGTGTGTGGATTGCTTTGCACACAGTAGCCTCTTGAGGGGAGAGGCCTGGCTCTGCGAACTCCCTGTCAGGGATTGAACACATGTTGCAGGTGAGCCTCTGCCTCTAGCTCTGCCTAAGATCCCACAGAGCACCTGAGATGGGTGTGACTCACCAAGAAGTCAATCAATCTGCCGACCAGGAGACATCACAAAGTAAGGCTCCACCCTTGAAACCTTATGCCCCTCTGATGTCTCCGCTATAAAATAAAGGAAACATGGGCTCATGGGCCATTTTCCAGGACTCTTTCCCAGTGTGAAAAGTGACCCTTAAGGTCCAGAGGCATCCCTCCCTCGATCTGAAAAACTTATCTCTGTATCGAGGGATTTTTCGCCACTTTCTTAGCTTAATGTTGCAGCCAGCTCTTTTGAACCCAGTTCATCTCGTTTAGGCAGGTTGATGATGAGATCTTGCTAAATTGTCCAGGGTGGCCTTGAAATCCTCCTGCCTCAGACTCCCAAGTAGCTGTGATTATATAGACGTGCAACACCATACCCAGCTAAGTATGCCTTTTTTTTTTTCTTTTAAACCAGAGGATTAAACCCAGGGGTGCTTAACCACTGAATCCCATCTCTAGCCCACTTTATTTTATTCATTTATTTTTATGTGGTGCTGAGGACCGAACCCAGTGCCTCACGCATGCTAGGCAAGTGCTCTACCAACTGCAGCCCTCCCCTCTGTTTTATTTTATTTTGACACAGGGTATCAATAAGTTGTTTAGGGCCTCACAAAGTTGCTGAGGCTGGCTTTGAACTCTCCAACCTCCTGCTTCAGCCTCCCAAGTTGCTGGAATTACAGCCACCATGCCCTGCTTTTGAAAGCATATATTTATCAGCCCAGCACAGTGACAAACACCTGAAATCCAGTTAATTTGGGAGGCTGAGGCAGGAGCATCACCAATTTGAACAGCCTAGGCAATTTAGCAAGACCTATTTCAAAATAAAAACTAAAACAACTGGGGATGTAGTTTAATGGTAAATCTCCCCTGGGTTCAATACCCGGTCCCAAAAAAACTTAAAGAAAAAAAAAGTAATAAAAGCTTGTGTTTATCAAACCCTAGGTTCCATGGATTTTTTTTAAGACTGCCCTAATAAATGAGAGAGAAATAACTCTATCTTTAAACTCTATAAAAATTCAATGCCCACACTGATTCCTTGCTACCAGAGTATTAGTGAAAAAGATGAAATTGCAATTCTATGTATATAGTTTTACTATGGTTATTGGTGAAAGGGTAAAAAAGCATTGCCCAGTATTTCATATTTCCAGAAGTTTGTTTCTGCAACAAACTCCTGGTCCTGGTCTATTTTTATATGAGCCTCAGGGAATCAAGACCGGGAAATATGCCTCTAAGGACACATATTGGAATTGAGTTTTCTTAAAGTCAACAAGTACTTACTGAATCTTTTGTGAGCCAAGCGCTAAACTACTAGGCACTTTGGGCATCGCAAAAGAAGCCTAAAACCTAGTTTTGTATGTTAAAAAAAAAAAAATCCATTCTCAAAATCCAAGTTCCTCTTTTCAACAGGTACCACCCATGTTGAAGGATATTTTTACCCCCTTAAATGTATATATGTATTGCTACATTTATTAATGTTGAATGTTATTTTATTTATGTATCTTGTGTGGTAGTCACTGTAGACCAGTGAAAATAAATGGGGCCAGAAATCAGGTCCTGTGATGGTTCAGAAAGCTAGGCTTCTCACTAGTTCAGAGGGCAACCTAAAATTTAAATATTTACAGTGTGTGACTTTAAAACACTCCAGAAAACAAGTTCCACTAAATGTTACTCAAGAACCTCAAGTGTCCCTCCCTACTCACTATCGTCAAGTCCTCCAAACATCTTTAAAAAAAAAAAAAAAGGCAATTACATAATGTTATGTTTGATAGAAAAGATTGTTGTATGGTTTTTAAATTCTTTCTTCCTCTTTTTTTTTTTTTTTTCTCCTTTCTTTACATTTTCAATCTCTACTTGGGAAAACTGAAGGCAACTTAAATTTGAATCTAGCATTAATGCAAAATCTTAGTGTGAAACCCTTCCCTTGAATAATTATTAAACTCTTACAGATTTATAAGGAGTTATCAGAAAAGTTCGGGTTTTTGGATTGAGGGAAGTAACTCCGTGATAGTGCACTTGCCTAGCATGCCCAAGGCAGGTTCAATCCCTAGAACTACCAAAAAAAAAAAAAAGTTTAGATTTTTATTTAAACTTAATATTTGTAACAGAAATTCTTCCCATTGGTATACATCATGTTCATTTTTGTTTCTTTGCTAAATATTTACCTACTGCTTTACTCCTCTGTTTATATGAACACAATACAAGAAAGTCAGTTCTGGTGAATAAATTCTTTAAAAATTTCAAAACACCTATGAGGAAAGGTTAGAGAAAGTAAACAAATAAAAGAAAAACAAATTGGAAACTAAACTTAGCTGTGAGAAGCTTGGCTGGGCTCTTTCAAAACAGGCTCTAGAGACACAAGCAACAGACAGATTTTTTTTTTTTTTCCCAGAAAGGTCTGGTATTGTGTTTTGTTTTCTTTAAGTCACTGGCTAGTATTTAACACTTAAGTCTATGGAAGCATTGGTTAAGATTTAAAAACAAAAAATTTTTATTTGTTCCTTTTAGTTATACATGACAGTAGAATGTATTTTGACATATTTTACATACTTGGAGTATAATTTCCCATTCTTGTGGTTGTACACGATGGGAAGTTACACTGGTCATGAATTCATAGGTGAACATAGGAACATTATGTCTGATTCATTCTACCAAATAGACAGATCTTAGAGTGGGAGCTAAGATGTAAAATGACTCTTACAAGTCTTTTAAACCACTTGTCTGGGTGGCCCAAGAGTCAGAAGTATTGTTCATAACTAATAGTTCTCTAAAGTTTGGTCATTGAGCTGGGAGTATAGCTCCATGGAACAGAATGTACTTAGCATGCTCAAGGTGTTGGGATTGATCCCCAGAACCACAAACAAAAATCACAAAAAAGTTTAGTCATTTCAAGTTAGGTCCTTTCTCTGTGGAAGAGTTTGATTTAATTACTCAAAAGTTTCAAACATTACAGAAGTGTAGAGTAATATGGTGCCTCTGAATCCCTGCTCTAGTTCATAATTCTCTCCTCAAAAATAGCCACTATTAAGCTGGGCATGGTGGCACGTATCTGTAATCCCAGCAGCTCAGGAGGCTAAGGCAGGAGGATCACAGGTTCAAAGCCAGACTAAGCAGTTTAGCTAGACTATAAGCAACCTAGTGAAACTCTGTCTCAAAAAAAAAAAAAAAAAAAAATGAAAACGTCTGGGGTTGTGGCTCAGTGGTTAAGTGCCCTTAGGTTGGATCCCTGGTACAAAAAAAAAAAAAAAAGATAAAGAAAAAAGAAAGAAACCACTATTAACTGTATATCTTTACAGTTCTTTATTTATACATATGTCATATCTTGTTTTACTTGTTTTTTGTTTGTTTTGATTTGTTCTGTTTTTGCAGAACTTGGAATTGAATCCAGGGGCACTCTACCACTATATCACTGAGCTGAACCCCAGGCCCCCTCCCTCTCTCTTTTTTTTTTCAAAACCTCTTTATTTTGAGGCAGGTTCTCTCACTAAATTGCTCAAGCTGGCCTCATATTTGCAGTCCTCCTGCCTTAACCTCCTGAGTAGCTAGGATTACAGGTGTGCACCAGAAAGCTCAGCAATTTTTTTTTTTTTTTTGGTTTTAAACAATTTCAAATATATAGAAAACTTGAAAATACAGTACAAAAATTTTTCTCCCCCAAATTATTGGAGAGTAGGATGCTAATGGTACCCTATCACCAGCCTCCCCAGTGCTTAAGTGTGTATTTCTAAAAACCAAGGAAGCTCTTCCTAATCATAACAAATCATGAAAATGAGATTAGCATTGATAAATTGCCACCATCTAATCCTTAGACCCCCATTCAAGTTTAATCAGTTGCCCTTTATAATTGCCTTTATTGCCAAAGGGTCTGTGTTGACCCAGAACAGTTCCTTAATCTTTGGATTTTCATAAATATGACACTTTTGAAAACTCTAGAACAGTTATTTGGTAGACTGTCCCTCAAATTATCCTGATGTTTCTTCATGACTTTTAGCAAAAATCTGATATTGTGATATTGTGTTGCTGTGTTCCTATTGCAACTTCTCAAGTGGCACATAATATCTATTTTCCCATTATTAATAATGGCTAATAATCATTAATGGTAATTTGACAAAGGTGGTAGCTACTAGACTTATCCACTGTGAAGTTTCTTTCTTCCTTCTGTAATTAAACAATCTATACTTTTTTGAAACTGTGAGTTTCCCATTTCATCTCAAATTTACAATTTATTCATTCCTTTCTTTATCACAACATGGACTTACTTATAGCTTCTCATTTTATTCAATGGTTTGTATATCACCTGTTGCTATCATTATTTTATTTAGATAATCTATATTTTCCAATTTGGCCAGTAGTCCATTCAACTGATTTTGGTGTCTTTTGGACATGTCCTCATTATTCTTTGAGCACTTCTTTGCTTTCTGACATAACAAGGAAATCCAGGATCATCTTTTACTTCCTCTGCAGCAGCCCTGGACTTGTTCATTTCTTCAAGGAGTTCTGGTTTCTTTTGGTAGAGAATGGTATTTAGAAACCAGAATCTGAGTATGGGTGTGCTCATTGCTTGTGGATGTTGCTGCTCCTAGGTTCTCTCAAGGTTCTTTCATCTTAGTTTTCTCCCTTTCCAAATTTGTAATTCCCTTTCTGACACTGAAAGACCTACCTCACATTATCCTGAATACAGTTACTTAACTGATAAATCTGACTTTACATAGCCAGTCTTCCATTGCTGCTGTTATCCTTTTCCTGAGCGGATACCTTCCACATCCTGCTTTCTCTCAGAAACTCCATGCTGGGCCTCTATGCATGAATGGCCTCTTCACTCTGTTTAGTCTCTGGCTCCCCAGGAAGATGTCCTGTTTGTACTATTTTACTGATTTATTTTATTACACTTGTCCTCCCCACCCCACCCCCTTTTTTTTTTTTTTTTTTGCCTTCTCTGACTTTAACTGAACATTTTATATTATTCCATTTTGTCTCCTGACACAGAGGACAATTTATACTCTTTGTGTGTATGTTTGCACACACATATGTCCAGGGATTGAAGCCAGCGGCATTTAACCACTGAGCCACATCCCCAGTACTTTTATTTTTTATTTTGAGACAGGGTCTTGCTAAGTTACTTAGGTCTTTGCTAGGTTGCTGAAGCTGGCTTTGAACTCATAATCCTCCTGCCCCAGCCTCTCAAGTCACTGAGATTACAGCAATTTGTACTTCTGAAAAAAAAAATTAAGTCAGATATTGTGGCACACACCTGTCATACCCAGAACTCAGGAGGTTGAGACAGTTTGTGGTCAGCTTGAGCAATTTAGTGAGACTCTGTCTCAAAATAAAATTTCAAAACATGCTGAGCCTGTAGTTCAGTGGTAGAGCACTTGCCTAGCATGCATGAGACCCTGAGTTCCATCCCCAGCATGATCAAAAAAAAAAAAGAAAGAAAAGAAATTACTGGTTCCCTTGGAATTTATATGTGTGTGTGTGTGTGAGAGAGAGAGAGAGTATGTGTGTGTGTGTGTGTGTGTGTGTGTGTGTGTGTCTTATTTACTCACTTTTTTGGTACTGGGTATTGAAACTCAGGGGCACTCAACCCCTAAGCCACCTCCCCAGCTCTCTTTTGTATTTTATTTAGAGACGGGGTCTAAATAACAGTGAGTTGCTTAGCACCTCACTGTTGCTGAGGTTGGCTTTGAACTCACAATCCTTCTATCTCATCCTCCTGAGCCACTGGGATTACAGGTGTGCAGTTATAAAAAACAGTGGAGAGAAATGGAGAATAATCTGTTATAAGGTACTATACACGAAACAGAACAGCATGTTTTCAAGTTGGATTTATATTAGTTAAAAATACATATAAATTCTATATTTATATTAGTTAAAAATACATGTAAATTGTATATTGTATACTGTATGTATATTTGTATAAGTATATATGTATAATTGTATATTTATATGTATTTTTAACTAATATAAATCCAACTTGAAAACACCACATCGTCTGATTCATGTATAGTACCTTATAACAGATTATTCTCAATTCCTCTCCACTGTCTTTTATAACATGTTATAAAAGAGTATATTCATTTCTTTTTTTCATATGCTTCAACAACTCAGTACATTGCTTTTCAATATCTTTTAAGTAAATTTAAAATTATAAAAGTTTTATTTTTCTATCATTTATTCTTTCTCTGATGCTCTTTCTTTCTGTATGAAAAGCTAATTTTGACCTATATAATTTTCCTTCTGTCTGAAATTTTTCTTTTAATATTTCTTGCAAGAAGTCTGCTTGCAATGATTTCCTTAGTATTTGCTTGAGAAAGATTTTATTTCTCCACCAATTTTTTTCCTTTTCTTTTCTTTTCCTTTTTCTTTTTCTTTTGTGTGTGTGTGGTCCTAGGGATTGATGCCAGGGCCTTGTGCACGTGAGGTGAATACTCTACCACTGAGCTATATCCCTATCACTTTTAAAGGATAACTTCACTGAATATAGAATTCTAGGTTGGTGGGGTGTTTTTTTTTTTTCCTTTAACATTTTAAATATTTCACTCCACTCTTCTTGTTGACATAGTTCTAATGAAAAGTCCACTCTTGTTTTTTTAATAAGATGATCTCCCTCTCCTAGCTTCTTTCAAGATTTTGTCTTTGGATTTCTGTGGGTTGGATATGGTATGGCCAGGTATGTATTTTGTTCCTCCTATGTGGATCCAACATCCCACACCAGTTCTCCCTTCCCTGTAGACACTTTGCTTGGGCTCCAACACCTTGTGCTAATCAAGTCCTAAACAGGGAAGCTGTCCTCACCCTATTCAGTCCCCTCCTTTTCACAAGGGGCTGCCCCCCCTGCATGGACAAACTTATCAGCCTGTGGGGTTCCAACATCTCTCCTTAGGTTGCTCCTTTTCATCTTCCTTGGTCTCTGATGCTCTGGACCAGGTTACCCCTGTGAGTCAATGCCCTCCTTGCCCAGTTGGATACTGGCACCTGTGGGAATGACCTCTTCACCAGGCTTGGGTCTGATGTTCCTCACCAGGACGTGCTTCCGTGTGGATGCCCTCCTCCCTTTGCAGCAAGTCACAGTAGTAATGTTGTTTTCTTCCCAATGCACCCTGCTAAGTGACACCTGATTTCAATTTGTCCCATTAGGGATGTTAACTTGATAATTTGATTAAAGTGTTATCTGCCAGGCTTCTCAGCTATAACCTTATTCTTTTCTCTAAGTAATTAGCAAATATTTTACGGAGACCATGCAAATTTTCTTCCTCAAACATTCCATTTAATCAGTGATTTACATCAGTATAGACTTAGGGTTTTCAATTGTATTCAATGGGCTGTTATCTATTACTTCTGCTATTTATTTTAATGTTGATGTTGCTCTAAGTTTGGCCATGGAAGTCCCTTTGAACTGGCTTTTGCATCCTCTGACATATCCTCAGCATTCTTTGAATACTTTATTTATTTGGGGAGGGGGGTTACTAGTGATTGAACCCAGGGACTCTTAACCCCTGAGTCACATCCCTAGCCCTTTTTATTTTTTATTTTGGGACAGGGTCTCTCTAAATTTTTTAGGGCCTTGCTAAATTGCTGAGGCTTGCAATCCTCCTGCCTTAGCCTCCCAAGTTGCTGGGATTATAGACATGTGCAACCACACCTGGCCTACTTTCTTATTTTCTAATACAATAAGATGTTCTGATCTCCTCTTGTACAAAGCTAAGAAATATATGCACACCTATATGTATGTTTGTTTGTTTATATATGTTTATATATTTTTTCTTTGTATACAATGATTTGTATTGATATATAATATGCATAACATAAAATTCACCTATTTATTTTAAAAATTTTTTTAATTGTAATTGGACATAATACCTTTATTTTATTTATTTATATTTTTATGTGGTGCTGAGGATTCAACCTAGTGCCTCACACATGCTAGGCAAATGCTCTACCGCTGAGCCACAACCCCAGTCCATCACCTATTTATTTTTGAGGCAGGGTTTCAATATGTTGCCCAGGCTGGCTCCCAACTCCTGGGCTAAGTCATCCCCAGCTCAGCCTCCCTAGTATCTGTGACCTACAGGCATACACCACTGTGCCTAAAAAGCTCACCATTTAAAAATGTGCAACTCAGTGGCTTTCAGTTCTTCAGTTCATTTTGCATCACCACTGTCACTATCTGATCTAATTCCAGAATAAATATTATAGATATTCCTTGACTTACTATGGAGTTAGTCCTAATAAAAAATACATCATGTGTCAAAAATGCATTTAATACACTGAACCTACCAATCACCATAGCTAAGCAAACGAATATGGTTTGCTTACCCCTCTGATGGCTGAGAATTGCAGCTCACTGCCCCTGCCTAACCTCGTGAGAGTATTGTACTGCATATTATTAGCCTGGAAAAATTTTTAAATTCAAATTTTCAAACATTTAAATTATAGTTTCTACTGGATGCATGGTGATTTTGCACTTTTTTTTTTCAGTACTAGGGATTGAACCAAGGGCCTTAGCCCATACTAGGCAAGGACTCTATCACTGAGCTACACACCCAGTCCTTTTTATTTTATTTTTGAGAAAGAGTTTCCCCAAATTGCCTAGGTTGGTCTTGAACTTGTGATGCTTTTGCCTCAGCCTCCTGAATAGCTGGGATGAGAGTCCTGTGCAACTATGCCTGGCTTACACAACCATCTTAAAATTTAAAATTAAAGTCAAAAAATTAAGTCAAATGTAACTTGGGGATTATCATTAAAGTCAAAAAATTAAGTCAAATGTAACTTGGGGACTATACAAAAAAATGTAACTTGGGGACTTTCTGAATATCAAAAACCAGGAGTCATATGAACCTTAATGCATTCTGCTGTCACATATAACAAATTAGAATAAAAAAACAAAAAGTTAAACAAAAGGAGTCCACATTGGTGCTTCTGATCCCAATCCAATAGGATTTATTTTCATTTACTTCCTTTCTATATTTATTCCTCCTTTTTCTAATAACAAGAAACCATTTTCTCATTATCCTCACAGTCTTCATTGTTTTCTTGAGTCCCTGTATGCAACCAGTCTCCCATCTCTGCCACCCCCTCCACATAAACACCCTGCCTACCCCTGCTCAGCATTCAGCACCCACCTTGATCAGAGCAATGGCTCCCCTGACCCCAGCCAGAAGATGCTGACCTTGCTCAGTCCCCACCTAATAACGTTAGGATTGAATTGATCAGGAAAGGATAAGAAGGGAAAGGAAGAGAAGCGAGCAGAAAACTATTTTTCCTTTGGTAATTTAGCTGGGATATTACTGTGGCCTAAATTAACAGGTGTACTCACCAGTACTGTGCAAGCTTTTACGATGTTGTCACCTTCAGGTATAACCAATCTAGTCTGAACCCACTTGTCAGTTTTTGCATCAATATCTCATCATGGACCTGCTCTCTTTACCCTTAAAGAGGAAGGGGATTAGACATTAATCACCATGACCAGTTGTTAATTCTACATCTTAAATATCTTTGAATAGCTAACCTAGGCCAGGCAGGTGGAGTAGGACCACATTAAATCATTAGTGCAATCAAAGGGTGGGAGATACCAAACTAGAATATTTTAACAAAAGAGTAATAATATAAAAAAGGTAATATAGATTTTTGCCGCAGTCTGGCTGGGCACAAAATCATGAGCCACTCAAACAGGAACAAACTTTATTTTTGAAACTCCCGCCAATGCCCCGTATGCTTCCCGGAAATATGCTGACCCACACACTCAGCGTTCTCCCGGACCACACTACCCCAACAGGAAATCCCTCCTCCGGAATTCCCTCCTACCGCACTTTCCCAACCAATGGGAACTCTTTGGGAGTCCGGCTAGAGCTCCAAAGTAGCAGGCCGAGGTGGACAGCAGGGGTCTAATATCCATTTGAATGCAGATCTTAACATAATCATATCATCTCAATGGCTTGCTGGCGTCACCTTTCAACCAAAAATGCCATGCATCATTACTATTTGGCTATGGCTCTTAGCAGATCTTTAAAAAATTAGTTCTTTAAATTAACTCTCAGTACAGGTAACACAAAATTATAGAAGAGCATTCACCATACCTAGCAATAGTTAATAGTTTAATGCAAACCTCAAAAAATGTTACAAAAATGAGCTCTGTAGCCTATCTAAAAGGATCTCTGAACGAAGCGTGCTGATACAGTCCTGTTATCCCAGCGGCTTGGGAGGCTGAGGCAGGAGGATTGAAAGCTCAAAGCCAGTGAGACCCTGTCTCAAAAAAAAAAAAAAAAGTAGGAGGTGGGGATGGCTGGGGATGTGGGGCTCAGTGGTATAGTGCCCCTGGATTCAATCCCTGGTACAACAACAACAAAAAAAGTTTACATTTAAAAAAAAAAAAAAACTCTCCATGTAGTTTCATTTAAATGGCATTAGTGAATCTATTGTAAATGGTTCTAGTTTGATGTGTTTAATTTTATTTTTTTTCCTTGTAAAAAGATCCAACCTTTGGCATAAAGGTTGATACATTTCCACAGTTTGACATTATGTATTGAGAATTACAAAAACAATCATGCCCTTTAACCTAGTAAGTCTGCTTTTGGCAATATATCCTAGGGAAAAAAATTGTTAATGCATGAGATTGCAGCCCTAGCTATAATAGTGATATGTATAAAAGCAGCCTAAATAACAATAGCAATAGGGACAAGTAAATATGGATTATTTTGCAACCATTAAAAATTGTAATTATGGAAATTATGTGGTAACTTGGAAAATAGCTTATGTGACAACATCATTTGAAGTAACCAGGGTACATATGAATACATGCATCATGATTCAACTATTTTAAACTGTATTTTTAAGATAAGACAAAATGGAGAACACATGGAAAAATAAGAATGATTAGGTATACTATGGAGGTTTTTTTTTTTTTAATTCCCTCTACTGTTGTACTATTTATGTTATAAATAAAAATCAAGGTGGAGCAGTGGAAAATCCAACTTTGTTTTAGCTGAGTTAGGGATAAGGCTGGGTATTGTAGTACATCTCTATAATCCTAGTGACTTGGGAGGCTGAGGCAAGAGCATCACAAGTTTGAGGTCAGCTTTGGCAATTCAGTAAGACCTTGTCTCAAAAATAAAGTCAAGTATGGTGGTACATGCTTGTGATCTAAGCTACTTAGGAAGCTGAAGACAGGAGAATTCCAAGTTCAAGACCAACCTCATAAATCAAGTGAGGCCCTAATCGATTTAGTAAAAGATCTCTTAAAAAAAATATTTTTAAAGGTTAGGGATCAGTTTGCCCAGTGGCAGTGTCATAGCCAATGAAGCTTATTCAAGGCATAATTATTGCTAATTGAAATTTTTTTCCCAATATCCTACCATGGCAACTTGAAATATAGATAACACTGGTAATTTTTTTAAAGGAAGTGGGGTGGGCTGGGAATGTAACTAAATGGTAAAGCCCCACTAGGTTCAATCCCCAGTATCCTAAAATAAATAAACAAATAATAAAAGGTTAGGAAGATTCCTCCTTCTTAGGACAGGTGAAATTGGGAGTTAGAGTACCCTCAGAGGTGGGTGATAAAAAGTCACACCACCCCCCATCTTCATCATTGCAGTTCACATTATTGAGCAAATACCATTTTTCAGGCCTTAAATTAAAAGCTTTTTCAGGCAATTTAAATATCACGGGATGGCCAGCAACCCGACAGAGCAGGTTCCTGCTCAGGAGGTGTGAACCACCTGGGAAAATAAAAAGTCTAAAATAATCAGTAAGAAATAAGACAAAGTCAAAGATTAGATTTTAATAGCAGAGCACTTGATGGGTCTTCCAGTCCTGATAGGAACTGAAACTGAAAAACTGGAAAACGCCCCAATTTTTATTTAAGGGGAAGTACATCAAAGGCAGGGATAAGGTTTCAGTGGGAGGAGTCTTGTGTGGCAGGAGTCTTGCAGTGAACAGGTTGATTGGCCTTTGGCAAGCTACACTCATCTACATCCAAACAGCCAGGGTTACCTTTCTGGGGAGCTGTATTTGAACTTGAATCATGAGCTAGAACAGGGAACCTACATGAATTAGGTATTCTCCTACCAGTGGGTTCTGCCTGGGAGTTCCCCAAATTGGACTTCCCTGCTTAATGGCTCCAAAGGTGCTCAGTTCACACACAGCTCATAGATGGCTTCCTGCATATATCTTTAGTTAAGTTTATGTATTGTCTGAAACCACAAAATCATGTAGTCAACTATCTCTTTTTAAACGTCTTACAGGCATTTCAAACTAGCACTTTGGATCTTTCTCCCCAAACCTTCTCTACTCATGGTTTCCCCCATCTCAGTTACTGCTACCTCCATCCTTCCTGTTGCTCAAGCCCAAAGCCTGGGAATCATACCTTAAATCTATCAGGACATCCTGCCAATTCAACTTTAAAATATGTTCAAATTTTGAGCCCTTTTTAACCATGTCCATTGCTAGCATCCTGATCCAAATGACCTTGCCTTACTCAGATGACTAGTAATTGATTTCCTTGCTTCAATTCTTGCCCCTCCTTCAGCCTATTCACAGCACGTGGAAAACATTGCGGGAGGGGGGGGGAGTGTCCTTTTAAAACCTAAGTCAGGGCATGTTAGCATGTGCTTAACATGGGTTCCATCCCAGCACCAAATGAACAAAGAACAGCAACAAAACTAAATCAGATCAAGTATATTCCCTGCTCAAAATTCTCCAAGGACTTCCCATGATACTCAGAATAAAAGCCAAAGCCCTAACAATGGCCAACAATTCTCTATATCATTTGTGCCCCCTTGACTTCTCTGAAGTTCACTCTTCTCCCTTTATGTGATTTCACCCAGCAACATTAGTATCTTTACTTTCCCATAAAAATGTCAGTCATTCTCCTGCTTCAGTACCTTTACCTTGGGACCTAACTGTTCCTCCATCTGGAATCGGCTCATGGCTCACTCTTTCATTTTCTTTAAGTCTCTGTTCAATGTTACTTTTGTCACCTTTGAATAATGCTACCTTGACCATCCTATAATTCTGAAGCATATCCTCACCCCTTCCAATACACCAGATCTTCCTTACTCAATTTTTTCCCCACAGCAATCATCTCCTAAGAAATACATTATTTATTAAACCTATCACATATTACTTTTTTATTTATTTTTTAGTTTTTAGTTTTCGGTGGACACAACATCTTTATTTTATTTTTATGTGGTGCTGAGGATCGAACCCAGGCACCGCGCATGCCAGGCGAGCACGCTACCGCTTGAGCCACATTCCTAGCCCTATCACATATTACTTTATCCTTCTGTTAAACTGCAAGCTCAGTGAGGTTAGAGTTTTTTTTTTTTTTTTTAGTTGCCTGATGAAGAAATTTAACTACATTGTTGCCATTTTATAGAGCTAGGAATATTCCAGAAGACATATTTCATAGCCATTATCCTATACTACTGTAACAACTCCAGCCAAGACCCCAGGGAGAAAAAGCAAAGCTACAGCATATAAAATAAATAGAAGCTCAATATGATAAGGAATATGGTTACTGGGTTTTTGTTTGTTTGGTGGAGGGGGCAGTTATTAAACCCAGGGACATTTAACCACTGAGCCACATCCCGAGCTCTTTTTAGTTTTAGAGACAGGACCTCACTAAATTGCTGAGGCTGTCTGCATTGGAAGGGGTAGAAGAGTTGGAACAAGTTTATATTACCATTAAAACCTGATAATCACATAGATGTCACAAATCAGTGCTGAGCTTTATCCTGAAGTGAGAGGAAAGTGAACATATAGTTCTGATGGTCTGAGGGTGAGATGAGGGAAGGGAGAAAGGATAGGATACAGAACATTCAAGAGCGAGGAATCTCTCCAAGTCACAGCTTTATCCCAAACAGTCATGGATATTTTCTATTCCATTCAATGACACCTCCATATTATTAAATTCAGGTTTCTTTGTTTTGTTTTGCTTTAATGTGGTGCTGAGGATCGCGCCCAGGGCCTTATACATGCCAAGCAAGTGCTCTACCACTAAGCCACAACTCCAGCCCCTTAAATTCAGGTATTTTAAGTGATATTCTCACTTACCATTTAGAAACATTTAGGGATCCAGAAGATATGTTCTATTTCTCTCTTTTCTGTCACATCACTCCATACTTCCAGGGATATGACCCGTAAGTGGCCAGCCAACTCCTGCCTGAGAACCATGATGCTAGGTCATCAGAGCCGAGATCCCCTAAGGAGTTGGTGAATGAAGGTGCTCTTTTTACATTCCCATATGGTTGAAGCAGGGATATTCTTGGAGGGGAAAGAGAAGCAGAGCATGCTAGTTTGTTTGGATATGGAAGGGAGAGACACTGTTGAGTGAGAGATGACACAGCCTTCCAGGCCAGTCCCAGGGGCCCACTTCAGACTCCCAAGGGGAGTAATCTGGGTTTTTGTTTGTTTGTATACCAGGGATTAAACCCAGGAGTGCTTAACCATCAAACCACATCCCCAGACCTTTTTAATTTTTTTAAAATAATTTGTGGTTGTCAGTGGACTTTTATTTATTTACATGTGGTGCTGAGAAGCAAACCCAGTGCCTCATACACAATAGGCAGGCGCTCTACCACTGAGCCACGACCCCAGCCCAGACCTTTTTAATTTTTAAAATTTTGAGACAGGGTCTAAGTTGCTTAGGGCCTTGCTAAATTGTTGAGTCTGGCCTCAAACCTGCCATCCTTCTGCTTCAGCTTCCTGAGTCTCCTGTGTTTCAGGCAGGTGTGTCACTACGCCTAGCTACCAGGAAGAGAAATCTGGAATAAAAAATAAATCAAATAAAACAACTGCTGCCCCTTTTGAAACCCAGCAGGAAACTGGAAGCAGAGTTTAGCTTGTTTTCCTGAAGAGCAGCCCTTCCATGGAAATGAGGCAGGAAGGGTGGGTACCCGTGGGGCCCAGGGAGGGGCTGAGGAGCCTAAGTACCACCAGGAAGGCAGCTCATAGATTCCAAAGCCAGGGCACAGACATTTCCAGGGGATGGAGGTGAGGGTGGGAGTTGAAGTTCCAGTAATTTTGCTCTTGTGCCCTAAACCAGAAACCCATAGTTTTCCAATGCAGTGGCGGGGGGGGGGGGGGGGGTAGGGGGGTGAGGGAGCTGGGCATGGTAAGGCCTAGAGCTAGAGATGTTCATAACTGCTGCTCACTCACTGTGGTAACCTGGGACAAGTGGCTTAATCTCTCTAAACCTGCTTGCTTATTTGTAAAACGGTGAGAAACGGTACAAAACTATAATCATAGAGACTTAAAGGAACCATTTATGGGAAGTTTTGAGTGCCCCTGGCTTGATACAATAAAATCATACATAATAATAGCATTTCTTTTTCAAGCTGTGGTTCTTAAAGCAGGTAGAACTTCTCCAGAGGCTTTCTGGTTTTTGTAGGAGCATTTTAAATGTCACAATGATTCTTTTTTTTTTTTTACCATACAATTTATTTTTATTTTTTTAGTCATACATGACAGCAGAATGTATTTTGACATATAATAGATACATGGAATGTACATACATGAATCATATTGTCTATTCTATTCTGCTGCCCTTCCAATCCTCCCTACTCCTCCCCTCCTCTCCCATCCTTTCTCTCTATCCAATCTAATGTGACACACCTTTTTTTTCTTTTTCTCATCACAACATCATATATGTATTCTGTATAACAATGAGGCTCTCCTTCCATCTTCCGTGCAACTCTTCTTCTCCCTCTTTTTCCCTCCCACCTCTCTTCCCTATTTAGTGGTAGTCTTCTTCTCATGCTCTTCCTCCCTATCCCATTTTGAGTCACCCCCCTTATATCAGAGAAGACATTCGGCATTTGTTTTTTAGGGATTGGCTAACTTCACTTAGCATAATCTGCTCTAATGCCATCCATTTGCCTGCAAATGCCATGATCTTGTTATTTTTTAGTGCTGAGTAATATTCCATTGTGTATAAATGCCACATTTTTTAATCCATTCATCTATTGAAGGGCATCTAGGTTGGTTCCACATGTCACAATGATTCTAAGTGCTACTGAGATTTAATGGGCAGAGGTCCCAGATGCTATCTACATCAAAAAATCATCCTCTGTCCCTTTCAACATTTACTGTGTGTGTGAGTGTGTGTGTATACTGAAGATCAAACTCACAGGCACTTTACCACTGATCTACGTCAGTCATCAGACCCTTTTATTTTTTCTTTTGAGATAGGGTCTTGCAGAGTTTTCCAAATTGGCCTTGAACTTGCCATCTTTCTACCTCATCCTCCTGAATAACAGAAATTATAGACATGTGCTCCCATGCCTTACAACTTTTGATGTTTGACACATAGTTCAGTAGTAAAGCAACCCTGAATTCAATCTTCAGTACTGAAAGCTGGGGGGGATCATAGAACTAACGTAAAATTAAAAACTATAAAACTTATAGAAGAAAATGTTACCATTTTCTAGGTGACCTTTGTATGGTGATAAGATTTTTAGACACCAGACCAAAAACACAATCTATGGAAGAAAAAAATCGTTAAGCTGGATTTTTTCCCCCAGTGGGGATTGAACTAGGGCCTCACACATTCTAGCAAGCAGTCTACCATGAACTACATCCCCAGCCCCGCATTTTTAAATTTTATTTTGAGACAGAGTCTCTCTAAGTTGCCCAGATTGGGCTGAACTTTGCAATCCTCTTGCCTCAGCCTTCCAATTAGCTAGGATTACAAGTGTGCACCATCTAGCAGTTAAGATGTATTTTAATAAATTAAAAACTTCTGCTCAGCAATGGACACTGTTAAAGACTGAAAAGGCAAGTCACAGATTGAGAGCAAATATTTGCAGAACACATATCTGAAGAAGGACTCATCCAAAATACACAAAGAACTTTTAAAACTTAACAATAAGAAAATAATCCAAGTTTATTTTTAAATTTGCCAGAGTATTCAACAGATAATTTACCAGAGAAGATTTTTAAAATGAAGAATAGACACCTGAAAAAAATGTTCAACATTATTAGTCATTAAGGAAGTGCAACTAAAAACTATGAGATACAGCTGTACACACACACACACACACACACACACACACACACAAACCTGATAAACTGGAACTCTTTTTTTTTTTGGTAACTGGGATTGAACCCAGGGGTGCTTAACCACTGAGCCATATCCCCAACCATTTTTATATTTTATTTAGAGACAGGGTCTTGCTAAGTTGCTTAGAGTGCTAAATTGCTGAGGCTGATTTTGAACTTGCAAGCCTCAGCCTGCCAAGCCGCTGGGATTACAGGCATGTGCCACCATCTTGCCCAGCTAAACCGGAAATCTTGAGTATTGCTGGGGGAACATAAAATGATACAGCCATGTTGGAAGTCATTTTGACTCTTTCTTAGAAATGAAAATATTGTGGGGGCCACCACTACTGCATCCTTTAGGTCTCATAAGAATGGCACTATTTTTTCATTACCCCCAGAATATATAATATATTGTTAATTTACTGTCTGAGTCAGGTGGGGGAATGTAGGGAAGAAAGAGTAGTTTTAGAGGCATTGCCTTCCTCACTGTGATTGCTCTTATTTTTAGACCACGGATACCAAATAAGGGTGTATGGAAGAGGATTTTGCCAGGTGTGGTAGCGCATACCTATAATCCCAGTGACTCAGGAGGCTGAGTTAGGAGGATCAGAAGTTCCAGGCAAGCCTCAGCAACTTAGTGAGGCCTTCAGCAATTTAGTGAAACATTGTCTCAAAATAAAAAAAGGACTGGGGATGTAGCTCAGTGGTAACACACCCCTGGGTTCAGTCCCCAGCAACAACAAAAAAAGAGTATTTACCAAATCAACACCACGGAGGAGTGAAAGAAGCAGAATTAGGCAGAGGGAAAAGTTGATCTGACATAATCACAATTACTCAAGAGCTCTGTAGTAGGGATGGTCTTTTAGAGTTACCCCAAGTTGCAGCAAGGGAACAGTCCTAGCATTGACCCTTGCATCCACTGGATGTGAACTGGCTGAACTTGGAACTATGTGTGAGGTATCTCTCTTCAGCCAAGGCCGATTCTAGACAGGGACTCAGCAACGGCTGTCATCTGCCAACACTCTTAGCAGCTGAGGAAATAAGTGCTTCAGTTCTAAAGGAGGAGAATCTGAACACTACTTAAGTGAGAGGTTTGTTTCTGTCTCCCAACGGTCCAAAAGTAGAAAGAGGAATGGTGGTTGCCAGGGGCTGGGGGTGGCGGGCAGTTGTTTAGTGGTGTAGGGTTTCAAGTGTCTGTTTTATAAGATGAAAAGAGTTCTAAAGACGGTTGGTGGTGACAGTTTCACAACCATATGAATGTACTTAATACCACTGAACTTTTGTTAAAAATGGACAACATAGGCCTGGGGGGAGAGCTCAGTGGTAGAGCATGTGCTTAGCGTGTGCAAGCTCTGGGTTCAATTTCTAGCACCAAACACACACACACACACAAAATGGTTAAGATGGTCAGATTTATATTATGTGTATTTTCCCAAGATTAAAAGAAAATTGGAAGCCAGGCATGGTAGTGCACACCTGTAATCCCAGACACTTGGGAGACGGAGGCAGGAGGATCACAAGTTTGAAGATATCGGCAGCAATTTATCAAGACACTTCCTCAAAATCAAAAAGGGCTGGGGTTGTAGCTCAGTGGGAGAGTGCCCCTGGGTTCAAGCTCTAGTACTGGAAGGAAGGAAAGGGGGGGGGGCGGTTGTAAAAGAAAGGAAGAAAGAAAGAGGAAGAGAAAAAGAAGTGAATAGCTATATTTCCAACACCTTTCATTTTTTATTTTGATACAGGGTCTCACTGAATTGCCAAGTCTGTCCTCAAATTTACAATCCTCCAGACTCAGCTTCCCCGGTTGCTGAGATTACAAGTATGCTCCACCATCAGGGTTGATTCTGCCCTTCTTACAGGCTCTGAAGCAATTGAGGCTGGTGCTACCGATCCATGAACCACAGTTAGAACAGCAAGATGCAAGGGTATTGTTTTTGTCTGAACAGTCCAAGTTGTGTTGCTATCAAATATGACTTCTGCTCAAGAGAAGTGGGAAAGAGAAGAAATCAACAAGAAACTTCCTTTTAAGCAAATGACTTGGAAGTTGCACAAATCACCCTGGTTCCCATTTCATTAGTGAGAATTTAGTCATGAGGCCACACCAAGCTATAAATCTATTACTGTGGATACAGGGGAAATAGATTTTGGAGGGTAACTAACAATCTTCCTTATATCTTGTTTTAAGTCTCAATTTCTTCATCTATTATATCAGGACATTTATTTATTTATTTTTTACCAAAGTTTGAACCCAAGGTTGCTTTACCACTGAGCCACATCCCCGGACCTTTTTACATTCTATTTTGAGACAGGGTCTCGCTACATTGCTTAGGTCCTCTCTAAATTGCTGAGGCTTGCTTCAAACTTGAGATCCTCCTGCCTCAGCCTCCTGAGCCACTGGGATTACAGGCGTGCACTGCCCAGCCCAATCAGAACCATTACAGCTCTAACATTAAGGGCTTTGTGACACAAAATGTCCTCAACTGTGTAAACCTGGATTCTGTGCTTACTTACGGCTGCTTTCTTGTTGTGTGAGAGAAAAAAAAAAATTTATGTTGAGACATGGAAGTTTTGTTGTGTTTGTTTTGGTGCTGGGGATTGGACCCAGGGCCTCCTGCATGCTAACTAAGCACAAGTTGTACCTCTGAGCTCTACTCCCAGTCCCAGGAAGATTTTTTGCATTTTGTTTATTACTTTTTTTGTTTTGTTTTTGTACTGGGGAATGAACCTAGGGATGCTTTTCCATTGAGCTACATACCCAGCCCTATTTATTTTTTATTTTGAAACCTTATTTATTTTTATTTTGAGATGAGGTTTTATTAAGTTGCTTAGTGCCACACTAAGTTGCTGAGGCTGGCCTCAAACTTGCAGTCCTCTTGTCTCGGCCTCTGGAATTACAGGTATGCACCACCATGCCTGGCCATTACTTTCTTTCTTATAGTGGAAGTGAAATACTCTGGAAAACACAATTTCAGGTATGAAGATGAAAAATTGAAGAAACCAGGAGAGGGCTAAAATGTTCTGCAGGGGGAAAAAGGAGAGATTTCAGAGTGTGGATCCTAGGGGCTGGAAGGCTGATTATAAGCAGGCAGGTCTCAGAAGGCTGCCTAATAAAAGGGTTGAAATGAAGAAGGAGTAGCTGGTATGGAGGGATGAACTTGAAGGAGAATAGAACGGTTTGATGGCAATTTTTATTAAATCTTACTTTCTGTTAGATGATGAAACCCTCCCATCCATATTCTCTACAAAATCTTTCCCTGGACCTTGTAGAATGGATTTTCTTTTGAGAAATAAAAAGGAGCACTGTGTCCTACCCTGCAAAGAGCACAAAGCAAGAACAAAGGCCATCGCTGGGTTATAGAATATATGAGATGCTCTTGTTTCTCTTCAACGCTTGCTTTCAAAGTAAAAGAGAAAACAACACACACATGACAAAAAACAGGCAGGTTGCCCTGCTCTGCCCAAGGCTTCCTGGGTGTCTGCTGGCAATGATCCAGGACCTCAGGGACAGTCACATGCTGGTTTTTAAGTTTCCTTCCAACTCTGTGTTTCCATGACTCAAAATCATATTAAACAGGGCTTAAGTAAAGAAGAATCAAATATAATTTGTCAGTTTGGTGGTTCCACAAAGGCAGCCTTAGGCAGTCTGAATAGAGACAATGTAATTGATATAATTAAAAATAAATTAATTTAAAAAAAACAGAGCTAAGATCTGTGAGGAATTAAAGGCAAAGTGACTTCTTCTTGGCTTGGAAATGTATGTAATTCCATTAATTCTTCACTCTGTGCCTTGAGTTATAATTTTTTTAAAAAAAGTTCTTCTTTAAAAATTTGTTTTTAAAACAGACATCTTAGCCAGGTCTCAGCAAAAGTGAGGCGCTAAGCAACTCAGTGAGACCCTGTCTCTAAATAAAATACAAAATAGGGCTAGGGATGTGGCTCAGTGGTTGAGTGCTCCTGAGTTCAATCCCCGGTAACCCCTGCCAAAAAAAAAAAAAAGACATCTTTTTCTGCATTTGTTTTTGCTCTTACTTTACAAGAGAAAGCTTCTTGGGACACAATTATTATATATAGGGAATAGATAACAAAGACACATGGTACAAAATTTAAAAGGAAGGAATAAGAGGCTACACGGTGAGATGTCTCTTTCTCCATTGCTTGCCTGCAGCCCACCAACCCCTAGAGGTAGGCATCCCTTTCTTGTGTGTCCTTGAAGAGGTAGTCTCTGGATATGAGTTAAATTGGATATCTAAGACTCTGTCTTAATTTCTGCTGCTGCCTCAAAAGTTGAGGGCAGCCAGCTGTGGTCACAGCACACGTGGAATCCCAGTGACTCTGGAGGTTAAGGCAGGAGGATGGCAAATGTGAGTCCAGCCACTGTGATGCAGCGAGACCTTTAGCAACTGAGAGAGACACCATCTCAAAATAAAAAGAGTGTGTAGGGGGGAGTAAAAAGGACTGAGGATGTACCTTAGCAGTAGAGTGCCTCTGGGTTCAAACCCCATACAGGAAGAAAAAAATGATGGGAAACAATAAATACCACATACACTCACATTTTTAAAGAGAGTGGCTATCTCTCAAACATGACTTACGGTGGCAAGAATCCCAAACTGACTTTGAAAACCTTAGCCTATCAACTTGCATTGAAGTGGCTGGAAGAGGGGGATTTTCTGTAAGGTAAGGTATTTTCCCTTACTTTAGACCCTGAAAAAGTCTTCAAAAACACTTCCTCTAGGCCTGTGCTGAAAAGCATCTTCCAAGGTTTGAGGGACACTGCAGAATCTAAGGTGATAAGTTCTGGGTTGAGATCTAAAGAGACAGAGGAGGCAAAGGTCCAAGCTTCTATGAGGATGCTTTTCCATGAGCAAAAGCCAACCTGAAACGAGCTTTAAAAGGACATGTTGGAGCCATACACAATGACAGTGCTGGTAATTGCAGCAACACAGGAGGCTGAGGCAGGAGGATTTCAAGTCCAAGTTCAGCATCAGCAATTTAGTGAGGCCCTAAGCAATTTAGACAGACCCAGTCTCAAAATAAAAAATAAAAGTAAAAGGAGTTGGGATATGGCTCAGTAAAGCACCTCTGGGTTCAATCCCCAGTACAAAAAATAAAGCAAAACAAAAAAATATATATTTCCAATTTAGGCTGCCTGGAGGGACATGAGACCCCAATAGAATGATTTTGTGATAAACCACTAGACACCCAAATTAAGGGTGTAAGTGGTCTGCCAGAGAAAAGCATCACCTACATCACAGGAATTGCAATTGGAGCTTCCTAGTTGGGGGATATCTGAGAAAAAGAACCAGAGTTTGTACTCTTAGAATGCCCCCGAAGAGCTGGGTGTGAGTAGGGAGGCTGAGGCAAGAGGATCACAAGTTTGAAGCTAGCCCTAGCAACATAGCCAGGCCCTAAACAGCTTAGCCTGATCCTGTCTCAAAATAAAACATTAAAAGGGGTGGGGATGTGGCTCAGGGGTAGAGCGTGCCCAGGTTTAATTCCCAGTACCAAAAAAAAAAAAATCCCTGAAGTCTCACCAATGACCTGTACGGACGAGATGAGCTGGGTTCAAAGAAGCTGGCTGCAACAGTAAGCTAAGAAAATGGCGAAGAAATCACACAACACTCGGACATGAGTTTCTCAGATGGAGAGTGGGACTGCTGTGCCACTTCAAGGGTCCTCTTCCAAGCTGGAAGGCAAGAGAGCGTGCACCCAGAATCTCTTTATTTTTATAAGGGGGACACACAAAGGAGCTCAGTGGAATGTTCTTCACCAAATAAGGCAGGGGATAAGGTTTCAACTTCTTTGCCAAGCACTGTCCAGAGCGTGAAGTGGGATGCCAGACCAGCCACCCCTCTTACTCAAGGCTGAGAGAGGATGGCCCCCCACACCGAGGAATCAATCAAAACTTTTCCTTTACTTCTCCCTCTTTTTTTCAAACCTGGAAGAGCCAAAATGGTTAGGGCAGCAGAGCAGCCACAGTAGAAGACCAAGGAGAGAGAAATCAGAAGCCTCCCAGCCTGCCCCTTCCTCCTGCTCAAAGCACCGCAGAGCTGGAAGAAGGGAATAATATCTAACTTACATAGGGGTCTGGAGTTTCAATCATTTACAGGACTGGCCAATGTAACAGCAGAAATGAAACTTATTGGTAACAAAACTGTTCCCAGGATTTTTCATTATCTAAGTGACAAAACAGTTATAGGGCACCTACACAAAATTTCCTGGAAGTTTAAAAAATAACAATTGGGGGTGGCTTCTGGGGATTGAACACAGGGATGCTTTACCACTAAGCCACATCCTCAGCCCTTTTTTAAAGACAATATATATATATATATATATATATATATATATATATATATATTTTTTTTTTTTTTTTTTGAGACAGGGTCTCACTAAGTTGTTTAGGGCCTCCATAAATTGCTAACGCAGCCATCAAACTTATGATCTTCCTGCCTCAGCCTCCCAAATTTCTGTGATTAGAGACATGCACCACTGTGCCCCACAGACTTTTCTTTTTTTATTATATTTTAACTGGGTGGTTCTTGCTCATGGGATATGAAGGGAAAGGGAGGAACGAGAAACAGGTAAGCGAGAAATGAAAGACAGACACCAAGACATGAGAGTTTATTTGTCAGAGCTGACAAATAAAGGCACATCTCTCCATAGAGAGGGGCTAAACAGGCTTGGGTTCCAGGACTTTTATGGGGAAGGCTCAAAAATCAGAGCTGAGCAGGTCCTAATGCAGCCAGTTAGGGGTTGGGTTGGTATGAGGGAGTGGTGAGCCTTTCTCAGAAACATCCTTGGGCGGGAAAGCAAAACTTTTTCCTTGAAATGGTGGCTATCACTTAAGATGGCCTTCCAGGTGCTAAGCAAGGACGTTGCAGGAAAAAAAAATTTTATATATACATATATATATATATATATATATATGCAAATTTACTGCATTCTTTTAAACAGCTGCATAGTGGGCCATTTTAAGGATGTACAATGACTCTTAGGATTTAAGTCTTGATCTGGAAGCACTAATCTATAAAAAGGTATAAAATATTTTAATGCTTCCACTGTACTTACACATTTTATAAGAATTTCATGCAAAAGATATTTTCATTTTAGAGGAATTTTATATTTTAAAAAAGACCCTCATTGCTAAATTTCAAACCAATCCACATCACATTTAATTATCCACTAGATGATTGTCATTATGATCAAGTTAAATCCATTCAGGAACTCTGGCTGTGCCACATAAAAATATTCTTCACCTGTTCCAAATAGTAATCTTTTGATACCAAAGAGAGTGGATATAGATCAGCTATTTTAAAATTCATTTTATGCGCTGGGCATGATGGTACATGCCTATAAGCTCAGCTACTCAAAAGGCTGAGGCAGGAAGATTGCAAGTTGGAGGCCATCCCAGCAATTTAGCAAGAGTCTGTCTCAAAATAAAAAATAAAAAGGGCTGGAAATGTCGTCCAGGGGTAAAATGTCCCTAGCTTTGATTCCCACTCCTGAAAAAAAAAATCACTTTTTGTCTGTTCAAAAACATTTTGGTGCTTGTTATGTGTCAGAAACTGTTCTAAGTATCCTTATAACAACCTAGGAATAAGTACTGCCATTATATCTAATTTACAAATGAGGAAACTGAGACCTAGAGAAGTTACTGTGGTCAAGGTCACATAGCTACCAACTGATAGAGCAAGAATTTGAATACAGAAAATCTGACTCCAGAGTCCATGATCATAGTCACTATACGATGCTGCCCCCTGTGACTGAGTATAATCTATGTATCACTACAAGGGAGAAGACCTATGGTGTGTTTTCTTTTTTCCCATATTTTTATTGGTGTATTATAATTGTCCACAATACTGGGATTGTTACATATCTGTACATGTATATAATTTAACAATATAATTTGATCCATATTGTTCCCCAGCATTTCTCTCCCCCTGGTCCCTTTTCTCTACTGATCTCCCTTCAATTTTCGTAAGATCCTCCACATATCCTTTTTTTCCCCTCTTGTTTCCATGTACAAGAAAAAACACGTGACCCTTGACTTTCTGAGTTTTGCTTATTTTGCTTAACATAATTCTCTCAAATTTTATCCATTTTCCTACAAATGGCATGATTTCATTCTTTATGGCTGGATAAGACTCCATGGTGTATATCACATTTTCTTAATCTATTTATTCATTCATGGATACCTAGGCTGATTCCATAATTTAGTTATTGTGAGTTGTGCAGTTGTAAATATGGGTATGCATGTATCATTGCAGTATGATGATTTTAATTCTTTAGGATAAATATAAGGAGTGGTAGAGTTGGGTATATGGTGGTTTCATTCCTAGTCTTTTGAGGAACCTCTATAGTTGATTTCCATAGTAATTGTATTAATGTACAATCCCACCAACAATGTAGAAGTTTTCCTTTTTCCTCCACATCCTCTCTAGCATTTATTTTAATATTGTGTGTATTCTTGATGGCTACCATTCTAACTGGGGTGAGAAGAAATCTCAGTGTAGAGGCCTTTTTGTTTGTTTGTTTTTGGCATCGGGGATTGAACTCAGGGGCACTCGACCACTGAGTCACATCCCAGCCCTATTTTATATTTTATTTAGAGACGGGGTCTCACTGAGTTGCTTAGTGCCTCGCCTTTGCTGAAGCTGGCTTTGGACTCTGGATCCTCCTTTCTCAGCCTCGGGAGCCACTGTGATTACAGGTGTGTGCCACTATTCCTGACTCAGTGTAGTTTTGATTTGCATTTCCCTGTTAAAGATGTTGAACACTTTTTATATTTGTTGGCCATTTGGATTTCTTCTTTTGAGAAGTGTCTGTTTAGTTCATTTGCCCATTTATTAACTGGGTTATACTTTGGGTGAGCTCTTTATATATTTGAGTTTTGTAGATTCTGGATATTAATCCTCTATCAGAAGAGTGGCTGGCAAAGATTTTCTTCCCATTCTGTAGATTCTGTCTTCATATTCTTAATTTTTTTCCTTTGCTGTGCAGAAGCTTTTTAAATTGATGCCATCCCTTTAATTAAGTCTCAGTATTATTTCTTAAGCTTTAGGAGTTCTATTTAGGAAGTTGTTGCCTGCATCTATATGTTAGAGTATTGATCCTATATTTTCTTCTTCGAGTTGCAAAGTTTCTAGTCTAATTCTTAGATTTTTTATCCATTTCAAGTTGACTTGTGCAAGGTCGAAGATAGGGATCCAGTCTCATTCTTCTACATATAGATAACTGGTTTTCCCAGAACCATTTGTTAAAAAGGCTATACTGTCTCCGCTGCATATTTTTGGAGACTTTGTCAAGGATCAGATGACTGTATCTGTGTAAAATTGTCTTTGTGTCTTCTATTTATTCCATTGTGTCTGTTTTTATGCCAGTATCATATCTTTTGGGGGGATGGGGGTACCAAGGGTTGAACTCAGGGACACTCTACCACTGAGTTACATCCCCAGCCCTATTTTTTGTATTTATTTAGAGACATAATCTCACCGAGTTGCTTATCACCTCACTTTTGCTGAGGCTGGCTTTGAACTTGTGATCCTCCTGCCTCAGCCTCCCAAGCTGCTAGGATTACAGGTGTGTGCCACTTTGCCCCGCCATATAGTTTTGTTACTGTAGCTCTGTAGTATAATGTGAAGTCAGTTATTGTGATGCCTCCAGCATTGCTTTTTTTTTTTTTTTTTTTGCTTTGATTTGTTTTAGCTATTCTAAGTCTTTTATTCTTTCTAATGAATTTTAGGATGATTTTTTTTTTTTTAGTACTTTGAAGAATGTCATTGGTATTTTGATAGGGACTGCATTGAATCTGTATACTGTGTTCACGAACATGGGAGGGATTTCCATCTTCTAGTGTCTTCTTCGATTTCTTTCTTCTGTGTTTTATAATGTTCATTATAAAGCCTTTTTACCTTGGTTAGATTTATTCCTAGGTTTTTCCATGGTCGTCATTGTTGTTTTTAGGCTACTGTGAATAGGATTGTTTTAATGATTTCTTTCTCAGTAGGCTCATTACGGGTGTCTAGGAAAGCTATTGATTTGTGTATGTTGGTCTTGTATCTTACCACTTTGCCACTTTGTTTATTCGCTCTAGCAGTCTTCTGGGGGAGCATTTTTGGATCTTCTAAGTATAAGCCCATATCATCTGTGAACAGTGATAATTTGACGTCTTCCTTTCCTATTTTTACCCCTTTTGTTTCTTTCTCTTGCCTAATTGCTCTGGCTAGAATTTCTAGTACTATATTGAATAGGAGGGGTGACAGTGGATGCCATGTCTTGTTCCTGATTTTAGAGGAGATGCTTTCAGTTTTTCCTCATTCACTATGATGTTGACTTTTGATTTGTTACATACAGCCTTTATGATGTTGAGGTAAGTACCTTCTAGCCTGAGTTTCTTCAGTTTTTTGGGTTTTTTTTTAGCATGAACTGTATCAAGGTTGTTGTCAAAGGCTTTCACTGCGTGTATTGAGATGCTCATATGATTTTTTGGTCCTTGACTCTGTTTATGCAGAAAATCCATGTAGTTGGTGCAAATGTTGAGTCATCTGGCTTGTCTTTTCCAAATTAACTCTCCAAAGGCTGCCACCCCTTAACATAAAATCATATTCCACTTTTCCCTGTGAGGATACATTTTCAGCCAAATAAGAAATCACAATAAATAACTCAACCATGTGATTTAGTTCTATTTATGTGATGAATTACATTTATCAATTTGTATATGTTAAACCATCTTTGTATCCCTGGAATGAAACCAACTTGGTCACAATGTATAATCTTAATATGTTGTTGAATGTGATTTGGTAATATTTTGTTAAGGATTTTTGCATCCAAGTTCATGAGAGATATTGGTCTGTACTTTTCTTCCTTTGATTTGTACTTATCTTATTTTGCTATCAGGATGATACGGACATCATAGAATGAATTTGGAAGTGTTCCACTCCTTTCCATTTTATGGAATAATTTGAGGAACACTGCCATTCATTCCTCTTTAAAAGTCTGATAGAATTCTGCTGAGAATCCCTCTGGTCCTGGGTTTTTCTTGTTGGAAGTCTTTATCTTACTGCTTCTATGTCATTGCTTGTTATCAGTCTGTTTAGATTTTTCTAGCCTCTTGGTTCAGTTTTGCCAGGTCAAATATATTTAGAAATGCATCCATTTATTTTGGATTTTCCAATTTATTGGAGTATACATTTTCAAAATAGATGATCCTCTGGATTTCTGTGATATCTGTAGTGATTTCTCTTTTTCTATCCCTAACTTTATTAATTTGGGTCTTCTCTATTTTTCTTTTGGTTAGTTTGGCTAAGGGTTTAAAAAATTTGTTTATAATTTTAAACAATCAACTCTTCACTAATGGATCCTTTGTATTGTTTTTTTATTCTCTATTGATTTTGGTTTTGATCTCAATTATCTCCTTCCTTCTGCTAGTTCTAGAAGTGGTTTGTTCTTGTTTTTCTAGGGCCTTGAGATGCATCATTAAGTGTTTTATTTGGGATCTTTCTGATTTTCTTCTGTAGTAGAAGAAAGTATAAATTTTCCTCTTCGAACTGCCTTCACAGTGTTTCAGAGGTTCTAACATGTTGTAGCACTATTCTTGCTTGATTCAAAGAAGTTTTGAATTTCTCCCTTAATTTCTTCTATCACCCATTCATTATTCAAAAGTGTATTGTTCAATCTCCATATGGTTATGTAGTTTCTGTAGGTTTATTTCTAATTTCATTCTGTTATGATCTGATAAGATGCAAGGGATTGTCCGATTTTTTTTTTTTTTTTTTTTTTTTTGCATTTGCTAAGAGCTGCTTTGTAACCTAAAATGCAGGCTATTTTAGAGACACTTCCATGAGCAAATGAAAAGAAAGTGAATTCAGCTGGTTTTGGATGAAATATTCTACAGGTGTCTGTTAATTCCTCTGGCGTGTTTTCTTTTTTGCTGTACGGGGTTGAATTCAGGGCCTCCCACAGGCTATTGTAAGTGCTCTACCACTGGGCTACAACTCCAGCTTTTTAAATTCTGAGACAGGGTCTCACTAAATTGCCTAGGCTCACCTCTTACAGGTGTGCACCACTGCTCCTGGTTTTGTTGTGTTATCCTAAAGCAGAATTCGTCACCAAAGCTATAATTTTCAACAACATCATCATTAACAACAAAATTTGATGATATACACACACTACTCAGAGGATACCATGCTGACTGTGGATAAGTGAGATACAACATAACCTCTGCCCTTGAAGGGCTTAATCTAATTTCCTTCTTAGTTCAAAGAAAATTTCTAGAGACAGTATTCTATGGAGTTACCAGATCAGTTCCAAGAGGGTTGCGGGGAAGAGAGCAGAATAAGAGTCTTAATCATTACATCCAAACGAGGAAACAGAAATCCAAGATACAAATTCAATCAACTTGGAACCATAAGATATGTGAGATTGTTCAAAGCCTACTAAAGGAAAAAGATCTGGAAGCTTCATCTGTGTGAGAGTTTATGTGTTGGCCACAAAAGGTTATCAGCAACCTGTAGAGTTATTGTGATGAGAAGAGTTAAAAGAGCTCATTTGGAGAGACAGCCACACTTGACCTTCTAATTCATGGAAAAGTCAAGGCTCAAACTGGCTACTGCTGACTTTAGGTGGTGCTCTTTTAATAGTACACATGTAATTTATAAACATGATTGACTGATCTTGATAAGCATCAGGCAAGAGATGCTAAGGCAAAAGGAGAAAACTCAAATGCCAACCAGGTAACCCCAACTTCTTGGGAGATTAAGGCAGGAGAATTGCAAGTTCCAGGCTAGCCTTGGAAACTTGGTGAGATCATATCTCAAAATAAAAAAGTCTGAGCTGTGGCTGGGCTCAGGGGCAGAGTGCTCGCTTCGCACACGTGGGGCCCTGGGTTCCATCCTCAGCACCACATAAAAATAAAGAAATAAAATGAAGATATTGTGTCCATCTACAACTAAATAAATAAATAAACAAAAATAAAAAGATCTGCCATTATAGCTGAGTGGTAGAGTTCCCCAGGGTTCAATCCCTAGTACCATACACAAAATAACTCAGATGCCCACAGAGGCCAGGCTGGTGATTTTAAATGAGGGTAGCAGGTCCAAGTTGCCAAGTGAAGATTGCGTACTCCATTTGACACAATTCAGTAGCCCCTCTGATTGCAACAGCCCAGGATTTAATTGTTTAACTGTTTCATGCTGCAATCATTGTATATGCAGTAAGCAATCACTGTAAGGAAAGTAGTACTAGCTGAAAGAGCAAATACTAGAAGAAAAGGTGAATAAACATACCAGTTTTATTCATTCTCTCTCTCTCTCTCTCTGCATTTTATTGGTTCTTTTTAGTTATACATGACAGTAGAATTCATTTTGACATAAATATAAAAGCATGGACTATAATTTTTTTTTCTAATTCAGTCCCTAGTCCTTCCTCTTCTCTTCCCTCTGCCATCCCTTCCCTATTCTCTTTTGATCTTTCTGCTGTTATAGTTTTTTGTTTTTTTTTTTTTTAATTAAGAGTCTTATGGATGTACATGATGGTGAGATTCACTGTGGTATATTCACCTGTGTATATAGGAAAGTGAGATTAAGGCCTATCCCATCCCTGATTCCTTTTCTTCATTCCCCTTTTTTTACTCCAACCAGTTTTATTCTTTTCATATCCTAAGGGGAGGGCTGGGATGTAGCTCAGTGGCAAAGTGTCTGCCTTGCATTCACAAAGCCCTGGGTTCAACTCCCAGTTCCAAAAAAGACAAAAAAAAAAAAAAAAAAAAAGAACCCCACCAAAAAAATAAATAAATAAGATTTAAACAAAAATATACCCTAAGGGGAAATCAGGCACATGAGGATAGGTGAGTCTCCCACAAAGGATATGTTTCTGACAATGGCAGAGATGGTTAGATTGTAGATTTGTTTCCATACCCTGTTCCCTGAGTATGTAAACAGCCTTCAGACTTATTTTCAGTGACAGAAAGGGAGTGGTGGGGGGAATTAAGCAAACTGGATCACAACATAACCAGTCTTGGTAGGATGAGGTGGAGGAGGAACTCCAGGAAATAGAACAGGTGGTGACAGCTGTGAGGAATAGAAAAAATGAATGCTGAATGCCTCAGGAGCCAGCTCAAAGCAAGAAAGTAACTCAGTGACGTGGCCCAGAAGTGGGAATAGAGCTGGAGCTTCTTGGCATTGTCCATGAGGTTCTGAGATGATGCCCAGTGATAACATTTTTTAATATTATTTTTTTAGTTGTAGTTGGACATAATACCTTTAATTAATTTATTTATTTATTTATTTTGTAGTGCTGAGAATAGAACCCAGTGCCTTGCATGTACTAGGCGAGTGCTCTACCACTAAGCCACAACCCCAGCCCTGATAACAACATTTTAAAAGCAATCAAGTTGGAGAAATGATGAAATTCTGCCCAATTGCATAAAATAATTCAATAAAAATTACAATCCATGTAGCTTGTATAAATGTTTGGGTCATTTGGTTCAAGTTGTCCAAATTAACTCTCCAAAGGCTGCTGTCATTTAACACAAAATCACATTTCACTTTTCTTTGAAGATACATTTACAGCCAAATGAGAAATTGCGTTAGAATAGCTCGATCATTCATTATTTTTCTCTATTTAAGAGACAGTTGTCCTAAATTTATTTTCTAGGTGTTTTTGTTTGTTTTAGTACTGGGGGTTAAACCCAGGGGTGCTTCACCACTGAACTACATCCCAAGCCTTTTTCCTTTTTATTTTGAGACAGGGTCTCCCTAAGTGGCTGGAGAGTCTCACTAAATTGTTAAGGCTGGCCTCAAACTTGTGATCCTACTGCCTCAGCCTCCCCAGTCGCTGGGATTACAAATGTGCGCCAACATGACCAGTCTAAATTTATTTTCTTTCTCTGCTACATATCTAAAATGTTTGTCTTTATCTTATTTTTTTTTCCACTGGTACTAGGCATTTAACCTAGGGGTACTCTACCACTGAGCCACATCCTCAACCCTTTTTATTTATTTAGATTTTTAAATTTGGAGATAGAATCTTGTTAAATTGTTCAGACTGGCCTAGAGCTTGCGATCTTCCTGCCTCGGCCTCCTGAGTCATTAGGGTTATAGGCCTGTACTGCCATGCCTGGCCTGTCTTCATCTTAGTCATGTGGAAAATAAAGTTATGAAAATAAAGCAATGAAATTTGAGGAAAAGAAAGAAGATGATCATTTTTTTCAGGTTTGCAAGTATGATATCTTGTAATTTTTAAGAGAAAAAATTAAGAATTTTAAATTTCAACACTTTATACCTATTTCATAGGGTTTTGTTTGTTTCAAAAATTCTATATATAGAGCGAGTGTGGTGGCCCATGCCTATAATCTCAGTGATTTGGGAAGCTGAAGCAGGAGGATCTCAAGTTCAAAACCAGCTTTAGCAATTCAGCAAGGCCCTAGCAACCTAGCAAGATCCTGTCTCATAAAAAAAATATAAAGGACTTGACATGTGGCTCAGTGGTAAAGTGCCCTTCAATCCCGTCCCTTGTAACAAAAATAAAATAAAATAACATTCTAGGGGCTGGGATTGTGGCTCAGCAGTAGAGTGCTCACCTAGCATGGGCAGGACCCAGGTTCGATCCTCAGCACCACATAAAAATAAAGGAATTGTGTTGTGTCCATCTACACCTAAAAAATAAATATTAAAAAAATTCTACATATAAATTCTAGGAAAATAACAATATGTGGCCACCATAGTTATTTTTATATGTCACAATTTGAGGAAAAAAAGTTTCATCATTTTTACAGGCAGCCAAGAAAGAACTTCAGGCAGTATATTATGTCAAAAACATAGTTCTTTATTTTGCAAATATATTATTTTAATCTGTCATGCAACTAATAAATTATAAGAAATGATTGACATAATATCAGACTGAAAGTTTCTAGTGGTGGGGGATAGATACTCTATTTGCAGTTTCATTAGTGAAAAATTACACTGGGTCTCTAGGTGAATGTTAATTACATATAAGGAGATTTGCCTAATAAATCCTCTGCATCAGAATTATCCAGAAGCTTTTATCCAAATTCCTTGTCAGGTCACTTCAAGGCACAGTGAAGTTTATTAGTAATTCTAATTTTCTAAAAAGAAGTTAAATATATTGCAATGTGCTACCAAATTACTTAATACAAATGGAACTGCCTTTTTAAAATGTTTCTGCTTGAATGGATCCATGTATCTTTATCCAAAGTCCCTCCAACTATAATTAAAAATAAAAATTTAAAAGATGGCTGTGGAAACAAGTAACTCAGCCATTTTTTTAAAATAAATTTAAACAGTACCTTTTTAGATGCTTAGCAAATTATGATTCATGTATTGCAAATATATTGTGGAAAAAAGGAAGTATATTATATTAAAATATAGATAGCTATTCCTTAAGGGCCTTTTTTCCCCCTTAGATAAATTTAAAAGATTCCAGAATGTAGCAGGTGGGTAGTGCATGCAGTCTTACAGCCTAAGCAAAGCAAACTTAGGAACAGATTTTAAAATATAGATTAAGTGTTTTCTAAGCTACTGCTTGCCTACGCTAGCCAGCTGAAGGCTTTAAATAATTTAATCCCTACAACAACTGCCAGCTCCAACTGGTAGCCTTAAACAAGGACTGGATTCACTGAGGACTCCAACAGGTGCAGTCTAATAGTGATTCCCTAAATCTGCTACTGTTCTATGTTTGTACAAGTGTAGGACACTATATTCTTAAATTCGACAGGACGCTGATTAAATTAAACCAAGTGCTGTTTGTTTTGTTCTATCTTCCACTATCATATTGCTTAAGAAGTTCTTCTATTTTTCTCTGAAGGAATACTTAGCAACATATGTAGCACTTGAGGTTGTCTTCAATGTTGCTTTTCCAAGAAAGTTCCCTCTTCTTTTTTCTTTTTTGTTTATTTATTTATTTTTATTTTTTTGGTACTAGGAATTAAACCCAGAGACACTTAACCACTGAGTCACATTCCCAGCCTTTTTTAAATTTTGACACAGAGTTTCACTAAGTTGCTTAGGGCCTTGATAAATTGCTGAGGCTGACTTTGAACAAGCAATCCTCCTGCCTCAGCCTCCGGAGCCACTGGGATTACAGGTGTGTGCTACCGAGCCGAGTTAAGATCCCTCCTCTTATAGCTTTAGTTTGGGAAAGCAAATTAATAAATGACTGTCTCCCTTCTATTATCTCTCTTTTTCTCTAAGTGACTTTCATGTATCAGTATTACTGATTAACAGAACTCTAACCCATTAGAATTGCTCAGAAAAAAACTTTTTTGCTTCTACCCACCCCAACCCCAGGACTGGGGATTGAACTCAGGACCTTGTCCACCACTGAGTGATAGTCTTAGCTATTCTATTTATATATATATATATATATATATATATATATATATATATATATATATATATATATCACTAAGTTGCCCATGCTGGCTTTGAACTTGTAATCCTCCTGCCTCAGCCTCTTCAGTAGCTGAGACTACACATGTGTGCCATCAAGCATGGCTCTCTTTTGGTTTTTACACATTTATTAAGTGAATAAGAATGTACTTGTCACTTATTTATTTAAATATATTTACAGAGCCAGATGCGATGTCACACACCGATAATTCCAGTGGTTTGAGAGGCTGAAGCAGAAGAACTGCAAGCTGAAAGCCAGCCTCAGCAACTCAGTGAGGCCTTGAGAAATCAGTGAGATCCTGTCTCAAATTAAAAGAATAAAAAGGGCTGGAGATGTGGCTTAGTGGTTAAGTGCCCCTGGGTTCAATACCCAGTACCAATAAATAAATATATTTACAGAGAATATTCACACATACTTAACTTTTAAATAATCAAAATGAGATAACTTATCTTATAAAGTTAACTTGGAAAATCAAACAAAAAAACATGACCTATGTATTATTATATTATATGAAGACATTTGTCAGCCAGGTTCAATGGCAGATGCTTATAATCCCAGTGACTCAGGAGGTGAGGCAAGAGGATTGCAAATTCCAGGCCAGCCTCAGCAATTTTGTCTCAAAATTAAAAATATAAAAATAAAAAAGGCTAGGGATGTATCTCAGTGAGTGGTAAAGCACCCCTGGGTTCATTCACTCCCCAATTAAAAAAAAAAAAAATAGTAGACAGTCATGGTGGAACACACCTGTAATTCTAGCTACTCTGGAAGCTAAGACAGATCAGAAGCTCAATATCAGACTGGGCAATTTAGTAAGATTCTGTCTCAAAATAAAAAAATAAAAAGGGCAGGGGATGTGGCTCAGTGGTTTAACACCCTGGGTTCCATTCCCTGCCCCCACCACCCCCCAAAAAAACAACATAAACACAAGATTTAAAACTAAAAATTCTAGAAGAAAACATAGGAAAAATCTGCAGAACATTGAATCTGGCAATAACCTCTTGAATATAAAGCCAAAGGCATGAGTGACAAAAGAAAAAATAGACAAAGGGGGCTACATGAAACTTTTAAAAACATCTTTTTTTTTTTTTTTCTTTGTGTGGTAGTGAGGATTGAACCCAGGGGCGCTCTACCACTGATCTATATTCCCAGCCGCATGCCATTTAAAATTTTGAGTCAGGGCTTCGCTAAATTGCTCAGGCTGATGTAGAAGTTTCCATCCTCCTGCCTCTGCCTCCTGAGTAGCTAGGATTATAGGCATGTTCTACTACACTTGGCCAAAATTTAAAACCTCTATGTGTTAAAGAATGCAATTAGGGCTGGGGTTGTAGGATGTGTGAGATCCTGGGTTTGAATCTTAGCACCGTGTATAAATAAATAAATAAAGGTCCATTGACAACTAAAAAAAAAAGAATGCCATTAACAGAATGAAGAAACAACTTATAAAAAGCATGTTGGTGGCACATGCCTATAATCCCAGCGGCTCAGAAGTCTGAGGCAGAAGGATCGCAAGTTCAAAGCCAGCCTCAGCACCTTAGCAAGGCCCTAAGCAACTCAGCAAGACCCTATCTCTAAATAAAATATAAGAAGGATTGGGGATGTGGCTCAGTGGTTAAGTGCCCTGGGTTCAATCCTTGGTACCAAAAAAAAAAAAAAATGTTCACACATTTTATATCTGGTTGGGTTTATTACCAGAATATGTAAGGCACTCCTACAACTCAACAACAATAACACAGATAAAACTAATTCTGAAATGGGCAAGGACTTGAATAGACATTTCTCCAAATGGGCAATAAACATGTAAAAGCATTGCTAAACATCAGAAAAATGAAAATTAAAACCACAAGTATCATCTCACATCCATGAGAATGACCGCTATAAAAAGAACAGAAGAAGCTGGGTGTGGTGGCAATTCCAGTTGACTTGGGAGGCTGAGAAGGAAGGATGGCAAGTATGAGGCCAACCTCAGTAACTTAGTGAAAACTGTCTCAAAATAAAAACATAAAGGGCTAGGGATGTAACTTAGTGGTTGAGTGCCCCTGGGTTAAAACAAAACAAAAAAGAACATAAAATAATAAGTGTTGTCAAGGATACGGAAAAATGGGAACTCTCTATACTTATAGTGAGAATGTAAAATTGTGCAGCCATATGGGAAATAGTATGGAGATTCTATTAAAAATAGAATTATCATATGATCCAGCAATTCTAATTCTGGGTATATATCCAAAATAACTGAAAACAGGATCTTGAAGGGATATATTTGCATGTTAATGTTCATCCTGTCATCATTCACAATAGCCAAGACATGAAAGCAACCCAAATATTAATCAACAGATGAAAAAGAAAATGTGATATATAAGTAAAATGGAATATGATGCAGAATCCTATGAATGATTCAACATACGAAAGAAAGAAGATGAAATGTTCTAGGTTAAAGGAGACAAATTAAAAGACATTAAAAATCCTGTCACAGGCTAAACATCAATGAAATTTGAGGACTTTTTCTAAGTGAAATAAGCCACTCACCAAAAGACAAATACTTTATGAGTATATCTAATCTCTGAAGTTTCTAAAGTAGTCAAAATCATAGAAAATACAGGGAGAGCATTTGCCTAGAAGTCACAAGGCCCTGGCATTGATCCCCAGCACCAAAAATCACAGAAACAGAAAATAGAAAGAAGGAGTTCTCCTTTAACCTAAAGCAGCCCTGTTGTTTGAACCCAGGAGTACTTTACCACTGAGCCACATTCCCAGCCCTTTCTATTTTTAATTTTGAGACAGGGCCTCCCTAGGTTGCTTAGGGACTCCCTAAGTAGCTGAAGCTGGCTTTGAACTTGTGAGCCTCCTGCCTCAGCCTCCTGAGTCACTGGGATTGCAGTCATGTGCCACCATACCTGGCTAGCCCCACTTTTTTATTGCGGTGCCTGGGATTGAACCCAGGGCCTCACAAATGCTAGGCCACTACTGAACTACATTCCACAGCCCCCCTATCTTTAATTTTTCATTCATAATATTGACTTTTTAAAGGCAGAGCAATTATTTTGTCAAATGCCAATCAATCTGGATATGTCTGATGGTCCTATGTTGACAGCATACTACATTGTTGACTTGAGTCCTTTTCCTATCAGGGGGAATACTGTAAAGGGTTAATTCAACTGAGTTTGGATTATTGAAACTGCATGGTCTGAAGAAAGGATTGGATTTTGACCTGGGCTCCTGGGTGATAACCTCTGACCCTTGTAATATCCTGCTTGATAAGAATGTTTTTGTATGCCTTAGACATTGGACCATACCATACCAGTTTGACCAGACAGTGTATGATAACAATTCCACTTATGGTAAACACCTTTGTGTGTGTGTGTGTGTGTGGTGCTAGGGATCAAACCCAGGATCTTGTACATTCCAGGCAAGCACTCTACCATGAAGCCACATTCCTAGCTAGCCCAACATCTGTTTTAATATGCCTGAGGTCCTGACTATACTGGATAGCTAAGGTCAGTCACATGGGCACACACACCTATGTGTCTAACTCCCAATAAAACACCAAGGCTTGGGTCAAACTTCTTTGGCTGACAGCACTTTGCACATGTTGTCACACGTAGTTGCTAGAAGAATTAAGCACTGTCTTCATGACTCCACTGGAAGAGGACAGCTGGAGGTTGCACCTGGTTTCTCCCATGTCTAACCCATGCTCCTTTCACATTCCTGATTTTAATCTGTAGCCTTTATTCATAATATATGGTAGCTATATGTATGACAACTTTATTGAGTCTTGTCAGTCCTTCTCGTGAATCATCAAACCTGGGGATATTTTGAGGGATCTCAACACAGAATTCATATCATGTCAATTTGCTTCATTATTGGCTTCCTCTAACATAATTAAGAAGCAGTGATACTTTAAGACTGCAGTAGTGATACTTTAAGACTGTACAAATGTTCTGTTTCCTAACAGTTTTCCACATAATAGTTTTAGTGTTTATTTATTTTATTATTATAATTGTAATACTAGAGATTAAATCTAGGGCCTCAGGCATTCTGGCAAATGCTCTGCCACTGAGCTGTACATCCTCAGCCATTTCATTTCATTTTATTTGATTTTATTTTTGGTACTGGGGATTGAATCCAGAGGTGCTTTGCCACTGAACTACATCCCCAGTCCTTTTTTTAATTTTTTTTTTAGTTGTAGTTGGACACAATACTTTTATTTTATTTGTTTATTTTTATGTGGTACTGAGGATCAAACCCAGAGCCTCACACATGCTAGGCAAGCACTCTACCGCTGAGCCACAACTCCAGCCCACATCCCCAGTCCTTTTTATTATCTATTTGGAGACACCATCTTGCTAGGATGCTGAGGATCTTGTTTAGTTGCTGAGGCTGCCCTCAAACTTGGGATCCTCCTGCCTCAGCCTCCTGAGTTGCTGGGATTAGAGGTGTGCAACACTGGGCCCAGCTAATCTTTTATTTTATTTTATTTTTTATTTTGAGAAAGAGTCTCTCTAAATTGCCCAGGCTGGACTTGAATTTGAGATCTCATGCCTCGGCCTCCTGAATAGCTGGGATTATAGATATGTGCCACCATACCCAAATTAATTTTAGTATCAAATAATGATTATTATATGGATCAATTATTACTTTGAGGATTATAAAAAAGTGATTTCTGTTTTGTAATAATAAAACATGTATTCATAGATCCTTTTTGTTAATCAATGAGTGGATCATAACCATTCCATTATTATTATTTTTATCTCAAATTGACCACGTTTAACAAGTGGAAGCTCTGAGCTAGAATCTACGTACCCACCAATTTTTTCAGCACTTCTTTACTGCTAGGTAGAAAATCCAAGATAAGAGCAAGACTAATGAGCAATCCATTACTTTCTTTTCTTTTTTTTTCCTAGTACCAGTGACTAAACCCTAACCTAAATCCTGAGTACATCCCTCATCACATTTTTTTTTTTTTTAATTTTGAAAAGCGGTTTCACTAAGTTGCCCAGTAGCCTGAAACTTTTAATCCTTCTGCTTCAGCCTACCAAGGTAGCTGAATTACAGGCATGTGCCACCACACCCAGAAGCGCATATTTTCTTTATCTCTTCTTTTAGTGATGGCCTTAGTTATTTTAATTTATCTTCTCAACAAAGTCTGGAATTAATCCATATACTTAATTCCCCTAAGGAATGCAAGAACTTTAGAATACATTAACTTTTTTTATTTGTTCTAATTAGTTATATATGACAACAGAATGCATTTGATACATCATACACAAATGGAGCACAACTGAAATACATTAACTTTGATTCCATAATGCTAATTGTAATGCAACTGTGACTGATATTTTAGTTCTGGACTTTTCCTCAAAAGTGAAATATTGCCGGGCACAGCAGCTTGGGAGGTGGAAGAGGAAGGATTGTGAGTTCAAAGTAAGGCCCTAAGCAAGTCAGTGAGAACCTGTCTCTAAATAAAATATATAAAGGGTTGGGGGGTGTGGCTCAGTGGTTAAGCACTCCTGGGTTCAATCCTTGGTTAAAAAAAAAAAAAAAAGTAAAATATTATTTTATAGAGTGCTTCTTTAGATTTAGTCGCATATTCATCAATATCATTGCTCACTACTAGTCTTGTTCTTATCTTGGATTTTCTATCTAGAATCATTTCCTTCTACCTAAGGAACAATCTTTAGAATTTTCATTATTGAAAAATTTCATTGAAAACTATCCTGTTTTTCTTTGACTGAAGGTGTCTTTGTTTTGCCTTCATTTTTGAAAAATAGGTTTACTAGTTATAAAATGTTAAGTTGTCAGTCGATTTCTCTCAGGTCATGGAAGACATTATTCCAATGTCTGCTGGCTGCCATTGTTGTTAATGAGACATCAGTACTAGCCTTACCATCATTGCTTTGTAGATGATTTGTCTGCCTTTCTCCTCTAGCTGATTTGAAGTCTTCTTTTCCTTTAATGTTCTGAAATCTTACATTAATGTATCTGAAAATACATCAGGGAGCTGGAAATGTAGCTCCATGGTAGACTACTTGCCTAGCATGCACAAAGCCCTGGGTTGAATCCTGAGCACCACAAAATAACAATAACAATAAAATATTAAACTACATGGAAGCCAGGCGCAGTGGCGCACACCTGTAACCTCAGCAGCTTGGGAGGCTGAGGCAGGAGGATTGTGAGTTCAAAGCCAGCTTCAGCAAAAGCAAGGCCCTAAACAACTCAGTGAGACCCTGTCACTAAATAAAATACAAAATAGGGCTGAAGACGTGGCTCAGTGGCTGAGTGCCCCTGAGTTCAATCCCCTGTACAAAAAAAAAAAAAAAGTACACAGAACTTCCTGAATCCAGGGATTTATAACTATCATTAAAAATGGAAAACTCTTGGGTTGGGGTGGCGGCTCAGTGGTAGAGTGTTCACCTAGCATGCACGAGGCACTGGGTTCGATCCTCAGCACCACATAAATGTAAAATAAAGATATTGTGTCCACCTAAAACTTAAGAAAAAATGTTTTTTAAAAAATGGAAAATTCTCAGGCAAGTGCGGTGGCATACCCCTGTGTTCTCACAGGCTGAAGAAGGATGCTCATAAATTCAAGGCCATCCTGGATGACTTAGTGAGACCCTCCCTTAAAATAGAAAATAAAATGGGCTGAGGATGTGGCTCAATGGTAGAGCACCACTGGGTTCAATGCCCAGGACCATGCTGAAAAAGAAAAAGGATGAAAAAAAAAAAAAAAAAAACTAGAAAATTTTGAAATTTATCTCAATGTAATTATCTCCTTCTAAAATTCCAATCAGATATATTTTATTTTTTATTTATTTTTTTAACTTTATTTTATTTGTTTTCTTTTAATATGTTTATGTGATTTATTTATATGTGGTGCTGAGGCCTCACACATGCTAGGTGAGTGCTCTACCGCTGAGCCACAATCCCAGCCCCTCCTATCAGATATATTTTAGAACTTCTCATTCTATCCTCCAAATTTCTTCTCTTTCATGGTTTCTAGACTACATGTTGAATTTCTCCAGATATGTATTCTAGTTTTTTTCTTTAATCTATTTAATATAGTAATTGTAGTTGCTTTATAGACAGTGTCTGACTTCCCTGGGATTTAAACTCTGAGCAGACTTCCTCAGTCAAGTGATCAAACTTAGCACTGAACCTGGGATGATCTAACATTATGTGCTTCATGATGGGTTGCAATACAAAGTATGCAACATCATCTATCAAGTGTTATAATCAACCCTCCAGAGTTAACTTCCATCTTGAGAGAAATAAAAATGGAGTACAAATTAAATGATTCCATGAGGAAATAAGACAAATCTAGAATGCAGGCACTTCAAAAGACAACTGTTCTGGAATTTTCAACAAATTAAATGCCATGAAGTTAAAAAAAAAAAAATGCGTGAAAAATGGTTGATCTTTTGTTCAAAGAAATTATAAAACACATCTTTTTGGAACAATGGGTGAAATCTGAATATTGATTGCATATGAGATGATACAGAATTATAGTTAATTGTCATCAACTTCAATTTTAAAAAGATTAACAAAAATGACTTGTATATGTACACTATAGAGAGTAAGAGGAAATATGGCAAATGTTTATAGTTGTAAAGTCTGCGGGAGAGTATAAAGGCATTGTACTATCCTTTTAACTTGTCTATGTGTTTAAACATTTTTTTAATTAAAAAAAAAAAAAAACTTGAGTCAGATTTGATGGCACATGCCTGTAATCCCAGCTACCTGGAGGCTGAAGCAGGACCATCTCAAGTTCAAGGCCTGTCTGGGCAATTTAGGCTATCTCACATTTTTACAAAAGAGGGAAGTAGGGGTATAGCTCTGTGGTACTGGACTCAATCTCCAGTACTGGGGGCTGGGGAGAGCAAAGCATGAGACCCTGGGTTCCATGCCCAGTGCCAAACAAAAGAAGAAGGAGAAGAAGGGGGAGGAGGGGGGAGGAGGGAGGGAGGAGGGGGGAGGAGGAGGAGGAGAACGATATCTTGGGGAGAAAACAGACAAAAATATATAAAGAAACCTTATTGATAAAATGGTTAGACTAGGCAGGTTATTTTCTGCTTGCCTTACCAGGGGCGGGATCCACTACCCTGCCTTGCTGATCTCTAGGGATTGCATTATTTTGGCTCCTGGGCCCTCTAGCTTCTGGTTTGAGTCTCACCAGTAGGTTGGGCAATGGCTAGATTCTTCTACCCATGGGAACAGCTTCTGTAGAATGCCCCTTCCCCCATAGTCATAGTCCTTGCCAGATTCTGGTATTGGATCCATCCTCTTACCCTTCTGGCTGAGGACACTAGTCCCTGTGTGCTTCAAACTATGTTCTCTTACCCCTGCCCACACTTCTATTAATAACCATTTCTTATTAAATGTTTTTCAGTAAGCTCTTTCTACTTTTTTACTGCAATAAACAAAAAAAATTGTTAACATTAAAAATATTATTTAACAGCTGTGCATGGTGGCACATGCCTGTAATCCTAGAAACTCGGGAAGCTGAGGCAGGAAGATTGCAGATTCCAGTACAGCCTCTGCCACTTTGTGAGACCTTGTTTTGGAGTAAAAAGGACTAGGGATGCAGCTCAGTGGTAAAGTACCTCTGGATTTAATCCTAGTACCCTCTCCCACAAAAGTACAATTTAACCATCTTTAGTGTACAGTTAAATGGTGTTAGGTACAATCACATTGTTGTGCAACAGATTTAAAAAGCTTTCCCACCTTGCAAAATGGAAACTCCATACTCATTAAATTCAGTCCTCTCTACTTCCCTCAACCCTAGACAACAACTTTTCCATTTTCTGTCCTTATGATTTTTTTTTTACTATTATTTATATTTCATTTGACTAGAATCATACAGTATTTTGTCCTTTTGTGATGGGCTTAGCATAGTGTCTTCCAGCTTCATTCATAATATAGCACATGACAGAAATTCCTTCCTCTTAAATATTTTCATAATATTCTATTACATAACACATTTTCTTTTTCCATTCACCTGTCAATGGACATTTTGTTCCTTTGTATTTTTTAAATTTATATATAGTACAATTCAGTCTTTTTTGGTGTATGGCCCTATGAGTTTGATAAATTCTTAGAACTGTGTAAATACCACAATAAAGATAGCTAGAATCAGGCATGGTGGCACATGCCTGTTATCCTAGAAACTCTGGTAGCTAAGACAGGAGGATGGAAAGTTTGTGGCCTGCCTCAGCAACTTAGTCTCAAAAGAAAAAGGACTCTCTGGTAAGGTAGCCCTGGGTTCATTCCCCAGTACAAAAAAAAAAAAAAAAAAAAAGTTATATCTTCCCAAATCTTCCTCATATTGCTCCTTTGTAAGGAAACTCTCCCTCCACTGATTTGGTCTCCAGCCTATATTTTTCCTTTTTCAGAACATCCTTTGTTGTTGTTGAGACAAGGTCTGGCTAAGTTGCTCAGGCCCTCCCTAAATTGCTGAGACTGGCCTCAAACGTGTGATCCTCCTACTTCAGCCTCCCAAGCTCCTGGGATTACAGGAATGCATCACCATGCCAGCTCAGAATATCATATAAATGGAATCAACAAATATGTAGTCTTTTGAGTGGGGTTTCTTTCACTGACATAATGCACTTGAGATTCTTCATCAGCACTATTCCATATGTAATAGTTCTTTTTTTTAAAGAGTAAAGTAAGAGGATTTATTAGAGTAATATAGAAAGAAAGCAGAGCTCTCAAGGAGGGAGGAATCCCAAGAGAGAGATACGGTTCTAATTGGTGAAGTGGTATTTCATTATATAGAGATGTGCCACAGTGTGTTTGCTTGACATCAGTTGAAGAACATTTGGTTCATTTTTCAGTTTTTAAAGATTATTAATAAAGTTGTTATAAACATTTGTGTGTGTTTTCCCACCCTTTGATGGTACTTGAGATTGAACCCAGAGGCTTGCACGTTCTTAGGCAAGCACTCTACCACTGAGGTCCATCCCCAGCCCTTTTTATATTATTTTGAGACTGGCTCTTGCTAAATGTTACCCAGGCTGGTCTCACACTTGTGATCCTCTTGCCTCTTGCTTCTGCCTTCTGAATATGTGTATGGGTTTTTATGTGAACATACATATTTATTTATCCTGGATAAATACTTATAAGTGGAATTGCAATATCATATGGTAGTTGTATGCATCCCAGTGCTCCAGAGAGTCAAGAGGATATATATGTGAGGAGATTTATTAGGGAATTGGCTCCTGCAATTATAGTAGTTGAGAAGTCCCAGAACAGATCATCTGCAGGCAGGAGATACTGAGATGCAGATAAGTTGACTCAGTATATGTCCAAAGACCTCAGAACCAGAGAAACTAATGGTATAACTCTCAGTTCAAAACCTAAAGCCTGAGGATCCAGGAAGGCAACTGGTGGTATAAATCCTGGAGTTTAAAGGCCAGGACCTCTGGTGTCCAAGGCAGGAGATGAGTGCCCCAGCTTATAGCAGGAGAGAGACCAATTCACCTTCTGTATTTGTTCTTTCTGGGCTCCCAACCAATCAGATGGTGTCCATTCATATAGCGGTTCTTTCTAGTCCCCCCAGGCTCACATGCTCTCTCACCTCCTCTGGAAACACCCTTAAAGACACTCTATCATATTTCTAGATATTCCTTAATCCAGTTAAATTGATAACTGAAATTGACCATCATGGGTGCATGTTTAAATTTACTTGAGACTGCCAAACTGTTTTCTAAGGGGTCCGTACTCTCTTACACTCCCATCAGCAGTATAGGTGTTCCAGCTCCTCTGCATTCTTACCCACACTTGGTATTCTCAGGTGTCTTTTTTTTTTTTTAAGAGAGAGAGAGAGAGAGAATTTTTTAATATTTATTTTTTGGTTTTCAGTGGACCCAACATCTTTATTTTATTTGTATGTGGTGCTGAGGATCAAACCCAGCGCCCGGCGCATGCCAGGCGAGCGCGCTACCGCTTGAGCCACAGCCCCAGCCCTCTCAAGGTCTTTGTTTTGTTTTGTTTCATTGTAATAAACGTGTAATCAAATCCTATCTGGTTTTAATTGCCTTTTGTTGATCTTTAATGATATCGAGCACATTTTTATGTGTTATTTGCTAGATGTTTATATTTGATGAAGTGTCTGTTCCAATTTTTAGCCTATTATTACATTGAGTTTTTTTGTGTCCCTGTTATTAAAACTTTAAGAGTTCTTTATGTCTTTTGGATATAACTCCTTTCTCATGTTTATCTTTTCTTTTTCTTTTTTTTTTTTTTCTTTTTTCGTGTGTGGGGAGTGGGTATCGGGGATTGAATCTAGGACCTTATGCTTCATGTGCTCTTACAATGAACTACATTCCCAGCGGTTTTTTTGTTTTGTTTTGTTTTGTTTTGTTGTTGTTTGTTTTTCTTATTTATATATTTGACCCCAAGGTCAATCCTCAATACCAAAATAAATAAATAATTTACCCTTGAATTATATCCCCAGTCCTTTTAATTTTTTTTTTTTTTTAATTTGAGTCAAGTTCTCATGAAGTCGCTTAAGGACTCCCTAAATTGCTGAGGCTAGTCTCAAACTTTTGATTCTCTTGCCTTAGCCTGCTGAGCTGCTGGGATTACAGGTGTGTGCCACCATGCCTGACTATCTTTTGATTTATTAATGATATCTTCCAAAGAACAAAATGTTTTTCTAATTTTGACAAAGTCCAATTTATTAGTACTTTCCTTTTGATATTAAATATAATCTTTGGCATCATATCCAAGACTGCTTTGTCTAATCATAGGTTTAAAACAAAATCAGCTGAGTTAAGTGGTAAATGCCTGTAGTCCAACTACTTAGGAGACTGAAGCAGGAAGGTTACAAATTCAAGACAGCCTAGGCAACTTAGTAAGACCCTGTCTCAAAATAAAAAGGGCTAGAGGTGTAGGTCAGTGTTAAAGAACCTCTGGGTTGAATTCCCAGTTTTGGCAAACAACAAAAATCATTTGACTGTACTTGTGTGAGTCTATTTCTAGATTCCATTCAGTCCCATTTGTCTTTCTGTTTATGTTTTTGCCAATATCAGACTATCTTGCTAGGGTTGTTTTTTGTTTTTGTTTTTGCTTTTTTGTGCAATGCTAGGGAATGAAACCCAGGGCCTCATGCCAGGCAAACACTGTACCACTGAGACAACATCTCCAACCTTTTCTAGGTTTTGTAATTAAGTAGTACAAGTAAGATCTTCAATTTTGTCACTTTTTTCCACATACATTTTAGAATCAGTCATCACTACCCTCAAAAATCCTACTGTCATTTTGATTGTAATTGCCTTGAAAGATCAATTTGATATAGATCAATTTGGGGACAACTGACAGCTTTATATTTAATAAGTCTAACATTGTCATCAAGCTTACTGCTATCATTTTCACAGTTGCATCTTAATATTTAAATACTTATGAAGGTAAGTCTAGAATTTAAATTTTTAAAAGGACTTTAGCACTAAACTATACTGTCACTAACAAAGTGACATAACCAACACCTCAGAGGCATTTAAATTTATTAGTTTCTAGAAGTCAGAGACTGTATGCCATTTATCTTTTGTATATAGAAGATTCAAAGTACAGAGTAGGACCTCAATTAAAGTTTGTGTGTTAAATATTTAAAGATGAAGCTTTTAAATAATTCTGTTTATGTCTTCAGACATAACAAGATATTGAGCATATGGAATTTCCACTATGCCAAAAGAAACAACTCCTTTCTAAGGAGAAACTGCAGTAATGATTCCTGGTGCAAAAGGAATAAGAGGATTGTAGAAACTACCCCAAAACTTTTTACCCATCACAAGGCTTAGATTCTCCAAGTGGTAAGGCAAATCATTTTATAGGCACGACTCACACAGTAACATATTGTACCTCACTTCTTGAATGTTGATATTCACCAACACAAAAACTTGATCTAAAAATGAAGCTTTACCAGAATAGGCCATGTTTGTTTGTCATTTATAAAAGTCATACATTGTTTTACTTGACTCTTTTAGTAGTTTGTTTGGTTTGGTTTGGGATGGAACCCAGGGGTGCTTAAACACTGAGCCATGACCCCAGCCGTTTTTATTTTTTATTTTGAGACAGGGTCTCACTAAGTTGCTTAGGGTATTACTAAGTTGCCGAGGCTGGCTTTGAACTTGTGATCCTCCTGCCTTAGCCTCCTGAGTCACTTGGATTACAGGAGTGTATTATCGCACCCCACTAGTGGATTTTTTCATTTTCTTTTTTAATGATGCTGGGGATTCAATGTAGGGATTCAAGCATGCTAATCAAGTGCTCTGTCACTGAACTATATCCCAGCCTTGGTCCCTTTTATTTGTTTGTTTGTTTGTTTTTATTTACATATTTAGCAGTCCTGGGGATTGAACTCAGAGGCTTCCTACCATCCCCAGCCCTTTTCTTTTTTTTTTTTTTTTTTTTTCTTTTTAGCTGTAGATGGACACAAAGCTTTATTTTATTTATTTATTTTTATTCACTGCTAAGGATCAAACCCAGTGCCTTACACATTGTAGGTAAGCATTCTACCACTAAGCCACAATCCCACCCCCCACCCCCAGCCCTATTTGTATTTTGAGAAAGGGTCTTGCTTAATTGCCTAGGCTAGGCTTTGAACTTCCAATCCTCCCTCCCTTAGCCTCCCATGGGATTACTGACATGCCACTGTGAACAGCTAATTTCTGTATTTTAGTAAGTGTCTATCATCAGGCATGATGGCACATGCCTTAATCCTAGCAACTCAGGAGGCTAAGGCAGGAGGATTACACTTTTGAGGCCAACCTCAGCAATTTAAGGAAGCCCTGTTACTTAGCAAGAATTTGTCTTAAAAAATAAAAAGGACTGGGAATGTAGTTCAGTTATAAAGTGTACCTGGGTTTTATCCCTAGTGCCCAATAAATAGAATAAGGCTCTGTCTATATATTGATTGACACACCATGAAATCATTTGAGAAATACCACCACCATTAAGATGGATAAGTTAGTTGTTTATCTAGAATCATTTGGAAATGGTTTTATCTCTGTTTATAGGCAGTGCCTTTGAATATACTATTAACTAGTGTCTAAATGAAAATTGTAACTACTAACTCATTTTAATTGGATAAGGGTTTTGAATTTTTTTCCAATTATAGTGATGATTTCACAGAGATTTTTAAATTGTTTTTTAATGCTCCCTTTTGCCCAAGAAAAGACATTTGTCAAACAGTTGGCCGGGGTTAGGGGGTGCATGCTATAATTAAGGAAGTTAGCAGAGATAAATGAACTACGTGGGACAAAAAGTATGACCTCACTGACAAAGAGTTCCAACAAACTGGCACAGAGATAATAAATACATACTTCTTGGAACTTGCTTTCTCTCTTTTCCACAAGTGTTTTCTCTTTAGTCACTGAAGTATGAAGACATTTCATTCTCTCTAAATTTCCAGAAGAACTCTTCGTGCCAGGGATAGCACATTCCATCCTCCATGTACCAATACGAGTAAATAGTGAAATGACCATCAGAGGCCTAAGTGTGTCTTGCCTCATATGAGGAATTTAGAAGCGTCTTTGGATAAAAGTCACCATACAGAGTATAATAGTAGTATTGTGCCACTGTGAACAGTATTATTACACCAAGATTATCAGGCACACATACTTTACTGAGAGCCCTTTGTATGTTAAATTTATGTGCTGAAAAGAGACATGGCATTTTAAATAATGTAAATTTATGGAAATCATAGATTTTTTTCTGCCGGAAAATGAATAAATCCTTTATATAATTCTTATGACAAAGGATAACGAACAATAAACCTTACAGAAGCAAAGTTCTAAAATACTCATTATAATTATTTTTTTAAACAACACCAAGTGGTTTTCAGAGCTGGTAAAATCTGTTTTTAAAAATAATTTGCCGGGTTGGGGGGTGCGGGGTTGTGGCTCAGTGGTTAGCATGCATGAGAGACTGGGTTTGATCCCCAGCACCACACACACAAAATAAACAAATAAAATAAAGGTATTGTGTCCATGTACAACTAAAAAAATATATTTAAAAAAATGAGTTTTGGGGGCTGGGGTTGTGGCTCAGTGGTAGAGCACTTGTTTAACATGTGTGAGGCACTGGGTTCGAGCCTCAGCATCACATAAAGATAAATAAATAAAATAAAGATATTGTGTCCATCTACAACTAAAAACATATATATTTTAAAAAATAACTTCAGCCTTCATCAAAAAGAAGGAAGACTGTAAGAACATGTATGTGGACTCTAAGAATGTGTATAGTTTGTTTTGTTTGTTTATAATTCTGGGAATTGAACCCAGGGACATTTTACCAACAGGCTACACCCAGCACTATTTTTTTTTCTACAGACAAGATCTACTGCCAGCCATGGTGGCAAACACCTGTAATTCAAGCTACTTGGGAGGCTGAAATAGGAGGATCTCAAGTTTAAGGTCAGCTTTGAGAATTTAGTAAGACCCTGGCTCAAAATAAAAAATAAAAACGCTGTGGGTGTAACTTAATGGTAAAGCATGCCTGGGTTCCATCTCCAGTACCCCCATAAAAGTTTTAAAAATATTAGAACAATAAATATAATTAAATAATGCCAAGATGCTTTAAAACTGTTTATCTTTAATAATTTTTTTTTCTTTTTATGGTACTGGAGATGGAACCCAGGGGTGCTTTACCATTGAGCTACACCCATACCCTATTTATTTATTTATTTAGAGAATCTCACTAAGTTGCTAAGGGTCTCTTACAGTGCTGAGACTGGCCTCTAACTTGTTTTTTTTTTTTAAGAGAGAGAGCGAGAGAATTTTTTAATATTTATTTTTCAGTCTTTCGGCAGACACAACATCTTTGTTTGTATGTGGTGCTGAGGATCAGGATCGAACCCAGGCCACACGCATGCCACGTGAGCGCGCTACCACTTGAGCCACATCCCCAGCCCTGGCCTCTAATTTGTGATCCTCCTGCCCCAGGCTCCCAAATTGCTGGGATTATAGGCATGTTTCACTATACCAGGCAAGTTATTTATTTAATTAATTAAAACAATATTTTATGGTACTGGGGATTTAACCTAGTGGCACTTTTCCACTGAACTACATCCCTAGTCCTTTTTATTTTTTATTTTGAGACAAGGTCTCACTAAATTGCTTAGGGCCTCACAAAATCGAGGAGGCCTGGCCTCAAATTTTCGATCCTTCTACCTCAACCTCTGAATTGCTGGGATTATTTAACCAGTCCAGTTATTTAATTTCAAATCATTTTAAACTCAAGTAAGAGAAGCAAATTAAATTTAGGAAGTATGTAAAAGATGAAAATTTTTAAAAAGTAAAATCAACATTCTAATTCAAGATGAGTCAAGATTCACTCCAGACAATGTCGTCATGTACATGGAGAATTCATTACTTGGAAGTGCTACACATACTTTAAAAATAAAATCCCAGATATATCTGTGACCCTCTTACACAAGCTTTAAAAATATTTGCCCATCCCTCTACATAGCTGAAATCATATGCCTGTTAACCTTTTCTGTAAAATAAATCAAAATATAAAAAGAAGACAGAAATATTAGGGAAATACAGCTATGGGATGAGAAGATCTGATATGCTTGATGGATTTATAACAAGTATGTAGATCAAATATACACCCAGTCTTTTATAAGCAATTTTGACTATGGGTTTTAACTTAGAAATAACTGTAGAAATATTCAAAGAATTTTAAAAATCCAGGCAGTTGAGTAACAGGGATTTTGTTTTATCAGTGATGCATCATTGATTTTGCTTTTCAGATTCCAAAGGATCAAACTAGATTTCATGGCCAATAGATACATTTCTAAGTGTTTAAGACAATGGATAACATGGTACTTATATTATTTAGGTGCTTAATTACAATGATTTTCAGCAGTTTGTTTCTAACAAAAATTCTCATGTGAATTATAAAAATTTCTTTAACCATAAAAGCAGCACATTTATACTGTGGTAATGAGAAGGTCAGATATGCTTGATGTATTTATAGCAAGTGTGTATATTATATATCAAATATACACCTAGTCTTTTTTTTAATATATTTTTTTAAGTTGTAGTTGGACACAATACCTTTATTTTATTTTTTTATGTGGTGCTGAGGATGGAACCCAGAGCCTTGCACATGCTAGTCAAGCGCTCTACCGCTGAGCCACACCCCCAGCCCCTACCCCCAGTCTTTTATGATTAACATTTCTAATTGAATTTCCATAAGGAAGCAAAGTTCTTTCAGTTTGTTGACTCATTATGTGGAAATTGTATTTGTCTGCCATCTGGCGGATTCATGAAAACATTGCAACTGGCAAAAGTAACAATAAAAAAATATCACAATACATGTGTTAATAGTGTTGTATTGTTTTTGGAGCCGTGTTGGCTCCCAAATACATTTATATATTTATGGAAAATCAGATAGTAAAAAAACTGTGGATTAAAGCTGAGGTTGTGGCTCAGTGGTACAGCACTTGCCTACACGTTAGGCACTGGGTTTGATCCTCAGCACCAAATTAAATATATATATATATATATATATATATATATATATATATATATATATATATATATTTTTTTTTTTTTAAAGATGAGTGCTTGATTAAAAAAAGGTGGGCAGCACATATACTAAAATTGAAATGATACAGAGAAAATTAGCATGGCCCCTATACAAGGACAAATTCATGAAGTGTTCCACGTTTAAAAAAAAAAAAGTGGAGGGCAAAAATACACACACATTTTCACTATAATGAAATTTATCCTTTCCTAAAAAACAAACTTACCTTCTGCAAAATTGCACGCTTACAATAGAGGACATATGAAAAAAATAGTTTGAGGGCTGGGGTTGTAGCTCAGTGGTAGAGCACTTGCCTAGCACATGTGAAGCAATAGGTTCCATCCTTAGCACCACATATAAATAAATAAGTAAAATAAAGGTATTGTGTCCCATCTATAACTTAATTGTTTTTTTAAATAGTGTGACCTGGGTGCCATGATGCATGTCTGTAATTCCAGTAACTCAGGAAGCTGAGGCAGGATGATTGCAAATTCAAGGCCATCCTGGGCAAGACCCTCTTTCAAAATAAAATTAAAAAGGACTGGGGATGGCCACTGCACCTGGAGTTCTAGAGGCAGAGCCCACCTGCCCGCCTGTGCCACCATAACCCAGAGTTCTAGAGGGACAGCCCACCTGCCCGCCACCCCACACCTGCAGAGAGAGCCACCCTGCACTGGGGTTCCTTATTCACCAAAGCATGGCTCCACAGCCCAACATCAGGAAACACACAGGCTTGAGGCTGCCACCATCACGAAACTGGGATATCACCACTTCTATCAAGAGGCAACAATAAAGACCTAGTAAGATGTCATCAAGGTCCCTGTGGCCTGGCTGCACCAGAGGTTTCTCTACTAAGGGTGCTAACAGTTATCCTGGTACTAAGGTAACAGGGAGTCTTGCATGGCATTGTCTATCTCTTGTTTCTCCTACTAACAGCCAAATTCTTATGATTATCCTCACTAATCATATAATCTAATACCTCCATATTCTCACATCCTACCTCATAAACATCTCAGCCAACCCCCCAGGACCCCCTTTCACTATTAGAAATTGTAAACCATTACGCAAACCTATTGACTATATGGTTGAAGATAACTGAACTCATCATTTCTGTTTATAGTGACAAAACTGTAAATGTAAAAAATAGAAGATAACTGATACATGGCTGCACGTTGGATACATTGAGTGCTATAATATTGATCTCTCTCTTAAAAGTGAGGTATTGGGAAACTGTAGGCACACTATAAGACAATAGGGAAGAAGCTGTAATACCTCAGATCTATACTGCATAAGAGGAAGACACATAGACATCATGAAAAAACAAGGGGGAAAGTGCCCCAAACAAATGAAGACACTACAACAATAGAATCCATAGATAGTGCAGTAGGTGAAATGTCATGTAAGGAGTTCAGAATAGACATAACTAAAATGATTTGGGAATTAAAGAATGACCTAAGTGGGCAGATACAGGCAAAACCCCATCACTCCAACAAAGAGCTAAGAGGACAAATTCAGGCGACCATCGATCATACCAACAAAGAGAAAAGATAGCAAATACAATACAAGTTGCAAGAGATTACTTGAAGAAAGAGATAGAGACACTGGAAAAAAAAACAATCAGAAATCCTCAAAATGAAAGAAACAATAAGCCAATTAAAAATTTCAATAGATAGCATTACCAACAGACTAGACCACTTGTAAGACAGAACCTCAGACAATGAAGACAAAATTTATAATCTTGAACATAAAGTTGACCTCATAGTGAAGATAGTAAGAAACCATGAACAGAACATCCAAGAATTATGGGATACCATCAAAAGACCAAATGTAAGATTTATTGGGATAGAGGAAGCTTCACAGATTCAAACAAAAGGAATGCACAATCTCTTCAATGAAATAATATCAGAAAATTTCCAAAGCATAAAGAATGAATTGGAAAAATCAAATACAAGAGGCCTGTAGGACACCAAATGTACAATATTACAACAGATTTACACCAAGACACATTATAATGAAAATGCCTAGCATAATAGAATAAAGATAGAATTTTAAAGGCTGCAAGAGAGAAAAATCAGATTACCTATAAGGGAAGATCAATTTGGATCTCAGCATATATTTCAATCCAGACTGTTAAAGCTAGGAGATCCTGGAACAACATATAGCAAGCTCTAAAAGATAATGGTTGCAAACAAAGAATCTCATGTACAACAAAATTAAGCTTCAAATTTGACAATGAAATAAAAACCTTCCATGATAAACAAAAGCTAAAAGAATTTACAGCAAGAAAGCCTGCACTACAGAACATTCTTGGCAAAATATTCCACAAGGAAGAAATGAAAAACAACAATGGAAATCTGCAAGGGAAGAACTAGCATAAAAGAAAAGCCAACCAAAGGTGAATCCAAGTCAAGCGAAATACCAAAAATAAACTAATGACGAATAACAAGTCATATCTTAATAATAACCCTAAATGTTAATGGCTTAAACTCACCAATAAAAAGACATAGGCTGGTAAATTGGATTAAAACAAAAGACCCAGCAATATGCTGCCTTCAAGAGACTCACAGGAAAAGATGCCCACAAAGCGAAGGTGAAAGGTTGGGATAAAATATACTATTCACATGCCTACATAAGCAAGCAGGAATTTCCATCCTCATATCAAATAAAGTAGACTTCAAGCCAAAGTTAATCAAAAGGAATAAAGATGAACATGTCATACTGCTTAATGGAACCATACATCAACAAGACATAACAGTTATAAATATATATGCCCCAAACAATGGAGCATCTACATTCATCAATCAAACTCTTCTCAAGTTCAAGAGTCAAATAGATCACAGCACAATAATTCTGAGTGACTTTAACACACCTCTTTCACCACTAGATAGATCTACCAAACAAAAGCTAAACAAAGAAACTATAGAACTCAATAACACAATCAATAACTTGGACTTAACTGATATATATAGAGTATATTATCCATCAATGAATGAATACACTTTCTTCTCAGCAGCACATGGATCCTTCTCTAAAATAGACCATATGTTATGCCACAAAGAAAACTTAGTAAATACAAAAACGTAGAGGTACTACCCTGCATTCTATCAGACTACAATGGAATTAAATTAGAAATCAATGATAAAATAAAAAATAAAAGTTACTTCAACATCTGGAGACTAAATAATATGCTTTTGAATGAACAAGCGGTTGCAAAAGATATCAAGGAGGAGATTAAAAAATTCTCCAAAGTAAATGGAAACACCAATACTACATATCAAAATTACTGGGATACTACAAAGACAGTGCTAAGAGGAAAGTTCATTGCATGGAGTTCAACAAATAAATCACCTAACATTACATCTCAAAGTCCTAGAAAGAGAAGAACAAATCAACCCCAAAAGCAATAGGAGACAGGAAATAATTAAAATTAGAGCTGAAATAAATGAAATTGAAACAAAAGAGAAACAATTGAAAGGATTGACAAAACAGAAATTTGGTTCTTTGAAAAAATAAATAAAATTGATAAACCGTAGCCATGCTAATGAAGATAAGGAGAGAGAGAACTCAAATTACTAACATCCACGATGAAAAAGGAAATATTACAATGGATACTACAGAAATACAGAAGATAATTAGAAATTATTTTGAAAATCTGTAGTTCAATAAAATAGAAAATATCAAAGACACCGACAAATTTCTAGAGGCATATGATATGCCTAAACTAAGTCAGGATAATACACACAATTTACACAGATCAATTTCAAGCAAGGAAATAGAGGATGCCCTCAAAAGCCTACCAACCAAGAAAAGCCCAGGACCAGATGGATAGACAACTGTGATCTACAAGACTTTTAAAGAAGAACTAACACAAATACTTCTCAAACTATTTCATGAAATAGAAAAAGAGGGAACACTTCAAACACATTCTATGAGGCCAATATCACCCTGATTCCAAAACCAGACAAAGACACATGAAAGAAAGAAAACTTCAGACCAATATCTCTAATGAATATAGATGCAAAAATTCTAGCAAATCAAATACAAAAACATATCAAAAAGATAGTGTATCATAATCAAGTAGGGGTCATCCCAGGAATGCAAGGTTGGTTCCACATACGGAAATCAATAAATGTAATTCATCACATCAATAGACTCAAAGATAAAAATCATATTATCATCTCAATAAATGCTGAGAAAGCATTTGATAAAATACAGCATTTCTTCATGTTCAAACACTAGAAAAACTAGGGATAACAGGAAAATACCTCAACATTGTAAAAGCTATCTATGCTAAGCCCCAGGCCAACATCATTCTAAATGGAGAAAAATTGAAAGCATTCCCTCTAAAAACTGGGACAAGATAGGGATGCCCTCTGTTGCCACTTCTATTTAACATAGTTCTTGAAACTCTAGCCAGAGTAAACAGACAGATGAAAGAAATTAAAGGGATATGGGTAGGAAAATAAGAACTCAAATGATCACTATTTGCAGACAATATGATTCTATACCTAGAAGACCCAAAACATTCCTCCAGAAATTTCCTAGAACTAATAAATGAATTCAGCAAAGTAGCTAGATATAAAATCAACACCCATACATCAAAGGCATTTCTGTATATCCGTGACAAATCCACTGAAAGAGAAACTAGGAAAACCATCCCACTTACAATAGCCTCAAAAAATAAAATAAAATACTTGGGAATAAATTTAATAAAAGAGGTAAAAGACCTCTACAATGAAAACTACAACATGCTAAAGAAAGAAATTAAAGAAGACCTTAGAAGATGGAAAGATCTATCTTGTTCTTGGATAGGCAAAATTAATATTGTCAAAATGACCATACTACCAAAAGAACTATACAGATTCAATGCAATCCTAATCAAAATCCCAATGGCATTCCTTACAGAAATAGAAAAGGCAATCATGAAATTCATGTGGAAAAATAAGAGAATCAGAATAGCCAAATCAATCTTTAGCAAGAAGGGTGAAGCTGGAAGCAATACTATTCCAGACTTAAAACTATACTACAGAGCAATAGTAACTAAAACAGCATGGTATTGGCACCAAAATAGATCTGTAGACCAATGGTACAAAATAGTGGACACAGAAACTAATCCACATAACTTCAGTTATCTTATATTAGACAAAGGTGCCAAAAACACATATTGGAGAAAAGATAGCCTCTTCAACAAATGGTGCTGGGAAAACTGGAAATCCAAGTATAACCAAATGAAATTAAATCTCTCTCACCATCAACAAAACTCAATTCAAAGTGGATCAAGAACCTAGGAAATAAACCAGAGACCTTTCACCTAACAAAGAAAAAGTAGGCTTAAATCTCCATCATGTCAGATTAGACCCCAACTTTCTTAATAAAACTACTGTAGCACAAGAATTAAAACCAAGAATCAATAAATGGGATGGATTCAAACTAAAAAGCTTCTTTTTTTCAGCAAAAGAAATAATCAGTGAGGTGAACAGAGAGCCTACAGAATGTGAGTAAATCTTTACCACAAGCACATCATATATATAGCACTCAAAAACCAAAGAAAAAAAAATCAAATCAATAAATGGGCCCAGGAACTAAACAGACACTTCTCATAAGAGGATATACAATTGATCAACAAACATATGAAAAAATATTCAACATCTCTAGCAATTAGAGAAGTGCAAATCAAAACTACTCTAAGATTTTATCTCACTCCAGTCAAAATGGCAGCTATCAAGAATACAAGCAAAATCTTGAATGGGGCTTCATTGTTCGCGCTGGGCGGGGCATATCGGCGTAATTACCACGGAAGAAGACCGCGAAGTAACCTCCGCTCAGCCGAGAAACCCCGCCATCCCGCAGCCATAGCCGTTCATATGATTTGGGAGGTAGTGAAGGGCAGGGAGCTGGACCCAGAGGCACCTCCGTGACAGCAGCAGCCATGGAGGACGAGATGCCCAAGACTCTATATGTTGGTAACCTTTCCAGAGATGTAACAGAAGCTCTGATTCTCCAACTCTTCAGCCAGATTGGACCTTGTAAAAACTGCAAAATGATTATGGATACAGCTGGAAACGATCCATATTGTTTTGTGGAGTTTCATGAACATCGTCATGCAGCTGCAGCACTTGCTGCTATGAATGGGCGGAAGATAATGGGTAAGGAAGTCAAAGTGAATTGGGCAACTACTCCCAGCAGTCAAAAGAAAGATACAAACAGTAGTACCGTTGTCAGCACACAGCGTTCACAAGATCATTTCCATGTCTTTGTTGGTGATCTCAGTCCAGAAATTACAACTGAAGATATAAAAGCAGCTTTTGCACCATTTGGAAGAATATCAGATGCCCGAGTGGTAAAAGATATGGCAACAGGAAAGTCTAAAGGATATGGCTTTGTCTCCTTTTTCAACAAATGGGATGCCGAAAACGCTATTCAACAGATGGGTGGCCAATGGCTTGGTGGACGACAAATCAGAACTAACTGGGCAACCCGAAAGCCTCCAGCTCCAAAGAGTACATATGAGTCAAACACTAAACAGCTATCATATGATGAGGTTGTAAATCAGTCTAGTCCAAGCAACTGTACTGTTTACTGTGGAGGTGTTACTTCTGGACTAACAGAACAGCTAATGCGTCAGACTTTTTCACCATTTGGGCAAATAATGGAAATTCGAGTCTTTCCAGATAAAGGATATTCATTTGTGAGGTTTAATTCCCATGAAAGTGCCACACATGCAATTGTTTCTGTTAATGGTACTACTATTGAAGGTCATGTTGTGAAATGCTATTGGGGCAAAGAAACTCTTGATATGATAAATCCTGTGCAGCAGCAGAATCAAATTGGATATCCACAAGCTTATGGCCAGTGGGGCCAGTGGTATGGAAACGCACAACAGATTGGCCAGTATATGCCTAATGGATGGCAAGTACCTGCATATGGAATGTATGGCCAGGCATGGAACCAGCAGGGATTTAATCAGACACAGTCTTCTGCACCTTGGATGGGACCAAATTATGGAGTACAGCCACCTCAAGGACAGAATGGCAGCATGTTGCCTAATCAGCCAGCGGCGTGTCGAGTGGCAGGGTATGAAACCCAGTGAAAAAGGACTCTAGAATATAAAGCCAGTGGCTTGAGGCTACAGGGAGTGTAGTAAAGCCGTTGTTTACTTAAAAGATTTATCAAATCAGTCAGTGCAAATATCAGATACAATGTATTTATTTAAAAGATTCATTTTTTAATCATGAAATTACTTATCATCCACATTGTTTTTAAAAAGAAACAAGATGCTGGATGTCTGCCAATTTTTGCCTTCATTACCTTTTTTGATAAAGTTTCTCAGATCCTTGTTTCAAATACAAATGCAGGGATTGCTGCCACTTTTTAAAAATTAAGAGGCAGAAAATTGCACAATGTTTTTTCCACTAAAGTAGTGTGCAGTTCTAGTTTGCATTCCTGATATGATTTAAAACATGTAATGTAAAGATGGTTTTAAAAAAAAGAAAGAAAAACCAAAACTGTGCAAAGTCTAGAAGTTCTTTGTTATCTTCAGCTTGTGCACAATTCTGTTTTAGATTAAAAAAATAATAGGCATTGTTTGAGCTGTCCCATCTTCACTGTTACCCCTTGGGGTTTTTAAATATAAATTATTAGTTTACATCATTTTTGTATTTACATTTTTTCACAAATTTGTCTTGCCTTATTAAAGTTCTGTAAAATATAGTTAAATGGGAAAAAATGATGTTCAGTTAGATTGAAAACTTTTCTCACATGGATTGATAATTGCATTCATCTTGTGTTTTATATGAGAAGGTGCCTCAAGAATTCCGTTGGATTTGTTTAAAAGGATTTTTATCTTCTGTGATAAACTTTGCTGTGTACCAGGAACTGTAAAAACAAAAACTTGTTACTCAAGAAAAATCTCTGAAATGTGATAAGTTCTTATGCCATGTAACTTTCATGTGTCAACTTATACATTTACATGTATTATTTCATTATGTAAAATGTTTTAGCAGTTTAATATTTTGCACAGTTACAAACTTTGTATGTCATTTCCTTTTTAAAGGCATCATGCAGAGTTGACATGAGATTTATAAGGTTTTAGGTTGTTTGCATGTGAATATCAAATACATACTTTGGTAGTCTTTGAATACAAAATCATCTCTTGTTTTTCAAGAACTTTGAGACACAAAGTTGTATGTAAAGGAATATAATTTGCCATTTTCTAGTTAGATTTACTTAAAAAGAGTAAATCAACTTAATATGTACAAATGATAGCTGTGAAACTATAGAATATCCTTATGTCAGGCTTGGGGTTCATTATAAACTCCAAAAATAGCCTGAAGGACCAGCCGGGCAAAGCATTTTTTAAATGTTCAGAGGCCAAAAAGATAAATAAAAACAAACAAAAGGGGAAAAAAAAAAAAAGAAAAGAAAACCTTAAAATCCTACCTCCTTAAACAGCCTTCAAAGAAGAGAATCCTCAGTGCAATCACTAATTTGATTCTTTGGGTACCTGTTTTATTGGAGTTACCAATTTTATTATTTTGGTGTGGCTCCAAGCATTAAGAGGTTTAATCTTTGATGGCATTGTTCTAGTTTTGAAATTTCTAGTACATTTCAGAGTCTCTTAGAAGAGTTGTGGGAGATGTGATTTTTGTTTTGTTTTCAGTGAAGGTCACAAATCCTCCTTGACTTACAGAGAGGAAGGGTCCCCAGTGTATGTGTTTAAATGGTTGGTGGTTTTTAAGATTCTCCGAGAGCTCCCAGTATTTTATTTAGGAACCGAAAAGGCCTGTGAAGTCAAATGAGTTTCCTGGCCTGTATCTTCCAGGTAGGACAAATGACTCTAAGCTGGTCTCTAAGCCAATAATACTTTGTAAACCAGAGCCCAGGAAAGACAGTTTGTAAGTGTATAGTTTTCTGGAGCTCAATTCTATGCAGTTGTACTGATATTTCATTAAGTCACTGTGTATTTTTAAGTGTTGATAATACATTAAAAGTTGCTTTATGGAAGATGAGTAAATTTTTTAAATACTTGGAAATGTTATTTCCTTGTTAACTTCTACAGATCAGGGCATGCAACCAAAAGCAGCTTAAATACTCAAAATAAAATATCAGGAAGCTAAAAAAAAAAAAAAAAAAAGAATACAAGCAACAATAAATGTTGGCAAGGATGTGGGGAAAAAGGCACACTCATACATTGCTGGTGGGACTGCAAATTGGTGCAGCCAATCTGGAAAGCACTATGGAGATTCCTTGGAAATCTGGGACTGGAACCACTATTTGACTCAGCTATCCCACTCCTCAGTTTATACCCAAAGGACTTAAAAACAGCATATGACAGGGACACAGCCATATCAATGTTTACAGCAGCACAATTCACAATAGCCAAATTATAGAACCAACCTAGATGAATGGATAGGGAAACTTTGGTATATATACACAATGGAACATTACTCAGCATTAAAAGAGAATAAAATCATGGCATTTGCAGGTAAATGGATGGAGTTGGAGAATATAATGCTAAGTGAAGCAAGTCAATCCCCAAAATAAAACAAATATTGAATGTTTTCTTTGATATGAGGATACTGACTCAAAATGGTGATTGGAGGGGAGCATGGGAGGAATGGAGGAATTTTAGATAGGGCAAAGAGGAGGGAAGGGAAGGGAGGGGGGAAGGGGGTAAAAATGATGATGGAATGAGTTAGACATCATTACCCTAAGTACCTGTATGAAGACACGAATGGTGTGAAAATACTTTATGTACAATCAGTGACTTGAAAAAATTGTGCTCTATATGTATAATATGAAATGAATTGTATTCTGCCATCATGTATAACAAATCAGAATTTAAAAAAAAAAAAAAGAAAACGGACTAGGGATGTAACTAGCTTAGTGGTGTAGTGCCCTGAGATTTGATTCTTAGTAGCAACAACAGGTCCTCAAAATCATGTGATCCTGCTTTTCCCCAAACTTTTGGGTCATTTTCCCTCCTTAGTTATCTTAAATTCTGTACACAATCATTATATACTATCTTTTGCATACACCTCCAATTCACTTTTCTCTCTTTTGCTTCCTCTTATTTATTTAGGGACTAGATATTGAACCCGGTGTGGCTTTACTGACAAGTGACTGCCTCAGTTCTTTTAATTTTCCTTATTTTGAGATAGAGTCTCCCAAATTGCTCAGGGTGTGGCTAAGTCGCTGAGAATGGATTGAATTTGCCAACCTCCTGCATCACTGGAATTACAGGCAATACCACAGTGCTTGCTCCCAAAAAAAATGCATGCTGTGTTGTCTTCTCCCCTGCTTGAAAAACCTTTAAAGCCAGGCCATGGTGCATACCTGCAACCCAACCACTTGGTAGGATGAAGCAGGAGGATCAGATATTCAAGGCTGGTCCGGGAAATTTAGCAAGACCCTCAAAATTTAAAAATAAAAATAAAAAGAAGCAGGGCACAGTGGTGCTGGCATGTAATCCCAGCAACTCAGAAGGTTGATGGCAAGTTCAAAGCCAGCCTTAGCAATTCAGCGAGACTCTGCCAAAAAAGGGGGGAGATGCAGCTCTGTGGTACAGCGCTCCTTTAGCTCAGTAGTAAAGGGCCTGTGGATTCAATCTCCAGTACTGCCCTAAATAAATAAATAGATAGGTAGATATAGTGGCAGGAATGATACAGTAACATGTAAAACATAAGAAATCATGCAGTGGGGAGGAGAAATGGTGAAATGTAGGTCAAAGGATACAAAGTAGGATGAACAAGTACACAACATGAGGAATGATAGATAGTAATGCTTTATTGTATTGGGGTTTTTGCTAAAAGAGTATCCTTGAGGTACTCTTGAACCTAAAGTGTGTTTGCTTGACAGACTTTGTTCTGTAGCACACCCTTGTGCAGAGGTAAAGTTTTCCTTGCCAAGCTACTTCTCAGCACCTGTTTGATTCCTTGTGGCACTCTGGTATTTCTAATACAAAGAACATACAGATTATTTCCTGGTTGGAAAAGAAAACAATATGGCAGTACAAATGTTGGAGTCAGACTGTCTCCACTCTAATCCAGTTGTAAATCTTATCTTACTCAGTGGAATCTACCCACGTCATTACAGGAAATTCATGATACCAAAAGCTCAGTCCTTTTCCCCAATGCAGTCCAATAATGAGGACTGATTTTGAGGAAAAGGAAAAATAAGTTTGATTTTGTCAGCTAATGAGAAATACAAAGGAGTCCTGTCCCCAAGGCTGTGATTCTGCTCATTATGGGGAGCAGGGAACTATTTTTTTAAAAATATTTTTTAGATGTAGATGGACACAATACCTTTATTTATTTTTATATGGTGCTGAGGATCAAACGCAGTGCTCTGCCACTGAGCCACAACCTAGCCCAGCAGGGGACTTTTAAAGAGGTGATTCAAAGGCTACATTTTTCATGTGTAACAGGGGTTCACTTTATGCTTTGAAACCTACATGTTTTTTCCCCTGATCTTCACCCCCACCCACACCTCTCCTCCTGATCTTCTTTTCCCTGACCTTCTCCTCCCTGATCTCATTTCTCTGAATCACTTCTTTAATAAAAGAAAAAAAAAAAAAAAAAAAAAACCTGCTGAAGGCACTAAGCAACTCAGTGAGACCTTGTCTCTAAATAAAATACAAAATAGGACTGGGGATGTGGCTCAGTGGTTGAGTGACCCTGAGTTCAAACCCTGGTACCAAAAAAAAAAAAAAAGCCCTGCTCCCCTTGACAGGGAGAATCACAGGCTCTGGGACAGGGCCTGTGTTTCTCCTTTGCTAGCAAAGCAATAAAACTACTTTTTCCTTTTTCTCAAAACCTTGAGTTCATTATTAGATTGTCATCAAGAATGAGGACTAAACTTTCAGTTACAAATTTGGTGACCAAAAAGGGACCCAAGAGCAGCCCCCACTCCAGTTTTCTTGGGCAGGGTCTGGCACTCCAAGCGACCCCCACTTCCATGCTGAGGATACAAAGTGGCTGTTGAGATTGTTGAGAGCTGACTGCTGGAGAAATTGGGAGACAGCGCGAGTTTGCCTCAGACCTAACCAGAGATGCTGTTTCTGTGAGTAAAGGGAGGGACTGAAGGATGATCCCAGCAGCTGCCAAAGCTCTTTTTGCTTTGGGGAACTCCTGCCTTCTTTCCCTGAATGGCACAAGTTGTTCCATCAGTTGCTCTGCTTTGAGAAAAAGGAAACTGAACACCAGAAACACCCTTGGCCATCTGGAAAGTCCCCAAGTGTGCACACTGAGACCCTTGATTCCACACATCTGTGGAATCCACACATCTTTTTGAGAATATCCAATCCCTCTTCATGGAGACTTATGTGACACCATTGGTGTAGGATTTTGGGTTAAGCGGGACTCTGACACCCAGGGATTTTACTCCCTTCTGATCTGCTCTGGTTTTTCGTCTGTTTGTTGGCCTTGAGTTTGGCAATCCCTCTAATTGTCTGTGTTGATTATTTGTATCCATTACTGGCCCCTTTAAGACATGGGCAACACTGTCTCAATTTCAACAATGGTCCCTTGGAAAAGATCCTGGCTAACTGGGAGATGCATAGCTATGACTAAAGAAAAAGATGTTTTATTGTAACAAAGTCTGGTTGATGTATGTTCTGGATGGGGAAGAAAGGTGGCCATTGTCTGGTACTCTGAATTTTCATATGACCTTGCAGTTGGAGCTGTTCTGCCAGAGGTCAGGAAAATGAGAAGAAATCCCACATGTGCAAGCTTTTATATTGCTACATAGTAAGGATTCTGAATGTCCAGGGACTAAGTTGATGGTGAAGAGAAAGGCACAGCTCCTAGTGTTTGAGGATAGCAGAAAGTCGGTAGAGAATGCTGAGGAGGATTTGATAAACTTAAATATAACAAACCCCTTCAATCCTAATTCTAACCTGGTGCCTAACCAGCAGGCTGGCCTAGAACCATCTATGGCTCCCACTAGCTCTCCTAGTTCCATAGGGAGCCTTTCACATGAAGGGAAAGTGGAGGAAAAGGGGCGGCCGCTTGGCATCACAGGGCTTTGACTCTGGGTCAGGGACTCTCTCCCCATCTAAAACCCACCAGGGCACTCCTTTTGGCTGGGGAGCACCTGTTGCCAGCAGGTCAATTCCCTCTAAGGCAATACCCCATCAGCATAAATAAACTGGGGCAACCAGTGGGGTATTACTGGGCTTCTAGTCCCTTCTCAATCTCTGACTTGATGAACTGGAAAAATTCAAACCCAACCTATTGGGAAGCCTCAGAAAATGGCTGAGTTATTTACTAACATTTTTGCCACTCACCACCTCACCTGGGCAGACAGACTCTGCTTAACATGTTATTCACGGCTGATGAGCACAACTAGAGATTGATAGAGCAAGGGAAGAAGCTCAGAGGCTCCATAATGAGGATCCCAATCACACCCCTGCACCAGCAGAAGCTATTCCTATGAGGGAGTCCAATTGGGACCCAAATGTGGCAGCAGACAACCCAATGGTTAATCATTATCAGAAATGTCTTTTGGTGGGACTCAAGAGGAAAGTACCCAAGCAAAAAAGTTTAAATAAGATTCAGGATTTACAGCAAAAGATCAACGAGGACCCCCTCAGAATTTTTAGAGCAAGTTTATCAGGTGGACAGGAAATACACAGATGCAAATCCAGAAGCCCCTGAAAACCTCTGCATGGTCAATATGACTTTCATTGGGCAAAATGACCCCTTTGGTCCCTCTCCCAAGATGAGATTTGTTACGTAAATTAAATGTACAGATAACATTCTCACCCCCAAATCAACAACTTCATCTACAAGAATCTCCTGAAAATATACTTCAGCTCCAGCTTTTGCTTGCTAATCAGGAAAAGGAAACCAAACCTATCCTGTTGGAGTTCATCTGAACAGTGAGTAAAACTGTATGGACTGAGGGGACCCCAGGGAGGGCCATCAAAGTTACTCCCATCAAGACCTTGCTTAAGGATGGGATAACCTGCCTTAAAAAAACAAAACAAAACAACAACAAAGCAGCACCCTCTTAAAAAGAGGCACTAATAGGAATTCAGCCACTTCTAGATAACTTTGTGTGTGTGTGTGTGGTGCTGGGGATTGAACCCAGGGCCTTGCGCGTCAAGCACTCTACCAACTGAGCTATATCCCCAACCCATCTAGATAACTTTTCTTTTAACATAATTTTTTTTAGTTGCAGTTGGATACAATACCTTTATTTTATTTATTTTTTTTTATATGGTGCTGAGGATCAAACCCAGCACCCTGCACGAGCTAGACAAATGCTCTACTGCTGAGCCCCAGCCCCAGCCCCCATTTAGATAACTTTTTGAAACAGGGGTTGATTTGGCCTTTTCATTCGCCCAACAATATGCCTATGCTGCCCAATAAGAAACCTCACACTGATGAGTACCTATTTGTGCAAGACTTGAGAGCTGTAATAATATTGTTCAGAACATTCATCCTAATCTATAAACCCTGTTGACTACAAAGTCAGGTAAATTGGCTGGTTCACAGTGCTGGATTTAAAGAATGCATTCTTTTGCATCCCTCTGGAAAGAAAGTCCCAATTACTATTTATTTGCTTTAGAATGGCAAGACCCAAATACCAAAGTAACTATCCAGTATTGCTGGACTGTCCTACCTCCAGAATTTTAAAACTCTCCTATTCCGTTTAATGAATGCCTGGCAAAAGACTTGTGAGGGTTACAGCTGAATCAGGGAATCCTCTTGCAATATGTGGATGATCTGTTTATAGCTAATCTGGACTATGAACATTGTCTTCAAATATTATTGGTGCTCTAAACCATCTAGCCTCATAGAGATATAAGGTGTCCACTAAAAATGCCCTAACTTGCAAACAAGTCACTTACCTGGGATTTCAGATTAGCCAAGGAACCCAAAGTCTGAAGCAAGACTGAAAGCAGGCAATCTTAGGGAACCCAGAAACAGGAGGCAATTACATGGGTTCCTGGGACTGGCAGGATTCTGGCATATCTGAATCCCTAACTTTGAACTAATAGCAAAACCCTAGTATGAGGCATTAAAAGGAACAGATATAGAACCTTTGAATTGGACCCCAGAATGCTAAGCTGCTTTTGAGAAGTTAAAACACAGCCTCATGACAGGCCCTGCCCTGGGACTTCCTGCTTTACAAAAGGAATTCAGATTATATGTGCATGAGAAACAAGGTACAGCTCTTGAAGTTCTCTTACAGACACTGGAAGATATACCATGACCAATGGCCTATTTATCAAAACATCTTGACCACACAGCAAAAGAATGGCCTCTCCCTGCCTGTGGGTAGTAGCAGCCACTTGTGATTTGCTACAGGAGGCTGAAAAGTTTACTCTAGAACAATCCATCACTGTGTTTGTCCCTCACTAAATCTTGGTCCTACTAGAACAGAAGGGTGGCTACTGGCTGACTTCTGGGAAGATGGAGAGATATCAGGCCATCCTACTAGAGAACCCCAATGTCAACCTTAAAGTCCTGTCCGTGTTAAATCCAGCAACACTGTTGTCATTAGATGACAATGGGACCATACCACATAATTGCCTAGAAATTTTAGAAACTATCTACTCTAGCAGATTGGATTTGTTTGATCAGTGTATCACAGAGCCAGTCTGGGACCTTTTCACAGTTGAGAGCAGCTTCGTGAAAAGTGGCCAGCAAGTAGCTGGATATGCTGTGGTCACAGAACAACAGATAGTGGAAGCTAAGGCATTACCGATGTTGAGAGCCACAGCTGAAGGGGCCCCAGCAAACTTCCAGCTGCCAACAAACTTCCAGCTGCCAGCTGATGATTGGCTCACAGCAGCCCCAGCAAACTTCTAGCTGGCAACTGATTGGCTCCTCTGCGGTGATGCTCATTGGGCTGTTTCCCCGCCCTTTCAGACCACGGAGCTGCTCATTGGGGGACTTTTTTTGGCTCCGCCCACACAACCCAGCCAATCAGCCTCAAGAGCAGGAGGAGTGGGGGAGGTTGAGAGGCTTGTGGGAAGCCGGTGGTAGCAGTTGGGCTCTGAAGGTTTTTCCTGAGGAGCTTTGTGGTGTGGTGTGAGGTTCTAAAAATAAAGTTCGTTTCTTTTGACAAGTGGCTCCTGAATTGTAGGCAGCCAGACTGCGGTATTTGGTGGCCCCTACGGGGAATGAATGAGGGTAAGTGATAAGGTAAATTGCTCGCCCCTGAGGGCAGGGCGAGAGGATGGGTAGCCATTTTAAGATTCTTCTTTTGTTTTGTTTCACTTTTATTTTAAGTTGCCTGTCCTGGAGATGAATGAGACAGAAGAAAAACTGCTCACATCTGAGGAAAAACTATTTGTGTCTGAGGAACAGATAGGGAGAAAGGACGGATGGACCTGTCAGGAGGATAGAAAGGCTATAATGATTTTGTGTTGTTCCATTTTTGTTTCATTCTGTCCCGGTTTTGTTTGGCGTCATCTTGTTGGGTTGTATTATAGTAGAAATACGGGATCAGAAATTAGTAAAAAACAAACCGAAAGAGTGTTAAGTAAATTGTTAGAGGAAGGAGGCATCGCAGTAAAATCAAGAGCAGTCAGGGCATATGTTGATACAATACAAAAATGTAGCCCATGGCTTTTTTTTTTTTTTTTTAATATGATTTCTTTTCTTTTCTTTTTTTTTTTTGTACCAAGGATTGAACGTAGGGGCATTTAACCATTGGGTCACATCCCTGATACATTCTTTTTATGTTTTATTTTGAGATAGGGTCCTTTTTTTTTTTTTTTGAGAGAGAGAGAATTTCAATATTTATTTCTTAGTTTTCGGCGGACACAACATCTTTGTTTGTATGTGGTGCTGAGGATTGAACCCGGGCCGCACACATGCCAGGCGAGTGCGCTACTACTTGAGCCACATCCCCAGCCCTAGCCCATGGCTTTTTAAGGAGGAATTGTTGAATATATCACAATGGAACCATCATGGTGAAGATTTAAAAAGAATAGAAAAGAAAAGCCCAGGGACTCTGCCAGTTGGCACATTGCCATTGTGGATGTTCGCATCTTGTTTGCTTAGTCCAAAGCCTTCAGTTCAGACAATGGTAGAGGAAGAAGAAGACATATTGATTCAAGTAAAAGAGAAGGTCTCTCGAGCTAGTCAGACAGAGTAAGAAAGTTTAGAGCAGAAAAAGCCATCAGGGGAAAAGTTACAACAGGAGACTGCTACTAACACCTTTCTATCACCAGAGGGTGTAAGTGTCCAACCAACAGTGCCACCTCCATATGCTGGGAGGCTCCCAACCCCCGCAGTTGATAGTTGGGATCCTGAGACAGGATTTGAGCAGGCAGGAGGGCAGCAAATTCACCATGCTTTAAATTTCAAAAAAGTGAAGCAGCTAAAAGAGGCTGTAACAACCTATGGTCCTCAAACACCCTTCACTGTAAGCATGGTCGAATCCATTATCAACTTGAACATGACGCCAGCAGATTGGGCTAATATGTGTAAAGCTGTGCTAAATGGAGGACAATACCTGTTATGGAAGGTTGCCAATGAGGAATTTTGCAAGGAGACGGCTAGGTGAAATGCAGCAGCTGGTTATCCTCAGAGAAATCTAGATATGTTGTTAGGAAAGGGACCTTATGAGGATTAGCAGCAACAAATTGCATATGATCCTGGCGTATACGCACAAATTGCTGCAGATGCGGTTAGGGCATGGAAGACTTTGCAAGGACATGGAGGTTTACAAGGTCAATTATCTAAGGTAATAAAAGGAGCTAATGAATCTTACACTGAATTTGTAGATAGGCTTATTCAAACAGCTACCAGAGTTTTTGGGAATACAGAACAAGCAATGCCATTAATAAAACAAGTGGCTTATGAGCAAGCGAATCGTTGGTGCAGCGAAGTCATTAGACCATGGAAACATGAAGATTTAAACACATATATTAAATTATGTAGAGACTTTAATGAACAAGAGCAAGTCGTGGCAGCTGCAGTAAAACAGGCTTTAGATGCCAGGCCAAGAACATGCTACAATTGTGAACAAACAGGACATTTTAAAAGGAATTGCCCCATAGGAGGAGGGTTTAACAAAACTAGGTATCAAAGGACTAGAATACCGAGGGAGACATTGGGCTAATGAATGCCGTTCTCAAACCACCATAGAGGGTACTCCATTATCAAAAAATGAACAAGGACCAGGTGTTTATCCACGATATCGTGGAGAAAGGCATTGGGCTCCATTGCCAAAAAATGGACAGGGGGGTCCAATGCTCCAGGGCCCAAAACACAAATATACGGAGCACTGGAGGAACCCAGCAACCCCATCAGGGTAGTGCCCAGGACACATTGTCCATCAGATCCCTCATCAGACAAACCAGAGGGAGCGCAGGGTTGGACATCTGCACCTCCGCCAGAGCAGTACTAACTCCAGAGATGGGAGTTCAAATCATTCCCACAGGGGTAAAAGGACCTCTTCCCAAAGGAACAGTAGGCTTATTATTGGGACGCAGCTCTTCTACTCTAAAAGGACTTATGATAAGTCCTGGGGTAATTGATCCCGATTATGAAGGTGAAATAAAAATTATAGCCAGTTCTCCAAAGGGTATATCAGTAATTTCACCAGGAGATAGAATAGCACAGTTACTAATAATACCCAGCCTACATGATAAATTTTCCAGTCGTACTGTAGAAAGAGGTTCCAAGGGATTAGGCTCCACAGGTGTAGATTGGGCTATGCTTTCTTTAAATTTAGATTCTCGCCCCATGCTAAAACTAAATATTCAAGGACATGAATTTAATGGGCTACTGGATACAGGTGCAGACCTTAGCATCATATCTCATCAAGAATGGCCAAAACATTGGCCATTACAACAAGCCACTCAAACGCTTCGAGGCCTAGGAGTGGCGACTAATCCCCATAGAAGTGCAATGGTATTAGATTGGAAGGATCCTGAAGGATGTGAAGGAACTATACGGCCATATGTATTGGATCATCTTCCCGTAAATTTATGGGGACAAGATGTCCTAGATCAATTAGGTTTGACATTAACAAATAACATCAACCAAAATGCACCCACTATTATGACTATTATACAAAGTCTAATCTGGGACAGAAAAGATCCATTCTTTATAGGACATATCAGGGCACATACAGGATTGCCTGGAGCCCTTAGTTTGGGCAATGATTTAGCAGATAAAACTACACATGACATACATATTTTCTCTACACTAGAAGAAGCTATAAATTTTCATAAAAAGTTCCATGTCAATGCTAATACTTTACAAAAGCATTTTAAAATAACTAAGGAACAAGCTAGACAAATAATAAAACAATGTCAAAATTGTGTGACCTTTTTACCACAAATGCTGCAGTCTGGCTGGGCACAATCAGGAGCCACTTGTCAAAAGAAACTAACTTTATTTTTAGAACCACACACGCCAAACAAAACAGCCTCTCAGGAAAAACCCTCAGAGCCTCAACTGCCACCACCGGCTTTCCACAAGCCTCTCCCTCCCACACAAGCTTCTCTCCACCTCCCACAATCCTCCTGCTCTTGAGGCTGATTGGCTGGGTCACGTGGACGGAGCCAAAAAAGTCCCCCAATGAGCAGCTCCGTAGTCTGAAAGGGCAGGGAAACAGCCCAATGAGCATCACCGCAGAGGAGCCAATCAGCTAGATGTTGCTGGGGCCGCTGTGAGCCAATCATCAGCCGGCAGCTGGAAGTTTGCTGGCAGCTGGAAGTTTGCTGGGGCCCCTTCGGCTGTGACTCTCAACAGTCCTGACCCAGTGATTGTCTGGAATCAGGGGTCTGTTTGTATGTTTCTACAGGGAGAACAGCAGCCGATTTGGATTCCAGAGAGATTAACTAAAGTGATTTCTACAGACCAAAAAGAAGATGACTTGGCTCAAATCCATAACAGCTGATATCCAAAACTCCAGTTTGGCTATCGTTACATCTGCGACAGAACCAGGATGCTTTTTTCAATATCTATTTTATTATTACCCTTTCCCACATCATGAAGTTCTATTTTGTTTTTTGAGCTCATACAGACCTAGGTTAATGTTTTGCTGATCAGTTCTATTTTTTGACTATAGAGTTTTAAACATTGCAATGGAGAGTTCACCTGTAAAAAGTTATAAGGCCTTTATTATCATGTTATGTGTTGTATGTATTATATTATGTGTGCACACTTGTGTTTTATGTTGTATGTTTGTATGTACGTATATCCATATATCATATATGATGAGCGCTCATGAAAAAATGGATCCAAATTTTTTTTTATTCACGTGATTTAAATGGTTTAATTTAAATTGGGTAAACAGCTGTTGAGGATTGTTTTAAAATGTGAACAAAAAAGGAGGTTAACAGATCTGTTTGTTTACTTTCACCTTTCCTTTTCATTATATTTAATAATTCTGTTCAAGATAATGTAAATTGTTAAGAAAATTGTTTTCTTTTAGTGCCTTCTGGAATGTTACATAATTTTTTCTTTAGCCATTATTGCCAGAATTCCTATCTTCATCCCAGTGCCGGTGAAGACAAAGATAAAACCAATCTACAGCTTCAGCAATAGCCATCACTGAACTGCTTGCAGAACTTGCCTGGATTATGTATCACTTGTATGCATTGTGAACTCACTTGTATGCATTGTGAACTATCTGTTGGTGCAGCGACTTGTGGTAGTGTTGGGGTATTTTTGCTGATGGTGTCATCGGTGGTACAATTTTTCCAAAAGGAGCCATCACTGAACTGCTTGCAGAACTTGCCTAGACTATGTATCATTTGTATGCATTGTGAACTCACTTGTATGCATTGTGAACTATCTGTTGGTGCAGCGACTTGTGGTAGTGTTGGGGTATTTTTGCTGATGGTGTCATCAGTGGTACAATTTTTCCAAAAGAAGCTGTCAATTGGCTTGGTGTATCTTCCTCCCTTCTGCTTGTCATGGTCGTTCAGCTAAAATTTGGGGGCCAACAGAGGTGAGGCAAAGAACCTCACCCCCCTCCCCCCCGCTGGTACAAAGACCTATCCACAGGTGTGGCTGTATGCTGAACCGGTAGTCAATGACGGGTAAGATCCAATTGCAATGGTACCAACCTAAGACAGGAGGCTGACGCCTTGAGGTCAGCTCATCCGATTACGGGTAAGAACCATATGTACTATTGGACAACCTAAGGCAGGCACGGTCCCTAAGCCACTCGTTTGTTGTTTAAACAGAGAGGGGGAGATGTTGAAAGCCACAGCCGAAGGAGCCCCAGCAAACTTCCAGCTGCCAGCAAACTTCCAGCTGCCAACAAACTTCCAGCTGCCAGCTGATGATTGGCTCACAGCGGCCCCAGCAAACTTCCAGCTGGCAACTGATTGGCTCCTCTGAGGTGATGCTCATTGGGCTGTTTCCCTGCCCTTTCAGACCACTGGAGCTGCTCATTGGGGGACTTTTTTGGCTCCGCCCACGCGACCCAGCCAATCAGCCTCAAGAGCAGGAGGAGTGGGGGAGGTTGAGAGGCTTGTGGGAAGCCGGTGGTGGCAGTTGGGCTCTGAAGGTTTTTCCTGAGGAGCTTTGTGGTGTGGTGTGTGGTTCTAAAAATAAAGTTCGTTTCTTTTGACAAGTGGCTCCTGAATTGTGCCCAGCCAGACTGCGGCAAGCACCAGGAACATCAGCCCAGAAAGCAGAGCTAATTGCTATGACAAGAGCTCTCAGGCTGTCAAAAGGAAAGAGGGTAAACATTTCTACCAGCTCCAAACATGTTTTCATGATGGTACATGCACAGGGGGTTGTTTGGAAAGAAAGAGAGCTACTCACTGCTGAAAACAAGGACATTAAACGTGTCCTTGAAATTCTGGCATTAATTCGGGCAGTGGCTGAACCAAAGCAGGTGGCAATCATCAGAAGTTAGACACTCATGTAACCAGAGGAAATCAAGTCGTGAATAGGTCAGCCAAAAGGGCTACAATTTATTGGGGCTCTGATACCTCAGCTTGAACTGGACCAATACAAGCCTGTTTATATTGAGGAAGATTAAAAATGGGCCAAAGAATGGGGTTTTGATTCTTGTGATAGTACTTCCAGGTAGAGACAAAATTTCCCTGACTCATCCTCCTGCCTGAAAGACTGATCTGGCCCTTGGTGAAACACCTACATGAGAGTACACACTATGGGGGGATGCCTTCGTGAATTTTATCAAGCCCCATTTGCGGGAACCACACCTCCAAAAACCACTTAGCGGGTGACTTGAAACTGTGTGTTATATGCCCCTAACAATCCCAAGACTGAAAGGCAGCCTGCTGTAAGAGGAACACAATATGTGGGAATACAGCTTTTTGTTGACTGGCAAATAGATTTTACCCAAATGCCCCATATCACAGGAAACTTCAGATATTTGCTTGTATTGGTGGACACCTTCTCTGGGTGGGTAAAGATATATCCTATCAGAATAGAAAAGGCTTCAGAAATAATTGGAGTTCTTTTAAAGGAGTTGATCCCACGATACTGGCTCCCCTCCTCTATGCAAAGTGACAATGGACCATCTTTCATTGCTAAAAAGGGAAGTGACCCAACAAGTGAGCAAAGAATTGGATATCCAGTGGAAGCATCCAGCATCCTGGAGACCCCAATCTACAGAAAAAAAATGAACCACGTCTTAAAGAAAACAATGGCTAACTTACGCCAAGAAACCCACCTGCAATGAGATAAGGTGTTGCCAATTGCTCCTCTCTGAATACAGGTGGGCCCCAGAAGTAGACTTAAATTGAGTCCCTATGAAATAGTGCATGGGAAACCCTTCCTAGCACCCCAGGGGAAAGAATAGGACATAGCTATTGCAGGAGAAACTAGGCTAACACAGTTTGTACAACAAATCAGTCAACTATTAACCACTGTGCATGAGTATGCTTCTTTCAGGTCCCCTCCAACTTTGGAATCACCTCTTCATCTCTTCCAGTTGGAAACCAGGTGTTACTTAAGACTTGGAAAGACCATGAACCAGAGCAACACCTGGGAGAAAAGTGGACCAGACCTTATGACATGCTTCTGATGACTCACATATTCCTGAAACTTGCTGGAATAAAACCCTGGGTTCATCATACTAGAGTGAAAAAGTGTCCAAGAGACTTGCAGGAAGGCACCTCCCCTGCATGGACATCAGAACCCATAGGGGATCTAAAATATTTGTTTAAGAAAGCATAATGTGATATTTAATGCTTTTACTAACTTTGTTGCTTATTCACGTTACCTCTCTAGGCTGGGAGAACAACAGTTTTGTTAGGATACAATAAACCTTGGCTACCTCAACTCAGGCAGTTGATTGTTAGACCTGCCTTCCAAGAGCCCATTCCTCTATGGACCATGGTGACTCCTTTGTGCATCCCATTACAAACTTTACTCAGATCCTGGATGGAGATTGGATGCCAATTTGGGACCTGAAAACCTGCACCATTATGTGTCCTGTTTGAGTAATGCATTATCCAGCCGAGAGTGTCTTCAATGTTTCCTGTCTCACTCTTCCTTTTATTTAACACCACTTACCTGCCATAAGGGAATATGCATTCCAGGATATCTCAAAATGAGATCTCCTCTGGAACAAGAACAACTACCTTTGTGTGTACAACATATTGTCCAATTTCCTGCAGACAAGATTACAGCAGTAACTGATTACTCCTTTCCAGATCATTCTTGGATGGAATGAACAGGATTTAAAGTTGGGTATTATTTCCTCATTGGGGACCTACTGGGATTTCTTTAGAGAAACAATGGTTTTCTGTGCCCCTGCAGGACATGTGTTAGTCTGTAAAATTAATAACTGTTCTTGGGCTACCAAATGTCTCAGAAACTTCACAACTCTCACCCAATGTTTTCTAGGGAATTCAATGACACCTTTATAAATTTATTCCTTAAAGAAATCATCTCACTGGACAAACTCCCAAAAGCTTTTTACTCAACTGGCCCGGGACCTCCCTGGTGGAATTCCTGATGATGATCAATACTTTTTTGGTTACACCTTATTACCTTCATGGGGAATTGGGGCACAACATTGGGTCCTCTGAAATCTGTCAAAAACCTCTACCTTGGCCAATGAGACAGCCTGTCCATCTCAAATTTACAGACTTCTCTGGACTCCTTGGCCAAGGTAGTGCTAGATAACTACAAGCCATTAGACTGTTACGGAGCAAGGGTGAATTTGTGCTATAGCTAAATTTTGCTACATTTATATTAACACCTTCTCACAGGTGGAGACCAGTATTGAAAAATCGGGCAACAAGCAACCTGGCTAAAACAGACCCTTGACCACCACACATCCCTTTTGGATGGGATGGGGATAGGCCTAACTGACTGGTTCTCCAACTTCTTCTCTTGGATACCAAGAGATGTTAAATCTATTTTATTAGGTCTTCTCTACCTCATTCTGACTACCCTGTTTATCACTGCCCTTGTATATGTGTCTTTCCATTTATTGCTCTGTTGCTCTTCTACCCTTTGTAACTACAAAACAAAAACTTAGAAGAGAGGATGCCAACAAGTAAAAAGCTTCCCATTCTAAAGACTCCCTTCCTCATCCCTTTTCAGCAGGAAGCAACTTGGAGAGGTCACTGCCCACTTTCCATAGAAATGGAAGCTAGAAATTGACAGTGGGGAAATGTAACAGGGGTTCACTTTATACTTTAATTATATCCCTTGTTGTTTTAAAACATACATGTTTTTTTCTTTTTCCCAACCTTCTTTTCCCTGACCTCTCCTCCCTAATCTCATTTCTCTGAATCACCTCTTTAAAAACAACCCTGCTCCCCTTGATGAGGAGAATCACAGGCTCTGGGATAGGAGTCCCTTGTGTTTTTCCTTTGCTAGCAAAGCAAGAAAACTTTTTTCCTCAAAACCTTGTCTTCATTATTAGATTGGCATTGAGGACAAGGACTGAGCTTTTGGTTACACATGTTCTGTCAGGAGTTATAATTCACTTATTATTTTGGGAGACAGTCATTTCTGAGCTCTTCTGGGGACATCCTGAAGTCTGAGTTACTTTGTTACTGAGGTGAATGTGTGTTCAAGGACAGATAACTCTGCCTAGGGTGGGAAAGAAAGGTAACCCTGTTTCCCAAGATTAGGGAAGGGAGAGAGGATTATTTGTAGATATATTATTTTTATAGCTATCAACAGAAAAAAGTTAAAATGAAGTAGTATTGATTCAGGGCACTTAAAATGGACTCAGAGGTTAGTCAGATCTCAGATATGAGATCTTTATAAGTGGGCTGCAAGCATTCTCTCCCTCCAGTTGTGAGTTGACCTTTGGATTTGCCAAACCAACACTGTTAAGCTCTGCTGACTTCTACACATCAGACTCCTTCCTCCAAACCACCCATAATCTGAGAGGGGATCCAACCCCTTTCTTACAAAACAGTTTAGCCAATTTTGTAAAACCTTGGAGCGGATTTTAATGGTTGCTGGAGTCTGTGTTTTCCCAAATTGCAGTCCTAAATAGCACCAAATAAATAAGATTTTTTTCTTTGTTTTCCATTAATTTTATTCTCAGTCAACAGCAAAATATTAGAAATCACACAACTATATCAACAGGGTTGGGTAATTTTTGTGTGTACCAGTGACTGAATTCAGGGGCACTTTACTACTAAGCTACATCACCAATCCTTTCTATTTTTCGAGACAGGGTCTAAGTTGCTGAGGGTCTTGCTAACTTGCTCAGGCTGGCCTTAAATTTGCGAGGCTCCTGCCCTAGCCTCTCTAGTTGCTGCGATTACAGGGGTGCGCTAATATACCATCTAGGATAGGGTAGCCCTATGCTACAATCATAGTAGAAGTATGCAACTGTTTAAAAAAAGATAAAAACAAAGATTTTCATTATTTCATTCCTAAATTCACTGGTAGGGTGTGACCACCAAGATATACTAAGCGAAAAAAGCAAGTGTTGCTAGTCCAGCGGCGCACTCCTGTAATTCCAGCAATTTGTGAGGCCGAGGCAGGAGTATAGGGAATTTAAGGGCAGCCTGGGCAATTTAACCGGATCCTGTCTCAAAATGAAAAATGAGCTGGGTGTATAGCTTAGAGGTAGAGCACCCCTGGTTCAATCCCCAATTCTGAGCAGGGGATGGAAGAGGAGACAGGAATGAGACCTTTTATAACGATCCTTGACTGGAAAACGAGATGTTCAGCTGAAAACCCGGCTCTTCCAGACTTATATTATACAACGGGAGAAAGCGATTATAAGACTTAATATGTGCTTAATTTGGGGTTCCTCCTACGCCCCAGCATGCATTAGTCGAAACCGCAGAAAACTTCCACGGACTCCTTAAGAAACTACAAAAAGCATAAAAACCTTAGCATTGCTCCCTAAGATGGTTGGTTTGCCTGAATTCAACTGATTTGCAGTCAGGCGTCCACAGTGAGAAAGCGGGCTTTACCACTTAATAATTAAATTCCAAGAAGCGCGCGAGCTTCCAAGCCAATAGCTTCCCGCTCGTCAGCCGGTCTCAGCCAGTTCCGCAACAGCCTCACCAGCCTAGGGCCGTGATGTTAGCTCACGCACTGGCACCGCCCCCTGAGAGCTGTCCTGAGTCTGCGCGCCCAGAATAACTGGCGAGTGGAGGCTTAGCCCCGCCCTCTGCCCCCGGAAGTTAATTGGAAGCCACACCCCCTTCTCCGCCGGCAGGGGCGCAGCCATTTTAATTCATATCTGAGTGGGCGGTGGCGATTCGTGTTGGCGGTCTGACTCCGCTGGGCAGGGGCTTACTTTGCTGGTTTGGGGGTTGTTTTTAGTTTAATTTTTCTTTTCTAGCTTCCCATCGTCCGCCAGTGCGCACGCTGTAATCATCTGAGGCCATGTCAGGAGACGGAGCCACGGAGCAGGTGAGGAAGGAGATTGCGGGGCCTCGTGGCGACCTCTTCTCACCACGAGTCTGTTCGTCCGAGTACTCCAGCCATGTTCGTAGTTAGTGAACCCGAGGGACCCTGTACTGAAGAATGGTGGGAAAGGGGAACATGATCTAGATTTAAATATTTTTTTTTGATTTTCTGTCTTAAGCGTTAAAACGAATAAATGTTGAACTTAGACAATAGCTGGGAGGCTGCTTCGTCTTAGATTCATGGGAATGCTCCGGTTGGGATGTTTTTTATTTGGTATCATTTTGGTGTTTGCCTGATGAGGAATTGGTTATGTTAATATGTATCTGCTGTTTCAAAAACTTGACAATGTTTCCTTCGCGTCCGCCCTCCTCCACAATACACGCTACGCAGAAATAGGTTACTAGCTTGAGAACAAAAATTTTGAGATGAAACTAATCCGGAAAAATCCTTGAAAGAGTGAGTGATAGAAGAAGCAGCCTAGAAATACAGCATGGTTATGCTGAGGTTTGGGGAGTTCTGTGGCTTTCCTCACTTTTCTCCCTTTTAGCCACATTTCATTTTCGTTTTTGCGGCTACACAGACGTTGCAGAATTTGATAAATCTAAAACGGGATATCTTTTTTGTTATTGTAAATAAAAGCGTCTGTTTTAGTAGTAGTAGATATGAGTGACATTTAGATATTTTAAAATTTACCTTCTTAATTAAGTGGCTTGCTCTTTATGTTCTGAATTTTGTAGACTGGATTTACCTTTTCGTGTGAAAAGGAAACTAATTTTATGAAAGAGGTCATTAAATGTGCTTTTCGATGTAAGGTCTGGTATGTTTAGATATTTATTTTTTCATATTAGTCTTGGTGGAACAGATAGTTTTTAAAATGGAGGATAGCTTACAAAGTCTTTTTCTTGCAATTTTCCATTGCCATAGCAACAAAATACACTTAGTTCTCAGTTTATAACGTGGAATAGGTCTGTTACTTATTGTATAGATTGGGTAACTATAAATTTTCATTTGTTGGGAAAGTTGGGCTTTTGCTTCAGGACTGTTTTCAATATGGAAATCTTTACAGTATTTACATTGTACTGATAATTAGGATGTCCACGAATGTAAAATCTTTAAATTATATCCAAATTTTTAAGGCCTAGTGTGGTGGCATGCGTCTTTAATCCCAGCAACTGGGGAGACTGAGGTAGGAGGATCTCAAGTTGAGGCCAGCCTCAACAATTTAGTGGGACTGGCTCAAAATAAAAAAAGAACGGGGATGTGGCTCTGGAGTTAAGTATCTTCCATTCAATCCCAGTACCGAAAAAAAAGTGTTTATTTCATGCATCATTTTGTAGACTGGTGTTTTGCATCTGAAAGCGAAGGAGGTAGGGTATTGAGATATCATTGCATGCTTTGAAATTCATTGGTTTTTGTTTTTGTTTTGGTTTTTAGTTTTTTCCTTACCTGGTGTTAAACCCAGGGACGCTTAATCACTGAGCCACATCCCCAGCCCTTTTTGTATTTTAGTTAAGGAACAGGGTCTCACTGAGTTGCCTAGGGCCTTAGTTGCTGAGGCTGGCTTTGAATTTGGCAATCCTCTTGTCTCACCCTCCCCAGCTGCTGGGATTATAGGCTGCTGAGATTAAAGGTGTGTGCCAGGATTTGCTTGTTAATTCTTAAATTTGCCTAAAATTGTTGAGAAGAAATGTTGTCATGACCTTGAATATTTTATAACTTTTTTGAACTGGGTGTTGAACCCTGGTGTACTTTATGCTTGAGCAACATCCCAGTCCTTTTTATTTTGAGGCAGTGTTGCTAAATTGCTGAGGCTGGCCTTGAATTTGTGATCCTCCTTCATCTGCCTCCAGAGTTACTGGGATTACCAGGGTGTGTCAATGTACCTGGAGAAGGACTGTGGGGTGTGTGTGTGTTTTAAATAGTTATAGATTAACACAATACCTTTTTAAAAAATTTTATGTGGTGCTGAGGCTTGAATCCAGTGCCTTACACGTGCTGTACCACTGAGCCACAATCCTAGCCCGAACTGTGATGTTTTAATAGGGGTAAATGGTGATGAAGATTTATACACAACCCCAATTTTATCATGAAACGTTTAAAACACAGAACAGTTGAAAGAAAAGTGCCATGAACACCTACAACACAATTTGTCACCAAAAACCAGCAATCCCTCCTTGCCCCTTTGTTGTTACTAGGAATTGAACCCAGGGGCACTTAACCACTGAGCCACATCCCCAGCACTTTTTAAATATTTTATTTAGAAACAGGGTCTCCCTGAATTGCGTAGGACCTTGCTAAGTTGCTGAGGCCGGCTTTGAACTTGATCCTCCTGATTTAGCTTCCTGAGCCCCTGGGATTACAGGCATGTGCCACCATGCCCAGCGCCCCCCCCCACCACCGGGATTGAACCCAAGAGAACTTTACTCCTGGGCCATATCCCTAGCCCTTTGTGTTTTTTATTTTTAAACAGGGGTCTCAACCAAGTTTTGGAGACTGGGCTCGAACTTGCAGTTCTTTCTCAACCTCATGAGTTGCTGGGATTACACACATGCACCACCATGCCTGGCCAAAAAAAAAATTTTTTTTAAATAAATTCTGTTCTGTGTCAACTTACTGCTTTATACTTTTATGTAAAGAGGAGATGCTTCTTTCTTCTTTTCTCCCATTATATGTACTAGGAATTGAACCCGGAGCTGTTTGCCACTGAGCTATGTTCCCAATCCTTTTATTTTTAAATTTTGAGACAGGGACTCATTATGTTGCTTAGGTCCCTCTAAGTTGCTCAGGCTGGTCTCTAATCTGAGCCTCCTGCTTGAGCCTCCTGGGATTATAGGTGTGCACCACCATGCCTTGCAAAGATTTTATGTAATCTTTTAATGTAAATATTTTTTTCGCTTGCACAGTGGCCCATGCCTGTAATACTAGCTGCTCCAGAGGATGAGGCAGGAGGATCGAAAGTTCAAAGCCAGCCTCAGCAAAAGCAAGGCACTAAACAACTCAGTGAGACTCTGTCTCTAAATAAAATACAAAATAGAGCAGAGGATGTGGCTTAGTGGTTGAATTTCCCTGAGTTCAATCCCTGAAAAAAGTGTTTTTGTGAGTGTGATGCTGGAAATTGAAACTAGGGTCCTCCTGCCTCCTGCCCTCCCTACTGGGAATTGAACTTGAGTGCTGTACTGCATATATAGAACTACATCCCCAGCTGTTCTTCATTTTCAGATAGGGTCTGGCTAAGTGTGCCTAGGCTGGCCTGGAACTTGCTATTCTCATGCCTCAGCCTCCCAAGTAGCTCCCAGTTACATACCTGGAGTGGCTGATCTACCTACCTACCTTTCTTTCTCTCTTTCTAGTTGTAGATGGACAGCATGCCTTTATTTTGTTTGTTTGTGTGTGTGTGTGTGTGTGTGTGTGTGTGTGTTTAAACATGGTGCTGAGGAACGAACCAAGCTACAGCCCCAGCCCCTGGAGTGGCTCATCTTCATATCATACCTTCACTTGCTCTCTTGTCCATTAATAGATTGAAGCAAATACCAGATATTATACAATTCAGTTTTAATTGAGATAGTAATTAAATGATTTGTAAAGAAAGAAGAATGAACTGTACCTTGCTCTCTATGTAAGACAGTGATCATTGAAAGTCAGTAGAAAGAGTGCCTAAAATGACATGAATCAGATCATTAAAAAAAGACTATAAACAAGATTAAAGAATAATAAGAATAAAACCAAATTATTTAGAATCATGGATTTATTTTGGAAAGATTACAAGGGATGGATTGGGTGGAGAAAGATCCCACAAGGTAACAGGTGTAGACTTCTTTTAGCCTTTCAGTTGGCATGGAAGCTCTCAAGTTTGTAGAGTAGACCCGATAATACCTTAATTTATTACTAAAAAATATGAAGTTAGTCCTGTACTATGGTGCCTTCCCCATTATCCAGGCTACTTGGAAGACTGAGGCTGGAGGATAAGTTTGAGGCCAGCCTGGGCAACTTAGGGAGACCCTTGGAAAAAAATGGGGGTAAGATATAGCTTGGTGATAGAGTACCCTTGGGTTCTAGCCTTAGTACCTGTCCCCCAAATATTATGATTTTGTGATTTGTGGCCTTTGAAAGACAGCAGTGATTATTGAGAAGCAAAATTATTGCTAATGTTTATTTTTTTAAATTCTTGTGAAGGAATTCAGTTTTGCTTTAGTGTTTAAGGAAATTCTGGAGCTCCTTGTTTACTATATCCAGTCCTGTGCCCTTCCTCCCATACTGTCACCACAACAGTTTACTTTTTTGCCAGTTTAATGATGATAAAGCTCCTCCCTGCAACATCTGATTCTTTTTGGAATTACAGCTGTATTTTTATTTTGTATGTGTTTTTACTGCTTGGTACAATTTGATCTCATTCTTCCTTCATTTAACCTTGTGCACTACTCCAGCAGCATATAATAGGCCGTTATTTCCCCATCTGTTCCAAGCTTCTTGAGTTGAAGGAACTGCCTTCTTCAGCTTTATGTTAAAAACCTACAAAGTACTATTTTTTTTTAAAAAAAACCACAATACCTTTGTTTTATTTGCTTATTTTTATGTGGTGCTGAGGACATAACCCAGCACCTTGCATGTGCTAGGTGAGCATGTTACCGCTGAGCCACAACCCCAGCCCTACAGAATACTATTTTGAGTCTTATATGATTCAATGAGTGGATTGATTTTTGCATATAGGAACTACTGGGATGACAGGTGTATAGCTAATTTATACAAAGTTTAGTATTTGGGGCATACAAGTGGATTATTTCAAAGATAGCTTGGATAAGAGGAAGAAAAGAACTTTTGTTTGGACAAGTCCATTTATCTGAACCTTTAAGCCTCTCAAATTGTGTTTTCACACTCTTCAGGAAAGACTACTTTAACTAACCCTTTCTCCTGGTGCTGATGCTTGAACCCAGGGCCTGGTACCTGCTAGGCAAGGGCTCTATCACTTAGACACATCCCCAATCCTGTATTTCACTTTTTAAAAAATGTCTTTTCTAGCCAGATATAGTGGCCTTTGCCCATAATACCAGCAACCCAGGAAAAGTGTAAATTGGAGGCCAGTCTCAACAACTTAGTGTTTTCCTATTAGCGAAAAATATGTTTGGGAAGATACAAAAAAAAAATATGAAAAATATGTTCTGCAGTGTACTTATTAACGAGGAATGAAACCAGCAACCTTGTTTGTTTTGTTGAGTAACCATTTGAAGTTAAGGAAATATATGTGGGGTTAGGAAGAGGTAAAAGAGCCATTGTGTGTGTTGCACAATGTGTTCTTTGGGTTGAATTATCTTTTAATCTGTCTAGTAAAAATTTCTGTAATAGCCTTTTCTTCTTTCCCTTCTTGTATTTTAATGATTTTTACTTGAACATATTTCTGGTGTTTTTTTTGTGTTGGAGTGGTGATACTGGGAATTGAACCTAGGGATGCTTACCCATAAGCCACATGCCCGGCTCTTTTTATTTTTATTTTGATATAGGGTCTCATGAAGTTGCTGAGGCTGGCTTTGAACTTGGAATCCTCCTGTGTCTCTGAGATTACAGGCATGTGCCACTGTGCCTGGCTTACTCTAACAGTTTTGAGTGGGCAAATTGACTTCAATTTTATTGTATTTCTTTTACTCTTTGGAAGGGCTTTCTTATTTATTGTGGTGGTGGGATCAAACCATGTGCTCTATCACTGAGCTATATCTCCAACTCCAGATCTTTATTCTTAATATTTCTTAGGGAAACCAGACATTAGAAGATAGTGTATGTGGCAGTGATTTTTATCCTCAGTATAGTTAATCTGTGCTTAGTATTGGTTTTTCTTAGAGTTACAACAGAAAGGAACTGTTAGGAGTGATTGTGTTCTTCAACATAGATTGTATCAGGGGACACAGGGATTATTAGAAGGGCAAAGTCTGTACTTGGCTGTTTGTACTCATTAGTTGGGCAGTTGCCAAAAAAAAAAAAAAGTCATAGTTTTAAACTTTTCTACCATATTTCTAAATGTATATGTCTTTTGAAGATCTAATTGTGAATTTTGAGTTATTTTGTTTTGTTGGATAGCTGGTAATGGTGTGAAAACTGATCTGAAAGGTATTTGAAGTCTGATGGTGTGGTACACCTGAAGTCCCAGCTACTTAGGAGGCTGAGCAGGAGAGAAGGATCACAGGTTCGAGAATAGCCTGGGCAACTTAGGGAGAACGTGTCTCAAAAAAAGTGGTGGGACTAATATACATTAAATATTGAATAAAATGAGAAGCGCAAGACTATGCCTTAACTGATGTTTTTCTATTGTTTAACTTGGTTTATTTTTAAGATAATGACTATACACTGTTATAATCATTAACAAAATATCTTGGCTACTCGATTGAAAGAGCCTGGTCTTCCAAATACCAAAAAGGTCAAGATTTTTATTTATATATTTTGTTATTTTGTGGTGCTGAAGATAGAACACAGGGCCTTGTATACCTCATGCTATATCACCAAATTATAGCCTCAGCACTTATATGTATATTGTAGCCATTTGTTTCCTAGGGGATGAATAAGCAAATTTAATAAGCTATTCAATAAGTGTAGTTTATTTTAAAAGTTTTTTAATTGTTTGCATGTGTAGAATTTTAGTCTTTGGAAGGATTGAAGAGTTCATAATAAAGGATATATGTTCAGTTTTGTTCCCCAAAACTCAATAGTAGAGTTCAGTTGCATTGATAAAGGAACACAGAACTAAGCTGGCTTCTAGTCCTTACCACCAGTCATATAAAATACTTTATTCTTTGGGCATGTGAGTTGGCTTAATTAAGTTACTATTCTTAGAGTCTTACAGAGTGCTACTCTGGTCTACTTCTAATTTTGAAAAACAAAAAGTTAACTACAGAGAAACTTAGGACTTTCAAATATATATTATGTGCAGTTCTTAATATTGTAGCCAAAATTTGTTAGAATGACTTGAATCTGGTGTCACTGTATTTTTAATGGTATGTGACGTTTTGCAAACATGTATTACAGAACAGATTGTATAATAGTCATTCTGGTTAATGATGGCTGTTTCCTAATTTTGTCATGTGGATATCATGGTCTTCATAGAAACCTAGATGTTAGGACCTATGGCTCTGGAGGATGTGTATGTGTGGTAGTCTGTTTCCCTGTTCTAATGCCGTAATGAACAAAACAACACAAGATTAAATCAAGCACCAGAGAAAGTATTGCAGTCAGGACCTCTGAAGAGTTGTGAAGGGTGTAGCTTAGTGGTCAAGTGTTTGCCTGGCATGTCCAAGACTCTGGTTCCATCCATAGCACTGCAAAATAACAATAATAATAATAATACATGAAATATATGAGATGATTGCTGTTCTTACAGGGCATACTGTTTTGTAGTAAACTTATTAAAATAGTATATACTAAGATGATGACTATACACTGTTATAATCATTAAGAAATGATGCATACAACAATAACATAGCTGTTTATTTTCATTATTGAGTATTATATACAGTAAGTAATTGTATGTGCCATACTTTTATATGACTGGTGATGCAGTAGATTTGTTTGCAGCAGCATAAACACATGAGTAATCTTTTGTATGTTAAGATGGCAAAGATCACTAGGTTATATTGTAATGGAGTTTTTCAGCTCCATTATAATCTATTGGAGCCATCATAGTATATGACATTGAGACCCTGTGTCAAAAAAAGGGGGGGGGGGCTGGAGATGTAGCCCAGTGGTAAAATGCCCCTGGGTTCAATTCCCAGTACCAAAAATATTAACAAAATGCATATTTGATATAAGTAGGAAAAAAACCAGATTATTTGAGAATAGTATTTTATTGACAACCTCCCTCAGTTATATTTAGATACAGAGGAAAATACTCATTACAAAACCAGGGTTGAGGCTGATCTGCTTTTTTAGTTGCTGATGGTCAAGAGTCCTTTAACCTACTATCTCATCCCCCCTAACCCAATACCTTTTTTTTTTTTTTTTAATGGCAGTACTGGGGATTGAACCCAGAGGCTCTCTACCACTGCACCACATCCCCACCACTTTTTATGTTTTTAATTTTTTTTTTTTTTTTTTCCAGCACCAGGGAGTGAATCCAGGGACACTGAGCTACATCCCCAAACTTTTTTTTTTTTTTGTACAGGAGATTGAACTCAGGGGCACTCAACCACTGAGCCACATCCTCAGCCCTTTTTCATATTTTATTTTGAGACAAGGTCTCACTGAGTTGCGTAGGGGGTCCCTAAGTTGCTAAGGCTGGCTTTGAACTCGCAATCCTCCTGCTTCAGCTTCCAGAGTCGCTGGAATTAAAGGCGGGTGCCACCACACCCGGCATCCCCAACTTTTTGAGACAGTCTTGCTAAATTTCCGAGGCAGGTTTAGAACTTGGAATCCTCCTGCTTCCGTCTCCCCATTATCTGGGATTATAGAGGTGTGCCAGTGCATCCAAGTATCCCCCCTCTTTTATGTGTATCACATGTATTAAGATGATCTCTCTTTTAATTCAGTTTGAGCCTAGTATAATACCCCGTTCCTCAAAATTTTATTTGGAGCAAAAACTTAGTCCGTTTTACCTCTGTAATAATAGGAAGAAGAAATTATATCATCGTGTTTTTGGGTTTTTGGTCCCTTTCAGTTTAAACCCAGGGCCTTATGTATGCTAGCCAAGCTCTCTACTACTGAGCTATACCCATACCTCTATATAGTTCTTTTTAAAATATATATATTTATTTTCTAGTTGTAGTTGGACACAATACCTTCATTTCACTTATTTATTTTTATGTGGTGCTGAGGATCGAATCCAGGGTCTCGAATGTGCGAGGCGAGCGCTCTACTGTTGAGCCACAAACCTAGCCCCTCTATATAGTTCTTCTAATCATGTTGTTTGTCACCTCTCCACACCCTACCCTCCCATGGCCCTGGTAAAAGTTAAGAGCTAATAAGTTAAGAGCTAATATAGAAAGTGATTTTGAGTTTCAAGAAAGTATAATTCATGGAGTTTTCCCAAGACTGTTATCTTAACTGAGTTTTCTTAACTGTTATCCACTGTTAAGAAAAGACTATTAAAAAGTTATCCCGTTCTCCAATTATGTTACGGCGAGACTGAATTTTCTTAATATACTTTATCCAAACCAGTATATTGTAGCAGATTGAAAGCAGAAGCAGAATATTCATAGGTAGACTTTTAAAAGGTCGCAAAAATGTAAAAGGAGTTTAGTGGTAGAGCACTTGCCTAGTATGCTCAAGGCCCTGGGTTTGATTCCCAAATACTGCAAAAAAGAAAAAAAAAAGGATAAAAACAAAAACAGTACCATTCATTGTTTTTAGAAAATATATTTTCATAAAATGTTATTTATATTGACTTGAAGATGTTTATTTTCTTATACTGGTGATTAAACCCAAGGGTACTTTTCCACTGAGCTACATTCCGCCACCTTTTTTAGTTTTTGACACAGGGTCTTGCTAAGTTGCTCAGGCTAACTTTGAACCGCCCCCATCTATGTTTACAGATGTATTCTGCTGTCTCCAGTAGTTTCTCAGTTTTTGAGAGTATAATTTTTTAATAAAAAGTTTTGAGAATTATTGAATGGTGCTTGGTGCCTGTAAAGACAAAGTCATTAGTTCTATTTCTGTATGAGTTACTTAACTTCATACAAAAAGTTAAACGTGAAAAGTGACAAGGGAGCCCACAGAATGGGAGAAAATTTTTGGAAACCATGCTTGATAAGGGACTTGTATCTAATATATATCTAAAGAACTTTAGTGGGCCGGGGCCGGGGCTGGGGCTCAGTGACAGCACTTGCCTAGCTTGTGTGAGGCACTGGGTTCTATCCTTAGCACCGCATACAGAAATAAATTTAAAAAGCCATGTTGTCCATGTACAGCTTCAAAAAAAAAAATCAGTCATAAAAGATAACCCAATTAAAAAATGGGCTGTGGGACTGAATAAAGATTTCTTCCCAAGATTTGTGCAGACTGCCAATAAGCAATATGAGAGAATGCTTTTGACCTTTAAAATTTTTTTTTTGTAGTTGTAGATGGACAGCATGCCTTTATTTTATGTGGTTTTATGATGCATTAAGGACAGAATCCAGTGCCTCACATTTGCTAGGCAAGCATTCTGCAACTGAGCTACAGCCCCGCCCAAGATGCCTGACCTCTTTAGCCATTAAAGAAATGTAAATCAAAACCACAGTTAGATAACCTTTCATACCCACTAGTATGTCTGTAATCAGAAAGACAGATAATGACAAATGTTGGGGATGTGGAGAAATTGGAACTCTCACACACTGCTGGTATTAATGTAAAATGGTTCACAAGAGAACCTGGGCCTTTTTCAATGCTTTTCACATTTGGAAAGCAGTCTGGTGATTCCTCAATGTTAGAGTTACTACATGACTTTAATAAAATACAGGCTATCCCATATAATAGAATATTATTCAGCAATAAAAAGAAAAATATTTTATATAAGCTTAAACACAAATCTTGAAAACATGCCAGAAATCAAAATCCACATATTGTATGTTTTCCATTTATGTGAAATAATTGGCAATTTTCTAGAGAAAAAGTAGATTGGTGGTAGCTTGGTGCTGGAGGATTGGAGGGAAATGGGAGTGGCTGCTAGTAGATGTAGATTTCTTTTGGGGGTGATAAATTTTTAAAAAATTTGTAATGTTGTACAACTTTATATTCATAAAGTCATCACTGAATTGTTTATTTCAAATGGGTAAATTGTATATTATCAGTCACTGCTTAATAAAGTCATTAAAATGGAAAGTTAAAAGGTTAAATATATACTTACACTATCTCCCAACATTTATTTATTTATTTTTAATATTTATTTATTTATTTTAGTTTTCGGTGGACACAACATCTTTGTTTGTATGTGGTGCTGAGGATCGAACCCGGGCCACACGCATGCCAGGCGAGCGCACTACCGCTTGAGCCACATCCCCAGCCCCCCAACATTTAATCAGTTATATACATGTTATTTTTCACAGAGAAGTTAAATTAGAAAATTAAGTAATTGATAATGTACATGCTTTGAGAAAAACTCTAAATTTTGTTCTACTCACTTGATGTGGAGCTTCATTCTTCTTTAATATTCCTTGAAGAGTTATGTCGGAATTATAAATTATTCCAAAGACAAAAAAGCTGTATTTTGATAGTTTGTTTTGGTAGAAAGATGGCATAGAAGCCTGGGACAGCTGCTGGCTGGTGTTTTTTTTTTCCCCCTTCTCTTCAGCTGTTCTTTTGGCTGTACTAAACAGTCATGACTTTAGTCCATTACAAATGGGCATTGGAAACTTGTCCTAAGTTGTCCTAACTTGTCCTTGTTTGTAAAGTGACTGATAGGAATGCTTTTGCAGCAGAGTCAGGATGTAGTACAATTTTTTTTTTTCTCCCCCTGTACTAAGGTTTGAACGGAGGGCCTCTAGCATACTATACAAGTGCTCTGCCACTGAGCTATGTCCCAGTTCATTTATTTATTTATCTGTGTGTACTGAGGATTGAACCCAGGGGTGCTTAACCAGTGAGCTACATTCCAGTCCTTTTTGAGACAGGATTTCGTTAAATTGCTTAGGGCCTCAAGTTGCCTAAGGCTGGCTTTGAACTTGTGATCCTCCTGCCTCAACCTCTCAGACTGCTAGGATTATAGTCATGCACCACCATGCCTGGCTTATTTTTATTTTTGAGATAGGTTGGCCAGTCTGGGCTCCCACTTGAAATTTGCCTGCCTCGGTCTTTGAATAGCTGAGATTATAGGCATGTGCTGCTTTGCCTGGTCAGCTTCATTCCTCATGGAGGCCCAAGTTCTGTTGTGGATTCTAGAAAACTGTTCAGTTTTCCTTTGCCCTGTAGCAATATGTCACCAGTCCAGAAGACAGAAATGCCACATTCTCAAACTTGGCTATTCTACTAGTTTCTAACTGTGGCAAAAGCCTTTTTTTTTTTCTACCGGGGGGGGGGGGGAGGTTGGTGGAAATTAAATGGAGCCACAGGTTACAGTGTATACTCTTGGTTGTTAGGGTAGCATCCATCCATAACGTAGTCAATTGAGAATTAACTATATAGATTGTTTTATGAATGTTTGACTAATCATTGACCAGAGAAAATAGAGATGTAATGATACTCCTGATGATCCTCTATGTGCCTGTATATTAGAATATTAGGGGTCCCATGAATTGGGTAGTGGGTAGAGATAAACTTTTTTTTTTTTTTTGTACCAGGGATTGAACCCAAGGGTGCTTAACCACAGAACCACATCCCCAGCCCTTTAGGTTTTTTTTTTTTTTTTTTTTTCCGGACAGGTTTTATTAAGTTTCTTAGGGCCTTGCTAAATTGCTGAGGGTGGCTTTGAACTTGTGATCATCCTGCATCAGCCTCCCAAGCTACTGGAAGTATAAGTGTGTGCTACTTATACCAGGGGAATAAACTTCTTGCTAATGTCTAATTAAAATGGAGCATTTCCTTCCATTATTAATGTGTACCAGAAACCGGAATAGTAGTTTTAGCAGCTTTTGTGACATAAATATTTGAATATATGACATATTTAAAAGTTTGTTTGCATTCATTGCCATTTTGATATTTTAATATATATTATTATGTGTAAATTTTGTTTCAAAAAACATTTCTGTAGCTAATATCAAGTTGGTTTCCTTTGGAATTCCTTAGAATTTGCAGTCCTAGTGGCCCATGCCTATAATCCTAGCTATTTGGGAGACTGAAGCAGGGGGATTGCAAATTCAAAGCTAGTCTCAGAACTTAGACCCTGTCTCAAAATAAAAAAAGAAAAAGGGCTGGGAAAGCTCAGAGATAGTTTGTCTGGTACACATGGGGCCCTGAATTCAGTTCCCAGTATTGCAAAAGAAGGGAAGGAAGGAGAGAATTATTTTGTGCCACTTAACATTATTCTGAGAAAGGGATCATAGGCTTTACTAAACTGCAGAAATCTTTTGTGGCACCAAAAATGGTTAGTAATATATAACCATGGTTTTCAATTAGTCTGGACTAGAACCACCTGGAAAGCTTTAAAAAAAAAAAACTACATGAATTCTTGGAGGCTCTGGTTTAATTGATCTAGGGTGGAATATGAACATCTTTTAAAATCTCCGTCTCCCAGGTGATTTGAATGTACTTTTCAGGGTTGCAGATCACTGACAGAATGGTTTATTTCATAAAGAGTCACGTATACCTCTTGCTGTGATCATGCTTGGTCAGATGTTAAAATCTAACTTCCAAGTCTTTTATAAAATATATATAGGAGGGCTGGGGTTGTAGCTCAGTGGTAGAGTGCTTGGCTAGCATGTGTGAGGCACAAGGTTCAATCCTCAGCATCACATAAAAATAAATAAATAAAGGTATTGTGTCCATCTGCAACTAAAAATATTTTTATATATGTATATAATATACACACATGATACTTTTTTTTCAACTTGGTGGGTTAATATTTAGCCAAATAGGTTTTTAGCTCCAGAAGAATACCCAAGAACATTGTAAGGTGATTTTTGTGTGTGGTGGTTGGTTTGGTTTTGTTATTTTTGGTATTGGGGGTTGAAGCCAGGGCACTCTACCACTGAGCTACATCCCCAGTCCTGTTTTTTATTTTTTATTTTTTGTAACAGAGTTTCACTAATTTGTCCAGGTTGGCCTGAAACTCTTGATCCTCCTGCTTCAGCCTTATGGGTAGCTGAGATTCAGGGATATGTCACTGTACCAAGCTGCCCTGATTTATTTATTTATTTTCCCTTTCTTTCACTGGGAATAGAATGTAGGGGTGCTTTACCACTGAGCTATATCCTAGCCCTTCTTATTTTTCTATTTTGAGACAGGGTCTCACTAAGTTGCTGAGGCTGTCATTGAACTTGGGGGTCCTTCTGCCTCAGCCTCCTGAGTCACTGGGATTACAGGCATGCACCACTATGCTTGGCTGCTGTGGGAGTTTTAAAAACCTGTCATTGCAGACATGGTAGTATGTTGCTGCCTGCCCTGCCTTGCTGTTTGTTTGTTAGCAGGGATTGAATCCAGGGGCACTTAACCACTGAGCCACATCCCCAGTCCCCCCGCCCCCTCTTTTAATCTGTTATTTTGAGATAGGGTCTTGCTAAATTGCTTAGAGACTGGGTAAATTGCTGAGGCTGCCTTTGAACTTGGGATCCTCCTGCATCAGCTTCCCTGGCTGCTGTGATTAAAGGTGTGCACTACTATGCTGTGTGCCTTGTTATTTTTAGTGACTACAATTTTCTGTAATTTATTTAACTGGCCCTTTTGTACATGGGTATTTAAATTATTTCCAGTTGTGAGCAATTTTTAGCCTATGCATTTGTATACTAACATTTTTATGCACATATGCAATAGGACAATTTGCTAGAAGTGGAATTGAGGACCAAAAATCTTAGTATTCTTTGCCTATAGAGTGACTCATGTTATCTAGAATTTTACCTCTCTGAAGCCCTAGATTTAGTGAAGACTCAGGAGAAAACAATCTTGAGCTATTTTCTGTACATCAGCAACTTATGAAAACACATTGAACAGACCCGAACATATTGTATTTTTATAGATTTTTAAGATCCTCATTTGCAGGTTTAATGTAAGTCTTGAATTAAGCAGTTTAACCCAGCAATAGCTTAGTTTCCAAAGGCTTTTTCAACCCCTTGTTTTCTCTTTAGTATCTAGTGAGTTTGAGAAATAACCATCAGATATCCAGATTTTGAGAAAAGATACCAGCTGAACACGGCGCCAAAACCTCAATTTAGAGAAGGCGGGAAAAAAAGCACACAGATCAAAAATTGAATTGTGGGTGATCCGTAAGTTCAAAAAGGCAGAAGAAATCATTGGCAAAAATGAAGACAGTTGGTTATGTTACCCAAAGCGCAGTCCTTGTCACCAGTGCCAGTCCTGTAATAAGGACACAGTTTTGAGAAAAAGGAAAAAGAAGTGTTATTGCTTTGCTAAAAAAGGAGAAATAACAGCAGACTCCTGTCCCAGAGGCTGATTCTCCTGTTGAACAGTTTTGGTTTTGGTTTTGGTGCTGAATCGGGGTGGGGTGAGGGGCATGACACCATCATATCTAATTTTGATCAGTATTACTACTTGCCCTCTGTCAACTTAAGAATGTCTCTTTAAACTGGGTACAGTGGGGCACACCTGTAATCCCAGCAACTCAGCAATTTAGCAAGGCCCTAAGCACCTTAGTGAAATGCTCTCTCAACATAAAAAGGGCTGGGGATGTTGCTTAGTGATAAAACACCTTTGGGTTCTTTCTTCATACTTTTGCCAGTGCAGTGTTAATTTTAAGATGTTTGATCTCTGTTATAAGAATTTCATTTGCATTTTTTTGAATGTTTAAAAATTTAATTATAGCCCTTGTGGTGATACATGTCTGTAATCACAACTACTTAGGAAACTGACCCAGAAGGATCAAAAGTTCCAGGACACTTAGGGAGATCTTGTCTCAAAATGAGAAAAGGTCTGGGTATATAACTCACTGGGAGGGCAACTCTGGGTTCTGTCCCCAGTACCAAAAACAAAAAAAGTTGATTTTAATGTGTTTATTCTTTGTACTGTTCATCTGCGTTGCCCCTGCCCTAGAAGTGCTGGGCATTGAATCTATGGTCTTATGCATGCTAGTCAAGCACTCTTAGAGATATGCCTCTAGCCTCCTTCATCCATTTTCTTTTTGAGTCACTGGTCTCTTTCATTGCAAACTGGACTTTACACCAATAAATTTAGTGCTTTGTCACATGGGTCGGAGATACTAAGTTTGTATTTTGATAATTTGCTCATACATAGATACCTAGCATTACTACTGAGTGATATCCCCAAACCCTTGTTGGTCTATGTTTAAATTTTTGATATATCTTACTTTGGTAGAAAAGGTAAATAGAAACTTGACTTTGTTTTGATAAAGTAGACATAATTATTCTAACAGTAGATTATATTTATTGAATAATTCACCATTCTGATATGAAATGCCACCTTTATGACTTGCTGATTTTACATATATTGCTTCTTTTTGAATCATATTGTCCATTGATTGGCTTGTTACCAACCCATAGTTTTATTTTTTAGGTACTGGTGATTGAACCCAGGGGCACTTTACCACTGAGCTATATCTCCAGCTTTTTTATTTTGAGACAGGGTCTCCTTAAGTCCTTAGGTCCTTGCTAAATTTTGAAGTTGGTCTTGAACTTGCAATCCTCTTGCCTTTATCTTCTGAGTTGCTAGCATGCACTTCTGCACCCGGCAAAACAACATAATTTTAGTTTAAATTGCAGTAGTCTTTTAGAATGTTTTTCATTCTTTTTTTTTTAAGAGAGAGAGAGAATTTTCTTTAGTATTTATCTTTTAGTTTTTGGTGGACACAACATCTTTATTTTTATGTGGTGCTGAGGATCGAACCCAGCGCCCTGCGCATGCCAGGCGAGCGCGTTACTGCTTGAGCCACATCCCCAGCCCCAAGAATGTTTTTCATTCTAAATAAATTAATTCTTGCCAGTGGTGCAGTTTATTTCAAAGGAGCTTATTTCTTCTAGGTAATCTGTTTCTCTGAACAAATTGTTACATGAAATAATTCTTTAAGAAAGGAAAAGAAAAACGGTGATGGCAATGCTTTCTTTTTTTAATCCTCAAATATTATTAATGTATATTCCATACTGTGGGTTCAAGAAGTCCTGGAAAAAAACAATTTTTATCTGGCTTATTTGAGCATTACTTTCTTTTTGGTGGTACACAGAAGTATTCAGAACAAAGAAGTTTTTTATGCCTCAGGTGGTAGCTACTATCTTAGGGTTTCTGTTTTTTTGTCCTTTTTTACAGTATTAGGAATTGAATCCAGGGCTTCCCTTATACATGCTATGCAAGGGCTGTACCCATTGAACTACATTCCCACCCCCAAAATTAAATCTCTGTAAAAATAAAACCACCTTCAGCTGGGTGTGTGGATGTATGCTTATAATACCAGGTACTCAGGAGCCTGAGGAGGAAGGGTTGCAAGTTCCAGGTCAGGGCTGGGCAACTTGGTGTAACCCTGTCTGAAAATAAAAGGCTCCGTGTGTTGTTCAGTGGCGCAGTGCTCCAGGGTTCAGTTACCAGTACTGCAAAACAACAAAAGCCATCTTATTAAAGAGTTTGGATAATACTAGAAGGGGAGAAAATTTACCTTTATTTCCACTACTTATTACCCAGACATGACTGTGCTTAATATTTTAGCATGTCTTTTAAATCCCTTTCATTGCAGATTTCTTCATAGTTTTCTTTATGCTTTATATATGTGAATCATTTCTTTCATCAAAATAGAATTTCTGTGTCATGTCATGCTCACATTTTGTGGCTCAGAATGAATATTCTAACTGCAGTATTTCTCATATTTGGTCCAGGGACCCCCCCAGGGGCTTCTAAGATTTTCAGAAGATATGTGAGTGTAAATCATTTCATAAGAAACATAAGATCCAGCTAAGTGCCTTGTTGCATGCCTGTATTCCCAGGGGCTCCTGAGGCAGGAGGATCCAAGTTTAAAGCCAGCCTTAGCAACTTTTGATTTTTGTCTCAAAATAAAAATGGTAGGGAATGTGGCTCAGAGGTTGAGCACCCTGGATTCAATCCTTGGTACCAAAAAAAGAAAAGAATCTAAGACACATACCAGTAATTCAATTTACTTGAGAGGTTGAGGCAGGTTGAGCCCAGAAGTTCTAGACCTGCCTGGACAATATAGAAAGACCCCCATCTCAAACAAAAAAGGACATCTAAGACATTCTCTTAATGAGTGTACAGTGGAAGTTTTCAGCATCTATATAACATGGTATGACAGCAGATTGAATGCAGAAGCAGATGAGAAAAATTCAACTGCCTTAAAAAAAAAAAGTTTTCAAAGGGCTGAGGATTTAGCTCAGTTTGGTAGAGTTCTTGCCTCGCACGCACAAGGCCCTGGATTCAATCCCCAGCACCATACATGCACACAAAAGTCAGAGAATATTTGCAAATATGGAAAACAAAGCTATTTTTCTCCCCTCTTTTTGTACTGGGGATTGAACCCAAGGGTGCTTTACCACTGAGCTACCATCCCTAGCCCCTTTTCTTTCTTTTTATTTATTTATTTTACTTATTTTTAGATAGGGTCTTACTGAGTTGCTTAGTGCCTTGCTAGGTTGCCGAGTCTGGCTTGGAACTTTTGACCCACCTGCTTTAGCCTTCCAAGTCACTGGGATTATAGGCATGTTCCACCATGCCTGGCTTCTGACTGAATTTAAGAGTATAGGGGTCCTACGACCATAAAGTTTGAGACTGATGATATGCTATTTTACATAAAATGATATTAAAGGTAAAATATCATAATTAAATAAAAAATAGTGATCACTTGATTTCATTCTTTTTATGCATGTGACTTCTGATTATGTATACAGTACACATAGATTTTTTTAATATAAAATGCAGTTCTCTTTTATAAGAGGACATTTTAATGCTTTGTGACATTGCTTCTAGAGACTGGCATGTTCTGTGTTCTTGAATTAAGTTGGGCATGAGATTTTTATAAACAATAACTTTAGTTTATTATTTATTTTTTTTTCCTCAGGCAGCTGAGTATGTCCCAGAGAAGGTGAAGAAAGCGGAAAAGAAATTAGAAGAGAATCCATATGACCTTGATGCTTGGAGCATTCTCATTCGAGAGGCACAGGTTTAGTGATATAGGATTACATTTCCTTCTCTATGGGTCCAATCACACTACTTGGTTCTGCAGTAAATAATATTTTCATAATCCTAACATTGTAAATGCTGTTTATTGGTTTTCAATTTTAGAATCAACCTATAGACAAAGCACGGAAGACTTATGAACGCCTTGTTGCCCAGTTCCCAAGTTCTGGCAGATTCTGGAAACTGTACATTGAAGCAGAGGTTAATATTTTATTTTATTTTTTCATATATAGCATCTGATGGGAATTGCAGCATACACAGTAGAGATAGGAAACAAGTTAGGAACATAGCACAAATAGGACAAGGAGGATTTAAATGTCTCGTGCCTTTATTTTGTAAAATAGGTATGAAGGAATAATTAAAATGAATTTTTGAAATTTGGGTCTTTGACAAGCTGATGATTGTTGCATTTTGGAGTTGCAACAACATTAAAACAGTTTCAATGGTATTGGAGTGCTTTAGCCTTTTATTTACTTGTCATGTGTCAATTTATTGCCTCCTGTGTCATTTATTTAGAACTCATTTTTCTTTTTATTTCTACTTACAAACTAATATGAATGTGGGATTATATGAATATACAGAAATGTTAACTTAGTTTCATAGTCTTTTGAGTGTCTGGTGAAATGAAACAAACATAAGAGAAGAATGATATCAAGTTTTAATTTTGTGAAAATGCATGGTTTGTCTTTGTAAGCACTCATTTTTAAGATGAAGTTTACATTATGCAGGTATAAGCTAATGTAACTCAAATTTTTTAATCATAATTTTCCTGATGATACTTTGATTTTTGTGTTTTTTTTTAATAATCTGTCTTGAAATTTGAAGCCAGGAATGTTTACTTTAAAGAATAAGGATCCCATTCTTAAAGTGTTAATGTGTCTATCAGCACCAAGAAATCATTTTCAGGTTATAAATTAATAGGATGGAATGGTGAAATGCGAATAATTGATATCCACATTTAGCTGAAAATGATAACCATTTCTTTTTATAACTCCTTTATAAGACTTTAAGCAGTACTTTTATTTTTAATGTTAACTTTGTAATATAAATTCTCAATGTAGTTAAGTACACTGCAGCCTCAACATTTTTCACTGTAGCTGAAATTTTATATTATGTGGGTCTGTTTAGACCTTGTTAAAGGACCTCAGCCATCAGCAGTATTGAACAGAGTTCAGCACAACACAGTGTCACCTGTGATGTGTCCTCAAAATGGACCCAACCAACAGTAGAGTTAATAGAGGCTACAGTGTACTCACTAAATTTGTGCTATAATTTAGATTGTATTACTTTGTGGGAGGGAAGTTACTGGACCATAGCAAGAACATCATGTGTGTTTTATTTTTGTGTGTGAGGTTGTGTATATGGTCTGTGTGTTTGTATGTGTGAATGCGATTGTGCCTTATGTGGAGTCTGGTAGTTTTGATCCATATGCTTAAATTTTCATCCCTATTCTCTGGACCATTTTTTTCCTTCTATATTTTAATCGCCAGAGTAGGCAGGCATGAAACTCAACTGGTAAGGCCTGAGTGTGAAGCCAGTGCTGCTTTGTATTAAAGCAAGGATCCTGGATCACCTGCACCTGGTCTACATTCTAGTCTGACTTTACAGACACATTAGCTTATATTTAAACTTATCAGAAATGAACATAATATATAATCTTTTTTGTGTTTTAAAGTAATAATTTGAGTCTTCTCCAGCATTTAGACATTATCAATGCATTTTATTATAGCATAAGCTAAATTGAAATTGGCAGATACTACTGCATTCTGTAATTATGAATACCATGAGTTTGCTTCTTCCATTTTCTAACTGATATAAAAACTGCATTCTTAAAAAAAAAATCTGAAAAAGAACATATGTTATTCCCAGGGGCTGAAATTTGTCTAAATAATAGGCTCATTTTGTGTATTTCACAGCTACTTGCAGTTGCCTGATTTATTGGTAATGTTTGCAGTTATTTCACATTCATATACACAAGTACACAAATATGTATGTATAAACACGCAATATGTATGTTGTATATAAATCATCTATTGAGAAAAGTGGTACCAAATATGTATATTTAAATTTTTACACTTCTGATTTAGGAATTCAGTTGTTACATTGAACACTGGTTTCAGAAATGCATACCCAAGCTGTGTTTTTGTCTTTACTGATTTGCTCTCTATTTTTATTTTCACATTGTGGGGTTTTTTTTTTTTTTTTTTTTTTTTGGGCCTGTGGAAGGCTAAAATTTTGTTTGGTCACATTATTCAATGTGACCTTTATATCTGGAGAGGACATATAACCTGTTTATAATACTTTTAAAATATCTGAGTTAATAATAAGAATGTTTTTACATTGAAAGTAATACTAACAGTGTTTACATAACATCCTGTATGCACTCTCAAGAAAATAAAGTTGTGTTAATACATTGTTGTAACTTGGTAATTCATGGTGGGGAAATTGTGACGTTTCATTCATTTATTTATATTAAGCCGAACTCATGTACAATTCTAAATATATTAATATTTTCTAGTAAAAAATATATACATCTTTAAGAAAAGTAAATTTCTTCCCTGGAGAAATTATTTGAACATGCTGCTCAAGTTCTGAGGGGCAGAAAAAAAAAAAAATATTTTTGAAATTGAAACACATTGAAAATCAGAGCATATTATACTTATTTAAAATGAAGTTAAATGATACTAATATTAGCTTTTCTCACATTAGAGTTTAGTATTACCTGCCTTTATAAAATTGGGGTTTTAAGATGTTATCTTTAACTTATTACCCACTTTTATTTTTTTGCTACAATATAGAAACCGATGGAGGTAAAGTTGCTTTCTAGCAAATGGGCATTTAGGGTCATGTTCTTTGTAACATACTACATAAGTTTGAACATTAGTCCAAGTTACTTTTTAGTGTTGTATAATATTTGGGAAATGATACTTGTCTCTTTTCCTTGAAATGCTTTCTTTACACTGCATTCCAAACCTCATCTTCACATGCTTTAACAAAATAATAAGAGCAAATTATTTTAGGAGTATTCATAAAGAGATAAATTATCAGTAGTCTAAATCTATCTGCTGTGATATAAAACTGTTGCTTCCTAGTTTTATGAAAGGAAACATTTAAAATATCTAATTTTAATTGTATACAAATGACTTAAATTCAGTTTTATTTTTGTTTTAAGAAATACAAAATTATTTTAACACTTGTATTCTTCTCCTAATCAGTCTCAGTGCTCTTTATAGAATCACTTTTTACAGTGATCAAAAGGGTCACTCAGCACAAAATTGCAAAAAGCTGTACAATTTCACCATATTCCTTTAAGCCTCCCTTTCTCCTATGGTTTCTGTAGTTTTTCGTGTAATTGGGTGATCGATATGACAACATATGAGCTACAATATTGTTAGAAGTAATTTGTTTTGAATTGAGCCACATTGATAAGAAATATTCCAACAGAAGGATGTTTTTCTTGGTAGCTGAAGGAGAAATGAAGAAGGTAATGCTGCTGATAATAGCAACAATGTAACCTGATGTCTGTGAAAGTTGTAATTCTTTAATAAAAATATATAGAGAATTGATTGCTTTTTATTTTAAAAACTTTAAAATATGAATTCTTTACTTGGTTTTTCTTTCCTTATAAATACTAGGTTGTGAACTATAAATTTCAGTTTTTCAAAATAACCTTTCTTCTTGGAAAATGGAGGTGAACTCAGGATGGATCATGAGTGACCTAAATTGAAATAAAACTTTTCTGCTGTTGACACTGTTTAATACTTTTACATAGCAATTTAAATTACTGTATTATAATGTTTTGTATATATTTAAGAATGAATGTGATTTTTAAATGCAGGTAAAAATATTATATAGATCATGGTGATTTATTTTTTTATACTTCAGTTTGCTGCCCTTCAAAAAAAAATTCTGTACTCTTATAGATCCAAACTTTTCCTGTTTGTAATAAATGTTGGTCCATGTCTGTGTGATTATTCAGATTTTACTCTAAAATTCAATATGCTTTTTTTATCCACAGTTTTTTAAATGCATAAATAAATGTAGAATAGAAATGTAAAACAACAGAAAGTACTTGCAAACACAACTGAGTGATCAAATATCTGAAAGTTCTTTGAAAAACTAAAGTACTATTTGATAAGTAAAAGAAGTATTTGTGTGTTCATCATTACAAACAGTAAACTGTTTTAGGTTTTATTAAAATGTCTAATTCCATCCTTTTTCCCTGTCCATATCATAGCAGCATTTAGGTGTTATCACTTGTACTAACATGATCTATATATACACTTTCCCTCCGATTTGGGGCCTTTTCTCCCAAGACGTTTCATACTGAAACTTTAAAAAAGGATATAGTCACTAGGGTTACAAAATTTCTTTAAATAAAACCTATGTTTTCTCTTTGTATTGTCAAGGTAATTTTTATTTTATTTTTGTTACCAGGGATTGAACCCAGAGGTGCTGAGCCATATCCCTAGCCATTTTTATATTTTTAATTTGAAACAGGGTTTCACTAAGTTACCTTGGGCCTCCCTGAGTTATTGAGGCTTCCTTTGAGCTTGCAGTCCTTCTACCTCAGCCTTCCAGACTGTTTGGATTACAGGCATGCACCAACTGCACCTGGCTTGGGTAATTCTTTTATGTAAAAAAAGCCACTTTCAAGCATAATACTTTACTAATCAACCTAATTTCCTTTATATTTCTCAGCTTTATTTTTGGTACTGGGAATTGAACCCCAGGATGTTTTATCACTGAGCTCTATCCCCAGTCCTTATTGTTTTTTATTTTAAGACAGGGATTTGCCTCAAACTTGGGATCTTCCTGCCTCAGTCTCCCAAATCACTGGTATCACAGGCATACAAAATTATAACTTCAGCAATCATTAGTAAACATTAAAAAATGATCATTTTCTCTTTAAAGGCTTATTCTATTTTGTTTAATAAGAGTTATGATACCTGAAAATATGGGAAAGGATATATCTAACTAGATTTATGAATGACAAAATACATTCTAAAATTGTGATCATGTGGTTCATTGTTTTTCTTGAATGTAGTTGTGTTTTAGCATAAAATTTCCTGGGTATTTATAGGATAACATTTATTTAATACCTAATCCTTTTTAAAATTATCGTGAATATAGTCATTAAAATAAGGGAATATGGGGCGGGGTTGTGGCTCAGAGGTAGAGTGCTTGCCTAGCACATGTGAGGCACCGGGTTCAATTCTCAACACCACATGTGTTCATCTGTAACTAAAAATATTTTTTTAAAAATCGTAGGGAATAATTTCTGAATTGTGCTCCCTGTCCCTTCCCAAGAGGTATTAGAGATATTCTCCAACATGGCATCTGTGAATAAACAAAACACATTTAAGCCCTTCATAATATTACAGAGCTAAAAACAGCTATATTTGGGAAGAGAACTAATTTCAGCACATAAAAGCCTTTTCAGGGTGTAAGCATTTAAGCATAGAACCAGATTGCAATTCACTTGCTTAAAAAAACAAAAAGACCACTTAACATCAAAGGCTCAGATATTTTCTTGTTTCATTATTTTTATTTTGTTTAGTAGATCAGCGTTCACACAGTTACTTTATATGCATCTGCAAGGCACTTCCAGGAAATGAAGATGTCTAAAATATTACCAGTGATACCTATAAAAAGCTCCACTTTTATAAATGGATAAGAATGTATTTATTAGCTTGTAAAGAATTTATTTTTAGGCTTAAACTTTTTATTACCAGACAGTTTTGCTCTTAAGAAATTTCTACCAGAAAACAAATAGTTGGTTTTTTATAATGGTGTAACAGGTTGAAGTCTATAGGTTTTTTTCCCTCCACATAACAGAATTCACAGCAATTTGAACAACAACAAAAAAAATGGTGAACAAGTTGAATACAACTTGTTGACAGTTGCATCTGCTTTAATAAGGCTCAAAGAATCATAATGTGGGTAAGTTACCATTTTGTATGCTGAGAGACCTCCAAAGAAAAGTATCCTATTTGGAGATGTGAAATGATAATTCTGAAGACATTGCCATGTCAAAGCAATATTGAATTGTAGTCTTGGGATAATGTTGAAATGTAATAAGGTTCAAAGATGAGTTACTAAAGCTGTTTTGATATTTATGAAAACAGCTCTTAATTTTATGATAGAAAATGTTCTATGATTTAATAGTCTTTTTATTTAGGTGTGAAATTTCAGCTCTTGAAAGGTCTTCCCTTACCCAAAAATTTATATATGGGAAATGGCCTATTTTATGGAAATAATTTCTGCAGTTTTTCATATTGGACTTGAAGAATGTTGGCCATTTAATAGTGATTTTTCTTCCATTTTTTCAATTGCTAGATTGAATACTATGAGTTTTGCATATTTAAAGCCAAAATGGATGCTATCTTGCAAACTAGAAATTTGTATCTGTTTGGCCCCCTCATTTTGTTATCTTTTGTTGGTGCTGGAGATTGAACCAGCTGTTTTTATTTTTTGAGAGTGTCTCATTAAGTTGCTGAGGCTGGCCTTGAATTTGTAATCCCCCTGCCTCAGCCTCCTGAGCCTTTGGAATTACAGGCATGCATCACCACACCCAACTTCTGGTCCTCTCATTTTGTACATGAATAATCAAATTTATCCTTTAGAGCCAGATCTTACACATTTCCCTGCTTGGTCAGCCGAGATGCCTTAAAAGCATAGAAACTACTAGGTTAGCATCCCAGTAATGCCACATTTCAATCTCTGAAGAATGGATACATGATATATTTTTGTTAAGGTGTTTTCATTCAGCCAGTTTCAGGAACTGAGGCATTAGAGGGCAGTAATCAAGTATTCCTGCTGTCAGTACAGTTTATGTGTGACAGAACATTCCTTATACTCATCAGCATAATAAAAACAATTTGTTTTTCCTGTATAACCAAGAAATAATCAGTGAAACCTGTGCTACATGCTTGGTGATAGTATGATATTTTAGATCTGATCAGGAATAGTCATTTTAGTTTTGACAATATTTTACTGAATTGTTCTGGGTTTGAAACCCAATTTTCTGGTTCCGTAAGCTTAAAAAAAAAAAAAGTAAAAACATGGATGCCAAACTTAAGAATCAGGTAACTTCTAAGGAAGTCCTAAATCTCACCGGAAGGTCACTCAACCTAGATGTGGCTTAAAAAAATTTTTTAGCTGCAGCTTTTTGTAGTATCTAACATTAGTTTAAAGAAGAATACCATAAATCAATATTTTCAGTTTTGTCATTTAACATCCATTTGTTCAACTAGTACTTGAGTGCTTTTTAAATAGTTTTGTTTTAGATGGACAGAATTTATTTTTATTTTTTTACGTGTTGCTAAGGATTGATCCCAGGGCTTCACATGCGCTAGGCAAGCACTCTGCCACTGAGCTCCAGCCCAAGACCCTGTATTTGAGTCTTATGAATAGTATGGGTACTAATTCTTTTAGGGGTGTGGAACAGAGTGTCTTCAAAGGAACCGGTTACTTTTGTAGCCAAGTTTCAATTCATTTGGGGATTTTTCACTACAAGTGTTCAGCCATTTTAAACTCATGTCCTTTTTAAAAAATAAATCTTTTTATTTTCTTAATGGCAAAATTCAACAGTTTTTAAATCAAACCAAGGATGATTTTTTAATGGGGTTTTTCATTAATTGAGAATCACTTCAGTAATCTACAAAACAAATATGAAAAATGATAATACTATGAAATATTCTCATTAAAGTGAAGTGTCTTGAGAGTTTCAAGTACTATATTGGGCAGATTGACAATAACATTTCTTGTATTTAAACAGTGTTTTGCCATTTGGTTATCATTGTTAGCTACTGTGTAGCAATCAAGAAATTTGAAGATTCTGTGGTTCTTATAATTTTGATATGGTAGTTGAGAAAATGTTTAAAACATTATTTAGATTATTAGTATTTAGAATCGAACATGCAAATTGTATGCCAATCACATGGTTTAATCTGCTTTGCATGGGTTGAACAGAAAGCCTTGCTTTTAAAGGATACAAGTAGGCATATACAATTTAAATAGTTTTTATAATGAACTTTTAACGTACTTTGAAATTGTTTACAGTTATGGGGAGTTGCAAGAATAATGCAAAAAAACCTCCCATATCTGTTTTGCTCAGATTGGTCAGTAGTTAATATTATGACATGCATTCATCTCTTGTTCAGTACCCCAATTCTATAGATGCTTACTCAAATTCTGTATAAAATGGCATATTTGCATGTAACATTATTTCATATATTTCATTCCAGATTACTTACAATATCTAGTACAATGTGAATGTTATGTAAATAGTGCTTAATTATACTGAAGTAATTGGGGAATAATAATAAATCTACATATTCAGTCTGCAGTTGGTTAAATTTGTTTGAACCCACAGATTTCTAGGGCCATCTATATGTGTTTTGTCAATTCTTTTTGAATGGTTAAGCAATGAGTTGCATACATTATGACCTTTAGTATTTGTGTTTTCCAATAACAAATATATACTTTTATATATAAATTATTATTGAACTCAGGAAATTAAACATTTGCCATCTATGGCCTACTTTTTAGAGCAATGACCTTTATAGCAATTTTCTTAATCAGTATCTAGTTTAAGATCACTAAACATATGTAATTGTCATTTCTCTTTAATCTTTTTTTTTTTTTTTTTTCCTTTGTGGTGCTGACGATTGAGCCCAGGGCCTTGTGTATGCAAGACAAGCACTTACCAGCTGAGCTATATCCCCAGCCTTCTTTAGTCTCCTTTGATGTGGAAGTTTCCCAGTCCTTAAATTTCATGCTTACTCATCCAGTTTAGGTTTATGTTTTAGCTGAAAAGCTACAGAAATGGTCACTCATTCTAAGTCCAACTCATCCAGAGATGGCATGATGTTCATTTGCCCCTTATTGGTGATGTATGTATGTATGTCTTTTTTTTTTTTTTTTTCTGGTACTAGAGGTTGATTAACCCAGGGTCTCTTAGCCACTACCACATCTCCCAGCCAGTTTTTTTGTTTTGTTTTGTTGTTGTTTTTGAGACAGGGTTTCACTAAGTTGCTGAGGTTGACCTTGAACTTGGGATCCTTCTGCCTCAGCCTCCTGAGCCACTTGGATTACAGGAATATGCCACCATGTCCAGCTAGTCATGTCAATTTTGATGGTGTGTTTTAGGTGTTGACCAGTTTCTCCACTGCGTAATTAATAATTTTTCTTTTGTAATTAGTACAAAAAATCATGACGTGAAAGCAGAGAGTAGAGCTCCAGGGTAGAGAGAACGTTCTTAGAATTTACAAGTGCCTGGGTTGGTTTCCCAGCACCCACCCCTCAAAAGTCTTACTTTGAGACTGTAAATAAACCTTATTCAGTAATGTAAAATTTTATTAAAAAAACAAGTGTACAGAATGACAATACCATATAAAATGTTCTCAAAAAGTGTAGTGTCATAAGGGAGTTTAAAGTATTATATTGGGGGCAGGTTGACAATACTTTTAATCAGTTTTCCTCCAAAAACTGCCCTTCCATTTGAACCTGTTGATTTTTCCCTGAACCAGCAATATTTTTCCTTATTAGCTAGTGTTTTTCAATGTTTATTGCTCAACGTAAATGGGTACTCTTTCTGTGTCTCAAAGTTTAATTATGTTTGGAAACAACTGGGAAGTATTAACTTTCTCTCCACACTGTTTTTCCCCCCATTTGTAAGCAGCTTACTAGTGAGTGTATTTCGATAAGACTATTTGGAAGATTAAAGTGCCTTTTTAGCAAGTTTTCCCAATATAAAATAATGTACTCTTGTCAGTAATGACTGTCAATTCTTAGCCTACAGGGAAAGAAACCAAAAAACCTGCTCCATCCACACAGTTACATTGTATAGGAACTTAAATTTTAATATGAACCAGTGTAACCTACTGGAAATAACTGTTGGTTTACTTAATCAAGTGAGGTTTTTGTTTTTTGAGGGACACGGGTTCAAGGTGCACTTTACCACTAAGCTACATCTGCAACCCTTATGATTATTTTGAGACAGGGTTTCCCTGAGATGATTACGCTGGCCTTGAACTTGCAATACTCCACCTTAGCTTCCCAAGTGGCTGAAGTTGTAGATGTTGTGCCACTGTGACCTGCAAATTATTCAGTATTTTACAAGAGTTTTTTTTTTAAAAATCAATGATCTCTTTAAAAATAACTTAGAAAATGTGTCAAAAAGATCATCTAAATAAATTGTGTTGGCTAATGTTGTGTTTAAACAACTTTATTAGATAAGTGAGCTGGTCCATTGTGAATTTGAATCTCCTGAATTGATAATTGAGATTTAAAGAACCAGTACTCACAAAAAGTCAATATTTTTTATATTAAATTTTATCTCAGGTTTAGCAAGGGAAGGGGTGGTTCTTTGCCATGTTCCTCAACTACAAGGACAGAACTTTATTCAATATCTGTGTTAATGTAATATTGGCCTAATAATCTAGAGTAGAAGTGATATTTTTAAAATAATCTTAAAGAAATCCAAGGAATTTGCAGGTTACTCAAAAATTGTAGTATGTAAGAATAGGAATGACAGAATTTGGAGGTGGGCATTTATGACTGCTGGGACCTAAAGCTCTTCCATTAAATTACGGTGGCAGTTAATTAAGCATGTTGTTCAACTATTTTCTTCTCAATTTTTTAAAATTCTGATAGATCTCGAATGAGTTTCAAGAAAATGTATAGTGAATACCCATGTAACTTCCACATAGGCTCAGTGTTACTTATGGTTTGCTATGAACAGCTTATATAGAATATTTTCCTATAGAACCAACCATTAACCCATTTTTAAAATTTATTTATTTTTCTCACTTTTTTTTTTTAAGAAACAAAAATTTAATGACTGGCATAAGGTAATGGCTAAAAGATCAACTACAATAATTGCTTAGAAACTGTTTTTACACCATACAAAATACTTTGTAAAACGAGGCTGTCAATATCAGGAGAGTTTTAGTCCTATTTTTTTTTTTTAATTAATAAGCTTTATCTTTGCAGCAATTTAGGTATATAGATAAATTGATTGTAAAGCACACAGTGTTCCCATATGCCACTCATCCTCCCTCTCCTGTGGCAGTTTGCTCTTATTAACATCTCACATAAGGGTGGCACATTTGCATTAACCCATTTTAAAGGAACAATAATGTTCTAATTTAATCCTTTTTTCCCTTGTTCTTGATTATTTTTTTAAATTCTATTACTGATTAAATTACTTGACATCACAACAATGATCTTTTTCTGTTATTCTTTGTGTATTAGTTTATCGCATTTCATACTGTTTTCAACTTGATGCTCCCCTGTCAAAAGAGAAAACTAATATGAGCTCATGTTGTTTGTAAGTTAAGACAAATGGAAAAGTACATCGAAGTATTCTAGACCAGAGTTGTCTTTAGAATTGTCCTTACAGTAAGGGAACAGAAAGGGGAACTTAAAAAATATTTTTATTTTAACCTATTTTACTTTAAATTTTAATGTATTTGCAGTTAGTTAAGATTTCCCAAACTATTCATGGAATTAACTTGGCAGTTCGTTTTAAGTATGCAGTTTTTTCAGTTATTATATTTTAAATGTAGATCTATAGTATTACTTAAGATACTTTTGGAGGTAACAATGTTTTCTGAATGAGATTTTTTTATAAATAAAAAAGTTACCTTTAAAAATTTTTTATTGTAGATTCTTCATTTTTTGCAGTTATTATCTCAGTAATTTGTAACATTGGGTCTTGAATATATTCCATGCACTGATTAGTACTTATGGATCATTACAACTTAAAATTAGTCAAATTTACCCTTTGATGTAGGAATGTATAATTCCCATTACCTTAAGATATTCAGTTTTTCTGAGACTTAGAGTGGTTTAGGCTTAAATTACTGGGAAATAAATGGGAAAGCTAGGGATTTAAACTCTGGAATTCTAATTCCCTAATCTAGGCTCCTAATCACTAGCCACTACACTAAAGAAATTTAGAGTATAGTACAGTTATGGAAATAGGTAATACAGTGGGTTTATAAATGACTCCCTTTTTCTTTGTTCAACAGTTTCCGGATTTTTTGTTTTTGGGTACCTGGGATTGAAGCTAGGGGAACGTAACCACTGAGCCATATCCTCAACACTTTTTTCAAAATTTTGAGACAATAAGTTGCTTAGGGCTTTGCTAAATTGCTGAAGTTGGCTTTGAACTTGGTATCCTCCTGCCTCAGTACCCCAAGTCGCTGGTATTACAAGTATGTGCCACTGTACCTAGCTTATTTAACATATTCCTGTATTTTTATTTTATTTAATTGTCTTCATATTAAGTTTGTCAGGATTTTGGCATATATTTGGAAAAATAGACTTTTATGAACAATCAGTCAAAAAAATTGCTTTAATGGAATTTTCAGCAAATCTTTTAGAAGATGGCGTGGTGCAGTAACTTCCATGCAAACAAAAATTAGGCTTCATACAAAATTGTTCATTTAATTAAGCAAGTTCAATTTTTTTTCTTCGCAATTTTTTTTTATTCTGATAGATCTCGAGTGAGTTTCAAGAAAATGTATAGTGAATACCCAGTCCCTATTCAGATTGAATCCAAGGGCACTCTACCAGTGAGCACTCTACTGCCCCCCAAGTCTAACTCCTTGAGTTGCCCAAGTTTACCTAGAATTTGCTGTTCTCCTGCTTCAGCCTCCTGAGTTGCTGGGCATGTGCCACTGTTTTCAGTGTGTTTTAAAAATACTATCTAGAATTTTACTTGTTGCTTTTCCATGCACTGCACCCCTTTAGTCTTTTAAATTTTTAGCTGTATTTGGATCTAATTTCAAATAATAGTAATTTTGTGCATAAGATGGCTAGGGCTTTGTAATTTGGGGGCTTTTGTTAAATTCATAAGAACACTTTTTAACCACTCGATATCGTGAGTTGTATCTTTATCATGTGTTTCTAATTTAGCCAAAATTAAGTATTTAAGTGGAGAATTATATCCTTTTAATTTGTCTTAATACTCTTTCAAAAAAAAGTATTGAAGTCTTAAATGTTTCTGAGAGGCTATAGACTAGACTACTCATTGTTAATATGTTCTTTTTTTGGGGGGGAAGACATTAATATTTGAGATTATGAAACAACTTCATGCAAAAATAGAAATGAATGATTGACATCAGAGGCATATCTAGCTGTCTCTAAAATATTAGAAAATTATCTGTAGTTTATGGGAAAATCATATTTATTGAAACTAGATCAGCATTTTCACTTATTGGTAATAGATGGTTTATCAGGCCTAGATATTGAAAATAAACTTTTTTAACATCGTCAGTCCATGTCACTGAAAACTGAAATATATTCTTTAGGCAATTACCTGATAAAATTCATCAATTTTATTGTAAGTAAACCATCATGAGAGTATGTCAAAATTTGAATTATTCATTGGTACCAAAATTTGCAATTCCAAGATTGTCACAATTCAACTATAGTTTGGTGTGTATGTAAGTACATATTTATTTATGTGTTTATTGTCTGTACTGGGAATTGAACTTAAACTTTTGAATTCTACTACTGAGGTACATTCATAGCCCCTTTTATTTCATTTTGAAAGACAGTGTCCTCGAACTTGGGATTCTCCTACTTCAGCCTCCCAAGTAGCTGGAATTACAGATGTGTGTACTACACTTGGCAGAACTGTGGAAGTTTACTTAAAAGTGATCAGTGATGGTTATTCTAAGATACTTTATAGATATAAAGAATATCTATTTAAAAAGAGTGTATAAGATATAGTTTGTGACTTTTAGGAGTCTATACAAATTTATACAGGCAGAATTTTTAAACAAACCCTCTGGGTGAGTACTTTTACATGTGAAAGCATAGTTCTTAAAAGTACCCCCATGGTAAGTTTTTAGTAGAATGAAATTTACAAGTGCCTGTTGGTGTATTTGCCTTGGTTATATTATGAAAAAGTTCCCCAAGTTTTAAACTCTTTCAGTACTACAATTGACTTGGCTTTATAGATTTTCAAAAAAGTCATTTGGAACTATTTCAGGCTCCACACCATCTGTGTACTTTCATAGGTTTAACATCGTAGGTTAAAAAGAAAAAAGTCTCCTTTCAGATTTGGAGGTGGGTGGGTAACTGGGACTTGAACTCAGGAGTAGCTTAACCACTGAGCTACATCCCTGCTCCTTTTTATTTTGAAGCAGAGTCTGGCTAAGTTGTCCAGGTTGGCCTCAAAATTGTGATCCTCTTGCCTCAGTCTCCCAAGTCTCTGGGATTGTAGGCAAACACCATTATATGTGACTTGTTTCAAAGTCTTGGTTTCACTTTACATATCAAAAAAAAAAAAATTGTCTTCCTAAACTGCTTCTAAAATTTGTTAAACTTCCAGTATCTACTTAGTAAACACATACCATGTGTTAGGTGTTGTGGACACCTCAGTAAAGAAATTTATTGTTTGATATAGGAGACGATTACATAGAGAAAATTTGGGGAGAGTAGATAAGGAAATCCTCTTAAAGAATTAAAACTTCTGAACAAAGGTTGGAAGTAGAGAACTTCAAATATAGAGACCCTACAGAGAAAGGAAAACCATGCTTTAATTGAGTTGAAGAAATTTAGCCTGGTTTTTATGTGGAATATTGCTTCTAGTCTTTCTAGTGTTATAAACAGATGATTGTGGCTATTTTATAATTTTTTTCTTATTAGGAATATGTGAGTATAATAATCTAATAGTTAATCTACAATTGCAGCTAGACTGTTTGGGAATAAAACTGGAGAAAATTCAAGAATACATGAAATTTTATAATGGCTAAAGCAATAAAGTGAATATAATTTTGCTCTAGAAAAAGTTGAGAGTTGCATATATAATTCTGGACCCATATTTTGTTAACAAGTGCAGACTTCCTATTTAATTCTCAGTTGCATATTGGTTAGAAATTATGTTGGTTTCATTAATTGTTAATTTTATATTTGAATCTTAAAGAATTAAGCTGTAAAACCTTCTTAATAGTCTTCGTACAGTTTGAAGAAAATGTGACATTAAAATAACCAGAAGTTTCATTTTTAGAGAGAAATCCTTTTCTAACGGAGAATAGTTTTTTTCCATAGTAAGCAAAACTTGGAGCAATTGCATGAAACAATTTGATGCATAGAAATATTTTCACCATGGGTAACATGTTTTTACTAGTTCAAAGACACTACATCATCAAGTGTTTAGCTTGTGCAATGTTGTACAGTTCCCAAGTTATTCTGATTAGGAAAAGAAAAAATTGTTCATTTATTATGCATTTTTTAATGAAAAAACATGAAACTTTGCCCCCTCTTTTGGTTAAAACTTAGGTTAACACACAGATGTATTTTAAATGGGACAGTTGTACCAAAGGAACAAAGAATAACCCAGATTAAAAGATACAACTTAATATTTTTTGATCCTACTATCAAAACTTGAAATAGTGTAGAATCCTGAAACTAGTGTCTTGATATCTTCTGAATACCTTTGAAATAATTAAAAACCTTCAAAATACCTGAACACCTGTGAAATACATAAATATTGTAAACAGTGGTTTCCATACATCTGTCAAAAATTAAATCAGTTGATTATGTTTTCAAAGTTTTTAATTTTCTTGATTTATGAAACCAAAAAATTTGTCAGGGTAGATTGCTTATCTAGGCAATGTGTTATGAAGAGGAAAGTATTCAGAAGAATTTGTAAGAGGAAATATTAATAAGAAATTGATGTGATATTTTTGAAAGATGGTATTAAGTAAAATGTCTTCATAGCATTAAAAGTGGTTGAGGATTATAGTGGAACTTTGATCACTGAGTTTGTAACCTGGTTTTTATTCAGGTTTGTCTACTTTTCTAGACTCCAAAAACATTAAAATAAGCAGGGTTCTATTCCAGGAAGAAATAGGATTTTTTTTAATCGGTGATTTTTTTTTTCATGAATTTATATCTGTATCCCTAGTAATTATATGAAAAGTTGACATTTTTATGTTTTAAGAATCATTTGTTTCTGTAACAGTTCACGTAGGCTGATTGATAAATAATGGATACTAAGATATCATCAGGTATACATTTTTGTGCATAATATTTGCTGAACAGATAATCAATCTATACAGTAAAGTTGCTTCCCCAGTCCCACTCCCCTGGTGTTCCTTAAACTTTTAATCCAGAAACATACTCATCTTACACTTTTTTTTTTTACGTTTTTATCTACCTAACCATATTTCTATAGAAAGCAGTTTCACTAGCTCCTTTGCTTTCTTCAAATCTTTACAGAAATGTTGCTCTCTCAGTGAGATCTGTGTCTACCATATTTAAAATTGCCACCCCCATTCTCAACACCGAAGAACTCCTCTTCTTTTACCATCCTCTCCTTTTCATCTAGTAATACCACCTTCTAACATACTGAACAATTTACTGATTGTGCTTCTAATTTGTCTCTTGCACATTGATATGCTAGAACAATGCTTGCATATAGTAGCATTATAAATATTTGTTGAATGAAAAATCCATGATGGGGAATAATAACATTTTCTACCTTGAATTCTAATTTCCGTAAATAGTATAGCTTTTATGATATCAGTGTACAACAGAGTAGTATTTTAATAAATATAAAATTGTAAGTGGCCAGTATCATCACTGTTAACATTGGATTAATTTTTTAAAAATCTGTCTTATATAAAGAACACTAAAAAGAATGTTTATTGGGCAGGATAGAATTAGGGTAGCTATTTGGGAGGCTGAAGCTAGAGACCCATCTGAATGGCCTAATACACCAATATTTAAGTATTTTTGAATAAGATTCTTTGACATTTAGAATTAGCTTAATGTATGACAAGAGAAAGATTTATTTTTTAAAATGATTATCCAATTAAATTAATTAGCATTTTAAGCTTTCTTACTTGGTGGGAGAAGGGGGCAGATACTGGGGCAGGAACCCAGGGATGCTTTTTATCCCCTGTCCTTTCTATTTTTTTTTTATTTTTGGGCAGTGTCTCATAAGTTGCTGAGGCCAGCCTTGAATTTGTTGTGATCCTACTGCCTTATGCTTCTGAGTTGGGATTATAGCAATGTGCCACCACATCTGGCTTTCTTACTTTAAATTATACCTCTTAATGGAGAATATTTTCCTAGCCCAATATATAAAATTTTATACATATATATTGAGTAAAATTTCTGATATAGTTGAATGTGAACATAAAATGATAAAACCTTGACTTATCACATGTTGGTTTGTAAAATTTCATGGGTTGTTTTCTCAAAGTAGTGAAGTATAAACATTTTAACTTCATTTTTCCTTGACAAGTTTAACTAATTTTGTTTTATTTACGTAGTGCCAATTTGAGTGGAAAATTGGGACATTTATATATTCAAAAATATATAAATTCCTGTTTTAAAGTTATCATTTAGATTTCTTTTCAAAAAATATATAAAATACATGAATCTAGCTTTCACTTTTTAAAAAAATACAGTCAGTCTGTGTTAAATCTTTTTCATTTGCTTAATAATTTTTATCTTGTAGAAGTCAGTTTTACTGTTTTAATCTTGTGGGTTTTTGTTGTTGTTGTTGTTTTGTTTTGTTTTTTGTTTTACCCAGAACTTTCATATAGGCACAACAAATATTAAAAGTTAATTCAGATTGCTGGGTTTATAAAATCTCTCAAAGTACTTAACTAATTACACTTATTTGGAAATCCCATAATTTAGGAAATGTATTTGATTAATTGGATTCCAATTTTATATTTTACCTTTGGAATTTAACGTTTCAATGAACATTGGATTTTAGAGTTAGTTGCTTTTCAAGAACATCTTATATTTGAAGAATTAACTACACAGTAAGAAATTGCCAGGCCAATATCTAACTGAGAGGAAAAAGAAAAGGGACACAGATAAGCAAAATTCTTGAATTGTTTTACATTGCCAAACTGGAAGAACATGAGTTGTAATTTTGAAGGCTTCTAGAAGCTCAGGCAGCAAAAGTCAAAATCTAAGGCCTGCTCAGGGTGATGTGCCCAATGGAACTTGCACTTGCCTTAATGTTGTGTGCCCAAAAGGCTGTAGACTGGTGACAAGAAACCAGAAGAAAATCTATGTTGTTTTACAACTCATGAGGGACTAAGCAAAGTTGCGTTCATCTGAGAAGACTGGAAAGGGGAAATCCTGAGATGTTGTAACAGTTGTTGCATGGATTTGTGGAAATGAACATAACAGGTGTTCAGCAAAACTGCAGCCCTGAATTTAAGATGAATCTGTCTGAATAATGCACTGGGTGCTTGGTAATGACTTACTGAGACTTCACTGGAGTGATGCCACCTACCTTGTAGGCTTCAAAGAAGCTCCACAAATAATCTTCAGAGGAAAAGGAGCAATTCAGTTAGAAACTAAGCATATAAGGAAACTGCATGTAGCAGAAACCTCCACATATTTCAGAGACTAGAATTAAGGTTGAATTAGATTAATAACGGATTAGACACAGGTGAAGAGAGAATTGGAGAACTGAAAGAATCCTATTTGAAGGTTAAGGAGACAATGAAATTGTAAATACAAAAAAATGCTTAAGAGATAGAAGAAAAGAGAAAATGAAATTATGCCTAATTGAAGTTCTAAGAGTTGAGATAATGTTGGTCAGAAACAATTTCTTGAAGAGAGAAATTCCAGGAATTTTCCCAGATTATTGAAGATTTAAATGAAGAAATTCAGGATGCTCATTGATTCCCAGAAGCGTTTAAAAAAAATAGTCCACATATGAAAATGAAGTTACAGAAAACTAAAGATTAAAAAGATTTATAGAAGGGGGTGCATTTAAAAGAATGACCTTCAAAGGAATGGTGGTTAGGTCACTATCTTCTCAACAGCAATACAGGAATCCAGAATACAGTGGAAATAAGAGTATGTCAGTTTTTAATGTTTTAACTGGAGAACAAGATATTTAAGTTATGGTAGTGAAAAAAAGACATGTTTAGGCAAGGTTAATAAAATAACATTGGCAAAGTTCATTTTTTGGTACATTTCCAATTGCATGTAACTGAAACAAATGTGTGCATATATACAGTATGTATATATTTAAGAATAAGAAACTCCGTTTCTATTGTGTTACTCTTCGTGGTTTGTGGTTTGGGAATACAACCGAGAGTCTTGTGGGTACTAGGCATACACTGTACTGCTAAGCTATAGCTCCACACTTTGTTTTCTTAATAAGCTTTCTCCCCTGCTAGACATTCAGTTCAAAGTTTTCAAAGTAAAAGGACTTTTATTACAATTATAATTGATAGTATATTTTTCACTCTTTCAGGGCAAAGTTGATTATTAATTTTATTTTTATGTTTCTTAATTTGTAAGTAGACATAAATTTTGTTTTGGTGCCAGTAATTATAGTTTATGGCACCAAACAAGTAATTTCTGTTTTATTTAAAGTCAAATTTTTACCCAGGCATATTCATTTGGTGACTTTGTATATGTTTAATACTATATACACTTTTACTTGGTTGGAAATTAATGTCTTTAATAATCTTAGGTTACACCAGTATCTCCATTAATTAGTATCTTATTTTTATGTTTGAAAATTACCTGACTACAGAGATTTTTATAATAGTGCCTCTGTTCTTTTTTGTATTTAGGTTAATAGTTTTTAATTGTTTTTTATGCTTTATTTGTTTTAAGGTTGATAGGGTCTCTTTAACTTTTTAAATTTTTATCACAAAATAAAGGTGTCAATATGTTGCCCAGTTTGGCTCAGAACTCCAGGGCTCACGAAATCCCACTGCCTTTGCCTCCTCAGTAGTTGGAACTACAGGCAGGTGTGTGCTATCTGTTCTGACTTAATACGGTTTTTTTTGGTTTTGTTTTTGTGGTAATGAGCATTGAACCTAAGGCCTTAACAAGCACTCAACCACTAAGCTACATCCCCACCTAGTTGAGTTTTTTTTTTAAGTGCTTAAATTCTACTAGGTGTTTAGAGGCTGTGATGTAATCCTTTGCCTCAAAAAGGTTGTGGCTCAGGGTTAGAGCGCTTGCCTAGCATGTGTGAGGCACTCACTGGGTTTGATCCTCAGCACACATAAATAAATAAAGGTGATGTGTCCATCTACAACTAAAAATATTTTTAAAAATTATTATTAGGTAACTTAAGTTTATAGATGTAATTTCTGCATACATAATGTATATCCTATTTCTCTTGCACATTTTTTGTAATATTTGTTTTGAGAAATGATGGTGAAAATACAGGAATGTTTAACATGTAAAAATAGCTAAAAAGGTTATGTATCACCTAAAGAGAAGTTTAAAAATAATTTTAATGAGGTTCAAAAATTAGAAGATATGAAAGGGACCTACAGTGAAAAGTCATGTACACTAGGTCTTTGAGACACTAGGTCTCTTCCCCAGTGATAATGTTCAGTTTTGTCCCTAGAAATGTTTAATTTACACACATGCATGTTTTTCTTTTTTACATTAATAGATGTCTATTGAATTTGTTTTGTATCTTTTTCCCTCCTTTCTTAACAAAGTACAATTTGGAAATCTGGGTTCTTCTTTTTTTTTTTTTTTTTTAAACAAGCAAACAATATTCCTTATTTTGTTTAACATCTCTACTATTGACGGACACTTAAGTTCTTCACCAACTTATTTTATTACATTATTGCAGTGAGTAATTATATACATGCCACCTCTGTTTGTGTAAATATTTCTATAAATTAAATTCCTAGATTTGCAATTGCTGGATTAAGGAGTTTTTGAGATTTTAAACAATATTTATACATCCAAATGATCTTGTACACGTCACAATTTTAAATTCCATCCATACTTCTTGAAACAGTTTATTTACCTACTGTGACTTCTACCCACAATGTATTTTTACACTTAAATTTTGCCAGTACTCATGAGTAAAAAAATGCTCATGTTAGTGTGATTTTCATTTTTATTTCTCTTTGGAGATTGAGAATATTTTCATATGTTTGAGATTTCTTTTTCTGAGAATTAGTCTTGGTTCATTTTTCTGTTTTTATTTCCTTTATTTGCAGGAACACATTAGAGAAATTAAGGGAAACTTTAGCACACTTTGCTATTTAAAAACTTAGATAAGTTTGGGGTTGGGGATATAGTTCAGTTGGTAGTGTGCTTGCCTCACTTGCACAAGGCTCTGGGTTTGATTCCCAGCACTACAAACAACAAGAACAACAACAAAAGAACAGATAATTTTGGTATAACATTTAAATAATCAACAAATAATCACATAATTTTTATGTGTATGTGTTAACTTTTGTTATACTTCTGTTTTCTCAATGTGTGAGTCAAGGGAATGATACTTTCTTAGATGAAAAACCAATATTTTCTTTTGTTATTTGGATATTCTTAAATATGCCATGCTTTAAGTTTTCTTTCAACTGCATGTTTTATGCCTAGGTTTTTAGTGGGCCAAACCTTCATTTCATATTTAGATTAAACCTAAATATGAAATTATTTTTCTAATATAACTTCTAAGTTGCTTTTTTTATAGATTTGCAGCTCAACATTAGACATGTAGTGGAATTGTATTGTATGTGAAATAGTTTTAAGTAGATTTTATAGCATGTTTCTCTTGCTAGTTGTATTTTTCCCCTCCTGAAATTGATTTGCCTTTAAAATACTTGTGAAGGTAAACAAATCCCAGTAATTTCTTGAGCAATTCAATAGCTTATTTTATAGAAATTAATAGACATAAAAATTGTGAATACATCTTTCAAGAATCATGGAGATCCCTTTCAACTAAGTTTTATATTTATCTAACTACTTAATATAAAACATTTCAAAATGAGTTTTTCTTTTCGGGAGGTTTTCTGAAGTACAAACCCTCCTATCCGGCAATGATTTTTTTTTTTTTTTTGTGCCAGGGATTGAACTCAGGGGCACTGGACTACTGAGCCACAGGCCCAGCCCTATTTTGTATTTTATTTACAGGGTCTCACTGAGTGCCTTAGTGCCTCGATTTTGCTGAGGCTAGCTTTGAACTCGTAATTCTTCTTTCTTGGCCTCCTGAGCCACTGGGATTACAGGCATGTGCCACCATACCAGCTCCAGCGATGAATTTTAACTATAACAATTTGAAAGTCTGTCCTTAGGTTATTTTTACACCTTGCTTGTATGCATATTGTGGGAGTATGGTGGGATGTGGGGAGGGGAACAGAATGATGGTTTGCGGCCTGTTCTCTGTCCTTCCTCATATATAGGTGGTGATTGAGAAAGGGCTGCCAGGAGATCCACTGCTTTGAGTAATTGAGCATTAGGAAACTGTTATTTTACTATTTTTCTACATATTACAGCTTTTCATAATCTCTTCAGTCCACTGTAATTGGTTATATTAAAACTGGTCAAAATTAGAACCATATGTTAGAATCAACTAGAAATAATGACCATTGTATTTGTTAGATTATAGGAAATAACCCCATTGCCACCACAATTTATTGGCTTAAGTATTGCCATCTTTTTAGTTGGTGATGGACCTTTAATTAGTGAATAAAATTTTATTAATTTGTATGTGGTGCTGAGAATCAAACCCAGTACCTCACATGCAAGGCAAGTACTCACCACTGAGCCCCCCAAGTATTTCCATCTTGACCTAAAGGTCACTAGTCAGTTTTTCCCCTTTAATTTTCTTTACAATTCTGATCTTTGTTTCTCATCTATTAAAAACCTTGATGGCAGCATTCCATATGTAATTTTAACTTAATTCTTTTCTTTTAACGGTATCAGTTTGGAAAATGTTATCACATATTTGGAGGAAATAAACTGTGAAATGAAAATAAAAAATTTTAAATATTGTAAGAAATTTTGAGGGAACATAGGGCATGCTTTTGTGCCTCTAAATATAGTTGTTTGGAGAAATGTAGTCAGGAATTTATGAGTAAGTGGGAAATCTTTTTTTAGGTACTTAATATATTGTTTTACAACTATTCTAGTGATAAAATTCAAATTTTCAGTTAGGACTCAGTACGTTAAAAGAGGGCCAAAATTTCAGTTTTAAAACAAGACTTGTAGGGGTTGGGGTTATGGCTCAGCGGTGGAGCGCTTGCCTTGCACATGCAAGGCCCTGGTTTCTATCCTCAGCACCATGTAAAAATAAATAAATAAAGTTAAAAAAACAAAAACAAGCCTTGTAGAAGAAAAAATATATTTCTCAATCTTTGTGATTCTTCTAGAATATAATATTATTTTAATATTTATTTTTAGTTGTAGTGGGACACAATGCCTTTATTTATTTATTTTTTTGTGGTGCTGAGGCTCAAACCCAGAGCCTCGCATGTGCTAGGCGAGCACTCTACACTCTACTGCTGAGCCACAACCCCAGCCCTAGAATATAATATTTTTAACAATTTTTTCTTTGGCTTTTAGAAGGATTATTTGTTAGCTGTTTTTTACCTCTTCACATCTCCACTTTCAAAATCCCTAATTTCTCAATTGTTCCTTGGCTATTTGAACCAAAATTGCTTGAGAAATAGAACCATTTTCCATTCAAGAGAATTAGTGGAAAAATGGAATTGACTTACCTATATTCATGGAAAGATATTAATCATGTGAAATTACTAATTTTTAAATCCACATTAGAGTTTTAATCAGTCTTTTATTTCATAAATCATTTTAGTCCAAACTGACTGAAATCATAATACTTAGCACTCTTTATAAACCTGTAACTGTTTATTGAGTATCTGCTATATGTTGTCCACTGTTCTGGGTACGATGAAATAAAACACAAATGTCAATGCCTTTGTGGAATTTTCCAAATGATTTTAGCTTGCTTGTTTTCTAATATTCAAATAAGTAGAATAATACCTAGATGGGCTACTGAAAAAAAAATACAGTTATGGTAGACTTCCATTAATAATTGTTACTTGAGCTAAGTACATGACAAAATTTTTGGAATTAAATAGCTAAATTTAAAAGGCAAGCATAATGGTATACTATTGAATGGAACATGAAAGAGAAGAGAGATGGGAAAAAAAGAACTGATCATGATTGTTAAAAAGAAAACAACATGGTATTTTTCTAGAAACATTAGAAAACTACAGTCATAAAGGGGGAAAAGTCCATATTTTACTTTTTATCTTTAAACCAAAATTGCTATTAACTTTTCTAGATATGTCTGTACAGCCTTAAAGCTTTTTTGTAGCTTATTTTTTTTTCACATGGTAGTATATTTCTCTCTCATCCTCCCTCTCTCTAATTTGATTATTTGTTACTATGTTTTATAAACTCACTTTCTGGGAGGACGTGGGGGTCTGTTCATTACTGGGGATTGAACCAGGGCTTTGTGGATTCTAGACGAGCCCTCTACCACTAAGCTACATTTTAAATTTTATTTTGAACTGGGTATGGTGGTGCAGGCCAGTAATCCCAGCAGCTTGGGAGGGTGAGACAGGAGGATTCCAAGTTTGAGGCCAGCCTGGAATTCAGTGAGACTCTGACTCAAATAAAAAAGGGCTGGAGATATAGTTCAGAGGGTTTTAATCAGTCTTATTTTATTGAACCCTGGGTTCAATCTCTGTACCACATACACAAGAGTCTTGTGACAGAGTCTTTCAGAGTTGCCCAGACTGGCCTTAAACTTGAAATCTGCCTTCTGCATCAGCCTCCCAAGTAGTTGGGATTACAGGCTTGGCCTACCAAACTCACTTTTAGTGATGGCACAATATTCTAGGTATATGTTGTTTAACCAGTCTTTTCTTCCATATTCATTGGTTTTCAAGAGTTTTGCTTTATAAGAAAGTAACAATTTTATTTCTGTATTTTTACACAGGTTTTTTAAGGCTTACTATTAGAATTTGAATTTCACTATCAAAGGTTGCTGGTATGATCTTTCAAATTGAGACAGATAATGATTTAAAAGCTGCTGCAAATTTTTAGAAAGAAAGGCTAACATGTAGTTTGTTTAAAACTACAGGGAACTGGGTTGAATAAATGTGTAATTTTGGTGCAAAAGATGATTGGGAGATTATCTGGTAGGCATTTTTTAAAAGGTACTTGAAATGAGATCATTGCAATAATAAAGTAAAAATAAGCTATAAATACAGGATTGAGAAGTCTGGAATTGGGTTATAATAGAAATAGTGATTATGCTATCTTGTGTAAAGGTGGCAGTGCTTAATCCTGACCTCAAATTAGGAGTAGCAGTTTTGGTTTTAAAAAACATGAAATATTTTAGTTCAAGAAATGTCTTATACCTGTGTAGAATGAGAACATTATTTATTTCTATAATAGTATGTTAAGCCATAAATACTGGAAGAGTGGGCAAGTTGCTTAAAAAATAGAAATGCAATCAGCTGAATTTGTATCTACTTCATTGTAGAAGTTTAATCCTGTTTTTTTTTTTTAAAGCCAAGTGAATTATAACTCACCATAGTAGCTAGTATAAATGTTATGCATTATTCCTCACTATAAAAGTATAAGTATAGCCAGACATCTTGGCTCTTGCCTGTAATCCCAGCAGCTCGGGAGGCTGAGACATGAGGATCCCAAATTCAAAGCCAGCCTCAGCAACTTAGAAAGGCACGTAACAATTCAGTAAGACCCTGTCTCTAAGTAAATAAATAAATATATGTTCTTATATAATAAAATATTTTTAAAAAGGGCTGGGGATATAGCTAAGTGTTAAGCGTCAATCTCTGGTACCAAAAAAGAAAAGTAAAAAAAAAAAAAAAAATAAGAATTAAATTGTAACAAAATTGCATAAAGAAATATGCACATTCATTGATGTTACTGAAAACTCAGCTAAATGATATTCTTCTAGGAATTTCTATAAAAGTTGTGACGAAATTATCTGCAACTAGAAAGTTAATAAAGCTTTTGTCCAATGATAAATCAAGTACATTTTTTTTAAATATCAATTTTCAAATTGCATACTCCCTGGTGAGTAGCAGATGAAAGAATTCTAAAGAGCTTTAAGTAAATGGTTTCTCCAGACTTTTTGGGAAATGAACTCAGCAAATGAGAGAGGATTGAGATTTTCTAAGGTAGTTCATGTCACAATCCTGGTTAAATTGTATTTTTGAATAATATTTTAACTTTGGAAGGATTTTTCTTATTATGATAATTCAGAAAAACTACAAACTGAGGTATCAGTACAGAATAGATTTATTTATTTGGTATTGGGGATTGAACCTGGAGATGCCTACTACTGAGGTACATCACGCCCATTTATTTTTTGAGACAGGGGGGTCTCAAAATTGCTTAGAGTCTTGCTAAATTGCTGAGACTGGCCTTAAATTTGGTGATCTACCTGCCTCAGCCTCCAGTCACTGGGATTACAGGCATATGCCACTGTACCCGGCATGATGATGTAGTTTTTAAGATCATTGTCTTATACCTGATCATCTGACCCCCCTGATAACTGGAGAATCTCAAACCATTGTACCCATTCTCATTTGAAATATCTGTGCCAGACATTAATTTTGAGGGATAACATGGTCTCCAGATGACATGATGAATGGCAGAGTAACAAAACCATTGAGTCATGAAATTATAGCCATTCATTCTTATCAAAACAATATTCTGATAGGACTCACTATCAAAATTAGGAAATCTACCAACATTTGGTTAACTATTAAAAATGTGACAGCAGCCAGTTTCATTGTAGTGCAAACATCAGGAAGTTTATTTATATGAACTAATAGGTTACAACTTCACTGGCTGGTAGAATGTTATAGGACACCATTGTATATGTGATCCACTGTTGATTATGATGTGGCACATGACTATACTCACTTTTCTCAAAAAGTAAATACTCTGCTGAATTTTTCTTAACTCTAAAAATTTCAGATTAATTATCCTTTGAAAGGTGATGTTTGGAGTGATGTTGACAAACTATTTACAGAGAATTTATACTTGAGTAAAAAAAGCAGGCTGAAGCTATCTATACATGTTAAGTGAGGTCATTGACAGAGCCCTATAAATTTAGACAAAAATTTGGGTCACAGTTTTGCCTTTCAGCAGTCCTGGTTGAAATTAAGCTTTGTAGGTCTGGATAAGAATCTAAGAGCACTTAAAAACGGATTTGAAATGGGAATGTTTACATTCAGAGGAAAATATTAGTGATATTATGAAGAGTAATTTACTGTCCAAACTGTAATGATACTACAAAGAGGAATTTATTATAACTTTTCTTTCTCTTAAATTTTTTGTTTCTCTTCACTTGGGTAAAATTATTATGGAAATGTCACATAAATTTGATAAACCCTCCCCTGGAATCAGTTTTGATCTATAGTTTTTTTGGGGGGTTGTTTTGTTTTGTTAGTTGTAGATGGACACAATATCTTTGTTTTATTTATTTTTTATGTGGTGTTGAGGATTGAACCCAGTGCCTCACGCATATGAGGCAAGTGTTCATCCTCTGAGCTACAACCCCTGCCCTTGGCCTATAGTTTCTTTTATGTGCATTCCTCCTACATTTGTGTCTCTTGCACTCTAGATAGCCACATAAAAAGTGTGAATATACTCACTTTATATACACTTTAAAAATTTAATTTTACTTATTTATTTTTAAGAGTCTTGCTATGTTGCCCAGGCTGGCCTTGAACTTCTGAATTCAAGTGATCCTCTGCTTCAGCCTCCCTCGTGCTGGGACTTAGGTGTGCACCACTGCTCCTGGCTAGTAGATATTCTTAAAATTATTTTTAAACAATGCATTGTAAACCTATTTCCATTTGGTAGTATATATCATTGCTTTTAAAGGGGTGGTGTGTGTATGTGTGTGTGTGTGTCTGTGGAAACCCATTCCATTGTTTAGACAAAGCATAACTTCCTTAATCATTATGCTATTAGTCATTTGTTTCCTAATTTTCTGTATTACAAGTTCTCTTTCAGTGAATATCCTCAGGCAAATTGTATGCTTGAGTAATATGGTAAGATGATTAAGAACTTGGTTGTGTGATCTTGGGCAAGTTACTAAATATGTCCATGTGCCTCAGTTTTCTCTTCTTTACATGGGGAATAATAGTACTCAATCTGAATGTTCTGAAGGATTAAATGAGTTTATGCATGCAAACTTGAGTACTGCTTACACATAAAGTATTTAATAAATGCTACTAGTATTAGCAGTGTTTTGTTATTAACTTCAACTTCTAAGAAAATGAATTGCTTCAATTTTTAAAATTTGTAATAAACGAGCATTGACTTTCTTATTGCCAGCTCCACTTTTCTTTTCTGTACCTTCATTCCTTTTGGCCTGTGGCATATTCCATTATCCACCAGGTCTCTTTATTATTGGTGAGATGTTTCTCCTCTTACCTCCAGTTCTCTTTGGAGTTTGCTTCCTTTGTCCTGCCTGGGAATGTATAATTTCAAAAAATGAGTCTTTGGTTGTCTGTATATTCTTAATTCCTTATGTATTAGATGCCCTAGGTATATATAAACATTTCTTTTAACACTTTTAACACATGCTTATTTGAAAACAATCCCTTACTTCCTGACTTCAATCAATTTCTACCTACCTTATTTATAGTTGTACCTAAAGAAAGAGAAACTTTACAGCAACTCTCATAACATGTTTCATTTTTGTTCCCATAGGGGGAAAAAATCTACTTATTTATTTTTTTCTTCTTTTACATTATTGGTTTTTCTTACCTGCTGTCCCTTCCCAGTGCCCAGACCAGTATTTCCTCACAGATGACAGCAAGAGCATCTTCACTGTTCTTGAAGCTAATACTTGCTTGCCTCATCCCACAGCACCAAAAGCTACCTATGTTCTCTCCAACCTGTATACCCCTCAGCCCCAAAACACTGTGATGAACCATCTTTCCCTACTTTTGTCATTGTTATCACCTACCATAAAAGCCTCAGTGACATCAAGGTTTTTTTGTGTTCAGATTTAACTCTGCTTGGCTTTCTGTGTCCTCTATAAGGGAGCTTCACCACAGTTGACCAACCTGTTTTTCTAGTACATATTGTTTCTCACATGGATGTCTTCAGTATTCCACAGAAAGTTTAAGAAATTCATGTTATTTCATTGACACACATGTTCTAACAATGACCTGGATTCCATCTATTCAGTGAAATTTTTTTTTGTTATCTAATTTACATAGTCCTCCTTTTCCTCTGAATTTTATAGGGAGCATATATGAGACAATTTAAAAGTAAATTCAGTTCTGTGTTGGTTCCAGAATTAGTTTATGATTTCAACTAGGTTTTAAATGGGATTCAGGTTCATATTCCTGTATCCACTTACAAGTCCTAAGAACAAATGATAAATACTTTTTTGTATGTAATGCTGGAGATCAAACCCATATAGCCTATGTACAGAAAGCATGCACTCTACCACTGTGCTCCACTTCCCGACCACAACCAATAATTTTTAGTTGGCTCAAGAAATACCATATGATTAGTACAAAGAATCAAAAGCAAATTTAGTCTAGACCTAAAGATAAGCAGATTATTGTTTAGTACATTTTAATTTCAACCATCAAACAGTATAATTCAGTGGCCTATAATAATTTTCACTCATAGTTGGCAAATAATTCTATGGCACATTTATGTGCTTGAAGTGCTTAGTATCTATGAGATATCAATAGATTTGGGCCAACTACTAAGTCTAAGTTGACGTACATGTAAGTATACATTTATATTTGTGTGTGTGTGTATATATATATATATATATAGAGAGAGAGAGAGTTCTATAATCTTTCAAAGCATAGTTTTCAGGGCATAAAAGGTTGAAAAGCACACACACACACACACACACACACACATTGCAGTGCTTGGAATTGAATCCAGGGTCTTGTGCACGCTTGGCAAGCAGACTATCACTGAACTATACCCCCATCCCCCTTTATGTCTATATTTAGGAAAATCATATATTATAGAAACTAAAATTTTTTGTATTGAAAATTAGGAAATAGATGTGAAAAAGCTATAAATTATCTTTATTAGTTGTTGACCTGATCCCTCATGAAATATAACTCATCTGCCACTGCTTCTCCAGTGCTAGAGAAGAGCTTGCTGCACAGCAGGCACATACTTATTTGTTGAATAAAAATGGAATTTATTTGGGGCTGGAGTTGTGGCTCAGTGGCAGAGTGCTCGCCTAGCGCATGTGGGGGCACTGAGTTTGATCCTCAGCACCACATAAAAAATGAAATAAAGATTGTGTCTACCTACAATTTAAAAATAAATATATTTTTAAATGAATTTATTTGCAGAAACTCCTTTGCTGATAACTTTTCCTTAAAATTAGGAGTTGTTCTATGACTACTCCAGTGATTAAAGTCCTGCTTGTAGACCTTATAAAGTCATTCTTCATTGTTTTCCAAATTCATGTTTATATTCTATAATCTTTCAAAGCATAATTTTCAGGGCATAAAAGGTTGAAGAGCAGCCAAGGATTTCATTTGCTTTCAAGATTAAGTTAAGCTTTTTGGACAATCAGCAGAATCTATAACTTCTGTACCTCAACTAAATTTAAATTGATTAAGTCCCATAAAGAGTATATGTGTTATACTAAAGTTGTAGGAAACAGGAATGTAGGGCTGCAATTCACTGATTCATTCATCATATTTATTAAAACAACTGCCATATGAACTCAGGTGGATCCTAGCCCTACCTCTACTGTGTGCTCAGTACTGTGGAAAAATACAAACTTTGACTTGTCCCAAATGGTTATTGTGTAAAAATGTAAACAAAATATACAGAGACTTTTTCTTGTTCTGCTTGATATCCTTTCAAGAGTTAAATGATTTGGATTAATTGTCAAACACATTTTTGAGCCATTTCAAGTTAATCACACTTATTAATGATCCTTATAATAGACAATTGAAAAAAAAACACACTTTAAAAAATTATTTTTTGGGATTTTCTTTCCCCTCAAGGAATAAGGAAAAACATTAAATTTGAAGAAATCTGCCCAAATCCTGTTGACAGATGGCTTTATTTCTCTGATGAGAAAGATGTTAATTTTATAGGCATTTACACTGCTCACATTGCATAAAATGGTCAATGAAGCATGAAATGTTCCTAACATTAGCTGGGAAAAATTGATTTTATTTTTGAAAGCTCAATACTATGGCTTCTTTAGATTTCCAATACAAAAATATTCCAGGTAAAGGGCATGGGTAATCTGAATTGTTAAAAACAGATATTACTATAATTAATAAAGGTATAGTAAGATTTTTTTTCTGTAAAGTTTAAACTTAGTAAAATTAAATTATCTATAAGTGAACATCATAATTGCATTAATTCCTCACATTGTGCTAATTCCTCAAATTGCAAGTTGCAATAATTCCTCAAATTTTATTTTTCAAAACAACTGATGACCAACTAATTCTTAAATACTTGTGAAAATTAACAAAGGACTGGAAATTTGAAGTTTTCAAAAGTATTAGGAAGAGATCTGTGTTTATAATTTATACTTGTTTTACTCTCCCAAATAACCACTTATTTAAATCTAATCAAAATTTAAGTTTAATCTTGATATTCCAGTTATCTTCCCATTCTATAAAATAAAAGTAATTATTAGGCAATTTAAAAAATTTGTTTTCCTTCCATAGCAACTTTTCATATCTTAGCAAAATTCAAATGACTAATTTGTAAGGTAAAAGTAGCTCAGTGTTAGAGCACTTGCCTAGCAGGCACAAGACCCTGAGTTCAATTCCCAGCACCACAAAAAGAAAAGAAAAAGTAATAGCAAATATTTATGATAAACAAACAGCCTATGGTGTCATACATCTGTAATACTAACAACTCATGAGGCTGAGGCAAGAAGAATTGCAAGTTAGAGGCCAGCCTCACCTCAAAAACTTAGCAAGGCCCTAAGCAATTTAGCGAGACCCTGTCTCAAAAAATAAAAAAGGCTAAGGCAATACTCATTACCCAAACAAACAAACTCCAAACAAAAAAATAAGATATACTTAGAAGAATAATTATTAAAAATTATCCTACCCAGTCATAATAGTTTTTATTTTTTGTCTGTGTGAAAAATACCAAGATCTCTCCCTCACATTTGTAGATCCACAACCCTTTTTATAAGCCATGTGTGTTCTCTGTATTATTAACTATTTTTTATCATTTGCCTGTAAGTTATTAAAGATTGATGCCTCTAAAAAGATTATCCTAAATTTTTTCTTGTAATTATTTATATATTCATATTATAGAAATTTTGAAAAAATCATTTTATCACCCTAACATGTATGTTATGTTTTGGTATATTTCTAATCACTTTTAAATATCCTTCTGTTGTTAGTGAATATTAAGTAAATATCTGGTAATTTTCTAGATCGTTGCTTCTAAAGTGTGAGCTCCTTGATATCTTTGTCTTTCTTTGAATAATTTCTGTTAAAAAACAGAAATCTTGGGCTGGGGATGTGGCTCAAGCGGTAGCGCGCTCTCCTGGCATGCTTGCGGCCCGGGTTCGATCCTCAGCACCACATACAAACAAAGATGTGTCCACCGAAAAACTAAAAAATAAATATTAAAAAAATTCTCTCTCTCTTTAAAAAAAAACAAAACAAAACAGAAATCTAGGGCTGGGGTTATGGCTCAGTGATAGAGCGCTTGCCTCACATGTGTGAGGCACTGGGCTCAATTTTCGGCACCACATATAAATGAATAAAATAAAGGTCCATCAACAACTAAAAAAAAAAATTTTAAAAACAGAAATCTACATTTTTTTAACAGTCAACCCAGATGATTGTTTGTACATTAAAAGTTAAGAAGTGTTGTTCTCAACTAAGAGACTAAAGTATTTTGGTGTGGGTTTTTTGTGTGTATACATGTGCTGGGATGGAAGCCAGGGCTTCATGCATGCTAGTAAATACCTACTGTGCCACTGTGCTACCTCCCCAGTTTCTATAAAGGTGTTTGTTTCTTTTTGTGGTGCTGGAGATCAAACACAGGTCCTTGCACGTGTTAGGTGAGTACTCTACCACTTGAACTATATCCTCAACCCAAATGATTTTATTAGGGGTCCCTCCCATGAAAAAATTATATAATATTACTGTTTTTCTTTCTTTTATTTATTTTTGGTGCATGTGGTACCAAGAATCAAACCCAGAGCCTCAAGCATGCTAAGCATGCTCTCTACCACTGAACTATACCCACTGCCCCACAACATACTTTTAATAAATAAGATATACGCAATGTAAGCTTTGCAAAATTATGTGCGTACAATGAATACATTTTCTGTTAAATGATGGAAAAATCTTAGAATTTTTCTTTAGCTATCTGTCAAAATGGATCCCTGTACAAATGCACATGACTATGCTAAATATATTTAAGGATATTTAACTTAGAAGTAAGATAGTTATATATAAATATTAGTAAATACTAATTAGAATTATTTTTAAAGACAAGAAATGGACTAGTGATAGGCTGGCTGAAGACATGGTATTGTCCAAGTCTCACCAAAATGGAATTTGAATGTGATCTGGACCATAAACTTTGCTCTGCTGTCAAGTGAAACCAATTATAATAACTATTGCTCTTTCTAGCTACTTGGAATATGTAGCTGTTCTGAGGAGACAGAATAAAAGGTCTATACTTTTCCCATTCATAGCTTTGTTAATTGGTAAGATTTTTTTTCAGTACCTGAAATGTCTGGATTTTCAATTTTGGGAATAACCCTTCGAAGTAGATGTTAGTGCCATTCCCATTGTCTAAGTGGCAAAACTCATGCTGAGTGAGATTAAGTAGTTGATCATTATTATCAAATTTTTTTATTTTATCACACTATAATTTATACGAAAACTGGATTGATAATACTTTAAAAATTTTTTCAAAATTTATTTTACATGAGCTCTCTTATTATTATTTGCGTTACAATTCTTAATACACCTTTATACCACAATTTATCGTATATTTTTTAGTTGTAGATGGACACAATATCTTTATATATTCATGTGGTGCTGAGGACCGAACCCAGGGCCTCTCCTGCGCTAGGCAAGCACCTACCGCTGAGCCACAACCAGCCCATATTTTTTATTTATTTTTTTAAATATTTATTTTTTAGTTGTAATTGGACACAATGCCTTTATTTCACTTATTTATTTTTATGTGGTGCTGAGGATCGAACCCAGGGTCTCGCACGTGCGAGGTGAGCGCTCTACAGCTGAGCCCCAGCCCCAGCCCATACTTTTTAAAATTTTAAAACAATAAATAATGTTTTTTTAAATCATGAGATTTTTTTAGCTGCTGTGGTAATGCCATCAGTGTTGGCTCTGTAGAGGAGTTCTCGAATGAAATTTTTGATTGAATTAATGAGTGTCAACCAATGGCCATCTAAAAGCCAAAGAGCCTCTATTAGTTAAGAGTGTCTTTTTTTAGACATTTGTTGTACAAATATCAGTTGAAGAAATAATTGTTGAAACCAGGACACAGGACCCATTTGTATAGGGGATAATGTGAAATTATTTATAAATATAATTTTAATGAAATACATAAATGAAGTTATGTAGTTATAGAACAGTGTCTTGTCTTCAATTCTTCCACCTTTATCACTGCCAACCAAGATCTTGCAACCTTTTGTAAATTTCATATTTTTCTCTATGTTTATAAAATCATCCATAAACATAGGATTTATTTTTGTTATTTTATAAGGATGGATTATGTTATACACATTTAAATTTACTTTCTGTAAGACTTTATAAAAAATCCTTCCCAATTACCTGGTATAGCTCTAATTCATTTTATGTGAGTACGTAATATTCCATGATATGATGCATCATGATTTATTAAATGATTTCCCTATTGATGAATATTTACGTGTGTGTGCGCGCGCGCGCGCTGTACTGGAGATTGAACCCAGGAGTGTCTACCACGGAGATACATCCCCAGCCCTTTTAATTTTGAAATAGGGTCTTCCTAAGGTACTGAGGCTGATCTCAAATTTGTGGTCCTCCTGCCTCAGCCTTTCTAGCTACAGGCATTACAGGCATGCACTACCACACCCATCTTATTGTTTTTACTGCTACAAAGTGTGCAGTAAATAATCTTGCACAAATATGTTTAAATATTAATTTATTGCAATGAGATAGAGATTATGGATTAAAAGGTATATATATTTATTTGAATAGCTGTTATTTTCATAAAGCCTTTGATAATTCATGTTTTACCCAGCAATGTTTGAGATCTCTTTATCTTTCATAGCTTGGGTAGTATTAATATCCTTTAAAGTTTTGACCATCTTGATGAGTATAAAATGATATCTATTATTTTGTCTTTCTCCCCTTAGAAGATTGTACCTACTGCCATATGGATTTTAACCATTTTCATTTTTACTTCTGGAATTGCCTACTTATATTCTTTGCCAATTTTCCCAGTGGGTCATTTTGGTTTTCCAGACCACTTTTAAGAAGTGTACATAATCTCATCTGCTTTTAGAAAGCTGGTAACTTGAATTCATCCTTTTTACTGTCACTCTGAACTTGGCCAAACTGTGGATACAAGAAGGCCTCAAATTCTGTGGGAGTCTCAAAGAAGAGTGCTGGCAAAAAGCCTAGTGCAAGGTCTAAGAAGCTTACTTATATTAACATTTGGACCCCTCAAATGCTTTTATTTATTTTATTTATTTATTTATTTATTAGTTGTCGATAGACTTTTCTTTTATTTATTTATATGTGGTTGAAAATTGAAC